>NW_022631110.1:318796-1611830 GCF_010015895.1 Lontra canadensis
TTTTTTTTTTTTTTTTTTTTTTTTTTTTTTGTACCAAAGATATCTTAAGCTTGTGGTCTCAGTTTACCTTCCCTGGTGATGGAGGATCCAGGAGGAAGCCGATAGTCCCTTGAGTGCAAAAGTGGCAGTTGTGTCAAGTCACATCTTGGTTGTAGTTTGTGGCATGCACAGTGGGATTCAAGGACAGGTACCAGCTTTTCTAAAAAAAAAAGAAAAAAAAATTAAGTAACATTTGGTTTACAAAAGCATAGGCAATATAACTGCCCAGAGTGTTACCTTTCTGAGTCACCACTTCTTGGATTTAGAGCTCTGCGTGGTTTATATCAGGCTGATTGCTGTTGGAATGTAATATGCACGTATGAGTATACTCCTACTGGGCCCAACTGAAAATATAGATGAACCTCTGAGACCAGTGAGCACATTTCCAAGTTATTACTCAAAGCAAAATATATTTGAATTCAATTAATTTTTTGCTCCTGCAGAAAGGATGGCTGGCCTGAGTGAAAGAAAAAAAAATTATCATCAGGCTCTTCCAGTGACCATATCCAAGGGTTTTATTATTCATAGTATCTCACTATGAGTGAAACAAAGTAATGGGACATTCAACTATCTATTCTGATGAGTTACTCCTTGGTAAGAAAAAGTTGCATTTCCATAATTGTGATGGTTAATTGTATGTGTCAGTTTGGGCCACAGGGTGCCCAGATATTTGGGTGTATCTGTGAAGAGATTTCTTGATGAGATTAACGTTTGAATTGACAGACTGAAACAGATTGTGCTTCATATATGAGTGGGCCTCATCTAATCAGATGAAGGTCTGAATAGAGCAAAGAGGCTGACTCTCACACAAGTAAGAGGGGACTCTGACCGTTTTGAGCTGGAAAGTTCCTTCTAGCCTTTGGACTTCAATTAAAACATCCAGGTTTTTTGGCTCTCGAGAATGCCAGCTTTCAGACTGGAATTTACATCATCAGCTCTACTAGTTCTCAGGCCTTCAAACTCAGACTGGAACTACACATTGGTCTCCAGTTTGCCAGCTATAGGTCTTAGGACTTCTCAACCTCTATAATCACATGAGCCAATTCCTTGTAATACATCTTTCTATACATGCATATATCCTATTGAGTCGGTTTCCCTGAAGATTCCCAACTAATACAATCATATAATGCTTTTGAGATTTATTACTGCTTAAAATATAATAATAAATGTGTTTGGTAATTATTCACTCTTCCGAGATTGACTCCTTGTAAAATCGTACCCTGCTTCATAAATTTCCTTCCAGTGGCTATTCCAAACTTTACAATTCTTCTCATGCCCTCAGACTAATTTTGATCAATTTCAGACAATGAACCAGGGCCCAGTTTCAATGAAATCCATGTCTTAGCCCACTTGACATCCCTTGTCTCAAGGTCACAGCACCTGTCAGATAGCCCTTTTCATACAGCTTGTGTTCATTCTCTCTCTCTCTCTCTCTCTCTCTCTCTCTCTCTCCCCTTCCTCCCCACTCCCACTCCCAATGACTCCTTTTGTTTTTTTCAGGCCTGGGAGTGGGAAACTGGGCCCAAATGTTCGGTTCTGCTTGCTACAGCATCCCTTGTGTGATTTTCTTTCTCCTCACTTACATCCTTATGTAAGGTCTGTCTTTTTAACTCTTTATTTTGGAAAAATTATAGACTCACAAGAACTTGCAGAAATAGTACAGATAGACTCTGTGTACCTCCCCCCAGCTTCCCCCAGTGATGACATCTTGCAAAGGAAAGAGTATCAAAATAAGGAAATTTACATTGGTATCATACTATTGACTGGACTATAGACCTTATTGGGATTACATCAGTTTTCAAAGTACTGATTTTTTTTTAATATAGTCCTACAAAATTCTATCATATTTGTAGATTCTCATGTGATCACCACAACAACCAAGATATGAATGGTTCCATCTCTATGCAAACTCCGTATTAAACCTTTCGCAAATGACCCAGTTTGAGCATGCATTCTGTTTTCTGCCATCAGCCCTACTGAGGGACGCTTAAAAGATTTTCAGCATTCTGAGAATGGAAAAGATCTGTCCTTTTGTTTGTGGGAGAAGGCCACGAAAGCAGCAAGCCTCTGAGAGAGGAAGGTGGCAGCTGCAAAATAAAAATGGCAATTGGGCCCCTCTTGGCAAAGACTATCTGAAATAGTTTCCAGAGTGGGGATAATTCAAAGGTTTTATTTTGTGGCAATTTTCTCAAGTCTAACCATGTATCAGAATCACCCATAGAGCATTAAAAAATATTAATCAATCAACCAAACAAAAAACAAAGCAAAAACAGAGATTTAGGCCCCATCCTCAGAGGTTCTGCATCATTTTGTCTGAGGGGGAGTTCCAGAATTGAAAGTTTTTACAAGATCCTCAGCTGAGTGCGGCCAAGGTTAAGGGCCACTGTTTTTTGACATCAGGGTTTTGCATCTTAATTAGAAAATCCACTCTTACTCAAGATTATGCTTTTTAAAAAGACAACTTTGAGTTTTCTGTATATTGGTTTTCATTTTTATGAAATTTAAATCTTTAATATATCTTAGGTTTATTTTGTTGTGGGGAGTGAGAAATGAATTCATTTTATTTTTTTCCCCCAGACAGGTATCTTGTTGTTCTAATATTTATTGACTAATACATAGTCTCTCTGCTGATATAAAATGTTACTTCTATGATTTAGTAAATCCCTGAATTATTTTACTCTATTTCCATATTCTATTTTGTTACCTTGATCTATCTTTCTTTTAAGTGCCAGAATCAAACATTTTCATTATAGCCATTTTATCATGCTTTGATTTCTGATAGAAGTAGTAGAGAATTGATATTTTTAAGATACTGAGTCTTTCCATTGAAAAAAAAAACATATATTTTTAAGTTGACTCCAGTTCTTTCTCCTTTTTTGTGCTTTACAGTAGAGTTTTAAAGTTTTCTTCATATAGACTCTGTAGTATGTATAAGTTAAAACTATATTTAAAGAAATGGATCAGGGCACCTGGGTGGCTCAGTCAGTTAAGCATCTGCCTTCGGCTCAGGTCATGATCTCAGGGTCCTGGGATTGAGTCCCGCATTGGGCTCCCTGCTCCACAGGGAGTCTGCTTCTCCCTCTTCCTCTGCCTGTCCCCTCTGCTCCTGCTCTCTCTCTCAAATAAATAAATAAAATTTTAATTAAAAAAATAAAGAAATGGATCAGCTCCCCATCCACTAAAATTAATTTTGAGCCAGAGTAAAAAGCCTGTGTAACTTACCCTTGATCATAAATGATGGAAATGAGTTCTGTCTTGTGTAATTTCTTATGGGAATATAACACTCAGTTATTATCTGGAATGATTAGCAAATGTATGCTACATTATCAAGAATTCTGATATATCATACATGGAATAGTAATTTTCAAAGCCTAAAATCCATAAAATACTAAACAGCTGACACAGTAAAATTTAAAAAAAAATTTTTTTTTTTGAAGACTCAGAAGCTACATGTCTTTATAACGAACACCATACATGGTAGATGTTAATGGAAAGTTTAGATAAGAAAATGCCAGATAAAAATGACTTTTCAGAAAGTAGAGACTCCCTGCTCAGGTCAGAGACTCAGGATAAAAGCTATTCATTTTTACTAGCTTCTTTCCTGAAAGATAAAAGTTCTATCACTAGGATGACCAACCGTGAGATACATAGAAACTTGGGTTTCTGAAATAATTGATAGGATGAATCCATCTCAAGGTCTGAATGCTCCAATATTTTCTAAAGTTTTAAATTTCAAGACAGACTGATTTAAATCCATTTGCTGACAGTCTTCCTCCATATCCAAAGCTATACAAAAGGAAATTCTAGACTAACTAGAATTTTTGTCAGCTACATCTTTTAATTAATTAAATGGACACTATTTATGCTTTCACAAAGAAATTAACATTTTCAAGTAGATGGTAAAAAATCTGGAATAAATTTTAGAAATGCTACTTAAGGGGAAGGCTGCCCTCGGCTCAGGTCATGATCCCAGGGTCCTGGGATGGAGCCCCACATTGGGCTCCCTGCCCAGCAGAGAGCCTGCTTCTCCCTCTGCCTCTGCTGCTTCCCCTGCTTGTGCTCTTTCTCTCTGTGTGTCAAAAATATAAAGAAAATCCTTTTAAAAAAAATGCTACTTATGGATATTCATATGGCAAGCAGTGGGAATATTATAAATTGTAAAGAAACAGCCATAACTGAGAAATGCTTTTTATATAACATGGTCAGGAAAAATTAAAAAATTCATAGCTACTATGTGTGAGCATATGTGTGTGTATATTTTATGAATGTGTCTAAATATATATATATATGTGTATATATATATATATATATGTCCATTTATACATATGTACATATTTGTATACAGTGTCTGTAATTAGGTTAGGTCATTCTTCTCATAAATAGCCCAGAGTGAATCTTGGGTTGAAATTTCTGGGGCTACCTCACCAGCAAATATTGGCTTACCTAACTGTAGAAACTTCATTTTAAACAACTTTCGTTATGAATAAGACACTACTGAGGCCATATTTGTTTTTTCTTCCCTTGACTTTAAGTTACTTACAAAAAGTGGATGGGTTCATTGTATCTAAATATGCTTTCTTTAAAGAAAGGGTATTTTATCCCCATTATAAATAAATCAAAAAGTAGCCCTCCCTTTAAAAGAAACAATGCAGTTCTCTGTTTACTTTTAAATACCCCATCATAGGCACGCCTGGGTGGCTCAGTTGGTTAAGCGGCTGCCTTCGGCTCAGGTCATGATCCCAGCGTCCTGGGATGGAGTCCCACATCGGGCTCCTTGCTCGGCGGGGAGCCTGCTTCTCCCTCTGCCTCTGCCTGCCTCTCTGTCTGCCTGTGCTCGCTCACTCTCTCTCCCTCTGTCTCTGACAAATAAATAAATAAAATCTTAAAAATAAATAAATAAATAAATAAATACCCCATTGTAGAGTGCTGGAAACTGGTCAGTGTGATTTGGAAACCAAAGGCAGACCACTGATACCTTGCTGCAACTCTTAGGCAATGTCTGTGTCCCACTAGCAGCTAGATGCAGTCATTGTTCACACTTACTGGGCAAACACAATCAACTGATGTGTGCCAGACAGTATCAGTGTAATACTGAAGCATTTGTTGGAGAAGAAAATTTCTTCCTTTACCTTTCTAGGTTCTTTGTCTGGTAAACTGATGTAAAACTGATTAACAAGAGAAAAACCAATTGTGTATGTATGGGAGCCCCATAAGAGCATGAGACCCAAGGACAAGTCAGTCAGTTTAGGCTTAGAATGAGGCTTAGTCATCTGAGCTAAAGAATGCCATGGGAGCCTGGGGCTTCAAAGGAGGGGGGAATAATTCACAGGTTGATAAGAAGAGCAGATGTTTGTTAATTAGATGTTTGCCCTGCCATACAGATCTTTCAGATAAAAAGTTATCTCTGGTAATAACTCTCTTTCCAGGGCAGGCCGCCTATCTAAATTCTTTTAGGTAGTTAAGGGAGAGGTAAAGATTTCTTGAGTCTTCTGTGTGTCGATTGCGTTAAACTCAATATAATCCACATGTCAAACTGGCATGTTTTAGGGTTACATATGTTGAAAAGCAAGAATTCCTGTCTCTTCAAAGGTCCTTCTAGCTGGACCAAGAAACAAATTGACATGGGACAAATAACAGGAGAAAAATCCAACTTAATAGGTATAGGTATGGGGAATCCACATAGATGGAAATTCCAAAGACAGGCAAAATGAGGTATGTACATCGTTCTGACCTAAGGAGAAGGGTGTAGGGGTCTGGGATTTCAGAGGAAAGGAAGGCACTTCACAGAGTGATGAGAGTAGATGTTTGGTAATTAGGTATTTGCCCTATCATACAGATGGGTCACTCTATAAAATTTATCTCTGTTAATGACCCTTATTCTGGAAAAGACCCCAAATCTGCTTCTTCCCTAGGGTAAAGAGAGGACAAAAGTTTCCCTTGAGCCTACAGGGTCTCAAGGGCCTTCAGCTCAAAGTAATGCACATGTCAAAGCGGCACATTCTGGGGGGGGGGATCTGTCCTGGATCCCTGTACACATTTTGTTGTCCCTCACATTCAAACCAGAACCCTCTTGTTTTCTATATGAATAGCAAAGTGAATTCCTAGGAAGAGTTTAATTTAGTACTTTAACAGTATGTATTTGCATTTTGACCACAAACTACGTTATTTATAACTACGCAAATAGTATATAATTATGACTTGATTTTAAATTCTCAATACTATCATAACAGGAAAAAATATTTATTGAGATCACCTTTATGGATCAAGTATTTTTATATCTCCAGTAAGAAGACAAAAATAACCTTTCATATTTCTAGCTAAGCATCTATAATCTGTTATTTTACTTCTGCCAGTTAGGGGGCATTCCATAAGTCTAACATAATTTAAAGAGCTTTCCTTCTTTTCGTTGAGGTGGACTAGACTCAAGAGATAAAAGAATATAGGAAACATTTCTGTGGAGCTATCCATAGGAATAGAGGTCATTTAAGTTTTCTTATCGTCAAACATTTTGTGGCTTGAAGGTGTTATAAATGTGGAATGGGAAGTTAATTTTTCTTCCTGGTGTGTAAGAGTAGGACTAGCTACACAATTTGTGAAATTTGTCCCTTGTTCAAAAATTAAGAATTTAAAGACAGAACATTAAACCAGTGAGGGGTGCAGAATTTGCCACCCACAAATATGCCTCCTTCGCATAAGGATTATCTTCAGCTGAATATTTTCAGTAAACAAAAAATACAGGAAAAGACCTGCAACTGAGTAAAAGTTACCCGTTTGTAAGATACATTTACCTTCATAGGGTAAATTTCCATTTGTAAGCGTATCTCTCTGCCTGTACCAGGAAAAGGAAGATGACCAAATCTTTAGAAACTTTTTTTTTCTTTTTAAAGATTTTATTTATTTGACAGAAAGAGAGAGAGAGTGAGAGAGGGAATACAAGCAGGAGGAGTGGGAGAGGGAGTCGCAGGGGGAGTGGGAGAGGGAGAAGCAGGCTTCCCAATGAGCTGGGAGCCCGATGCGGGCCCACCCCAGGACCCTGGGATCATGACCTGAGCCAAAGGCAGATGCTTAAGGACTGAGCCACGCAGGTGCCTCTAGATAGTCTTCAATGGAGAAGGCAAGGGTTTAGATCTGCATAATGACCTTACCCTTGTCCACTGTCCTTTGCCTGGTCACCTCATGAAACCAGCTTCCCTCTCCTTTTGTCTGTAGCTGGAGGTGATGTTTAAAGTGGTGATTTGAGCCATTCTGGGGAGTTACTGAGTTTTTCTGGGTCTCTCCCATATATACAGGAAGTATACATGGTATTAAACTTCTGTTTGTTTTTCTCTTGTTAATCTGTCTTTTATTACAGGGGATCTCAGCAAAGAACCTAGAGGGTAGAGAGAAAATTATTTTTTCTCCCGCATACCAAGCATGAGGTCCTTCTATGCATAAATTGTGTGTGACTGCATAGCTCTACAAATTATAAAAATGGGAATAATCCAGGAATGATCTGAACAGGGTAACTTTTTTTTTTTTTTTTTTTTGAGGATGGCTTTTAGATAAGACTTTGATTAAACTCATGGCTGCAAGACTGTGAACAAAGACTGGGATTGGGTAGAATGGTTTGGGAATGTTTAACATGCTTCTCAGACAGATAAATGCCTATCAAACACCTACCTTCAGAGGCAGGTCTCAAGACTGGAGTGAAGTAAATGTAATGATAGAAGCACTTGGAAATGATAAAAGCAGGCTATATTTTTATATCATTTAGTGGCTAATTTACATTCACATATGCTATTTAATTCTCATAGTAATAAGATGAAATAGGATAGAAATGTTTCTCAAGACTAACATTGTAGAACCAGAACATAAGAAGATCTCCTTCTCTTCTAACAGCAAGGATAGACAAACAATAGCCACGGGCCAGCTCCAGCCTGCTACCTGTTTTTATAAGTAAAGTTTTATTGGAAATAAATGTCCATTTATTTATGTAGTATATGTGGCTGCTTTCACAGTACAATGGCAGAGTTGAGTACTTGTGATAGAGATATATGCCTGCAAAGCATAAAATATGCATTTTCTTTTCCTTTATAGAAAAAGTTTGGTGACTGCTGCCAGATAGAACTATAACATAACTAAAATGTGGGAATCTGGACTGGTCAAATTGCTTTTTTAATCCCCTAAATTGTGCTTTTGCACTTAAGCTGAATGTACTTTATAATTAACAGGTGTGCATTGATGGACATTTAAGGCTTTACCATTTTTTTAGTATAAATGATATTATAGTAACTGCTCTTTTTTTTTTTTTTTTTTTTGACAGATTGAGAGAAAGCACAAGCAGGGGGAGTGGCAGGCAGAAGGTGAGGGAGAAGCAGGCTCCCCACTGAGCAAAGAGCCCTATGCGGGGCTTGATGCAGGGCTCGGTCCCAGGACCCCCAGGACCCTGGGATCAAGGCCCTAGCTGAAGGTAGATGCTTAATCGACTGAGCTGCCCAGGCACCCCTATAGTGACTATTCTTGAATAACAACTTTTAACACTTATAAGATTCTTATTTCCCCCACAGAATTATTCAGGAAGAGTAACGTATGGGTCAAATAGTATTCACTTTGTAGCGCTCTTGAGTAGTTGAGTAGTCTTATACAAGTTGACTAAGTTGTACAGTTCAGCAAAATTCTTCGGGGTGGCCATAGAGAACAGGTTCACCAGGTCACTCCATCGGTGGTGTATGTGGATCCCTGTATCCTACTTTTCTGGGCATTATCTAGCTTCTTTATTGTTGCTGGTGATTGTGAAGCCGTAGAGCATTGTCCTACTGATTCGCGTTTCTCTGGTTACTAATGGGTTTACACATCTCTTTATATTGTTTGTTGGCCCTTGGTTTTTGATTTTTATAAGTTGTTTCCTTTTTACAATTCATTTTTAGGAGTTTCTTGAAAATTTGACTATTCCTTTCTTCTCAGTGTTCGATATTGCACGTGTCTTCCATTTGGCCCTTTGGTCATTGATGCTGTTCTTCATTGAACAGATACCTTAAATGAAATTATTCAACTTGTTTTGTCTTATGGCTTATGCTTTTGAGGTTTTATTTAAGAAGCTCTCTACTCTTAATTCACAAAGATTTTCTCTTACTTTTTCATCTATTGAGTTTATAGTTGAACATTTCATGTTTGTTTATCAATCTTTGTATGTATATTAGTACAGTTCTATTTTTCTTCATCAGTGAGCCACTTTTTCCCAGTGTCATCTATTAAACAGCTTTCCTTTTCCCATTCACTTGTGGTGCCATCTTTATTTATTTATTTTTTAAAGATTTTATTTATTTATTTGACAGAGGAAGAGCAGGAGAGTACAAGCAGAGGGAGTGGCAGAGAAGAAGAAGCAGGCTCCCCACTGAGCAGGGAGCCCAGGGGGCTTGATCCGAGGACCCTGGGATCATGACCTGAGCTGAAGGCAGTTGCTTAACCAACTGAGCCACGCAGGTGCCCCGTGGCACCACCTTTATTGTATGTTGTCTTTATATAAGCCTCTGTTGACTATTAAATTCCATCCTTAGCCCATTTTCCTTCTAAATTTCTACCTTGGGAATCTTAGCTACTTCCACAGTTTTGACCAACCCTTTAGTATCCTGATGCATTAATATCTGTATCTCTAACTTGATCCTTCCTTCAAATTTCATACTTTTGTATTTATACCTGCCTGCTGGGTAATTCCCCTGCATGTACCATAGGGACCACAAACTCAAAGTATTATAAAACAAACTCATGATCATCTGTACTACAAACCTGCTCCTGTATTCTCTGTTTCAGTGGTTGACATCACCATCACTCATAAACCCATTCTGGCTGATAGCCTTGATTTTTCCCTTACCCTCATCCCCAATGTCCCATGAATCGCCACATCCTGCTGCTTTTATTTCTTGATTCCACACCCTCATCTCTGAATCTATGATGGCTGCCCTAGGTCAGGCCCCGATCATCTCTCTCTCTCTCTTTTTTTTTTAAGATTTTATTTATTTATTTGGCAGACAGAGATCACAAGGAGGCAGAGAGGGAGGCAGAGAGAGAGGAGGGGAAGCAGGCTCCCTGCTGAGCAGAGAGCCCGATTCGAAGGCAGAGGCTTTAACCCACTGAGCCACCCAGGCGCCCCCCAATCATCTCTTGCCTGGACCACAAATACATCCTAATTAAGCTCCCTGCCTCCAATCTACCCTTAATTCTATTTGCCAGGCAAGTCGTTCTAAGAGGAAAATGTGGTTCATGCCACTCCCCTGCTTAAACCCTGAAATGGCTCCAGAAAACCAGCAAGTAAAGGACCGATTCATTGAGATGGCTTTCATAGTTGTCCTTGATCTAGCCCCTGCCTACTGCTTTAGGCTCTGCTTTTGCTTCTCCTTGCCTTACATTTAACACTCCAACAACACCGAATTATTTATAGTTTTCTCCACATGGCATTGCACTGACTTCCCCTTCTATGTCCTTATTCCAGCTGTTCTCTGGAGTGAAGCCTCGTCCTCTGCTGGTCAGCACTTGATGATTCCTTAGAAGCCTTCTCTAACTAACACTCTCCCCCAGTCGATTTTAGGTTCCCTTTGGCCTCCTGCTGCTTCATGAACTTACATCAGTCATTAACTTACTGCCCGTGTTAGCAACTATGATATATGTATCTGCATGTAAAACCCAACTGAATCCCCATAGGTAATGCCTTAATTCTGGCTTTCCTTATTTCTGAACATTATTACTCACTGGTTTTCTAATTTTCCCTCCCATCTCCAGTTTCAGTTTTTACTTCCAATGTATACCCCTGTCATGGGTTGAAATGTGCCCCCCCCCCCATTCATGTCCATCTGGATCCTCAGAATGTGACCTTATTTGGAAATACAGTTGAGGATCTTGAGATAACCTCATACTAGATTTGAAGCGGGCCCTAAGTCTAATTACTGGTATCCTTGTAAGAAGAGAAGAGAGCACAAAAACAGAGGGAAAGATGCTGTGAGACAGAGGCAGAGAGTGGAGTGATGTGTCCACAAGCCAAGGAACACTTGGAGCCATCGGGAGCTGGAAGAAGCCCAGAAGGGTTCTTTCCTCAAGCTTCTGCAGTGAGTGTGGCCCTACTGCTACCTTGGTTTTGGACTTGTGGCCTTCAGGAACTGTGAGAGAATAGATGTGTGTTGTTTTAAAATATGAAGTTTAGACTAATTTTTTATGGCAGCCCTAGGGAACTAATACAACCCCCAACCCACAAAATTGATCCACACTGCAACAAGGGTATTTTCTTTCTTTTTTCTTATTTCCCTCCTTCCTTTTATATTTTTCTTTCCTGTATTTTTATTTTTTATTATGGCAAGTTAAAAACATGTACAAAAGAAGACAGCATGTCTAATGAACTCCACATACCCATTGCCTCAGCTTAAGCAACGATCAGACTCATTGCCAATCTTGTTTCATCTCTACTTCCATCAACTTCCCCAACTGCTGCCCTTATTTTGAGGAAGATTACAGACATTGTATCATTTCATTTATAAATATTTGAGAATATCTCTCTAAAAGGTGGAGACTCTTTTTTTTTTTTTTAAGTGAGCCACAATAAAGAGTGGTCTTTCTGAGTTTCCTACTTTTATTCTTCTTAAAAGACTTACTGTCTCCTCCAGTTTAAAAAGCAGTCGAATTAGCTTGACATCAAGGAGCCTTGGTTTTTGTTTTTAAGTCTGAAATGGCCCTGTTTAGCTTTCCAACCCTATTGTCCAGTATTCTCCCTGTTTGCACTGCGTCCTAGATAGACCAAACTAGTAGGTGAAACTGAAGGAAGTAACTGTATTTGTAGATCAAAACCAGCTGAACCTTGACAACTTCCTCTCATTCAGCCTAATCTAAGGGACACCGGGCTCTTCTTTCATCCTGCTTCCGTGGGCCCACACTTAGGTTTTTGGATTTATCACATAGTAATGTAATTGTCTACCTGCCTGTCTCTTCACCTAGCACGTAAACAAATTCCTTGATGGCGGAAGGGGACTTTTTTGGTGTGTGTCTCCAGATTTCTAGCACAAGGTCAATACTCAGTCAGTATCATTAAACAAAGCAATGGCTCTCTCTCTGCCAATCTTACACAGGTGGTTTTTTCCTGAGGCCATCTCTGAAGTTGCATAATTCTGACAATTCAACATGCCCTCTTCTTTTTGTCAATGAAACCTAGTATGGGCTCTTGGGGCTACTGCTTTTCTGCTGCCCTGCAGCAGAGCTCTGAAAATGTGTTGTCTGCTAGGGGCTAAAATCTAGTGTCTTCATTTACTAGATTAGAGGACATAAGGAAAAGTGAAGTCAAATTATGCCAAAGAAGCAATAATTCTTCTAATATTAATTTACTAGTCCACAGGAAAAAAAATCCAATTTGTACATAATTGCCCCTCGCTTTAAAGGTTAATTTAAAGCTGAGCTTTCAGTAATGCAAAAGGAATCATCTCTTAGTTTATCCATTTGTTTTAGCAAACCACTGTAAGACTTAGAGTTTTAAAACAACCATTTTATTTTGATGATGATTTTATGGGTCAGGAATTCAGCAAGGGCTTAGCAGGACAACTCCATTGTACTTTTTGTGTCCAGCCGATGAGGCAGGAAGGAGTGGAGGTGGGGAAGGGGGATGTAGGAGAGAGAGTCCCCTCCCAAGAGAGCTTCTTCATTCACATATCTGGTATGTGATACATTGGGGCTTATTGGTCCCCTTTTTTATATAGTATCTTATCCTTTGGAGTTTCTTCATGTGGCTGGGGATTATCAGAGCATGACAGGCTCAGGGTGGTCATACTTCATACATGGCAGCTAGCTTTCGAGAGAGAACCAACCTGCCAAGTGTCTTAAAGGCTTAAGTCTGGAATGGGTACAGCATCATTTCTTCTATATTCTGTTATTATGTTGGTAAAGGACTTCCAGCCCAATGCATATCTGGGAGGGCCGGGGTGGGGGAGGCAAAATGGACTGTTTCTAGATGGGAGTGGTAGAAAGATTGCTTGTCCATTGTGAATTTGATGGTAATCTGTCAGTTACTGTTTGGATATATGAGGCCTGAATCACATTTCTAGAGCCATTATGAGCCCCTGATGAAACCCTGCTGAGCTTATATTTGTTGGCTATGTAATTGCCTTATTTTGGCTTAAGATCTTTGCTGAATTCACACAAGTATTGAGCATTTTGAAAATAATAACTAATGAAAATTGTATCACCTTTTATTTGATTGAAAATTCCAATTTTTTAATTGTGCAAAACCCAAATTTCCTCTTAATACATCCAACTATTCACTGGAAGAAGGCTAGAAAGTAATTATTTAGTAGAAGTGTTGATTTGAGAATTAGTAGGATGAAATCTTACAAAAAGCAAAATTTAGCAGAAACCAGGTTCTTCTTGGGAGATGTCGTATATATCATATATACATGTATATATATTTTTCTTTTAACTCAGGGGTACCATGGGATGCTATGATAAGTCTGTTTCATCTGTGAGTTATCTTAATATATACGTTAGGTCTGTAGGTAAGCCTTAGGAGTATTTGCTATCATATATAATCAAGATAAAAATGATTGTTTAATCTTGGCATTTTTATATCTCTGGGTAAAAGCAAAGATCCCTTGAAGCTAAGGCAAGTCCACGTTTATATCGGAACCTGGGAGACTTAAGGAGACCTACCATGCCTGTCTATTGTTCTGATATTTAACATTTAGAATATTATTTAATACTAAAAGCCTTTTTCTTTGTGTGTGTTTTTTTTTTTAAGATTTTATGTATTTGGGGTGCCCGGGTGGCTCAGTAAGTTGGGTGTCCACCTTCAGCTCAGGTCATGGCCCAGGGTCCTGGTATTGAGCCCCACGTGGGGCTTCCTGCTCAGTTGGGAGTCTCCCTCTCCCTCTGCCCTTCTCCCCCCCACTCATGTTCTCTCTCTCACATGCTCTGCTCCCTCTCCCTCAAATAAATAAATTTTTTAAAAAATCTTTAAGAAAAAAAAAGAATTTATTTAATTGACAGAGAGAGAGTCAGCACAAGCAGGGGGAGCAGCAGAGGGAGAGGGAGAAGCAGGCTCCCTGCAGGGAGCCTGATGCAGGGCTTGATCCTAGGACCCCAGGATCATGACCTGAGCCGAAGGCAGATGCTCAACCGCTCAACTGACTGAGCCACCCAGGGACCCCTAAAAACCTTCTCCTGTTTCTGATTATTTTTTGACAATTGCAATCTCATTGTAGGCTCATTGCTTCCAGTTAGTCCTGTGATTATAACAGCATGTCTCAGTTTTCAGGATTATAGTCCACAGAGGGTAGAATGGTATTAGAACTTTCAATACCAAATCACATATATTTCCAGTTTGTTTTTTGTTTTGTTTATTTTTAGTCTGCAAGACCTTTAATAAATCAGTATCTATTTCTACTACAGAGGAAAAGATAAGATTTTTTCCCCTATTGTTTCATTTTCTACTATATTTTAATTTAATTTATTGGATGCAGTACCTTCAAAATGAACACATTCAACCAAGTGTAGGTTGAACCAAAGTTAATTTCATTTCCCAATTTCTTAAAAGCTTTCCCAACACACCTTGAAGCAGTTGGAAAAAAAGAGGAAGATTGAAAAATCGAGGACTGAGAATCACTGAGTTAAGGCTACCTATTAGATAAGGCAAAGGTTCTATGTTAGAAAGCTTTATTGATCACTTATCTTTTCTTGAAGACAGAAAATGGACACAGGCTGCTCCTCTGATGTCAGCCAGCTAACAGGCACATCTGTATATCTTTATCAGAAATGGGACCAAGCAACTGTTTGGCAGGACAATATGTATGTATTGATGGTGAATTAGCAGCGTGGTATTGAAAAACAAACAATTTCTTTTCTTTTTCTTTAAAGCAGAAGATACAAATAATCCCTTAACAAAACACAAGCAACAGGGGCACCTGGGTGGCTCAGTGAGTTAAGCCTCTGCCTTCGGCTCAGGTCATGATCCCAGGGTGCTGGGATCGAGCCCCGCATCTGGCTCCCTGCTCAGCCAGGAGCCTGCTCCCTCCTCTCTTTCTGCCTGACTCTCTGCCTACTTGTGATCTCTGTCTGCCAAATAAATAAATAAAATCTTTAAAACAACAACAACAAAAAGACAAGCAACACCTTGGTGTTTATCAGTAGTAACATGAAATTATACCTAATTTCCTGTTGGGATCCTTTGCTTATAATCAAACTAAATGCTTTCTCTTTAGAACCTTTGTGTTTTATGTGTGTTGAGGAGAAGTGAGAACCCTCAGCAGGAAGGAAATATCTTACCCATTGAGGGAAAGGGAAAATCTAAAGAAATCTGAAGAAGAAGTGGATACATTTCTAATAGGTAACCAGTCTGAAAAATGAATCTGCCTTAATTTGTGAGTTGACACATTTCAAAACTAAAGCAACTGAAGAAGATTTTGGCTCTAAGATATAAGACTATCACATTGAGAGATGTAAAAAAATTTTTAACAGCAAAATACGTGTTTTACGGGAAAAAGAATAACTTGATAAATTGTTAATAGTTCTGTAAACTTCAAATTTCGCTCGAGTATTTTGCTTGTTTAGTACAACAGTTAAATGTCAGATGGAAGCTAGACAAACGTCACAGAACTAAAAAGAATTCGGTGTCTCTCTACCTACTTTCTCCAGTATTCTACAACAGCTACCCCTGTTAGAGCCTATTTCATTGCATGGCTGGGAAGACTGGCATTTAGCAATGATCTGAGAAGAAAGGAATTAATGAAGAAAAGCAGAGCAACCATTGAAAAGGAAATAAAAAATAAATAACAGCAGCAGAGCAACTATGCAGGCTGTCTGAGGACATGTGCTTTTATAAGACACGGTTAAGGGACTCACATGCGCACCCAGGTGCGCAAGTCATTTTGTGCCATTAGGTCTGTTTCTTGATAAAATGATGCTACACTGAGGCTTGCGGAAAAAGGGTCCTTGAAGGGAAAGGGCATGATCTAGCTGGTGTACAAGGCAAAAATCTTCAGGAGAAAAAAAAATAAAAATAGGAGAATCTGGTTAAGGTGGCAAAACTCAGCCTACCAGTCTTGACTCTCCGCAGTTACTTACTGAGACATATATGAGTCAGTGATTTTGACTGCCACTACATACTTTTGGTAGGTTACATACTAGTGGTATGTAATCCAAATAGGGATAATTCCTATTCCTGGGAAATATTGTCTTAGGTGGCTGACTGGCCATTTTTATTCAGCACGATGATTGGATCACCCACTAGGAAAATTGAATTACGTTCAAGAGATGTTCAGCACTCGTTCTTGAACCCTTGTACTCACAAGCTTTTCTGTTACTGAACTTAAAGACACACACTATGATATGTGTCAGGGCAGCTTTGCTAGAACGAAAGCAAGTTAATTACACCTACTTCCAAAACATGCCAATTGCTACCTTTGGTGTTGGCCGACTGCCTTTGGAAACCCTATGTGTTTGCTCGAAGAGGAGCTACTAATCTAGCCTCCGGTCTATTTCTCTATTTCTTATCCCACTTTTAAACATTTCAGTGTGGCTGTAGCCCTGAAGGACTATGGTTGGCCCACCTGCACTTCCTTCATTCAGTTCATTTCACTTTTCTGTATGCTTTACAAATATTTGCTCGTTTCATCCTTATAAGGACCTTCAGGCAGGGTGTCTATTTCCATTTTACACGTGGGGTAACTAAAGCACAGAGAGGTTGAGTAACTTGCTCAAGATCACACTGCTAGTAAGTCATGAAGGCAGGATTTGAACTCAGGAAGTCTCATTCTAGAATCCGAGCCTAAACTCTGTGTCCATTCTCCTTTTCTTGTCTCTTCATTCCTTTACTCACTTTCTCACAACCACACTTGACAGAGCCAGTCTGCCTTTCGTAACGCTATCATTAGTTTAGTATTTTAGTTAGAGCAGTTTCATCTGCATGACGGCTCTTGGCTTCTGGCCGGACTGGGAGGGTGGGGGTAAGATGGGCACATTGCAGTGGGAGAGATATGCGTTCAAAGTGACGTTCTGGAAGAGCCATAGTCATGTGGTCATCGCAGCAGGCTTTCCTTTCTAGATTTCCATGTGGAGTCAGAGGCCTGGATCCAGATCGTTATGCCACCACTTACCAACTCCGTGACCTTGTGTTTGTTGCTTATCTCTTCAAGCCACAAACTCCTTTTCTACAAAATGGAAATAAATTGTAGTGCTTACCACATAGGGTTGTCTTGGGGATCGAAGGGGACAATGCACATAAACTATGTACAATATGCCTGGCACATAATAATTGCTCACTAAACATTAGCTAGGATTGTGAGTACTGTGGTGGCTACATCAGTTTGGGGCATGACCTGTCACAGAACACCCAAGCAGCGGAGAGTAGGTGTGTTTAGATTTCAGCTTATGCTACTCTCACGCCAAATTTTCTAGAAAAATTTGGTAGCTTATTGATAAGGAAAATGGAAGCCATGTAATGTTAGGAGAAGGAATACTCTGCCTCTGTATTTTATTTTATTATTATTTTTTAAAAAATATTTTATTTATTTGAGAGATTGAGAGCGAAAGTACAAGTGGGTTGAAGGACAGAGGGAGCAGCAGACTCCCCGCTGGCCAGGGAGCCTGATGCGGGACTCCATGATCTGAGCCAAAAGCAGACGCATAACCGACTAAGTGCCCAGGCACCCTGCCTCTCTATTTTAATTTTGAAAGGTCTCTCTCTAACATGATGACTTGGGGAATAAGGAATAATATCTGTAATTGGCATTGCAAAATGAGTCTCAAAAGTGCCTGACACATTAGGTACTTGACAAATGTTACCTTCTACTTCCGTCATAGAACCCAAACTCCTTGCTTGTCACTCCTTTTTTTTTTTTTTTTAAGATTTTATTTATTTATTTGTCAGAGAGAGAGAGTGGGAGAGAGAATAAGCAGGGGGAGCTGCAGGCAGAGGGGGACGGAGAAGCAGGCTCCCTGCTGAGTAAGGAGCCTCATGTGGGACTTGATCCCAGGACCCCGGGATCATGACCTGAGCCGAAGGCAGGGGCTTAACCGACTGAGCCACCCAGGCGTCCCTCTGCTTGTCACTCTTAATTCTCACATCCCCAAACCGTGGTTCCAGTCAAGCCACAGTAACTGCATTCTTGTCCTCACTCTATGCCTTTGGTCACCTTATTATTCCTACCTTGAATGCCCTCAACTCTTCTCTCCATGCTTCCAAGTCCTACACATACTCCAAGGGCCAAGTCAAGCATGGCCCCTCCATGAAGTATTTCTGAGCCACACAAACCTGCTTAGGCAGTGACTGTGAAGTGAGAGAAGGCGCTATGTGAGCAGAAACTGAATGTACAACCTTCCACAGCCCCCACGGTCAGTTGTCCTTTCAGGAAGAACAGATGACAGGCCATCAACAGTGAACACAGAGGAACTTAAGGCAGATTGACTCGAAGGTAGATCTTATCCTCCCTCTAGAGACACTTGGCTCTAGTTTTTCACTGTGTCCTTCAGTCTTTAGATTCGGTGGCAGGAAAGCAAAGGGAGGGAGCTTGGAATTAGACTGGGATTCAGTTAGTACCGAATTTGATGACAGAGTCACAGGATTGGAGTGAGTCTACCTGACACCATCTAGAATAGGTTCATTGCCAGGAGCTGGGTTCTAAGTCCACAGTCATAAACCAAAGTAGGGTCTCCCAAGAATACTTTTACTCATGGGAATTTGGAAGACTGAAACTGAAATTCTATGCCTATTGCTAACGAATAGAAGTACTGTAGATATAAAATAAATTTTATTTTATATAAATTTTTATATATCTACAATAAATATGTTGTAGATATAAAATAAAATTTGCTTGGAAAATTATCTAAAACTTGGACGTAAGGCAAAGGGATGACTGTGTGTCCTTTAAGTGACATATGGGAGCTTTTCCCAACAGGCTCATCCCAGGATTATTTCATTCCAGAGGGAAGCAAAAAGCATACCTTTATTTGATTTACTATTTACTCATGATTCGAACCTCGCCACTGAGAGGTTATGTGATAACTTGAACTTTTTTTTTTTTTTAATCTGGCTGAGAGGTAAATAATTTCTGTCCAGTAAAATACATAACCCCAAAGACTACATTTTTGTTGCTATGCAAGACATTCCTTTTACATCTAATTTAGTACTCTTACTCCCTCATTCCTTCTTTCAGTGCCTGTATATACTCAGTTTCTCGAATTCTCCTTCAAACCAGCTTTACTACTTTGCTGTTCTCTGATTTCATGAGATAAATAAGCCTGTGATTGGTGCTCACTTGATATTTGATATCCACATTTAAAATATTATACTTCGAAAACCCCTGATACTGCCTTTCCTAAGTCAGAATCTTTATGGAGAAATATTGGGCCTTTGAGAAAGAATCTTAAAAATAACACTCAGTGCGAAAGTCTTTCAACTGCTTTTAGCAAATCTGGAAGAACCAGAGGTAAATAGCAGGAACACTTAGTTGCTGATGAGAGACAGTGAGTCTAGGCAGGGCTGCCGGGAATGACCCGAACTTGGTAATCAGGAAGGGGCACTGGGGATACAATAAAATTCGCCTGCGGGCTGATTTTTCCTCCTTAGTTTGGGTTCATTTAACGCTAACGGTCTGTGTCAGTTTTGAATTTAAAATAAACTATTACTCGATAATTCTTCTAACTTAACAGAAACCCAGAAAAATGATTAAAACGAAAACAGTATAGCTCTTTTGTGCTCTTTTCAGTAGAGCTTGTAATTTTTAACCACCCTCTTGATTGCTTTTATTGTTTGCCCCGTGGCAGCGGAAAGGTCCAAAACTTACTTGAGATACTACTTTCTTTTGCTCTGAGAGATTTGACAGTTTTGGGCCGTATTTTGCCTTGCAGACCCCGGGAAGAGACATTGGTGTGTCGGAGATGTGTTGGGGTTTGGGGCCTGGGAGGAGTATCACGTGGTGATGGAAAGTTCAAGCTCACAGGGTCAACTGTCCGGGATCCCTACTATTGCCAATTCCAATTATATGGCCTCTCTAGTCGGCAGGCCCCTCTGCTATAAAATGGGCGTAACAACAGGACTTGTCAGACAGTGTCCCGTGAGGCGCTTGGCATAGCAGGTGGCAAACAGTGAGCTTCTAGTAAGCGGCGGCTGGTGTCACCTTAGCGGGAGGGGCTGTGCACCTGTGCGGAGCCTCCCTGCCTGTCCATGGCTCCCTCACCGCTGGGTTTGTTTTAACCACTTACTTCCCTCTTTCTCCCAGTGGCGCCATAGTCTTAGAACTAACAACTTGAGATTTGAGTATCTATTTGTGTGTACCCAGTGAAGTTTTTGCCGTCTAATTTGAAAACAAAACCAAAAAAAGAGGAAAATTTGAAAAAGCGAAACATTTCATATTTCTGAAGGAGAGGGCTGATGAAATTACATTATTTCCTAGGAGTGTATCTGTATTCTTCTTCTTCTCTCTCTCTCTCTTTTTCTTCCCTTGTGGACAGCAGTACTCCCCCACCTTCCTTCCTGGCATTGTTGGACTTTCCTGGACCCTCAGGTCCAGGCAGGAGGAGGTCTCGGCTCTGCCTCCTCCTCCGCAGCAGCCGTCTGGGTACAGCTTGGTGCTGTAATGTCGCATGAGATGGGAAGGAAAACATCCACATCAGTCACGCTTTGTGCTGTGTTCCCAAGCCCGGTTTCAAGTATGACAGCCTAATTATAAGGCTTCCTACACAAGGGACGTAGGCAACTGAGATCCCCACCTGCTTTCCTGTCCTTGCATTGTACTGCAGTTCTTGCCTGGGGAAGTTGCAGAATGTATTTATCTGAGACTCATTTTTCAAAGATCTTGGGAAAATTTCACCCCAAATTGTCCAAAATTGTCTAAGATAATCTACTCGTAATGACGACGCTGAGGACCATGGGCAGCTTCTAAAGACCCTGCAGAAATGTTGCTTAGCGGAAGTACTGTGCTAAGGTCAACAGCTGGGTGAGGGTGCCCGGGGCTGAGTTCACGGGAGAAGTCCTAGCCCTCGGGGGCAAGAACTAGTTAAAGCCACAAGCCCAGCATAAGCCCGCAATGTGATTCAGCTGGGGAGGCCGGAAAGTGGAAAAGACTGGGCGATGGTTTTGTGTTTTCTCTAGTTGAAGTTTAGCGGTCATCTACTTGGGCTGTTGTATAGAATTTTCTGGCATCAAAATGGAGGAAATTAAGGTGAAATGATCTTTAAGATCCCTTACAATGGTAAGTTTGGATGCTGCTGTGTTTTCTTCTTTTTCTCAACACTTTTTTTTTCCTAAGTATAATTTACCTCTAATGAAACACACAGATAGTAAGTATAGTGTTCGATGGGTTTTTAACAAAGATGTACCCCCGTACACCTCCTGCCCCATTCAAGACATAGAACATTTCCACATCCCATGAAGTTCTTTGTAATCCTTTATAATCAAAGTCCCCGCTCCATAGGTAACCACTGTTCTGATTTCTCTGAACACAGATCCTAGGTCTTCATAGAAATGGACCTCTGTGTTATGTTCTTACTTATATCTCCATTATACACATAGACCACAAACCGTTTACTTACTCTCTTGTTGGATGTTTGCGTTTGGCTAGTACGAATAAAGCAGAATAAATATTCTTGCGCAGATTTTCAGGGGACATATGGTTTTGTTCCTCTTGAGTAAATACCTAAGTGTGGAATTGCTTGGTCATAGGACAGGTGGATTTTAGCTTTATAAGGAACTACCAAAAGTTTTCCATATTATACTCCCACCAGCCCTATATGAGAATTCCATGTGCTCCACAGCCTGGCCACTCTGCTTTTCTTTTCATCAGATGCATTCATTTTCCTTGAGTATGTTCCTAAAGAAATCAAAGAGATGATCCCTGTTACTAGCAAAGGTTCACTTAAAAAGCTACTCTAAGTTAATAGGATTACCAAAACACAGACCACATGGATCACGTGTGGAGGTGACTTTTGATTAAGGATTAACCATACGGGTGCCTTGGTGGCTTAGTCGGTTGGGTGTCTGACTCTTGATTTCACCTTGGGTCCTGATCTTGCGGTTGTGGGTTTGGACCCTGCTTTGGACTCCATGCTGGGCGTGGAGCCTACTTAAAAAAAAAAAAAAAAAAAAAAAAAAAAGGATTAGCCATAAATTATCTTACCGTAACTTAAAGTTACCGTGTGATTTTCAAAGAGCTATGGAGGGAAAAGCATACATGATAGTTTATCATTTCCTCATAACTCCTTAAAATGGTCAAGAAAACTCTAGTTTCTGCTATTTTTACATTTAAAACTTTGGCAATTTGTCGTGGCAATGGGCAAACAGTCAGGAGGAAATTAGTGATTTGCTCATCCATCAAATGTTGAAGTACTTTTGGAAAAAGAATCCTTGGCAAACTGGTAGTTTGTGTTAGGGATTCTAAGAATAAAGAAGCAGGGCTGGATGGACAAAATAAGTGAAGGGGATTAAGAGGTACAACCTTCCAGCTATAAAATAAATAAGACACAGAAATATAATGAATAGTATTGTAACGATTTTGCAAAGCAACAGATGGTAACTAGGCTTACTGTGGTGATCATTTATTTCCTAATGTATGTAAATATCGAATCACTATCTTGTACACTTAGAACTAATACAATATTGTGTGTCAATTATTCTTCAATAAAAAAGAAGGGTTGGCCAAAATATCATGGATCTAGTTTGTATGAAAAATGTTCCACTGGGTGGCTCTCTTATATGTTGAGTGGAGAGGTATTATGTGTAGTAGATTAATACTTTGCCATCCTTTATTAAATGTTTACTATACACTGGGCACTGAACTAAGTATTTTAATATACTGATTCATTTAATCCTTACAACTTTACATACAATAGGCAACATCAATTTCCCAATATTATGGAAGAGAAAACTGAAGTTCATAGAGGTTAAATAAGTTACCTAAATACACAACTATTATTCAATAGAGCTAGAATTTGAACCCAACAGTACCATGCCTCAGCTAGACTTTGGTGAGAAAGATGAACTGGAGTTCAAAAAGTGCGTGTGTGGGGGGGGGGTACAGGATGACAGGATCTTTCAAACATAAAAATAAACTTCATTAGGATAAAATTCTATAGGAGAAGTGGAATGGAAATATGAGATTGAGGAGAAAAGGAAATACTGTAAAATGTCTATATTTTAAAAATGGATGATGATAAGTATCAAATGGTATTAGATTCTGTTGGACACTTTATTTATTTAAAAGATTTTTTTTTAAAGATTTTATTTATTTGAAAGAAAGAAAGAACATGAGCAGGGAGGAGGGGCAGAGGGAGAGGAAGAAGCAGACTTCCCGCAGAGCGAGGAGCCTGACTCCAGGCTCCATCCCAGCACCCTGGGATCAGGACCTGAGCTGAAGGCAGTCGGTTAACCAACTGAGCCACCCAGGCGCCCCTTAAAGATTTTACTTTTAAATAACTTCTACACCCAACGTGGGGCTTGAACTCACAACCCTGAGATCAAGAGTTGCGCACTCTTCTGACTTAGCCAGCCAGGTTCCCCTGTTGGGTACTTTTAAATGTTCATATTTATAATGCATTGGTAATTCTAACCTTTACAGATATTTAATTTACGAAGAAAAATTTGAGATGTCAACTTAAAAATGGGTGAGGAAGTTAGTTGGGTTTTTAAGCTTCTTTTAAGTGACAGGGCAGTTAAATTTTGAGTACTATGATTTGTGAAGGGCAGGGGTCATGACTACTTAGTCACTTTTTAACCCTTGCACTCTCCACAGTGCCCAGAACATATGAAATCAAAGTCCTCAATCTGTGTTTGGGGAACGAAGAGACAATGGCTTGATCATCAGTGCCATGCACAGAACTTTCCAACCTTCCAGCCTTATCTCTTCTGCTCAGAAAATAGCATTCTGAAAGAATTACCCAATGCCGACAAACTGAAAGAATTTTAGTGATGATAATTGTGATCATGGTTATTTTATAGCTGAGAAACCCCTCTATAGTCATCAGCTCATTATAATCCCAGATGGGGAGTGTGGCATTTCCTTACTTTATTTTTCCTTTTAAAAATTGAGATATAACTGGCATATAACATTATATTAGTGTCCGGAGTATAACATAATGATTCATTATTTGTATATATTGTGAAATGATCACCATAAGTTTAGTTAATATCCATCACCACGCAGTTACCATTTTTTTGTGTGTGTGATAAGAATTTTTAAGATCTGTTCTTTTAACAACTCTTAATTAGCAATAATCGCGCCTCAGATAAACCTCATCGGCTATGATACGACCACTGCACAAAGCTTTTTTAGCCACTTTAAAATATGCGATACAGAATTGTTAACTGTCGTCAACCATGTTGTATACATGACATCATGGACTTATTTATATTATCCCTGCAAGTTTGTACCTTTTGATTCCCTTCACCCATTTTGCCCACCCGGGGCAGGTGGTTGACTCTGGCAACTACCAATCTGTTCTCTGTATCTGTGAGCTTGAGTTTTTTTTGATTATACATATAAATGAGATCATATGTTTTTTTTTCTTTCTCCTGACCCATTTCACTTAGCATTTTGCCTTCTAGGTTCATCCATGTTGTTGCAAATGGCACGATTTCATTCTTTTAATGGTTGGATAACATATATATATATCTCAGATCTTCTTTATCCAGTTATCCATCAGTGGACACTTGAAAAGAAAACCGCAGGCCCAAGACAGCATCCCTTAGGCTGAGTCCCCCAAATAGGGTTTAATACCTAATCTAATTGCAGTTTCAACCTGCCCCCAAAATGTAGTCATAACTGGTCAGTTAGGAATTTTCTGATCAGCACCAGTGAGTCGGCCACATGGGCCCTCTCTATCCCCCAAAGAAAGATGAGGTAGTCTGCATGATAAAACCCCCTTCTCTTGCCTCTGAGGGAAAGCGACCTTGCCTAGAACAGTCCTTTTCTTTTACTAGTAACTTTCTTAGTAGTGTGCCCCCCCCCACCTTTTTAATAAAAACCTTCCATTTTGTACAGCTCATCGGAGCTCCCCTCTGCTTTGCTAGGTGGGATGATGTCTTATTTATGAATCATTTATTTTATTTTTTTAAAAGATTTTATTTATTCATTTGAGAGAGAGTGAGAAAGAGCATGAGAGGGAGAAGTCAAGGAAGAAGCAGACTCCCTGTGGAGCTGGGAGCCTGATGCAGGACTCGATCCCAAAACTCTGGGATCATGACCTGAGACGAAGGCAGTCGCTTAACCAACTGAGCCACCCAGGTGCCCCTTTATGAATCATTTAATAAAGCCACTTAGATCTTCAAATTTATTCCATTGAATTTTGTTTGTTAACAACACTTAGGTTGCTTCCATGTCTTAGCTATTGTAAATAATGCTGCAGTGAACTTGGAGGTACAGATCTCTTTTCAAGTTCACGTTTTTGTTTTCTTCAGATTAAATACCTACAAGTGGACTTGCTGGATCCTGGGGTAGATCTGTTTACATTCCCTTTCTTTGGGTTGCAATTGGCCATAGACTTTCATCAGGTTGAGATATCTATCTCCAACAAGCGGCATAGGACTAGAATGCTACAGTGTCTTGTGTAGAACTGACAATTCAGTGAAGGAAGGAAGGACAGGGGAGGGAGGGAGACGAAGAGACTTTCCAGCTCAAGTATTCTTTAGTGCCAAGACTTATGGGGTTCAGCATGAGGTCATCAGTTTCTATCCGTACTGGGGAAAGAGGCAATTTCTCTGTGGTTCATCCATCCATCCATTCATTCAATAAATATCTATGAATCATCCACTTTGTGCCAGATCCTGGGATAGAGAGGTAAATAATACACTCTGAAAGAGGGAACCAGGTCAAAAAATAAATGCATATAAGTGGGAGGAGCATGTTTTTGCCTTACAATCTCCCAGCCCTAAGATAAATGCTTGGCCATTTTCATCGGGAGGGAGAATACGGGGTCAGAGCCTTCCCCTTCCTCATCTGCCCGAATGAATCACGAAGGGCCCCTACATTCTATACAGGATATGCTGGCTGATCATATAAGCTAAGGAATGGGATAAAACTTGATTGGGTTAATGTGAGCCAGACTCCTGGACTTTTTCCATTTGCTTTAAAAGGTCAGCTAGTCTAATGTGGGGAAGGATGAGCTTTGGGTTTTGCAAGGGTGAAGGGAAGATTCAGATAATATCCAAGGTGAACAAAATGACCTAGCTCTGTTTTATCTTCAAAGAGGCCATATAACTGGGGTCAGCAATCATAAAGGGTGGGCATAATATGTCTGCCCACCACACACATCTGTTTAGTGAACAATTTGAATTCTAATGACATTCAAACTGGTCAGGGCAACTGTACTTCCCAGTGCCGATCATCCCGGTGTGGTTATTAATAGCATTCCCTTTTGCTTTCAAAAGTGTCCTAGGTTAGAAGATAAATTATGTGGCCATGGTAGTAACTCAAGAAGAGAAAGTCAAGCCCCATCTGCATTCCCCACGGAAAAGTATGACCAAAATATGGTTGTTATTAAAATCTTTCATGTTAACATTTTGCTGGTGTAGGAAGTTATAAATCTGCTGGAAAGAATACGGTTCAACAAACATTATTTCTGCAGGGTTTGTGTTAAGAGAATAAGAGAGACAGAAAAATGAATAGGACAAAGGCCTCTTCTGGAAGAGTTTATGACCCGATAGAGGTGACACATAAAAAATAACATATGTCTGAGACAGTAAAGCCTTACGTCCCTGAAACTAGGATGCTAGAGCATGGAGGGGCCTGGGGCTAATTTTATCACCTCATTTTATAGAGGAGGAGGTTGTTTGCCCAGGTTCACATAACCCCGGGGTGCTGAGACTAGGGGCTTTGCCTGAAACTATCCCTGTTTATGTGTATCATCCTGGCGTAGCTACTAACAGCATGCCCTCTTGATCTCAAGTTCCCCTGCTATACGGAGCTGGGCCTCCCAACTCAGACCAATAGCTCTCCATTGTGGCACTGCTGACATGTGGTGCTGCATAACTCTTCCTTGTGGGGGGGCAGGGAGCTGAGTCCTATGCACTTAAGGATGTTCAAGAGCATACCACTAGAGATAAGTAGCAGCCCCACTCCTGGTTGTGACAGCCAAATCGTCTCCAGACATTGCCAGATGTCCACTGGGAAGCATAATCACCCTGGTTGAGAACTTCAGCACTAGACAATGACCTTGACAGTAGTCGGCCGGACTTTACCAGGCTGCCACATAACTCCAAAATATCACCAACCAAGAATACTTTCATTCACTTCCCCCTTTTTTTGAACTCTTAATATGACAATCTCAAGAACACTATTTCAATGGGAAAATATTTATTTCCAAAAGGTGTCAGGCAGAATTATTGTTTTTTGTGTAAATTAATATTTTCTGTGGACAGAATACCCACTAAGAAAGGGTATTAAATCTGAACTGTTGGTCCATGGCTTCATGACAGGTTACAAACTGTATGGACTGCTATTTTAACCTGTTGCCCAAGTGGAAAACAAAAAGGAGAGAGGATATTAAAATTATTTCTGTAATACTTAGAACCTACTTTTATTTTTTTTTAAGTTTTTATTTAAATGCCAGTTAGTTGAGGGGAGAGGGAAGGGAAAAAAATAAATTCTAATTAGTCAACATAGAGTGTAATATTAGTTTTGAGCATACAATATAGTGATTTAACACTTCCATATGTCAGCCTGTACTTACCACAACAAGTATGCTCCTTAATCCCTGTCATGTATTTCACCCATCCCCAACGTGCCTCCCTTCTGGTTACCTCTAGAACCTACTTTTATGTGCTTTGTTGTTTGTTGTTGTTATTGTTAAACAGGAAGAGAGAATGCTGGCCCAAACTGTGAAACTGGTATTCTTCTCACACCCCCCACCTTCCATACTTCCTTCTTTCTTCTTTCCAACTTGACATTACTATATTAAATTGTGCTGTCATAAAAAAGACCTACCTATTCCCAAATAAGAATAATTATTGATTCAAGCAATATATACTCAGTGGTTCCATGCCAGCCCGCTCCAGTGTGGGAGATGCATCGGTGATCCCTGGTCTTGGCCCTTGAGATGCCCGTGGTCTAATGGGAACTCACTTGCACCCAGGTGGACACCACTGATAACATTTAGTGCACAGTGTTCTCCAACTTGAGTGTACATCAGCATCACCTGCAGGGGTTGTTTCTGATTCAGTAGGGCTAGAGTAGGGGCCAGACAACTTCTTCAGTGGTGCTGATACTTCTGGTCTGAAAATGACACTTGGAGAACTACTGGTTTCATCTTGGGTATTTATGCATTGGGACGGAGGAGCATTCAGGCAGTGTGGTAACATGGCTTCATTGACTTTAGCTCCCTGCACTTGCCCCTGTCTTTGCCCCTTTCCTTCCTCCTCTCATTCCCCATTTCACTTCATTTACCCAATATCCTCATGCTTCCTTGACCCTCCTCTATCAGACTTTGTTCTTAAGGAAGAAGTTTATACGAAACACTAGCATGACATTAAGGTGACGTCTTACCTCTTCCAGTGTAATTGGTATTCAGACGTGGAATGGGACACAACATCTATGTCAACTTTTTAGGACTGATTTAGGCAAATCTCCTCTATATAAGCATTGTTCCGGCACCGGATCTATCGGCATAAGTGTTGCACACATATTGTCTCTGCCGTATGGTGTAACCTGTACACAGACATCACACAAACCATCTGTATTATGAAAGTGTAATTCTTAAGACACCTTTAAGCCCTGATCTTTTATGATGATTTAAGCAAATCCAGGGTCTAGGTAAACCTTACTGAAGTGTCCCAATTGTTCTTTCTTTTGTTGAGACACCACCATTATCGCTTTCTTCTCAGTTAGCCAAAGAACAGAAGAGGTATCCACACTCCTATTTACTGAGGTTATGAAAATTAATCTGAACAGGGCAGTATGTGCAGAATGAAAATTTTTAAATGACACCTTTAACTTGAGAGCTGTTATTAAACTTAAGCCCTCTCACATTCAAAGTAATCATCAGTTATTAAACAATAGGAAGAACCACTTCCTTTGAATAGTTTTGATGGCAGCTTTCTCTTCACCCCCACATTGCTGGGGTTCATCTTTTATGAATGAAGGGAGAGAACCTATGATTACTTCTAGTGTGTGAAGTCAAGGGAAATTCAACATGAACACTCAACCACCCAATGAGTTTGTAACAGGTCATGTGCCTGTTCATGTGGGTTAATATCACATGCAATTAATGACTGAATATTCTTAATTGATAATTGATCTAGTTAACTTTTTAGCTGAGTGGTTGGGCCTGAATCCCAATGAGAGCAGTGAGTGGAAAATAACATGTGTGAGGGTTACAACCAGAGAATTTGAGGAATAAGAACATGGTGCAGACAGAAACTGTCTTGCTCTTTCCCAATGCCCTACCTCCATCCTAAGGAGGAGTAGAGATGAGCCTTAGTGATGAAGGGACAGGAAAGGAAGGAAGAAAACAGTTTCCATGTGGTCTACAGGTTATACCTCAGGCAAAATATTCTTATATTGCTCTCCATTTTCCCTTCATATTTTAAAGAGTCCCATCCACTCATCCTCTTAATTAGACCAGTGCAGAAACCTGCCACATAATAATGATGCAGATTTAGCAGCCTGATGAAAGCAATACTGGGTACAGTTCCAGACATATTATTGGTAGCCTTTTCATTCTTTGAAATCGTTTGCAAAGTTACCAAATATTTAAATGAGGGTGAACTGTATAATCAGAATGAGTTGAAGTATCCTAGAACAAATAATGATAATTGTATCAGCTGCTAATTATAAAACTTCACAATGTATTCCCTCTGTGACAAGTATATTTTACCCCTTTGGTTCATCGGAGTATTACATCAAAACACTGTGATAGGGCGCCTGGGTGGCTCAGTGGGTTAAGCCTCTGCCTTCGGCTCAGGTCGTGATCTCAGGGTCCTGGGACTGAGCCCCATGTTGGGCTCCCTGATCAGCAGGGAGTCTACTTCTCCCTCTGCCTCTTCCCCTCTCCCTGCTCATGCTCTCTCTCTCTCAAATAAATAAATAAAATAATAATAAAAAAACCACTGTGATAGATGGTGATGCTGAAAGCATAAGGAGTATACCAATTAGGAATGTGTTTGGCTGTAAGTAACAAAACTCAACTTGTATATGCCGGGCAAATTGTGAAGTTTTGTTCTTTTCTTTTCTTTTCCTTTCTTAAAGATTTAGTTTATTTATTCAAGAATGAGAGAGCCAGAGAGAGAGTACAAGTTGAGGAGAGGGGCAGAGGGAGAAGCAGGCTCCCACTGAGCAGAGAGCCCAATGTGGGGCTTGATCCCAGGATGCTGGGATCATGACCTGATCCAAAGGCAGATGCTTAACTGACTGAGCCACCCAGGTGCCCCTTTTTTCAGACATATATATTATCTTTACAGCAACCCTACAAGATAGTTATTAAAGAAAAAAACTAAGCCCAGAGTAGTTAAGTAACCTACCTAAGGACACAATGTTAAAATAATAGCTTTTCCTAGAATTTTTTTTTCAAATCACTAAAAGATATAGCATTGATTGAGAATATCAGAACTTTTAAAGTAATCCAGAAAACTCAGGATCAATTTCTGTGTGGCCTGATAAAAACCTCAGATGGGGGGTGCCTGGGTGGCTCAGTGGGTTAATGCCTCTGCCTTCGGCTCAGGTCATGATCTCAGGGTCCTAGGATTGAGCCCCGCATCGGGCTCTCTGCTCAGCAGGGAGCCTGCTTCCCTTCCTCTCTCTCTGCCTGCCTCTCTGCCTACGTGCAATCTCTGACAGTCAAATAAATAAATAAAATCTTTATAAAAAAAAAAAAAGAAAACCTCAGATGGGTAAATTCCTAAGCGGAACAGAGGCCCCAGGGCAAGGTTTTTGTTTAGTAAGGGGGTACCCATCGGATGTATATTTTGTGCTTGTTACAAGTGGATACATGAAGGTAAAGATTGCTTAGGGATAGGTAGGGGTGGTTGGGTATGGGGATCATGTGTGTCCTCTTGTGGTAGGTACTATAGATTGTCTCAACACCCCTTTTCAATGGCTTCCACCCTTGCCTTCTTTTGTTTTAAAGGCTATAAAGCTGGAAACCTTATTTTCATTTTCAAATGAGATATAAGTGGGCATCTACTGGGGGCTTTTCTGGGAAAGTTTTGCTTTCTGAATGCAAGGGGAGACTGTCAGCTGCCACAGTCCTCTGTCCTTTCTCTCTGCTTGGAATATACGCTTGACATGTAGAGTTGCACCAGACATCTTACAATCATGATGGCAAAAGCCAATGTAACTTATTTCATCCATGGAGTAGAAAGAACTGGGTGTCTGATGATGTAATTCACCCAAGATTATATACTTTCGAACAGTTTGTCACGAGAAAATAAACTATTTGCTTTGGCAACTAGAAGCTGAATTTCAGCTACTTACTGTTAAATGCATTCCCAAATGACACCCCCCTCCCTGGTATATGCCTCGCTACCCCCATAATGTTTTAATATGATAGCCTGATGGACCAAAGGGAAAAATATGATGTCAGCAAAGTGATAGAAAGCGAAGCCTTATAATACATGTAATCAACTTTGTAAATTGTGAAACATAAGTTTGTGTTTGTCTACAGTGGGATAAGAAGAATAAATGTATACAGACAAGAAGAAAACCAAAACGCAACCTGAAGATTAGGCTGTTGTTAGCCTGTATTCATTCCTTTTACCCATTTCCCCAAAACTTCATGGGAGGAGTATATTTCCTTTCCCTACTAATGTTGGGCTTGGCCATGAGACTTGCTTTGGCCAATGGGATATGGGCAGAAGTGACAGCCATAATCTAGGTCTTAAGATGTGTTTCCTTCTGCTTGCACTGTTGCGCTTCTGCCATAGCCATAAGAAGAGCAGGCCTTGGGTAAGCTGCTGGTCTAAGGAGGGTGAGAGATGTGTGAAGCAGAGATGAACTGAACCCATGTCCTGGAGCCGTGCCCAGCCAAGATCAGCCGAACTCTAGCTGGGATGGAGTCATCTGATGGTTTGACAGGGGCTGGAGGATCCACTTCTAAGGTGGCTTTCTCATGAGCCTCTTGCCATGTAGACCTCTCCACAAGGCTGCTGAGTGTCCTCATGGCATGGCAGCTAGGTTCCCTAGAGCAAGTAATCAAAGACAGCAGTGTTTCTGATGACCTCGCTTAAAAGATCACACTCTGCCAGTTTCACAATATCCAGTTAGTTATACGGGTCAGTTCTATTCACTGAAAGTTGTCTTGGAGGCTGGCTACCACACTTTCTAATAAATGTTTTTTTTTTTTTTTTAAGATTTTATTTAATTATTTGACAGACAGAGATCACAAGTGGGCAGAGAGGCAAGCAGAGGGGGTGGGGTAGGGGGAAGCAGGCTCCCCGATGAGCCGAGAACACGATGATGTGGGGCTCGATCCCAGGACAATTAGTAATAAGCAAATGGTGCTAGTTATCATCACAGCCAGCCTCTCAGGGACACCCAGGTGCCCCAGAACTGTGACTCCTCGAGTTGCTGACATGACACTGTGTTCCCTGCAGTCTTCTTCCACATCCTCAGTAGAGGCTTAACCAACTGAGCCAGCCAGGCACCCCTCTAATATAAGTTTTCAATGCAATCTCTCTGACTGCTCCAGGCATCTTCTCAAAATGGATTTATAATTAACAACAGTGATAAGGCAAAGAAACTGCACTGAAACTAACATAGTCTGCTAGAATTTCCAAGTTTCCTCTTACAGATCCTTCAGTATATCATATCAATACTACTTTTCATTTTCAGTCAGGTATCATCAGATTAAGCACAACTGAGTTATTATAGTGCACAATCAGATTGCAGGTGCACAACCAAAATGGAGTGAGCAAGAGAAATGAATTTGGCTAAGAAATCATGCGCATGCCTTCCCAGAAGATTGGGGGTGGACTTTTGTGCGATATACTTGCTGACTTTGCAAAAGCAGCACCAAATAATTGCTATTTTGTTGAGAACTCCCTGCCTACAATTAGAAACAGCCCTAGCTGGGTGACACTGTGAATTGGGGGAAAAAAATCAATTGGGGATTTTAAAGACAAGCAGAAGAATGAGAGAGTGAATTCAATAGAGTTTTATTGACAACTTATAGCTTATAGAGCTTTCTCTATAACCCCTGACAAGTCTTTTTTTGCATCCAAGGTTTATTTGAGCACTTAAAGGGGGTAAGAGAATAAATCCATAACACAGTAGCTGGTTCTGTCAGAGACTGATCTCCTCCTTTCTCAGAAGTGCTTAGCAGCCGAGGAGGAGTGATTATCAAACAGACTGCTAGATTTGGGGACAGCCTCAAGACTCTCTGTGCCTTCTAACACTTAGGGAGAGAGAGAAGATCAGCCTGGACTGTAATCTTCCTTACACAAACCAGGAAGAACTGAATGGGCTTCTGGGCAGTGTTAGAGCTACTGGGACAATGAGAAAAGTCAGATTACACTGGATTTCCTTAGTGTCTCTAGGCTAGGACATGGGTAGTGGTTCTCCAAAAAAGGAAAAATATCACTCTATCTATCTTTGCATTGAAAGTTCTGCTTGTTGATGAATATATATGCATATATTCTTAAACTTGTCTTGGAAAATATGACTTAATCACTATAATGTATAGATTATGTATAGACTATATGTAGTATTCTCTGTATAATACATATCATATTAATATATATATCATATATCATATGACTATATAAAACTATTTTTTTTCTTTCACATGGGAAGCCATGGGAGGAATAAAACCATTCATAGAGAATGGGGAGGCTACAATGAGGAGAAGCCATTATCTCATTCCCCAATTTAGCATCTGCTTGGGCAGTAGGAGGTTGGTGTGGGGTGGGGGAAGAGGGAGGGAGGTATTACTGTATCTGGAAGCAGGATCTTTGCAGATAGGCTTGACCTAAGGATATTGACAGTGTCATTGGGATGAAATCAAGGTGTCAGCAAGGCTAGACTCCCTCAGGAGGCTCTAGGGATGGTCCATTCCTTGCCTCTTCTGGCTTCTGGTGGCGGCTGGCTTCCATGGTTTGTGGCTCTGTAACTCCAGTCTCTGCCTCTATGGCTACATTGCCTTCTCTTCTTTTGTCTGTCAAGTTTCCCTCTACTTTCCTCTTATACAGACACATATGACTGCATTTAGTGCCCACCCTGGTAATCCTGGATAATCTCTCCATCTCAGGATTCTTAACCACATCTGCAAAGATCTTATTTCTGTATAAGGTAACATTTATAGGTTTCAGAGATTAGAACCTGATATATTTTGGGGGGACATTTTCAGCCTACCACACCCAATATCTTGTTCCACCCCTACTTCTTCCAGGGTTCAGCAGAGCCCTATACCCTATTTACCTATTTATCACACACATACACCCCCAACACACATACCTACACACCCACATGCATGTACCTCTCTCTCTCTTTTTTTTCTTAGTAAAGGTTGGTAAACCAAATCTTTAGCAACTTAAAACTTATTAGCCTGGAGGCTCTGTGTCTGCATTCTACCTGTAGTAGCAGTGTTAGTGGTGAAGTAGTTTTTTATGGATACTTCTAATGCAGAAAAAAAAAAAAAAAGGAAGAAAAACAAAGGGGAAAGTTAACTTTCTATAGAAAGAGGTTGAATACTGTTATTTTGCCCTGTGACTAAATCATATGGTATAGTCAAGAATCTGTTATAAAAAATGAGTAGAGAAATACCTTACCAGAGAGGAGGCTAATGATTGCTGGTCCCCAAAGGTAAGCCTTGACTGAAGCTTTTGGTTGGAGTTCTATAAGCCAAAAGTGTAAATGCTTCCGAGGAGTCTGGGAGATGCTGAGTTTTCTTCCCCTCACACCTGTCTATCCAGGAGATGTACTTCTTTTCAGTCAATAAAGAAACAAGGCACTCTTTCTGAAACTTTTACTCTGAAGGTCAGAAATTAAATGTATACTGTGTATCTTGGGCTCACTCTCTGCACATTTCATGTGGCTCTTTAGCTACATGGTTGAAAGACTTTGTATTGCCCAGTGAGTTTTATTAACACAGACCTGACATATCCAGCCAGGGAAGCAGCACTCCCTGAAATCAATGCACTTTAGAAGTACAAGAAAAGATAAAAATATTTAACTATAGAGAAACAAAGAGAAGTTTATTTTAGGGAAAAAGTTAAAACTAGAAGAGACCTGAGGTTATATACTTCACAGATGAGGGAACTGAAGCCCAGAGAGATTGCAAGATGTATCAGTCAATGATGGCTGCATAACAAACAAGTACAGGCTCTTAGCAGCTTGCAGTAAACATGCATTTAGCTAATGCATTTCTGGGCATTCACTTATTCAGAGTTTGGCTGATGGAGGTTTCTTGTGGCCAGAGTAGTTCTGTTTTCACATTTTAGGTCCCTGGGTTTACTCCAAATGACTCTCACCTTCCTTGAACCAGTAGCCACCTTGAGGAGGTTGTCCTTTGGTTATGGTAGAGGCGCAAGAAAGCGAGTAGATGCACAGGAGGTTTTTAAGGCCCAGACTTGGAATTGAAAGATTATTATTTCTAACCCCATGTTATTGGCCAACATCAGTCACACAGCCAAGCCCAAAGTCATGGGGCAGGGAAATATTCTCTGGCCATGATAAGGCCCTGCCAAGGGTATGGACTGAGGAAGTGATAGAGAGATAGAGCCAACCATTTAGTCATCCATGCAAAATTTGCCTGTGGTCAAAGAGCTACACAATGGCTCATTCAAGACACTAGAATTTAGGTCTCCTGACCCACCCCTGACCCATCCAGGGCTTTTTCCAGTAACCAGGAAGGCACTCAGTGGAGCATACAATAGATATATTTAAAATATCTCTCTGGAAATGTAAATTATCAAAATGATACAACACTGCCTAACGGGTTACATTTATATTATATAGTTTTTTTCTATTTTCTGTTCACATCATTAAAAGCCATTCATACGTTCCCGTAATCACTGTCTGCAAAGGCATGAACATTGATGCATGTTCAGTGTGGTACTGTTTTCATTCATTGCCAACCCAAGTTTCTCCAGCCTGTGGGTACTAAAGTGGTCACGTTAGGAAGAAAAGTTCAGATTTCACTGGTTTTGCAAAATCCTTTCTGGTGGCTCAGGAGAAGCCTTCTCATCTGCCCCCTCAAGCCCCTCAAGAACATCTGTGGCTTGGTGCTAGTTATCATCACAGCCAGCCTCTCAGGGACACCCAGGTGCCCCAGAGCTGTGACTCCTCGAGTTGCTGACATGACACTGTGTTCCCTGCAGTCTTCTTCCACATCCTCAGTAGAGTGACAGTACAGTGCATCCTGGACCTTTCAGACTTTCTCATGCAGATGGGTTCCTAAGTTTTTGCTGTTATTCTGTTTCTCCAGAGAGTTCAGACATGAGTATACAGAGCCAGACCAGGGACCTGTGTTCAAAGGACCATTTTTGACTCTTCCCTAAGGTGACACAGAGCAACTTTCTCTTCACTCAGCCAAGGGTGTTTATGCAAATCAGTTTATAGATATAAATTCACCAGACATATCTGAATCACAGTTAAGGCCTAAACTCAGATTGTTTTCACATATTTTGTTTGAAGAATGAGCCCACAGCTTATCATAAAAAAAAATTGTCACCCAAAATGGAATTCAGCAAAGGCGTGAGTCCATCATTTCCATTAGGAAAAGGAAATTAATGATAAATAGCTGGTTTTAGTGACTTGCTTTGTAATTCTCTTATTTTTTTCTCCCTTAGAGATTATTACTTGACATTTTTAAATGGTTTCTAAAATGCAATTTATAGAAAACTTCTCAGTTTCATGGGGCATAGCTAAGTTGAATTGGAACATGGCAAACCCATTTAATTTTGCTGAGAATGCACTTAGAAACTGAGTCTTTCTGCTAAATGCTTGTAAATATTCCCAAAGGTCATTTTTTTTTCTTTGTTGAGATAAACTTTCAACATGGCCCTAAAGATGTAGATGAAATGGGGATTTAAATCTCAGCTTTCTGTTTCAGTTGAGAGATCTGAGCCTTCTTTCCCTTTGGCTAGAAAAACAAAATGGAAAGTGCACATTAGCAAATGCTTTCCTCCTTCAGTACCACTTTGCCATGAGGGATCTGGTTTAGCCCTTCTCAAACATTTTAAACTAAAAAACTCTTTTGAGACTCATCTATCTCAATGGTATGCTTTTACGCTGAACTCTTAAAAGTTACTATCTTCTCTATATATCCACCAAAGAGATAAAAGCAAAAAAAAATTTGTTTTTATTTTCTAAATATAAAATCATCTATTAAATATGGCTTTACAAACTGTACATGCTTCCCAGGTATTCTGATTCACCCATGTGGAAAAGTACTTAAGTCCTATCCCAGACTACCAGTGAAGCAGTTACTGTCTATACCTCACCCATATCTACCTGGGTCTTACCATTTTAGTGGACAGGTCTGATTTCTAGCTGACAAAATCTCATCTCTTTCCCTGAGAATTGTCTCTGGCCACTGAAGCCCTCTCTGACAATTCACAAGGCAGGCCAAGAAATTAATACCCTCCAACTCCCCTAGCAGTCTGAATTGGTGTGTAAATACCCCGGCTCCCTTGCCCCTCCAGTAAGATCATTCTGAGCCATGTGTTCTACATGGGTCCCAGACTTCCCAGTGTGTTTGGTAGTGTACACTTTATTTCTTCTTTCCCTTCCCTGACACACATCCCCACTCATCTGCCAGAACTTCCTTAATTATCTCACAAATAAATTATTTGCCCTAAAATTCATGTCTCCAGGCCTGCTTCTAGGGAAATGAAACCAATCGGATTAAGACCAAGAAACACATTACAGCCTGATAACAGCATCAGGTAGAATACTGTGGACACTGGGAATACAAATATATGTAGGATATGGTCCCTACTCTTGGGTTCTTTAGAGTCAGTTTGGGAGAAGATGGGCTGAAGCATGTAAGCACAGTGTCCTCTTATATGTATTAATAGAGGTGCTACATAGGATTAATGGGCAGTTTCATCACTTTTCAGCTCTGGACCTAGGTTTAACCATCTGAAAAATGGGGCATTGTGAGGATTAAATGAAACAGTGTATATAAAATGCGTAGGAACAGCACCTGGCAATTAAATTTTGAATTCCTAAGTCATGCACTGAGGTACTCTGGAGCACTGCGGGAAATTCACTATGAGTGCAGCAGGATATTCTAGTTATGTGTTTGTCTGTTTGTTTCCAGCTTTATTGAGGATTAATTGCCAAATGTAATTGCATATATTTAAAGTGTACAGTGTGATGATTTGATATACATATACATTGTAGCATGATTACAGAGATCAAGAGAATTAACGCATTCATCACCTCACATAGTTAACTCTTTCCTGTATGTTTGTGTGTGAGTGGTGAGAATATCTATTCTCCACAACTTTCAAGTCTACAGTACCATTTATTAACTATAGTCATCAGGCTGTATATTAGATCCTCCAAACCTACTCGTAACTGGAAGTTTGTACCCTTTGACCAACATCCCTCCATTTCCCCCATCCCAAGGCCCCTGGCAACTACCTTTCTATTCTCTGTTTCTATGAAATTAGCCTCTCTCTCTCTCTCTCTCTCTTTTTTTTTTTTTTTTGTTCTACATATAAATGGTACCGTATAGTATTTGTCTTTCACTACCTGGCTTATTTCACTTAGCAGAATAGCTCCCAGTTTCATCCATTTTGTCACAACTAGCAGGCTTTCCCTCTGTTTTACGGCCAAGTCATATTTTGTTGTATGTATGTGTATGCGTGCTGGTGTGCATATGTAGTGTGTATATGCATTATATATAATCACATTTTCTTTATCCATTTTCCTGTGAAAGGACTTTTAGATTGTTTCTATAGCTTCATTCTTGTGAGTAATGCTGCAGTAAACATGGCAGTGCAGATATCTCTTTGAAATACTGATTTCTTTTCCTTTGGATACAAACCCAAGAGTGAGATCAGCAGGATATTTTACATTTTTGAGGGAAACTCGGAGCTATACAACATCTTTTGGACACTATGCAAACGACAAGCTTGAGGTTAGATCTGGTGACATTACTTTTGACAACATGATGTCTTTGTAAACCTGGTGTTCAGCAGTTGTTGTGGTAAAAACCAAATACCAAATGAAAATCAATGCAGAACAGAAAATGGGGGAGGTGGTAGCTGATCTGATTCCAAGGTTTGAGAAATTGTACAGTGCCCAGTAGGTGCACACATCCCGCTGGGAAGTAACTGTGGTTATTGAAGACTGAAATTTTTTGAAAATTATTTATATGCATTATTTTTTTCCAATGGCTGCTAAATTGTTAGGATATAAATATTCAATAAGTTACTTGGACTTAGTTACTTAACAAATGGAATTGTTAGGTGTTTCTTTTGGCCTAGAAATCCCATGAAAGAAACTACAGAGACACAGAGTACCGTGAACTGAGGAAGTTTTGGAATCTCTAGTTTATTATATTTTAGCTACTTATATAGCTACTTGAAAATTGAAATTCATTAAAAAATATTTCGCACATGCAACTTTGACTATATCAGTCTACTACTTAAACATCTCTGTGTCCTTACGTGGTTACCAAGAATATATGAAATTTCTCAGACCTTTATTGTAGACCTTCCTTGTTCCCCACCCACCCACCCAACATGCCTTTCAGGTTTAATCTTCTATCACTATCATCTGGCTAAAGCAATATATTAACCATTCCCGGAGTTATGACTTGCTCTCTCTACCACCTTCTTGGCCCAAGATGCACTCTCTTTTCTCTTTATGGTATCCTACTAATTCTTCAAGAATCTTCAAAACCCAAAATAATTCTATCTCCTCCGTTGAAGAAATTTGTCTTTCTCCTCTGTCAGATGTCATTTCTCCTGCTTGAGACATCTGCGGACTTATCCTACAACTTTTGCAAACGTTTATCTCATTTCCCCCTCCTTTCTTTTCTCCCTATTAAATGGGAAGTTCTCATATGGTACAGACCGTTTCTTACACAGGCTTCTATACACTGCAGTGTTAACTACCTTGAATGGATTATTCGAATGGGTTGGTGAACGGAAGCAGGGATGCATGGGTAGATGAATGGCTAGATAACAAGCTGATGGATGGGTAAAAATATCGACGCATTGGATGGAGGACAGGTAACTGATGGGTGGGTAGATGAAGAGGTACACAGATGAGTGAGTGGATGTGTGAATAAATGTTACAGCAGTTTGAAAACCCATTTTTCCTGATATTTTAGTCCCTCATAGTCATAAATTACCTCCAATTAACAATCCTTTTACCATTCCATGCCTTATTAGAACTCTTACATCCCTTCTCATCTTACCATGAATTAGAACAAAATCTCCTAGTAACCAATAAGATCTGCTTCTCCCAGTCAGTTTTACACATCAAATCATTCTCCCTATCAAATCATTTGATTTGTCTGTCCAAAAAAATAAGTATATTGATTATGACATCGAATTTTTATTATATATAATGTATTTTATATTCTATAGTCACATAAAGGCAGCATGCTTATAGTGAAAAATCAAGTATCCCCATAAAATGTGGGAATTAGCTAATTTTATATAAATATGGCTCAAGAAGGGCACCTGGGTGGCTCAGTGGGTTAAGCCCCTGCCTTCAGCTCAGGTCATGATCCCAGAATCCTGGGATAGAGCCCCACATCAGGCTCTCTGCTCAGCAGGGAGCCTACGTCCCCCCTTCTCTCTCTGCCTGCCTCTCTGCCTACTTGTGATCTCTGTCAAAATAAATAAATAAAATATTTTAAAAATATATATATGGCTCAAGAGACTATAATGGAGTGGACTATGAAGGTCAAACACAAAATTTGACAGTGATCCTGAGAAAGGGAACTACTGTTCATTGAGCACTGCTATGTGTCATTTAATTTTCACAACTACTTTCTGAATTAGAGATTATTATTCCTATTTTCTAAACGACAAAATAAAAATATACTAAAGTTGTGAATCTAGCCCAAGGTGGCACATTTCATATACGGGGGAAATAGTACTGAGAGTTGCACAGTTGTTACCAATTAAACATGGCTCAGACCCACACTTTTTGCTCTCACCACATCAGGGTGCATACGTGGACACATAGCAGTGAGAGCTAGGAAGAAAGCTTTAAACAGAGAAAAATTGGCCTAGGTTTGTCCTCCACTCCCCAATCTGCAGATCCTAGTAACATCAACTGCTTGAACCCAGGAGCCATAACAATTATAGTTGTCTACTTCACATTTCAGAGAATCAAGGAGTAAAAAGGAGAGGAAACTCCGGAGACAGGAACATAAAGGCAATGGAAGACAAGAGGGTCCTGGGAAATCTGCAGAATTAACTTTATCAATGGCAGAAGCAAAGACTCTTTCCCTGTCTCTCTTCCCCCCACCAGGCCTGTTGAGCATCCGGATCAGGCTCCGCTCCGTGGCCCCAGCTCAGAAGTTAAAGTGGGTCTTGAAGGCGATTAAGTGCTGGAGGTCCTCAGCTAACTGTACTCCTTATAGTTGAACAATACATTTTGTCTGGAAGGAAGACCTGAGAAGTGCTTCTCCATGGCTACCATAGTTCTTCCGATGAAATGTCTCCTAGGACAACACCGTGGACGGGAGATGGAAGAAGAGAAACAGGTAAGCTCACAGCAGACCTGATTTCTGACTGACCCCCACTCAACCATCTCTTAACCTCTCTGGGTCTCAGTTTCCTCAGCTAAGAAAGGGAGAGGGAGTTCTATTTGAAATCAAAGAAATATTTGATTCCAGATAGCATGAATTCTTATCTAGAAATCCCATGGAACTAACATGGTATTACAAGCATGGACTCCAGGGCAGATGGCCTGAGTTTGAAATCTGGCTTTAGCACTGATCTTAGGTAAATTGTAAAAATCTCTCTGCAGGATACCTTGGTGGCTCAATCATAAAGCATCTGCCTTCGGCTCAGATCATGATTCCAGGGTGCTGGGATCCAGCCCCACATTGGGCTCCCTGCTCCCTGCTCGGCGGGAAGCCTGCTTCTTCTCCCTCTCCCACTCCCTGTGCTTGTGTTCCCTCTCTCGCTGTCTCTCTCTCGTCAAACAAATAAATAAAATCTTAAAAATTAAAAAAGAAAATTAAGAAATAAAAATCTCTCTGGACTTTGGTTCCCTCCTCTTTAAGATGGGACGAATAATGGTACATACCTACGTAATGGGGGTGACAATCAAAAGAGAAGGAGGCATTTATTCACACAGTGAATAGTCAGCAGATGCTAGTAATAACTCCCGTCCCCTTGCTGCACATCTCCCCACGCACAAATACTCTTGAAAGGACCCCAAGCTTAGAGTGAGAATTTCAGGGGCAAATGGTCCAGGTTAGGCTGGGCTGCAGCTGCGTCTAAGAACGTTAGCCCTGCTTTTTGAATATCCTCATTTTTGAGAAAGGGTAGAAAGCATTTTTCTTCCCAGAGTACAGTGTGTGTTGCTTCTGAGCTATCTCTTCTCATTCATTCTCTGATCTGATTGTTTGCACCTCAGTGAGTTTTTAATTGAAGGTCTTTAAAACTTGTTAATTGAGTTCTGCTCCTCTGACCATTCGAAGTCACTGAGTCTCAAGCAAACACTGAGTCTCTTCTGGGCTTTAGAAGCCCATAAACATCATCATGTACTACAACCTGCTCAGAGCTATTAACTTTCTATTCTTTTATTTTTTGGATGCTTGACAACCAGGCTTCCTTTACTACGGCCTTAATGAGGCATCACCCAGTAGGCAGCCTCACAGCAGGGGTGGGGGTGGGGGTCTGGCCAATCTCTTTTTAAAGGCAAGGTTCCCATATTTTCAAAATTGATTCCAATGATGATACAGACCCCAAAGAGAAAGACTGTTGTCAATCATAATCATCAAACGTGGAGCTTCCAAGTGAACGAAGAGGATTGTATGTTTGGATGATTGGAATGAGGTCTTTCTCATTGCAGTAGAACAGCAGGGCTATTCCTTTTGAAAGGACATCCTCACTGTTGGCAAAAGGATACAGAAGTGGAATTAGGGCAGGGATGAGGGTGTGTGAGGGGGAAATAAAAAAACAACACATCAAGTCTTGCTCTGATCTTACAAGTAGCTTCTTTGCCATGGGATCAGAAATGGCAAATGTTCATGGTTGTGAAGAGTCAACCAGGGGGCGCCTGGCTGTCTCAGTCAGTAGAGCATGTGACTCTTGATCTCAGGGTTGTAAGTCTGAGCCCCATGTTGAGTCTAGAGTTTACTTAAAATTAAAATCTTAAAAAAAATAGTCATCCGGAAGCATAGCAGTGCCTTCAGAAAAATGGTGCATAATTTGTTTTATGTTTCCATAAAGATGTTTCATTTCATTTACTGAAAGAGTGAGCACAGTTGAGGTCCTTTCACGACTGGGAACCAGTGAGCAGAATCCCTTCTCTCTACATGTTAAATTACTTTGATATTAAAGAAATGTGCCTGAAGTCACGAGACAGGAACTGAGCATCCTGTTTATGTCCCTAGAGGCAAAACAAAACAAAACAAAAAGAAAAACAGGAAAACAAAAAATACAAGACGCCATTGCTGAGGAAGAAATAGAAACCACAGCTGCTGGACTCTGTGTTTTTTCCCATTTGTTTTTCAGCTCCCTAATTTTTTATCCCTAGTTTCTACTCACTTGTATTTCAGCAGACTTTTTCCTTCTTCCTATCTGTCAATTTCACCTCCTAGGAGAACCTTGAAGTCTCTTTAGTTCTACCCTTTGTCCCCTGAGAGGCATGCTTAAGTACCCAGTTAACAGAACACACTTCCTAGCTCATGTAAGTTCAGGCAAATTGCTTCCCCTTCTCTTAGCTTGTGTCCTCATCTGTAAAAAGCATCCGAATCACTGTTAGCTCTATTACATATCTTCTGTCCTCACTCCTTCCCATAAATCCAGGATCACTCATTAACTAGCAACTTAAGGAATTTAAGGATTATTATTAATTATTATTAATTTAGTAAAGTAAGGAAAAGGAAAGGAAAACTGGCTAAAAGAAACAAAAAGGTGAATGCTGGTATAGTAGCTTTCGAGTTGGGGGGAGGAGTGGAGTGTTAGTTGTCATTGAAGTATGAGAAGGCAGTCTCTAGAATTTTTGCATAAGGGTCTAGAATAATCATTTGAGCTCATATAACTCATATAGGAAAATAGAGATGTGGGCAAAGCCATATCTAGTTTCTCTGACCCCATGATAGAGAGCCCCCTTATTACATCTACTTGGAAAAGAATTCGGACTAAAAATGGATCGCACTCTTTCAGCTTTTGTAGGACAGAAGCAGAATTTAAAATGCATTAATACAGCTGTGGGGAGGAATGGGAAAGGATGACAGAGAGAGAAGGTAGTAAAAAAAAAGGCAATTCAGTCCCTTTTCCCACTGCACTGAAGAGGTGTTTTCGTAGGCTGACCATCCACTGGCCAATCTGAAGTCAGTTCCATCCCAAATCATGGGTGCTCCATGGCACTTCAATCTTGGGCCCCCAGATTGATGTAGACTAAAAGAAAAGCATATCTGAATGGCCGGAATGATGCTGCCAACCTTCTGGAAAGCTCCAATGTATGCCTCAAGCCAAGGCCTCAAAGACATGTGCAGAGTTACTTGGTTGGCATTATTAATCCTGTCAGTCCTAGATTATGTTTTAGACATTGTACAAGCTTTTAACAGTGGAGGATTTAAAACCTAAAGAAAACAGACACATGCATAACACGAGCTGCCCCGTACCCTACATCTATCATTATCATCTTGGGGCCGGTCCTGTTTTCATTTTTACCCCAAACCACTTCTCCACTTCCCATATGATTTTGAAGCAAATCCAGGCTATCGTATCATTTCATCCCTAAGTATCTGAGTAAGTTTCTTTGAAACAGAAGTTCACAAACTCTGGCCCATGGATCAACTTCCTTTTTTATCAGTGAGGTTTACTGGAATGCAGCCATGCCCATTCACTTACCTCTTGTCCGTTGCCATTTTCCAGAGACCCTATGGGACATAAGCCCAAAATATTTACTATTTGCCCTCTAAGAAAAAGTTTGATAAGCTGCCCCATCCCTGCTCTAAAAGATATGGACTTAAAAAAAACATAACTAGAATACTATTATCACACCTCAAAAATTACCAGTAATTTACTATGCAGTAACTTGAAATTGTTTAGGAATTTATACCTTACTAAGTGCCTTCCTATTTGTTACTTCATTTGAATCCACAACAACTCCCTGAGATAAAGCTGGAAAACTTTAATGCCATCTAAATCCCTTTTCTATATGAAGAAACATGGAAGCATAGAGAATTTAAAAGTGATCTCATCAAAGCCAGGCAGCTAATAAGCAGTTTGAATAAGCCTCTGCCTCTGATACATTGTGGTAGGTCAAGGGGAAGTTTGAATTCTGCAGTATGTGACTGATAAACTCCTATGTGCTTCTCAGTTCTATTTCATGAGTACGTGACTTGAAGAACCTGGGGTGGCATATATATTTCAGACATGACTTGGAGTTAATTTAAGGCGAACTTCCTTCAAGCAGTAAAAATAACCGAGTTTTTATGCTGGGTGATGAGTTCCCATCGAACCACTCTGCGTTTGAAGAGCTACAGTGGCGTCTGGAGAAAAATCTATGGATAATCCTGTTTCCTCGCATCTTCCTTAGAGAAGAACATGGTGTATCATTTTATAGGCCAAAGAAAAAGGGTGAAATGTGAGGGGTGGAAATTCACTTTAGTTATGCGAGTACCCAGAGTCTGGGGGTGCATCCCAACTTTTTCTGTCCCATAAAGCTGGCTGGAAACATAATAAAAACTAGTCTTTCTCATGAGAAACCTGATGGCATTTTTATTGGTTTGCCTTTGAGATAATACTCCATCTTCAGGAAGAAAATCCAAGGGAGCTTGTAATAGTGGGAAATAGTCATAGAAAGTCCAACTGTATTTCAGAAACAATAAGAAAATTAGTTACCATTTTCACATGACCTAAAACTCTCTATAATCAAAGGTCATCACCCAAGCAGTGTCCAGATTATTTAAAAGGAAAGCTTGTTTATGTTTACAAATTAGCTTTCTTTAAGAAATTGAAAATGTTGTCCTCATTAGGCAGTTGGCTCCCTGAGAATAGGGACCATTGCAGGGCCTCGAACTGGGTCTGGTGGGGTAGGACGCTTCACGTAAGTGGTGTTGAACGGCTACATGGTATCAACATCATTACTTCAGATCTGAGCACAGTCATACTTCTGGTCACCAAAAGGAACCTTTCCCCGCAAATAAGAGCTCTACAGTGGAGAATCCTGATAAGTACCACCTTAACTAAGTGATCAAGGTTAACATCACCACTGATAAGTCATGTAGATATCACATAGCCTATGGTAGGCTGAATAATGGCCCCCGATGATATCCAGGTTCCGATCCCTGGATCCCGTGACTGTGTTATATGGCAAACCTTATGTGACAAAAGGGACTTTGCAGTTGCAGTTGCGATGGGGAAATTATCCTGGATTATCTGGGTGAGCCCGATGTAATCTTAAGAGTCCTTATAGGGGCGCTGAGTGGCTCAGTTGGTTGTGTCTGCCTTTGGCTCAGATCATGATCCTGGGATCCTGGGATCAACTCCTGCATTGGGCTCCCTGCTCACTGGGAATCTGCTTCTTCTCTCCCTCTGCCTGCCGCTCCCACTGCTTGCCTTATAAGAGGGAGGCAGAGAGAGATCTGACTATGGAAGAAGAGAACGCAACGTGATGACAGAAGTAGAGACTGGAGAGCTGTACCACTGCACTCCACTGCCAAAGAATGCTGGGAGCCTCCAGAGGCTGGCAGAAACAAGGAACAATGCTCCCTGGAGCCTTCCAAAGGAAGCAGGCCTGCCAACATTGATTTTAGCCCTGTAAGACTCATTTCAGACTTCTGGCCTTCATAATGATAAGAGGATAAATTTCTGTCACTTTTAGCCACTAAATTCATGGTAATTTGTTACAGCAGCAACAAAGACATACTCTCAGATATAATGTGATGAGAAGAGCACCTACTCTCTGTGGTTTCTCTTTCCTGTCTTATAATGAAAAGACATCAGACAAACCCAAATGGAGGTATGCTCTACACAATACCTGACTCATGAGTGCTCTTCAAAAGTGTCAAGGTCATGAGAAACAAGAAAGCTGGAGAAAGTGTCACAGAAAAGAGGAAACTAAAGAATCCTAAGGACTGAATAGAGTGTGGCATCTTGAACTGGATCCTGGAACAGAGAATAACAGTGATAGACTGGTGCGATCTGAATAAAGTCTGTAGTTCAGATAGTCTTACTGTACCCATGCTAATTTCTTAGTTTTGTAGACATCGACAATAGAGGAAACTGGGGGAAGGGTATATGGGAACTCTTCATACCATTATTGCAAATTTCTGTAAACCTAAAGTTATTTCAAAATAAAATATTTAAAAAGGAATCCCACCCAGTAATGTTTATCTCATCAGATCTGTTATGGGGGGGTGGGGATAATACAGGGATGTGTTTTGGGGATTTGGGGGCTATACTGATTGGATTCTCCTGGAAGAAATGAAGAAATAGCTGGAAAGAGAGATGACTGAGGGTAGAAGGAAGCTGCCACTGAAGGAAGCTGCCACTCTCCACTGCATTGGGTGCCACTGGGTGGTACTAATACCTCAGGTCATCCTGGAGTTATAGGTAAGGGGAGAATGCCCCTGTATCTAATGGAGGGAGAATTAATGGCACAGAATAGTTTGGTGGCGAATAATGTTCATTGAATTAATTTGATTTGCCCAAGCTCACTGAGCAAAGAGGGGAATGGAATATTAGTTGTCTAATTTCCAGGTATATGGTGGCTACATAAGAAAGATCAGCTCATTCACAATATTTTAAAAATCCATCTATTTCATCCAGAAAAGCAGCTTTGGTGTTACTGAATAACAAGTGGATTTTAGTCTCCATAACTTTCCTAGATTCAATCATACTTTTTTCCCCCCTCATACTCTGCCTCACCACTCAAGGTTCAATTCAGGTTTCTAGCACTTGCCTTCTCTGGTATTTCTTTTCTGTTTTGTTTTGTTTTATCTTTTTGGTGTTTTTCTTTTCTCACCTTCTTCCTCCATTCTGCTTACCAGGTATTACCTATTGCTGCATAACAAATGACTATAACACAGTGGAGTAAAAGGAAAAACATGTATTAACTCACAGTCTCCATGGGTCAGGAATTTGGCTGTAGCTTGACTGGGTGGTTCTGGCTCTAAGCATCTCTGGAGGTTGCAGTCAAGATGGCAGCCAGGGCTGCAGTCATCTGAAGGCTTGACTGGGGCTGGAGGATCCAATTCCAAGACTCACATAGCCGTAGACAGGAGGCCTCAGTTCCTCACCCAATGCACCTATCCATAGAGCCATTTGACTGTCCTCATGACACGGTGGCTGACTTCCTTCAGAGAAGTGATTTGGAGAGCATGCACAGAGGAAGCTGCAACATCCTTTGTCATCTAATTTTGGAAGGGACACACTATCATTGCTGCCTCCTTCTGTTTGTTAGAGGCCAGTCCCTAAGTGCAGCTCACACTCATGGGGAGGGAAGTTAATCTTTACCTCTTGAGGGAAAAAGTACCAAGAACTGATAGATATATTTTCAAACTACCACGCCAGGTGCCCTCTTAGACGTGACTCTGACTGGAAGTTTGATTTTCTACCCTAGGCTTTCTCTGGGAAACCGCATTTCCTCCCACAGTTTCATGTGGCTCAAAGTGAAACTTGGCTTTCTTTCAGAAGACTCCCCCCATTGCTCTTCCAAGTTTCCAAGCCCCATGAAAAGTCACAGAATGCTAAGAAAAGAGAAGGGAACTTGAAATGATCCCAACATTTCAGGATCTGGATATAGTCACCTGTCTCTTTTGTTCTTGCTGCCGCACTAAAATGTGCCATCTCTGATTCTTCTCAAGCAAGGGTTGCTGCAACTTTCAGCAGCTTCTCCGTGGTGCTGCCACTGAATGACATTGAAGTTATGTTCGGTACCCACTGACTTTCACCACATGACCTTGTCCTTGAACCCTGACTTTACTTGATTCTTGGCAAGTCCTTTTCTATACATTTGTACTATTTGACATTCAGTTTGCTAGTTCTCAGGAAGTCCTCTTAATTATTTACCTCTTTGACTTGACTTCAGTTATCATTCCTGTTGACTTCCTTACGTTCCCTTGTTCAGCTAGTGAACTCAGTATACTTAAAACCAGATTTAGCATTTTTCTCCACAGTAGCTTCTTCCTTGCCCTTGTTCTTTATTCTATGAGTCATGAGCCTATCGAGAAAAATTCACCAGCTTTGGCTTTTTTGTTGCCTATTTCCCTTATATTTGTAATGACCTTCTTGCCCCTGTATTGTGTCAAAAAGAGCTCATCTGCCGCTCAGTCTGGCACGGTTTCCAGCCATTATCAGGGACATCAAAAAGCCTCAGTTCTGTGGCTCTTCAGTAGCTTCAGATTGGTCCAATTGCTGGCTCCCTTCTGAATTTGAGATTCCAGTTTCCTATCTGTCCCCACTTCCTGCCCTGGTTTCTTAAATTAACGCTTTCTGCCATATCTCCCTGACATGTAGATCATCACTTCTCAGACTATTACAATGTCCACATGAAAACCTGAGGATCTTGTTAAAATGCAGATTCTGATCCAGGAGGGCTGGGGCAGTGCCTGAGGCTCTGTATTTCTAACGAGCTCCTGGGTAATACCAATGCTGCTGGCTCCAGGGCCACACTCAGTAGCAAGGGCTCACAGCAACCCTCTCCTAAATGTGCTTCCTCACTCACCTTCTTCCTCCACAAAGGGGAAAACACAAGTGCTGTCTGATTGCCAGGCTTTCTGGATCTCACACCGCCAGCATCATTGGTCTCCAGCATAGGACAGTGCTCAAATCCCCTGCAGAGGTCATGAAAAATACTGATTCTTGTGTTTCACCTCTAAAGATTCTGACTCAGTAGGTCTTGGGTAGGGTCTCAGAATCTATATTTTTAAGAAGTACCCCAGGCAGTCTTAATGATTTTTTAAGAACCAGTGTCTTACAGACTAAAGTCCAAACTGAAGTCTTAAATAGAGTCTTCCCCAGCAGATCCAATCTCCTTTATTTCTCATTAATTAGTCCCCTCCAAACCTTTGTTCCAGGCAGGCTGTCTCTTCAAAAGACCCAAAGCATTCCCTCCTCTTTACTCTGGCTCCACCTGTAAATTCTACCCACTCTAGAATTACTCTGTCTTATCTGTGTATGTTCATTGTCATTCCACCAAGAATGCCAGCTACTGGAAGACAAAGCTACATGCACAGCTAGTAGGAAGAGACTGTCTCCACTCTCTTTAGCCCTGTCAAGTCCAAGCGTCCTCCCCAATTCTACCAAGTCACTGCCTCCACCCCCATATTCAAGTCCCATGGGAAATGCACTTTTCTGGAAGAATGGAAAATGTGACTCTCTTGACTGAAATAGAAGTGACACCCTGTCCTGACATATAAGAAAGGATGCTGAGTCACACTTCAGTCCTATCTGGAAACAAGTCCCCAGGGACAGGGACTTTGTCTTATATTTGTTCTGTGTTATTTTCATAAATCAAAAGCATCTCATGTTCACCATTAAATGAAATGCTAAGCAAATGTCTGAGTATGTCTGGTGATCTGCCAGAAGGTGACACATAATGGTAGGGATGGAGAGAGTCATTACAGCTAATTAGTTGAAATGACATCAAAATTTTCTAATTAGCTTTTGTAAACATCCTTGTTCCAGGAAAACATGAGGTGTTGTATCTCAGTACATCTTTACTCCTAAAATAGGATTAGAACAGCCTACAGTGCCACGGAACACATAAGGCTAACACCAGCTGTGAGAAATCAGAATCTACCAGCATCCGCTTAACTTACTTGGGAAGAAACACTTCTGGCTCAGGTGGAATTAAGAAGTAAGGCACGACTCAGCATCCTGGGATGTCTAAAGACAGAGAAACAACATCCAGGAGTCCTCCTTTTTAAAAAGATTTTATTTATTTATTTGACACAGAGAGATACAGCTAGAGACCACACAGAGGGGGCACGGGAGGCAGAGCGGGAGAGAGGAGCAGACTTTCCATGGAGCAGGGATCCTGGTGCGGGGCTTGATCCCAGGACTGCGGGATCATGACTTAAGCTGAAGGCAGATGCTTAACTGACTGAGCCACCCAGGCGCCCCTCCAGGAGTCCTCTTTCTAAACCAAAAATAGGCTCTCTGGACCAAGCCTAACAAGAATACATGATCTATCATGACGTCACCCAAACCTGCCTCTAGCTCATTCATCAACCCCTTTCTTCTAATCCAGGTGACTTTCCTGGACCTAAACCTGTCCCCTGCCCACTGCCATGCTCTTTCTCTTATGCCTCTGTTCTAGGCACATACTATTTTCTTTGTTCAGGAGGTCCTGCCACACAGTCACTCAACCTTTAAGATCAAATGTCACCTCTGGAGAAAAGGTAGTGGCTTCATTCTGGGAAGGGAATGGGTTCTGAATTGCTGCCACTTTTTTTTTTTTTTAAGATGGAGTTTATTTCTGTTAAAACAATACTCAAGGAATTTTTCAGAAGGTCAAAAGGCCCAAAGATAGCTGGTTTAATATAATATTATAGCCAGGTGCCAGTTTTGAAATCTTCAGGACAACCCTGGGTGGTCTGACATCTCACTAATTCTCCCAGTCCACAAGTGGTGAATTCCTCTGAGTTTTGGTGTAATTCACACGAGGCTATCCCTCCAGTGATGATGACCAAAAACAATGCCAGAAGCAGTCATTATCATTGAGAGGAAGAAAGGTAAATGACCAGAGAAGAAAGCCACCATAGCAATTGCAAGAAGCAAAGTTATTAATTCAGTATAAAACAAACAGAAGCATTTGCAAAATCTATATGAAAACCCTTCTTGCATTATTCTTTGAAACCAGGTCCTGTGACTATGAGCTAGAGTAGCTGGGATCATGACGGATCTTGTAAGAACCTGTATCTTCATATTCTTTTTCTCAGGCTCTTGCGTGGTGCCTGAAAACTGGCAGACGTGGGATCGATGTCTTTCAAGTAAATGGAGGAGCTGCTGACTCGCCAATTAATGCAAGGTCGATCCCTCTTCTGACTTTATTGGGCTTTTCCAGAGTAAAACCACAACACTAATCTCTCTCAATCACAACAATAACAACAGCTTTATAGCAAGAGCAGCTAATATTAATTGAGCACTTCCTATGTGCCAAACGCTGTGAAATCTTAACATGGATATTTTCAGTGAACTTCACAAATTATCCCCTCTTTTCAGATTAGGAGCTTGAAGTTGAAGACACCAAGTCATTTAATTTGCCTACGTCAGTTGCCAGGGCGGTAGGTGAAGAAGGCCAGATCGAAGCCCAGAAGCCATATAGAGCATTATGAAGGGATAGTGCTAACAAGGAATCAACACTACCAGGCTCGTGGTTATTGACTCATTACCGGTGATCTCCCCTGAGCAGCTCTTCCCACTCCAGGCCTGCGCAGTCAGACTCTCTACGGCTGGCTGAGGGGAGCACAGGCCCTTTGGATTTGTGGAAGAGCGTGGCAGCCATCTCAGTGTTGTCACGGGCCGTTGGAAATTACCATGACAACAAGCTTGGAGGCTTTTTGGGTGGCCTCTGGCCTGGTGCTAAGTGCAAGCTTCTCTACTCCTTATGGATCCCAAAAAGCCAAACCTTCAATGGCAGAACCCATCAGTAACTGGCTTCCTGTGATATTCCTGGGAGAGCAGGCTCCTCCGAAGTCTTGAAGATAAACCCTCATCACGTCTGTGTGAGTTGTTGACTAAAGGTCCAAACTCAGAACTCGGTACCTCCTTGGCAGAGCCTTTTCTGGCCCCCAGGCCACTCTGAGTTATATCTTAGCATTCCCCCATTCCTTGGTATTCTATCTGTAAGCCCTTTTCAGTTCATTTCCCACTCAGGGCATAAGAGGAAAGTTGCTACAAAACATGGCAGGCACTCGATAAAAAATTGTGAGTAACTGCATCAAAATGCCAGTTGATGTAATTTTTAGGTCCAGTGAGAAAAATCCCATTTTTCTGGAAAAGACTACTGATCTTTGAGATTTGAGAATGCAGCCAGCTCTCGATTTTATTTCTCCCTGGTAAAGGGAACAATAACGGCCTGTGGGGAAAAGCGTGTGTGTGTGTGTGTGTGTGTGTGTGTTCAGCTTCGGCCCTCCCAGATGTCAGTTCCTGAAGGTTTAAGGCACAAATCCCATGCCCAGTTTTCTTCCCTCAGCGGCCGCCCGCCTTCAAAGAGCCCTGGGGAGGGCTGGTGGGACAGCTCCCACCTGGGCATTCCGCGTGCGTCCGTGTGCATTTAATTCAGACACAGACCGCATTTTATAGCAACTTGAACATGCCATTCTAACGTACTGGAAGAGATGAGAAATGGGGCTGTGAGTTCTATCTGAGTTCATGGGCTCAGCATGAGCAAGGTTTGCGGTGCCTTTCAGAGGGGGCCACATCTGAAATAGAGAGGCCCAGGACATCTGCGGGATGGGGTCTGCGGGCCGGTTCCCGTCTGGGGAGAGCCGGCTGCCGGGCAGTGATGGAAGTGTCCAGCAGGGGGCTGGCATTCTCTGTCTATAAGTAGCCCCGGTTCCCCCGCAGAGCCCCCGGCTCAGCGCCGCTGCTGTTTGCTGGTGAAGTCAGTGACGAGCAGAGCATCCTGCCTAGAGGATCGGACGGCTTCTCAGTGCAGTTTTTTTTCTACCCACTTTAAACCTTCAGGTTCGAAATATCAGGAAGGATAGGACATGCCGTATGAAAAGAGCCGGCCCAAAGTTCCTAGTGAACTGCAGCCAGAGAGACTCAGCCTAGAATGGAGGTAGAAGGAGTTGATACAGAGTGGGTTTAATTCCGGCTGACTTTTTGTTGTCGTTTGGTTGCAACTTACTGAATTTAGACATGTATTCCGTTGGCCATGTGAGGACCAGAGCAGGACCAGCATCCAAATAGCGCCAGACCCTTCCGAATGCCACAGTGCATGTGTCCTCAGAGTATCTGTGTCAAGGAAGATAAAGAGCCCAGCCTAGATTTTAGCCTCATCTTTGCCCAACTACAAAATCAGAGTTAAGCAACGGCATCTGAGAGCCCTTTTCGGTTGGGAAGGAACCCAGAGGATGGCTCTGAATGATTGCTTGCTTTTGAACTTGGAAGTGGAGCACTTCTTGTACTGCAACGTCTCCAATCACAGTGCAGATGTACCCGTGAACGACGACTGGTTCCACCCAGGGGTCTTCTATGTCATCCCGGCCGTCTACGGGGTCATCATCCTGATAGGCCTCATCGGCAACGTCACGCTGATCAAGATCTTCTGTACAGTGAAGGCCATGCGGAATGTGCCCAACCTGTTCATCTCCAGTCTGGCCTTGGGAGACCTGCTCCTCCTGGTAACGTGCGCTCCCGTGGACGCCAGCCGGTACCTGGCCGACAGATGGCTGTTCGGCAGGATTGGCTGCAAACTCATCCCGTTCATACAGCTCACCTCGGTGGGGGTGTCTGTCTTCACGCTCACGGCCCTCTCGGCGGACAGGTGAGTTCTGGAGCAAAGTCACCCTCCCTCTGAGGGTAGCAGATGCCTTGGGAAATGGGCCCACCCGCTTGGGGCAGGCAGAGCTGTTTGCACAGAGGGAAGTTTCTCTTGAACTCGGATGCCCTTCCAGGCACGTCGTTGTGGGGATTCCTTCTTGAGTTTGACATGTCGGCTTAAGAAAGGAATGTGAGGGGGTCGTGGGACAAAAGGGGACAAATGAAAAAAAAAAAACCTCTGAGCATAAGATTGACATGTATTTTCTGGAGACAAATCGGTTTAGCATTGCTTTTTCCTACCCTCTCCCTCCCTGCAAAATTAATTGGTGAGAAAAAAAAAAAAAATCACACCTAATAGAGTTTACACCCCAGGCAAACATTTCTTAGAAGTAATTCAAAGGCTTCAGAGAACAGAAAAGTCCCACCGAATTTCTGCCTCAAAATATTCTTTCAGAAATAAACAAGAGGAGAAAATAAGCAGCATTTCTTTGAAATTTAGTTTCCTCAGACCATTTAACTTTTCTCATAGCTGATTCTGTATTTGGCTCTCTGTAACCAGAAAGCTGGTTTTTGTTAAGTGTCCCTTCAGTGAAATCGAGCATTATGTGGATTTTTTTCCCCCTTGAGAAAGTTCCATTCAAGTTTGATTTTGAATTTTAATATCTTTATTGATGTACTTGCACATACAGTGCCTTTGGGGAGGGTGGTCGGTAGGGGAGGGAGTCCAGCATTTCTTTCTGGGCAACACTCGTATGTGTGAACTGCATTTCTTGTGTGAACGTGTGGGTTAAAAATTCACATTTATTCATTCTTAAAGATTCATAATCATCCCTCGAGCATGTACCAAGCATCTATTTTGTAAAAAACACTTGCTTGAGTGAACCAGTTGGCAAATATGTGCAGGTTGTTGGCACACATGGCTGCCTGGATCTAACGTGCTTCTGAGCTCTAGAAACTGGACCCAGTAATGTATAGACTCCAGAAACATCACAGGGCATACGGTCAAATTAAGAAAAACTAGAACAATGAACCAGAGACTCTTAAGCTTTGATTCGAAAATGTTCTGTATGTGATGCCGTTAAAGACGTATGAGGATTTGAGCACGTACCAGGAAAGGCATAGAAGCAGCTCTCGAAAGTTTATGCTCTGAAGAAAACTCCCACATTTTAACACAGACGGTAGTGGATTTTCATTTTATAGAGGAGCAAACAGTCCCCCCGTGATCTGGCTTTGTCAAGTAACGGCCGAATAAAGATAGTGTTATCAGTATTTATAGACACATGTTTATAGTTAGCTGCCTGAAGTACACTGTTCATTTTCAAAGATGGAAAAATGAGAGCCCTGAGGCAAGGTTTGCACATCGAACCGGCCAGAGGGGCCTCCTCCATTCCCAGCTGGCTGACCCCGAACTTTGGCCCACCAGGTACTCGTGGCCACAGGCAGCCTCGCCGGTTGTCCCGGGCCAGGCGGACTCTGGAGCAGGCAGAAGGTCCGTGGCTCATTCCACAGACGCTAAGGGCATCTCAGGATAGCGGTGAATTTTCCTGATGGGAGGGTAAGATTCTGGACTCTGGACTGGTGGGTACAGTGGTGTAGAGGGTGTTTATGGGCTTCCTGGGGCAGGGTGGGGGGACGGAGAGGAAGGCGAGGCTGCGGAATGTAAAGAGGCAGCTGCAGGGGACCCCTTCCCGAGTTGCCGAGCAGACCGAGTTCCCGGTGGGCAGAAAGGCTCTTTCCAAAGCCCGGTTGCAGCCTTTGCCAGCTCCCGTGTGTTCCCAGCAAGTTTAGAGTTCCTGCGTGTCCTTCCCCTACTAGAAGCTTCCCTGTACCTAACCTTCTGTGCTTCGCTGAGGTTTCAAAAAGCTGACGAGTCCCGTGAGTCACAGGTAGTGCATGTAATCAATTTCGACAAGAGTAAGTACTGAGCTAGTTAAATCATGTAAGCCTGTACTTACCTGTTGAATCTCATTTTTAAAAGCTATCGGGGTCTTACAGTAACCTCATGAGGATGGCAGGGCAATCACAGAGACACACATACTCCTTTTTTCTCAACAAGTTACTATCTATATACAGTAAAGTGAACAAGTGTATAGCTCAATGGGGTTTTTACTTATGTCTTCGTAACCACATAACCACCACCCAGATGGAGATACAGTCCACTTCCGGCCGCCCAGGAGTTTCTTCTGTGCCTTGTTCCAGTGAATGCCCAGCCCCAGAAAGGAGCAGTCACTCTTCGGAGTTCAGTTAACACAGATTATTTTTGTCCGTTCTTTAACTGCATATAAAGGGCATCATGGTTCTTATGCTCATCATGTCTGAGAGGGTCAACTGTGTGGGTGCGCAGGGCAATGGTTTCTTCTTAACTCTTGTGTGGTATTCTGCTGTAGGAGTATGCCTCCGTTTCTGTATCCATTCGAATACTGATGGACATTGGGTTGTTTCCGTAATAACGCACCCTGGGTGCTCTTATTCACGACTTTTGGGGAACATACGTGTTTATTTCTCTTGGGTTTGAGCCGGGGAATGGACCTGCTGGATCATAGGGGGTACATATTTGTTTAGTAAGCTTCGTCAAAGAGTTTCCTAAAGTGCTAGTCTGTAGTTGACGGGGTGGTAGAAGGATGAACCAGCCTCAATCTACAGTCCCCACCCTCAATCTACAGCCTCAGGGGTGCCGAGGTGGGAAGGGCCGCGGAGTCAGGCCTCCCTGCCCCCGTAGGTTCACCTGCAGTGCCGGGATTCATCCCCACCTCCCCGCTGCAGTCCTCCCTCCCCGCAGACCAACTTGAATCTTTGTTACTATGCAGGGAATAACAGTTTTCTAGAAACGTTTATGCTGCTGCCACCGTGTCAGAGGGAGACTTCAAGGCAGTCGCAGAAACCAGAACGCTGGGTCTCACACAGTTGACTAATTGCAGATTTACATTCAAGCCCCTCACTTCCGGTCCCTGCTCGCCCTCTCCTTCCATGCTTTCCTCCCCTAGACATGCACCAATGTCCTCATACCTCATACTAAATTCCTGGCTCTGCTTCCTTTGCTGATGCTGTGTCCCGCCCACTCTCCAGAACACTTTCTCCTTCCCTGCATGGAAGATGCTACTCCCCAGGTGACCTACGGGCTTGGAATGAGCATCAGTGGTCCTGCATTTTAGGCTATTTGCTGCCATTACTCCCCGTTGAAAGGAGTCGGATTGAGTCACTTAGCTCTCTGACCTTAAGTTGAATCATCTGTAAAGAGAGTTGAGCTCGATTATTTCTAAGGTCCCTCCAAATGTTTTCTTATCTATCATCTTGCCTGTCATTCAGAATATGGTTCAGTCTTCCTCCTTAAAACCCTAAGTTGGACCATTCTAGCCCCGAGTTCCTAGCACTCCCCCAAACATAAAGCTTATTATCTGAGACATGAATTAACTTATGACTTCTTTCATTTTGCTCTTTGGAAGTATTTCACTCATTTGTCTCTTTTTAGCCTTTCGTATATTCACCGCATTAACTTTTCAAGTAGGTTATTAATGCTGAGGGCAGGGGCGCCTGGATGGCTCTGTCGGTTAAGCCTCTGCCTTCAGCTCAGGTCATGATTCCAGGGTCCTGAGATCGAGCGCCACATCGAGCTCCCTCTTCAGTGGGGGGCCTGCTTCTCTCTCTCCCTCTGCCTGCTGTTCCCCCTGCTTGTGTGCACCCACTCTCTCTCTGTCAAATAAAATCTTAAAAAAAAAAAAAAAAAGAATGCCGAGGGTGGAAATTTCTTATATATTCCTCTATCTTCCACAGTGCCTCACATGATTCCTTGGCACCAAGTGTGTGATCAGTAAACATTGATTGATTAATTACTTTTAATCATACTTTCTTCTTCTCGTTCTCAAACCATACTTTTCTTCTCATTCTTCTTCTTCTCCTTTTTCAGAATTCATCGGAAAGCATATTCTTTAAAATGTCTCATACAGTCACCAGCTTATCTCTTCCTCTCTATGAAGCTCTCCCTGTTTGAGTCAATGTGAGAAAAACCTTTCCGTGAATGCATTCAGGGGATGACGATGTGAGGATGGACAGACAGCTGAAAAGACAGGTGGTTGGATGAGTGGATGGGTAGAAGGATGGACAATGATTGGATGGATGGATATACTTTTTACATACTGGTCTTTCCTATGAGATGCCCATTTCCATACTGGGTGCCTCAGTGTTATGTAAATGGAGTTTAAGACCAAAATTGGGCCCTCAACTGGAGAAGGGTTGGGAGAATTTGTGTTTTCTTTTCCAATAAATGTAAAGTTTAAAACTAGATGTAATGTTGACAGCATATAATGCCCAAGTTATATTGTGCCTGCTTCAGGTTCTGCTGGAATGGAACTGGCCGAATGAATCTTAAAGGCAGATGGATAGAGGAGTTACACTATAATTGTGATCCTTCCTTGATTTCATGGAAAACACTATTCATATATCTTCCCCTACCTTGTGATTGGCAATGTATAAAGAAACAGGAAAGAGTTGCATTTACATAAACTTCTTGAAGTATAGATTGTTTGAATTAATTGCAAGGCATTTATGAGCTAATGGACTTTCGGCCTTTCCTGCCATCTTAGGCTTCATGGTCCAGCATCTTAGCCCCTAACCAAGTAAAACAAAAAATTCTGTTCTCCAGTCACACCAGCCACGTGTCAAAGGCTCAGTAACCACATGTGACTCTACTGGACAGTGCAGATACAGGACATTTCCATCATGGCAGAGAGTTCTGTTGGACAGAACTAGTTGAACTAGCTGCACGGGCTATTCCTGTCTGTCAAATATCTTCTATTAGAAGATACCAAAAATGAAGAGGGGAGAAACCAGGCAGCCTAATACAATCCCAGTCACAGACTTGGGGGATTTGGGGCATCCCACTGATGAGGGTTTGAGACCTTCTGAAGAATACATGTGTGGTTCAACTTCCAGGTCTGCTTTACGAACTTCTCTCTGATCCTTCCATTTTCTTTTGCTGGGCCCTCTTCCATCTGCCAGTCTGTCTTTCTATCTTCCTATCCCAAGGCTTGCCAGAACAAACGCTGTTGTAGCTAAAATCCTTTTTTTTTTTTTTAATTTTTAGAGAGAAAGACAGAGCACAGGTGTGCGATCGGGGTGGGGGTGGGGCGCCGAGGAGGGGCAGAGGGAAAAGGAGAGAGAATCTTAAGCAGGCTCGATACCCAGCATGGAGCCCAACAATAGGGGGCTTGATCCCACAACCCTGAGATCATGGAGCAGAAATCAAGGGTCGGACACTTAACCGACTAAACCACCCAGGCCCCCTCTAGCTAAACTCTTCTCATTGCTTCCACATGTGCCTTCTGACTTCTCCCCTCTCTGACTTTATTTCCCTCTCCTTAAGAGCTGGCTTCCATTCCCTCCCTCTATCCAAATCCTATGAATCATTCAAAGCACAGTTCAGGTCACTTCTCCTCTATGAAGCATTCCCTGATCTTTTGCTTTCACTGATTTTTCCATTCTCAAGATGTTTTTGCCTGTACTATGAAATACCCAATTGGTCCCGCATTGTATTACTGGGTCCTTTGTGTAGATGTGTTTTCTATATCCTTAATCATGTGGGAAGCTCCTTGGGGTCTGTGCCTTCTATGACACCCGGGCCTACGGTACATCAAGTAAGAGGACGATAACCATAGCTTGGTTGATGTTTGAGCAGTGACAAGTAGAAGTCATCTTAAAATTCAAACCCTTGTTTGGCAGAGACCAAAAGATGGAATTTGGCCTTGTCACAGCAGATTCAGAATACAGTCATACTGTAATCCTGCTCTCCTCATTTTAAGTCCTAGTGCGTTCAGGGGAACTGGAAGCTTTTCTTTATGCACCATCAAAACACAGTCTGATTCCATTTCCCTTCCCTGGACAGTGGGAACTTCTGATTCCAAACCAAACTGTTCTGAGGGAGGATAACCTGAGTAGCCCCAAAGTGGTGCCCTCCTAAGGAGGTCACCCCAGTGATGCCAGAGGCTCCTCTAATGTTCTAGAGGCCCAGCTTCATTGATTTCAAGGAGATGGACGCTTTCGCACAAGAGAGGACAATTTAATTTCTTGTAAAGCATCTTTTCCAGAAAGTCCCTCTGTTGGAGGGGCTTACATGAGTCACCAGTTCGTCACTTCTCGATAGTATGATTGTTCTGAGGCATACTGCCTCTCTGGAAGGAAACTCATCTTGTGTTTCCTCAGGGTGATGGATCTGCCACGGATGCTGGCCGACTCTGGGGTGCCCAGAGGGCAGGTGCAGCGGAAGTGGGGTTTCCCAGCAAGGCTCTCTCAACTGGAGTGCTGTGGACAGAAGGGCAAAAAAGGATTTTGACCTTGTCTCTCACACATTATCTTCGAAAGTGTTAAAGTTACGTGTGATTAATTAAGTATCATTCCTGGCAACTTAATATGCATGGAGGCAGAAAGGAAAAAAAGCACAAACTTGATCGTGAAACATACTGAACAGCCTGAAATGGCTTCCTGGTGAGGTTTTTTGAACTGTGCTTGTCAATAACATCCTTTGAAAAATAGACTAAATTAGCATTTTTGCACTTGTAAATCCTCCTGGTGTGTAGGGTTTGCATAAATTCTCTCAATTAAAACACATGTTCTGCAGAATAAAAGAAAAAAAATTCTCCATTCCTCTCTTTCTACCTCCCAGTCATGGAACAAGGGATTTTGTTTCTTATAGTCATCTTTGAAATTCTGCTGATTAGTATCTGATATTTGCTGCTACCTGAAATGATCTGATTTGTCTAGGAACCTCTAAGAGGCTGCTATTTCATTTTACACATTAAATATCACTTTCTATAGGGGTGTCTTTTTTTTTTAATTTTTTTTTTTGTTTGACAGATTACAAGTAGGCAGAGAGGCAGGCAGAGAGAGAGAGAGAGGAGGAAGCAGGCTCCCCGCTGAGCAGGGAGCCCGATGCGGGGCTCGATCCCAGGACCGTGGGACCATGACCTGAGCTGAAGGCAGAGGCTTTAACCCACTGAGCCACCCAGGTGCCCCACTATAGGGGTGTCTTCGTGGCTGAGTCAGTTAAGAGCCTGACGCTTGATTTCGGCTCAGGTCATGATCTCAGGGTCGTGAGATTGAGCCCGACGTTGGGGTCTGTACAGGCTTGGAGTCTGCTTGGGATTCTCTCTCCCTCTCCCCCTGCCCCTCTGCGCCTTCTAAAAAAATAAATAAATATCACTTTCTAAGGAAGGTCTTCATTGGCCATTCATTCTAAAGGAATGACCAACACTACTCCATCATCCAGTTTCCTTTTTCAGGTTGATTGAGGTGTAACTTATGTACAGTAAACTTTTAGGTGTACATTTCTCTGAATTTTGACAAACTTATGCAGTAGGTAACCACCACCACTAGAGTCCAGATGCAGAACATCCATCACCCCAGATACTATCATGTCCTTGTGTGGTCTGTCCCCTTCCTTCACCCTCAGCTCCCGAAAACCACTGATCTTTTCCAAAATAGCGTATGAATGACATAATACGGTGTATAGTTGTTTAAGTCTGGCTTCTTTCAGCTCCCATTGTTGTGTGTATCAGGAACCCATTCCTACTTGTTGCTGGGTAGTGTTCCACTGCGTGGGTATACCAGTTGGTTTATCTCTCCTTCAGTCAGCTGGCATTAGGGTTGTTTTTGAGTTTGGGTGATTATGAATAAAGTTGTCATCAATGTTCACATAGGATTTTGTATGGATGAATGTCTTCATTTTTGTTAGGTAAATATCATCCAGTATTATTTTCTTGAGAATTATTTTGTTCATTTATTTGCTCACTTGTTTATTTTCTGTCTTCTACCACTAGAAATAGAACCCTCCCCAAAATGGGAGGCTATCTCATTCAGTAGCATATTCTCTGATACTAAAACCATCCCTAACCTGCAGTAGAGGCTTGGTAAGTGTTGAATACATGAGTGGATGGAAACATGAAGGAAGGAGTAAAGAAATGAATGAATTCTGGTAGGTCCTACTGAGAGAACCTGAAAGGCTGGATTATGGTTTGTGAATCATGTTCATCTCCGCCTTTTTTTTTTTTTTTTGGGGGAAGATTTTATTTATTTGTTTGACAGACAGCAGGAGAGCACAGGCAAGGGGAGCAGCAATCAGAGGGAGAGGGAGAAACAGGCTCCCCACTGAGCAGGGAGCCCGATGCAGGGCTCGATCCAGGACCCTGGGATCATGACCTGAGCCAAAGACAGTTGTTTAATCCACTGAGCCACCCAGGTGCCCCTATATTCATCTCCTTTGATGGTTAACAGAATGACTGCAGCAGAACAGTCATCCCAACTCTAGATGAAAAGACCTTATCCAGGTTTTATGGGAACTATTTGGAGGATGACTTTTTTTTTTTTTTCCCCAAGAGAGCCAACGCGGGGAGGGGGTGGGCAGAGGGAGAAGCAGGCTCCCCGCCGAGCAGGGAGCCCAATGTGGGGCTCGATCCCAGGACCCTGGGATCATGACCTGAGCCCAAGGCAGACGCTGAATAACTGAGTCACACAGGTGCCCCGGAGGATGCTTTTTAAGAAAAAACAAGTAAAATTATGAATGCAAAGTTAGGTAGAAATGTGGCTGTTTTAAAAGATATAGAAAAATATTAGATTTAGAAATCACAGTGTTAAAAATGTAAATAAGTTGATAAATTCTACAAACATCACAAAATCCAGAAAAATAACATATTATCTATTATTCATTGCCTGACACATGACCATCACGCTTGTTTTCTTAAGTATTTTGGGTTCATCCTCATTTGTCTCCTCTTAAAATGGCAATGGTTTGGTGATATCCTTTTCTGTAGAGACATGAGAAAGATGAGTCAGACTTGTAGCATGGTTGATTAAAATGGGCTTATTATTAAGAAGTTAGAAAAGTTTCTTTCAGCTCCATAAGTCATTACTGGTTATGTCATATATGTTTAGTATTATTTAGGATTATTGTATAATGATTAAGATTATTTGAGAAACCCACTATCAAATTTCTTTCCTATATGGGCTATACAGTTTCACAGTATTTAAAATTTTGTGCCTTGAGTAATCTTAAGAGCTCATTTAATTAATATCCATTAACCTGTTTGCCATGAATGCCATTGCATTATAAGTTTTAAGTTTTCCTCATCAATGTTGGCATTTTGAGGATATGCATAACATGAGTCATTTCACACAAATGTCTTTGCTCTTTGTAACTTGGCTACAGGTTTCTGTCCTATAAACACAGACACTCTGGTAGATTCGACTTTGCTGATATATTTGGATTTAAATCTTCCATGTTGTATTATTTGATTGTTATTGGTCTCACCTGTCTCATTATCCTCCCTTTCTTCTTGCCTTCTTTTAAATTAGTGAAATATTTTAATTATTCTACACCTCCCCATGAATTTAATTATATATTCTCTTCTTAGTATTCTTTCAGGGGCTACCCTAGAGTTTACAAACATGTATCCTTCACTTACTAGAATTTGCTATAAATTAGTACTTTCCTACTTTCAGGACAATTCAAAGATTGCAGTGGAAGGACACTTTAATTCTTTTTTTTTTTTTTTTAAGATTTTATTTATTTACTTGACAGAGAGAGATCACAAGTAGGCAGAGAGGCAGGCAGAGAGAGGAAGGGAAGCAGGCTCCCCGCAGAGCAGAGAGCCCGATGCGGGGCTCGATCCCAGGACCCTGGGATCATGACCCAAGCGGAAGGCAGAGGCTTTAACCCACTGAGCCACCCGGGCACCCCAGGACACTTTAATTCCCTCTTGCCTTTTGTGGGAGGTAGGGTGGAGGGAGTTATGGTTTTTTATATTTTAATTCTCTTTGTATTTTAAAACCCACAACTCATTGTGTTCATTGTTTACACATACTTTACATTTACTCACATATTTACCTTTAGATTTTAATTTATTCCTGTATTTACCTTTCCTGCTGTTCTCTGTTTCTTCCTGCAACTCTGACTTCACCTGAGATCATTTTACTTCTGCCCAAAGAATGCCCTTCAGTATTTTACTGAGTGTAAATCTAATGGGGATACATTTTCTGGTTTGGTGTGTATGAGAATGCCTTTCTTTGATGTCAGTTGGGGAGGAGATTTTCACTGGGCATAGAATTCTAGGCCAGTACTTCTGAGCCTTCACGCTTTGACACTGCATTTATTGTACGTGGACTTCCACTATGATGACAGATGTCAGTTTTGTTGGTGCTTCTTTAGAATTATAGACTTGCTGCTCTTTGAATGATTTTAAGATTTTTTTATCTTTGGTTTTCAGCAGCATTACCATGATGCACTTAGCTGTGGTTTTCTTTGTATTTTTCCTGCTTGAGAGTCATAGCCTTTCTTAAATCTGTGATTTGCAGATTTTAGCCAGTATTGTCAAGCTCTCAACCATTACAACTTCAAATATTGCTTCTGTCACATTCTCTTTTTCCTCTCCTTTTTTATGCTGTCTAGGTATTAACAGACTACTACAGGTGAACTTTAAGCTTTTCAAATTTTCTTCCTCCTTTGCTTGTTTTTTGCTTTTACTGAGGCAGAAAATGTCATCCTAGGGTCAGGCCTCTGTTTCTAGAAACTGTTTTAAACACAATCTCCTTCACCATGTCCCATAAATTTCCTATGTTTTACTGCATTTTCCTTTCTTCTTTTCTCATTGTTCTTCACTGTGGCCATTTTCACTCATGAATCCTCTCTTCAGCTGTGTCTAGTCTTTCCATTTGGTTCCATTTTGTCATCTAATTTCTTGAACGAGTCCCAATATATTTTAAAATCCCTATCTGGTTAATTCTAACATGCAGAAGCTCTATAAGCCGGTTTCTATTACAAATTTTCTTCTCTTGTTTATTGGCCATTTTGTTTTGCCTCCTGGTATACAAGGCAATTTTGTTTGACTACCTGATTTTTGTAGATGAAGAACTGTAAATAATTTGAGGCTCTGGATATTATCATCTTCCAGAAAAGATTAGCTTTTGCTTCTTGCAGATCATCAGAGGTGGCAGTATATCTGACCCAATCAGGGACTGAGCAGATTAGAGGCCGGGCTTTGGTTTTGCAAGAATTAGTTCACCCATCCTACTAAGGTGTTCCCCTTTTGGGAATACGAACTGAGTGCTTGGAGCGTTTACCTGGCCTCCTCTCCTTGGCGGGCCTTGAACTCCATTGACTGTCCTCCTTCCTCCTAAAAATGCTAGAAGCTCTGCTCAACTTTATTTCTCTGCTGCTGTTTGCAACTTGGTAAATGCCTTACGGGGAAAATGGTACTAATAGCTTCATCTCTTTATGCATCCCTTCTTTCCAGGATTTTGGCCCCTCACATCCTCACTGCCTTGGTATTTTTCTGATGTTTTCAAAGAGATCTTCTAACTTTTCATTTTAGGAGAGTTACTCAGCAACAAGCTGCTTTGCCATCATCAGAAGTGGAAAATCCCATCCCACCTCTCTTAAAGACCTGATCTGCTGCCCTCGAAGCTATTCATATCCCAGATCCTCTAAAGAAGAGTGCAGAACTCCCCAGTCGGGCCTGTGGGACCAGCACCCACAGCCTCACATTGTCTTAGCAGTTTAGATTCGGAGAAGTGAGCTCTGGCTAACTTCAAAGTGAGTAAGTCGGGACTCTCGGCTGAGGCCCGCAGCAGTGGACACTGCCAAGTGGTGGAGGTACCTCCAAACCTCTGGGACCTTTCAACTAAGTCAGGACTCTTAGGCCCCATAAGCAAGAGCTAGAGCCGACATTGAGTTATGCAGTGATTGGTAACAGCTAAAATTTCACGGCAAGGAAAGAGCCAAAATGTTCCTGAGGTACATTTCTTTAAACTTTACTTCTTTATTTTCTTTTTCTGTATTGTACTCAGACCAGTTGGCCAGTGGGAATAGCTAAAGGTACATAGGAACAAAGCAGGAAGAAAATGCGAAGTGCATCACAGAAAGAAAGTTATTTCCAGCGTGAGAAGAACGTATTGTGACAATAATAATATGTTCATGTGACTCACTTATTTCTTTATGCTGTCTACATATAAATAGAATGACTACAGGTCGACTTCAAGCTTTTCAAGGTTTCTTTTTTTCCCCCTTTGGTGGTATTTTTTGTTTGTTGTGTTTTGTTTAATTATCAGACAGTTTCATTATAGCAGGGTTGGGCCTCTGAGAAATATGTTAGACACAATTAAAAAATAATACAAAATTATGTAAGAACAAAATTACAGTAGTTTCTCCTTGAGAGCCTATGGGAAATGCTTCTTTTTAAATAAATGTCAATCAAAACAGATTTTTAAGAATTTCATTATTATTTATTCTTTTCCCCTTCTACTTTTTTTTTAAGATTTATTTAGGGGCACCTGGGTGGCTCAGTGGGTTAAGCCTCTGCCTTCGGCTCAGGTCATGATTTCAGGGTCCTGGGATCCAGCCCCGCATCCAGCTCTCTGCTCAGCAGGGAGCCCACTTCCCCCCCACCCCCCGCCTGCCTCTCTGCCTACTTGTGATCTCTCTGTCAAATAAATAAATAAAATAAAATAAAAAGATTTATTTATTTATTGGAGAAAGAGAGAGAGCACGTGTGTGTGTGCATGTGTGGTCAAGCCAGGAGACGGGCAGCGGGAAAGGGAGAGAAGCAGACTCCCTGTCGAGTGCGGAGCCCGAAGTTGGACTTGATCCCATGACCGTTAGATCACTACCTGAGTTGTAATCAAGAGTCGGACGCTCAAATGACTGAGCCATGCAGTAGAAGCCTCCCCTCCTACTTTAAATGATCAGAAACACTACAGAAGAATAGAAAAATCAGAATTTGACATCTTTTCTTTCCTACGTTTTTCAGCAGAGGTGCAATTGAAGGTTGAAATGATGGTTTGAGGGAAACAAGTACCACAGGATGAAGATAAGCATAGTAAATATTTAAAGTATTCTTTACTGGTGCTTTAAAAAGACCTGAGACTGAAGAGCGATAGTCAAATATAACTAACTAGGGGATCCAGAGACGTAGGTTCAAGTCTTGGTTCTCAGCTAACCAACCGTGGGACCTCTGTGGGCACTAGTTTCCCATTCTGTAATATGAAGGGAATGGGACTTAATGACTTGTAAGTTTTAAATTCCATAATTATACAGAAAACAGGTTTGTCATTAAACATGTACTCACATATCTGCACCATGATAAAAGCACTTCGCAGACTGACCCCCCCCACCATCGTCTGTTCTAAGAGCGCCTCACGAAGGGGAATGTAATATGTTAAATATCATTCTGTTCTTTTAGGGCTTTACCTGGGCCTAGCTTGCTTCCCCAAACAGATTTTAAGTCCTTTGTGGTCAAGGATTTTTATGTCCATAGTGCCAAGGAGAGCCCGAGGTACTAAATTAGCACTTACCTGTGCCGATAAATTGACGAAGCATCCTGGACAATGAGCGTTTAGCACTGGAAGACCAACGGCAAAGGTCAGTGGCCTGTTGTCTTATTATCACAAACTAATAAGCCTAACAGGCAGAGTGCTGTGTAAAATGAAGACAGATTCTCTCCTCCATTAAAGAAGGAAACAGCAATTTTCGTATAAACAGGCAGAGAACAATAGAAATGCTAGCCGTGTTCACGCATTCAGTGCACACAGGCTGGGGACCAGTAAACATTTTTTGTCAAGAGGCCCTATAATATTTTCAGCTTTGTGGGCCATAAGGTCTCTGTCGCAACCACTCGACACTGTCATTATACCATGAAATCAGCTCTAGATGTTATGTAAGAAAATGGGCATAGCTGTGTTGCTGTGAAACCTTACCAACTGACCCTGAAGTTTGAATTTCATGTACTTTTCACATGTCACAAAATGTGATTCTTCTTTTGACCATTTCCCAACCATTTAAAATATAAAAACTAGTCTTAGCCTGGGGTACCTGGGTGGCTCAGTCGTTAAGCATCTGCCTTCGGCTCAGGTCATGATCCCGGGGTCCTGGGATCAAGCCCCATGACGGGCTCCCTGCTCAGCGCATTGGGCTCTCCCTCTCCCATTCCCCCTGCTTGTGTTCCCTCTCTCGCTGTGTCTAGCTCTGTCAAATAAATAAATAAATAAATAAATAAATAAATAAAATCTTTAAAACAAAAACAGAAACTACTCTTAGCTCGTGGGCCATACGAAAATGGGCAGAGGGACAGAGTTGACCCATAGATCCTTGGTTTGCTCTCCTGATGTAGAAGTGTGTGCATGCTTGCTGACGTGGTCATTAAGCAGTGAGTCTTTACTATATGTTTTCTGAGTAGACTTGACACACAATGTTACATTAGTTTCAGGCATACAGCTTCGTGATTTGGCATGTTTCTACATTATGCTATGTTCACCACAAGGACAGCTACCTACCCGTCCCATTAAATCACTGTTACAATATCAAAGTAGAACCTAGGGGAATCCACGACCCCTGTCCAGTTAGCCAGGATGGACTATCCTAGGGGATCTGAAAAAAACAATACGAGATGAATCACACAGCTCTGTGGTGCTTTAAAGTATGAGGTACTGTCAAGTCATGCGCATTTGCTTTCGAATAAAAAACTTGAGAGTCTTTAAGTCTTTAAGATATGTGTCTTTTCCAGCATGCCCTGGGTCCACTGGATACTAACAGTTGTCTAAATGAAGAAAAGTAGAGAGGTTTTTTGAGTAGAGAGTTTAACTCCAGGCTTCCCAGATCCCAGCTCGCTTGGTTGGTGGGCATGGCGGGGGGTGGGGGGACAGAGGGTTCCTGTTGCTCCTGGCAGAAGTAAAGATGTGACCAGATGCTGCACTTCTCCCAGCCTCCTCCAGATGGTTTCACCTTCATGCACAGGGCTGCCTCCTCTAAATTCTTCTCTTGTAAGCAAGGCCCTTTAAAATTATATAAAAGGAGAATTGTTCTCAGGGAGAATAATTTCCTCAATACATCCAGGGATGTGTCTGGGCTTGAAATGGTTAGAGAAATAGGAAGTGTTTGGGTCATGGCAGATGTCTTGGGAGAAGGCTGTTAGCACTTTTATACTAAAATTTTTAACTGAAAAAAGTCATTCAGATGCACTGTCTAGACCATTTTCTTTGATGATAGCTTTGCTGACTCAAAGCAAACTTTTTCAATTGGTTCTTAATTAAGATGCCCCCGAAGTTGCCTGGTGACAAACTTCTAAATTTTTCTTCCTTCCTGCCTTCCCTCCCCTCCTCCTTCCTTCCTTCCTAAGTGTATTGTGGTAAAATATACATAACATAAAACTGACTATTTTGATCACTTTTAAGTGCTCAGTTCTGTGGCATTCTGTGGTACATTCACATGGTTGTATAACTATCACCACCATGCACCCCCAGGATTTTTTTCATATTCCCAATCTGAAATGCCCTATTAAATAATCACTGTCCTTTCCTTCATTGTATTTTTTTCTTTGCTCTTTCTTTTATTGTTAATTTTTGGAGGTCGCATTTAGTGTAGCACTATTCATAGTGAGGACAAGTTCAAAAGCACTAAATTTGAAATGATGTCTGAGCTGGGAGTCCTGGCTCTTCTCATTGTCAACTGTGTGACTTTGGGCAAATCACTCTACGGTCTCGGTTTTCTGATCTTAAAATGGGGACAAGGATATTTACTTTTAATATATCACAGATTCCGGTGATATATTAAATATAATTTTTATAATGATGAAATGAGGTAAGGTATTGACTTCTTTATGAAATGTTAGAATTCCTAGTCAAAAACGTGAGTGTACCATTAGCATGATTGTTATTTCTGTTCATAACGGAGCTGAGGGGATGTTGTTGAAATCTCAACCAGGTGTCCCGGGATAGTCATTTCTTTTCATGGAATGCGATAGCCTTTTATTTAAATCGTGCTTCCTAGTTTCCAAAGTGCTTTTGAAACACCTCATTTAGTTCCTCGTTATAGCAAGTAAGGTTGATATCAGTAGTTAGGAGATGGAGATCTGAAAGTCTCATGGTTTAAGGTCTGGGCCCAGGACCTCTGTTGAAACCTGCGCTCTGCCACCTGCTGGCTGTGTGAGCTCCGGTGACCTAGTTCATCTTGGGCAGCTGATTCTCCATCTGTAAAGAAGACGATGACCACTGTAGTACCTACTTCCTTGCGTCATTATAAGGGATTCAGAAAGTTAATTCCTGAAAAGTGTTAAGAGAGATATCAGGCACATAGTCTCATACAAGTTTTTGTTAAAGAAATAGTATAAAATAAAATAAAGGAAACTGAGACAGCATGCTTATGCAAAAATAGCAAATTATGGAAGTGGGTGTAGAAGCCAGGCCTCCCAGTCTCCCTCCGGTCCCTCTGTCTCACTGTCTCGGGCTCCTTTACCACCCAGGGGTACCTTGCTAACACCGTCAGGATCAACCTTCTGGGCCAGAGGACCCAAGAAGCTACAAAGTTAGGTCAACATTTCACCCTGTATGAAGCCTCTCATAAAAGGTTATTTAAATATAGTGCCATTAAATTTTTATACTTAGATACAATGAGTCATATCCCATGATGCTATTTTTGAGCTTTAATAATAATTCCTGTTTTGGAAAAAAAAAAAAAAGATAATGCATTTTATTGAGATAACTTAGAAATTCTTTTTTTATCTCCAATAATTTGAAATATATTAAAAAACCAGCATTCTCTCTGATATTTCATTTTCTGTGTATGCATTTGGTAAACTGATGGGACCGGGAGAAGAATTTGCATCGTGGTTGCTGTTGGTGGCCCACCCATATCCCTCGCACTCCCTGGAGGTCCCTTACAGACCCGGACTTGCTGTTTTTCTCGGACCAAGAGTGATACCTGGCCATGGGAGGGTTTGAAGCAGGCGGGAGTGCTCCAGAATGAACAATGGAGGACGATTCTCAACCAAAGAGGGAAGGGAGTCTGTGAGAAACACCTCAGCCTCCTCATGCCTTGGTGGCACAGTTCTGGAATGGGCCCGCCAGTCTCTCAGGGTGTCCCCAGCAGGCCTGTGCTCCAGCTGCCCAGAATGGCACCCTTCATTGGCTTCTAGTCCCTTCCATTCTCTCCCTGTGCTTCCTGGGATCCCCCCCTCAAACAAACTACTTCCCCCTAAATCCTTGTCTCGGGGCCTATTGGGCCGTGAATGACCATTTTTGAAGACAGTTTATTGCCCCGAGTCTATTTTACCTTCTGCCTTAGAGCACAGGTAATTTTTCTCTTCTTTGTGAGTCCTCCCTGTTCTCTAGCTTCTCTGTACTCAGTTGAGCTAATGCAGGCCATGTCTAACTACAACTCGCAAGTGGGATTTATAAACGTTCTTCAAACTTTTGGGCTTATAAATTACTGAAACAGTTTAACAAGTTATAAATATATGTTCTTCCCTCCGTAACACTTTTTAAGGAATGGCCTACGAACAGCTTGTGCCAGGATGTGTGTACGGCGACTGAAACCGCACTAGGTGACTGTTCTCCTTTGTCATTTGAAACAAACCCCCGGCAACTGTAACGTTTCATCCTGCTTATACCCCTTCTGACAAATTCCCTTATAGGATTAGCACGGAGCTTTGGAATTAGGTCATCCTGCTGAAACTCATTTGGGCCCTAAGCGTCCATATTTTCCCAACTCCTTCTGCCACGGCACCATGAGATGTCCAACAATTATCTGCAGCTCTCTTTCCGTGTTAGACCTCAGCCTCTGCATCCCTTGTAGCCCAAAAACAGCTCCTGCAGTTCTGAACTTTCTCCGTGTCAGCCCCCCTTTCTCTAGCCCCGTGCCAGCCTCTGGATTTCAGTGTTTCCCTGATGCCACTTTCAGCTTGGCTCCCAAGTCTCATCTGAACGGCCTCTGACTTGATGAACGAGCTCAGACCTGACTCTAGGCCCAGGCCACAGCGAACTTGAGGGTGTGCACATGGCAGTGAGAGCGGCCGGAGAGCCCGTGTAACAGACTCAAGGAAGAAAGGAATTTTGTCTCTGCCTCGAACCACCATGTTTTCACCATGGATGGAGCAGGTGGGGAATGGACATTCTAATAATTTTTTTGCTCTTCTCTTTTAATTTCAATACCAGCCGGAGGGCAGAATTTGCCACTTCAAAATGTGCCCTTTTGGCGTTAGGTTTATTTTAGGCTGATTATTTTTTTAAGAAACAGCAGACACAGGACAGGCTCTGAAAATCTTAAAGTTACCCTTTTGGAAGAGACACTGACATTTATAAGGGAACTCTCATCTGTGAGGACTGCAAAGTGGGGTTCATGTCCTTCAGCAGAGGCGCAACCTGCTTTAACAGATAAGGGAGGAAGGTATCAAAACGTCTATTTATACTGATTTTTATTTAATAACAAAGATGAATTAAACATTAGAAATATGTACTCTTGAAATTGAGGCTGTCTCCCTGAGTCCACATCAGAGGATCCCTTATCACGCGCAGCTCAGGCAGCAGGAGTACAAGGCCCAGCATATAGAAGGGTCAACCATGGCACCTTCTTCTCCCCCGCACTTTCGGGTTTTGGAGAGGCTTTCCAGATTGCTGGGTTTTGGCATGATCTACTTTTAATTAAACTAACATCCCCAAATGGATAAGCAGCTTTAAAATATTCCCGCAAAACAAAAGAGAGCAAAACAAAACCCCACAGATTGTCAACGATACTAAAATTGCAAGCCCAAAACAACAATATGAATATAACAAAGAAGATCGTTCCCTCCTTCCTGGTACAGGCACTAATCAGATATGACACATTCAAGCACATTAGAATTACAATAAAGTTTTTCTGACGACAAACAGGTTGACAGTTAGTAAAACAGAATAAATTATATAACCCATTATTTTTTTTTCTATGTAAGTAGGTTTCACGCCCAGCGTGGAGCCCAGCACCGGGCTTGAACTCACAACCCTGAGATAAGACCTGAGCTGAGCCACCCAGGTGCCCCTAACACATTATTTTGAATTTGTTATTTTACTGTGAGTTTATCTCTTTTTTCTAGTTTATCATTTTAAAATTCTGTATTTTAGCATGTTTTCTCCCTTGTTTATGAACTTCTGTATAATAGCCGCCCAAATTCAACCATTAACATTTCCTAGACTTTGTTCTTGGCAATCCAGTGTGTGTGGTATGTACGTGTGTGTGTGCATGCATGCATGTGCACACACATTTGTTTGTTTTGTTTTATTTTGTTGAACTCTGGAAAGTAAGGTGCAGATATCCTGAGTATTTTAGTGTACATTCCCTAAGAACACAGACAGTCTTTTGCAGAGCCCCAATACCATTATCACACCTAACGAAATTAACAATGAATTCCTTAATATGATCTATGTATTAAAGAATATTACATAAGTAATGTTATACATACATGCATAACATTACATAAGTAATATGTAATCACATTTCCCCCACTTTCAAAAAAAAGAGGTTACTACTTTTTTCTTTTTTCTTTTCTTTTTAAAAGATTTTATTTATTTAGTTGACAGAGAGAGAGATCACAAGTAGGCAGGGAGGGAGGCAGAGAGAGAGGAGGAAGCAGGCTCTCCGCAGAGCAGAGAGCCCGATGTGGGGCTCAATCCCTGGACCCTGGGATCATGACCTGAGCCGAAGGCAGAGGCTTTAACCCTCTGAGCCACCCAGGCGCCCCAGAAGTTACTACTTTTTTTAAAAAATCCAGGATCAAATTAAGGCATACGCATTGCATTTGTTTGTTATATTTCTTTTCTTCCAGTCCTATTGAGATACAAGTGACACATAACATTGTATACGTTTAAGATGCATAATTCGCTGTATGTACATATTATGAAAAGGATTACTTGTCATATCTCTTGTATTTCCTTTAAGGTGTTAACCGTAGCTCCCCTATATTCTTCTAAAAAATGATGTTGACTGTTTTGATGAATCTAAGCAACTTATCTTGTAGAAGGTGCTAGAATTGGATTTGTCTGATTATTTCCTCATATATAGATTCAGGTTAAAAATTTGGGGCAAGATAACTGCATAGGCAATGTTGTGTTCCTCCCATTGCATTTTATGAGGAGGCACATGATCTCAGATGGTCCCATTATCGGTGATGCTAAATTTAATCAAGGCCATATTACGAATTTCATGGGCCCTTGGCACTTTGACCTTCACAGGACCCTTTCTCCATTAAAAAAAAATGAATAACTATATTTTCTAATTGTCTCGGCATAAAGATAAATATAATCCAAGATGGATTATATTCATCTTTCTTTCTTTTACTTCCAAAAGAAATTGAAACACTTTCCTAAACCCCTAAACGTATCGTGGGCCATAGGCCTGTGCCTACTCTAACTAGTAGATAAGTTCACCCCGGGTTTGGCCACCTGGTGAGAGGAGTGACTTCTGGATCTCCCCAACATAAAGGTACATTTTCCTCGTTGCAATTAGCTAGTAGTCCATGGGGAGACTCTTCGAGTCTATGTGAATATCCCGTTCCCCTAAAACCTCTCCTTCAGTGGTTTTATCATTTTTGCCAGAATCAGTTATTACATTGAAGACTACCGTCACCGTCTCCTGTGGAGGGATGAGAATACTAAAGTGCAGAGTCTATGATTTGTCCAAGACCGTAAAGCTACTTGGTAGTATCACCATTAGGAACCAGATCTCTGCTCCCAAGTCCACATTAGAGGCCAGAGAGAACCAGCGTATATCAAGAAGGAGTGAAAAAAGAGCATTGGAGCTATTTGGCCTGGAGAGAACAGAAAAGGATAACTATAATGTGTTATACACTTAAAGATAATGGTTGGCTGTGCACCAAGGACCAGCAAGTTCTGCACTGGCAGAGTAATAGCTCAAAGGGAGATAAGATGCCGTTGCTCGGGATTATGGTCATTTTACAAGTCAGCTAATAATCGCCTCACATTTCTTCAGAAAACTTCCTGACGTTATTCTCAGGACAAAATAAAGCTGATGTTCAATAGCCTCATCAAATCTGATTAAGTGTTAGGATTCTAATTTAAATGCTGACAATGTGCCAATGACCCAGACCATTTGATTCCTTTACTTTTCTCTTCCCTTCAGTCCGCTCCTCAGGAGATTTTAAAATATTGTTGTTCAACAATTCCTACAGACTTCAGTAGGTAATTATGGACAAAGGAGGGCTGAAATGCCACATTCTTAAAAATAAACACACTGCCCATATTTGAATAAAAGACATATGCTTCTGTGGGCAAAGGTTTCTAACCCTGGGTGTGGGAGTCCACTCCTGCTACTTGCCAAAAATCTCTTTGAGACTTTAATCTTATGACACGGAAAGTTTCTGACCTTTCTGATGTTTGCGTAAGAAAAACGAAGCACAGCTGTTTTTAGGAGTGGAAGCAACTGTCTCGAGCCCCATGGTATCAGAGGAGTGAATCTGTCAGTCTGTAGAAGAATGATTCTTACTCAATATGTAAAAGTGAATCTACTCTTATTTTTGAGAAGTTGGGAATAAGAGACACACCTGCAAGACAGAGATTATTAATTAATTAGCAAGTATGCACTGAGCCTCTACTTTGAATTAAATGGTACGTAGAACAAGGAACCTGGAGCATTTTTAGTGACAGAAGTAGAGGAACAGATGTTTAAGTTTCTAAGCTCAGGACATTTATTAGGAAATCAGGTAGAAAAGACATACCCATGGAAAGCTAGCAAAGAATTTAAGATGGTGCCTAGTAAACATAAAATGAAAAAAAAAATCAATAATCCTGTCATAAAATTAAACAGGTTAGGAGAAAGAACAAGGAATTATGGAAGCCTAGATTGGGCAGCAAAAGCTTCATCAAGATGGTACTTATCAGCTGGAATCTGGAAGGATAGGATTCTGATGAATGAAGACTCCGGGACTGGGCAGAAAGAAAGGAGGAAGGCAGGAGAGTGACAGACAATTTAGGAACAGACCATAGACTAGTTCATCTCTTGGGTACAATTAAGGTTGATAGCTCATTCTTTCAGAGGGCAGCAAGTGGGGGATAATGCATGCAAAATGATGCTGGAAATAAATCTGATGATAACTTTAAATGTCCATCATGTCTAACTGCTCTAGATAAGGCTCTTGCGTTGACAAAGAACAGAAGCCACTCAAACTAACTCAAGTGAAAAGGAAATGGTAGAGTTTAAGACTGTAACAGGAGACCTCTTGTACATTCATAAGCAGTTCATGGGCCAGGAACCAGGGGTCCTCCATTTGACTTAGAGCCACATCATCTCAGCTTCTTTTTTCTTTTCTTTTTTGGGGAGAGGAGGAGGAGCAGAGTGAGAGGGAGGGAGAATGTCTCAGACGGACTCCACACCGAGTGCGGAGCCCAACACAGGACTCAATCTCACAATCCTGAGATCATGACCTGAGCCAAAACCAAAAGTCAAACGCTCAACTGACTGTGCCACCCAGGTGCCCCTTGGGAGAGAAAGAATCTTAAGCAGACTCCACACTCAGCAAGGAGCCTTATTTGGGGCTCAACCTCACAACCCTGAGATCATGTCCTGAGTCGAAATCAAGAGTTGGACGCTTAACCGACTGAGCCACCCAGGCTCCCCATCAGCTTCTTTCAAGTGTGCCTCATTCTTTCTCTTTCTCTCAATCTACCTACTCTGCTTATTATCTTGCACATGGTTAAAATATGCCCACTCCCTTTCTTGACATCAAAATCTTTTATTTCCAGCATCTGTTATTGACTAACTACATCCTCTCTCTCTCTCTTTTTTTTTCCTTTCTTTCTTTCTTTCTTTTTTTTTTTTTTTTTTTCCAGTTTAAATGCTTAAGAGAAAGGCTCTTTAGTAGCTGGTCAGGCAGTTCACTGGCTGGTTTAGATGAAGTATCCACCCCAGTCCAACCAGCCATCACTCCTAAATAAGAACCACCACCCCCGCCCCCACCCCAGTGGTGTCTCCCTGCATTGGGCGCTCTGGGGAGAGCTATCTAAACCAGAAGAAGAAACAGACTGACATGTCCCATGCTCTGTAGAACCATAAGACTTCCAGGGAACCTTTGGTGTGTTCCATACCCATTTGGGAAACTTCTGGTTTGTTTCTCCGCTTCTAAGAAGGATTTACCCGGAGCTTTCTTCTGAAAGAGCTATGATATCCTGAAAGGAGTTGGTCCTCAACTGAATGCTGACTCTACCACTTCTGAAAGTGAGCCTCAGTTTGTCACGTGGACAATGGGGATCATGGCACCCATCTGTTGTCTGAAACATAAATGAGATAATGTGGATGCTATTCTCTGCTTGGCATAAAGCAAGAGCTTAGTAAATGAGATTTATTTAATTACTTTTGATATTTTATGAATATGCCATTAACAGAAAATTGCAGTGCATTTTTACTTGCTTTTTAATTGCACAAGTGATACAGAAATGTATCTGGATATTTAAAAGCAATTCCTAGACACTATATTATTTCACTGTAAATATATTCATGGTAATATTTTAGGGTGTGCTTTTTACAAATAATGTCTTTTTTTAATTAAGATTTTATTTATTTATTTGACAGACAGAGATCACAAGTAGGCAGAGAGGCAGGAAGAGAGAGAGGGGGGGAAGCAGGCTCCCTGCTGAGCAGAGAGCCCGATGCGGAGCTCCATCCCAGGACCCTGAGATCATGACCTAAGCTGAAGGCAGAGGCTTAACCCACTGAGCCACCCAGGCATCCCAACAAATAATGTCTTTTTAAAAAACATAGAAGCACAATACCATTATCACACCCAGTACATTAAAAATAACTTTTTGATATTACCAGTAGTAAATCTATATTTGATTTTCTTCAATAATCTCAAAGATATCTTTTTATATGGTTGTTTGGTTTGAATCAAAATCCAACAGGAGCCTACACATTGCACTTAGTATGTATTACACATCCCAGTAGGTCTATAAACATCCTCCTTCCTTTTTAAAAATTCTTTTTCTCCTTTTTTATGCCATATATTTGTTGGGGGAAAAAATGGAGTCATTTCTGTAGAATTTTCCAGTTTGGGATTTGACTGTATCTTCATCATTTAGCAGATTCTTTTATCCCCACATTTTCTGAAAACTGGTACACAGATATAGAGGCTTATTTAGATTCAAATTATTTTTATGGCAAAACTAGAAAAGTAATATTCTTATACTATCTTTTTTAAAAAGAATTTTTATTTATTTATTTATTTTTGGACAGAGAGAGCAAGCGAGCACAAGCAGGTGGAGTAGCAAGTAAAGGGAGAGGGAGAGGCAGGCTCCCCACAGAGCAAGGAGCCAGATGTGGGGCCCATCCCAGGACCCCGGGATCATGATCCGAGCCGAAGGCAGACACTTAACAACTGAGCCACCTAGGCATCCCTATACCATCTTTTGTGTTTTAAAAGTTGTGAATTTGAAATAGCAGATCAACAATTCCCATGGCATTTGCACTTGGGAGTACAAGATTCCCAAGGGAAAAGGAGGTAAGCCATTCACCCTGGTTTCTGCCTCACGCAGAAGTGAGTCACTCATGCAGAAGTCAATCATCTTCACTTGGAGACCTAATAGTACTTATGACTGCTTTCTGCCAGAAAATGCAGATAGAAGTCATAATTACTACTTTATCTATAATTGATCTATCAGAGATAGCTTTGGTCGTATACATCTTTGGCTAAAAATGTTGACATACCTTTAATTAAAGATAAATTCCTTGCCTACATTCTAAACTAGAAACAAAAATGTTTGAGATGACTAGTGAGTAGAGAAAGTGCCAAAAGAAAATAAAACTTCCTCTGAAATTTTTATGTTTTTCTGTAATTGTTTTAGATGAACTAATACAGGGGCACCTGGGTGGCTCAGTTGGTTAAGCAACTGCCTTTGGCTCCGGTCATGATCCTGGAGTTCCAGAATCCAGTCCTGCATTAGGCTCCCTGCTCAGCAGGGAGTCTGCTTCTCCCTCTGACCCTCCCCCATCTCAGGCTCTCTCTCTCATTCTCTTTCAAAATAATAAATAACATCTTTTTTAAAATGAACTAATATAGTCTGTGAATGGAAAAAGCAAACTGAGGTACACTGAAGCAGGACTATAGTATTGTTTAGGAGTGCTGGGGGTACCCATGAAATAAGAGCCCTCTCTATCTGAGCTGGGAACAGAGAGCTAGATAAAGAAATCGAGAATACAAATAATTGCTTCTATGTCTGATAAATCCATTTGGAGACTGTGACTTAGGTCTACAGCGATAATGAATTGCAAACACCTGATCTCCTATATTACATGTGCCACTCCCCTAGTCAGGGACAATTAGACAACCATAGGCCTCTCTGAGCCCAGTGTATAGGCCACGTTATTTTTCTCAAACTAACCTCTTAATAACTCACTCCCCGTTCCCTGGAGGGAGTACCTTGCTCTCCTTATCCTAGTCCTGGCTCTGAAGGATGTGTTCCCGTTTCTTCCCACGGTCCCTCCTGAGTTTAAGAATGCTTCTCAGGAAAGCTGAAGCTCCTTTTCTTTTTTTTTAAGGTTTTATTTATTTATTTGTAAGAGAGAGTGTGCGCACAAGCAGTGGGGAAGCAGGTTCCCTGCTTAGCAAGGAGCCCGATGCGGGGCTTGATCCCCAGACCCCAGGATCATGACCTGAGCCGAAGGCAGAGGCTTAACCGACTGAGCCACCCAGATGCCTCACTCCTTTCATTTCTCTTCTTAAATCATAGAAATTAGTAACAAGCATGTTTAATGAAGGACACAGCAGGCACCTGGCACCTGGGTGGCTCAGTGGGTTAAGCATCTGACCCTTGGTTTTGGCGCAGGTCATGATCTCAGAGTCAAGGGATCAAACCCTGAGTCAGTTTCTACACTCAGCACGGAGTCTGCTTGAGATTCCCTCTCCTCTCCTTATGCTCTCCCCCTGCTTGCACTCTTTCTTTCTCTCTAAAATAAGTAAATAAAAATCTTTTAAAAATATAAAGAAGGACACAGGGGCAAGAAGGTTGGGGGGTTTTGTTTGTGTTTGGTTTTCAGCAAAGCCTTCATTTTGAGTATTCAAACGCAGTTTAGGAAACCTGAAGTCACTGAGTATTTACATATACCTCTTTGCTTTTTCAAAGGGTGCAGAACAAACAGCCCACGGAAAAAGTTATACCAGGAGCATCCCTGTAATTGTCAAATTAATCTTCCCCTGCTCTCCTTTCAGTCTCATCTTCTCTTGGAGTATTTAGGTCCCTCCTGGGTTCTGTGCTATATGTGCCCCATTTTAAACTGAGTGCTCAGGGAAGCAGACACTGAGATGGAACCAGGCGGACAAAAATTTATTGGGGAGTAATACCTGTGAAAGTCAAAGGGAAGGAAGTAATATTGGATGGTAGAGAGCTTTCAGACTCTGATGCAGACCTGACAAGGTCTACACCAGGGAAAGTGACCAACCACCTTAATTTGCCTGGAAATTTCCCAAGTTTAGCACTGAAAGTCCTACATCTTGGGAAATCTCTCAGTCCCAGCAAACCAGGACAGCTGGTCACCCTATACCAGCCTAATGGGTAGCTTGTGTTAAAACTGGTTCTACCACTGATACTCTTTTATGTGATGGACTTTAGTGATGGGGGAACACTTGTTTCTACTTGCTTCTGTGTTGATTAAACTTCCATTGGGTTACCACTCTTTGCTGCACCCTGATTCCTCACTCACTCTCTGCCTCTGCCAAGGAGGCACTTGTTGTCACGGTTGTATGAATACAGAGTCAGCACTTGCATGAACTTGAGAGCGAGCACACCCTTAAATACTGCACCCAGCTGCCTGGCTTGCCTCACCCTAGTCCCAGGCCCAGCATCCACAATAATATTAGGCAACTGATACATGACATTGGCTCTTTTCTGCCCCAGGTACAAAGCCATCGTCCGACCAATGGATATCCAGGCCTCTCACGCTCTGATGAAGATCTGCCTCAAAGCTGCATTGATCTGGATTATCTCCATGCTTCTGGCCATCCCGGAGGCTGTGTTTTCTGATCTACATCCCTTCCATGAGGAAAGCACCAACCAGACCTTCATTAGCTGTGCCCCATACCCACACTCTAATGAGCTGCACCCCAAAATTCACTCCATGGCTTCCTTCTTGGTCTTCTACATCATCCCACTGTCGATTATCTCTGTCTACTACTACTTCATTGCTAGAAATCTGATCCAGAGTGCTTACAATCTGCCTGTGGAAGGGAATATACATGTCAAGAAGCAGGTGAGTGTTTAGGATTGATTCACTTCCTCTTCAGGGCTTTGGTCCCCTTTGCACTCCACGGACAACCACATTATTTAGGTGGTCACGTCACCTGATTCTGTAATTAGAGGAGGTGGGCGATGGTAAATGGAAACTCCTAGTCACAGAAGCCCAGGAATTCAGGCGTTCTTTATAATCTTGTTTTCTTACTAAAGACCTAAGCTAGGGAGGTGTTGAGAATCTGGAAGAGTTGAAATGTGGGCTTCTTTTTGAGAAACAACTGAATAAATATTGTTAACAAAATAAAATATTGAGACTCCTAGGGATGTGACTTCTTTAAACTCCAGTCAATGTCTTTGGATAGGAAGACGGTTACCACATGGGGACAAATCAGAGGGAACAGGAAAATGAGGCTGGTTGAAGAAACAGAAGTAGTTTGATTAAGATAGGCTCACATCGATTTGGGTTCAAATCCAAACTTAATGACTAACTTGCTTACACACTCTGGCCCTCAGTTCTCTTACCCATGATATAGGGTGATAACCCCTGGATTGTGAGGCTGTGTGACCTGGAGCACAGAATGCAGAGTGCCCTCCATACATGTTAGACTCCCTCCCCATTCCCCGTAACACCGCATAATGTCAAACTTGAGGTATGAATAGCAGAAACCAGGGGCTCCAGCTTTCTCCACTTTGTCAGTTCTTGCTTTCTCGTCAAAATGTAGATCATGTGGTATTTATGATAGAAAAAGCAGAAAGACTCCCCATCCGTTTAAATGTACAGCTGACTCAGCTGGTGGCTTTACCCTTTAAAGTACCCCTCTTTTTTTCCCCCTCCATTATGAGGAGAGAGTGGCAGTTCTCAGTGAAACTGTCTCTATATTTGAAAGACCTCTCAATAGTGAACATCCGTTGTACCTCAAATGCTTAAACGAGAAAGATGTTTCCCCTTGTAGTAATTAGCAGAGGGTGCTGGGAACAAAAAGTTCTAAGAACCTTCCTATATCGTATAGCCCAGAAACAACTTGAAATTAAAAAATAATAATAATAGGAAAAAAATAATAATAGGAAGTTATTTTGGCTTGGCCAATGAGAAAGAACAAAGCTGGCTGCTTTTTTGAGCATCAGAGGAAATAAGAAATGATTAACTGTGGAGCCAAGAAAGACATGAAGTCATATGGCTGATAAACTGTACCAGGGCTCTCCTGAGGAAAAAGAGGTCACTTACTAAAATTTCATTGTGCAATCCATTCAAGCATGTAATCAACTTTGTTTAAAGATCTGTTCTCAGTGGCACATTCTAACTATATTCTACTTCATGGGTTTCTACTTCCTGGCTTTTCCATCTCTGTGTTTCTGACTTTCCCCCCTTTTCTCCGTCTGTTTCTGTTGCTTTTCTCTCATTTTACCGGATTTTCTCCTGTCCTCTTTCTCCCACTGAACTCTTTTTCTGTGGCTTTCTATTCCCCCGATTCTTTTTCCCTATTTTTTTCTCTGTCTGCATCTTTGTCTCTCTGCATTCATCCCACACTGTCCCTTGGTCCCTCTGTCTCCGTGTGTGTGACTCACTCCTTAGATTGAATCCCGGAAGCGCCTCGCCAAAACAGTGCTGGTGTTCGTGGGCCTCTTTGCCTTCTGCTGGCTCCCCAACCACATCATCTACCTGTACCGCTCCTACCACTACTCTGAGGTGGACACCTCCATGCTCCACTTCATCACCAGCATCTGCGCCCGCCTCCTGGCCTTCACCAACTCCTGTGTGAACCCTTTCGCCCTCTACATGCTGAGCAAGAGTTTCAGGAAACAATTCAACACCCAGCTCCTCTGCTGTCGGCCTGGCCTGATGACCCGCTCTCACAGCACTGGCAGAAGTACCACGTGCATGACCTCCTTCAAGAGCACCAACCCCTCTGTGGCCACCTTCAGCCTCATCAACGGAAACATCTGTCATGAAGGGTACGTCTAGGCTGATCCTTGACCATGGCACCCGGGGGCCCTGCTTTTGCTTAATGGCTAGTAAAGAACCCCTTACATCTGTTGTTGTCTCTATACCCTCCAAAGACCCTTCGAAAGGCTATGAATTTGTAGGCAAGTTGCAGAGAAGCCCAAATGGATTGCTGTGGTGTTTGAAAGGCCCATCAAGGCTTATATTTTCCATTTCAACTTCTGAATGTTCTTCTGATGTTGAGCCAACTGTCCCTTTTTAGAAAAGGGAATAAGAAATTATCTTTTTTTTTTTTTAAGATTTTATTTATTTATTTGACAGACAGAGATCACAAGTAGGCAGAGAGGCAGGCAGAGAGAGAGAGGAGGAAGCAGGCTCTCTGCAGAGCAGAGAGCCCAATGTGGGGCTCGATCCCAGGACCCTGGGATCATGACCTGAGCTGAAGCCAGATTAACCCACTGAGCCACCCAGGCGCCCGAGAAATTATTATCTTAAGCATCAAGCCCTGATATACGAGTATGGCCAATTAAGTCATAGAAACTATATGAACCACCAGATTTATATAGCAGAACAATTATGTATTAAATGTTCACTTTTAAAAGTGAAGTGAAAGACTACCTTATCGTTTTTTGAAGCAGAAACTAGTGCTTTAAAAATATGATTTGAGTAATTTTTCAGGAATATTTATAATCACAAAGCAAGGAACTGTTTTTTACACACCTAACATGAAAGCCAACCCTGTGAAAAAGTCCCGTGTAGGAGGGACCATTCCCAAACTGGTAACACTGGAAGCCAGTTTAAAACAAATCCCTGAGTGTTGACTGTTTTTAAAAGATGTTACTGGGGACATCGGAGAAACACTCAACACATCATTTTAAGGCAAAAACACAACCATACATATAGACACATATACCAAGATCCACGCGAGGCTATGGATTGATATCTCAGACTCTGAATTCTAACTCAGAGCCATGGTATAGTTAGTTCTACCATAAAAGAGAAGTCCTTGTGGGGAAGAATTTGGTCATGCTTTCAATGCATCATTTACAAATACATGAAGTGTAATATTCACTTTTGGTATACAGGTTTTCAGCCAAATGTATTTACTTAGATTTGGCTGTCCTTGTCTGCTACACTGAAGCAGTAGTTTCTTATGTAAAAAAAAAAAGGGGGATCACATCTCAGTGGAAACAGAAACATGTTTACATTTAACATATGCTTACCTAAAATCTGTGGGAGGAAATGAATAAAATTTATGTAATATATATTTCTGTTTGAATATGTCTAAGTAATTTACAGAGGGCTTAGCTTTCAGAAAGAGTTGTAAAACACTACAGATACATTAAGTTTCTAGTTAAGAGGAGCATTTATGAAAAGGTCATGTGCAGAAAAATACTGGACTGAAATCTTATTATTTTTCTGAGCAAAGAAATTTGACAATCTTACTTTGGAAACCCTGAACCAAGTTTTTCTTGACTCCAGGAAAGGGCTGATTCTGATAGATGGCAAACATGTTAACCCACATTCTGCAAAATGTGCCCTAAGGTGTATCCCTTACATCCAAATTCTGCAAATGTGCCCCAAGGTGTATCCCTCACATCCAAAGATGATTTTAGTTCTGGTTTTCTCTGTCCAAGTGAGAAGGAACTGTCAGTTGGAGTGAGACCTCTTCACTTCTGTACCTACCTGCTTTCCTGGTACTCCATAACAACACTGGACAGTTTGAAAAGAACCAAGATTCTTAGCTTGGCATCCCAACTCTGTCTCTAGCTATGAGTTTACCTATCAGTTTCCCTTGTCTCGACTCATGTTTTCATCTCTAGCAGGAGAGGTCAGTATTAAGGCCCCTCTGTTGCCAACATCCTTGGGTCTTGTTGTCGTTTCTAGCTCTGTCTCTAAAGCCTTTTATACAGCCCTCCCGCTCACAGCTGCCCGGCTTCTGTTACCTTTGCAACAACTCCTCTTGGGAAATCCCTCAACCTGCATGCCACAGTCTTGTTTCCGTTAGTGGAACGGAAGGAGACCGACTATTCCGTCACTTCCGGGAGCTCACTGGAACCATCTGTGTGAAAAATCTCCCATTAGCTCATTATATCTTGGAATTAAAGCTGAAAGACACATAAGAAAACATATTGGTCGATCTCCTCATTGCACAAAGGGTCGTCTTCCCGCTCACCTCCAACCTCCATGCCCCCATCATCGTAAATGAGCGCTCCACGATTTTACCCTTGGATTTCTTCAAAACTCTTGAGTATGAAGCCAAGATCCATAGATTCGTACCTAGTTAGGGGCTGCAGTGTCTAGCATTCTGGGTGCATAGTGTGACTTGTTCAAGCATCTCTGATCGACCTGCTTTCAAAGGCATTTTGGGAGTAGGACTTGTCTTAATGTCTCCTTCAGGGAACACCGTGGCATAGACTGAGTCGGTCGGCCTCCTCCCGAGCTTCTGCACAGACAGCAAGGAGACTGAAGTCTAGGTTAAGTTCCGTGTCCCGAGACAAATCTTACCACCTCTCTGGGACTCCGAAATGAAAGGGTCGGAGAAGGCCTCTGCCCGCCAGTGAGCCAGGACTGGTAAAACTTCTGTGAATCAACTGATGGATAGACCCAAACCTTTTTACTGGGTTGGACTGAGCCGGGCCCTTCTCTAGGGACAGCAACTTCTTATTCCACCTCAAGAACCTGAAATTATGGTGAGAGACACCCCGGCCCCCAAGTGATATCACCTCCCTGTTAGGGCAGAGCATGGCAGGGGCTGGAGCTAAGACATTTCACGCCTGGCTTCCAAAGATAATCAGGTTTAGCGCTTATGTCTTTGGCGAGGAAAAAAAAAATCAATTTTTTCTGTGGAAAACCATCTGTGTTTATTCAATTGACAGACACTACCTTTCAATCTATCTTAAATTGAGCCTCCCTGAGGCAGGCAGCTCAACAGTGATAGATTAAGCAATAAACAAGGCAGCCTTCCCACCAACGGCTGCTACCGGCAGGGAAGGCGCTGCGGCTTTTAGGAGCGATATTCCACAGCGAGATGATGCTCCCCGCTTAGCGCAGATGAGACCCCTCCCTGCTGGCGATCTGATGAGTCCCCGTAAATGTGGATGGCCAAACCCTCTTCTTCTGGCTGCCTTCACTCCCCCCACTGCACCTGGTTTTCTGCCTCATTAACGAGCCCTGGATTTCCCTCTTTGCCACACAATTTGGTTTCATCCTGAAGGATGGAGAACCCTTAGGTAAAGAATCAGTTTAGAGGCTGCTTCAGATGACCCAAACTCAGCTTGTTATGAAAACGCACGCTGAACAGAAGTAAATGAACTTGGCCATGGGACACGGGCACACTGAAGTTTTAGTTTTCATTTACACCCAAAGTAGAGGTGGTTAGTGGTTTCAGAGTCTATCCTGTACCAGATGTCTTCTAGGAATAGAGTGTAGCTTTGTTTGTGGACTACACGTTGAATGACATCTTCAATCTGTGGACTAAAAGGTGGCTAAGTCCTAAAAGTCAGATAGAAATGATCGCCCCGGGACCGGGACCGTATGAGAGCGGAATGAGCGGTACTCACTTCTATGGTGGTGAGTTTGAGCGGGGTGGGGGAATTGATGGTGGCAAACTTTCTTGCCATTTCTGCCCTTCACATCCAGGTCCCAGAGGAGCTGTTGTTAGACAGTGGCTCTGAACTAACCCTGAGTTGCTGGGAGGAGTGGAGCACATTTTGCACGTTGGCTCAAGTTCAGCTGAATTTTCATAAAATGGATTAACAGCTGAAAACAAAGAAATCAGTCACTCTCCTGGGGCCAGGTTTTGTGTCCGCTGTTCAAAGAAACCAAGCCCTAACAAGCTCAAGTTTATCCTGCCTGTGACTGTCATTCCTCTTGGCCACCACCCTGACAGAGCCCCCAGCCCCCACCCCCCAACACAAACACAATAACTTTAATATCAATTCCCATTCTCGCTCACCATAACTTTGTTCTTCAAAGACACCCTTTTGTTGGGTAGGGGCCGAGCATGAATGCCAGCGGAATATACCCAGCACAGTCCACAAATCGCGCACAGGAACAGACCTTTCTGAAACCACATTAGAAGTGCACTCAGTGGAATTTACCTGATCTTTTAGAAGTTTAAGAGCCCCTGGTTAAAATATTGCATGTCCACGTTTATCCAAGCCTTCCCTGCTCACCAAAGAGTTGCTTAACATCCCTCACTATGGAAATCTGTAAATAGCATTTACTAGTGACCATCTAGATTACATGAAAAGACCCAGAACGATGAGGCTACAGATGTTGAGCCATATTCCACCTACAAAAGGGTGATTTCACATGGTCCGCCGTCATGTGATTTCATCTGTGTTCATGGCCATTCTGTGATACCGAAGACCAGCGCTGATGACACTGAAGCAGAAGTCTAAGAGACGAAGGGCGGGAGCCTGGGGAGTAAAAACACAAGCCACAGCACACACCGTATCTGTGTGGAACCTCAGTGGAGCTCTGTGGCTCACGAAGTGCTGGAAAGGAGGGGGCTCGACTTCACCAGGCACCAGTGATGTGCCGAATGCGGTGTGAGCCCATTCCCATTCTCGCTCACGAGCACCCTGGAGAGTGTCCAGATGACGAAGCTGAGGCTCAGGGAGATCCTGTCCCCCCTCCCTCACATGGCACAGTGGAATGGCAGAGTATTAACGGGGCCCTGGATCTCCCTTAAGACCCTGTCCATTCCACTGCTCAGCATCGCTTCCCAAATCCAGCCCATGCGAGAAATTAAGCTCACAGTAACTCACAGCCCCATTCCCTACTCTAGCTTTGTCCAGAGGCATGAGCTACCCAGGAGGCTGATTCAGGGATACACACAAAGGCATGGAAGGTGCTTCTGAGCACGGAAGTGAAGGACTCGCTGCAGGCAGAGGCTGAAATGTAGCACAGAGCAGGTGGGCGAGGAAGTCTGTCCGTTTGGTTGCCCCCAGAGACACAATGCAGTTGCAACTGGAAGCCCTGGGAAGAATTTCCCACTTGGTTCGGTGACTAACCAAGGAGAAAAAAAACCTTGGCAAACAGCCATATACAGAGACCCAAGTGAGAACAGTCAATCCAGACATCCTTCTTTGAATTCGGATTCTTTGGAGAACAGGTGTCAGGAAGGGGTAGAACCCCTTCCCCATTCCCACCCTCCCCTACCAAACAGTAAGATATGACAGCAGATGGTCTTCTGGAAGCCTGGAGACCCAGGCTATAAGAATAGCCTTTAACAGAAAGATATCTCCTGGACTAAGTTATGAGCTCAGGTATGCACTTAGGCATCTGAGTGCCTAGCCCTAGGTGCCCTGTTAAAAACATAGATACCATCATCTCTCTGCCCGTTCTGAGCTCACATTCTAGAAGATAAGATTATTTCCTTTTTTCCTCCAAATTTAAAATTCATTCCCAGAGCCATATAATGACATGGCAGGACTCGCATAATTTTATGGTCTTTTAAAAGGATCATTTTAATGGACAGTAAAACTTCACACATTCAACACCTCATTAATTCCCAGATGAGCTTGAAAATTTTGGTATACCTCGGGATTTCAGTGTTCAAGGTACATTATATAATTTAGGACTGTTGTGAATCCGTATTTTTTCATCACTTTGCTTAAGTTTTAGCCAGTGCTATTGATATATCGATACTGATAATGTGTAACATTATGAAAGTAAAAGTGATAAAAAAAAAAAAATTCCCCCTCACCCCCATAACCTGGGGTTAACAGATTCAAACACAACCTTTCTTGCATCTAAGTCAGCAGAATTTTGGGTAATAAAATTTGTTGAAAAGGCCTGAGTTGTAAAAATACATGGCACAAACTTCTTTATGTCATTTTCTGTTTTGTTTTAAATATTAGGCTCATATTTTGTAAATTTTGTAAATATTTATTGCATCAAAAATGTGCTCTGTGTTCAATAAGTCAGAACAAGTTCCAGGTGTGGTACTTTGTATAAATAATGTCATGGCTTGGCTTTGCCTAGACTCCTTAGACTAATGAATTATTTATAAGAAATTCACAATACTAATATGAATGATTCAGGTTCTTTTAAATGTGCAAACTTAACTGTGTGACCATGTGAAATTCTCTGAAGTGTGCTCAATGACTGTACTCCAGTTTTTTGAGACATGTTTCCAGTGCTTCTATCACATTGTATGTGATCTGTGTGACATGAAGTCAAATCAGTGTAGCTGAATATTTAAGTCATAGAAGGTAAGAAATGTGTTTTATTTCTTAATATAATAAAGCATAATTTATTAAATGGACAGATGCATGTATTCAGTGTTCAATAAAAATAAAGCTGTTGCATGGATATAGTCGGTGGCCATCTGCTCCCGGGCTCTTCTGTTCCAGAACCGTCTACATTAGAATCACCCAGGCTGCTTGTTGGAAAATGCAGATTCTCCAATTCCCAACTGATGGAACATCTGAGGGTTTGGCCTAAAAATCTGCATTTTAAAACAAGCTCCCCAGGTGATTCCTCAAAACGCAAGGGTTTTGTTTCATTAAACTTTTAAGATATATATTTAACTTTTGAATAAGTAACCTTTTCTCATGACTCAAAATCAAAAGCATAAGAGAGCATATTCAGGGAAAAGTCCCAAGGCTACTCACCGTTCCCAGCCTCCATCAGCACTCCCCCTCCATGGGTGATCACTGTGGCTATGCTGTTAGATGTGTATGCTACTGGCCACTTCTTGTGCACCTGCCAGTAAATACAATACATGTTTTCCTGTAGCCCAGCACCATTTTACAGAAATGGTAGCATATTATATGCATTGTTTTGCCCCTTGTATGCTTCACTACACACTCTATCTATCTTGAAGAGCTTTCCACATCATTATACAACATTCTTCCCCATTCTTTCTTCTATCTGCATAGCATCTCCTACTTTTTTATTCAGTCCCCCTTTGATGAACACTTAGGTTGTTTCCAGTATTTAGCTATGATGAACCGGGTTGCAAAGAATAACACGTAATCGCACACATGAGCAAGTGTGGCTGTAGAAAACATCTTAAATGTGGAATTGCAGAAATAAAGACCATATACTTTTATTATTTGACAGATACTCTAAATCACTCTTTTTAGGCCTTAAATACCAAAGTTTGAGAACCTCTGCTTTCTGGGATAACCCTAGCCATCAGAGGGCAGAAAAGCACGAAAGAGATAACACAGTTGGTTGCAAATGGGGGCTGTTGAAGCTCCCTGCGTTCCAGGTGAGGAGAGCACGCCTATCAGATACAGTGAACAAGTTCCTGGAGGGGCACACTGACAGCCAGGCCAAGGAGGCCCCAGAGTGCAGGGGTGTCTATGATCACGACCACGGGGTCATCTTGGGAGAAGGCTCTCCGGATGGATCCCCCACCGTTAAATTGTCAGTGCTGTCTGAACGTGTCAATGTTTTAAATAGCTAAAAGAGGTGACTCGTGATTGTGCCTAAAGGAGACCCTGCATCTCTCATTTTCCTGGGTTACACGGGAAGATGAGCAGACGAGTATCCCTGAGACACCTGGGGTATAAAAATCTAGTTGACATTTAAGGTTGGTCCATGTTAATAGCTGAGAGCTCTATCCAAAGCCCAGGTGAATTTTCTTATCAGAAACTCTAACTTCTTTGTAAGCACACTGCCTGCTATGTCAGAAAAGCGGCTTCATTGATGCACAGATTGTAATACTGAGAATTTAATATTCTCTTTCGAGTCTTGGATTATTGAAGTTGGAAGATACCCCAGAGAATGCCCAGACACAACCCCACATCTCACCAAGCAGGAAGTTAAAGAGAGCATCATGATTTGGGTTTCCACATGGTCATCAGACTTCAGAGAAATGAAAACAACAGGCTTGGCGATGGCATGGATGAGGAGAGGTTCATCACGCCCTTCTGCTAGAGGGAAGGGAAATCTATGCACAGCTATCTGGTAACACATCAGGCAGAGAACCTTCCTTCCTGTTCACTGGGCTCAATATTGAAAAACTTTGGCTTCTAATACAAAAGATATCAGATAACATCTTATTAGATAACATCTTATTAAGAAGATGACACAAAAGTAGGCATCTTGTCCCCTGAACATGGACTGAACTATGTTCAATATTATAAAAATCAGACAAGTCAAGCATTTTCTCTAGGTCACTTGACATTTATGACATTTATGTTTCCCGGTGTCCCTTCCCACCTTCTGTGACAGCCCAGTGCTCCTCCATGTCCCTCAGAGGGTCTGGACTAGCTCTGACTCCCCAGTGTGCTGTTTGCTAGAACAGTCTATGTTCGTGGGTCCACTCCTGAGGAGTTTTCCAGGATATTGCTGCTTAAAGTATTGTCTGTGGACCGGCAGTGTTGACATCACCTGTTAAAAAATGCAGGCTCGGAGTACCTGGGGCGCTCAGTGGGTTAAAGCCTCTGCCTTCGGCTCAGGTCATGATCCCAGGGTCCTGGGATCGAGCCCCTCATCGGGCTCTCTGCTCAGCAGGGAGCCTGCTTCCCTTCCTCTCTTTCTGCCTGCCTCTCTGCCTACTTGTGATCTCTGTCTGTCAAATAAATAAATAAATAAATAATCTTAAAAAAAAAAATGCAGGCTCTTGGGACACCTGGATGCTCAGTGCGATAAGTGTCGGACTCTTGATTTAGGCTCAGCTCATGAAATCAGACATGTAGGATCAAGCCCTGCATCAGGCTCCGCGCTGGGTGCAGTCTGCTTGAGATTCTCTCTCTCTCTCTCTCTCTCCATCTGCCCCTCCCCCCACAAGTGTTGGCTCACTCTCTCTCTCTTTCTCAAATAAATAAATAAAATCTTTTAAACAAATGCAGGGTCTTGGATCCTGCTTCAGCCTTCTGCATTTTAATTTTGACAGATTCGGACAAGTGCCACTGTTAGTTGACCTCTTTGGTAGACCACAAGAAAGGAAAAATAATCAGTTGTGTGATGAGTCCTTAAACTTTTTTTTTTTAATTATTTATTTATTTATTTGAGAGAGAGAGAGAGAGAGAGAGGGAACACAAGCAAGAGGAGTGGGAGAGGGAGAAGCAGGCTGAGCAGGAAGCCCGACGCAGGGCTCAATCCCAGGACTGGGCCAAAGGCAGACGCTTAATGACTGAGCCACCCAGGCACCTGCGTGATGAGCTCTACGATGACTCCAGGCCTGTAAGACCTAGATAACCTCCCAGGCCCTGGAGAGCAAGGAGGGGACACTGGGGGATTTGGCCACTCTGTATGGACAGAGTTTGGCCCAGATGACTAAAGTGATAAACAGGCCACATGAGGAAAGAGATTCCAGAAGGTTGGAGGAAATGTGTGGACACCGCCAGATGGCATAACAAAAGTATCAGGGAGAGGTTGTTAAAAGCTCCAGTGGACCTGCCCTCTCAGAAGCAGGATGGAGACTGCAGGCAAAATCTTGCTTGCTGTCCCTTTAAAGCAGAAGGGTGTGGCTCTGTTTGGACAGATGAAAAAGGAAAATCTCTTGTAAATGGAGGGTGAAAACCAGTTAGGTCCTACCTGAACGTTGGTGTCTTAACGTTTCTGCCTTGCTGCACAGTTTAAGAGAATACAGAAAAGAGGTCACTCCAAATTGTGCAGGTGCCTAATAATCAAAGCCAGTCCCACTTACATGCTAAGTGGTCATTTATATTCAAAACGAAAATCGCTCTCTCGCAATATCCTTCCCCTCTTTTTGTGTTCCCTTTGCCTTGTAATGGCTGTCAAAATTCTCCCATTCATCTAAACTCAAAACCTGCTTAAGATTCTCTCTCCATCTCCCTTTGCCCCTCCCCTCCTCTAGCTCTCCTGCTCTTTAAGAAAAAAAAAAAAAGAATGAAAGAAAAATCCTGATGCCCAGCATCCTGCCCGAACAACTGCATCAGAATCTCTGGGAAGGGAGAACCAGGCAGTCCTAGTCAAAGCTCCCCAAGGGATTGCAATGAGCAGACAACGTTAAAGGCCATGTCAACTGAGACGTCCTCTTACATCTTGGCTGGCCTGAATCCAACCCATTCCTCAAAGCTCAGCTCAGTCTGTGAGGCCTTCCTGCTCACCTGTGCTCAATCAGCACTTTCTTCGGGGGTCCTAGCTTTTATCCTAAGCTGCCTTGAATCATATTTACTTGTGTGAATGCTGGTCTCTCCCCCTAGATCAGGGATTGACAAACATTTTCTGTAAAGGGCCAGGTAGCAAATATTTTAGGCCTTGTGAGATCTACAGGCTCTGTCAAGACTGCTCAGCCCTCTCTTTGTAGCATCAAATCAGCCATAGATAACATGTAAATGAATGAATATGGCTGTGTTTTAACAAATCTGTATTTGCAAAACCCGTCGGTGGGCTAGATTTGGCTTGAAAGCTACGGCTGCGGACCTCCCAGCACAAGACTGAAATAGCGCTTTAGGGGCAAATATCGTTCAGTCTCTCTCACTCTCTCCTGCTCTCCCTCCCTGCTTCTCTAGCCCTAGTGTCTATCACAGTGCCTGAATCAGTGATAGACACCCACAAAACTCCCTTTGTCAGGGTCTATGTGGTTAGTCTCTCACAACCAAGCCCAAGCCTGCGTAAGGCAAAATGAGGCGGGAGGAGTCAAAGTCTGTCGATTCTGCCTTTTAGGCAAATGTTAACATTTACCTTACTTATCGTTCCCAGCGGAACTGTCCAATAGTCTCCATTTGCAGTGCACAGAGGCGCTCATCAACAGTGAAAATAAGGGGGCGCCTGGATGGCTCAGTGGGTTAAAGCCTCTGCCTTCGGTTCAGGTCATGATCCCAGGGTCCTGGGATCGAGCCCCAAATCGGGCTTCCTGCTCAGTGGGAAGCCTGCTTCCTCCTCTCTCTCTGCTTGCCTCTGCCTACTTGTGATCTCGCTCTGTCAAATAAATAAATAAATCTTTAAAAAAAAAAAAAAACCAGTGAAAATGCGTTCCTGGGCCAGGACTAACTTTCCAGCGGCCCACGGCATCCCTCCTACCATGCTCTAGGCTGGTCAGCACCTTTGAGAAGATTCATGAGGTGTGAGCATCTGAACACAGGTCAGTGTTTGTAAGAGGTAGCTGTCCAGTTCACAAGCCCAAACTGTAAGAAAGCACCCTGATTAGCAGCACCAGCTAATGTTGACATAACTCACCAGTACTGAACAACTGTGCCTGCTCCGGACACTAGTGAAAGCAACCGGAGCTCCCTGGCCTGTAACCTGTCACCTGGACAGGTGAGCCTTTGAGAGCTCCTTAAGGTACATCACTGTAGGTGCTCACACTTGTTTTAAGATGTCTCAGGCCGTTTGGGCTACTATAACAAAAATACCATTGACTAGTAGTTTATGAACAACAACGATGTATTTCTCCCAGTTCTGAAGGGTGGGAAGTCCAGGATCAAGGGGCCCGCAGATCTGGTGTTTGGTGAGAGCTCACTTCCTGGTTCAGAGATGGCTCCTTCTTGCTTGTCGCACACAGTGGAAGGGGTCCGAGGATCTTTCGCAGTGCGCCTGAAGGACAGCGCCGCTCTCATCCCTGAGGGCTCCACCCTCACGGCCCAAACCCCTCCCAAAGGCCCCACCTCCTAATACCATCACCCTGGGGGCTAAAACTAGAGCACATGAATTTGGGAGAGACACACTCAGTCCACGGCTTAGGGGTTCATTTTAATAAGGAAATATGCCTTGTATCTCCTAATTCACTTTTCTTCTCCCTGCTCTAAAGTGTATCTGTGGGGCGCCTGGGGGCTCAGTCAGTTAAAGCGTCTGCCGTTGGCTCAGGTCATGACCCCAGAGTCCTGGGATCGAGCCCCGCATCGGGCTCCCTGCTCGGCAGGAAGCCTGCTTCTGCCTCTCCCTCTGCTGCTCCCCCTGCTTGTGTGCGCTCTCTCTCTCTCAAATAAATAAATAAAATCTTTACAGTAAATAAATAAATAATAAATATATCTCAGGCAATGAGAAGAAAAGGCTGTGTACAAACTGCTGCATTGGCGCACACTACCAGAGCAATAAGAATTCTAAAATAAATGAAGAGTGTGAACAAAGAAAAAAGAGATAATATCTGGCAATCAGGTGATCATCTCCATATGCGCTGTCACAGCACATCTAAAGAACGGGGGCTCAAAAATCCTGAGGCTCTGACCTTTCCCTGTAGAAAGTTAAGAGAGTCAAAGTCACAGCCAAAGTTCTCTGGCTGGTGAGAGCACATCACCTGCCCTAGCACTCTTATCTTCAGCTATAGCTTCTTCAGGTCTCATAACTCTGGGGCAAGGAACTATTTTCTGCAAAATTTACAGCTGGGAAACTGCTCAGGAGTTTGAACGGATATGGCATTTCCCAGAAAGCCTTTAATCAAGGAGACAGGAGCTGAAATGAGGATCCCTATGTAGGAGGACTTGGGGAGACTAACATTCCAGAATACAGACAACGCACAGAGACTGGCATGCGGCTGCTTGAAGACCTATAGGGTCCCAGGCAGGCGTGTGCAGCTAAGTATCCTGCTACCCTACAGCACTGTCAGGAACACGAGACCCTTGGTCTAAGGAGGGCAACCTCAGGTCAGCAGAAGGGGGAGCGTGAGCTTCTAATAGTCTTCAAGCAGAGGACCCGGCCAGAAGAGTGGGGTCCCGTGGAGTTCTGCCCTGGCTGTCCATCATGGGAAGCCTGGATCTGGCTAACCCCAACTTCTAATTCTGTAGTCCCAGGAGATAAGGGTCTTGATCTGAGAGGGAGAGCCCCAAGTTTCCTGAGAGTGAAGTCCCAGGATTAGCCAGGTGTCAAGGTGATGAAATTTAAGGAGCAATGAGGGAATTACCCCCACGCTAACGGAGGAGACACCACAGAGCCTACCCCCACCTCCACCCTGCAACCTGCGAGGCCCAGGTTGAGGCAGAGTTGTCCGGCCGAAGAAGCCCCTCATTTCCGCCTGCAGGGCCTCAGAACGAGGAAGCCCTTAATCTAGGGGGACTGGGCCCCAATCCTACAGAGGGAGGAAACCCAAGAACTAACAAGAGCCAATGCGAGGACCTAGTGATACGAGATAATCCCCGCCGGCGGAGAGGGTCACACATTCCCAGCGCCCTGTTCTTTGTAGCAGGAAGCTGAGTGCTCAGCCCAGGAGCTCCTCGTTCCTGTCCAGAGGCCTTGGTAGAAAGGCAGCGGTGACAAGTCATGACGAGGGAGAGTTCTAGCCCTAATCGGAATTCAGGTGAGGACCCTAAATACTACAGAGAGGGCCTCTACCCAAAAGAGGTGGGGGGTGCCCGGAGTCCCACGCCTGCTGCCAGGTCTGGGAGTCCGTAGCAATGGTAGTCAGATGTGGTGCACTCCGACTTTCTCTTCTAGGGACTCAGGGACGGTGTGAGATTGGTGGACTCAAGTGGGTAGAGGAAGGAGTCCCCGGCTCGGGTTGATATCACTGGGTTGCCGTAGTACTGCCCCAGCTGACATCCCTCAGAGACCTCCTAGGGGGCTTGGCCGGATGTGGCTTTCTCTGACTTCCGCTTTGAAAGTTCTGGAAGGTGAGGAACTTAGCCTGACAGACGCGACCTCGAGTTAGTGGAGAGCGAAATTTCAGGACTGCTCAGGTATCAAGGTTAGGGCATTGGACGTGGACTGAAGGAACCACTCTGCCCAGCACCAAGGAAGCCCCACGAAGTCCCGCGCCAGCCTCAGCACGGGGAGGCTCGGCAAAATTATTTGGCTTTTCTGTGGGGCGCACCACGGAGGGGAGGGCCTAGGCCGAAGTGGGCGTGGCAACAGTTCTGCTACATGGAGAATCCTGGGCCCTGACTGGAGTCCTGGTACGACCTTGAGTGCTAATGAAGGGACCTTTCCCTCATAAGGGGGGAGGGGCCATCCGCCACTAGAGCTACAGGCAGGGATAGATGCAGTGCGTCCGCGCTCCCTGTCTAGCGACGGAGGGAGGTGAGGACTTGAGTGTGAGGCCGAGAGACCCAGACGTAGGAGGAGGCCCAGGTTTTGTTAGATCAGTGGGGTCCCAAACAGTCCTGCCCCTGCTGTCAGCCCTCGGAGGCCCCATACAGCCTTGGATATACCAAGGCTCGCCCTGACTTCTACGTTTGGGAACTCGGAAGGAGAGGACCTTGTTCTGAAGGGCATGAACTCTAATAAGTGGAGGGTAGAGTTCCAGGACTGGTCAGGTATGAAGGTGGAGATCCTGAATATGTACTGACACAACCACCCAGTGCCCTTGCCCCCCAGCTCTGAGAGGTCCCAGCAGAGCCGGGAGTGGGGGCTGACCTGCTTGAAATGTCCCAGGGAGAGGAAGGCCTCGTCTACGTGGCCCCAGTTCAGCAGGAGGACACCAGTAGGATTCCAGCAGTAGGATTCCAGATTGAGGACCCTGACTGCTAATGAGAGGACCTCCCCGCAAAAGAGGGGGCAGACCATAAAGCAACCCATGCTTTCAGCTCCAGGAGGCTCAAGGCAGGTATATCCAGATGTGGTGTGACCCAGCTTCCTCTTCAGTGACTCAGAGAAGAGAAGACCTTGATCTGAGTCTGGTTGACTCAGCTCAGTAGAATGGGGATTCAGAAGTCCAACCCTGAGCCAAGGTCAGAATTCTGGGTGAGGACTGAGCTAGTGATGCAGTGGAGAGCTATGGGATCCCATAGAGTCCCCATCCTCTTCTCATCCTTTGTAGGACCCAAGCAGCATTGGTGGGATGTAATTCACCCTGAACTTCCAACTCTGAGGTCCCATTTAAGCAAAGACCTTGGGTGAATGGCATGGGCTCAGGTCCACTGAAGGGGGAGCCCCAGGACGGGTCAGGTGTCAGGGTGAGGATATTGAGGGAGGGAATGGGGACCAGTCAAGCCCCCAGTGGAGAGGGATGCACCCAGCCTCACCCCTGGGAGGCCCAGGGCAGAGCTGACAGATTCAGGTGCCCCCTGAGTTCAGTTTGCAGGGTTTCAATAAATGAGAGCCTTGGTTTAAGGACTGGTTGCCCCAGTTTAGCAGAGAGAGGAGTCCCAGGCCCTGTTGGGAATGAAGGTAAAAATCCAGTGTGAGCAATGGGAGAAACCACTCCAGGACAGAGAGGCTGCAGAAAGTCTTCCTGTGGTGTCAACCGGGAAAGCCACGCGCAGAGCTGTTAGGGCAAGATGACATTTAGGGGGCAGTGGAGCTGGATCAGAGAGGAACAGAGAAGCGAGGGTCTTCGTCCCAGCCGGGGCTGGCAGACTGCAGCCTAAGACAGGCTCTGACTTCCTCCACCAGGTCCTCAGGAGACAGACTGACTGACAGGACAGAAGCCCTGTGGGGTCCTACGGCAGCACCCTCAAGGACACCTCCAGTGGGGCAAATTTAAAGCCACAAAGACATCTCCCTGCTGAAGGGACTCACACCCCTTTATCCTCCTCTTCCAGGTGCCCACACCAGGTGCCTTCCTGTCACACTCCTGCCTGCTGTTCCTAACCACAGTCATGCCTCGAGGTCAGAAGAGCAGGCTCCGTGCCCGTGAGAAACGCCAGCAGGCCCGAGGTGAGAGCCAGGATCTCGGGGGAGCTCAGGCCACTGCAGCAGTGGAAGAAGAGTCCCCCTCGTCCCCCATGCCTGTTCGCGAGGGTGCGCCCCTGAGCTCCCCTGCGACAGGCCCTCCCCAAAAGTCTCAGAGGGCCCGAACCACCGGCAGTCCTGATGCAAACCTTTCAGGCTCAAGTTCTGACGAAGGTGCCAAGAGCCAAGGGGAGGAAGGTCCAAGCTTCCCCCAGTTCCTGCCTTCCCCTGGGAGCTCTCACAGAGATCCTCTGACCGAGAAGGCAGGCATGCTGGTGCATTTTCTGCTGTACAAGTATAAAGTGAAGGAGCCCATTACAGAGGCAGAAATGCTGAAGGTTATCAACAAACAGTACAAGGAGCAATTCCCTGAGATCCTCAGGAAAACCACTGAGCGCCTGGAGCTGGTCTTTGGCCTTGAGCTGAAGGAAGTTGACCCCAGCAGTCACTCTTACGCCTTTGTTAGCAAAGTGGGCCTTCCCACCGAAGGGCGTCTGAGTGATGGCGTGGGCTTTCCCAAGAATGGGCTCCTGATGCCTCTCTTGGGTGTGATCTTCATGAATGGCAACCGCGCCACGGAGGAGGAGATTTGGGAATTCCTGAATGTGTTGGGGGTCTACGCTGGGAGGAGACACCTCCTCTTTGGGGAGCCCAGGAAGCTCATCACCGAAGATCTGGTGCAGGAAAAGTACCTGGAGTACCGCCAGGTGCCCAACAGCGATCCTCCTCGCTATGAGTTCCTGTGGGGTTCAAGAGCCCACGCGGAAACCAGCAAGATGAAAGTCCTGGAGTTTTTGGCCAAAATCAGTGATACTGTCCCCAGTGCCTTCCACAGCCGGTATGAAGAAGCGTTGAGAGATGAGGAAGAACGAGCCCAGGCCAGCCTGGCGGCCAAGGCTGCCCTAGATGCCCCAGCCAGCGCCTGCTCCAAGGCCACCTCCAGCAGCCCCCTTCAGCCTCAGTGAAGTCAAAGACAAGGCCTTCACCTTGCCCTTGGAAAGGGTTGCCAACCTCCTAATGTAGCAGGGAGTCAGGTGGAGCCAGAGAGAGCAGAATATATCTTTTCTTTGTGTTCTTGTTATTCATAAATAACGTACAGGTTTACCTCTTTTTTTCTTATCTTTCCAATGTGTTCTTTTTAAAAAGGTTTATTTAAGTTCAGAATCTAAGTTTATGAATAACGTGGCTCACATGTTTATTGCTGGTTATCAAATTTGAGAGTAATGCTTCTGTATTTTGTAAAACAAATTGAAAATCCTTGCATCTCTTACTGTGATCCAGTACAAGAAAAACATAGCACCAGAAAAGGGATTTTCATTAAAATGTAAGAGAACCGCACAGTGAGAATGTTGAGATAACAAGATCGTGAAAAAAAAAAAAAGTAAAAAGTGGTTAATTCTTGGTTTTTCTTATTTCTTTTGCTCTTTCTTTTGGTAGAATTAAATATACTTTTCAAGAATGTGGGAGAAAATAAATTGTCATGAATTAGAACTCTTGTTCCCCATCTCTTTTGTTCACCAGACACGAATGGAGCATCTGCTCTTTGGAACGCTTCGCGCTAGTTCTAGGATGTGTACACAAAGACCCAGCCCCTGCCAGTAACATTTTAGAGTCCACGAGAAGCTATCAGATAAGGAACAGGGTGAGAACACTCCTAATCCTGAAGGACAGTAAACGGAAGGCAGAAGGAGGGCAGTGATTCTACATAAAAGCAGTCCAGGGTCAATCTCCCGAAACACGGCAATCTGGGAGCCCAGGAAGCTGCCAGTCCCTCTCTGGGAGGGAATTTTAAGTGTGTCTGCACCAAGAGTTAGCTGAAGCTGTTGAAATGCTGAGCAGGGACCAGGGCCCCAGATGGTGGGTTTCATGATGGAAAGACTATGTCTGCAATGGAAAACTGCTCTTAACCGTTCCTTAGGGATGCAGTAAACCAGAGAGAAGTCCCCAGACACCGGGGGCAGGGGTAGAAGGACTCCTGGGCTCTGTTCCCGGGCAGGTGAACACAATCTCTCACTAGGTGTTTTGCGCACTCAGTGTCCAGAGAGTTTCTGAGAACAGGATGAGAGTCTGCAACCATTTTGTCCTGGCCTGGGGCGGGGTGGGGGATTGGCCACTCCATTAAAAGGAAACCTAAACTGGGCATTCTTCTGTCATATGGCAAACCCTAACTGATGTCCAGATTTTTGGCGGTGGTGAAATGAGTAAAAACAGAGATGGGCTCCATGCAAAGGCAGCTGAGAGGGAAGCAAGTCACTGCCCTTTGCACACGCGTACCAGCTTCATGGCATACTCAACTAGGAAGCCTACCACACACCCACATCAAATGACATCATCTTATGGGGAAATATTACTTCATTTTATTTAGTAAGCAGCATTTTGGCTGATTTGGGTTTTTTCTTTTCTCCCTAGAGCATTGCATATTCTCTGACCTCTTCCTCAATTAAAAAAAAAAAAGAAAGAAAGAAAGAAAAAAATCCCATTGTGGTATGTAGTACCGTCTGGGTCAAAATAATCATGGTATTAATTGCTGTTCGAAAATATCTCAATAGTTGTCAGGCTGTGTGCTGGATTTGCAACATATATTCCATATATCCATCAGTCTTGGACAACAGGGCTTATCAAACGTGGCCCACAGATAAAGAACCTGAGGTTCAGAGCGTTTGCCAACGTGAATGAGCTCACACTGCTGGCAAGTTGCACAGCTGGTGCTGGACCCATGGTCTGGATGCATCTAGAGGCCACGCTACCTCTCAGCCAGAGGCAGATACCATGTCCTAATTCCCATTTCCCTTCACGACTCCAAGATTGATAAAAAGAGGGCTCTGTGGACAAACTATTGGTTTGGAATACATAGCTAGCACAGTAAAATACCAAGATAAACAAGTGGTGTGAATAAAGAAAACAAAAATAGTTGGGAAGCAGATGACCATCCACATATGCAGTGTCAGATCCCCTCGAAAGACAGGAGCTCACCAAACCATGCAGTTCCATCCCTGCCTGAGAGAAAGTCAATGTGTTAGAACCAAAGTTACATACAAGGCTAAGTCCAGTTGGTGAAGAGCAGGAAGAAATTGGCTGGCTTTTTCTCTGACAGCCCAACCTCTGTCCCAGGCACGCTGCCTTGAGCTATAGCCTCCCCGTCTCCCATCACCCCTGCCACACCGATTCTAGCTGCGGGGTTTGCAGCAGGAAAGGGGCTCAAGTGTTTGTAGGGATGTAGCATTTCCTAGGAAGCCTGTAATCGAGGAACAGGAGCCAAGATGCAGAACCCTATGTTGGAGGACGGGGAGATCGACACCCAGAATATAAATGGGCTCACAGAGACTAACCCGCATCTGCCCTCAGACCTATAGTGCCCCAGGCAGGGCTGACCATCCACTCATCCTTCAGGATTGTCTGGAACATGAGAGCCTTGGTCTAAGGAGGGTGACCTCAGTTCAGTAGAGGGAGAATTGTGAGCCACTGATACTCATCAAGGGGAGGACCTAGCATGAGGAATGAGGGAAGAACTCAACCAGAACAATGGGATCCCATGGAGTCCTGTCCCAGCTGTCCGCTCTTGAGGTTCTGGAACAGTTGTGGCTGGATTTGGCTCACCCTGTCTTCCAATTCAGTAGTTCCAGGAAGGTGAGAATCTTGATCTGAGGGAGGGGGCCAGGTCAGCTGAGGGTAGCATCCCCAAAACGGACACCACTGTGCTCGGTGTCAAGGTGAGGACACTGAAGGAGTGAGGGAGACACCCACCTGAGAACCCAGGAGGCCCCACAAATCTCCCCTACTCCTGCCCCAGCTGGTAACCCTGGGAAGCCTAGAGAAGAGTTGTTAGATTGGGGCACCCCCTCATTTCTTCCTGCATGGGAGCAGGAAGAGAAGGGCTTTGGTCTAGTGGGGGTGGCCCCAGTTCTGCAGAGACGGAGACCCCGGAACTAACAGGAACTTAGTGATATGGGAAGAACTCAGTGATATGAGCGGACTCCCAATGGCAGAGAGGTTCCCACAGGACCCTGCAAGTTCTTACCCTTGGATTACAAAGGGTAGAGCACTTAGCCCAAGAGCCCTTCATTTTTGCCTGGAGGGTCACAGAGATGGGAGGGCCTTGGTGTAATAGGTGGTTCTAGTGTCACAGAGGGAGGTTTTGGGGCCCTAATTGGTGTCCAGATGAGGACCCTGAGTACTAATGAAACTCTCCTCAAACTAGGGGACTTCTCCGAATCCCAACCCTGCTCTTGGCCTGGGGAGGTCTGAAGTAGGGACAAGCAGACATGTTACACCCCATGTTCTAGGCATTCAGGGAGGTGAGGACTCGAGTGTGAGGCTGACAGACACAGATCAGTAGATGGAGAAGTCCCAGGCTATGACGCATATCAGTGGGGTCCCCTTAGAGGTGCCATACAGCCTCAGTTGGATGCAGCTTACCCTGACTTTCTCCTCAGGGAATCCAGAAAGTGAGGGCATTGGTCTGAGGGGCACAGACTCAGAAAAGAAGATGAAATTCCAGGTTGGGGACCCTGAATGTGGACTGAAGACCTCACTCTGCCTATAACCAAGGGAGCTGCCCAGTGCCACCCCTGTGCCCTCTGCCAGCACTAGGAGAGTGGAGAGAGCTTTGGGCTGACTTCTGCCCATAGCTCCTCTCAGACCAAGAGAGGAGACTGGGCCCTAATTGGAATCTAAGTGAGGAACCCAAGTGCTAACCAGGGGACCTCTCTCCAAAAGGAGAGGCCATCCAGAGCCCCACCCCTGTTGGCAGTAATGGGAGCCCCGTGCAGGGGTAGGCACATGTGGTGTACCTCAAGTTCTCCCTCTAGGGAGGCAGGGAGGTAAGGGCTTTGTTTAGAGGCTGGTGGACTCACATCAGTAGAGCCCAGGCCAGAGAAGGCCATCACTGAGCTGTCAGCCCCAGGTCCCTTCTCCTCCTCTTAGGGATTCCAGGAAGGAGAGGGCCAAGTTTTAGGTGTCAACTTTAGAAGAGCAGAAGGGAGGGGCCCAGCACCACCCCCACCCCCCAACAGTTGATTAGGACAGTGTTGACTGTAAACTGAAAGGCCTCCACCTCGGCAGAGAGGATCCCCAGTACCAGCCCCTGCTGTCATCCCAGACAGCCCCAGGCAAGGCTGGCAGGCTGCAGCCTAAGACACATTCTAACTTCCTCAGGGCTCCTCAGGGGACGGGCTGACCAAGAGAACAAGAGCCCTGTGGGGTCTAAAAGCAGTGCCCTGGCAGAGGGGCTCACAGCCTCTCATCCTTCTCTTCCAGAAGCCACACTATGGGCCCTTCTGCCACATTCCCTTCTGCTGTCCTCAGCCACAGTCATCAGATCTCCAGGTCAGATGAGTCCCGCCAGGCCTGAGATGAGTCCCAGAGTCTCGGGGTGTACAGGCCATTACAGCAGTGAAAGAAGAGTCTCCGTCCTCCTTCTCTCCTTCTTTAGGACATATTCCCCAGAGCAAGGGTGATGTCAGGTCACAGAGCATTCTCCAGGAGACTCAGTTCCAAACACCACCATTGCTTTTCTGTTGGTGTTTTATGCACAGAATCTTAAGAAGGTGCTAAAAACAATGCTGGGGAAAGCACAAGTTCCTGCCAGGCACAAGTTCCATTATTAAAAATAATGTGAGGGGCGCCTGGGTGGCTCAGTGGGTTAAAGCCTCTGCCTTCGGCTCAGGTCGTGGTCCCGGTATCCTGGGATCGAGCCCCACATCGGGCTCTCTGCTCAGCGGGGAGCCTGCTTCCCTTCCTCTCTCTGCCTGCCTCTGCCTGCTTGTGATCTCTGTCTGTCAAATAAATAAATAAAAAATCTTAAAAAAAAGAGAGAAAAATAATGTGAATATTTTTATATCATTGTTCACTAAAGTGGGGTCCCCTTAAGTCAGTGATATGGAGCCAAGGAAAGCAGACACACTATGAAATGGCTTTTCTATCCAAATCAATCCAATATGTACCCCCAAAAGTGGCAAAGCTAAGTGGGTTTGGTCAACATACCCACAAATACTCAAGAATAGGCAAAATGAAAACTGAGAAACAAGAGCGGGAGGAGAACAGGAGAGGCAGAGGTGGCCTCACCCTAAGCTCTGAGAAGAACTCATACAAGGGCAAAGCTATGAGCAAACGCTTTGAAGGACGGCAGATGTGTGATGAGCTGGGGAGGAGTAAGAAGGACCTCTAGGGCAGAAGGGGTCTTTCTCCACACCTCCCCATTTCAATTCTCTGCATTTATTGGGGAGCCAATGGGCTCCAACAGGGTAGCTCCCTGCACAAACAGCAGATAGGTGAACAAGACAGTTGCCCCCTCTTTTGTGGGCCAACAGGCTGGGATAAAAGATCTTAGTATCCTTTGACATTTAGATTCTCCAAGGAATTAGAACCCTCAACCACAACACTAGCAGGGAAAAAACAACAAGAGCTTGATAAAAATCAGGAGTGTCTTTCTTTTCTGGGTTAAAGTTAATTTTGCTTCTTTTACCATGAGTCAGAAATTTCAGGACAACAACACACTGAGATTATCCAGAGAACTTCTGATATCTTCCTTTTTCCCCCCTTTAACTCTGAAATCTATATTGCATACAAAAAATCCTATAAAATATGCATGTAGAGTCTATAGAATAATTACATGAACACTATATGCCCACATGTAGATTAAGAAACAACATTGTCAGCACTTCAGTGACCCCCCCCCCCCGCAGTGGTCCTTCCCTAGTGATCTACCCCATCCTACCTGCTATGGACTGAATGATTGTGCCCCTCACCCCAGTATGTTGAAGCCCCAGGGGTGTGGTATTTGGAAGTGGGGCCTTTGGGGAGGTAATAGATCATGAGGGTGGAAGCCCCATGATGGGATTAGTGTCCTTAAAGAGGAGAGCTAGCCCTCCACCTACCCCTAAGAGGACAGCCTTCAACAAACCAGGAAGAGGGCCTTCACCAAGACCAGAATCTGCTAGCACCTTGATCTTGGATCTCTCAGCCTCCAGAACTATGAGAAATAAATGCTTGCTGTTAAAGTAACCCAGTCTACGGTAATTTGTTTTAGCAGCCCGAGCTAAAACACTATCCCAGAGGTAACCACTATTTTGAATTTTGTGTTGTTTTCTTTACTTTCCCCCCCACTTTGAATAGATCTTTAAACAATCTAATCCTTTGTCCAATTTTACCTGCTTTTAAACTTTATATAAATGGAACTGGGGCACCTGGGTGGCTCAGTTGGTTAAGTGTCTGGCTTCGGCTCAGGTCATGATCCCAGGATCCTGGCCTCCAATCCCTCACTGGGCTCATTGCTCAGCGGGGAGCGTGTTTCTCCCTCTCCCTCTGCCTGCCTCTCTGCCTGCTTATGCGCTCTCTGTCAAATAAATAAATAAAATATTGAAAGGAAGGACGGAAGGAAGGAAGAAAGGAAGGAAGGAAAAAAATGGAATGACACTGCAGGTAATCATTGTCAGTGACTTGCTTTTTTTGTTTTCCATTTTATGTGTGATATTCACCCATGTTAAAGCACGTGGTTCTAGTCTGCTCATTCTCATCGCTGTGTAAATTTGTTTTGTGCCGGTCTCCGCCTATCAGTAAGCACTGTTATGGCTGTTATGGCTGGACTGGCCCTTGTGGTTCTTACTGTGATCATAAGGTGCTCCTCAGCAATGACCAATCATCGTCAGGAAATGTTGAAAAATAAAGGTTTATTGTTTACAGGACCTGAAAATGACACAGCACACCTGGGGCTACACAATGAGGCTGCAGGTAAAACGGAGAACCAGCTAACTTGGGATTCTGCTTTTATTAGGGTCAAGGATGGGGGCCTAGGGTTTCTGCAAGTTCACTTTTTATTGGTGCGGTTAAAACATAAAAGCAGAATTCAAAGCATAGGAAGAGAAAGAAAAATAGTGGCCCAAATGTTCAGTTATGGAAATCAACCAAGATCTCTAAAACAAAGAAGTCTGGGGTATAGGGAGTGGCATGGCTCTTTATCTAGTCTACTGGGACTGGCAACCTATTTATTTGAAATAGTCCTCTTTGAAGTAGATCCTGAGCAATCAGAACTTAAATCATGCATTTGCGTTACAAAAAGAAAAGCCAACTGTCAGGGCTTACAATACTCATTCCAATGCCTCAACGTATTTATCTAGTTTACTTTGGCTAATATTTGAATTGTTTAATGCTACTATGAAAACTTTTGTAGTTATCTCCTGGTTCACTTACACAAAAGGTTTTCTAAGTTTCTCATCTAGTACTGGAATTACTGGGTCATAGGACGTGCACATGTTCAAGTTTACTAGGTAAGTGATGCCCAACTCTTTCCAAAGTGGGGATTCTAATTTTCACCATAAAGGAGGAAACAATGTTGATCTGTACCTTTCACCAACATTTGGTACTTTTCCACTTTTAAATTTCTGTCCATGTGATGTGTAGTGATATCTCACTGGGGTTTTAGTTTGCATTTCCCTGTTCACTATTGAGGTTGATGGCCTCTCCATGTATTTACTGCTCATTTGGATATCGTCTTCTGAGACATCTATTTAAATTCTGTACTTATTTTTCTGTTAGGTTGTTTCCTTATTGATTCTTATATGAGTTCTTTATATAATCCTCACATAGCTAACATGTTTTTTAAGTATCTTACACTACCTGTTTTTTCATAATTTTTATGCTGAATTTTATCTGTTTTTTTTTTATTTTGTTTATTTATTTGACAGACAGAGATCACAAGTAGGCAGAAAGGCAGGTAGAGAGAGAGAGGAGGAAGCAGGCTCCCCGCTGAGCAGGGAGCCCGATGTGGGGCTTGATCCCAGGACCCTGGGATCATGACCTGAGCCGAAGGCAGAGGCTTTAACCCACTGAGCCACCCAAGTGCCCCTTTATGCTGAATTTAAAGACATCTTTAATTTCAAGGATTTCTTTCCAATTTACCCTCCCTTAAAATTTCATAGTTTTCATTTCTTGCATAAGAAATCCTGCCCTATTGAAGAGGATAAAATATTCAGGGCACCTGGGTGGCTCAGTTGGTTAAGCATCCAACTCTTGATTTTGGCTCAGGTCTTGATCTTAGTGTTGTGAGATGGAGCCCTGCATTGGGCTCCCCACTGGGTGTGGAGCCTGCTTGGAGTTTTGACTCTCCCCTACCCCCCTCAAAAAAAAAAAATGATAAAAATATTCTCTCACATTGTCTCCTAGAACTTTTGTTACTTTGCCTTTCCTATTATTTCTTTAATTCAACTGGCATGAATCTTGGGGTAAGTTGTGAGAAATGTGTGACATTTCTTCTTTACCCATATTCAGTGCCAGTTACTGAAAAAGGCTTCCTCGTCCCAGTGATGTTCCATTCCTCCAGTCTTGTACTAAAAGTCCACAGATGAGCATACTTCAAAGTTCTATGTTGTTCCATAGGTTTATTAGTCTATCCCTGAGATGACACTACATTATCTTAATCACTATAGCTTTAATAGTAAGCCCTGCTATCTAGAAGGATAAATCCCTCCATCTTACTCTTCTTTCTTTTTTCTTCTTGGTCCTTTATAATCTTTGACATAAATTTTAGAATCAGTTTGTCAATTTCCAAAATTATTGGAGTTTGGTTGCTATGAATTAAACTACAAATCAGTTTGAGAAGACTTTATACCTTGACAATACTGAGTCTTCCAATCTATGAATGTGGTGTATCTCTCTAATGAATTAAAAGTCTTTTTAATAATTTTCACTAAAGTTTTATAATTTACTCCACATTGTTTGTTAATTTAATTTAAGGTACATATATTTTTGATGTTACTATATGGAAATCCCATTCCCTTTCAAATTTTAACTGACAAAAAGAAACATAATGTATATATGTACCATAATTAATGTTATATATACATGACCAAGTAATCTTATTAAATTTCTTATTGATGTTCATTCTATGTACATGGTTTTTCTATAAACATAATCACATTGCTATGAATAATGATGTTTTGTTTCTTCCTTTACAATTCTTCCTTATATTTCTTTTTATTGCCCTACTTGAGTCCTGTGTGCTGTATCCAACCTCAGACAGAAGGCATTTGGGATGCCCTATTGACTATGATGTTTGCTCTTTTTTTATTAGGTTGAAAGATATAAAAATTGGTGACATTTGACCATTTTTGACTTATAAAAAGACCAATTTCATATGTTTTAACTTAACAGGTGCTCCTAGCAGGTTAAGGCAGGTCCCTCCTTTTCTGATATATTTTTTTTAAGGTTTGAGGTAATTTTTTATATTATGAATGACACTGGGTTTTTTTTTAATGCTTTTTTCTGCATCTGCTGAGTTAATATGATATTCTAATGTCTACTTATTAATGATTGACTTCTAAATACTAAATCTTGTGTTTCTGAATTAAACTCAACATTCCTTATTTAATATTTGGTAGTTACGTTCTAAAATGAACATGAATTATAAATTGTGTCCTGTGATTTTATTTTATTATACTGTGTGTACAAATACTACCTGTGCCCATTTGTTCTATCTTTGGCATCTATAATTCTGATTAGATGTATATTAGTCTTCTCATGCAATTCTCATGCAATTCGTTTAACCTGTTTCTGAGTTTTTCTTTGTGTTTGTCTTTCTTTGATGCATTCTGGTTAATTTCTTCAGCTATATCTTCCACCTTATTAGTTTTTTCTACAACTGGATCTAATTTTGTTAAACTGTTCTTTTTGAGTTAGTTATCTATTTTCAAGTTCTAAAGGTTCTATTTCAAATCTCTGTGGCCATTTTTCACAACTTCTTATCCCCTGCATGTATTTTAAAAATTACCCATTTTTTCTTTAAGTATAGTAATTATTAGCTATTTTATATTCTGTGACTAATATGTGAAATCTTTTTAAGTCTGTTTCTCCTTGCTCTTGTTTTTTCTGCTCTCACCCATGGTGCCACATTTTCTTCCATTTTTAAAATTTCTTTTCTTCTTGCTTGTATTTTTTTTTAATTAAAGATTTATTTATTATTCAAGAGAGAGAGAGAGAGAGCACGTGTGCATGAGCAGAGGGAGAGGGAGAGAGAATCTCAAGCAGGCTCTGCCCCGAACACATGATCCCATGACCCTGAGATCACAACCTGGGCCTGAACAGAGTCAGATGCTTAACCAACTGCCACCCTGGTGCCCCTCTTGCTTGTAATTCTTTAAAAAAATTTATTTGCTGGAATCCTTGGAGATTTGAAATGAGGTTCCTAGTATAGAGAGAACTGGCTTTGGCTTTTGCCTGCCAGCTGTGGGCACTAAGCAAACCTGTCTAAAACCACTATGTTATTGGTTTCAGGTTTTGTTGAACACTCAAGAAATGTGAATTTGGGATGCCTAGGCTCTAAAGAAGCAGTTTATGATTATATCTTCCTGAGGACATCTCTTCCCTCTCTTCTCAGTACAGAGGTTCAGAGAGCAATTTTCATGGCAGTCCCTTGACCCTATAGCCCTTCAGGCTCCCAGTGTTTTGGCTAAGACCTTTTGTTAGACTCTTCCTCTTAGGCAAGTCCTCGATTTTTTTCTGAATCCATACCACACAACAATGTGACACTGAAGTTCAAGTTCACATCGGTTTTACCAGTACTTTCAGTATCAAAGACTGCTTCAGGACACTATTTACCTCTTTTGGTTTCCATCTTCATACAATTTATTACCTACATGTTCTTTTCTTCCTAACTATCAGCTCTTCTAATAACTTTTTAAACCTAGTATTTGAAACTGTTTTCAGCAGGAGGGTCAATCTGGAAACTTTACCTGTGCTATTAATGGAAACTGAAGTCCAAAGGCAATATTTTTTACATAATTACTTTGTAACTAGTTACTTTTCTATTGTAACACCTATCATGTAGTCAATGAATGTAATGAGCAGCCCTTAGGCTCAAACTTATTTATTTCCCTGGGCAAGCTGATGCAGAGAAACAGAATCAGATGCATTCTAGTACTTCAGAAAAGATGGCATCCTGTTCCATCCTGGCTCATCTCACACAGCAGTAATGAAGATCACAACATTGACTTGGCATATTCCTACCACCTCTTTATTCTCTTCCCCAAACAATATTAAGCAGTATTCAGATTTTGCCCACCATGACTTAAGCCCTCCATTTGTGAGATTTCTTTGCCCTCCCACCCACAGTCCAAGTGTGTCTCAAACAAAATGCTCTGTGGTTGTCAATCTGGGGGTGATTCTGTCCCCCAGAGCAAACCTGGCAGTTTCTGGTTTTGGTTGTCACGACTCAGTGTGGGAGTGCTACTGGGATCTAGTGGGTAGAGGTCTAGGATGCCACTACACAGTCCCCCACAACAAAGAATTATCTGGCCCCAAATGTGTATAGTGGTGTGACTGAGACATGCTGGGAACTGATGAACCTAGAGGGTTTTGCCTATTAGAGGATCAATTCCTCAAAAAGTGCCAGTGGCAGAAAATATAAACATTATCAGCCAAATGCAATTCTACGGCCTCCCAAAAAGAAGGTCTAATCGTTAGGTCCCCCTCTAATGTAAAAATGACATCATTATAGCAAACTGGCACTATCTCTTCTGGGCTGAGTGAAAACTTCCACAAAAATATTTAAGCAGGGGGTGCCTGGGTGGCTCAGCTGGCTAAGCATCTGACTCTCGATTTCTGCTCAGGTCATGATCTGAAGGTCATGACATCAAGCCCTGAGTCAGGCTGCATGCTGGGTGTGGAGCCTGCTTGAGATTATCTCTCTCCCTCTCCCTCTTCCCCACCCTACTGTGCCTTGTGCTCTCTCTCTTTAAAAAAAAAAAAAAAAAAAGGAATAAAAACAAATATTTATGCAGTCCAATTTCATTCATTGCAGTACATAAAAACTGTCTTTGGGGACATGCATACAGTGTGACTTAGTTAACCGTAAGAGAAAAAAGTCCCAATTTCTAGTCCTATTTGTTTCTAACAAGAGTGGACTCTAGACTAGGGTGCCTGGTTAGCTCAGTCGGTTTAGTGTCTGCCTTCGGGTCGGGTCATGATCCCAGGGTCCTGGATAGAGCCCAACATCAGGCTTCCTGCTTATTGGAGAGTCTGTTTCTCCCTCTTCTTCTGCCCCTCCCCCCTGCTCTTACCGGCGCTCGCTCTCTCTCTCAAATAAATAAATAAAATCTTAAAAAAAAAAAAAAAAGAATGGACTCACTAACTGTATATTGAGTATTAAGACAAATCAGGGCGAATCAGGACAATCTGAACTCTCATAAGAGGGAATCTGACCAATGGTGTCCCAGGACAGCCATGTAATAATTTAACTAAAATATGATTATTAGATTTGAAGAATCAGCATACATTACCAAAAATTTCAGTGGCTTCCATTCAGGAAACCACTTTCCCTCAGAAAAAAATAATTTACTAGTACTTGAGAAGCAAGGAAATTTTCCTCAAGATGATTCAGCTACATTTTAGTATTGATGTTTAACATATGACAAAAAATATATAAAATTTCAATGATTCTGTATGAAATAATATTGTACCAGAAGACTTCCTAAAGTCACCAATGAGAAGGGGTAAAATAATTTCTAATTACTTGTTTCAGAGAAAATGAATCAATCAGGGTTCAACAGAGAAGCAGAAACACAGTATGTGTAGAGTAAGGGATTTATTATAGAGTTTACTGTAGGGATGGTAGAATAGTTTGTGTAAGACTGTTTTCTCTGTACCCAGTGTTGAGCCAGAAGTCACTATAGTTCAAGCCGACCAGCAACTGGATGCGAGCTGTGCACAGATAAAAGCAAAGACACCGGAACATGCATCTGTCCCTCACTACCTCCAGCCTCAATGCCATGGATAACCTTCACGAGAAGCTGGCTTTGCCACAGCACAGCACATGCACTTGTCCCATAGAATTCTAAAGAGGGAACTTGTAAGAAGCTGGATGAGCTCTGTGTCCAGGTACTGCCCCCTGCTGACAAGGTCAGCTAGCTGACAACTTGCCTGACACTCTGTAGCTGCTGAACATGGCTGCTTAACTTCTGAACTTCTAAATTCCATGCAACTTTTCCTTCTGACCAACCCAGCTGGAAGCATACAGGGGAAGGAAGCATGGGAAACACACTAGAAAAGGCATCACAAATACCCTGCTTTCCAAAGGAAGAGCAAATACTCATGGATAAGCATTTCCCACCATGAAGTCAGACGATAATATGAGAGACTGGCAGTAGCCTTTAGCCTTGGGAATGTGGATGTCAGAGAACAGAATTCCAGAGGATGATAAATTAAAATGACACAGGGGGTCTTCCCAGGGAACCCTCTGACCAAGAGGATGTGAACTGTAGAACAGACCATGGGCATCATGTTTGAACTGACAGGCAAACTATGATCAGAACTGAGCAACAATGAGAACCAAAAGTTAATTCCTTAGAGACTATGATTCTACCTGAGAAATGTGGGACTATAAAAAACTTGTTTGGAAGACTAAGTAAGCTGGAGATTGGAAGGTTAATAAATCAAAAGAAAAGGACTTATAATACTTTTCTGTAGAACCAGAGAAGGCATATGATATATTCAACACCTGTTTAAGATTTTAAATGAACTATTAATAAAACAGAAATTGATTGATTTACTCCCTTATCATGACAGAACATAACCAAAGTCAGTATTATATTATGATTTATGGGAAAATGCTAGAAGCACTTCCATTAAAACAAGGACAAGACAAGGATAGTTTTTATTACCATTATTATTTAATTTTTTAAAAAATTAGCCAAAACAATTAGACTAGAGAAATAAAAGGCATAATACGGGAAAAGAAGAGATAAAGTTATCATTATTCATGGGTAAAATGATATTTCTTGTAGAAAAACCAACGGAATGAACTAAAAAACTTACAAATGATACAAAATTTCAGTATATTTCTGGTTATAAAATCAATATACAGAAAATAATTGCTTTCATACAAATAAACAACAACCAATTACAGCCCTACTTGAGCAGCTGTGATGCAAACCATATATGCTGCAAAGGTGAAAATATTTATTATCTGACCTTTCATAGAAAAACTTTGTTGACTCCTATTCTAGATGATGGGGAAACATTAGAAAACAAAACACTCAAAACAAAATAAAACAAAAAATCCTTACCCTCATGGGAGCTACCTATTAGACAAAGAAAAAATGAGTTAATAAACTTAATACCTTTACAAAGTCTATGAAACCTAAAGCAAAATTTAATAAGGGTATTCTAAGCATTTAGTGCTATACAGAGAAAAGGTATCTGATCAATTGTCAAATCCCTTTTAGTCCTTAAGAAAATACCACCTCTTGGAGCACCTGGGTGGCTCAGTCTGTTAAGTGCCTGCCTCTGGCTCAGGTCATGATCTTGGAGTCCTGGGATGGAGTCCAGCATCAGACTCCCTGCTCAGTGGGGAGTCTGCTGCTCCCTCTGTCTCTCCCCCTGCTCAAGCTCTCTCTCTCAATTAAATAAAATCTTTAAAAAAAAAAAAAAAGAAAAGAAAGAAAGAAAGAAAAAGGAAATACCATCTCTTCACGATTAATCTATGTGAAATAATTACTCCCCATCAAAGGCCTCTTTCCATTAATACTATTTATCTTATGCTGATCTTTTGTGTTGATTTCAGTAATATATCCTGAATTTCAAGTTTGTCATCCATTAACTTTAAAAATGTACTTCTACCTTGTACTTCTGAGTTCTTTTCCTCAAAGAAACAAAATTAGGGCCCTTATTAAATAAGTCATGGGAATATAATCAAAAATTTAAAAAATCAAGGTACTTAAAATACACATGATGTTTATAGTAATAAACTTAAATATTTCCTCCTCTGATCTCAGCAGATTAGATTTAATCTATGAGCAAAGTTTTTCAATCTTGGCATTATTGACATTCTGGACCAGGTGTTTTTCTTTGTTGTGGGGCCTGTCTTGTGCAGTTTAGAATGTTTAACCTCTACCAACTAGATACTGTAAGGGCCTATTTAGCCAGAGCGGCCCCCACCTCAGGTGAACAGCCATTTTGTTGTTTATGCAGTAAAACTTAAACTGATCCTGCCCCCACCCCCAAGGGGAACTTACTTAAAAGCAAGTCCGGGAAACCAGTCCCAGGTAACAAAGCCCAAATACAAGGGTGGGTCAGGCCAGGTGGAGACAACAGCCCGAATGCAGGGATGAGTCGGGTCAGGTGGAGACACCCAATCAGTAGAGCGCGCGCATACCGTCTCCCTAGCTACCAAGGAGTGTGGGCTCTGCCTTTTGGGCGCCAATTCTGACCACGGTGATAGGCTAGTTCAAATGTCTACTATGGGGTGAATGGTAATGCAATTGGCCACCCGTGTGTGACCTAGCATGACTGTGCAGCTTTCTCTCTGTGTTGCAATCTCATCGGCCACCTGTGTGTGGCCAGGCCCAACCACATGGCCTTTGCTCCATAAAAGTTAGTCTATGAGGCAGGGAGGGGTCACCCTCTCTGTAAGAGGCATCGCCCCGAACGGTCGGTTTGATTCTCGATGCTTGGCACGAAATAAAGCTTTGCTTGACCTTCGCTTTGTATCAGTCTCGCTCCTTTGACCATGGACCCATTATTGGGGGACCCAACACTGGGGACCCAACAGATACCTGTAATAATCTCTAGTGAAGACAGCCGAAAATGTCTCAAGACATTGTCAAATGTCCTACAGATGACAAAATCTCAATTAAATTTGGTCTCTTACGTTTTCCTATTACTTGTTCATCTGCAAAGACTCAACCACAATCTTTGACATTAGACACTTCTAGGAAAATTATTTTACTTCTTCAACTACTAAGTATAGTTTGGGAGCGTGCCTAAGAAAAGCTTTTCACTAATATCTTAAAACCATACCATTTCATAGAAGCAATCAAAGACAAGGGTACAGCTTTACCAGGCACCAAAGTGACAAGTACAAGTTAAGTAAGTTATTTTATTAACAGTAATATTGTCAACCTAAAGAAAACCCTTGTTCTTTGAAAGCATCATCCTAAAGCTATTTTCTATTCAATTAACAGTAGTGGAAAATCACTTCCAGAGTAGTAGCATAAGGACCTCTGAAAATTCACTCTTTTTTTTTTTTTTAAAGATTTTATTTATTTATTTGACAGAGAGAGATCACAAGTAGATGGAGAGGCAGGCAGAGAGAGAGAGAGAGGGAAGCAGGTTCCCTGCCGAGCAGAGAGCCTGATGCGGGACTCGATCCCAGGACCCCGAGATCATGACCTGAGCCGAAGGCAGCGGCTCAACCCACTGAGCCACCCAGGCGCCCCTGAAAATTCACTCTTAAAAAGTATAAACGATGCTCTAAACCAACTAGACCTAACATATATCCATAGAATATTCTACCCAACAAAAGCAGAATACATACTCATGTCAAGTGCACATGAAACATTATCTAGGAGAGACCATACTTCAGGACACAAAAACACATCTTGACAAATTTTTAAAAAACTGAAGTTATACAAAGTATGTTCTCCAATTACAATGGAAAGAAATTAGAAATCAAAAACAGAAGGAAATTCACAAACATGTGCAAATTAAAGAACACACTTCTAAATAGCCAACAGGTCAAAGAACAAATCATAATGGAAATTAGAAAATAAATGAAAATGCAACATACCAAAACTTGTGAGATGTAGCTAAAGCGGTACTCAGAGGGTGGGAAAGAAGAAAGATCTCAAATTAATAACCTAATCTTCCACCTTGAGAAACTAGCAAAAGAAGAAAAAACTAAACACAAAACAAGCAGAAAGAAGGGAATAAGGAAGATCAGAGCAGTAATGAATGAAACATGGACTATAAAAGCAATAAAGAAAACTGATGAAACCAAATGTGGATTCTTTATAATATCCACAAAATTGATAAACCTTTAGCTATACTGATGGTAGGGGCCAAGGGCAGGCTGACCCAAAATGCTCCACTTTGGTATATTGGTTATTTTAAATAAAAGTGACTTAAGAGACAGCCTGTTCAAGAAAGACATTCAGACCCTCTGTCCTCTGAAAGCAGGATAAACCTCCCATGTGAACATTGCCCTCCCTGTACCGAAACATAAAGAGAATATTCTTATCACCAGAGACAGGAAATTCAGAGCCAAAAAGGCTGTATAAACAACCCTTGTTACTTTTTACTAATTTACTCTGACAACCTAAATTCTGTTTAGAATTCCTTACTAACTGAAGCTCCCAAAGTTTTTTCTTTGTCCTGTCAATTCTCACAGATTTATTGTTTCCTTATCTAAAAAGTATAAAAAACATCCTGCCTTGGTCATTTCTTTAAGTCTCACTGTCATTATTTGGCCTCCTTTTTTATTAATAAATAAATGAAAGAGATCATAAGAGAATTCTATGACAAGTATATACCAACATATTAGATAGCCTAAATAAAATGCACAAATTCTGGAAAGACCCAAACTACCAAAACTGATTTCAGAAGCCATAGAAAATCTAAGTAGACTTCTAACAAGTGAAGAGATTGAAATAGTAATCATAAACTTCCTTTAATCATAAACTGAAGAAAAGCTCAGGCTCAAATGTCCTCATTGGTGAATACTACCAAACATTTAAAGAAGAATTCATGCCAATCCTTCACAAAATTTTCCAAAAAGTAAAAGAGGGAACACTTCACAACTCATTCTATGAGGTCCTGATACCAAAACCAGATAAAGACACAGGAATTAAAGAAAAAGAAAAGTGCAAACCAATATCCCAAATGAATGTAGAAGCAAAAATCTCAACAAAAGTCTAGCAAACTAAATCCAGCAACATATTAAAAGCCTAATCTATTATAGTGAAAGCTTGGTCTAACATGTGAAAACGAGTTTAATGGGTTATATTAATAGACTGAGAGACAATCACCACATGATCATCTCAATACAGATAAAGCATTTGACAAAATCCACCACTTTCATAATAAAAACACTTAACAAACTGGGAACAGAAGAATACTTCTTCATGCTAATGAAGGGCATTTACCAAAAAATGAAAGTTAAACTATACCGAATGGTGAAAGACTGAACAGTTTCTTTTGGAACAATATAAGGATGTCTGCTCTTCCCACTCCTGGTCCCCCTTGTACTAGAGGTCCTTGCCAAGGCAGTTAGTTAGGCAAGGGAAATAAATAAAAGGTATCCGTACTATCTCTATTAACAAATGACCTTGTATATAGAAAATAGAAATCGAAATAGAAAATAGAAAATCGAAATAGAAAATAGAAAATGTTAATATCTCTATTAACAAATGACCTTGTATATAGAAAATCCTAAGAAATCCACATTAAAAAACCTATTAGAACTAATAAATGAGCTCATCAAGGCAGCAGAATACATGGTCAATATACAAAAATCAATTGTATTTCTATACACTAGCAATGAACAATCCAAAAATGAAATTAAGAATTTTATTTATGTAGATCAAAACTTAAAAAACACTTAGGAATAAATTTAACAAAAGAAATGCAAGGCTTGCCCACTGAAAAGCACGTAACATCATCGAAGGAATTTAACGGAGACCTAAATATGGAAAGGCAGGCCTTGGTCATGAATTGGAAGACTTAATATTGTTAAGATGACACTACTCCCCAAATAGATCCAGGGATTCAAAACATTCCACATCACAACCCAGCTGCCGCTTTGAAGAAACTGACAAGGTGATTCTAAAACTCATATGGAAATACAAGGGATCCGGAGCAGCCAGAAACAATCTTGAGACGGAGGAACAAAGCTGGAGGTGTAGGGGCCAAGGGCAGTCTGCCCCAAGATGGGCCACTTTGGCATAAATCTAATTTTGAGTTAAAAGTGAGCAAAACCCAGCAGATTCAGGAAAAGCTCTTTACCTTGCCTTCAACTGCCAGCTTGGACCAGAAAGAAAGCGATTAACAGACATTCTTCTTTACCTAAGAGACTTATATGCACAAGAGGACAACCTTTGTTTTCCAAACATCTCCTTTCACCTTCTTGATAATGGCCGTCCGCCCCTTTGTATCTTCAGACTGCTCTTCTTAGCAAGCCTCCTGTTGCCTCATTTCTTCGGAAGTTCATGTCTGTGGATTCCCCGTACATTAATAAATTTGATTTTCGCCTATTCATCTGTGTCCTGTCCGTTTGATTCTTAGTCCAGCAAGAAGGATCTCGAAGGGCAGAATAATTCTTCCTCCCCAACAGTCGCTATGCTATAGCGAGCGGAATACTTTAACTCACTGGACACCGCTCACCCAGACAATGCTGCAGCCGAGAGATCTTTGGGAAATGTGACATACAGCAGGCAGAAGGTAATATTTCTTGCCATGTCAGTCTCCTCGAATCAGTATCTGCAGAGTCCGATGGAGTGAGAATGAGGAGATTCCTTTTCCTCTCTTTCTAAATTTATATTAGCAGAGAAAAAGTATTTGTTGAACTAGTTCCTTGGGTGTAGTGACTATTTGGTTAAATTTGGTAGATTAATCTTGGTTACTGATCCATTTCATCCAAGAGGTGGTCTTTGTTTTCTTCTGTGTTTTGTGTCATGTTTCATAAAAAGGAATTTCCATAGGGCAGAACACAGGCATAGGCACTACAGCCTGCTGTCTGAACTGGTCTCACAGGCTGAGGAGCTCATGGTTCTCGTCAGACTGTCTCTGTTTACACAAACTTTGTTGTGAATTAAAGGCTGTTGCTCAGGGACATCTTAGAAGCCAAAGCCACAAAATTAGTGGGCCCAGGTCGAGCGCTTAAAAGCAGTTAGAGCACTTGCCACCTCAGGAAGACTTCCATGTTAGGTTTAAGTTGATCACGGAATTAAGTTAGATTGACACAAGTTCACCCACCAACCTTGAGAAAACTTCTGCACGATGAAGTACACTATAAAACAACATATAATCCCCAACCCTGTAGCACACCCCTCCCAGGTATTAACGTGGCTCCAAGAGACATAAGACTTAGCAAAAGAGGAAGCGGATGAAGTTTTCCACTATGTCCTAAGAACTTGGCTTTGTGACCCTTGAGAACGTTGTCTTCGGTCTCCACCATTCAGAGGGTGCACTCACCGGGGTCCACCCTGGTGGCCAAACAGACTGGGAATTCAACTGTCTCTCTTTCTCTCTCTGTCCAGCCAAGCCAGCTCTCAGGAGTGTTGGTCGTGAGAGGCTCTAGCCCACAGGGAGCCTTGTCGAATCAACCTTCATCATCTGGTAGTGCTGGAAAGTTCCATGCCAGTAGCAGCTGCCCAGTTTCACAGAGGAGCAGGTCTCTGACTGGAGGTGTACCATGTTCTTGTGACTGACCAGAAATACCATTTTCATTATACCACTCTCACCACCTATGCAACAAAGCCCTCCGCCTTCTTAGACTCATTTTGGGAGTTGCAGGAATGCTGGAAACAATGGCTCCATCTTTGGCCCTCCATCTTGTTCACAGACACACAGTGACCTCCCTTGGGGCCACAGGTTCCAGGCCTTGTAGACATTAATGTATGCCCTGAACTGAATGCAGGACGGTTTCTTCTGATCTTCCCTAAAATGGTGCACAGAAGGCCCCACTGTAACTACCTAGTAGAGAGCCTCTGGTCACAGATGGTGCCACTTTAGGTAAGTACCCTATGACCTCACCATCTTGCCTCTTGCTCTACGAAATCGGGGGATTAAGGCCCAGAAGGGGCAGAAGATGGGGGCAGAGAGGGCCTGTGCACTGCCTAGATCATCTGCCTGCCTGACAACCCCCTCACCAGCCCATCAGTGAGTTACTCTGAATACAACTGGGTATAGAGTGGCTTGCTTCATTTTTCAGTCTTAAAGTGTTTATACATTATTGATCCTCCTCCACCTTCTAACCAGGAGTAAACTTTCGGATCCTGGGGGCTGCCATTATCTATGCCTTCTCTAAATGCCACTTGCATCTTTGGTTAAGCCATTAAGTTGCCCTTAATAGATGCTACTCCTCAATGACCAGATGATGCATCCTTTAAACTGGCGACATTTAAAAGAAAAAGATTCTTTATAAAGAGCTCTCAATTGTCCTATCACTATAACAGTTAGCCTTAGGGACTCCCTTGATAAGATGAAAGAACAAAAATTAGACTTAAGACTTAAAAATAAATGTCCACATCCAATGTAAATTCTCCTTAAAACCTGGCCTCATCTGCCTGTTTTCCCTTTCCTTACAAGATTTAGAGAAAGCGCTCATGCCTAATCTCTAGGTTCAAAGTATACAGGTTGATCATATAAATGCTGAAAGCCAGGAAATGAAATGAACAAAAGCACGTAAAACTGGCAATAAAGTTTACTTTGCTCTTACCTCTCAGGGATCAGTAATCCGGTTTTGCAAGCTTCAGGCACTGCTGCGCCCTGTACTTTGCAGGTGTATCCTAGGACACCCCCTCCCCCTCCCCAGCTCCGCTCCCCCATCCACCCCACCCCCGCACTGCAGAAGAATTCATGTCCCTGGACAGCAGCAGAGCTTTCAATTGTAAAATTAAAATTTAAATTTAAATTTAAAATTGTAAAAGTTCTTTTGCCTCTACTTTTAGAAGATGCTACCAAATTTAGAGAGGAATTAAAAGATTAATGACTATTCACAGCCCCCCCCCCCGCCCTTCACAGAAATAGGACCAAAATTTCTCCTAACCCCTCCTACAAGTGATCTCTGAAAGCCCAATAGTCAGGGGCTAATAAAAACCACTGTTTAACTGTGTACCCAGAAAGAATACTTTCATTAAAATACCTTATACAGACTTTACAAAGACATAATTTTTTTTGATTCCCATTTTTGTTAAAAATTTCCCTGATAGAAAGAAGCAATTTTAGTTTAAAAAGTGAAATAGTGGGGCGCCTGGGTGGCTCAGTGGGCTAAGCCTCTGCCTTCGGCTCAGGTCATGATCTCACGGTCCTGGGATCAAGTCCGGCATCCCAGGGAGCCTGCTTCCCTTCCTCTCTCTCTCTCTCTCTGCCTGCCTCTCTGCCTACTTGTGATCTCTCTCTGTCAAATAAATAAATAAAATCTTAAAAAAAAAAAAAAGTGAAATAGTCCCTTGATATTCAGGCTGTAATCTAGTTCTTTGGGGGAAATCAGAAACCGTTCTTTGTCTTACAAGTATCTACAAAACCAGAAATGCAATGCTAGAAGCAAGCCCACCTATCTTACTCGTACCCAAATCTTGCTTATTCTTCTTAAAATGTTTGTAGACATTATAACAGATCAGGATATCGGAACAAAACTGTCCTATGTTTGAGAAGAAGACGTACATTTAAACAGCAATTACCCTGAAACACTTGGTGGGGGGAAAGTTTTTGCATTCTTTCTCTGTCCATTAAAATTATAAATCTTATGTCTTTAAAATATAAACACAGCGCACAATCACCTGAGAATGAGGGCAGGGAAAAAGAAACATAAGCTGCTAGAAAGGCTCTTGTGCCCAGACTCTTATACCTCTGATAACAAGACAGACAATGCTCCAAATCTCCACCTTGGAGAAAACTTGGGCACTTTCTCTGTGCTTTTGTGATGCAAATTTTCTGTCATCTTCTCTAGGATCTAAGAACTTTTTTTTTTAAATACAAACTTGAGGAAGAAAAAAAAAATTTTTTTTAAGATTTTATTTATTTATTTGACAGAGATCACAAGTAGGCAGAGAGGCAGACAGAGAGAGGGGGGAAAGCAGGCTCCCTGCCGAGCAGAGCGCCCAGGAAGAAGTTTTTCATAAGAAAAAAAGGAGGTATTTGGAAATTGAGCCTTTAATTTCCTTTCCACAAGTATTTGTAAGCACAAACGCTGTAAGACTGTTTGCATCATGTCTGTGTGTGTGTGGCCATATAAAAGGGGGGTATTTCCTCTATCTCCAGATGGTACTGCTAAAAAAGTTCTACTCAGTAAGATTGAAGGCAAGTGTTTCTAAGGATTGGGCATTCCAAAATTCAAAAAGACAGAAGCTAACCCAAATGTTTTTCAAGTTCACGTGATCTGGAAAAATATTCACTATTAAAGCTAATTTGAGATTGTTGGTTTAATTAAAATAACATGTCTTTAGAGTTACCAGCGTTTAATATAGAGGTAGATGGAGGGATGAGTAAAATAGGTGATGGGGATTAAGAGTGCACTTACCATGGGGAGCACTGAGTAATGTATAGAAGTGCTGAATCACTACATTTATTGTACACCTGAAATTAATGTCACACTCTGTTAACTATACTGGAATTAAAATAAAAAACTTACTGAAAAATTTATCCTACCTGTATTTGCTAGAAGTCATATAAGTTCGCTTTATCTCTGTTGCAACATTTATCATAAAAAAAAAAAAAACAGAATAATAGTTGACTTTGTGTAACGCCTCAAAGTTTTGTGGGTAATCTAAACAAAATTGTTAAGAACAAGTAAATTAAATAGATGTAAATAAGATTCAAAGGTTCATAGGTAAGCCTTAAAACAGCTTCAAAATATTTGGCAACCTGAAACTTTAAAGTTTTACTACATTAAATGATAAGCTAAATTTATTGAATATATAGATCATTTCCAAATAAGATAAAATAATGAAACAGTAAGTACTGAACATAGGTTTATCTACCTTTGTCTTGTTACAGAAAGACTGAAGATAAACTTGGTTCTTGCTTTATTGAAAGACTGTGCTATGAAAAAACACATTTCTAGAAATTATAAAATGTATTCATAAATTTGCCAATCTAAAGAATACTCGTATAACAGAGTTCACAATTGCTTACTACTGAGTTTTCATTAAAAATTAGGTGTCTAATGGTTAAGAATTCCAATAAATGTAATTAAAACAGGTCTTTCAGGCCCCTGGGTGACTCAGTCCTTAGTCTTCTGCCTTCATCTGAGGTCATGATCCCAGGGTCTTGGGATGGAGCCCTGCATTGGGCTCCTAGTTCCTCAAGGAGCCTGATTCTCCCTCTCTGTCTCTCATGAATAAATAAATAAATAAAATCTTTAAAAAAACAAAAAACAAAAACACACCTTTCACCTCTTTGGTTAGGTTTATTACTAAGTATCTTATTTTTGGTGCAATTGTAAATGGGGCTGTTTTCTTAATTTCTCTTTCTGCTACTTCATTATTGGTAGATAGAAATGCAATGGATTTCTGTATACTGATTTTGTATTCTGCAACTTTACTGAATTTATCAGTTCTAGCAGGTTTTTTTTGGTGGAATCTTTCTGGTTTTCTATATATAGTATCATATCATCTGCAAATAATGGAAGTTTTACTTCTTCCTTACTGATTCGGATTTCTTTTATTTCTATTTTTTTTAATTAATTAAATTATTTGACAGAGAAAGAGAGATTACAAGTAGGCAGAGAGGCAGGCAGAAAGGGGGGGGCAGGCTCCCCACTGAGCAGAGAGCCTGACGTGGGGCTCGATCCCAGGACCCTGGGACCACGACCCGAGCCAAAGGCAGAGGCTTCAACCCACTGAGCCACCCAGGCGCCCCTCTTTTATTTCTTTTTGTTGTCTGACTGCTGTGGCTAGGACTTCCTGTGCTGTGTTGAATAAAAATGGTGAGAATGGACATCCTTGTCTTGTTCCTGCCCTTAGGGAAAGAGTCCTCAGTTTTTCTCCATTAAGAGTGATGTTAAGTGGGGCGCCTGGGTGGCTCAGTGAGTTAAAGCCTCTGCCTTCGGCTCAGGTCATGATCCCAGGGTCCTGGGATCGAGGCCCGCATCGGGCTCTCTGCTCAGCGGGGAGCTTGCTTCCACCTCTCTCTCTCTCTGCCTGCCTCTCTGCCTACTTGTGATCTCTGTCTGTCAAATAAATAAATAAATAATCTTTAAAAAAAAAAAGTTATGTTAACTCTGGATTTTTTTTAATAGATGGCCTTTATTGTATTGAGGCATGTTCCCTCTAAACCTACTTTTTTGAGGGTTTTCTACCATGAATGGATGTTGTATTTTGTAAATTGCTTTTTCTGCATCTATTTGAATGATAATATGGTTCTTACTCTTTTTCTTATGGATGTGATATATCATGTTGATTGATTTGTGATTACTGAACCACCCTTGCATCCCAGGAACAAATCTCACATGATATTTTTAATGTATTGTTGGATTCTGTTTGCTAGTATTTTGTTGAGGATTTTTGCATCTCTGTTCATCAGAGATACTGGTTTTCCCTTGTAAGTTACTGTCTTCATTTGTCTTTCTTGCTTTAAAATTTTTTTATCACTGTTTTGCCAATTCAATTAAATATGTCTTGGTGTTGGTCTGCTTTTGTTGACTTTGATGGGAGTTCTCTGTGCATTTTAGATCTGGATGTCTGTTTCCTTCTCCAGACTGGGGAAGTTCTCAGCTATTATTTCAAATAAAATTTTTTGCCCCATTTTCTCTCTCCTCTTCTGGGACTCCTATAATATGAATGTTATTATACTTGATGGAGTCATTGAGGTCCCTAAGTCTATTCTCCTTTTGCATAAATCTTTTCTCTCTTTTGTTCAGCTTAATTACTTTCCATTACTGTCTTCTAGGTCACTAATTCATTCCTCTGCTTCTTCCATCTCTCTGTTCATTCCATCAAACATATTTTTCATTTTGTTTTTTTATACCTTTTATATGTTATGCTATGTTATTCCTTATCTTTGTGTTAAGGTTCACATTCACGTCTTCCACTCTTTCCCCAAGCCCAGTGATTATCCTTATGATCATTACTTTAAATTCTCCATCACGCACGTTCCTTCTATCTGTTTCACTTAGATCTCTGGCCGTGGCCTCATCCTGTTCTTTCATTTGGGTAAATCTCTTTGTCTTCTCATTTTTGCCTAATTCTCTGTGCCGGTCTGTGTGTGCTAGGAAAGTCAGCTACGTCTCCTGTTCTTAAGGGTAACTGCCTTATGAAGAAGAGGTGCTATAGTGCCCTGCCATGTGGTGTCCCCTGTTCCCCAGGGCCTGCTACTCCAGTGTGTGCTGTGGGGGCTGTACTGTTGTGTCCTGGCCACTTTACCCTTCGGGCCAGTCATCTACAGAGGCTCTCTTTGCCTGTTGTGGGCAGAGTTTGGTCCCTGGCCTGAATACGGCACATTTTAACTAGGTGTGCTCTGGTCTGTTTGCAAAATGAGAACTTTCACCACCATTGCCAGAACTAAGGCTCTACAAAATCCCCAGGTTGAGAGATATGATTTTGGCTGGGGGTGGGGCGGTGGTTGGGCTCCCTCCCTTCTGGGGACAAGGAGCCTTCAGTGCTGGGACTGAGGCAAGTGTGAATGGCGAGTGTGGTTCCACTGCAGCTCAGGGAGTTGGGGCCTGGTATAAGCAAGTTGGGTAGTGAGTGTGGCTGCAGTACTGGTTCCTGCAGGAAGCCCTGTGCTTATGCTGAGGGCCCTGGCCAGCGCCATTTCCTGTGTTCCTGGAGGGGTCTCTCCATGAACGCTGCCTTTCTTGGACACACTCCAAGATGTGCAAATAACCTCCCTGCTGTGTGCCTTTGGAGCTCTTTGGATCGCTGTTTCTGCGCCGTGTGTCCATGGGTTGTCTGCCTGCCTTCTCTCTGAGAAGAGGCAATGTGCTCTGGGCTCTATCCCAGCCAAGCATGCTGACCTTTAAGACACTAGGCTTGAAGTCCTGCTAGTTGCCGGGAGTCATGAAATTCAGCCCCTCTCACTTTTCCAACCCAAATGTTATGGGGAATCCTTTTCTGCATGTGCTCCCCCGTGTGCTTATCTGTCAGTTGTCTTTCTCTGCAACTGTGGCTCTCTCCCCACCACATCAGCCACGATCTGTTTCTCTTCCAAGCCATACCTCCACACTTCCTACAATTCCTCAATGTGGCCTCGTCTCTACCTTTAGTTGTAGAGTTTGTTCTTCCAATCTTCAGGTCAATTTCTGGAGAATTCCAGATGATTTGGCAGTTACCTAGTTGTATTTGTGGGATGAGGCAAACCTAGTGTTCTACTCTGCGGCCATCTTCCCACACTCTGTCATCTTTTGAGTACAATCTAACTTAGTTTCTCCCTAGAGCTCCTGGAACATTTCAGATTCTATGAGAAATTAAACTAATTACACTTAGTTGCTACATTGATTACATGAGAAGCACTGTCAAACAGGTGGTACTAAACCCTGTTAGATTATATTTATGTAGATATGTTATTAAAGTAAGTGTTCTAAAAATTATATAGAACACCTAGATCTGATGTCCTGGTGTGTTATTATCTTCAACCATTGTGTGTCACATAAATAACAAAATTTCCCCATCAACAGCATTGTAGTGAACTTTAATCAGCTCTTTGACAGTTACTGTTTTACTCTGATGCTAGTGTCATCTTCAGTGAGACTCAGAAAAAAACTCTGAGTACAAGTTTCTAATAAAGTATAAAACTGAACTAGGTAAGAATTTCTGAACAAGTAAAAACTGCATTCAAGCAGAACAAAAATCAGTAAGATGGGACCAAATGAACTAAGGAGAATAATTAGAATTCTCATGACTTTTTTGTTTGAAACATTGCTGACTCTTTAAAATGTTTTATTTCTCCAAATTTAAGGAAACGTCTTCTCTTAAGTTGACTTACAACAGTTTGTTAAAATATACCTTTGTGAACAAACTGAAGCATTTATCTTTTTCTCCCTACCTGATCCTGCCAAACTTCAGAAATTCAGTATTTTTTTAAATAAAATTTTATTTATTTATTTGAGAAAGAACGATAGTGAGAGAGAGAGAGCACAAGCTGGGAGGAGAAGAAGAAGCAGGCTCACCAGTGAACAGAGAGCTGATGCCAGGCTAGATCCCAGGACCCTGGGACCATGACCTGACCCGAAGGCACATGCTTAATTCACTGAGACACCCATGCACCCCAATTCAGTGAATATTCTTATATTTTCATGTTAATATATATATTTGTGTAAGTTCAATAAGAATCTGTTTTCCTCAGTTAACAAAACCAAAAGACAACTGACAGAATGGGAGAAGATATTTGCAAACAACATATCAGATAAAGGGCTAGTATCCAAAATCTATAAAGAGCTTAGCAAACTCAACACCCAAAGAACAAATAATCCAATCAAGAAATGGGCAGAAGACATGAACAGACATTTCTGCAAAGAAGACATCCAGATGGCCAACAGAAACATGAAAAAGTGCTCCACATCACTCGGCATCAGGGAAATACAAATCAAACCAACAATGAGATATCACCTCACACCAGTAGGAATGGCTAAAATTAACAAGTCAGGAAATGACAGATGCTGGCAAGGATGTGGAGAAAGGGGAACCCTCCTACACCGTTGGTGGGAATGCAAGCTGGTGCAACCACTCTGGAAAACAGGATGGAGGTTCCTCAAAAAGTTGAAAATAGAGCTACCCTACAACCCAGCGATCACACTACTGGGTATTTACCCTAAAGATACAAACGTAGTGATCCAAGGGGCATGTGCACCTGAATGTTTATAGTAGCAATGTCCACAATAGCCAAACTATGGAAAGAACCTAGATGTCCATCAACAGATGAATGGATAAAGAAGAAATGGTATACACACACACACACACACACACACACACACACACCCCATGGAATACTATGCAGCCATCAAAAGAAATGAAATCTTGCCATTTGCGATGACGTGGATAGAACTAGAGGGTATTATGCTTAGTGAAGTAAGTCCATCAGAGAAAGACTACTATCATATGATCTCCCTGTATGAGGAAGTGGAGATGCAACGTGGGGGGGGGGTGGTTGGGAGGTAGAAAAAGAATAAATGAAACAAGATGGCATCGGGAGGGAGACAAACCATAAGAGACTCTTAATGTCACAAAACAAACTGAGGGTGGCCGGGAGGAGGGTTAGGGAGAGGGGGGTGGGGTTATGGACACTGGGGAGGGTATGTGCTATGGTGAGTGCTGTGAAGTGTGTAAACCTGGTGATTCACAGACCTGTACCTCTGGGGCTAATAATACATTATATGTTTATTTAAAAAATTATTTAAAAAAAAAGAATCTGTTTTCCTTATGACATGACACAATTGGAAACATTGGTTATATTACAAGGTTTTGACTGGAATGTCATATCTGAGAAAGACATGCCTAGACTCAGATATGACCAGACAGCTTTAAGGAACTGAGGTTGATTTTTATGGAGCCAATAAAGCTCCTTGGAGATATCAGCCTGATACCTTGCTTACAGAGTTCCCAGCAGCCTTACCAAGTGAGTAAAGAACGTCACTTTCTGGCAGGTGCAGGAACCTCAGGATACTCTGGGGACCTTGAGAAGAGAGGAATTAAACCAAATCTATAGATTCTAATATTTACTTGGTGTCTTAGTGAAAAATTTCTCTCCGTAACCACCCTCATTTCCAAAGATAGCCAAATTAATACTAATCTGTTTGCAAAAGAAGTCTAGTTTCAAAAAAACTTGGTCTCATTATTTATATGAGTGCAGCAAGACTAGCAATTCACCATATAGGCTCTTTAAAATCGCTTTGCTGGAACTCTTATAAGAAATCTCCAGATTGAACTTCTAACAGCCTCTCAAGGCCAAAAGCTAAGCCCAACAGTTGCCATCAGACTTGGCAATACCTGTTCATTATAAACTGGACGAGATCCTGAGTTCTTCTGGTCTCCTCCAGTGTCTGGCTATAACTCTCCAAACTAATGTTGATTTTTCTCCCTCCTTTCTGCATTGGATTCATTTGAGAACTAAAACTTCCCTTTGCCCAAAGCCCTGCAAACTAAATAGGAAGGATTTGAAATAAACTTTAGAGAAATCATCACAACAGCTCATGTGTGACAATCTTCATGTCTGCTGTTTTATGAGCCACTGCAAAGATCACCAAGGACACTCGAACTACAAACCAGGAAGTTCTGTCAGACTACCACTGCCTGCTCCCACTCTATCTGAAGATGTTTGGAGTTTAACATCTAGAAATCTTCTCTACGATCTATCCTCAGAACTCAAAAACTGGTTTGTAATTTGAGTCAATCATTAACCAATGCGTTTCTTTTGTTTCCTTAAGCAACAGGCATTTCTTTCTCTCTGTCTTTTTAAAGATTCCTTATTTTAAAGTCATCTCTACACCCCAGGTGGGGCTTGCACACACAACCCTGAGATCAAAGAGTCGCACGTTCTACCAACGGAGCCAGCCAAGCGCCCTAAACAACAGGCATTGCTAATACTGGATTACTTGAACCACAGGCCTAACTTTGAGAACACAGCTGTGTCACCATCTCCTGAAATGAGCTTAACTGAACTTACTTATCGCCAGGACTGGTTCAACAAGACGGAACAAATTACCTACTCAAATTTCAATGTGTGAACCTTCAGGGAAGTTTCAGGGGAGAAAATTGTGGAGGCCAACGGCAGGCTGCCCCAAGATGGGTCACTTTGGTATGAACATTATTTTGAGTTAAAAGCAAACAAACCCCAGAAGATTCAGGAAAAGCTCTTCACCTCCCCCTCAACTGTGCGCCTGTACCAGGAATAACTCTATCAACAGATTCCTCTTTACCTGAGAAACTTGTCTGCATGATAGGGCAACCTTTGCTTTCCAGACCTCTTTTCTCATCCTCCTGCTAATGGTCTTTCTCCCTTTTGGATCCTCAGACCCCTACCCCCTCCTTAGCTCTTATAAACTTCATGTTGTCTCCTCGTCTTTGGAATTTCATTGTCTGTGTGGATTCCCCATATGGATGCTATTAAGTTGGATTTTCTCTTGTTAATCTGTTTGTCAGTTAGCTTCTTAGTCCAGCTGGAAGGACCCTGAAGTGCACAGGAAGGTCTTTCTTCCCAACCAAAACATAGGAATAAATCTTTAGGACGTTGTATTAGAGAGTGGTGTCTTAGATATGATACCAGAAGTATAAGCAACAAAAGAAAAAATAGCTACATTGGGCTTCATCAAAATTAAAAACTTCTATGCTTCAAAGACAGCAAGAAAGTCAAAAGACAACTCACAGAATAGGAAAAATATTTGCAAATCATATATCTAATAAGGTACTTATATCCAGAATATATAAGTAATTGCTAATGGGTACAGGGTTTCTTTTGGGGGTGATAAAGACAGTCTAAAATTAGATTGTGGTGATGGTTACATAATGATGTGAATATGCTAAAAACCAGTTACATTTTAAAAATGTGAACTTTATGATATATGAGTTATATTTCACTAAAGCTATTATTTTTTTTTAAACGAAGGTTTTCTTCCCTATTTTTCTAGCTGCCCAGAGCCAGTTTGTCCAAATACTTAATGATCACCCCTTCTCAGAGATTCTAAGGTGAAGATGCAGATATCTTTATTTCCAAAATTCCTACAAAGGGACCTGTTCTTTTTCCCTTAACTGGTTGCCAGTTAGACTGAAAAGATTCCAGATATCTTAAAGCTATGACATTTGTGCATCTAAAATTACAGAGTTGATACTGCTTTTTTTCCCCTCCTTCAAAATTCAATGCCAAGGCAAGCATCTGTAGCATTTGTTTGCTCCGCTCCTATGTCCCTGTGGCAAAAGGTAGATAAGGATTGGCTGGAATTGGCTGTCCCATGACACCTCCTCTCAAGGTGTCTCACGGAGTGCCTGAGCTGGGATCCAACATGACCCTCCGTACTCAAGTCACTCCCAGGGCTCTGTGAGGTCACTGGAACCCAGGGCAGAAGAGAAACAAACCAACCAAACACACACAAAAAACTGTAGTAGTTCAATTAATTGCATATTCTAGAAATCTTTGTAATTGGCAAGTTTATAAAATATGGCATCTCCACCTTCCTGTCAGAGTAATGGTTTAGAGAACAAAACTCAAAAGCCAACTTTTTCTTAGCTCTGTGTTTCCTGGCTCCCCAGCCTCACTCTGTGTTTATGAAATAATTTAAGTAGTAGTATAAAAATTATCACCAAGCAAACAGAATAATATACCCAATTCCTAAATTCAGAGACCTGGATAGATCAGGTCACTCTGCTTCTCCAAAGATTTATTTTGATAAATGCAAATACCCAAAGGATCTTACCTTTGCTGGATCAACTGCTATTAATTCAAACTTCAGGAAAGAAAGGCTTGCAATGATTAGGTTCTTAATACAGCAAGACTTGGAATAGCAACTTCTTGAAGATTCTTATCCCCCCACAACCTGTAGGTAAGAAACAGAATGCTTAATGTAACAGGATTGTTAAGTGTGAGGGCTTTGATTAGGCAGACCTAGGATCTGAACCCTTGATCCACCACTAAGTAACTAACATTACTTAATCTCTCTGTATATAATCCCTAATTTACAAGGTTGTTCTAAGAATTGAAAATGATATGAACAGATGCACAACTTAATTACTCATCAAGGAATGGAAAGACAAGGCTGCAAGGAGATTCCATTTTATACTCAGATGAATGCAAAAATTAGGAAACCTGACAATACCAAGTGTTGAAAAAGAGGGCAACAATGGGTCTCTTATGTAACATATCTCTCATACATTATATACTGGTCTAAATACTTTGTTCAACTTTATGATATGTTTTATTATTTCACATTCTCAAACTCAGTGAACTAGAAATCCCACTCTTAGATGTATACCCAAAAAAAAAAAAACCTTGCACATGGCTGTCCAAAAATATGTACAAAAGTGTTTATTTAGCAGCACTGTTCAAAGCAAGAGCAAGAAACCTGAAATAACCCAAATGTCATTGACAGAAGAATGGGTAAGCGAATTATGGTGTATTCACACAATGGAATATTAAACAGAAGTGAAAAATGATTGAACCACAGCTACTTGCAACAATATGTTGGGTGAAAGTAAAGTACAACATCCTATCACAAAGCTCATTGCAAGTCAAAAAAAGCATACATTGTTAAAGCCTATAACATACATGTTATGAAACAAAACAAAACAAAACAAAATGGCAAGGAAGCAACAAACATAGAATTAATATAGTGACGACCATCGAGAGGCAGGATGGGAGAGGGGCAGAACACAGAGTAGCAGGATTATTAGCAATATACATAAAGGTTGGGTTGGATGCCCATTTCGTGGAGGCACTCTTTCAGTAAAATAACCCCAAAAATTACAAGCATACAATGTTCCTGGCCACCCCAGTGTTCCCTAACATGAGGGGGAAGTGTGATGAGGAGAAAGTCAGAATGGCAAGAGTGGTCTTAACTCATTCTGTTGGAAACCTCTTTTGCAGCGTCTACAAATACCTATGACTGTGCCAACATGTTTCTCAGGCACTGGTGGGGATGTGGAAAAAGCTTAAGCTTCACTGGCTTCATGCTAAATGCACCACTGCTTGAATAAGGAGGTTAAATGTCAATGTCATTAGACAATGTCATTAGACAGCTCAAGTCTCAGTGCTACAACTAGAGCTATTGTGTCCTCGGGTCACTTATCCTCTTTGGACCTTAGCTTCCTTCTTTGTGAAACGAATAGATAAACGCGATCATCCAATACTTTCAAACTCAAACATCCTGCAACTTGATTAGTGAAAACCTGCACAACCATTTAATAGACACAAACAGTATGATCTGTGCGTCATCAGTAGAATGTGCTTACAACGGGTTATGAGTCAAAACTCCACCATCACCTGTGTAGCCTGCTACACAACAGAATTTATCTTGAGGAGGTTAGTGGTAACATAAGAGAGTTCTTTGGCACAGAATTTTTATTCCCTCAGGATGTAAATATTTTACATACATTATGAAAGCGAAATGCCATTAATGAGACAGAAAAAAGTAAGTTTTATATGAAAAGAGGGGACAAAATTAAAGTTAACCCCAACTAACATGATTTTTTTTTTTTTTAAGTCAAGACATGACAATATATAATTGAAGAAACTAATAAAAGGCTTCAATAAGAATGAAGGATAACAAACACGGACAAAAATTAATCACTTTTCTTTCAATTCCAGATCAGAAATTTGAGTTCTTTCATACCTCAGACCAGAGGACATTACCACCCTGGGGTAACACACAATCACTTTCTTCTTTCATTTTTATCTTCTTTGTCTTTCATCACCAATCACCAGTCCTGTGGTTCCATTTTCATTCTTTTTTTTTTTTAAGATATTTTAAAAAATTTATTTGTCAGAGAGAGAGCACAAGCAGGGAGAGCTGAAGTCAAAGCAGGCAGAGGGAGAAGCAGGCTCTGCATTAAGCGAGGAGACTGATGGGGGTCTCGATCCCAGGACCTGAGCCAAATGCAGCCACATAACTGACTGAGCCACCCAGGCGTTCCTCCATTTCCAGTCCAACCAGAAGCCCACTTGAATGTGTTTGTTGCATCTCCTTTGACATGTATGCTTCTTTGCAAACCACCAAATATATGTGTTGACATGTTTACATTGGCACTGTTTTGTAGGTCTTTTCTGTTTCTTTTTCTTTTACTTCAGAATGTATTTTATTTTATTTTATTTTTTTAAAGATTTTATTCATTTGACAGACAGATCACAAGTAGGCAGAGAGGCTGGCAGAGAGAAAGGAGGAAGCAGGCTCCCCGCTGAGCAGAGAGCCCGATGCGGGGCTCGATCCCAGGACCCTGAGATCACGACCTGAGCCGAAGGCAGAGGCTTAACCCACTGAGCCACCCAGGCGCCCCCAGAATGTATTTTAAAGATCCTTCCATAATGCAATTGCTTCTAATTCCTAAATAGTATGCATTTTATGTATCCATTCCTCCAATGATGGACAGCCAGTTTGCCTCCAACTGTTTATGTTTCCCAAACAATGCTCCAATGAACAGGCTTTGTCAGATACCATGAGGGTGTGTCTCTATCTTATACAAGGAGTGGGACTGCCGGCTCACAGGGAATGTGCATAACTTCACTTAGGACACCACTGTTTTTGCCTACTATAGCTGCACTACCCTATATCCCTGCTGGCCTCGCAGAAGTTCTTCCCCTCTTTACAAACACTTGGTATTGTGGACGGTTTTTGGTTTGTTTTGGCAATAAAATGAGAAAAAGGTGCATTGCTGTTTTACCTTGCATTTTGCTGATTACCAGGGTGGAATATCTTTTCCTGTTTACGCATTTAGCATTCTGTTTCTGTGACTTGCCTTTTCATATAATGTGCCATCTTTCTAGTTCCCCTTTGTCTTGCTTATTTGGATGATTTCCTTGTATATTTAGATATCAGTCATTTGACTCTAGCTGTTGTTGCAAAAATCTCCCATAAGCCATTCACCTATTAATTTTATATGTGATGTCTTTCATTCCAAAAAAGGTCTTAGTGTTGATGTAAACAAATAACATCTGTCAACTAGACAATAATTAATTTTTTTTAATTGAAATGCCCATTTACTAGAAGAAAATCATATGGAAAGTGTGTGATGTTGGTATTTGCAAAGTGAAGTTCAGCCCATGTTTCCTTAAATCAATTTTGAGCTATTTTCAGGTTTCTGTGAAAATCAAACACCATGTCTAAATGCAAACACCACTCTAAAGCACAATGAGTGAAATAACCATATATTTAGGTCATAGGACTATGACAAAAGAGCAGGATTCTGTTTAAGAATGATGTTAGCGGCCATCTGGGTGGCTCAGTCGGTTAAGTGTCTGTCTTTGCCTCAGGTCATGATCCCAGCTTCCTGGAATGGAGCCCCGCTTGGGCTCCTTGCTCAGCAGGGAGCCTGCTTCTACCTTTGTCACTCCCCCTGCTTGTGCTCTCATTCCCTCTGTGTCAAACAAATAAATACAAACTTAAGAAAAAGAGAAAATTATATTAAGCTCTTTTATTTTAAGAAAAAGAGAAAATGATATTAAGCTCTTTTATTTTATTTTTTAAGTATGGCATGGAGCCCAACACGGGGCTTGAACTCACGACCCTAAGATCAAGACCTGAGCTGAGATCAAGAGTCAGATGCTTAACTGACTGAGTCACTCAGGTGCCCCAAGTTCTCTTTTAAAAATCTTTTATTAATTTGTATATGTTTAATTTGTATGTATTTTTATATACAATGTTTGATTCATATTATATAATAATAAAAATAGATGTGATGTTTTTGTAGGTATTTAATAGATCTTTATCAGATTAAAGAGTTCCTTTTTTTTCCCCATCTATTGTTTCTCGTGGATTTTTTATTATTATAATCTTGGGTTTCTCTTTATTTCTAGCAATGCTTTTGAATTAAATTTCATTTTATATATTGCTATTACTACCCAAGTTTTAACCTGAGTAATATTAATCTAATGTTTATATTACACCTCTATGTGTGGTTTTGTTTTAGAAGTTTCTTTTATTTTTATTTATTTCTTTTAAAAAGATTTTATTTATTTATTCATGAGAGACAGAGAGAGGCAGAGGCAGAAGGAAAAGCAATGTGGGGCTCAATCCCAGGACCCCAGGATCACAACCTGAGCTGAAGGCAGACACTTAACCCACTGAGACACCCAGGCACTGCAAGGAGTTTCTTTTATATATTAAAGCTAGCAGATTTTGGTTTTGTTTTGAATCTAATGTAATAGTCCATGTCTTTTACAGGGTTAATTTAATTTCTTTAAATCTATTTTTATCATTTTGTGTTTGGACTTACCTTTTTATATTCTTTAGAGGTCATCCACGCACTTTTTAAAATATATTTAAGTATACAATTTTCTAAGTGAAAGTTATTCACTTTTACTTACCCTTCTTCCAAAGGCAAAGATTTTAGTGTGTTCTCACTATGTACTGGACAGTCCTGTCATTTCATTGTTATTCTGAGATTTCGTTTCACTCTTGTTATAAAAAACTATTACTCTTTTCAGTCATTAATTAAACTTACTGACAGATTTTATCAATTTATTTGTTCATTGTTATCTTACCTATCTTAAGCATTCCCTCTGCATTCTTGCCAAAGTATAGGCTCTAATATTTCTTTCAGTAAAGGTCTGGGAGTCATAAATTCAGCCTTTGTAAATCTGAAAATATCTTTATTTTCCCTCACTTTTGAATTAGAATTTATACACACATAAATTTGTAGCTTGAATATATTACTCCATTGAATTCTTACAAGTATTGTTGCTAATGGTAAGTCTTCTCTTTTTCTAATTGTTCTGTTATGGTGGTCTCTTCTATTTGGTAGCTTTTAAGATATTTTCTCTTTATCCTTGCTGTTCTTTATTTCCACTACAATGTGTCTAAAGGTAGATACAATTTTAATTATCCTTCTCAGTCTCAAAGTGAACTTTGTTCTGCAGACTTAAGTTTTTCTTCAATTATGGAAAGATTTCATCAATATTTCCTTAAGTATTGCTGCTTCAACTCCGCCCTTCTCTTTTTTTTCTGATGGAACTTGTATTATACCTGTATCATTCTCAGTCTTTTTCCATTATCACTGTTCTTTTATTTTTGGTATCAGTATCTGTGTGCTATATGCTGGATGAATTATTCAAGACTGCTTTCCAATTCACAGATGTGTCTAGATTTCATTTTATCTTATCTATTGAAGATCTTTCCTGTCCTATCTTTAATTCTAGTAACTTTACTTTTCATTCTGTGTTTTCTATTTGGCTCCTTTCATATCTACCTACTCTTATTCTTTTAAGTCTGCTTTGTTTTATAATTTCCTGTTCACTTTATGAATATTTTTTAACATAGCATCTTAGGCATACTTACGAGCAAGTCTCTTCTATGCTGTTCTATTAGTTGACCTTGTATGAGTCTGTGTTTTGATCGATGATTTTGTCAACTCTTTTTCTTAGCATACAAGATAGTCACTTTCTTTGTAACTTTAGTTGGCAAGATCATTTTGAGACTTTGAGAGGGAATCCTCTTTCTCTCCTCTTGCTGCTTTCCAACAGGTTTTTAGTACTTCTGCCTTTGGGTAGAAAATCGGGATTATGTGAAGGTTCCAGGTCTCAGTCTTGGCGATACTACGAGGAGTATCTCAGATCCACTCGGATCTAGCTTGTGGACATCCTGGCTCCACTCTGGTGTGAAGGATGCCTCTTCTCTCTTTTCACAGGCCCCCGATGAACCGCAGCCAATAAACCACAGCCCCAGAAGGCAGTGATGGAACAGCAGACGGCTGACCTCTATAGCCGCCATTTGCCTTTTACTACTTTTTCTCCTGCCTCTCTAGGCAAATAGAGGAGACAATACTTGGCACCAATTTCTAAAGGTAGCTGAACTTTGTGCTCCCCCACTGCCTGGGTAATGTTTAGCATGTACAGCAGGGCTTCAGTAAAGACAGAGAAGCAGAGAGTCCATCCAGATGGGGAACTTTAGGAGTCAGTCTTTTAAAGATCATGAGGGAATTTCACTTAAAAATGAATCTGATTTTATGTTGGGTTATTTGGCCACAAATGACATAGAAAGATTTTGAGCATAACTGCTTTTCTTTGGGGTATTATAGCAAGGACTCAATAAGTGAACCTACTTTAAAGAATGCCAGAACAAAAGAAAATGTCCCAAGGACAAAAAAAAAAAAAAAAAGGTTGGGGGGGGCCAGAGCAGAGGAAGTAGTGGGGGAAGGGCACAGAGAGAAAGAGAGAATCTAGGAGAGAGAATCTAGAGAGAAGCATATAGAAAAAACAAGGTAGAGACAGAGAGATGAGGCAGGACTGGGTGGGGGGCTGGGGGGGGGGGGAGGTAGGGGGAGAGAAAGAACCAAAGATAGAAGGAAGAGAGAAATACAGTCAGTGAGAGAGAGAAAGGTAGACATAACCGGAAAAAATTGGCGAAACATACACTGTGAATACATTGAAAGGATTCAGTTGTCTCGCTTTTTAGAAAAGAAAACAAGGCCACAAGCATAGGAGTACATGTACCCTACTTGCTTGCTGAGTCTGTTGAGGGGACGAAGCAGAAAAGAGGAAGTAGTCAAAATGACTACTCTTCCTATCGGCAGAACGACCCCGTCTGAGCCGGAGGCCGCTCTAGGCTAGCTGTTGCCTGGCACAGACACGGCGCACTCTGACCGCCTCTGGTCACTTCTTACAGCCGGGCTGATTCGATAGTCTCTTCAATAACCCATTCATCCACAGCCTCGTATTAGTTTTCATCCTGAGTAACACTAATTGCCCTTCGGCTGAGAGCATGTGGGAGGCACTGATTGATGACATTTGTGTTTTCCACTCAAGCAGCCAGTGCGTGTGTCTTGGCTGACGCACACATCCCTCCCCACAGGCCAGGTGCCCTTATTCCAGGACCACAGAGAAAGGGAGCCCTCGTCAGCGAACTAGGAGCTGGGTTCATAGAATGAACCACAAGAGATTAACCCCATCCTAATGACTGATCTTCCCCACTTCGAAACAGCATGGTCAGCCATCAGCAGGAGGCCAAATATTTGCTTTTCTCTGGGAGTGCTCCCATTTATCCAAACCTGTCTTTACTTGGGTTTCCCCAGAAGCAGAAGCAGAGAGCGAGTAGTTTATATGCGAGGCGCAGATAACCCTAGGAGGAGAGTGGGGACATGTGAAGAGTGAGAGGGAGAAGGCAAGCCATAAAGGACGCAGTATTAAGCCAGCTTCCACTGTAGGCAACTAGAGCTTAATCCTACAGGGAAACTCTAAGACATGGTGTAAACCTATGCCTTAGGTTGTTTAGCTGAAGGAGCAAGGGAGCGGGGTATGTACGCACCAACTCCTCTCAGACATTGCCTGCTCCTGCCAAGTATTCTAGCTTGGCCTAGAGATGAGCAGGGAGGCCTTCCCCTTTAAGAAATGCAGACACTGGCTGCTGAAAGTTAGCAGGAGTACACTTCCGGTCAGGTTTGAGGGATGTGTGGGGCTCCTGTGACACTTGCCCAAAAGCCTTGGGAGGAGGCTCAGTGGGGAGACATTGAGGCCTGCTTCATTTAATGAGTTCATCTGAGAAAAGCTTTCATGTCTAAAGTTTCATAACGTGGGCCCATTTACATGTAGCTCAGCAGCCTTCATTTGTGGAGCACCCGAAGTAATCCCAGCGCTAGGTTCAGCTTCAACTGTCCACTTGCTATACAACTCAGCAGGCAAAAACACTTCACCTCTCCAAATCTGTTTTGTTTTTCTTTCCAACTGTCAAGTGAAAATAATACCCGATTTCCCTCACAGGAATGAAATAAAACTCAAAATCAAAATATATTAATATATGCCAGGAGCCAACAAACTTTTCCTACAAGGGTCAGACAGTAGACATCTTGGGCTTTCGGGATCTGTGGTAAGAAGGGATGTGGTCTCTTCTGACGCTACTCACCTCTGCTGTTGTGGCAGCAAAACAGTCTAGACAGTAAGTAAACAAACATGGCTGGATTCCTATAAAACTTTCTTTAGAAAAACAAATGGGCGCGATTGGGTGGCTCGGTGGGTTAAAGCCTCTGCCTTCAGCTCAGGTCGTGATCCCAGGGTCCTGGGATCAAGCCCCACATCGGGCTCTCTGCTCAACAGGGAGCCTGCTTCTCCCTCTCTCTCTGCCTGCTTCTCTGTCTACTTGTGATCTCTGTCTGTCATATAAATAAATAAAATCTTAAAAAAAAAAAAAAGACAGAAGGAAAGAAAGAAAAGGAAAAACAAATGATGGGCTAGATTTGACCCCTGAATCCAAGGGCTCTGGTTTGCCAACCTCTTACATATAAGAAAGGCCTTTGCACACTTACAGCATCATTTATTCCTCACTCGGTAAGTCACTTTAGTTCACCATCCCTGTCTTCCTGGAGGTGGAATTCATATGAAGCACAAGTTTACTGTGAGCACCTCTTCTGTGAAGGCTTTATACTAGCGCTGGGGATTCAGTGCTAATAAGACAGACACGGACCATGTCCAACACCTGGAAAGGGAATCCTAACCCTGTTCTCCCACCAGTCTACACCACTAGAGAGCCATTCCTTTTGAACAAGTGACAACTGTAGCTGAAACTGTCTTAATGCCTGTGAGTTGGGGACAGAGGCAGCATTACTAAAGAAGTTTAAGCTTCTGGGTGCCACACTTGAAATGGCTCCTTTCAAGGTCCTGGAAGGGGCCCTAGCAATGATTCCAACCAACATATATATTCATCAAATTCACAAATGCATGCTATTTGAATTACAATTGGTTAAGTCCACTGTTTTTCCACTCCAAAGTCCTCCATTACACTTCCCCTCTATTAGGTGGTTTTTCTGAACTTCTCCTTTGCAAAAGCATAGTAAACTAATCAACAGCCATTTTAAGCTACTTTTAATGAAAAACATTCACTGTTTGGACTTTGAAGTTAGGGCCTATTGGGACTTCTCTAAAAAAGTCCCTCTTTTAAGAGGCAATAATTAGCAATAGATAAATAATTATTCAGTCTGGCTCTTTGGTGCCCCTAGGGCCAGAGCACTGTTGGATTTTCCCAAGCTGTGATCACTTCTGGTCCAAGAACTAGTGTGAAAATGTAAAATGACAAGAAACGCTGTCAAATTTTTAAGGAAGCAAACTACCTACGCTTAGGAAAACAGCTTGGGAAAATCCAAATAAAATTTATCGTCACCAAGATTTAGAAATTTACAGGGTCACTTTCAGCACCTAGACTCTGTGATTTGCTAGCATTTACCCATCTAAGTATAGTATCTATGAAAAACTACATGTATGCAAGTGTTTATCTGTGGGTGGAGAAGGACACACACGTATTTGAGTGTGTATGTGCACATGCAACTACATAAGTATATATGACATCTATGTAAAACTCTCCCAAAACAAAATTTAAATATTAGAACTAGTTAACACTGCGTTGACAAATACACACTAGTAATTAAAACAACCACATTTTATTGAAAGCTGACCATGCGCCCAGCACTACGCAAGCCTTCTCAATACACAAAACTCTACAGTTCTTGTCTCCATTACAATGATGAAGGAATGAAAACATAAAATGTTAAGGAACTTCCCAAAGATCAACTTGTAAGTGATGGGGTAAGAATTTAAAATCAGGTATTTCTGACTCCCAAACCCGATTTTTAATTACCACATAGTTAGTATAAATGTAGGTGTAAATGCCTTGTCAAAAAGACGTCTTGGCAAAACTACCTAGAGCCTTGAGAATATAGCTGTTCACCTTTTTCTGAGCTGGAACAAGGGTTCAGTTACAAATCACATCTTCTCCTGGTGTAAATGATAGGGAGGGCTTCCAGGACTCAATCTTACCCTGCCTTTCTCTTACACGTTTATCCATTATGGTGGTGATCTATTTGTCCTTCTCCAGATTCTGTGAGCCTCAGCTCTGACAACAAAGTCTATGCTCTCAGCCCCATTAAAGATGGGCATCTAACACTTCTTCCTTGCACATCTTTAGAATAGACACATAGGCTATACAAGGTTTCTATATGAGGTGGACAAGTTTTGTTTGTTTCTGTTTCTAGGAGCAAAGAGATCAAGCTAAAAATGATTGAGATGCAAGAAATCTCATTAAGTGGCACAAATTTGACTTTGGGTACTGACTTAGTATGCAGATCATATACAAGATGTGATTTTTCTTGGTATTCGTGCTGTCTTAACAATTCCACTCCATTTCTTTATACTTCTGTCAGGATCCATCAGCTAAAGACCACTAGAAACAAACCTACAGTCAAACAAAGTTGACTTTATTGACCTACCACATGAGAGTGAATGTACATGATGGGGAACCATAGGGCATCTCGATAGGAGGGTATTACAAAGAATTTATTATAGTATTTGGTTGTAGTGAGTGATTTAGAAGAAAGCTGAGGAAGTAGGACTTTATTATGGGTTAGATGCTATCAGGAACTGGGGATAATTCTATGATTGGGTATCTTAACAAATCTTACCTAAAGGAGGGAAGACTAGCATTAGGCCAAAGCTATAACTGATACAGCAGTAGCAGTCACTTATATGAGCCAAGATAAAAGGAGGTTTGGTCATTTTTGTGGTTTGAACAATATTCATGTTTTTTTTGTCTGTGTTTGAACACGATTAAAGTGTGGTTTTGGTTTTTCTCTTGATCCATCATGGTCACATAGTGGACTTATTTTGTGATAATGTTAATGTTCATGAGGAAAGCACTGTGGCCTAGCTGTCAGTGACAGGCTAGCTCCTAGTGACACCAAGGATTAGCCGACAGTTCTAAGCCAATTTCTGGCCATTAGGGATACTTTACTCTTTCTCAGTGTTCCTACCTTTAAGTCAGTATTTCTGAGTTTCACCTTTTGGATGTATAAGTCTCCATGCCTACTTCCCCTGCATGTAGACCACATAGGTAAAGAAAATATCTCAAACAGGCTAACAATGGGCCTTGGGCCTCCTAAAAGATCTTTCCACATAGCAGCAGAAAACAGAGATACCACATTTTCCTTTCCTTAGTTTCCTATTTCCTTATAACAAGGAAATAATTCCACCTGTAGTTGAACCTAGAACACACCAAAAGATGATGCACCAAGGCCTACGGTCTAATTAAAGTAGATTAAGGAATGGGAAGTAAGCGTTAATGTAAGCTGAAACCTGAAATGTCACACAATGGCAGACACTAACAGTGATCAATAAGGATTGGGTTAATCTGTGTCATAGGTTAATCTGCATCATGGAGTGATTAGTCATAGGGGTGATTAGTCATGGGGTGATTAGTAGGTTAATCTGTGTCATAGGGGTGATTGTAGCTAAGTGGTAAGGGAGGCTGCAGAAGACTACTTAGAACTGTTCTTTGGAACTTTGGAAGCCCTTTTTAACCTGCCTCTCCCTTGGATAGAAAAGGGGACCCTCCCCCTTCCTTTTGTCTTGAGCTCTGCCCCCTCTCCGGCCCTTTCAGCCTCTTGACTGTCACCTTTTGCCCATACTTTTATTTCCCCAACAGTCCCACTGACTGGTTTCCTCTGAGCAATAAGCTTCCAAATGACCTTCTGTGCTGGAGAATAAAGCATCTGACAAAGACACACATGGTTTATGTTTTCGGGGCTGTTAATAATAACAGTTGCCATCTTGATACTCTCAAATAGAAACCGAGGCTGCCTGCCGGTAGGACTTGGATTTGTGTTTCCCACAATACAGTTCATACAGTTCTTCTCCTTGCGTTGTTCATATTCTCTGTAGGGTTTTCCATGAAAACCCTGCATGAAAAATATTCGCTAGAACTCTTAAGTTGTTTGCTTCTTCTGATTTCTACTACCCTATATTAATATGGAACTTCTAGAACTTCGTATAAATCAAATGAAGCAGTGTAGTATGTGCTCTTTGTGTCCGGTATCCTTCACTTATGTTTATGAGACTTATTCATGTTATTACTTGCATCAGAAGTTAATTACGGCTTTTTTATTGCTGAGTAGTATTCTATTGTATTGATTTCCTACAATTTGCATATTTAGTATGTTGATAGATATTTGAGTCATTTTTAATTTGGAACTATTATAGATAAAGTTGTCATAAACATACTTCTACAAGGCTTTTTGTGGACATCTGTTTTCAGTTCTCTTAAGTAAATACCTAGAAGTAGAAATTTGGGGTCATAGGATGGGTGAATGTTTAACTTTATACGAAACTGACAACTGGATTTCCAAAGTGATTTTATTTTACAGTCCCACCAGCAATGATATTTCTAGTTGCTCCATATCCTCACCAACATTTTATATTGCTAGTCTTTTAAATTTAGGCCATTTTACTGGGTTTTACAGCACTTTAAAGTTTTCTGATTATCCACATCAATAAAAATGCTGGATTCAATTCTTATAGATGTTTTGCTTCTATTTTTTAATTCTTATATTTTGTGAATGAAGCTAGAAATGGTTCAATTTTTTTTTCTTTAAAGTGGCACAAAACACACAACTATAAAAGAAAAGATTGATAAATTGGACTTCAGTAAAATTAATAAGTTCTATTTATCAAAAAACACCTTTAAGATAATAAAAAGGCAAGCCACAGGTAGAGAAAAGATTTCACATAAACAAAAACATTAATCATGCCCAGAATACATAAAAAGCACCTACAAATCAGTACAAAAAAGATATATGACTAAATTTAGAAATGGGCAAAAGACTTGAATGGACATTTTACAAAGAAAATATTAAAATGGTCTATTAGCACATGAAAGAACGCACAATTTTTTTAATCCTTAGGAAAAGAGAAACTTAAACTACAATAAGATATTACTATACACTAAATAGAATGGCCAAAATTAATAAGTCTGATAATACCAAGCGTTGACAAGGATGTAGAGCAATTGAACTTCTCATATACATTACTGGTGGGAATGTAAATTGGTAAATCCGCTTTGAAACATGGACAGAATCTACTTGCGCTAAACATGCATCTACTATATGAGCCAACAATTCAACTCCTAGGTATAGTACAAGAAAAATGAGTGCATGTGTGTTCCAAAGACGTGCAAACTTGTTCATAGCAGCTTTATTCATAATAGTCCAAACTGAAAACAACTTAAATGCCTATCAATAGGAGAAAAAATATATAAATTGTGGTATATTCATATAATAGAGTACTATACAACAGTAAAAAGAAAACGAACTATAACATGCAATGACGCAGCTGGCCCTCACAGATTAATGATGAGTGAAAGAAGCCAGACCCAAAATAGTACATACTGTATAATTTCCTTTATATGAATTGTATGCACAGGCAAAGCTCACTGCTATTAATGGCTGGCAGGAATACTGATTATCTCTGGGAAGAGAATACTGACTGGGAAGGAGCATAAGGCAGCCTTCCATGTGCTAGGAATGTTCTATATCTTGACCTGGGTCATAAAATTCACCAAGTTGTATACTTGTGATTGGTGAACTTCATTGAATCTATGTTACACTTCAGTATTTTTTTAAAAATCCAGCAAAGATTACAATAGACGTATTTGAGAACTAGAACTCAAGCAGTAAGGAATTAGTCCCTTAAAAATACTTAACTTTTAGGGGCGCCTGGGTGGCTCAGTGGGTTTAAGCCTCTGCCATGTCATGATCCCAGAGTCCTGGGATGGAGTTCTGCCTCAGGCTCTCTGCTCAGCGGGGAGCCTGCTTCCTCCTCTCTTTCTCTCTCTCTCTGCCTGCCTCTCTGCCTACTTGTGATCTCTGTCTGTCAAATAAATAAAATCTTAAAAAAAAGCAAAAACAAAAATCTAACTTTTAGAATGCTTGGGTTATCATTCTCTCTCAAAATACCAATTATTTATTTGTTTCCTAAGTTGAGATGGAAAATATCCTGAATGGAAGCTATCTAGTTTGTAACCACTGCCCAGAGATAGGTTGTTAGGATCATCTATTAGCTCTAATATGTCATGACCTCGTTTGGAAGGATTAGAAGCCCTTAAGTGCCATTAACATCCCAATACTAGATTATAGCACCCCCAAATTAACTCATATTTCTCTGGCCACTTGGTTTCACCAGTATAAATCTGGGGCAAATTACATTATAAACCATGCTTATGAGCTGTAACCACAATACTGAGATGCCAAACGGGACAGAAAATGGCAACCTGCTCAAGCATGTATGTAGCAGCATGATTTGATGGTCATCTAGGTTTACAAGTCTGTGTGTGTGTGTGTGTGTGTGTGTGTGAAAGGGGGGGTGTGTTTCCATAGTCTGGCCTGAGGCAGTATGCTTTACTTTCATAATCAGTGTTTCACAATTTTAAAAATACTTCAGTTTCTGTTGTCTGAGGTCCAAATAGGAGCAAAACCAATCTTCAAAACTTTACTCAGTTGTTTTTTTTTAAGATATCACTGCCTGCACTTACCCTACATTACATTAATATTAATATAAAAGATACACACACTGGGGGTGGGAGGTTGGGGGAGCCAGGTGGTGGGTATTAAGGAGGGCACAGATTGCATGGAGCACTGGGTGTGGTGCATAAACAATGAATTCTGTTACACTGAAAAGAAATTTAAAAAAAAAAGAAAGGAATAAGGAAAATATGACAAAAATGTTAACAATTGTCGCATATAAGTAGAGGGTATATGGGTATTCACTGAAGTATTCTTTCACCTTTTCTGGTGCTTAAAATTTTTCAAAATAAACAGATGTGGAAAAAAAAGAAATTAATTACAACTTCATAAGGTAAAAAATACATAAGACTACAGTATCTCCTACCACTAATACGTTTATTTCAATGACAGTAATTCATTTTATCCTGTTTTCCATCAATACAAAACAGCAATAAATGTGAACTTTAAGAAAAAAAAAATACACACACTGATTTGGTGGTGGGGCATAGGGGGAAGAGGAGGAACAAAATCCTACTAGAGTAGCAAAAAGCCCTTTCGAGACACTAAAATGCCAACGAGAGGATTATGACTTATAAATTACAGGAATACTCATATTTAGACATCAACCATAGTATCAACATGAGACTGTGAATACGTTTTTTTTTTAATTTTTCCATAGAGGAAAAGCTAGAGGCAAGATAAATTACACATGCATAATGAAATTTCAAAATCACTTTTTGAAAATGTAAATTTTCCTTCTCTTGTCACCAAGGCAGCTAATTCTGCTCAAAATGTTCATTCAAGTTTACCATGTAAAGTCTTCCTCTGGAGTAAATGTGGTACTAAGCAAAGCAGTTTCCACACACAATCAATAAGCTCACATCTATGCAGAATAACATAAGGTCTAGTGATGAACTACTCACTAGCTAGGAACAAATCTTCCACCTGAGAAATATGTTCCTCTTTGACTTCTGACAGCACTTTCTTGGGATGCCTGACCAGAGAACACAGTATTGGTGTGATTGGTTGGAGTGCAAAAGTTAAAAAGTGAATTTTCTCCCACGAGAATCACAGGATTTCCAAACTGAACAGCCAACCATACACAGAAGATCTCAATTCTGGTGACTCTGCTATGGACATGTGAAGTGAGCCCTGTTTATATCTGATATAATGCATATAAGAAAGGCTACCATTAAGCAGGAGAGAAAAGTGGATTTCATCAACTTCTGACTATAAAACCTGGATTAAATTTTTTTTTTTTTTTTTTACAAAAATGTCCAAATGTGGAGGAGTGGGGTGAAAAAATCGGTATCACAGTACCCCTGATAACATTCCTCAAAGCCACAAAAGAAACATGTCAGCTAGTTGAAAGAGGACTCTTCCTTTGGCTGGCCATCACCACTTACTTTGAAATGGGTAAGTCTGATTTTATTTTATTTTATTTTTTTAAAGGTTTTTATTTATTTTATTTGACAGAGAGAGAGAGAGAGATCACAAGTAGGCAGAGAGAGGGGGAAGCAGGCTCCCCGCTGAGCAGAGAGCCCGATGTGGGACTTGATCCCAGGACCCTGAGATCATGACCTGAGCTGAAGGCAGACGCTTAACCCACTGAGCCACCCAGGCGCCCCTAAGTCTGATTTTATTACATGTTTTGCTTTTAGTAGATTTTAGATTTTTAAATTCATTGCTTTGGTGATTTGGTGATGGATCTTCAAGTAAACCTTGAGGATCTGGAGTACAGTGACACTGTTAAGCATACAAGTGCAGGAATTCATATTAGCCATCTGAGCTAGCCAAAGGGAACATTTTGTCAAATGGGAATGTGACACTAAAGTATAAAGCAGACATATACTTCAGTCCACAGTCTTAAAGGTAGATGAACTATCAATTCTATTATTAGTATTAGTATTAGTATTACGTACTTCAACTTAATTTCTGAATTCAAATTCCCATTCTAACAGACCAATGGATTATTAAGACTGTACTTCCTCATCTTCTCCATAATATATTAAGTTTCTTGTGTCTTAGAACAAAATATTGACTGGAGGCAGGGGGTGAAGAGGATTTAGAATGACCATCTGATCTCCACTTATGGTCCATGAAGTCTCCTGTTGAGACATCCCCATCTCTAACAGCATGATCACTGGGACAGGAACACATTTTCTGCTTTCATCTGTATGAGGCACCACTGAGCCAATCAGCTTTGGGGTCTTGCCAACAGAACAGCCAGGAAGCAGTTTGTAGATCCAAGCTGTTCCAAGATCCTTGGGTTCTTTTTCTCATCCCATTTCCCAACCCCAGGAAAATTAATTTCTAGTCGAGGAGAGAGGAAAATCTCTCTTCTGCTTTTCTTAAACTCTGACTACACCTGAAAACTCACAGTAACTCCTTTTTACCTTATCTGATAGCCCTCTAGGATAGCCCAATGATATCATGGTGACCTGAGGGACTCAAGGTCCTGAAGAATTAAAGTCAGAAAAGCATATGGGCTACTTCTTTCCATATACATCCATCAAAGAAATGAATACACAGCTGCCTATGTGATTGAATAGGGAAGAAAAATATGAGAATTAAAAAGAAAAAATTTATGTTAATATGTAGAAATAGCATCCATCCAAAATTACATGGATTTATTTTTTTTTTTCTTGTGCAATTGCAAGCATCAAGAGGGTAGGTGGCTCAGTTGGTTAAGTGTCTGCCTTTGGCTCAGGCCATGATCCCAGGGTCCTGGGATCGAGTCCCACATTGGGCTCCTTGCTCATCGGGGAGCCTGTTTCTCCCTCTGCCTGCTCTGCCTTCTGCTCCCCTGCTTGTGCTCTCTCACTCTCCCTTTCTGACAAATAAATAAAGTCTTTAAAAAAAAAAAAAGGATCAACAAATTAATGGATGAACCAAGAAATAATGTTTCAAAAGCTCAATTTCCTAGTTAGCCTGTCTTGTACCACAGAGCAAATTTATCATCTCTGCTGTTCTGTGACCTTAACCTAAACCTTATAGGAGTCTTCTAACTATTACCAAATTCAGCGTTTTATACCAGGATTTGTGAGTGGCATAAAAGAAACTACTACCTTCCTTGTTGCCCCCAAAGAGCCTCTTGCCTAGTTAGAGACAGACTTAGATCTATATACCATTAGAAAGCAGTACAAGGCAAGGATGAAAAAAGTATTCTGTTATGGGAACATCAGACATGAGGAGATCACTTACAGACTATAGTCGATGGCAGACACTACAAGGAAACAAGAGGTCCTGAGATGGACCACAAATGTCTTTGACAGGTGGAAAGGAAAAGAGAGAAACAGCATGAATAAAGATGGAAAGGGTTAGCATGGCATATTTGGGAGCAAGGAGTCTAAGCTGTCTTGAGAAAAAGATGGGCCAAAAGCACAAAGATATGGCAGACTAGCTTAAGTAGAAGAAGGATATATTTGAATGTGATGGAAGAACTATAGCAGAACTTTGGACATCTAATCGGTGGACACCCATAACTACCACAGTGGGAGGTGCTGTGAAATCTAAGTCCCACAGATTTGAGAGCTAAAAGGAGAACTTTCGATTAAAAAAAAAAATACTTCTCACTTCCCTTGCTATATCTGAGCTCCATAACGGGTTCTAACCCCAACTGAAAAGATACTCAATAATGCCTTGTTAACTGATTGATTTTAGGCATACAGGTTTTCAAATCTGGAATGAGGAAACATGGACTCCAGCTGCAGCTCTGCCACTAACTGGCTGTGACTCCACCAAGTCACTGAGCTTTTCTTGGCCTCAGTTTTCTCTACCATAAAATGAGGAGACTAGATTTAAAAATACCCAATCCTCTTTGGGCTCCAAAAGCATGTAAGTGATTATTAGTCCAACTAAAGAACCAGGCTGCAAAAGTTTTTCTGGAAGAAATTCAGCCTGAGAGGATTTTTTTTTTAACAGATTTTTTTCTAAAGCTTTTTTTTTTTTTTTAAGATTTTATTTATTTATTTGACAGAGAGAGAGAGAGCACAAGTAGGCAGAGAGGCAGACAGACAGAGAGAGAGGGAGGCAGGCTCCCTGGTGAGCAGAGAGCCCAATGAGGGACTCAATCCTAGGACCCCGAGACCATGACCCGAGCTGAAGGCAGAGGCTTAACCCACTGAGCCACCCAGGTGTCCCCAGCCTGAGAGGATTTTTAAAAGGAAAATAAATATCGACAAACAAAGATGAAAAGAGGATCAATGAATCTTCATTTAATTACAAGAGTAATACACTAATGAAATTACATGGTAGGTTAGAATTTCTATTTTAAACAGAAGTAGGGAAATGTAAAAACATGTTGATTCCTAACTGAAAATAAGACTTTTGCTCATTGAGATATTCTCCATTCTCACTCCAGAGTAAATATGTTCTCAGTGATCTGGATTTTCTGCTGTGACTTCCTTTTTTTTTTTTTTTAAGAGTTTATTTATTTATTTGACAGACACAGCAAGAGAGGGAACACAAACACAGGGAGTGGGAAAGGGAGAAGCAGGCTTCCCACTGAGCAGGGAGGCCGATGTGGAACTCAATCCAAAATCCTGGGATCATGAAACAAGCCAAAGGCAGACACTTAATGCCTAAGCCACCCAGGCGCCCCACTTTTCTTTTTTTATAAGATTTTTATTTATCTGAGAGAGAGAGAGAGAGAGAGCACGCACGAGCAAGGAGGAAGGGCAGAGGATGAGGGAGAAGCAGACTTCCTGCTGAGCAGGGATCCCAATGTAGGACTTGATTCCAGGACCCTGGGATCACGACCTGAACCAAAGGCAGATGCCTAACTGACAGAGCCACCCAGGTACCCCCGTGATTTCCATTTTAAGTTCAGAAGTCAACAGAAATTTATCAAAAGTTTCAATTTTGCTGAAATCAATTGGGAAGTTTAAAATCAATTAAAGTCTTGATTGCTGAAATCAACTGAAACCTTCTCACAAGAGATAATTCAGGTAATTCTTTGCCCAGTATGCTGCTGGTGGTGGGGTGAGGGGAGGGTGGGAATGTCACAGTTTCCAAAATTCATCAGTAGAACAAATCACTCAAGACATTGAGCCAATTTTTCTTTCTATCTTCCTTCCTTCCTCTCTCCCTCCCTCCTTTCCTTCCCTTCCCTTCCCCTCCCCTTCCCTTCCCGTTTCTCTTTTTTCTTTTCTTTTCTTTTCTTTTCTTTTCTTTTCCTTCCTTCCTTTCTTTCCCTCTCTTCCTTTCTTTCTTGTTATGTTAGTTACCATACAGTACATTATTAGTTTTTGATGTAGCGTTCCAGATTCATTGTTTGCATATAACACCCAGTGCTCATTGCAATACGTGCCCTCCTTAATACCCATCACTGTGCTAACCCATCCCCTGACTCCTGAACCAATTTTTCTTGTTCAGATTCCTATCTTACTATAGAGTCTAGGGCACAGATAATACATTTGTACTTCCGAGATTTTTGAAAATCTCATTTTGCACTACTTTTTCTTTTATCGATAAAAAAGGGGAAGAAAATTAAGATGGAAGTGGAAGCATTTTGGATCCACCAGAGATAATCTTGGATTTGTTCCTCCATATATAAGGTGTTCAAAACACCAGAGGATTGGTATACAATCACTTACAGTGAGACTGTCTTGACCTTCTATACCTTGAAAATATGATCTGGAACCATACAATTGCCTTTCTCAGGAATTTACACTAGGAAATATTGAATGCATCAATTGTTGAAAGGATGCATATAGGAAATGTCAGAAAGTAAGATCCAGGTCATGAGGGACCATGGCAAATGAAATAGTTAGAAAAGAGAAACTGAGTAAGATATATGTTGAGGGAAAGACAGATGGAGACAGAAAGACAGAGAAGAATGGAGTAGACTCTAAGAGCAATGTAAAAATGCCATGACAAAGGCTCCTCAAAGAGTGTAAAAGGAGTGAATTTTCAGAATCACCTGTCACCTCCCATTTCAGTTCAGACCACCTGGGTCCTAACTACAAATGATAACTTTCCTTGCAGTAACCTGAGGAAGACCCTACTCCTTGAAGCCAAAAAGCTCAACCAACACAATAAAGAATATTTAATGCCCTATACTTGTATCCAACAAATCAATCCCAGAAGTAGGATATACTTATATTAACATCTTGTGAACACAAATGGCAATTCAGTCCAACCCCTACATTTTACAAATGAGAAAAACTAATGGCCAAAGAGCAAAATAAATAGTCATTGTCACACTGCTAGTTACTGTCACTTGACTGAAATCTAAGTCTCCCATGATAGCACCTTCTAAAATGGTTCCCCAATGATCTTCGCCTTGTGGCACTCATGTTCCTTTTTTTTTTTTTAAGATTTTATTTATTTATTTGACAGACAGAGATCACAAGTAGGCAGAGAGGCAGGCGGCGGGGGGGGGCGGGGGGCGGGAAGCAGGCTCCCCGCCAAGCAGAGAGCCCAATGCAGGACTCGATCCCAGGACCCTGAGATCATGACCTGAGCCGAAGGCAGAGGCTGAACCCACTAAGCCACCCAGGCGCCCCGGCACTCATGTTCTTATGTGACCCCTTCTCCTTGAGCATGGGCTGAACCTAGTGATTTGTTCCTAATATACAGAATGTGATGCAATGTCACTTCAGTGATTAAATTATAAAAGACTGCTACTACCATCTTGTTTGCACTCTCTCTCTGGCTCTTCCTCCTCGCTTGCTCTGATGAAGCCAATTGCCATGTTGTAAGCTGCCCTGTGGAGAGGCCCACATGGCAAGAACATGAGGGCTGCCTCTGGTCAATAGCCGTGGAAGAACTTGAAGCCCTCAGGCCAACAGCCCATGAAGAACTGAATCCCACCAACTATGTGAGTAAATTTAGATGCCATCAAGCCTTGAGAGGACTATGGTCTCAGTCAGTACTTTTTGACCGTGTGAATTATTCTGAATAAGACCCAGCTTAACCATGCATACTCCTGACTCTCAGAAATTTTAAGGTAATAAATATTTGTTTTATTAAGCTGCTTAGTTTGGGCGCACCTTGTTAGGCAGCAATAGATAGATGATACACTCCCAATTCCCAGAACTTTTTGATCTTTAGCAGATGCCTGCAGAGTCAACAGTAGTCATGTTTGCCTCCACCTGAATGAGCGCTCTGCCTGTAACTAATCTTTGATCCCAACATCAAGTGATTTTCACTGCTCACCTTGGCAAGAAAACAATATTAAAATAATGTTGGTGCAAGTAAAGCCCAGCTGTGAGATTAAAACAAACAGAAACAAAATAGAGTTGCTGTTTCTAGAGTGACTGCAGATTTCTGTGATCTGGAAGCACAAACTCAAATCATCTACAGCTGCCCCTTAAACATTTCATCAGTAAATGCACAGCAACAATCTTGTTCCTGGTGATGTTCACAGTGAAAACAAACACTCTTGATTGATTTTTCCCTCCAATAGAATGAATTATCCATGTTATTTGTCAATGTGGGCAAATATGAGTGCTTGTTTGTATGGGGAAAGTGCACATCTTTATCACTTGTGCAGTAGAGAGAGTTATGGAGAACCAAGATTTGGATTCCATATTCAAAGAATTTGGTAGCTAACAACACCACAATATAAATTAAGGAAATGAAAACTGCCCAGGGAAAATAACTGTATCATTCCTTATTCATCCATTTATTTATTCATTTATTCCCTCACTTACTTAATAAATACTTATTATGCATCTACTACATATCAGGTGATGTTCAAGGTCCAGCAGATCAAACAATGAAAAAGATAAATTCCCTGACATCAAAAAAATTACGGTTTAGAGGAGAATGTAGATAAGAAACAGGCTCTTGGGGCGCCTGGGTGGCTCAGATGGTCAAGCCTCTGCCTGCGGCTCAGGTCATGATTCCAGGATACTGGGATCAAGCCCCATGTCTGGTTCCCAGCTTAGCAGGGAGTCTGCTTCTCCCTCTCCCTCTACTGCTCCCCCTGCTTGTGCTCTCTCTGCCTCTCTCTCTCGAAAATGAATAAATAAAATCTTTTTAAAAATAAAGAAAGAAAGAAAGAAAGAAAGAGGTTCTTCCTGTAAACATGATCAAATGACCATTGATTCTTTTTTTTTTTTTTTTTTTTTATTTGACAGACAGAGATCACAAGTAGGCCGAGAGGCAGGCAGAGAGAGAGGAGGAAGCAGGCTCCCTGCTGAGCAGAGAGCCCGATGCGGGGCTCGATCCCAGGACCCTGGGACCATGACCTGAGCTGAAGGCAGAGGCTTTAACCCACTGAGCCACCCAGGTGCCCCCAAACAAGTGCATTTTTGTCTGAAACTGTAATGCTGAAATTTACTTCTAATGTACTTTTTATTTATTTTGGGGGGAGTTTTAAAAAGTCATTCTGGGGGGAAAAAAGGATATTGTCTGAATGGTAGTATAACTGAAGAAAGACTATTATGACGTAAACTAAACAGTCATTTATGTGCTGTAAGCCTGCACATAATTTTCTCCATTTATGATCACATAGGTGCTACTCAGTACCTCTAGTATGTAATGTAAGAGGACCCAAATCTTTGGCTCATGGGCAGCCATCTATGGGGGAGGGGGTTGCATCTGCCCTGTGATGCCTGGGATGCATTTGACCTTGCCCTCCACACTTTATCTGATTATCAGCTGCTTAATAACAACCAAACTATTCAAAAGGTTAATACCATAACTGTATTTGGCCTCCTGTTGAGTGGTCATAGGTATGATTATTAAAGCATCATAGGTAATTCTTTCATCCAGTAAATCAAGATAATTCTAATTCATGCTGGTAATTTTTTTTTAAAGGTTTTTTTTGTTTGTTTTTTGTTTGTTTGGTTTTTTTTTTTTTTGGACAGAGAGAGATCACAAGTAGGCAGAGAGGCAGGCAGAGAGAGAGAGAGGGAAGCAGGCTCCCCGCCGAGCAGAGAGCCCAACTCAGGGCTCGATCCCAGGACCCTGAGATCATGGCCTGAGCCGAAGGCAGAGGCTTAACCCACTGAGCCACCCAGGTGCCCCGCCTCTGATAATTTTTTAGCAGAAATTCAGACACTAGATAAAAAGTGATCAATTTTGAGTTGTAAACGTCAAAGCAACTTGAAAATCAACTTGAGGAATAGCTTCCTTCTCTAATAGATATTGCTATTACCTAATACAGATTTTGTTGGTTTTTTTTAAAGATTTTATTTATTTATTTGACAGGTAGAGAGCACAAGTAGGCAGAGTGGCAGGCAGAGGGAGAGAGAGAAACAGGCTCTCTGCTGAGTGGGCTCAATCCCAAGCCCAAAGATCTGGATCATGACCCAAGCTGAAGGCAGCTGCTTAATCAACTGAGCCATCCAGGCGCCCTTAACACAGATTTTGTAACCACGATTGTTTCCCTTCTTCTCTCTTCATCAACTCCCTTCCATTAACTGAGTGTATTCTATTACTAGACATAGTGCAAAGACAGGACCTGGATTTTCCCAGCCTTTGCTATTGGATCTAAGATGTCATTGATTATAAGATGCACCATTACCTTATGAAACACTAAGAAAGAAAAAAAATGGTTCAAATTAAATTATGACATAATGCTTCCTAATTACTTAGAAATTTTAATGTGCAGTTTCTGAAAGAACATTTTAGACTTAGATTTTAAACATTAAATTTTAATCATGGTTCACTATTAGGTATATATCAAAAGAGAAAGGTGAATGAAATAAACTGATTTAATTCCCAGAACTTTTTCAAGCTCCTTGTCCAACTCTTTAAATTAATTTTCAACACAAAATTTCCATGTCTGTGTTTTGTTTTTATATCTGTGCTATTCTGAAGGTTGCATATGATCTTGTCCTGTGTGGCGCTGAGAGCTTCAGCAGTTAATACAGCATTTAAGATGGTGCTCCACTATTATCCTTGAGATTTTCTTTCAAGTTGCCAGCACCCATTCTGCAAGTGCTGATATAGGTACAGTTTTGCTTGGTGAGGTACAGGCAAAGCTTTTTGCATAAACACAAAAACAAAATGTAATCGAGTTTCATCTACCTGTGATTACCTTCCTTTCCTAGATGCCATAAAGCACTTGGTCATTGCATTGAAGAAAAAAAAAAAAAAGGGAAACTTATTATTTCTTCAAAGACAGCTATTTGTTTCACTAATGTTGGGGAAGAAGAATTTCCTCTGCCCTTCAAGATCCTTCTGGCTGGACTAAGAATCAAACTGATATGAGAGAGATTAACAGGAGAAAATAAAATTTAGTTTTATACATATAGGGAATCCACAAAGACATGAAATCCCACAGACAGTCAGGCAATATGAGGCTGATATGACATCCTGAGCTAAGGAAAGGGGTAGGGCTCTAGGGATAGATATCAAGGGGAGAAAGATCATTTGCTGGAAGATGAGAAGAGATGTCTGGAAAACAAAGGTTGCCGTGTTATACAGATAAGTTTCTTAGGTAAAGAGGAATCTCTGTTAGCAGCTCTCTTCTTGGTTCAGGCTCTCCTTTCCAATGTAAATTTAAGAAATGAGGGGGAGTTCAAGAGTTTTTCCTAAATCTGCTGAGTTTTAATTGCTTTTAACTCAAAATAATGTTCATACTATGGTGGCCCATCTTGGGGTGGCCTGCCCCTGGGTTCAATAACTAAGATCAAATTTAAACCCTGATGCTGTTTCTATGCCACTTTAATTCACAAAATCTTGATGTTTCAATACCAGATCATGGAATAATGCATGAAATATATTTCAACTGCCAGTTAAATTTAACATGTGGTAGTAACAGTGTAAATAGGCCAGTTGAAATGACAACATAAGCACAATGATCCAGCTGGTGTGCATTCGTGCAATAACTACATAACAATGATCACCTGGTTGCCAGTGATTGTAAGACACCACCAAACATTAGAAACATTTTGACTTCAGAAATTTTAAAATGGGAAGGGGGAAAGTGCACATTGGCATTGATGAAATATGCAGATTGCAAATGAAATCAAGAATGAGTCTAGAGGGGCGCCTGGATGGCTCAGTCATTAAGCGTCTGCCTTTGGCTCAGGTCATGCTCCCGGGGTCCTGGGATCGAGCCCCACATCAGGCTCCCTGCTCTGTGAGAGGCCTGCTTCTCCCTCTCCCACTCCCCTGCTGGTGTTCCCTCTCTCGCTGTCTCTCTCTCTCTCTCTCTCTGTTAAATAAATAAATATAATCTTTAAAAAAAAATGAGTTTAGATTATTTCAGTTAAAACTCAGCTCCAGTTTCCTCTTCCCTCTATGTGGGAACATAAACAGTTACAAAATGTGACTGAGGAGGAAATCCAGAGGTTCTACCCACATTGTGCATGAAACTATTCAGCATAGCTGTTGCTTGCTAAGAACTACTACCTCTGTAAAGCAGAGGTTTTAAACCTATAAAGGTTTTAATCCAACTTCATCCCAAGTGTCGGTGAGGCAGCTTGATTTGAAAAGAAATGTCTCATTTCAGAACTCTTTTCTCCTGGTTCTGCTTGTTTATTACAAAAGTGCATAAAGGGAATCTTTCTCTGAGGGAAAACCCCTGAAATATTAGCTAATAAACATCTTAAATGACTCAAAATGACGCTTTTAGGATTATGTGCATATTAACAGAGAATTCTGAAAGAATGAAGCCTTCAGCACCCAGAAGAATTAATCTCCCAAAAAGGATATGCACAGGGTGATATTTTTGTTGAGAGAGATTTCATAGCACACCTCTTCCTTTTACCTCCTCTTGACGATGACTCAGCTTCCTAACAAACATGAGTGTGTAAGCTACAGATGCCCTCAGTGAGTTGTTTCACCAGGGTCAGTCCCTTGGACTAGAGATTTACTGAAGTACTTCTTACTCTGAGACTCAAAATAATAAGCAGTCCCCTCTGGGATGTTTACTGGAAGGCCAAGAATACAGTCATTCCAGATTCCCAAATTTCTCTGGCATGGGTTACTTGTCTTTAAAATAATATGGCTAGATAAAGTGATCTCTGACACCTCTTCCTTCTGTCCCATTTCTGACTCTGTGGCATGATACAGTAGGAGAACTGGGAGAGAAGAAAAGGTTATTAAGTCCTGGTCCCAAATCAGCTACCACCTAGTTATATAACTTAGGGCAGGTCACTTCACTTTCAATCTCAACTGCAAAAGGATAAAGTTGGAGAAAAGTTATCTAAAATTCTATTTAGGTCTACATTCTGTTTGTAACCTTCATTTATAAGTGACCGTATCATTTCTACTCTTTGAAAACCTTGTTCAGAGGCACATATCAAAAGTTACTCCACTTCAGAGAAAGAGAAGTCAGAAAAAGAGTAAATGAATAAATGGAAACCAATTTTAGATTCTTTAGATGAGTATTAGAGTAAAGAAAGGGGAAACTTTAAAAGTCTAAAAGAGAGAGCGATTATGGACCTAAAGTAATATGAACATAATGTACAATTTTATTGTGAAAGCATTTCAATGACATCCTTGGAAGGAAAACAAATGATTATTCCACTGACAAAGGGAGGGTTAATAGTGTGTTTAATTTAAGAAAAAAAAAAAACATGAAAAACTAACTCAAAACCCTGTGTGGCAGAGCAGTGATAAGTGGGAAGAAGTAGCAGGAACAGTAGCAGCTGTACAAAGTCTAAGGTGACTGCACTTATGGAACAGCTCATTTTGAGTGTGAGATCTCAGGGCAGACATAGAGCTGATAATAAGCTCTTCAAACATAGCTCCAGTCACAAAGAAGGGGCGGCTCTACTATATACACCATGAGAAGCAGGGCTAAACTCTTCAGAACACCAAAAGCAATGACCAGCAACTGTGGCCAAACCAACAAGCATGTCTGAAAGATCACGCCAAAATATCTACGAGGTACTCTGTCTGGAAAGGGATCCATATGTTTATATTAAATATATTTATATTTATAAAATAATAAGTAAATTAAAAATAAAATTCAGAAAATAATTTCAATTAACTGAAGCATGTGTTAGTGCCTGCTGATGGTTCTTTGTGATATAATAAAACCAATATCAACATAGCAATTAATGCAAGATAGGAGAGAGTTCTTCAGTGTTAGTCAGTTATATATGAGGGTGTGATGTGTTCTCTGACCCCAACCAGGAGAAGAAGATTGGAACATAAAATTAACTTATGATAGTTGCAGCCCTACAAGCAGAGGCTACGTTTTGATTATCTGTTTTCTCTCTTCACCCATAAATTCACCCTTTGAGCAACAGCTTGCTCAAATACAAGGCAATCTTCTTCGGATCAGTTTTCACCTTGCTCCCCCAAAGCCACATCAAAAAGGTACCAATTTAGATGATGAAACCAGACCTAATGGCCTAGCTGCATCATATAAAGGTTCCACACTGAATGAGCTAGATGGTTTCGAAAAGCTAGAAAACCAACTCCTGGGTTTAGGTTTTCGATTAAGAGGTTTTTTTTTTTTCTTTTTTTTCCTTTTAAAAATCAGACTCAAAATGAAGATTCTTCATGATGTTATTCCTGTTCTGCTATGTGCCTGAAATGGTGACTGGATTTGTAGCCTATTAGATAGCACCTGGGCTAAAACTTCAAAGCAATCAGAAAATGGCCCCAAACTTTGAGTAACAATTCATTTAAAAATGTATTTTGAGCTCATATTATACTCTAGGCACTGGCACAAGGGATATAGAGGAACACGAAATGTAGTAGTCAGGTGTTTTGTTTTTGTTTTTGTTCTTCTGTATAACCAATAGCTTCAAAAATCTCAACAGCTTGCTACAATGAACATTTACTTAATACTCCAGTGTTTATAAATTGGCTGCCAGCTCCACATAGGGCTCACATCTACTCTACGTTGTAAGACTCAGTCTGAAAAAGCAATGCTTTTTTGGGCCATGCTGTTCTCATGGAGGGTAGCAGCTCAAAAGAGCAAGTAGAGGGGCGCCTGGGTGGCTCAGTGGGTTAAGCTGCTGCCTTCGGCTCAGGTCATGATCCCAGGGTCCTGTGATCGAGTTCTGCTTCGGGCTCTCTGCTCAGCGGGGAGCCTGCTTCTCCCCCCACCCCCCGCACCTCTGCCTGCCTCTCTGCCTACTTGTGATCTCTGTCAAATAAATAAATATAATCTTAAAAAAAAAAAAAGAGCTAGTAGAAACTTGCAGTGCTTGCCAGTTATCAATTCATTGCCTCCAACTTCACCATTTAGTACCTGCTTTGCAATAGTAGACTGGACTTCTTAATCATCTGTCCTTTACAGTGATCATGTTCTGTACAGTAAGCCTTGTCAGTGGAGGGACATTTCAAGAGAGGCTTCTTTTCCTAGTTCTAGTGTGCTGAGTTTTTCTTTTCCTTGCTTCTGTTGCATGGTGTATATGTGTGTAGGAATGTATAGTGGTGCCTGTCCAGCTATGTGCTGAAAGTACACCATCACTGAGTGATCTCACAGGCTGGCACAGGGCTAGTGACCTACATGCCATGACCCTCCAGAGGTGGACACTGGTGTACTCTAGACCTAACACTAGCATTAGCGTTCCCTAGGTCTCTTTATACCCACCCATGAGCCTTGGCTCACTTGTGCCTCAGAGGCTGTTTCCTGCAGCCTTCCCAGCACAGAGACCACGCATCACAGGCTGTATACCATCTTGCTCCAGATATCTTGACTTCCTCTGCACTCTTGTCCATCAGCCTCAGATCACCTACACCCCAAAGGGTTATTTTCCTGATACCTGGTGACTGTGGACCAGCTCTGGCCAGGGCAAGCCAGCAAAATTCTCCACTGAACACTGTGCTACACCCATAACCTCTCCAATGAGGTTTCACTGGGGAGGCAGCTCCCTTCAAAGTTTGTTCTTCCTTGAGTACTCTCTCTTTCATCCCTCGGGTCTTTAGTGTTCCCTTTGTGTCAACATCTATCATAGTTTAATACAGTCATTCATTATACTAAACTATTCAAAATACTGTGTGGTTTGTATCCTGATTAGATCCAGACTGATATACTATGCTTTTTAATGCCTCCATTCAGGACTGCTACGCTGTCATTTCTGCCCATATTTCATTGGCCAAATCAAATCATACGGCCAAACTCAAGTTAATGAAGCAGAGATATAGCCTCCACTTAGTCCATTGGCAGCTACCACAAAGACATGTGGCTAAAGCATGGATGTATAATTCTATTACAGGGAGTTACTAAAGAACTGGAAATAATAATTCAACCTGCCATTTGGAACCTGCCTCATGGAGCATACTGGGGTAGTAAAATATTAAGAAATTTCTGGAAAAGTAAGAGTTATGAAAGGAAAATATACAGCCTTTTGGGAGAATATAATCTATAGCATCATAGATCTCTTAAGCAGAATCATTATCTCTTAGCTGGGTAAGGAGTTGGAAGAAAAGATTTATAAGCAAAGGGAATAGCATAAAGACCTGAAATCAAGAGAACAATTCAGCAATGTTGAAAGAAATTGTATGTCACTGAACAATGATAGAGAAAAATTTAGATTTTCTGCAATAATTGCAATTCATTAATAGATGGTGATAAGAAATTACAAAAATGTCTCTAGAAACACTGTTTTTAGAATGTAATTAGATTTTCATGAATCACTAAATTCTGCTCCTGAAACCAATATTACACTATATGTTAACTAACCAGAATTTAAATAAAAACTTAAAAAAAGAATTTAATAAGATTTTAAAATTCCAGTATTAAATTATTTTTGATGACATTTGAATCATATATTCAAACAAGATATTATGTTATAACTAACCCTACCACTCACACCTTTTTATATCAGTTGGGTTACTTGAAACTATGAGTGATAGAAAACTGAATCCAAAATGGCTCAAATATCAAATTGAATTTATTGGCTTATATGACTGCACAGTCTAGAGTTAGGTCAAGTGGCCCCATGATATCAGTAAGAACTGAATATCCTTCTGTTAGTCCATTCAACTATATCTTAACGCTTGCCATGATTGTGGTCATGGAAAGATTACTAAGAGCTCCTGCTTCCACTTTCATCCAAATTACATCCAAGCTTAATTTTATATCACACAAAAACTATGAGAGGGAGTGTCATTTATAAATGCTGTATTTAAAAATAATTAAAAATAAAGAAATTGCTGTATTTATTTCCTAAACTCAAAGAATAGTAAAAGAAAGTTTTCTGGGATTTAATTGTTTTAACTAGCCATTCACATTAGCTGATATGAATAAATTAATTTCCCAATATATTTTATGTTGGGGTATAACTTTGGCTTGTCTATAAGAGAAACAGATTATTTTCCAGGAGTTTGTTTAGATAGAAATGGTATACTCTATGACAATAATGTCCAAATCAGATTTAATAAAGATAACTGGGCAGAGACCAAAGTCTATTTGGCTGAGTGATCCACTGACATCCTGACCATATTACAACGTTTCATCATGTGTGTTGTGCCATTCAATGAAGCTAGGTCTGAAAGAAATATCAGTCATAGATTGTGAGATATTACTGTACTATTAGAGTAAATGTATACATTTTGTGAAACATAAATTTGAAGTACAAAGCATGTAGTAGGAAGAAAACCAAGAATAGGCTATGATAGGTGGCTAACTTTAGCAGCTACCTTAATCAATATAATGAAAAACCAAAAGGAAATGTCTACAACTCTACTGAGATTTCCTATCATTTAATTAATTGTGATTATATTTTTCTTTACCTTATTGAGATTGATTATAAAGCTACATTCAAGTTCTTATCTGATAATTCCAACATCTCAATTATCACAGGGTTGGCATCTACTGATTGCCTTTTCATTTAAGAATGAGTCATATTCAACACCCCAAAATCAAATAACCAGGTTAAGAAATGGGCAGAAGACAAGAATAGACACTTTTCCAAAAGACATTCAGAGGAGGGGCGCCTGGGTGGCTCAGTGGGTTAAGCCTCTGCCTTCAGCCCAGGTCATGATCTCAGGGTCCTGGGATGGAGCCCTGCATCAAGCTCTCTGCAGCTTCCCCCTCTCTTTCTCTCTGCCTGCCTCTCTTCCTACTTGTGATCTCTCTCTCTCTCTCTCTCTCTCTGTCAAATAAATAAATAAAATCTTAAAAAAAAAAAAAAAAGACATCCAGAGGGTTAACAGACACATGAAAAGATGAGCAACATCACTCATTATCAGGGAAATAAAAGCCAAAACCACAATGAGATATCACCTTGCACCTGTCAGGATGGCTAAAATTAACAACCCAAGAAACAACAGGCATTGCCAAGGATACAGAGAAAGGGGAACCCTTTTACACTTCTGGTGGGAATGCAAACTGGTGCAGCCACCCTGGAAAACAGTATGAAGGTTCCTCAAAATGTTAAAAATACAACTACTCTACAATCTAGCAGTTGCACTACTAGGCATTTACCCAAGGAATACAAAAATACAGATTCAAGGGATGCATGTGCCCCAATGTTTATAGCAACATTATCATCAATAGCCAAACTATGGAGAGAATCCAAATGTCCATCAAAGATAATATAGTATATAAATACACACACAATGGAATATTACTCAGCCATCAAAAAGAATGAAATCTTGCCATCTGCAATGACACGGAAGGAGCTAGAGTGTATTATGCTAAGTGAAGCAAGTCAGAGAAAGGCAAATACCACATGATCTCATTCATGTGGAATTTAAAAAAGAAAACAGACGAACATATGGAAAGGGGGGAAAGAAAAAAAAGGAGAGAGGGGAAACAAGACATAAGGGACTTAACAGAGAACAAACAGGGTTGATGGAGGGAGGTGTATGGGGAATGGGCTAGATGGGTGATGGGAATTAAGAAGGGCACTTGTTATGATGAGCACTGGGTGTTGAACGTAAGTGATGAGTCACGGAACTCTACTCCAGAAACCACTATTGCACTGTATGTTAACTACCCCAAATTTAATAATTTGGGGTAGTTAACATAATTTAAAAAAAGAATAATAAAAAAAGAGTGAGTCATATTTTCCTAACATTTTGTATATTGAGTGACTTTTGGATAATAATTGAAAGTTATGTTCTAGAGGCTCTGAATTTTGTTAAATTCCTCCAAATAGCATGGATGATTTTATTTTTTTGAACATTTAATTGAAAATTCTGTTCTGCCTGTGGTAAACTCTTATCTCAGTTCAGTTTCATTAACCTCAGCTACAAGGTTCTTCAAGTCTTCAGCATGTGTGTGATGTATGGAGTCAGATTGTGAGTAGGGTAGAATTCTAAATGTAGAATTTGAAGTTCACCTGTCCTGGCCATCTCCTTTCTGGGCCTCCCTTAACTTTTCAGCAGCCCTGTTCTCCTTGAGTTCTGTCCTTGGGCTGCCCGGGCCTGAAAAAAAGCAGGTAAAGATAGCACCATGCTGTGATCACAGCCTGCCACAGTGCCAAAGTTGCAAGAACTGGTAAGTTACATTGTAACAGTTATTTCTTCCAAATTTGAACTTTCCTGCAAAATATGCCTATTTTGGTTTATTCTCTAGAGTGTCCATGTAGTTGTTTTCTATAATTTGACCGAATTTATATTTGTTATCCACAAGAAATTATGTCTGTTAGGAGTTTATGCCAGCATACAGGAAGTGAAACTCCAGCACTAGATATTCAAGTATGAATTTTAAAAGTCATCGTTTGCCTCAAAGAGTTCAGAGCCTAAAAGGGGAAGCCTCCATATAAACAAGTAATTTATAACACAAGATTATAAAATTCAACACTGGACATATAAGCGAGGTATAGGGTTGACAAAAAAAAAAAAATTAAGAAAGTTTTGGAGGGAGGATATGTGATCTGAATGGGAGTCAAGAAGGTAGGAATGGGAGAGGCTGTGGGGATTCAAACCCTGACCTGACATTTGTATATTTCCCACATTTCAAGTTATAATCGTATCTATTATTTCAGTTGATTTTTAATGAACCCAGTAAAGTCAAACTATTGTGCCAATGCACAAAAATATCTTCCATTTTTTTAAATGAATCTAAGCTTAGATTATTTCTACTCCATGTAGAGCAACAGTTTAAAATTGACTTTATCTGAGAAAAAGAATGTATATATTAGCCCCAAGTGGGAATTGAGAAGAATAATATTCTATCCATTCAAATTGTTCCTAAACATAAATCAAATGTGACATTGGCTCCCAAGATATTATGAGCAGCATCATCTCATACTAGCTTCTAACAGAGAAATGTTATTGTTTTAAAATCCTGCCAAGACTCCTCAGAGAATAATATTTCCTTTACTTTGCATTTTTTTTCTCACTCTGGAAGAAAGTTTTAATAACATTGTCTTACAATCTTGTTTATACACACACACACACACACACACACACACACACACACCCCGAAACACATTGCCCTCTTTCTGCAAAACTGAACCCACATTTTAAGGTTCAATTCAAGACCTACTTCTCTGGCCATTACAGCTTCTTCTTGGAAGTCTCACTTCTCACACCCTGCAGTGATTTCCAAACCTGGATGTGAGCTATGATTACCTGGAAGGTTCCTTAAAAATAAAATATTTTTCAGGACTCCACTTGAAATTAACAATCTCTGGGGCTGGGTTTGCATTTTGAAGTTCTCCAGATGATTTTAATGCGTCTCACCACCCATCAACTGGGAACCATTAATTAGTAAGCATCACACAATTAATACTTAACTGTTGTCTCAATGATTTATGTAGTATGTTGACCTGTGTTTTATGTCAGGACATCTCAACTTTTTTTTTTAAGATTTTATTTATTTATTTGACAAACAGAGATCTCAAGTAGGCAGAGAGAAAGAGGGGAAAGCAGGCTCCCTGCTGTGCAGAGAGCCCGATATGGGGCTTGATCCCAGGACCTTGGGATCATGACCTGAGCCGAAGTCAGAGGCTTTAACCCACTGAACCACCCAGGCACCCCGGGACATCTCAACTTTTAAAGTGCACGTAAATCACCTAACATCTTGTTAAAATGAGGATTCTGACTCAACAGATCTGGGGTGGGGCCTCAGAGTCTGTATTTCTTTTTTTCTCTCTCTCTTTTTTTTTTTTTTTTAAAGATTTTATTTATTTATTTGACAGAGGGAGACATAGGAAGAGAGGGAACACAAGCAGGGGGTGTAGGAGAAGGAGAAGCAGGCTTCCCGCCAAGCAGGGAGCCCGATGCGGGGCTCAATCCCAGGACCCTGGGATCATGACCTGGGCCACCCAGGCACCCCAGAGTCTACATTTGTAACAGGTTCCAGCTGATGCTGATGCTGATATCTGCGCTGATATCTGTGCTGATATCTCACGCTGCTAGCTTGTAAGTGTTGAGCACTCTGGTATCAGGGTCTCTGCTTTCAGATTTCTTTCAATTCAAGGCTATTATTTTAAATTATGTAGATTTTACCATGAGGTCATTCAGTCCTTGTAATTAGTTCTTATTCTGATGGATCTTCTGTTAGTAGTGTCATGAAGCCATCTACTTCTTGACTAAATAGTTCTGGAAATCTTGACTCACTCCCATGGTATGTCCTCCAAGATGTCTAAATGATACAATCAGAAGCCAATATCCAAGAATCTTTCTTTCAAAGTCTCAGTAATTTGAATTACCTGTCATAGTCCTTTTTTTCACAGCCTGAGATGGTCCTTTTTATTGAAGACAAAAACACAACCTGTAGCTTATAGGAGCCTTCAGGCAAGAATTAGAGTAAAACAAAAGCTATCTGCAGAGCAAGAAACTTGTGCTGAAAACAAAAGTTTACTAAAGGTTTTCATGGGTAAAAGGTCTGATGAGAGTTCATAATAATAATGCAACTGACAAGAAAATTAGATTGTTTCTGGGCCATAAAAAACAAAGATAATAAAGTCATTTGAAAAATGTACACAAAATGTCTTTCTTTTAGCACGATGATTATGCCTGTTTTCAACAAAGTCGATGAATGTTACATTTGATGAATAGAAATGAATGCAAAAAATTTAACATAATTATTCAAAAGGAAAATATCTTAAAATGTACAATACTCCTGCAGCGTAATATGTATAATATACCAGGAATATTATAAGACATACTAAGAATATATGAAGAATATCAAGTTAAAGAGATTCAGTAAGTCTGAAGTAGGTTCTTGATATCTGTATTTTTATAAAACTCTACACATAAATCTGATGTGAGTCTCCAACTGAAATTCACTGGACTAAAAGATGCTAGATTCAAATTAAAGAAGTAAGGCTGTGACTTAAGGCTGTATAACTGAAAATTACGACTGAAATAACTGAAATTATGGCTGATAACACTATTACTGTTCTAATACTATCAGACAATATCAGACAAAGCACCATCAAGACTCTGAGAGGGGCGCATGGGTGGCTCAGTCAGTTAAGCGTCTGCCTTCAGCTCAGGTCATGGTCTCAGGGTCCTGGGATGCAGCCCCATGTCTGGCTCCCTGCTCAGCGGGGAGTCTGCTTCTCCCTCTCCTTCTGCGCCTCCCACCCTGGCTCTTGCTTGCTCTCTCGTGCTCTCTCTCTCTCTCTCAAATAAATAAAATCTTAAAAAAAAAAAAAAAGACTGAGAAATAGCAACATACCAAGGATAGTGAAGGGCATTCAGGAATCCCCAGGAACGTTCTATAAACCTCACAATTTTTAAAATACTTATATTAATGAGTGACATTTACTTACACAAATTTAACCTCAGGAAAGCGGAGTATCTCTTCTTATTTGACTACTCTTCCTATGTGACTAATCAGTAATAACTAATAAATAAACTTATCATTTCACTTTTGGAAAGTGAAAGAACACAACTTTATGATTTCCCAGGAGCCCTCTAAGAAATTACAAAGATAGTTTTTGGTGAAAATATATTCTGAAAGATTTACTGAACTTCTTTTATATTTAGGATCTGACTTAGAGAAAGAAAAATCAAATAAGCTTGCACAGGAGATGTGAACACTTGATTAAGATAAGACTATGGGCTGGGGCACCTGGGTGGCTCCATGGGTTAAGCGCCTCTGCCTTCAGCTTAGGTCATGATCTCAGAGTCCTGGGATCGAGCCCCACTTCGGGCTCTCTGCTCAGCGGGGAGCCTGCTTCCCCCCTCTCTCTCTGCCTGCCTCTCTGCTTGCTTGTGCTCTCTCTCTCTCTCTCTGTGTCAAATAAATAAATAAAATCTTTTTTAAAAAATGAAAAGATAAGACTATGGGTGCCAGACAAAGGATATGAAAGCAAAAATAAACTATTGGGACTATATCAAACTAGAAACCTTTTGCATGACAAAGGAAACCATCAACAAAATGAAAAGGCAACCTGCTCAGCAGGAGAAGATATTTGCAAATAAAATATACAATAAAGGATTAATATCCAAAATATACAAAGAACTTATACAACACAGCAGCAAAAAAACTCCAAGTTATTTAATTAAATGTGGGCGGGGGGGGTGCCTGGGTGGCTCAGTGGGTTAAAGCCTCTGCCTTCAGCTCAGGTCATGATCCCAGGGTCCTGGGATCAAGCCCGCATCGGGCTCTCTGCTCAGAAGGGAGCCCGCTTCCCTTCCTCTCTCTCTGCCTGCCTCTCTGCCTACTTGTGATCTCTGTCTGTCAAATAAATAAATAAAATCTTAAAAAAAAAAAAAAAAGTGGGCAGAGGACCTGAGTATACATTTTTTCCCGAAGAAGACATACAGATGGTAAATAAATACATGAAAAGATGCTCAACACCAGTAATCATCAGGGAAATGTAAATCAAAACCCCAGTGAGGTATCACCTCACACCTGTCAGAATGGCTAAAATGAAAAACACAAGAAACAACAAGTGTCAGCAAGGATGTAGAGAAAAAGGAACCCTTGCACACTATTGGTAGGAATGCAAACTGGTTTAACCACTGTGGAAAACAGTATGGAAGTTCCTCAAAAAATTAAAAATAGAAATACTGTGGGGCACCTGGGTAGCTCAGTCCTTAACCATCTGCTTTCAGCTCAGGTCATCATCCCAGAATCCTGGGATTGAGCCCTGCATCGGGCTCCCTGCTTGGCGGGAAGCCTGCTTCTCCCTCTCCCGCTCCCCCTGCTTGTGTTCCCTCTCTCACTGTGTCTGACTCTCTGTCAAATAAATAAATAAAATCTTTAAAAAAATAAAAATAGAAATATCATATGATCCAGTAATGCCACTAATAGGTATTTACCTAAAGAAAACAAAAACACTAATTTGAAAAGGTATATTCACTCCTATGTTTATTGCAGTATCATTTACAAGAGCGAAGCTATGAAAGCAACCCAGCTGCCTATCCACAGCTGAATGGATAAAGATGTGTATATACATAAAATGGAATGTTAATCAGCCATAGAGAAGAATGAGATCTTGCCATTTGCAATAACACAGTTAGACATAGGGGGTATAATGCTAATTGAAATAAGTCAGAGAAAGATAAATGCCATATGATTTCATTTATATGTGAAATCTAAACAAAACAAAGCAAAGAAACAATCAAAACCAGACTCCTAAATATAGAGAACAAATTGGTGGTTGCCAGAAGGAATGTGGATGGGGTCATGGGTGAAACAGATAAAGAGGATTACGAGGTATAAGCTTCCACTTACAAAATAAGTAAATCCCAGAGGTGAAAAGTACATCATAGGGAATACAGTCAATAATATTGTAATAACTTTTTTCGTTGACAGAGGGTGACTACACTTATGGTGAACAGGGAGTAATGTACAGAATTGTGGAATCATTATGTTGTACACCTGAAACTAATGTAACACTGTATGTCAATTACATGTCAATAAAAAAAAAAGATTATTGGCGCCTGAGAACAACATTTGGTTATATATTTAATCAAAGTGTAAATAAACATTTTAAAATTTAAAAAAAGAGGTAACACGATTGTAAAGAATCTCCGTGAGGAATGAGAAACCTTTTTTTTTCCTTTGTCAAGAATATAATAAAATCAACATAAAGCATAGGAAATTATTCTGATTAGACACAGAATCTCTGATGTCAAGAAAGTAAAATATAACCTTTTATATTGTAGGCAAAGGCAATAAGCAGTAAAGAAAGAAAATCATGCCATCAAAATTGAGCACTTTGCTAGGATTTCCCACACGTTATGACTTTTTTTCAAACTCAGTTTTATAAACCAGGACAAATAAAATTCACATTCCAAGTTTTGTCCTTATTAGCTTTTTCATACTCCAGAACACAGCAATACTTCAAGACAGATCTCAGGGGCTCTGCAAGCTCAGCAATAATTTCATTATAATATTAAGATGTTGTTAATATGTAATATGTTCATCTTTGCTATCTATAAATGAGTTGACAAATAAGTGTCCTAAAATTTCCTCATTTTTATTTCTAATGCAGTAAATAATAGTTAATCCACACAGATAAGAGTTCTTTGGCATCCTCAATAAAGCCCTAAGAATATAAAGGGGTTCAGACACCAACAAAGAAAGAGATGGAATACTACTACGTCAAAACAAAATTGCCTTTTTTCCTTGAAAAACAAAGGCACACACACAACTGTGTTTTTCTATCACTATTTCTCCCAGTGTAGTTTGAACTACTTTTTAAATTATAACCTTAAAAAAAAAGTAACTAACTTGTATTTCATGAAGAAAAGAGGGATGAAGTAGATAATTTGTTTTGCACAAACATTTTAGCAGACAGGCAAAACCCATATACAACTTTCTACAGCCACACACTTCCTTTTTATTCCTTCTCAAAGAGGCAAAAATGAACACATTCGTTGACATGGTCCAAGGATACAGCCTCTCTGTTGCATATATATAGTAAGAGTAAATCTTTGTAAACATAAAATTATGCTTGGTAATTATATGACCTAGGTATCCAACGGTGAGTCATTAAAGAACTCAATCTAATATCAATCCAAGATTTCGAGCTACTTTAAGATCTTAGAAATTATTTTTAAGATGACATACCTCAAAACATAATTGTTGCTGAAATAAAAAAGTTTTCAGAATAACTTTTCAGTTATAAAATAAAGTTTTCAGAATGATTCAATGTAGTTAACACAAATTTATATTTTTCATAATCTTAGACATTAAGTAGGAGTAATGTTAGCTTACTTGATCTGGATACATTTAGGAAAAACATACAAGTAGAATAAAAATGTATTTAACACTGATAAATCAGAGAAGACATAGAAGTTTTTATTAAACCAAAATTATTCAACTGGTGTCATTTGCCAAAATTATGTGAAGTTAGATTCTCAAACATTTTTTAATTTTTCTAAAAACTTCCTAGCACATTTAAAGTATTAGAAGTTCAATTTCCTTATTTTCTGAAATTTAGGGAATATTAAATTTTTGTATGTACTTATTTATACCTATAAGCCAATACAGATTGAAAACTCTAGGAGCTCAAAATAGAACTCTTTTAATTTGGAGATACTTTGTAATCTAATTGATTAGCATTCTCCAAGACAGGAAAATATTGAACACTCAGACATAAACAAGTAAAGACCTTCCTAAAGTCTAGACACATGGGCAGGCAGATACACAGAGAGTTTCTAGCTTCAATTCTAAAATTGTAGCCATGAATCAAAGGTAGGTAAGTACAGAAACACAAAACTTTACTGGTCTAGATATCAAAGAGCTATTCTTTTCAAAGGGCATGAAATTCTTGGTTTCTAAAAAATATTTACTTATTTATTTTAGAAAGAGAGAAAGAATGAGTGAGAGTGGTGGGGGGAGGGGCAGAGGGAGATGCTCTTCAAGCAGATTCCCCACAGAGCTCAGAGCCTGATGTGAGACTCACTCCCATGACTCATGAGATCATGACCTGTGCCCAAATCAAGAGTCAGACACTTAACTGACTGAGCCACCCAGGCACCCAGAAATCCTTAATTGATTTGATCTCAATATAGGCAAATGGAAAAAACAAAGAAAAACTATACCCTGATGTCTCTTGTCAACACAGACTAGATTTGTATCAGCCAACGTTCCCTTTATAGAAATCACCAAAGGGTGAGGTCATAGAACAAAATTTCCAACCACTGTAGCATAGCACAGTGTTTAAGAATCGTGGGCTCTGGGGCACCTGGGTGGCTCAGTGGGTTAAAGCCTCTGCCTTCGGCTTAGGTCATGATCCCAGGGTCCTGGGATCGAGCTCCAAGTCGGGCTCTTTGCTCAGCAGGGAGCCTGCTTCCCTTCCTCTCTCTCTGCCTACTTGTGATCTCTGTCTGTCAAATAAATAAATTTTTAAAATCTTAAAAAAAAAAAAAAGGATCGTGGGCTCTGAGGGCACTTGGGTGGTTCAGTTGGTTGGGCATATGCCTTGGGTTTGGACTGTGCTCCGGGGCTCCTGGGATGATCAAGCCCTGCATCAGGCTCCTTGCTCAGTGGAGGGCCTGGTTCTCTCTCTCCCTCTGCTCCCCACCCCCACCACTCATGCTCACTCTCTCTCAAATAAATTAATAAAATCTTAAAAAAAAAAAAAAAAGAATAATGGGATCTGGATCCAAGCTGTCTAGGAATGGAATTCCAGCTCCACCATTTACTAGCTATGTGGCCTTGGGCAGGTCACATTTCCTTGTTCTAGAAATATGAGGATAATAATAATACATACCTTTTGCATTGTTGTAAAGGTAACATAATATTAAGAATAGTGACTGGCACATTGTAAGCCCTATTCCTATGTTAATTCTTATTACTAAACACCAATTTTCAAACATAAAGCCCCAGCTTACAAGTCTATGTCTTCAAATATAGTGGGGCTCTCCATGATGCTCAGAAAACACCTTTATTATTTTTCAAGTTTCTTCCTATTTCAATTCCCCAAATGGAGTCCCCCAAGGGACATACATTACCATTTTCTACCTTTCTTTTTTTTTTTTTTTTTTTCTGGAATTAAGTACTACTTATTTAGGGAAGCTCTCTTATCTGAATTGTATAAAGACCATACAAAATCTATAAAAGGTTTTCATATTCAGTGGCTTAACATTATTTGAATTCTTATCATTGCTACATATGAGGAAAAGGAAAACATTTTTTTTCCTGAAAGCCAAGAAGGTAACTCTATATGTATACAATGCAATTTTGTTTTTCAAATAAGATTAATTAATAAATTGTACCACATTTACATCTGCATATGCTATAATGGGACAAATACTACTGTTTCAGATTGCAGCTGTTACTCCAGAGCTCTGTAGTAGATGAATATTGTTAAAACTCCAGCATTAAGCAGGAGGCCTTCCTTAAGACTCAGTATCCGAGGAAACCCATGTTGCCGGTACCCACTGAGGCTCCTCCTGAGCCTTCTGAATGGCAGACACCAACTGGGCACATGCATCTTGCAAGTGGTCATTCACAATCACGTGATCAAAAAATTGGCCAAACTGTTCTTCCATTTTTTGGGCTAAACCCTCCATCTCGTATAGATCTTCATCCTTGAACTTCATGTCCACAAAGTAGTTTGTAATGATCTTGGCATTTTTCCCAGATTGCTTCATACAGCTCATGCTAGATGGCTTTATAAATATGACATAGGGCTTCAGTTCCTGGGTTCGAGCTAATTGAATACCCTGGGGCTCTAAGTCCATGACACAGATCTTTCCCTCATCAAGGACTGTTTGAACAGCGTCCACACTGGTGCCATACAGGTGGCCTTTGTACTCACCATGCTCGAGCATCCTGTGACTATACACGAGGCTTTCAAATACTTCTTTTGACACATAGCGATAGTCCATCCATTTCGTAACTCTTTTTGGAGCGAGTGGTATGCGGCACAGCACTCTGGAAATGCTCAGGATTAAGTTCAATAAGTTGTCTTCTCAGTTCATTGACTCCAACCCCAGAAGGTCCAGCACGACGAGGCGGTGCTGCTTCGACGGGCGGCGCTGGTACCGGACCACCTCCTCGTAGGGGGCGCCCGGCGCGGGGAGGCTGCCGCCCGCACCGCCCAGCCCGGGCGCAGCTGGCCCAGGTGCAACTTGCGGCGACCTTTTTCTACCTTTCTTATTAGCTGTCAGTTCCTCCAACTTAGTGACAACATGAGGGCATCGGGTGGATCCAATCAGCTTTTAAGCCACACCAGACACCTTCCCCAACACCACTCTCATTCACTTTCTTACTGTGTCAGAAGAAATGAATCTCCTTTTCCTATAGAGGGACAATTCTGTGTTTATATGCTGGATCCTATACATTTCGATCTTCTCAAAGATTATCACCCCAAATTTGCCTTTTTTCCTGTTGCTATCAATAGCTTCCTCTACACAATCTTCTTTTATCACGCATATTTGGTAAAATGACCCCATCCTATTAAAAACAAACAAACAAACCAACAAACAAACCTTTAGGATGCCTAGGTGGCTCAGTCAATTAGGAATCTACCATTGGCTCAGGTCATGATTCTAGAGTCCCAGGACTGAGTCCTGCATTGGGCTCCCTGCTCAGCAGGAAGTCTGCTTCTCCTTCTGCCCATCACCCAACTCGTTTTCTCTCTCTCTCTCAAATAAATAAATAAAATCTTGGGGAAAAAACTCACAAAACTTTAATCCATCCTTCCCAATGTCTGTCTTTCCCTCCTTTAAGAGCTATATTTCTTAAAATACTGTAGTGTGTTCCTTCTCACCACTTTCAAATCACTCCTTTACTTCTCAACCCACTTCTTTTTATGTCCATCTTCACTAAGCCAATAAAGTACTCTCACTGGGACCACTGATGGCATTACTAAAGCCATATCCCGTGAGCATGTGTCACCTCACTTACCTTCAAAGTGTTTTTGACACTAATGACCACTGGCTACGTAAGAAATTTATACTCTACTTTGACTTCCTTTGACAGTATTTGTCTATTCTTGACCCTTTAGGTTCTCACATAAATTTACAATCACTTTGGCATGTTCTCAGAAAAAAAAAAAAAAAAAACCACAATTGGGATTTTACTGAGATTACTTTGAATCTCTATAGCAATTTGAGAAGAAAAGAAATTATAATACTGAACCTTCGAACACTCAAACAAGATACATCTATCCATTTCTTTAAGTCTTTTTAATGTTTCTAGAAAGGTTTTATATTTTTCCTATGGAATTGAACATCTCATCTCTAGTTAGATTTATTCTCAGGTACTTTACATTTTCATCCTATCATATATGGTATCATTTTAAAAATATTTTATTTGATAGGAGTTTGTAGTGGTACATAGAAAGTCAACTTATTTTATATGTTAATTTTATATAGAAATACTACTAAATTTACTTATAAATTCTAGTAACTTATTTGTATATTTTTTTAGATTAGCAATGCACACAATCATATCATTTACAAATGATTATATCATCTATAAAATAGTTGTTTCCCCTTTTTTAAAACCTCATACTGGGGTGTCTGGGTGGCTCAGTCAGTTAAGCAACTGCCTTCGGCTCAGGTCATGATCCTGGGGTCCTGGAATCGAGCCCCAAATCAGGCTCTCTGCTCAGGGAGCCTGCTTCTTCCTCTCCTTCAGTCTGCCATTCCCCCTGCTTGTGCTCTCTCTCTGTCAAATAAATAAACACAATCTTTTTTTTTTTTTTAAGATTTTATTTATTCATTTGACAGAGAGACACAGCGAGAGAGGGAACACAAGCAGGGGGAGTGAGAGAGGGAGAAGCAGGCTTCCCCGCCTAACACGGAGCCCCAGGCAGAACTTGATCCCAGGACCCTGGGATCATGACCTGAGCCAAAGGCAGACACCCAATGACTGAGCCACCCAGGTGCCCTTAAACAAATAAAATCTGGGGCGCCTGGGTGGCTGAGTGGGTTAAAGCCTCTGCCTTCAGCTCAGATCATGATCTCAGGGTCCTGGGATAGAGCCCAGCATCAGGCTCTCTGCTCAGCGGGGAGCCTGCTTCCCCCACTCTCTCTGCCTGACTCTCTGCCTACTTGTGATCTCTGTCAAATAAATAAATAAAATCTTTTAAAAAAAAAGAAATTTTAAAAAAAGTCAGAAAAAAAGACAAATAAAATCTTTAAAAAATAAAAAATAAATAAAACCTCATACCTTTTCTTTCTTATTTTGTCTTATTGCACTGTACAATGTTAAAAGAAATGGTAATAGCTGCATACTGGTCTTTTTTTCCCCAATCACAATGAAAAAGCTCTCCCCCCCATTTTATTGAGAAATAATTGACATGAAAAAGCTTTTCAGCACTAAGTGTTGCTTGCTGTTTTCCTCCCTTTTCCCCCCCCTCAAATGTCATCTCACTTGGGAATATTTCCATGATGCATCAGTCTGAGTTAGATTCCCCTTCTCTGCCTGTGCATTCCACTAACACAGTAGTTATTCATACTCTATTCTGAGTGATAGTTTTTCTGACTTTTCCAAAGTCAGACAAAGCCAAACAATCCCTTGGAACTAGCAAAGTACTTAGAACATAGAAGGAAATCAATAAATATCTGTTGAATGAGTGATTAAAGTGGAACATTGTGGTTTTCTTTTTTTTCTGAATGGCTTTTAAATTATTGCTACATTCTTGTAGTCAATATTTTCATTAGTGGGGAGAAAAATCTATGAAATAAAATGAATATAATTCATTATAAAGTGTTATATACACCAAGGAGAAAAACTAATTTTTTAAAAAAAGATTTTATTTGTTTATTTGACAGAAAGCGACACACCAAGAGAGGGAACAAAAGCAGGGGGAGTGGGAGAGGGAGAAGCAGGCCTCCTGCCAAGCAGGGAGCCCAATGTGGGATTCGATCCCAGGACCCAGCCGAAGACATTTAAAAACTGAGCCACCATCCCGGGGTCCTGGGATCAAGCCCCGCATCGGGCTCTCTGCTCCGCAGGGAGCCTGCTTCCCTTCCTCTCTCTCTGCCTGCCTCTCTGCCTACTTGTGATCTCTCTCTGTCAAATAAATAAATAAAAATCTTTATTAGAAAAAAATAAATAAATAAAAAATTAAAAAATTAAAAAAATAAAAACTGAGCCACCCAGGTGCCCCAAGAAAAGCTAATTGTGGTTGATTGCATTTGGTTTCCCTCCCTCCAGTGCCCCTCCTAGTGGGAGGAATTATACATCCCCACACTGGTGATTTCAGAGGCTTGTGTTGGCCAACAAAAAACATGGGTGGAAATTACATGAGTCACATCCAAGCAGAAGCTTTAAAAAAAAGCATATGATGTACCATAGCTTATCTTTTTGCTATCAGTAGTCATGTCTAACAGTAATTTTCTTTCTTTTTTAAGATTTTATTTTTTTTAAATTTTTATTTGACAGACAGAGATCACAAGTAGACAGAGAGGCAGGCAGAGAGAGAAGGAAGGGAAGCAGGCTCCCCGCCGAGCAGAGATCTGGATGCGGGGCTCCATCCCAGGACCCTGGGACGATGACCTGAGCGGAAGGCAGGGGCTTTAACCCACTGAGCCACCCAGGTGCCCCCTAACAGTAATTTTCTTATGAATAACTCCTTCATCAGTCTGGCTTCCAAAGTAAAGACAGCATGGAACAGAGCCAGAGATAACATACAATGGACATGTAGCATGGGTGAGAACAAACTTTTATAGATATGAGCCACTGCAACTTGGGAGTTCACTTATTACTACAGCATGACGCAGTCTAAGCTGACATACTAACATACTTGAATTCAGCTTCTCAGCACTTCCGTAGTACACGATAGTTGATACAGTTCATATTATCATTTCTTAAATTAACACACACCCCTGAATTTTACATAATGATACTTCTATCTATTCCTCCAACTGAAAAAATGGACACTCCTCAGTCTTCTAAAATTCATTTCAAAGTGTATAGGTGAGGCAGACATAGTTAGCTGTCTATTCAATATATGTTCACGTTTGTCCTTACAAATAGAGCTTCAAAATTGTTGAAGACAATATACCTAGCTAACATTATAACTTTCACAGATTCCTTTGTTGTTAAGGGTGGCTATGAAATTCCACTCTGACTACTAAGAGAAAAGGTAGCAATATGCTACCAAGTGGAAATTCTAGGAAAACTACTATCTTCTTGACAAAATGGGACAAACTCTTGATGAGTTGTGTCTTTTGCCTTTTGCTCTTCTTTACTATTCTTATATGTTGAGACCTTGTGTTCATGACAACCAAACGTGCAGAGTCCAAGCTATGGGACCAAAACCAAAGAGTTAATCAGTGAAATAGTTGGTATAATAGAAAGAAGAGACACCACCATTCCACTCCTTGATTCCTGGACTTAGACTATTGTTATGCTTCTGAGAGAAAAAGTAGTATAGAATTATTGCAGATTTGAAGCATGTACCACTAAGGCATAATCCCAGTCTCTCGGGATTTTATCTCCCAATTGGTGCCATAACAGTCTTCAGTGGGATATTCTACTTTTTGAACAGGCCACCACTTCTTGGTAATGGGATCTTACCAGTGTATTCCATAGGTATAAACTCAATGCTGCACTTCTGTATACTGTGAAATGAGTTCCTTGGCAACTGAATACCTTGGTAGTGGATAAAGTCTTAAGTTCTCTGACTACTGAACTGGTCGGCAGGAAAAGCAAACCCATATCCAGAAGATATATCTATTCCAATAAGAACAAATCGTGTCCCTTTATGATGGAAGGAAACCAAAGTAATCAACCTAAAGGACAACTGGTGCCCTAGAAAAGGATGTCATATTAGAGATCCAGGATTGGCCTCTAGCTTAGTAGCTAGCACAGAGGTTACAACTTGTTAGAAATATTTCATCTCTAATCTTCTTGTTCTTCTTGTTCCCCCCAGGAATGTCATAAAACTCAAACAAAAATTATGCTTAGTAGAGAAAAATTGTGCATGGCACACATACAGTACATAGCAATATTAATTATAATGCTTTTATAGTTCCCAATAAAGTTAGTGTTTTCTAAAATTTTAATAATGGACACGAGTTATTTTCAAAAGGAGAAAAATAATTTTTTAAAAAAGAAAACTGATCATAGTAAGTTCAAATTTAGGTTGTGCATCTCATCTCCCCCACCAACACCAATGAAGAGAAATACTTAGTTGCCTTCCTTGTTTCTCCCCATGGTAATTATTTGCTCCACTGAAGAGTTAAATTTTGCCTTTATTTTAAAGATTTACCCATGCAGGGGCACCTGGGTGGCTTGGTTGGTTAAGCATCCAACTCCTGATTTCAGCTTAGGTCATGATTCAGGGTTATGTGATCGAGCCAAGCCCCACATCAGGCTCGTTACTCAGCGGGGAGTCTGCTGGAGATTGTCTCTACCTCTCTGTCACTCATCTGTGCATGCATGTTCTCTCTCGCTCAAATAAATAAATAAATAAATAATCAATCACGATTTAGCCATGACAAAATATACGTTTTTATTTCATTAGGGGAAATAAACTTCTTGTGTAAAATGAAACTTTCTGTGCAATGGAAATTAGAATTAAAAATATCTATCCACCTATCTTCTTTCTATTTATCTATTTTTCTATCTGTTATCTATTTCTTTTTGTCTGTCCGTCTCTTAGAATAGTGGTTTTCAGTCCTGACCAAAGAAGCACCGGAAATTTTATTATTGTTTGTTTGAGCCCCTTCCCTCTATGGAAAATACATCGCATCATTCACTACTCATTAAGGATGAATTTATCAAGTGCCAACTCTTCAGAAATTAGAGATATAGCAATGAACAGGGTACGTTCATCTCTGGAGTTTATATCCTCCAATTACATATAATAAACAAATAAATGTGCAATAAATATATCAATATATATTTATTTATAAAATTTAAAAAGCAAATATTTTTAAAAAGCAGGGTACAGAGATAGAAACTTACCTAAGTAGAGGATGGGGTTGGAGGGAGGCTACATAGGGTGACCAGGGGGAGGCCAGATGACTTTTGAGCAGACACCTGAATGGAGGAAATTCACCATGAGACAGTCTGAGGAAAGGCATTCCAGCCCGAGGAAACAGCAGGGGCAAGCAAGGGCTCTGAGGTAGAAACATATTTGAGGAATGGTAAGAAAGATGGTGAGGCAAGAGCAGAATGAGTGAGATAGAAACGGGCTGAATATCAGGTCAGAGAGACTGGCAGAGGCCAGCTAATGTAGGGTCTTTTAGCCAAGAGGAGGTCTGAATTCTATCCCAAGTGAGAGAGGAAGCCACTGGAATGTTTTGAGCAGGGTAGCAGGACTGTGCGTGGGTGTGTATCTGTGTGTGTCTGTGACATTCCTGGTGCTGTGTGCAGAATACTGAAGCTGAACAAGGGTGCATACACGATGGTCTGTTAACCAGCTGTTTTCAACACCTTAATCTAAAGATGATAGTTTTGACGAGCCAGGTGGTGGTGGGGGTGAACAGAAATGATCAGATTCGGATTATATTTGGAAATGCGATATAAGGAAAGAGGGGGGTTAAGGATGACTTTTAGATTTTTGCCTTGAGTAACTGGGTAAGTGATATGGCATCAAGTAAGAGGGAGAATGCCCAAGGAGAGTGGACTTGATGGCAAGTAGGATTCTTGGGAGTTTGGACACGATGGGTGTGACACACCTATTAGTCACTTAAGAACAAGTAGAGATGCTGAGTGGGCTGTTGGATGTATATGTCCAGAGCTCAAGGATACTTGCAAGGATGGAGACATAAATTTGGGAGTCATAAGTTTAAATGGTATTAAATAATAGGACTGCCTAAGAAGTAAGGATATGCAGAAAAGAAGCTTGAGAACTGAGTCCTGGGGAAGCTCAATATTCATTGTTTGAAAACCACAGCAAATCAAACACAGGACACTGACAGGGAGTATCTGGTGAGGTAGGAGGAAAACCAGGCCAGTGTGATGTCCCAGAAGTCAAGTGAGGGAAGTGTTTTAAAAGGGAGTGAGTGGTGAGTGTACTTAATGCCACTGAATTACACACTTAAAAATGCATAAACCCGCTTATTTTGTGTTATGCATATTTACCACAATAAAAAAGGGGGGAGTGAGCGATCAGTTGTGGAAAATACTGCTGAGAGCAACTAAGATGGGTATTGAGAATTGACTGCAGGATAGCAGTGGTTCTTAATCTGGGGTGATTTTGCTCCCACGGGGACATTTGGAGACATTTCTGTTTATCACAACTTGGAGGATGATATTGCCATCTAGTAGGTAAAGGCCAGAGATGCTGTTAAACATCGTATAATGCACAGGACAGCTCCCCAAAGCAAAGAATTATCTGGCCCCAATGTCAAAGGTCCAAGGTTGAGAAACTCTGGGATTTCCCAGTATGAGAATCATTGATGATGCTAAGAAAAACTGGTTCCGCAGAATGTTGGAGAAGAAAGCCTCACTGAAGAAGGTTGAGGAAAGTATGCTAGCTGAAGGAGTAGAGGCAACTCTTTCAAGGAGTTCTGCTCTCAATAAGAAAAATGAATGGACTGCTAATAAGGATTATAGCATCCAGAGAGGTTCTCATTCTAAGGACTGGAAATACGTCTATAAATTTATGTGCTGCTAGGAAGGAACGAGAAGGGGAAAAAGAAATGGGGATGCCTGAGAAGCTCAGTCGGTTAAGCATCTGCCTTCGGCTCAGCTCATGATCCTGGGGTCCTGGGATCCAGCCCTGCATCGGGCTCCCCGTTCAGCGGTAAGTCTACTTTTCCCTCTTCCTCTCCCTCTGTGATCTCTCTCAGTCTCTCTCAAATAAATAAAATCTTAAAAAAAAAAAAAAAGGAGGAAAAATAAATGATATAAGAGAAGGAGGGGGAATTTTGGCAGAGAAGGCAAGAAGGCATGGGATGCCATGCACACGGATGGTTTGGTCTTAGGCTCAAGGAGGTTTATTCATTGTGGGGTGAAGGAAAGAAGGCAAGTTTGTAGGTGCAAATAAAGGTACACATAAAGACATGGTTGTGGGAAATTGAGCAGTTATCTGTGCTTCTACAGTAGTAGTCCAGTCAGTACATTTCTAAATTCGATCTCTACAGTGGTCATTAAAGTATCGTTCCCACTTTACAGATGCAGAATAGTGGTCACCCAATATTATAATTCGTAAGTTTTAGAGTCGGGGCTAGAAAGATTGTAGGCATTTTGATTCCCAGCCTGGGCTAGTAGTTCTACTGCATGCTACCTATTTAAAGAGTATCACTACAGACTCATGCGTCTACATTGTCACTATTCTAAATTCCATATCTGTTAAATGTATACTAACATGACATTCCCTAAAATAAATATTCAAAATACCCATTAAATTTGTAATAAAATTACATCAAAAAAATCTAAAACAAAACTGTATTTCCCTTAAAAAAAATAATAAACTATTGCCTTATATAAGTACTTGAATACCAGCTTTTTTTTTTTTTCCTAGCTAGTTGGCCCAAAACAATCCAGAAAAGTTTGGGCGAGAGAGAAAAAGAATAATTATGTTTTAGTCTCAGTTAAATTTTAGCAGCAATTTACTGGCTAATTATAGTAATAATTCCTTGTTACGAAAATGTCCTAATAGAGTTAATTATATAAAGTACTTAAGTAACTAGACAGATTATTTTCTCAGAACATCTCGAAATCCTCAGGTAAAAAAACTAAAATAGCAAGAAATGTGGATTTCCTGCTGAGAAACATCATCAACAGGCATTCTTACCGAATTCTCAATTACCTACCTGGTTATCTGCTTTGTGAGTTCCCTGAGGGTGAAGACTGGCACTGTTTATTTGTGCATATCAACAGCAGGCTTGGCTCTTATAAAGTGCTCAATACATATTTTAATCTATTAATTGTTTAATGGTTTTTAATCACATTTTATTAACTTCCTCACATGATACTTCCCTTGAAACATGTTTTATAGAGTGGCAGAGGAAGAATATAAAATGAGCATTGAGAGGAGACATGTGAGAGGGAGGAGATGCAAAACAGTTTTATTGTTGCTCTTTATGGGAATGTGATACAAGCTTTTTAAAGAAAGAGACTATTGGAAATATTATTTAAAGGTATAATAACAGATATAACCAATGAAACAAAAATACCAATTGGGCTAAATACCAAAAGAAATATGTCAGCAAATAGAATGACATGTAAGTTATAAATCTACCGATATAAAACCAGAATGTATTAACACTCAAAAGGGAAATTGAAAAACAAATATATCTGTCATATACACAAAAATAGGCTTAATTCACCTTTTAGGGAAAAAATAAAAACACCTTCAGATCAGGTGACAGCTCTTTTCAAGATAATGTTCTATTCAAGATAATCCAAGGCAGAGCAAGATGACCAAAACTCAAACCGAGCGTCTTAGATCAGGCTGTTATAACAATAATGTCATAGACTAGATGGCTTACAAACAAAAGAAATTTTTTTTCACAGGCTGGAAGTCTACGATCGGGGAACCAGCATGGTTGGGTTCTGGTAAGAATCCTCTTTCAGGTCACAGACTGCCAAATGCTTGTTTTATCCTCACATGATGGAGAACGGAAAGAGCCTGCTTGGTTCCTTTTTGTAAAGGTTGCTAATCCCATTCCTGACCGCACTGCCCTCGTGACCTAATCACCTACCAAGGGCCCCACCTCCAAATACAATCACATGGTGGGTTAAAATTTTAGCATATGAATTTTGGGGGAACACAAACATTCAGTTTATAGCACCAAGTAATACTATAAGAGACCCAAACTATGTAATATGATATATATGAAAATATATTAAATTGTGCACACTGAAAATAGAGAATATATCTTCCTTTGAGTATCCAAGGAATTGTTAGAGAAATTGACTACATTATTAGGCCACCAGAAAAATTCAGTATCTTCCAAAAGACAGAACTGGTACAGAAAACATTTTCAGGATGTACTGCAATAAAACTTGAAGTTAATAAATATTTTTTACAAAGGCCTTTTCAGGAGCGCCTAGGTGGCTCAGACAGTTAAGTGTCTGCCTTTGGCTCAGGTCCTGATCTCAGGGTCCTGGGATCAAGCCCCACATCAGGCTCCTTGCTCAGCAGGGAGCCTGCTTCTCCCTCTCTCTCTGCTGCTGCTCTCCCTGCTTGTGCTCTCTCTCTTTCTCTCTCCTCGTCAAATAAATTAAAAAAAAAATAAAAAGGCCTTTTCACTTGAGAAAAAAAACCTCATTCTTTTTTTTTCCCATTTTTAAAAAATTATTAACATATAATGTATTATTTGTTTCGGGGTACAGGTCTGTGACTCATCAAACTCCTCATTCTTAAAAATAAATTTTGAAGAATTTCTAGAAAACAAAAGTGATAAAGAAAATACTACATACCAGCATCTATATGCTAGAGTTAAATCAGTGTTCAGAGTAAAATTCATAAATAATGATATAAAAAATAATAAAATTTAATTAAACATCCAACTAAATAAACAGAAGGAAGTGATAGAGAAAATTTTTAAAATAAAGCCAGAACCAAAATAAAACTAGTATTATTAACAAATAAATTGCCCAAGGGCACCTGGGTGGCTCAGTCAGTTAAGCATCTGCTCAGGTCATGATCCCAGGGTCCTGGGAGCGAGCCCCACATTGGGCTCCTTGCTTGGCGGGAAGCCTGCTTCTCCCTCTCCCACTCCCCCTGCTTATGTTCCCTCTCTCACTGAATCCCTCTCTGTCAAATAAATAAATAAAATCTTAAAAAAAAAAATTACCCAAGAATATTTTTATTAAAAAAATAGAATAAAATGAGTGAACAATAAGCTAACCTAATTAACACAAATCAGAAAGAAATCACAAATCCATAAAATAAGAACTGACAAATTATAAACAACCAAACAAGGATTACGAAAAAGAAAGAGATTAAGAGATTGCTTTGCCAAACAACTTGCAAATAAATTTGAAAACCTAAAAAAAAAACCGTAATATTTTGCAAAAATATAATTTACCCCAGAAGAGACAGGAAGTTTAAATAGATTGATTTTCCTAGACCAACTAAAGTTATCAATGATTTTCAAAGTCCACTAGCTTCACAGGGGATTTCTACAAACACTTGGAAGAAAAGATTATTCCGGTGATGTCTGTACCAATCCAAAGCTTAGAAAGAGAAAAGATTTCTCTCTCTCTCTCTTTTTTTTTTTTAATGAAGGAATTATAACATCAGCACCAAAAATCTGAAAAGGTTTGTAAGATAAGCAGACTTCCTGAGTTTGATTTTTGCCTTGGCTACACTCCGGATTTGTTATCACAGATAAGGGACTAATGTCTCTGTGCCTCAATTTCCTTACCTGTAAGAAACTTTCTAAGTCACAGACCACTGCTTGATACCATGAGGGCACTTACCAGGCCCTGGCCTGGACTGTCACCTAGCAATGCAGCAGAGGCCCCAGTAGGAGTGGACACGTGACATGCCTCGAGGGATTTCAAAATACACTTGGAACAGGGAGGCTTTGCTTGGAAGTGCTATATTACAAAGGTAGAAGCAATGAGCAAATAAATTGTGGGTTGTCGTGACTTGATTTGTGTAGGTACAGACTGGTGAAGCCAATGGTTATTTGAGTTAATTTTGAATATGCAAAGATATTCCCACAGATACTCGGGTTCAGAGAAAGAAACAGAGCTCAGTCTGTGGAATCTGAAAAGGTTTGACACAGTGGCATAGGAAGAGTGTGGTTCACCTTGGTAACTTCTTTAAGTATCTCACCAAGTAGGTCACTTCACATCTCAGAAGCTGTTTCTTCTTCTTCAAAGTCAGGCTGGTTAAACTATTTATCTGAAGGGTTGTTATTACCATCAGATGCAGATGATCTTTGTCTTTCTGTTAGCTGCCAGTGGTCATCCCACTGCTGGCCTCCCTTCCTTCCCTATCTAACCTAGACCAGTACCTCAGACTTCCTCATATACCCCTCCTATAATTATTCCTACCCAGAAATTCTTAAAAACCTCTGGATTAATACTATGATTTGTATTTTCTGTTTATACACTGAGAAGGAGAACACTATTGGAAGAAATCACACAACCATAACTAGGTACTACTACTACCTACTCACAAGTTCAATCTCATTTAGGTCCACAGTACCATCCCTTAAACATTTCATTGTTCTTTCTCGTATTCCTCTCATATTCTCCTCAGTAAACACCATAAATCTTCATCATTCTCCTCACGCAATTGCTCACTTTCAGCAGATAACAAAGCTGCTTTCTTTGTGGAGACTAATTAAGGCCATCAGGCATGACTTCCTTTAACTTTCAGCTCAGCCTCCCTGTAAACATACCCTTAGTCATGCACATCCTTAACTTCTACCCTCCAGGGTCAGAAAGTGTTGCCTCCTATCAACAAATGAATGGATAAAAATGATGGGGTGGATATACACAATGGACTATTATGCAGCCGTAAGAAAGGAAAATATCCTCCCATTTACAACAACATGGTTGGACCTTGAGCACATTATGTTAAGCAAAATAAATCAGACAAAGACAAGTACTATATGATATCACTTATATAAACCCTTAAAAAATAGTGAGTAAAATGGTGGTTAGCAGAGGATGGTTGGGGTGGTGTTAAGACTGATGGCATCTAAGAATACAAACTTGCAATGAGTAGTAAATAAGCCATAGAGATCTGATACACAGAATAATGCATACAGATAATAATATTGTACTGTAATTATATAATGTGATAAATATTGATACATCAGGAATCTTATTACAATATATAAATGTATCAAAATAACATGCTGTATACTTTAAACTTACACAATGTTACACATCAAATGTATTCAATACAAAAAAAAAAAAAAGTGCTGCTTCCCTTCTTTTGTTACAACCAACCAACACTCCTACTTTAGTGTCATCTACATGTCCTCCATCTCCCCCCTTTCCTCAAGATTTTTCTCCCTCAGTTATAACTCTCTGGAAAGCCTTTGCCTTTCTTCTGGCTCCTTCTTCTATCCTAAAGTCTATCTCTTCCTAAAATCCCTTTCTGAACATTTGTCCCTTCTATTTATCATCCGGGCTCTCTTGCTTCTGCCTCTCATCTTTCCCACTGGCTATTTACATGACTTACTTCCCATATAGGGGCCAAAGACAGGCCACCCCAAGATGGGCCACTTTGGCTTGAGCATTATTTTGAGTTAAAGGCAATCAAAACCCAGGAGAGTCAGAAAAACTCTTCACCTCCCACTCAGATGCCTGCTTGTACCAGGAATAGAGCTATTAACAGAAATTCCTCTTTACCTAAGAAACGTAACTGCGTAATAGGGCAACCTTTGTTTTACAAACATCTCCTCTCATCTTCCTCTTAAAGATCTTTTCCCTTTGTATCCTTAGACCCCCCCTATACCTTGCCTGAGCTCATATAAGTCTCATGGTACCTCACTGCCTTTGAAATTTCATGTTTGTGTGGAAACTAAATTTGATTTTCTCCTGTTAATCTGACAATTTGAGTCTTAGTCCAGCTGGAAGGACCTTAAAGGCCAGAGGAAATTCTTCCTCCCCGACACCATTCATGTCTCAACCCACAGCAGTCAGGCTTCTGTCTCTACAAAACTGCATTATATAAAGTGATCAAGGATCTCCGAATGGCCAAATCAATTGGACACTTTCCATCCTTTATCTCACTAGAATACTCAGCTTCTCCTATTTTTCAATGGGTTAGAAGACAAAACAATCAGCTAAGAGTGAGACTAGAAATAGTGGCTTCTGAAAGAAACAGGTTTCTGAATCCATTTTTCAAGAGTGCATCATATCCAAGAAGGTCTTCTAAGTCAGAAATGCAAATAGCAACAGAAGCCATGAAGCATGCATTAAATGAAGTAAAATGATGCCATCAACGTAATGATAGTTTCTTTGAGTGATTTAAGGGACAAAACTACCAGTTAGCTACTTATTTCTAACAATAAACAAGAATTAAATGATGGAAAATGCTATTTAATAGTCCCTGTGTTTTCAATATCATTGAAGCCACAATAATTTCTCCAAAAATTTTATTTAAATAATAGGAACCTTTTTCAGAAAACCAGAACAAGGTAGTGTTAGTAACTGATGAAGAAGCATAGGCAGCATTGTTCTTTGCTACCAATGTTATAGAATTCACTAAATATCTTACAGACCTGAAACATAAATTTCTACAGCTGTAAGAGAAATCACATGAAATTGGAAATGACAACCTCTAGAACAACATGAAGTACAAATTAGGAATACGTCCAAGGATCTGTCCATGTTGTATAAAAAAATGAAAGTCAGCCATTAGATCTACTTGAGGAAAGATCAGTAAAGATGCAATTAAGGGAGAATATAATCAAAGGAAAAGTTGTTTAGGGAAAATAAAAAATAAAAGCATCATTCTTAGGGGCACCTGGGTAGCTCAGTGGGGTAAAGCCTCTGCCTTCAGTTCAGGTCATGATCCCGGGGTCCTGGGATCGAGCCCCGCATCAGGCTCTCTGCTCCGCGGGGAGCCTGCTTCCCCCTGCCCACCCCCACCGCCGCACCGTCTGCCTCTCTGCCTACTTGTGATCTTTGTCTGTCAAATAAATAAAATCTTAAAAAAGAAAAAAAAAGCATCATTCTTAGATGAGCAATTTAGATGTCCAGAGGAAGAGAACTGTTTGATTTCCATGTGTTTCCCTACCATGATCTCCAATATAAAATCCTAGAGAATAATCACACAAATGAAAAAGGGATATTAGCAACTCATGGAATTAAGGGAGGCAAAAGTGCTACGTAATTGTATTCTAAAAGGATAGCTGAGGCTACAAACTGGATAGACTGATATTCTATTGTTTGTTTATAATGTCAAGTGGATACAGACCAGACACGTTAGATGTCAAAATAACAAATAGATTATACCACATCTCAGAATTGTTGAAGATGTTTCAGGGAAATGTGTCTACAGCTTCTGGAAGTGTTTGGGAAAAAATAGGCAAGAGGGCAGCAAATGTGAGTCTACAGACAATAGGGTATCCCATAGGATAAAGACAGTGAGGACACATCACACAGGAAGAAACAGGGAGATGCCTGAGAAAAAAACTTTGGGTTGAGCCCTAGCAGGATCCAAACTCTCACTTTTAAGGATTTTCAAGACCAAGTCTCTGTATCCAATGATGGAAATTGTATTCATTTTCTACAGCTGCTATAACAATTTACCACAGACTTAGTGGCTTAAAACAACATAAATTTATTATCTTACGGCTCTGGAAGTCCAAAGTTTGAAAAATGCATCTCATTGGGTTAAGCTCAAGGTGTCAGCAGGGTTGCATTTCTTTTTGTAGGCTCTAAGGAAGAATCAATTTCCTTGTACTTTCTAACTTCTAGAGGCTGCCTACATTCCTTAGTTTGTGGCCCTCCTCCTTCACCCTCAAAGCCAACAAGAACAGGTTGAGTTTTTAACTATATCACATCACTCGAATGTTCTTTTCTGCCTTCCTCTTCCAACTTAAAGACCCTTGTCATTATACTGGTCCCATCTGGATAACTCAAGATAATATCCCTATTTTAAGACGGACTGTGTTACAACTTGAATTCTATTAACATAATATATGTTATAGGACTGAAACATAGACATCTTTGGGGGGTCATTACTCAGCCTACAACAGAGAAAAAGGCAAATTTCTGGAATAAGGACTTGGAATGAGGACAAAGGCAGAAGTCCAGTTCGATAAAAATAGAACACATAGTGAAAACCCTATAGTTTGGAAATTTGGGTTAATATACATTTCAAAAAAGAAAAAACATGGAGAAAATAATTGATGTGTGGTTCAGGGAACAACTCAGGGGGAGATAAGTTATCCCTGGATGACCCTGATATTAAAGTTCCATTGCCCCAGTTAGGCAACATAGGGGGTTGGTAGAACTAAGCCTGTAAAAGTACTTGCCATTAATAGGACCCAAAATTACAAACTGGTCTGAAACCCTGAAGGGGGAGAAGAACTTGTTATCCCAAAATACGCCTCTTTGGCATAAGGATTCATTTAGGCTGATTATTTTTAAGAAACAGCAAACACAGGAGAAGCTCTGAAAACCGGAATAGAACTACTTTTTTGTAAAAGACATTAACATGTATAAGGGAAATCTTCATTTGTAAGTGTGTCTCCCTCTCTGTACCAGAAATGGAAGAATAACTCTGTAGAGTTATTCTGTAAATCTGTAGAAACGCTTATCAGTGGAGAAGGCATCTTACCCCTGTTTCCTGTGTCTTTCCTGGCAACCTCCCACAACTGACCTCCATCCCCAGCATCTTCTTTTGTCTTTAGCTGGAGACGATGTTTAAGGTGGTGGCTTGCGCCACTTTGAGGAGTTACTCAGTTTTCATGAGTCTTTCCCATGTATACAGGAGGTATAAATGTTTTAAACTTCTGTTTGTTTTTCTCCTTAATCTGTCTATTATTTTAGGGGAGTCTCAGCAGAGAATTTAGAAGCATAGAGGGAAAACTATTTTTCCTCCCCTGCAACCCCACTGGGAAGGGGACAGAATGGTTGTGCTTAGTTTGCTAGCAAGATGAATGGGAAAGTTATTGTGATAGTTATTTTGAGGTATTAGCCTATGTTCTTTATCCTTCAGCTATTTCCCCTTTCTCACCCTCGTTTACACTCTTGACTTTATTCAGGGAGATAGACTGTCTCTGCTTATTCTCAGGAAAGAGGTGAGGCAAGGAAGAATTTTTTTTTTTTTAATCTATAAATTTCTTCCTGGGTTTTCTGTTTCAAAAGCATACACTCTCAAGACATAAAAATAAAAGTATTTGAAAACATCATTAGTGAGAACTGGAGATTTAAGGGGAAGGAGATTTCCAGCAGAGACTTGGGATTCCTCTACATTGTGTGAGAGAGAGGCAGAAGAGAGTATAAGAGTGTAGGCGTTGGTGGATGCTGACATATCCAGTCCTGGTGTGAGCAGGAAATGCATTCATGGTGAGTCCAGGCAGGGATTGCCCCAACAACCTTATGCGGGAGATGCCATGTCTGTGTCCCAGTGGAGTGAGAATGGAGCAAAATAATTCCCATGTCCTAAACATTGAGCCACAAGTAACAGATCAGCTGGATGAGAGAGTCAAGACAGAGACATTACAGGATCAGATTCTTCCCATTTCTAACTCCTTGGTAATATTTAAGAACCTTCAGTCTTAAAAAGTGTGCTTCGAAGGAAAATCTTGAATTGACTGAGATTAGATTCCTGTCACTCTCACAGAATGGAATCTGAGTTGGGGGGAACAGACTCCTCAAGACAACGAAAAGCTATTCTAGGCAAAATGAGGATAATAGCTCTCGCAGGGAAACTCTTGAACGGGGACTAGAAGTAATAGGTATGTATCTAAATATATTCCCTTAATTTCAGTTTTCGTTACTAGAGAGATCAATGCAGACAAAATTAGACATTAACATATTATTGCATACTGCAGATGGTTGATTAAGTTGGGGCTTGAAATCTGCAGAAAAGGCAATTGAAAACAGATGATGTTGAAGTCCCTCTAGAAAGGGGCGGTATTCTTTTGTACTGCTCATAAAAGGATGGTGGTGTTCCCTGCTGCTTGCATTCAGCGAGATTTTATTCATTTTACCTTGGCAATCATCAGAGGTGAGTAATTTCATATCAAATAAACAAGTGAGTAATTTCATATCAAATAAACATTCTTCTCAAGCAGGGATAGCACTGATACTTAATAAATAAACAAAAATAATTTACATTTACCCGATGTAACCTTAGAGGCCCCTGATGAGGTTCAAAATGTTCTCTCTCACAGCTTTAAAATATCTGTGAGAATCCTAAAAGCTGTGAGCACCTTCTGTGCTGCGGGCTAGTCAGTCTGATGTGGAAAGGGAAGCGAGCAGCCATGCTACAGAGGAGATGGGTAAGAGGCATCTCTAATATGCCTGTCACTTCTGCATGCACCATTCAAGCTGTATGTCTCCCAAGAATCCTTTTTCTGGGGGCTTCCAAACTTGTTTATGCCATTCTTACTTGGTTTTCTTGATTCTGTGATTGAACTAAATATTACATAAACCAATGGAGTTAGTATAAAAAGAAGAACATTGTTATGATAACTCGAATCTCTTTGGAAAGACTCAATACATGCAAATTGCTTGTAAAAGCAAAAATTGCAAATTGTAAAAGATAGAGTGGGTGGAGTAAAACAACTTCAAAGGGTGCTTTGGTGAGATTGCTTCCCTGGAGTCTAAGGTCTCAAGGGAGAAAAAAAAAAATCCACCACAGGAAACAATGGACTATGCATTTAAGGAATAGATTATTCACATACGATTTTTTTTTTTTTAAATGAAAATTTCCACAGGTCAGATACAAATGTGAAATAGTTTTCATTTTGGAGTAACTGCCACCAACCGTGCTCTAGCAACCTCCTCAGGAGTCTCATTTTTATGGTAAAATGTCTTAATCACGTTTAGCTCTTGGAACGATCTCATTCCAGTTTTTAAGGCACTCTTTCTACAACTTCAATATTTTACTTGTTTTAAAATTGTCCTTTTCATTCTCTTGTGGCTCTCAGATTCCCCTGCTTCTTTCCCCAGTTTTCTCTCTAGCATGAGAATGGGGAGGAGAGGAGTAATAGACATTGGAGTCAATTACATCAGTAATTATGACCAACCCCAAGGGTTGAGTCTTTAAAGGCTGAGCATGAACAGATGTGGATAAGTGAGGATCTCAAAAGATCTTACTAAACAGTGTAGGGGAGGAAAAATGACTTTCCCTTTACTCTTCTAAGTTCTCAGCTGAGGCTCCCCAGAAATAAAAGACAGATTAACAGGAGAAAAATAAGCAGAAGTTTAATAAAATGTATACCTCTTGTATACATAAGAGAGACGCAGGAAAACGAAGTAACTCCCCAGAATGGCCCAAGCCCAGAGTTTCTAGAGACTTGGTCATCTTCTTCCTGTCACAGAAAGGAATACACCCTTACAAAGGAAAATTTCTCTTATAAATATATACGTTTCTTATGAAAGGCTAACTTCTATCTGGGTTTTCAGAGCTTTTCTTGTGTTTGCCATTTCTTAAAAATAATCAGCCTAAAATAATCCGTATGCCAAAGAGGCATATTGTGGGGTGGCAAATTCTCCTCCCCTTCAGTGGGATCTCAATCCTGACAGCTCCTGTACGAACAGCCAAAATTCATCATCCAGTGTTCATGGGGAATTCAAGAGGGTGGCCCAAATGATCATTTCCTAATGTTCCTTCTCTCACCTAGTTACCAGCAAGGCAGGTCAGTGAGCTAAACAGACATCCAACTCAGGAATGTGATGTTGGCTTTCTTTCCTGCAAACATTCTCCAGTTGTTCAGGGCATAGCCTCCCCTCACGGGGAGAAGAGGAGTGTACCTCTCTTCTTGAACACTGTTCTTCTCCCAAAGTTCACCTCTCTCCTTCCAAGACATCCACTTGCGTGGAATGGGGTAGAGGAATAAGGAAATAAAAGCTAGTCCTGCTGGCTCCTCTCTGCAGCCCTGGAAGCAGGTGGCTAGTCCCAGTCATGGCTATTTTTGTAAATTTAAGGTTTGTCCTACTTAATCCCTTTTGTTTTCAGCTATGCAACCTAATTTTGAAGGCCTAAACAAAAAACAAAACTAGAGAAAATCCCACTCGACACCTAGCAACATCATCTCTTTACATTAGTAAGACAACTTGGAACTCCCATCAGACTTACACTATAGGAAGAGGGCTTAACTCCTACAGCAAAGGATTGGCAAGGGAATGTCATGTTTCTAATATGTATGTTTTATGATTCCTTACTTTATTAGTTTACAGATCGTTCAGATCAGTTCAAGTAGGAGGGTTTATTTGTAATGCAAGCACCCAAATGTGAGATATCTACAACTACACAGTTTCTCCTCAAATATTCTCTCCTCTTATCTGTTATAAATAGTTCATTGTCTACACTATTCCAGATATAAAAACAAATAAAAGGCATTCCCCTTCGCTTCTTGAGGTTCTAAGACTGCAATTCAGCTTGCTACCGGTACCTTTTTAGAAAAACTATTCCCCGGGGCATCTGGGTGGCTCAGTTGGTTAAGCATCTGCCTTCAAGTCAGGTCATGATCTCAGGCCCTGGGATCTGCACCCCTCCACATCAGGCTTCCTGCTCAGTGGAGAGTCTGCTTCTCCCTCTGCCCCTCTCCACCTCATGTTTCTTCTCTCTCAAAATAGTCCCAAAAGACTATTTTTTAGTCTTTTAAAAAATAAAAAATAAAACAACTATTCCTGAACAAGCTCCTTAAGTTCTGCCTTTAAATAATTTGCTTCAACATAGTTATTTACCTTCTCACCACTTGTTCTCTAAAATAGTCAATATGAAAACTTTTTTAAGCTATAGAAGATTCTAGAACAGAGACTGTGGTTTCTCATGCCAATCTTGCCCATTCTTTCAAAGTGTTCTAACTTGTTGTCTTCACTGAGTCTGTTATAGCAAATAAAACAGATCCCTTCAAATCACCAAAGTGGTTTTCAGATATTTTTTAACAAATTTATTATTCACCAAGTGTTAATCCTACTTATAAAATGCATTTAAAATATAGGTATGCATTATATTAACAAGTAAGAAGCTTTAAGTTTGCTTTTGGTTTATAACTTATTGCTCTCAAGGCCATTTGTATAACAGCAACCCAATAAAATCTCTGAGAAAATACTATCCTTGAATAAATAATTTCTACTGAGATTTTTTTTTAGCTGGTCCCATGTTTTAGCCTCTTTTCACATACACACTTGCCAAAATATTTAAAGACTCCATTTCATCCTTATTGATCTAGTAACAGTAAATCATATGCTAACTCAGTAACAATTAGAATACCTATTGTAACTGACCTACTAATTTCAACCTCTCTTAAATCTTTATTCATCACCATTAATTTTATGTCGTCTCACATATTGTAAGAGCCCTGCTTATCACAGCTTCGGATAACTGCAAAGCCACTTTGCATAAATGATGATTTGTGCTTTTGAAATCTTACTTTCTGTTTTTAAAATTATTCTAAAACCAATGGTATGTATTTTTAATTTAGAGTTTTATTTACAATGACTTTGGTGAAACGCTGAAGATCAATGTGCCTATGTATACTCAAAAATAGAGTCTCTTAAAATATCACCTGCAGGTACCTGGATCAGGATCACCAGGAATGCTTCCTTACTAGTCCAGGCTCTCAAACAGCAATTTCAAAGGATGAGGATCTGAGAATCTACGTAAGTGATTCTTATGGATATGAACTTTAAAATGTCAGAAAAACTTCACTTTCCAAAGATCCTAAAATAATTTAAAAAACTACCCGGGCAATCAGGGATAACAAGATATCTCTAGCGACCCATATGGGAAACACATGTCTACCTACCATTTAAGGACAACATATAAAGAGCCTATTTCTCTCAGTATATATAAATGCCTGGGATTATTTAGAAGCCACTTTAAACCACTTAGTTTTTACTGCATACATTCATTCAACAGATACTCGTTGAATGCACACTGTATGTAAGGCACTAGCAATAAACTACGTTCTGAGGACCTAAGAACATACTGACCTTGCCCTGGCAGACAGTACAGTCCAAGAGACCTGGCTAGGTATCTATCTGGGAGCACTGCAAGATGGGCTATTAATTTAATGGCCAGGTCCAAGGTGAGGGTTCTCCGGAAGACAGTTTGCAGAACTGGACTGAAATCTTATCTCACTAATTAGGTTAAATTCCTTGTAATGGAAAGGCTGTTTATCATTTATTTTTGTGCTTCTCCATCCCCATGGTGCCCAGCATAGTTTTTCTTCCACACGGCTTTTTCTTGCACATGGCAAATAATCGATAAAAAGGTTTCAAGTGAGTGTAACTAATATTTGATATACCATTCTATTTTAATAAAATTTGAAATATACTATGCATTTTACTGGGATAAGATAAAGTTAGAAATATAATTTCTTAGGTTTGTTCCATACCTGTATTTTGAAGATAATTAGGCTCTTAGTTTTGAAAAACGTTTTAGTAATTATATCCTAAAGATGCCTAGGTATGTCCAAAACGAACAAATGCATTACGACTATTAAAAAACAAAAATCTGGGCACCTGGCCGGCCCAGTCAGTTCAGTGTCTTCCTATGGTTCAGGTCATGATCCCAGGGTCTCAGGATCAAATCCCACATCCCGCTCCCTGCTCAGTGGGGAGCCTGCTTCTCCCTCTCCCTCTTCCTGCCACTGCCCCTGTTTGTGTGTTCACTCTCTCTCTCTGACAAATAAATAAATAAAATCTTTAAGATAAATAAATAAATAAAACCTTTTTGAATGGGACAACTTAAAAAAAAAAGTAATTTTTGCCTTAATGCTGAACTGAATCAACCAGTTAAAACAAAACATGCAAACAAAAAAAACCCTTAATCTACAAACAGTAATCCTCATGGAGCCCTTCTGGAATTCCAACTTTCATTATCTTCCACAACCCAAAAAATCGACAAATGTTCTGAAGCTGCTTTGTCTTCCAAAAGAAAGTTATTGCTTAAAGTTATTGTGGATTTTGAGAAAGTTCAGGATCAAAAATAGAGGTGAGAACATATTTTCCATGGTGTGTTACAAAGTATTGTTTGCTTCAGCCACAGCCCTGGATCCTGGCAGTAGATTCTGAAAAGCATAGTAAAACTAATGCTCTGTGAACAAGTAAATGCCTTTAAATTTTCACTTAGTTCTAAGTTACTAAAAAAAAAAAAAAAGAAAGGAAAAGAAAAGAAAAGAAAAAGACACAGAAATTAACACTTTTAAAGTGGAACTTGAAAGAACTTGAACTCTTCCACACAAATTTGCGGAGCCTTTTCTTTTAACCTTTCACTCTTTCTCCTAAATGTAAAATAAAACTAGATATAATGAGAATTCTGGATCACTGGTTCTAGTTAAATAAGGTTTTACTGCAGTTTGAAAACTGAAGGCGTCATTTTTGCTCAGATAGCACAAGTCAGCAGACATCTAGTCAATGGAATACTATGAAAAAAATGCTCTGTCCCGGTCCTTTACATGTTTTATTTTATTTGGTCTCTGATGCTTATTTTATGCCTGATAGAAGAAGGATGAGGGGTTTTACTCCAGCTACTGGCCTCCTCTGATTTTTCAAGATTATATCATCTCTTCTGCTGGTAAATTTACTTCCTTCTATTGTGTTTCTCAGATGACTTTTAGAAATATAACATCAAAACAGGACTTTTTGTGTCAAAGTTCCTAAAACAATAAAGGTAGAACTACTGAGAATTGTAAGGAAAGGAGAGATCTTTAACATATATATAAAGGATTACTGGTACTTTGACTTCGTATTTTTCATAACAATGAAGAAAATTTTCTAATGTTAGAATTTAAATATTATTTAAAAAAAACAAAGAAGGGAGCACCTGAATGGTTCAGTTGGTTAAAGAACGGACTCTTGATTTCAGCTCGTTATGATCTCAGGGTCATGAGGTCCAGCCCTATATTGGGCTCTGAGTTGGGTGTGGAGCCTGTTTAAGATTCTCTCCTTTCCTCTCCCTCTGCCCCTCACTGCCCACCACCCCCCCCCCCACACACACACACACAAGGCTTACTTTTTTGGTTATCATAAATGTAAGATGAAAACATCTCTCTCATTTTTGTTAAAAGAAATACAAAAGATAATTAAATAACCTTCAGTTAACAAGACTATTTAAACAGAAACTATTTCCAAACACATAAATAAAGTGAAGACTCAAATTTCCCTCTTGCAAAATAAATATATGAAGAAGAATAAAATTAATGGGAAAATTTATATTTTGCTGAAATAAATACACATGCAAAAATATTCAGTATTTTTGGTTCGAAAACTATAGTGCTAGCTCACACTGCCTCCTTCAGCAATGTTCTTTGCTTTCTAAGGCTCCATTTCGCAAGATTACAAGCATAGCTTAAGATTGAACCTGTTGGCCATTCACACCAAAGTGCTATCACTGGACCCACATCCAGCTAAAACAGTTTCCAGAGAATAGGAGTTTGAGTTTGGGTAAAAAGGAGAAGAAATTGTGCACCCGGCTTTTGGAACCAATGAAGCTAGTTTGATTCTGAGGGTAGGGTGTCAAAGGAACATGGGAGGAGGTGGACAGTAAGGAGTTTGTCTGCCATTTTTCTCAGAGCCCTAGCAGTAGTGATAAAAACTATCTCTATATTGTTTTCAGACATTTTTAGTAAGATACCATTTTCAGGTTATTGATACATAATTTTCTCTTGGCCTCCATGAAACACACTCTTCTGGTTTTACTCCTACTTTACTGGCTTCCCCTTCTCAGTCTCCTTTGCTAGCTCCTTCTCTAATCTAAATATTAGATATCTCTTGATTCAGTCTCTGACTTCTTTTCTTCTTTTTCCTTAGTTAGGCTCATCCAAAACCCTGGCTTCAAATACCATCTAAAAGCCAATGCCCTCCTTCAGTAATTGTCCAATTCCAGATTCTCACCTTAAATCCTAACTCCTATTCCAAATGCCTGCTGGATATCCTCAGAATAAATAACTGAAAAGTATCTCAAACTTTAAAAACTTGTCCAAAATAGAATCATTGCTTTTCTCCCTCAACTCTGTCTCCTTCCTATTCTTGCCCATTTCAGTTAATGACCCCACCATCCACTCAGGTGCTCAAGACACAAACATCAAATCCATTGGCATTTCCTATTGGTTCTACCTCCAAAATATGCCTCAGGTCCTTCTTCTTCCTTGACCATGTCCTAGTCTATGCCATTGTCTAGCACATGAACAACTGCAATAGTCCCCCTAAATGGCCTGTCCTCTTCCTTTTTGGCTCCCCTTCAACACTGTATTCACAGAACAACAAGAACTTTCTTTAAAAATATACATCAGGATGGTGAGTGCTGTGAAGTGTGTAAACCTGGCGATTCACAGACCTGTACCCCTGGGGATAAAAATATATTATATGTTTATAAAAAATTAAAAATTAAAAATTAAAAATATATATATATACATCAAGGATGCCTGAGTGGCTCAGGGGGTTAAAGCCACTGCCTTCAGCTCAGGTCATGATCCCAGGGTCCTGGGATCAAGCCCCGCGTCCAGCTCTCTGTTCGTCAGGGAGCCTGCTTCCCCACCCCCCGCCCCCCACCCCCCGCTCTCTGCCTGCTTGTGATCTCTGTCAAATAAATAAATAAAATCTTTTTTTTAATTGATCTTTAAAAATAAATAAATAAATAAACATCAAGGGGTGCCCAGCTGGCTTAGTTGTTGGAGCATGCAACTCCTAATCTCAGGGTTGTGGGTTCAGGCCCCATGTTGGGTGTAGAGATTACTTAAAAATAAAATCTTTAAAAATATATATATACACATCAGTCAAGTCACCTCCTTTGATCATATTTTTCTTTTTTTTTTAATATTTTATTTATTTGACAGAGAGAAATCACAACTAGGCAGAGAGGCAGGCAGAGAGAGAGGAGGAAGCAGGCTCCCTGCGGAGCAGAGAGCCCGATGCGGGGCTCGATCCCAGGACCCTGGGATCATGACCTGAGCCGAAGGCAGAGGCTTTAACCCACTGAGCCACCCAGGCACCCCGATCGTATTTTTCAATGATTCCCCAAAGCACTTACAAAAATGTCTGAACTCCTTTCCTACTTGGTTTTCTTGGTCTTACTCCTACCTCCATCTCCAACCTCATCTCACTCCACAGTTGCTTGATAAACAGATTGCAGACACAATGGCCTCAGACATGCCAATCTGTTCTCATTTCATTGCCTGCTCTCTTCCTAGAATGCTTTTTCCTAGATCTTTGCATGACTAGCTTGTTCTCATTCTTCAAAACTTAGCTCAAACATGACCATAAAGAAGCTCCCCTGACCTTCTTCACCCTATAATAGTGCCTCCTACCACACCACATAGTTATTCTTGATACACTACCCTGTTTGTTTTCTATATAATTGAAAGTTGAAACCATCTTTATTTATTTCTTTTACTTTTTCTTTTCTGGTTTCTTCACAGAATGTGAGCTTCTTCAAGGCACACACTTCATAAAGCAAGAAACATTCTGCAAGCCGAATTACCCCATATAAATGTTTTGAGAAAGAATTAGTTCGTGGTAGCAAATGTTTTCTATTGCTCACCACATTGTATCCGATACAGCCACCACAGTTTCTGACATAAGTTTGGCATTCGGTGAAAATTTTTTCAGTAAATGGATGATGTAATGAATAGAAAAATGGAAGGAAGCCTTCACTCCTTAGATTCTGGTCCTGGAAAATTTAGTGTCCTATACTTCAGCTCAGCGTCCCTTTTCTTAACCCTACCAGTATCCCTCCAATCTTGGTAGAAAAAAGAAAGAAACAGTAAGGATAAAGAAGAAGGTAGAAGAATTAATATTGTCTTCCATGGAGGGAAAGCCAATTTTTTACATTATCACAGGACCATCTGCCCTTTGTCTCCTCCCTCTGCATCATTAAAGGTCCCCCTGGAATCCCTTTAACAAAAACACCTCTAGAATTTACCCTGCAGGAAAGCTAGAGGTCCCCTTTAGTTAGTACAACTGTTTCTTACAAAATAGAAAGACTATTCCTGCACAACTTGTTTCCACCTCCTTTTGAATAACATTTTCAAGTAACTGAACAAAGCTATTTATTTTACAATGAAAAGTTTGAAATACGAAGTTTATTCTTTACATCATTAAATTTTTAAAGTAAAAATAGGTGAATTACCCAGTTTGTCTCTAATTAAACAAATAAAAAGGTCTCCAAAGGATCACTTGTAACAAAGTGTTATAGTCAAGAGCTGAAAATATTGCATAATCCACCACAGAAATAGGATTATCAGTTAGTTGATAATATTCTCAGATTAATTTCATTATTATAATATTCCCTTTGAACAATTCAAAAGCACACCTGTATCTAAAACCAAAACTAGAAATGGCAATATAATTTAAATTAGCTAATTTGAAAAACAAGGGGGGGAAAACATAATTAATAAAGAAATTCACAGGGCACCTACGTGGTTCAGTCCTTTAAGCACTGGACTCTTGGGGCACCTGGGTGGCTCAGTGGGTTGAGCCTCTGACTTCGGCTCAGGTTGTGATCTCAGGGTCCTGGGATCTAGCCCCACGTCAGGCTCTCTGCTTGGTGGGGAGCTTGCTTTCCCCTCTCTCTCTGCCTGCCTCTCTGCCTGCTTATGATCTTACTTGCTGTCAAATAAATAAATAAATAAATAATCTGTTAAAAAAAAAAAGGCATTGCACTCTTGGTTTTGGCTCAGGTCATGATCTCAGGGTCATGAGATTGAGCCCCAAGTTAGGTTCCACATTCAGGGAGGAGTCTGCTTCCCCTCTCCCTCTGCCCCTCACCCCGCAAACACACTCTGTCTCTAAAATAAATAAACAAAACTTGAAAAAATATTTCACAATTAGTCTGGTAATTTCAAGACATTATATCAAAATAGCCATTAGCATATTGTATTACATGAATTTATAGAATTTGAATGGTCTTAGGGCGCCTGGGTAGCTCAGTGGGTTGAGCCTCTGCCTTCAGCTCAGGTCATGATCTCAGGGTCCTGGGATCGAGCCCCGCATCGGGCTCTCTGCTCAGCAGAGAGCCTGCTTCCTCCTCTCTCCCTCTTTGCCTGCCTCTCTGCCTGCTTGTGATCTCTCTCTGTCAAATAAATAAATAAAATCTTAAAAAAAAAAAAAAAAAGAATTTGAATGGTCTTGCTTATGTATGGACTAGCGGTAGGCTGCCCTAAAATGTGTTTCAATAACATACTGATTATTTCAAATTAAAGCTACTTGGAAAACAGCCTATGTAAAACGCTTGGAACCTTCTCCATCCCTTTGAAAGCAGGAAATAAATCTCCCATATGAAAGGTACCCTCCCTATACCAGGAGGTAAAAAGACATCTTTATCACCAGAGATAGGGAATTTAGAGTCAAGAAATCTGTATAAACAAACCTTGTTACTTTTTACTAATTTACCACCTGAGCCCAAATTCTGTTTAGAATTCCTTACTAGTCATAGTTCCCAAAGTTAAGTTTCTCTTTGTCCTGTCAAGTCCTCACAGATCTATTGTCTCTGTCTATAAAGTATAAAAACTGCCTGCTTTGGTCATTTTTTTGGGTCTCAATTCCATTATTGGGCCTCTGTGCACACATAATAAAATCTTGGGTTTTTTTCCTCCTGTTAATCTGTCTCATATCAGTTTAATTCTTAGCCCAACTAGAAGAATCTTGAACAGAGGAAAACTTCCTCTTCCCCTCCCTTACTTTCCTCTATGAACCAGCTGTATGGAGGATACGAATAAAGCACTAGTAATCCCATCTTAAAATTTCTTAAAAAGCTGGGGTGCCTGGGTGGCTCAGTGGGTTGAAGCCTCTGCCTTTGGCTCGGGTCATGATCCTAGGGGCTGGGATCTAGCCCCGCATCAGGCTCTCCGCTCAGCGGGGAGCCTGCTTCCCCCCCGTCAACCTACTTGTGATCTCTGTCAAACAAATAATAAATAATATCTTTTTTTAAAAAATTTCTTAAAAAGCTTTTCTAGTTAGGCAATTAGCTAATCCAACACTGAGAATGTACATAGTGGGAACCCAAGAGATACATATTAATGACTTTGACTTGACAAGTATTTATTGCGCATACCCTATGGGCAAGGCAACATGCTAAGTGCTGAAGAATACAGTGGTAACTAAGAGAAGGGGCAATAATGTTCAGTGGCATAGAGCACTGACTATGGAAATATGGCACCAGGTTCAAATCCTGAGTCTATCACCTGATAAATGAATGATATGGGCTTGGCAAATTACTGAAGCTCTCTAAGCTCATTTATCTTATCTATAAAACTGGAAGTATTACTTGCTTATGTGGTGATTTTAAGGAATAAATGAGGTCACACATAGAAAGGCATGATAAATGCTCACAAATGCTGCTTCTTTTGTAATGATTAGTATTACAAGGTCCTTGTCTTTAAGAGCCTAAGATCTAATGGGATAAGCATGCATGCAATTATTAAATAGAAGAGAAAAAGCAGGGTGCCTGGATGGCTCAGTGGGTTAAAGCCTCTGCTTTCAGCTCAGGTCATGATCCCAGGGTCCTAGGATCGAACCCTGCATTGGGCTCTCTGTTCAACAGGGAGCCTGCTTCCTCCTCTCTCTCTGCCTGCCTCTCTGCCTACTTGTGATCTCTGTCTGTCAAATAAATAAATAAAATCTTAAAAAAAAAAAAAAGAAGAGCAAAAAGCATGCCACCTGTATTTGTTCTTGAATCAATCCAAGGCTCTAAATGTACAAACCACTCTTTTAATTATTAGATGATTTTTGCCCACACAATAAAATGTCAGTTCTGTCTAACCACAAAAATCAGTTTGTTGTCTTAGATTAATTTGGACAATCTGATTTTCTGAGTACAGAATTTAATCTGCTCAGTCTGAGCTAAAAGATTATTATTCTTCCATTCCCTTTATAAAAACAAAGACAATGTTCCTTTGCTAGCAATTTTCTACATGTTCTTATAAAATTCTGAGCAAAATTATGAAATGATATCATATAATATTTAAATTTGAAATATTATTAAATTCCAACTTCCATTTTTATACTCAACACTCAACAGGATATTGTTAAGCCTCAGTACTAGAAAAACAAAAAATGAGTGACATTGTTAAATTTAAAAGAGAGCAGACTGAAATGTTTTAAAGAAGCATTTTGGATAAGCCCTGGCAATGAGCAAATTCTTTGTCTCAATGGTATAATTATCTGGATAATTCAGCTCAGCAAATATCTATAAAACATTTCTATATTTTGGGCACCATGGATACTCAGAGCTGAATAAAAAAATAAACTGTTCTCTCATGCAAGGACCTCTCATGCTACTGGTAAAAAACAAACAAGTAAACCATTTTACCTCTCCATTTATTCTAAAATTATTTATTCACATTTATCATTTAAAAATTCAGATGCATCTTTCAATCAATAGTAATTTATAACTGCTCCCAGCCAGGTGACATTCATGATGTAGTTGCCATTGTGTATTCATAATATATTGCCTGCTTTAGTTATGTATTGACATAATAAATTACCACAAAATTTAATGGCTGAAGACAACAAATTTGTTTTTATGAAAGATTTCTGTAGGGGCCCCTGGGTGGCTCAGTTGGTTGGGGCCTCTGCCTTCAGCTCAGGTCATGATCTCAGGGTCCTGGGATGGAGCTCAGCATCAGGCTCTCTGCTCAGCAGGGAGCCTGCTTCCGGCCCCACCCTCTGCCTGCCTCTCTGCCTACTTGTGATCTCTCTCTGTCAAATAAATAAATAAAATCTTTCAAAAAAAAAAGAAAGAAAGATTTTTGTAGATCAGGAAATCAGGCATAGCTAATTTCCTGATCTACAAAATCAGTACTGACTCCAGTACTCTCATAGGCAGCAATCAAGGTGTTTTGGGGGTTGTGATTATCTTAAGGCTAAACTGGGGTGGGTCTGCTTTCAAGCTCATTTAAGGGATTGTTGATTGGATTCAGTTTCTCTCAGGCTTTTCAACTCAGTTCCCTGGCTCCTCATGAGCTGCTGGATCAGAGATCTCTGTTGATTCTTTGCTTAGTAGTCTCCTGACAGGGTAGCTCATGACATGACAGATTGTTTTTATTAGAGTGAGAAAGTAAAAGGGAGAGAGAAACAGAGGGAGAAAAGGGAAGAGGGAGAGAGAATCAGACAGCCAGAGAGAAGTCACAGTCTTTTGAAACCTAATCTCATCAGTGTCATCCTACTTTGCAAAATTCTATTCATTTGAAGCAAGTCACCAGGTCCAGCCCATACTCAAAGGGAAGACTCAGTATATAAAGGGGTGTGAATGCCAGGAAGTGAAGATCTTTGGGAGCCATTTTTGAAGCTGTCTACCATATTGCCTATGGTTATTCCTGACTGGCCACAACACTCTCTTGACATTTCAGTGGACAACCATTTAAATATAATTTGAAAAAAGATGATGAATCCTTGTTGTCTGAAAATGCCTTTTCAGTACCTATAGGTAGTAGAATGGATGTCAGAGGCTTGGGAGAAAATCCAGAGACACTAGTAGGGCATACTTAAAAGAAATGCATCAGCAACAATGCTGTTGATGGGACAATACTCTGTGCGGGAAAAAATGGACATGAATGCCTCTGAACAACAAATGATTTAGAAGATTTGGAACCTGAATGAAAAAAGGTTTTAGGAATGCTCAATTTATTTCATGCATATTTTTCATTTTATGAATGTACAATAGTGATATATGATTAAAAGCTATGCCTAAATAAATCTAAAACAACTTTTAATAAGATTAAAATTTAAAAACTAAATAATGTTGAAAGTACTGTGTCTGAGTTTAATAGGAAACACTTTTTCATCATAAGCGTTACATGAAATAACTTCTTACAATTAAAGGCATCTTTTAGAAAAAAATGTATTTATCTATTTCAGAGAGAGAGAGAAAGTATGTGTGCATGTGCATGCACATAAGTTGGGAAAGGGGCAGAGGCAGAGGAAGACAAGCAGACTCCCCCTTGGGCTGGGACCCATCCCGGGACCCTGAGATCACAACCTGAGCCAAAATCCAGAGCTGGATGCTTAACCAACTGAGCCACCCAGGTGCCCCCAATTCAAGGCATTTTAAATTCAATGAATTCAGAGACAATTACAATACGTGATGAATTTAAAAAAAGAAAAAAAAAAAAGGTAAGTTATTCCTGCCTATCGACTTGCTCACTATATCTGTGAGTCTGGAATCTAGCCAAGATATGTCTTCAGTGGATCACAAATCTGGATATTTAAAAACTTTATTTAAAGTCCAGTAAAAGTGAACAAGTAGAACTTCTAAAACACTAAAAAAAAGAGTTAAAGATGATCATAAACAATTTCATTTATTCGTGCAACAGAAAAGAAGACTTAAGGGATGATAAAAGCATCCTGTGAAGCACAGTAGAGGTAATTTTCATGAAAATGAGATCACTTTTTAGAAGCCCAAACTTACCAGTTTGCAATTACAGACCCCCAGGAGTTAAGAATTATTCCAAAGGGGGAGGGCACCTGGGTTGTAGAGTTGGTTAAGCATCAGACTCTTGGTTTCAGCTCAGAACATGATCTCAGGATCATGGGGTATAACAAGCCCTGTGTTGGACTCCATGCTCAAAGCTGAGTCTGCTTAAGACTTTCTCTCCCTCTCCCTCTGCCCCTCCCACTCCCCAGTGCACCCTCTCTCTTTCTCTCAAATAAATACATCTTTAAAATAAAAGAATTTAGGGGTGCCTGGGTGGCTCAGTGGGTTGGGGCCTCTGCCTTCGGCTCAGGTCATGATCCCAGGCTGCTGGGATGGAGCCACACGTTGGGCTCTCTGCTTGGTGGGGAGCCTGCTTCTCCCTCTCTCTCTGCCTGCCTCTCTGCCTACTTGTGATTTCTGTCTGTCAAATAAATAAATAAAATCTTTTAAAAAAATAAATAAGTAAATAAAGAATTTTAAAAAATAATTATTCCAAGGGTTCATGAACCCATATGCACATGAAACGTTTTATGTAGAATGGCTAAATAATATCTCAAACATTTGAACCACTGTCTTTTGTTGGGTCCATGGTCAAAAGAACAAGACTGATACAAAGCAAAGGTCAAGCAAAGCTTTATTTCGCACCAAACATGGAGAATCAAAACAACCATTTGGGGCCATCTCTTGCAAAGAGGCGACCCCTCTCTGCCTTACAGACTAGCTTTTAAGGACAAAGGCCATGTGGTTGGGCCTGGCCACGCACAGGTGGCCAATGAGATTGTAACACACAGAGAAAGCTGCACAGTCATGCTAGGTCACACACGGGTGGCCAATTGAATTATAATTTAACCTTGGTCAGAATTGGCTCCCAAAAGGCGGGACCCACACTCCCTGGTAGCTAGGAAGACAGTATGCGTGCCCCAGCGATTGGATGTCTCCACCTGGCCTGACCCGCCCTTGTATTTGGGCTTTGTTACCTGGGACTGGTTTCCCGGACTTGCTTTTAAGTAAGTTCCGGGGGTGGGGGTCAGTTTAAGTTTTACTGCATAAACAACAAAATCACTGTTTAACCGGATGGAGCTGCTCTAGCTAAATAGGCCCTTACATCTTTCAGATGTATTAAAATTTAAAATATTTTATTAATTAAATACACATTATTCTCAAGTAATTTTTTACATCATCTTAACTTTTTTATTATGATTTATTTAATCAGCAGACAATCGAAATACAACTACTTTCCATGTGGAGAAGAGTTCACAAAATTTTTTTACTGTTAAAAAATACCTTCTATGACAAAAATTTCTGGAAACCACCAACCACAGGCTTCCTGAATTGCAAACCTAAGCATGTTAAAAATGATTCATTTTCTACATCCCCATACCCTTAGAAGTATCATTTATCTCCATGTTACTGGATAAAGACCTATCTTTTGCTATCAGTCTTCCCATTTAAAATTTCATACTCATAGATAAAAGTTGTCATGATCTTAGAACTCCATTTTTATTCCAACACATTGAAAGAAAATCCATTTTGTTTCTGAGAATAATAAACTGAATCCTAAAAGGATTTCTTTTTCTCTCTTGGTTCCTTAAAGACAGATTTTTTTCTTTTAACTAATGGCAAGCCATCTTTCATTTTTTAATAGCATTACCCTAAGAATGTTGGTTTAATTTTTTTCAATTTAAATGGTGGAAGCACAGTGTAATGATTATTTTATTATACTATTAGGAATTCAGAATACCAAAAATTAGACACGACAGTAAAAGTATTAGTGCTCTGTCACAGCCAAAATGATTCATTTGCTTAAATTAGTCATAATTCTACTATATAGTCAATAGAAAGAGAAAATTTAGTAAGTATACACTTTTCAGTATGTTTTCTTTTTTATCTATTATCATTTTTAAAAGATTTTATTTATTTATTTGACAAAAAAAAAAGAAGTGAGAGAGGGAACACAAGCTGGGAGAGTGGGAGAGGGAGAAGCAGGCTTCCCATCGAGCAGGGAGCCCCTTAAGAGACTTGGTCCCAGGAACCTGGGATCATGACCCGAGCTGAAAGTAGATGCTTAACGACAGAGCCACCCAGGTGAATCATGTTTTCTATTTATAAAAGGGTTCAGGCGTCTCTTGATATGAGATCTAGGATTAACAAAAAATTCAAATATATGCTCATATTTTTCTGCACATAGCATGACCATAGTTGCCATTTATTTGTAGGTTCAAGATCAAGAGAAGTGATTTGAGTACGTGTTGTTTTGAATAAGCAGGCTTAAGGATGCAAAGAGAAAATTTTTCCCTTCTTCTCCATTAGGTTCTATAACTGGTCTAATAATTCAATTGCCATAAAGCAGATTAACAGGAAAAAAAAATAAAGCTAATTTAGTATGTGCAGGAACTCCATAAAAATATGAGACCCAAGACAGCCAGGTAATTGAGGCTTAAAAAACATTCTGAGCTAAAAAGAGGGGTAGGGGTTTGGGTTACACAAGGGAGGAGGGCCATTCAGAGGAAGTGAGAGATGTTTGGAAAATAAAGGTTGCCCTGTTATTCAGATAGGTTTCTTAGATAAAAAGGTATCTCTGGTAATCGCTACCTTTTCAGAACAGAACCCTCCCTTTCAAATGTAAATTTAGGCATTTGATGGGGAGATAAAAGAACTTTCCATAAATCTTCTGGGTCTTGATTGTCTTTAGCTCAAAATAATCCTTATATCAAAGTGATATATTTTGGGGTGGTAAACTCTTCTGAGGGTCATGTCCTTTCTGATACAAGGCAAACTAAAAGATATCTTCCTACACTCCTGTTTATTTGGTAAATTTCTCAAATATCCACTTGATAAGGAAAATGAAAGTAAATGTTTCTACAGGTGTGGACAGCTGGAAAATCCAATATTTAAGTCTTCAATTAATATTTACTGAATACTCTGTATGCTCCCAACATGAGGCTAGGACTGGGCAGGCAAGTGTGAATGATACTTGATGCCCCTGACTTCAAGTAGTTTGAAATCTACTGGGGATTCAGAATGGAAATAAACCTTTAAAAATTAGTATCAAAGGCACTAAAAATGGGTTAATCCAGGATGCTTTGTAATCACAGGAAAGGTTCCCAATCCAGTGATAAAGAATCAAAGAAGACTTCTCAAGGGAAGTGAGCCCAGCAAACGGTGTAATAACGGGTGGAGAAGAAGTAGAGAACTGTTCCAAAGAGACAGAGTAACATGGACGAAGGTCTCCAGGAGACACAGCATGGGTGGGATCAGGGAACTGAAAGTAATGGTTCAGCCTATTGCTACTGCAGGGGCTAAGGGCAGGCCACCCCAAGATGCCCCACTCTGGATGAAGATTATTTTGAGTTGAAGGCAAACAAGAGTGACGGGCTCAAAGGAAACGTTTGCTCCTCCCTTAACTACATAGAAGAGTGTAAATTGAGGGTCTTTCCTAGAATAAGCATTATTACCAGATACAAATTTATCTGAGCGACCCATGTGTATTGCAGGGCAAACATCTGCCCTTCTTATTGTCCCATGAATTGCATTCCTTTCCTTGGACGTCCCAGAACCCTACCCTCTTCCCCTTGGTTCAGGATCACATATATATCTCATTTTATTTTTTTTTTTAAGATTTTATTTATTTATTTGACACACACACAGAGAGAGAGATCACAAGTAGGCAGAGAGGCAGGCGGGGGGGGGGGATGGGATTCTGATGTGATCATTATGGACAACTATCTGATCTGCCGACAACCCATAGCTTAATTTCCCCTCCTCAAGCCCCTCAGCACTAGACTGTCTAGGGCTTGGTAATGTAACACTTGCTTTGCATACATTTGTGTTGGAATTGACAAATAGAAATTGAAATAACATGCCAGGAGACTATTGGTAGGTGTACTGTTTCTGGCTCAGTGTTCAATTTAAAATCTATGTAATGACAGAAGTAGGAACTCTGATGGGAAAAGAAGTAATTTGGAATGGCCACAAGAATGTCAATTAACTAGATATCTTGACAAATTGACATGTTATCTTAAATGAAAGCATCATTTATGGATCTTCTAATATTAGATTGAGCTCCCTGACAACAGTCTAATCTCCTTTTAGGCCCTAGATGACTTAAGAAAATTAGTTGTGTTAAAAATATGTGATGTCTGGATCATATTTTATTACTGACTGAAGTACATACACACAAAAATATATATAGCAGAAAATGTAAGAAGAAAAATCCACGGAGGCATCTCGGCATTCCTGTAAAGAATTTTCCTGCAGCTGGTGGAAGGGCCTGTCAGTCTGTCAAGCTGGTAATCCAACACAGTGTATGTGTTGTCCTTTAAAGGTATTTATGTCTTCAGAGTTGCCACACTGTTCACCCCTATTTTACCAGAAGTTATCACTCACTTTAAAGTCTCTGGAGGATGTAAAATATCACAATGACTTTTTCTTTCTGAAATAGAGGTGATCACAAAAGCCAGTAAAGTCCTTTGGGGATTTTATTTTCTATTTCACTTAATAGTGGCAGGGAACAGGAATTCCTGTCCCTTGCAATGTCCTTCCAGCTGAACTAAGAGTCAAATTGACATGAGACAGATTAACAGAAGGAAATCAAATTTAATAGCATATATACAGAGAATCCACACAGATATGGAAATTCAGACAACTAAAAAATGAGATATAGGGGCGCCTGGGTGGCTCAGTGGGTTATACCTCTGCCTTCGGCTCAGGTCATGATCTCAGGGTCCTGGGATCGAGCCCCACATCGGGCTCTCTGCTCAGCGGGGAGCCTGCTTCTCCCTCTCCCATTGCCCCTTCCCCTGGCTTCTGCTCTCTCTCTCTCTCTGTTTCTCTTACTCTCTTAAAATGAATAAATAAAATCTTTGAAGAAAAACAAGAGTCTCATATTCTCTGCTTCAAAGTATTAACACTAAGAAGAATAATTCTTCAACATATAAAGCATAAAAATTAAAAATGGTAGAGCTATTTGATACTATTGGGGGACATCATCTACAAGATATGATTGCTGACTGACCAGTGAGCTGGATGCGAGCACTTGGATACTCTTCATACCCTCCCCTGCCCTTGGGATGTGGGTTCCCCTTGCCTTTCCAGATCCCAGAGGCTGCTCCAAGGACATAGCAATGACAGGATGATATGGTGTTGAAAACACCTGCACAGAACAGGTAACTGAACCAGCCCAGTTAGAGCCTCTTTATAAATTTTTAAGATCTGGTAGGTGGATGCAGGGATCCATTCGTATAGCTGCCACCCAAGACAAGCTGTGCATGTTAAGTTCCCTTTGCTTAGGGGCACCTGGGTGGCTCAGTGGGTTAAAGCCTCTGCCTTCAGCTCAGATCATGATCTCAGGGTCCTGGGATCGAGCCCCACATCGGGCTCTCTGCTCAGCGGGGAGCCTGTTCCCCCCACTCCACTTGCCCCTCTGCCTACTTGTGATCTCTGTCTGTCAAATAAATAAATAAAATCTTAAAAAAAAAAATTTCCCTTTGCTTATTAAAACTGAAGCCTACCAACCTGGGGTGGCCTGCCTCTTTCTTTGGTCTCTCCCTACCCTCTGTCCACAGGGACTGGTTTCAGACCACACCTGGGAAGCTCCTGAGAGGTTTGTGAAGTGACAGAAACACCTGTTAGGATTATACTTAAATTATAATAAAGGTGTTGAATCAAGATTATCTTCCTAAAATTCAATTTTAGGATTTCATTTGCATAAACTATGATGTAAACTGTACCCCCAGAAGTTTTGAAGTGGGGTCATCCTATTAAGAAGAATATTTAGGTAATTTACACCCGTCTACAAAGTAACTCTAAGAGTTAATACGTTTTGGTGGTGGTACTTGTTTTTTCTTTTTTTCTTTTTTTTTTTTTTTTGACTAAGGTGGTAATTTATGATTACCCCTAGAAGGGGAGGGGGGAAATCAGTGAAGAGATGAAGAGATATATTTCCCTATCCCTTTCTCTCCATTCTCTCCTACCTAAACATACACCAAGCCAGATGGGTTACTTTTAAACCTCACTGGAGAAGGGAATTGGGCACATAAACCAAAAGAGTTGTGTTGATGAAAGGTTTTATGACTGGGTTGTTCCTGAGCCAAGTTCAATGAAGAGAGATGGAGGAGTCATTCCTTTCACTTCTGCACAGGGACCCAACAGTAGCAAACAAGAGATCATGCAACAGCAGTTATGCCCAGCTAAGAAGCCACGGAGGTATGTAAGGACTAGAATGGCTACAACAGGCACAGATAGCTATGACTGAGCCAAAGCCAACCAGGGTCAGCTTTGTAAAATGATGCCGCAGGAACTCATATACATAATTTTGGAGAGCTTTTCAAAAAGACAAAGGATCTTGGGGCAGAAAAAAAAAATCGTATCTTACTATTAATGTGACTGTATACTTCCTCACAGATTGGGAGCAGCCTGGAATATTTCGGTTTCAAAAATGTAACTTTTGGGCACCTGGGTGGCTCAGCTGGTTAAGTGCATATGATTTCAGCTCACGTCATGACCTCATGGTCCTGGGATTGAGCCCAGTGTCGGGCTCCATGTCAGTGGGGAAACTGTTTTTTCTCTCAAATAAATAAAGTCTTTTTGAAAAATGTAACTCTAATGTAAAAATCAACTATATGCGGGTGCATCAGATGGCTCGGTCAGTTTAGTGTCCAACTCTTGGTTTTGGCTCAGGTCATGATCTCATGAGCTGCCTCTGCACTCAGCAGGGAGTCTGCTCGAGATTCCCTCCCTCTGCTTCTTCCCCTACTCATGCATGTGCCTGCACTCTATCTCAAATAAAGAAATAAATCTCAAAAAATATATATAAAAATGGGGGTTTCCGGGTGGCTCAGTAGTTAAGCATCTGCCTTCCGCTCAGGTCACGATCCCAGGGTCCTGGGATTGAGTCCCGCATTGGGTTCCCTGCTCGGCCGTAAGCCTGCTTCTCCCTCTCCCACTCCTGCTGCTTCTGTTCCCTCTCTTGCTCTCCCTCTCTCTCTCTCTGTCAAATAATAAATAAAATCTTTAAGAAAAAAATAAAAAATACATAAAAATAAAAATAAACTATATAAACTTAAGGCCCTGTTGCTTTCTAAGATACGAAAATAGACAGTGCTTGAAAAATGAATGAGAAGGCAAAAATGAAGTTTAATGTTATTTAATTATTATTGCAAGTGATCTTTAAAACCCACTGCATCCTTATTATCACAAATTTAAGGACACTAGGTTGCAGCTGGTGGGGAGAAGGGAGTGGAAACAGAAAAAGAGATGAAGAGATCCTGGATGGACGAGAAAAGTGAGGCAGAGATCCAGCCTCTGCCTCCTAGGGCTGCCATATATTGACTCGGTTACTTCTCCCCAAATAACCCTTCCTAAAATGCTTTCAACACCCATTCCCATTTGTCTCAGCAATAAGCCCTGCCAAACTGGCCTAAATAGCTGTATTGATTGATCTTTACTTCTGTAGGTATTTGCTCAGGTCACCAGCAGCTTTTCTTAGCCTCCAGGACAGCTCAGGCACTCAAGAGTAATCCATGTGTGAGAGGATATTGCAATGTGATGAGTAATTCTGCTGGCTAAACTGAACCCCTCGGATAACAAAGTATTTATTCAGCTTCTCTTGCTGGGTGGAACTGAGCCCGGAGGTTAGAGCTGAGGGTTTCTTCTTTGTACCAAAGCTATAACACCCAACTGGGATGTGATTAAATATTCTTCCACTAAGCAAAAAAGTAAACAAGCTAAAGCAAGGATGAGATGCATGGCTCAGAAAATGGTTTGAAAATAATGATGGAGCGCAGAGCAGGCCACTCTAAAATATGCTGTAAGTGGCATATTGATTGTTTTGAGTTAAAATTACTTGAGAAACAGCCATTGCAAGAAGGATGCTCTGACCCTCTTCTCTGTCCTAATGAAAGCAGGAAATAAAACTCCAGCATGAAAGTTACTTTCTCTGCACCAGGAGGTACACATCCTTATCACCCAAGATAGAGAATTCAGAGCCAAGAAGGCTGTGTAAACAAACTTTGCTTAGTTTCTTCACTAATTAGTACCCAAACCTAAGTTTGTCTTCTCAGTGCTTCCCAAATCTACTGCTTCTTTGTCTAAAAGTTATATAAACAGCTTGCTTTAGTCATTCCGTAGGTCCCATCTCTATGAGGTCTCTGCACATATAAAACTGAATTTATTTTTTTTCCCCTGTTAATGTCTTGTGTCAGTTTAATTACTAGACCAGCCAAGAAACCCAAAAGGGGTGAGGGAAAATTTTTACCTCCTCAACAATAGAATCTCCCTTGTTGGCATTCTTTCAGTGGCCAACCTTTTCTGTGCTTGTTTTAACCCATTCTCCACCTAGATTATAGGGTTTCTCAACCTCAACACTACTAATATTTTGTGCTAGGTAAGTCTTTATTGTAGAGGCTGTCCTATATACTGTAGGATACTTAGCAGCCTAATGTCTTTTGGGGGCTAAATAACCCATGGCTGAGAATCAATGATCTAAAATTAAATGTCTCCAAAAAATTTTAAATTAAATTAAATGTCTCCATAACTGATAGCCAATGCTACATCAACAACAGCACACAAAAACAAAAAAATGAAAATGATTTACAGGATTTTTTTTTTTTTTTTTTAACAAAAAGGCCAAATGATAGCTTACTGTGTTTTTCTTCTCTGTTAACAAGATTTTTCATGGTGTAAGTGGAGTTTTAAGGGCTTGGGCTTTGATGGTGGATGAAATGAGAAACTGTCAAAAGCGTGGAGTGCAGTAATGACATAGCATCTTACTAATTCACAGATGCTACATGAAAAAGAGATTGGTTCTATGTAGAAGCAAAACCAAAGCAGAAACTGTCATTGAGAGGCTACCCCAGGGATCTAGGTAAGGCCTGCTATGGGCTGAGACCCAAGCAGACACACCAGAAGTAGTTGGGTTCTAGATATATTTTGAAAGTCAAGAAAATGGGATTCCAGAGGTATCAGATATGCAGGGGATTAGAGAGAAAAAGAAGAGTCAAGAGTGACTCTAAGGTTTTTTTGGTTTGAGAATATTGCTCTAAATTATAACTTCAATAAATGCATAGCTTATAACACTTTATAAAGTATGTTCATTATGTGGGCAGTTTCCTTTCTTTTCTCTTTTTTTATTAAGATTTATTTATTTTAGAGAAAGAGCATGCACAAGCCGGAAGGACTGGCAGGGGGAGGTAAGAATCCCAAGCAGACTCCCTGCTGAGCACACAGCCCCCAAAGTGAGGCTAGATCCCACAACCCTGAGGTCATGACCTGAGCCGAAATCAAGAGTCAGACACTTAACAGACTAAGCCACCCAGGTACCCCTGGCAGTTTCAAAATAAAAGAGAAATAATCAGACTAACCATCAAGTTATCTTTGTTTAAATATAAGTTTGACAACTAGAAAGCAATAGTGTAAGTTCAAACGCACCAAAAATATCCAACCCCTTGGAAATTAAAAATAATTCATTTTAAAAAATGGATAAAAAGAAAAATGGTTTAGTAGAAAATTCAAAACCAATATCATCAAAATCTACAGGGTGAGATGAGTCTTGAAAGATGAGAGAGAGTTCATGAAGAGAAGAGACACGGAAGATTCCAGGCAGCCGGTATACCCCATGTCAATGCAAGACTAGTGAAAGAACATCATGGCATTCTTAGGGAACGTTCGGTGCAGCTAGAACCTTCATTATAAGGAGGAAACAGTGAAGGGTAAGTTCGGCTCCATAATCCAGTGTATTATATGCCATGCCAAAAAGTCACACTTTATCCTGAATATAATGTGGGAACACTGTAGGATTTAACACTGGTCAGGCCTGGTTAGTACTTGGATGGAAGAAACATTTAAGCAACAATGAGTACTGGCTTTTCATGAAAAAATCTTTAGTATGTAGTTTTGGGGGGGGGTGCCCTCAGGTTATTAAAAAAACAAAAAGCCTTATTCTTACTTATAAATCTATGTAAGAAGATATAAAATTCAGGGTGCCTGGGTAGCTCAGTCAGTTGGGGTCTCTCTTCAGCTCAGTTGTGATCCCAGGGTCCTGGGACTAAGCACAGTGTTGTGCTCCCCACTCAGCAAGGAGTCCGCTTCTCCCTCTCCCTCTGCCCCTCCTCAACGTTAGTGCTCTCTCTTACTCTCTCTCTCAAATAAATAAATACAATCTCTAAAAAAAAAAAAAAAGAAGATATAAAATTCAAAAGTAGATCACATCTACATTGCTTTCCAGGAAATTTCCCCTAATTTTATTCAAACTTGGTTTCATTCTAACCCACTTTTATAATCAGTGTAAACAACTTCAAATTAAATGTAATCATTGCTGCATTATTTTGGTCATTTACACATCTCATCTCTTCTTCCATTAAGGTTGAAGTAGTCTGAGGACAAGAACCCAATTTTCAAGAAGTATTTGTTATCAAAGAGAAATAACATTTCCTCAAAGCCCCCACGTGGGTGTTACTCAATAAACTGCACTGACACTCTCTATCATTATGATTCTTTTCATTGATATTTTATTTATTTGTTAAGGATACACTATGATTTCCCAAGAAATTTTCATGAGAGAAGACTTCCTCAATCAATTTTGAGTATGCCAAACATTCATTAAATATCTCTGCTATTTTAAGACCTTAATTAAGCTTCTCTCAACAGATTAGCCCCATTCACACAAGTATCCTCTTAAAATAAGTATGAATACATTTGTTATTTACCTGTCTCTGTGATCCCTGGCTCTTCACACGACATATCCTTCGCCTCCAGTGACTATATTCTAACATTACAGTAACATGTTCCTTTAATTCAGAGACATGTATGTGTGTACATACATACATACTCAGCTGTGTATGCAAATTAAGGACTTTATGTACCAACCACAATTAGTTTTTTTTTTCAGCTCAGCTACAGAATTTAGTGAAAAAGTTTCAAGTGTGTCTTTGAATGATTGTCATATGCCTCAACTAGCTCTCCTTATTTTCTATATATAAAAATAACTTGAATTATATAACACCCCACCCCCCCACCCCCCGCCCAGTTAACTCCAAAATTGGCAAAGTAACACAAGCCACTAAGGATATGTCCTTAATTTGCTTTATTATTATCTTGGAAAGAGGCAAGACAACAGAGCAAGACCTTGCTCCTTCCCGAAGGAAGCTGCGGGATTCCATATAGATTCCCTGTACAACTGGGGGTCTCCACCGAGTCCCAGACCTTACGTAAGATGGATACTCCTCCACAGTTACATTTTGAGTACTAGTGAGGCAGGAGGAAAAAGAGACCAGGGAGACAAATTGACCGAAGTAAAGCCATTTTGGTTTTAGACTGACCCTTAACATAAAAGTCAGCAGGTAATAGAATGATGTGGTTTTGGAATATAGGCCAGGTTCAGGGGGGTGGAGTCCAGAGCCAAAGACGAAGAAAGAATTGAGATGTCTTTTGTGCAAAAAAGGTGGTTTATTAAAGCATGAGGACAGGACCTGTGGGCAGAAGGAAGGGCTGCACCAGGGTTCTGAAGAGTGGCTGGTTAGGCACTACTACGGGGTTGGGGAAGGTAAGGAAAAAGGAAGGTTTTCAAAAGAACTATCATACACTAAAGAGGACCTACAAGATACCAGAGCCCTTGCCATTGCCAGGTTAAGGCTGTTTTTCCCCTCTAGCAAGGCATTAACATTTAAAACAGCTGGGAGCTCCCTGGAGTGGGGCGGGGGGAGGCTGCCGGGTTTTGGCTTGTGCTTTGTGTTCATGTAGGCTTCTGTCCCCTTGATGGGATCAGTTATCAAAGGAGTGAGACTGATAAAAATCGAAGGTCAAGCAAAGCTTTATTTCTCACCAGCACCTAGAATCAAACCGACCGGCTAGGGCTGTCTTTTCCGGAGAGAGCGACCACCCCCAGCTTCACAGACTAGCTTTTTTAGAGCAAAGCCATGTGGTTGAGCCTGGCCAATGAGATTGCCTCCACCTGGCCTGACTCGTCCTTGCATTCTGGGCTCTGTTATCTCCACCTGACCTGACCCATCCTTGTATTTGGGCTCTGTTATCTCCACCTGACCTGATCCGTTCTTGTATTTGGGCTCTGTTATCAGGGACTGGTCGACCATATTTTACTGGTTTCCCAGACTTGCTTTTAAGTAAGTTCCTCGGGGGGGGGGGGGGGGCAGGGTAAGTTTAAGTTTTACTGCACAAACAACACAATGGCTGTTTAACCGAGATGGATTCACTGTGGCTAAGCAGGCCCCTACACCCTCATGAAGATGTGACTCATGGAAGACTAGAAGACCCCACTCCCTCTGTCAGTAAAAGCCACAAAGTCCAGACATTCTGAAAATTGCTCCCTAAGACAATGGAGAAACTAACTGCCCAATGTAAATAAGTTAAAGACTAAGGCCTCCCTATACAGTCAGCTAATTAAAAAAAAAAAAAAAAAACCTTCTTTAAAGGCAAAGGGGATCCTCTTCCCATCTGGGAACAGAGACCGTCACTTTGTGAAGTGGCTCCTTTCTTACTTCCATACTTAATAAATCTTTGTCCCTTTCTCTAAATGAGATGCACTTGAATTCTCTCTTGTGCAAAGCCAACAACACTCATGATGATGGACCTAAAGCCCTCCGGGACGCCTGGGTGGCTCAGTTGGTTAAGCCGATGCCTCCGGCTCAGGTCATGATTCCAGCGTCCTCGGATCGAGTCCCACATCAGGCTCCTTGCTCAGCAGGGAGTCTGCTTCTCCCTCTGCCTCTGCCTGCCACTCTGCCTGTGCTCACTCTGATAAAGAAATAAAATCTTTAAAAAAAAAAATAAATATAAAGCCCTCCTTCTTTGTGCTTCAGCCCTTGTAGCAACACTGGGACTTAGAAGTACTGTCTTCAGGCTCTATCTGCTTTTCCTACTCCACTTTGACACTTACTACTTCATTTGTCCCAACAGAATTTGCTGGAAGTAGGAAAATGAACTTTCTCCTTTTATAAGAACTATACTGGAGGAAAAATAATTTTAGCCCTATAGCCTCCACAATGCAAGATGGATTAACAGGGAAAAAAAAAAGATGTTTAATAACATGCATATCTGCTATATACACAGAAGAGACCCAGGAAAACTGAGTAACAAACTGAAATGGCCTAGCCCATCACCTTTAGTACCATCTCTAACTAAGGACAAAAGATACTCCTGGAGTGGGGGAGGGAGGAGGAACTAAGCCAGTTCGGGGAGGTAATCAGGCAAAACACAATGAACAAGGATAAGGTTGTAAAGCAGATTTAAGTCCCTGCCTTCTCCATTGATAAGAGTGTCTCGACAGTTAGAGTCACCTCCCTCTTCCTGGTTTGGAGAGAAAGGCACCCTTACAAATGGAGAGATTTCCCATACAAATGTTAATTTCTGTACACCATCTACTCAGTTTTTAGAGCATTCCCTGTGTCCACTATTAAAAATAACCAGCTCAAGATAGGCCTTATGCCAAAGAGGTATATTTTGAGATGGCATATTTTGCTTCTGTAAGGGCCTACTTAGCCAGAGCGAGCCATTTTGTTGTTTATGCAGTAAACTTAGACTGAACCTGCCCCTTCCCCCAAGAGGAAAGAGCTTAGAAACAGAATTGGTGAAATACGGCCAAATAGCCCCCAATAACGGAGTCCAGATTCAAGGACGTGTCCGGCCAGATGGAAACGTCCAATCAAGGGAAAGCGCACGTATTACCTCCCTACCCGCCAAGGACGTGTCCGGCCAGGTGGAGACGTCCAATCAAGTAAAAGCGCAGGTATTACCCGCCAGGGAGTGTGAGCCCCCCCCCACCCCCGCCTTTTGGGCACCAGACAAAGGCGCCAATTCTAGCCAAGGTCATAGGCTGAACTAGATGACTATCATGGGGTAGAATGTAATTCAATTGGCCACCTATGTGCGGCCAGGCTCAACCACATGGCCTTTACTCTATAAAAGTTAGTCTATGAGACTGGGAGGGGTCGCCTCTTTGCAAGAGACGGCCCTGGCCGGTCAGTTTGATTCTCGATGCTTGGCGCGAAATAAAGCTTTGCTTGACCTTCACTTTGTATCAGTCTCATCCTTTTGTCTACGGACCCTTTCAGCTTCCCCTCAGAACCCAAGACTGCCCCTTAGTAAATCAAATCCCCATGGGCCATTCACTCCAATTATGCTCAGGAATGCTCCATGGGAAAACACAGTAAATTTTTAGCATTTATCCTCTATTTAATAATGCAATGTAGACTTTTTTTGAAAGATACTACCAGAAAGGATTACGAATGTAACTCCAAGATCTTTCTCAGTTCTCTGCAACAATGATAGTCTTTGTTCCTTCTCTGGATGCATTAGCTCTTACTTTTAACCCAGGCCAAATATGTATGTTTATACAGAACAAACCTCTGAATAAACTAGAAAAAAGCATTTTTTGGTTTACAATTTATTTATACTTTTTTTCCCTTAGGTCTATTGTGTAAGAAGCTCAAAGTTCTGTTAAGCAACTTTCAAAGTGATGAGGGAGCATAAGGCCACAGGCTTGACACCCAGCAACCTCCCCCCACCCCACTCCTGGGTGGGACTCCTGTAACATTCTTCTAGGACGCTGGCAACTGTTTGAATGTTAATGCCTTGCTAGAGGGGGACCGCAACCTTGGATAAAAAATATATATATATAAAGCTTTGCACTTCATTATAAACCTGAGTATTCAAAGACCCCAAAAGAGTCATGCTCTCTATATTCACAAGGTAAATAAGAAAGTCAACTTGCGTATTTTTTTTAATAGGAAATCAATCTTATTTTCAGGATCTATTAAAATCTTTGGATTCTAGAAGATTAGCCTCCAGTGGAAATTAAACTTCCCAAGTGCTTACTGTGGTTTAAACGGTGAATGGAGTCTGGCTTAGGCAACAAGGAGTTGATGGAACATTACTGAAGCAGAGAACAAAGGCAGAGGGAAATGCAGATAAAATTAAATTTCCTGAGAACCTGCGGCCCATTATCAAATTCTTGAGGCAGGCAGAGTATAGTACTCCTCCAGGAAACTAAAAACTGTTAAGGTTAATGCCTTGCTGGAGGGAAAAACAGCCTTAGCTTAACAATAGCTAGGCCTCCAGCATCCTATGAAAGTCCCTTTGGAAACTTCCCTTTGTCTCTACTCCCCCAACTCCAAAGTTATAATCAGTTGCTCCTCACACTCCCAGAGCTGCAGTGCCCTTTCTGCCCTTGGGTTCTGTCCCTGTTCTTCAGTAAAACCACCTTTCTGCATCAAAGACATCTCAAGAATTCTTTCAGGGCTGTCAGTTCCGAACGCCAGCACCTCTAACCAGATCACTACCGTCATTGCTAGCTTCTGCCTTTCCCGGCCTGGAGCTATTCTGAAGAGGGAGGACAGGGTTTTAAGGCTCTACTAGGCTTCATGCCCAGAAGTCATGCACTTAAGTGCATCTCTGTCGGTCCTTCCCATGGCCAATGATTTTAAGACCTGACAGAGATTTAAAAAAAAAAAAAAAAAAAGCAGCAGCAGCAAACTTATCTCTGTATAAGGAAACAGCATTCTGCCCTAGACGAGAAGGGAAGCCTTGTTTTAGTACCTAGTAACTGAGAAACACATGAAGGGGGGGGGATCGGGGGGAAGAGAAGGATATTGGTGAACAAGTGGCCGAGGAATGAAACCGGTAATTGGGGGGGGGTACTTTTTAAAAATGGGGAAAAACTGGTTATTCGAACTAGTTATAAATCATGAAACACCAACTAAGGCCAGCTTCCTCCATGACATCACACACACCTTGTTTTCTGTGTTCTGTCTTCTCATTCTTGACTTTCATTTCCTTTTTTTCCATTTACTGCTCATACTGAACCTCTCTCCATTAATATATTTTCATCACATCCTTCAAGGGCAAGGTCAAGTCACCTTATTTGGAAAGGCTTCCCTGATGCATTTTCACCTTTCTTTTGGGCCATGATGCATCTCATATATCAACATTTGCATCTTCATCATCATCATAGCAGCTAACTTTAGCTGAACGTCATGAACTTTGCAGTGCGGTATTTTATAGAGATTTTCTCACAGAATCCATGACCTTATACAGTAGGCTTTTATAGATGAAGAAACGCAAGGCCCAAGATGACCTATATTGAAGGGCAGATCTGCCATCCCAAAATATGCCTAATATGGCATAAGGATTATTTTAGGTTACAATTTTTAGGAAACAGCAGACACAGGAGGAGCTCTGAAAACTGAGTAGAAATTATCCTTTTGTAATACATTCACATTTATGAGAAATCTCCATTTGGAAGGTGTCTCCCTCTCTGTCCCAAAAAGAAAAAAATGACTCTAAAGTTCTAGAAATTCTTATCAATGGAGAAGACACAGACTTCAGTCGCATAACAATCTCACCCTTGTTTCCTGTGTTTTGCCTGATTACCTCCCACAACTGCCCACCCTCCACCTTCCTTTGTCTTTATGAAGATGGTACTTAAGGTAATGACTTGGACGATTTCAAGGAGTGTGTGTTTTCCCTGGTATCTCCCATGTATACAGGAGTTATACATGTTATTAAATTTCTATTTCTTTTTCTCCTGTTCATCTTTTATTATAGGGGGTCTCAGCCAAGTACCTAGAAGGGTAGAGGAAAATATATCCTTCCTCCTCTACAGTATAAACACATCTTCAAGTATACTTGTGTCACTAGTGCTTTAGCACATGCTCCTTGAATTTTTTCCTCATTTAATTATGAAAAATTTCGAACATTCAAAAATGAGTGACTTGAGGTAAGCATTCAGCCTAACCGGCAAGGGAAAATGTTCAAGGGTGTGTTCAAGGGTGTGTGCAAGAGGGAATGGCGGTTGGTTTGATGTGGGAAAGAAAGGCAAAAGGAAAACTAAATATCCTTATTACTTAAAGCCCACTGACAAGTCCTTGAAACAGGCAGAGTGACATTCATCTAGAACTTAGCTGCCTCAATGTTAGTACTTTGTTAAGGGCAAGAGGAAATCTTAGCCTGACCCCATGGTTCCTAAAAGCCTACTTAAACATGTAAAATTTCCTCTGGAAATTTCCTTTATCTTTACGCCCAAGATAGTTGGCAGTCATCCCCCAAGCATATGGCCCACCGATATACATCTGAATGGTCTCATGACTTTTCCTAACAACAGCTAGCCCCCTCAAGGTCCTGGAAAACTTGCTTCCAAAATTCCGTACAGACTTACACTATCCCTAAACCCCTCCCAACTTCAAAGTATATAATCAGCCACTCCTCACCATACCAGTGCAGCTCCTTCTGCCCATGGGTCCCATCTCGTGCTTTAATAAAACCACCTTTTTGCACTAAAGACGTCTCAAGAATTCTTTCATGGCCACTGGCTCCAAACCCTAACATCTTTCCCGCATCAATATTACAGTGAATACCTACCCTCCAGATTTTATCAGTAATATTGTACTCTATTTCATTTAGTGCATTTCTGTCCACCCATCAATCCATCTTATTTCCTTTTTTGATTTCACAGGAAACTGACACCATTACATTTCCCTCCCATAGGTGAGCATGCATATCATTCACTCAACTCCTTGCATTTTAATGCTAAACTGAAACACTGATTTGGAGAATAAGCACACTCCAATCTCTGGACTATAGGACTGGCCAAGTAATGTGGGCCACTTTTGTTTAAAACAGTAAATAAAAATTTTTAAAGTCTATTTTTCTTCAAAATGCCTTTCAAAGTGAGACAATACCTTCCATGATCCTTGGGATACTATTCTTATTAATATGAAGAGAAATAAATTCCCTCAGTAGACACAGAAGCCAAGGACAAGCATATACCTGTAAGCTCCAAATTTCCGGGCTGCAGAACAGTCACTACTTCTTAGTTGGATGGAATCACTGGGTGTTATTAGATTTAGATGAGAAAGAACAGCACATTAGTGCAGGGGATGCCTTGGGAGAACACCCGTGAGCAATAAAATAAGAAATCCAAGCTGGTGACATTACAGAAGATTGTGCATCTATTTGAGTCTGAGGAAAACAAACTAGATGTGCTTTGTTCTGAATCACACTGCACTGATTTTTAGTTCCCCAAAGGGCTTTATAAAAAATATATATATATATGAATTCAACAAGGTCAATATTTAATTTTCTAAAAAGACATTTAACTTGACTTAATTACAATCTGATTTAATTTTTTTGAAAGCAGTACTTCATTTTGAAAAAATGTCATGCAAGCAATACAAGTAAAATTCCCCTGAAATTTAACTCATCTCAAGGATCAAGTATATGATTATAATATTTGAAGTACATCTTTAAATACACTATAGCTTTTTTAATGCTGAAGACAAAATGCTAAACGATCTTAGTTCAAAGCATTATCTAAAATGAAGAAGGCATTGCTTTTCTTGTGAATTATGGAAAGCAATTAAAAGAAATACTGAAGACTGAAGAAAGAAAAACAATGAAAGTTGTTTTTATAACCATGATATTTAATAAGCAATATTTTTCTACTCTAACAGATAAGAACTCATCATTATGGAGTTTGAAGTTAAAATCAACTCTTTTCACTTCGCAACAGCTTTCCAGATATGTCTCCTCTGGCGAAGGAAACAAAAACAAAAATAAACTATTGTTACTACACCAAAATAAAAAGTTTTTCTACAACAAAGGAAACCATCAACAAAATGAAAAGATAGCCTACTGAATGGGAGAAGTTATTTGCAAATGATATACCCAATAAGTGGTTAATATCCAAAACATATAAAGAACTTGTACAACTCAACACCAAAAAACCCCACAAATAATCTGATTAATAAACGGGGGCACCTGGGTGGCTCAGTGGGTTAAAGCTCAGGTCATGGTCTCAGGGTCCTGGGATGGAGCCCTGCGTCGGGCTCTCTGCTCAGCAGGGAGCCTGCTTCCCCCCCCCTCTCTGCCTGCCTCTCTGCCTACTTGTGATCTCTCTCTCTCTGGGTCAAATAAATAAATAAAATCTTAAAAAAAAAAATGGGCAGAGGATCTGAATAGACAGTTTTCCAAAAGAAGACTTACAAGTGGCCAACAGATGCATGAAAAGCCACTCAACATCAATAGTAATCAGGGAAATGCAAATTGAAACCACAATGGGGTATCACCTGACACATGTAAAAATGCCTAGTATCAAAAAGACAATAACAAGTGCTGGAGAGGATGTGGAGAAAAAGGAACCCTCAAGCACTGTTGATGAGTTATAAATTGGTGTAGCTACTGTGGAAAATACTGTGGAGTTTCCTCAAAAAATTAGAAACAGAAATATAAACACTAATTCAAAAAGATATATGCACCCCTATGTTTACAGAAGCATTATTTACAATAGTCACAGTATGGCAGCAACTGAAGTCTCCATGAACAGATGAATGGATGAAGAAGATGTGGTATGTATATCCAAGAGAATATTACTCGCCATAGAAAGAATGAAATCGGGGCTCCTGGGTGGCTCAGTGGGTTAAGCCGCTGCCTTCTGCTCAGGTCATGATCCCAGAGTCCTGGGATCGAGCCCCGCATCGGGGTCTCTGCTCGGCAGAGAGCCTGCTTCCTCCTCTTTCTCTGCCTGCCTCCCTGCCTACCTGTGATCTCTGTCTGTCAAATAAATAAATAAAACCTTTAAAAAAAAAAAAGAATGAAATCGGGGCGCCTGGGTGGCTCAGTGGGTTAAGCCGCTGCCTTCGGCTCAGGTCATGATCTCGGAGTCCTGGGATCGAGCCCCGCATCGGGCTCTCTGCTCAGCAGGGAGCCTGCTTCCTCCTCTCTCTCTGCCTGCCTCTCTGCCTGCTTGTGATCTCTCTGTCAAATAAAAAAATAAAATCTTTAAAAAAAAAAAAAAAGAAAGAATGAAATCATGCATTTGTGACAATACAGAGGGACCTAGAGGGTACTATGCTAAGTGAAACAAGTCACACAGAAAAGGAAAAATATTATATGATTTCACTTATATGTGGAATCTAAGAAACAAAACAAACAAAAGCAGAAACAGGGGTCCCTGTGTGGTGTAGTAGGTTAAACACTGACTCTTGGTTTCAGGTCAGGTGGAGATATCAGGGGTGTGAGATCGAGCCCCAAGTCAGGCTCTTCACTCGGTGCAGAGTTTGCTTGAGATTCTCTCTCTCTCTCTCTCTCTCTCTCTCTCCCTCTCTCCTTCTGCCCCACCCCCACCCCTGCACATGTGCACATGCACTCTCTCTCTTAAATAGATCAATAAATCTTAAAAAAAAAAAAAAAGGCAGAAACAGACCTATAAATACAGAAAATAAAAGGTTGCCAGAGGGGAGGTGGAGAGGGGGTTGGCCAAAATAGGTGAAAGGAAGTGGGAGATCCAGTCTTACTATAAACAAAATGTGTAAGTCATGGGGATAAAAGGCATATATTGGGAATACAGTTAATGGTATTATAACCGTGTTCATGGTAACAGATGGTAGCTACACTTGTAAGCACAGCATAACATACAGAATTGTCAAGTCACTATACTGTATACTTGAAAACTAATGTAACACTGTGTGTCAGCTATATTTCAATTTAAAAAAAGATTAGTTCTATTCACAAATGGATAGATGAGTAGTTTCTACACAGAGCTGATAGATTTAGGAAAATACATAGCTCCCAGTTATATTTGAATTTCAGATAAACAATGAACCATTGCTTGGTATATCTCATTGAATTTTGGACAAGTATTTTTTATGTATTTCCCAAATATCATATGACATATTCTTATGCTAAAACATATTCATTGTTTATATGAAATTCAATTTTAACCAGGTGGGTGTCCTGAATTTTATCTAGCAACCCTATTTCTAGAAGAGTCTGGAAGGCTCCCAAGAAGTTCACTTACTTAAAAATCTCTCCCTGTGAGATCTTAATTCCTCATATCAATGATTATATCTTCATTAAACTAAGCATTGATCTCTTCCTTAAGTGAAGAAAGAAAAAACTTTCCTATTAAAATTCATAATCTCACTATGCAATTCTTTTTTCCCACTCTGCAATTCTTAAAAGAAAGACACAAGTCTATATGTTCTGATGTAGAATTATCTCCAAAATAAATTATTAAGTGAAAAAAGCAAAGTTCAGTAATGTATGCATACCGGGTAATCAAGGTTGTCTCCAGGGAGGGGAATAGGGTGTGAGTGGAGAGTGAGAAGGATTGTGGTAAGAAGGAGTCTACACTTTTAATTCTACTATTTTGTACATTTTGAATTTCTATCATGTGCATATATTATCAATTTAAAGACAAATAAGTGTAAATGAACAAGCAAAGAAGCAAAAACAAAAACAAAAAAACCCTATGTATTCCCAGGCAAAACAGAACAAAACATCCCAAGAGATGTCTAATATTTGGTGGAAATTACTTCTATGATTCTCTATCTGACCTTATCAGGTCAGCTTCAGAGCTCTAGGAAACTGGAGATAAAACTATTTTACAATCATGCATGGATTCTGCCTTGTTGAAATGAGTCTGATATTTTAAAGTGAAAAAAAAATCTTTCTATAAAGGTACAACTTTTATCTTCAAGACTATGCTTATATGCTTTTATATATTTTATTCTCTTCATTCTCCACATATTACTCCTCTGTTTTTATTCACTATGAGCTTAAACACACACACACACATACACACCCCTCTTATCATAAGAAAGGGTCCCTTTATGAATAATGGGAAACAGTGATCTGTGTTGATCTAAGTTTCTTCATCCACATTTCAACACAAACTTCCATCTGAAAATCAATTTTTAAGCTACATGGATAGGGGTTATTTTATTTTTATTTTTTTTAAAATATTTTTATTTTTATTTATTTGACAGAGAGAGATCACAAGTAGACAGAGAGGCAGGCAGAGAGAGAGAGAGAGGGAAGCAGGCTCCCTGCCGAGCAGAGAGCCAGATTCGGGACTCGATCCCAGGACCCTGAGATCATGACCAGAGCCGAAGGCAGCGGCTTAACCCACTGAGCCACCCAGGTGCCCGATAGGGGTTATTTTAAAGGAAAGACCAAATTCATAATTATATCTAATGTTCTATCTAAGAAAAGTCAATCAAACACACACACACACACACACACACACACACCATTAACAACATTTAGGACTAATTAAAAATACACTGAGATGTTTAGCGAACACTAGAAAACTCCAGTCAAGAGTATATCCAACCTCTCAACTTATATTCAACACAAAGTTTTGTTTACTGACCTGAGCTTTCTCCTGCGGAAGTTCAATACCTCATACTTCTGAACGATCTCCTCTCCTTCCTGGCTCATGCCACATATCCTTTCCCCCAACTCTGGTAGCTCCTGATAACCTGCTTTTCTCTCGAAATCCTTCCCAGGTAACAAAGGGGTTATGTGTCCCTCCTTCTGCAGTTGGACATGCATCTCCCTCTTTATTTGGTTATTCCTTCTCAATCATTTATTTAGCATCTATTATGTGCCAGACACTGTTCTAAGCAAAATCTCTTGTGAAGTTTATATTCTATTCTGGGGAGACAGAGGGGGAAAAGGCAAAGGAATCAAAAGTAACAGGAGCAAGATTACATTTTAGAAAGGGCAGCCTGGAAAGGTCTGACTTTCCAGAAGGGTAGAATGGAGCCCTGTAGAGATCTAAAGAGAGATTTAGACAAAAGAAACAGAAAATACTAAGACGTAAGTCTGGAGCCTGCTGGGTATGTTTCAGTACAATAAGTGCCAAGGTGAACAGAGCTGAATGAAAAAGGGAGATGAAGTTGAAGGAAATGGAGTCATAGAGGTCAGAGGCAGCCAGATCGTGGAGGCTGTCTAGCCATGGTAAGAACTTCAGATATTTGAAAGGACTCATCAAACTCCACAGAGAAATCACATCAGGCTTTTACTTCAAGGTAAAGGATATGGTGCAGCAAGAGAAAAAGAGTGCAGGTAAGCATTAGGGTCCAGAGAGATCCCAAGTGTTAATGCCCCAGCAGCCAGGTGAGGCCATGTGACAAAATTCTGGCCAACGAGGTAGAGCCAGAAGCCACGGGGATATAAATATGAATATATGAACCTTGGACGTGTACCAAAAGCCACCCTGAGACAATGAGGATGACACTAAGGATTTCAGAGCAGGAAACAGAGCCCCAAACATGATTAACATGGTCCTGCTGCCACACCAAACCCATGTTTCCCACCTCTAGTTGCTTTGCTGCAGAAGACCAATTAACTCCTGAAGGAGTGCTGATAACGCTGACTCTATTTGGTCCTCCACCAAATTCTTGGCTGTGCAATGACCTCCCTTGGGGCTATGTGTTCCAGGCCCCACGCAGGTTGATGTACGCCCTGACCAGAATGCGGGAAGACTTGTTGCAGTCTTCCCTGAAGTGGTGTACAGAAGTCTCCACTTTAGATAACCAGTAGAGAGCCTCTGGTGCACAGATGGCACCACTTTAGATAACTACTCTCTGACCTCACCACCACGCCCCACACTCCATAAAAGCTGGGGGATTAAGGTCCACACTCGGTGGGAAAATTAGGTAGAGGATAGCTGTGTGCCACCTGTATAGCTTGCCCGATCCCTCTTTTTAGTAAGTTACCCTGAATACAGTTCTGTGTAAATGGTATGCAGTGGTTTGCTCTGTTTTTGGTCTTAAAAGTGTTTTCTCAGTTCTGGAGGATACTTTACAGACCCTCTTCCACCTTCTAACAATTCCTTTTCTGTTTATGCTATTACAGTAGGATTTTCTGTTGAACATATCACTAGCTGACATACGTATAACACTATAGTGTCTCCAAAGAATGAAGTTTAAGCTCCTTGTATAGCAGATGCACTACTTATAACCTGGCTTTATCTTCTGTCACTGTTACCCACTCTATGTTCATAATACTTTCTTTTTTTTCTCTTTTCTTATTTTTAAGATTTTATCTATTTTTATTTATTTGACAGAGAGAGACAGCAAGAGAGGGAACCCAAGCAGGGGGAGTGGGAGAGAGAGAAACAGGCTTCCCGCAGAGGAGGGAGCCTGACCCGGGGCTCCATCCCAGGACCCTGGGATCATGAAGCTGAACTGAAGGCAGAGGCTTAACGACTGAGCCACCCAGGCACCCCCATAATACTTTACTTTCTAGGAATTTCCATCATATACCTATTGATTCAAACCTCAGGGCTTTTGCTTATGACATCTCTTTTGGCCTGCTTCTCACACTCCACTTTTCTTTGCCTGGCTAACTCCTACTCATCCTTTAAGATTCACATCTCAAGCCCAAGATTCTTCCTTCTCCTTACTCCCATAGCACACCCTGAATTCTTTTACCTTGGCATTGACCATGTTGCATGACTTTCTATTTATGTGTCGATCTTCCCCACTAGATAGTGTGTTCCTCAAGATCCTGGTCCATCATTGTTTCCTGAACCACCCAGCACAATGCCTGGTACACAATTGAGCACAAAAGACGTCAGTTAAACTAATATGAAGTAAAGGTTGTCTTCCTTATGTGTGGCAGGAGTCCAAGAGAAGAAAGTCACCAGTTCTAAGTATAGGAAGACCCTATTGTGCAGTTCTAACCCTCCTTTCATGCTTGAGAGTACAGTCCTATAAAAGAAAAAGCCTAGGTGGTTCAGAAGCTCAAGGATGTTTTCTGAGGTTTTCCAAGGAGAATAAAAGAAAGCCTCAGGACAGGGTTGCTTCTGGTATCTTTTATCAATAAAACCAGAGATTTCAGGGCACCTGCGTGGCTCAGTTGTTAAGCGTCTGCCTTTGGCTCAGGGCACGACCCCAGCATCCTGGCATCGAGCACCACATCGGACTCCCTGCTCAGTGGGGAACCTGCTTCTCCCTCTCCATCTCCCCCTGTGCTTGTGTTCCTTCTTCTGCTCTGTCTCTCTGTCAAATAAATAACATCTTTTAAAATCACAAAAAGGACAAATAAAGCCAGAGATTTCATATCAGGAGATTCACTTGTGGTGGCCTTGTCATATATTAACCTGGCTAGGCTGACCTACATTCCTAGACTTTTCTTCCCTGCATGTTTCTGATTAAAGTGAGCCACGGGAGAAACTCATGGGGTTGAAGGGCGGAAGAGGAGCCGTAGCCATTTTGTAGTTCACACAGACTGTCTCTAGGCAGCGAACTCACTTCACTGGCACACCTGCTCCCTTCCCGCAGGCTCTTCTTTCAGCTTCTCTGACGTCTGTGCCAGGTGTGTGTGTTTCGCTCCATGATGAAGGGCCCCGGCTCCTACAGGATAGGCACACTACCAGGTTAGGGGCAATGAGAACTGTCATGGCTTTCTGTCTGTTCGTGCTTGTGATTCCCCAAACTTACATCCATTTTCCCTTCCTGAATGCTTGCCCTCAAGACTTCAAGGTTTAGCATCAGTTGTAATAGCAGCAGCCTTACAAAGACTGCTTAGCCAGCTTCCACGATTGTTAAGTCAAATCTCTGTAATAAAGTCCTTAAATACATATAGGAGGGGGAAAAAAATATATATATATACAGACACGCACACAAGGGGATTTTATAAAGAATTTCCTAGTTGCCTCTCTGAATGAAAACTGAAATGACATCAATTCTTTTTTCCTTTTTTAACTTATTTGAGAGAGAAAGAAAGAGCGAGCGCAAGAGAAGGGGGGAAGGTCAGAGGGAGAAGTAGACTCCCTGCCGAGCAGGGAGCCCGATGTGGGACGTGATCCTGTGACTCCAGGATCATGACCCGAGCCGAAGGCAGTTGCTTAACCAACTGAACCACCCAGGTACCCTGAAATGACATCAATTCTTAAAACTTTCCAATACTTATTTTCTTAATCCCTGGTCTCTCAACCTGAAGAGATTTGCTACACAGCCTTTAAACGCAAATTACATTACTGTATTTTCCTGGAAGAGATCTGGGAAACTGCATCCCACCCTGAAGACTTCTTCTCAGTTTAGAATATGCTGTGGCAGCAATAAAAAAGAATCCCAGAATCTGTAGGAAGGGAGAGAAAGGAAAAAAAGGCTGGCCTGCACGGGGATGAGTCTAGGGTATTAAGCTGAAGAATTCACACGAGGTCATCGATACTGAGGAATCCATTTCATTGTCTGTGTCCTGAGCTGGCTCACTTGTACTCTGCCCAGGAGCCAGTTGCCAAAGAGGCAGGGAGAGAAGTGATGAATGAGACTCTTAGAGCAGTACACCCAGAGAGAAGCCAAATAAATATTTTTCACAGGAGATTTTGATGGCGGGAGCCTAGTGCCAGAATACACTTTATAACACGTCCAACTCTAAGAATATCTGGAGTATCACAATTGCTAAAATGTCAGAGGATTCTTGAAAAAAAAGAAAATGAGCAACATAAAGGAGTCCTACTGAATTCCCGGCATCCCTACAAATTAGCCCCCTAAAAGTCTGAAGGATTGTACGGACACCCTAGTGACTTCAAAGGTAGCTCTAATTTAACATTTGTTCCTGGGGCAAGATGAGAGAAATGTGAGCCAAAGGAAACACTAGCACCCGTATGAAGTGAAATATTCTGGGGTGCCTGGGTGGCTCAGTGGGTTAAGCATCTGCCTTCAGCTCAGGTCATGATCCCAGGGTCCTGGGATTGAGTCCTACACCAGGCTCCCTGCTCAGCAGGAAGCCTGCTTCCCGCTCTCCCACTCCCCCTGCTTGTGTTCCCTCTCTCACTATCTCTCCCTCTCTGTCAAATAAATAAATAAAATCTTTAAAAAAAATAAAAACTTTAATTAGGGTGTCTTTTGATAAATAGAAATTTTTAATTTTGTCTTTGAAAAATTTGAGAGTGGGGGTAAGAGAACAGAGTAGATTTCGTGGGAAGTATAGGCCCAACTGTTACACTTTGAGAAAGACTCTGAACGATTATTGTTTGCACCTCAGACTGGTAAAGTCAAAATGAAGTTGGCAAGTTACAAAATAACAATGTACAGGCACATGCATACATATATATTCACATAGAAAAATACCAGTGTGTGTGTGTTTTTTTTTTAAGATTTTATTTATTTATTTGACAGAGAGAGAGAGATCACAAGCAGGCAGAGAGAGAGAGGGGGAAGCAGGCTCCCTGCCAAGCAGAGAGCTAGATGAGGAACTTGATCCCAGGACCCTGGGATCATGACCTGAGCCGAAGGCAGAGGCTTTAACCCACTGAGCCACCCAGGCACCCCATACCAGTGTGTTTTTACCTTATGGTTAACATTCAAAAATGGGTAGGCAGTAAACAAACAAACAGCATTCCTATGGTTGTTGAAATCCACTGTTTAAAAGAAAAGGAACAGGTTGTCGAATTAAAATAAAAAAGACTTTTTATTAAAAATATTCAAAGTTCAGCATGGTGTACTAGCCTGGAGTTTGAAAGCCATTTCTCTGAGGGGTTTTTTTTTTTGTTTTTTGTTTTTTGTTTTTTTTTACCTCAAAGGATGAAAACAAGAATCAGAGGATGGAAGAGTCCATGAAAAATAGAGGATAGTTTGTACATTTTAAAGGCAAGTTGATTCATCAGAATGTAAGATAAAATTACTAATATTATTTAGATGGAATCTTAAGAAACAGAATGTTTTCCTGGCTTTTAGACCACAGTATGACCAAAGATGTTCTTTCTACAATGCTTATGCTATTGACAGAGAAATTTTATTTATTTTTTTTTTTACAGATTTTATTTATTTATTTGACAGACAGAGGTCACAAGTGGGCAGAGAGGCAGGCAGAGAGATTGGGGGGGGCAGGCTCCCTGCTGAGCAGAGAGCCTGAAGCGGGGCTCGATCTCAGAACCCTGAGATCATGACCTGAGCTGAAGGCGGAGGCTTAACCCACTGAGCCACCCAGGCGCCCCAACAGAGAAATTTCTAATGAAACAAAAAGGGCACCTAAAACTTGTGTCTCAATAATTTCTCAAAAAGTGGTTTTAAAAAACCTCAGAAATGCTTGTCACTTTTAACACATACTTATAAAATCTTTTTCCTCTTATTGGCAGAAATTAAAATAAGGTGGGATCATAAATCTGTATACTGTACATCAGTATATAAGAGTATATTTAAGGGGTGCCTGGATGGCTCAGTTAGTTAAGCATTTGACATTTGGTTTCAGCTCAGGTCATGATCTCAGGGTTGTAGAGTCAGGCCCATGTTGAGCTCCACACTGAAGGTAAAGTCCTCCCTCTCTCTACCCTTCTGTCCCTGCCCTAACTCATGGACACTTAAACTTGCACTCCCTCTCATACTTGCTCTAAAATAAATAAATAAATAAAAATCTTTTTTAAAAAGAGTTATTTAATATGATTTTATTTGACCGAGTAATTATAATCTATTTGTACTTTAGAACATTTGCATCCTTTCATGTCTAGCTTATATATACATTTTATCAATAAGAGGGGTAAGTTTTTATTCATAATATATAGCATTTATAGACAAGTCCTCTAAAAGCAGAGCAATGGGCCCCTGGCTCTGAAATTCACCCTCCCATTTTCCATTATCCCCATGGGTAGGGCGAAAGAAAAGGTAGTGGGGGGGGAGGATTTCCTATTTAAATTTTCTAACATTTACGGTGGCTTCTACTTAGGGATTGGCATGATTTCTTTGTTTGGGGAGATAACCTGTATTTTGATTTGAAGATGACACATCAACCCCACATCCACACAACCCCATATACCTTCCCACTGCCCCCCACCCACCCACCCACACATAGTCCACTGACTTCCTGGACTTCTGAAAAACAGACAGCTGAATTTCTCTGCATAATAAAGAGAAAATCAGAGGTTTTGGATACTCCTTAAAAGCAGGTGGTAGGGGGCCTAGGAAAAGAAAGAATAGAGAAGAGACAAAGGGTCTTAAAACAGAGAAGCTGAACATTTTTTTTTTCCCCCAAAGATTTTATTTATTTATTTATCACAAGTAGACAGAGAGGCAGGCAGAGAGAGAGGAAGGGAAGCAGGCTCCCTGCTGAGCAGAGAGCCCGATATGGGACTCGATCCCAGGACCTTGGGATCATGACCCGAGCCGAAAGAAGAGGCTTTAACCCACTGAGCCACCCAGGTGCCCCAGGAAGCTGAACATCTTAACAAGAGCCTAGGAGCAGAGAAGAGAGGGTTTTCCCAAGGATTTTAATGGGAGGAACAACAAACACATAATCCTGATGCAGTTTTATTTTTGTCTCCTATTAGCCCAGTGGTTCTCAACAGTAAATTTTACCCCTCAAGGGACACTTGGAAAGGTCTGGAGACATTTTTAGCTGTCACAACTGGATGGGGGTGTTACTGACATCTAGTGGGTAGAGACCAAGGATACTGCTAATATCCTATAAAGCACAGGAGAGTCCCCAAAACAAAAAGAATGATCAAGACAGAATGTCAGTAGTGCTGAGGTTGAGAAACTTTTAATTCACCCTTTAAATTTGCTTAGCAGGGTTGGTTCTTCCCCTGACCCTATATGAAAACAACTCCATGAATTTTCAATTTGCTCTCAGGAGATGCAAAGCACTCTTAGTCTACCACCAGAAATGTCCATTTACTTGTGGAATCAATGCTCAAATTTGCTTTCAAGTTGAACTACTCACCCAGCAGTGGTAGAATGATACTAGGTAATGTTTTTGGTTTCCCCTTACGTTAACATTCTATAGAACACGAGATTCACTTGAAAGTGTACTGATTGCCAACCCACCCCAGAACAAAACACTGACTACATCCCAGTTACTCTCTTCTTCATTGTTGTCATTGTTGTTGTCTTGGATTTTGCCTCTTTTAAGTAAGAGCATGTTGCAGAGCAGTTAAAAGCTTATTGTCTAATGAGGTCTGCCACAATAAGCTTTTAAACACTGCCTGGGTTTGAATGTGTAGGAGCCAAGGGCAACCCAACCCAAGATGGGCCAGTTTGGCATGAGCCTTATTTTGAGTTAAAAGCAATCTAAACCCAGCAGATTCAGAAAAAGCTCATTACCAGGGTGCCTGGGTGGCTCAGTGGGTTAAGCCTCTGCCTTCAGCTCAGGTCATGATCCCAGGGTCCTGGGATCGAGCCCTGCATTGGGCTCTTTGCTCAGCAGGGAGCCTGCTTCCCCTTCCCTCTCTGCCTGCCTCTCTGCCTACTTGTGGTCTCTGTCTGTCAAATACATAAATAAAATCTTAAAAAAAAAAAAAAAGAAAGAAAGAAAAAGAAAAAGCTCATTACCACCCCCTTACCTAATTCCTTTACCAAGAAGAGAGCTATTAACAGAGATTCATCTTTACCTAAGAAACTTGTCTGCATGATAGGGCACCTTTGTTTTCCAAACATCTCCTTTCACTTTCCTGCTAAAATCCTCTACTTTGTATTCTCAGGTCCCCCCTACACCTCTCCTTAGCTCATATAAGCCTCATGTTGCCTGACCGTCTTTGGAATTGTCATGTCTATGTGGATTCCTGTACTTATGCATTTGATTTTCTCCTGTTAATGTGTCTCTGATCAATCTGATTCTCAATCCAGCTAGAAGTACTCTGAAAGGCAGAGGAAATTCTTTCTTCCCAACAAATCCCAGCTCTGCCACTATCTAGCTTAACCTCTCAAGGCCTCTCATTTATAAAATGGGATGATAATAACCCTATCTCATAAAGTTATTGTTAAGCTTAAATGAGTAAGCATATTTTTTTCAGGAGGAAAATTGGTATTTTAGTATCCTGTTTTGTGGATTTCTGATCTAACAATGATTAGCTTAGGCCAGAGGAAATACTGTCTACATTTCTATGAAACTCTCCCCAAATTCTACCACACTATCCTGCACATAGTTGGCAGAGAAATTTAGTATTTAGTAATGTGAGTTCAGTACAATCACCTTCAGGTGATAAAATTCCAAGAAAATAGAGAAATAAGAAATATGTCTAGCTCCCTAGCCTCTTCATTTTCACATTATATATGGAAGAAAGTGAAAACTTCCTGTAAATTTTATAACTATTCCTGGAAGTAAATACTAATACTATTAATAATAAAATGTCACATCATTGAAGAAAAAAATAATTCCCATCAGGATTACAAAACACATAGCCAAAGTTGTGATTGTTCTTGAAACCTTAAATATCACTGGCTCTGGATTCTTATTGAAACTTAGAAAATGAAAGTATATATGGAAAGGTCCATGGACAGGAGCTCTATGGTTATCACCTGTTTAGGAAGTTGTCAAGGGTGACTCTGAGTCATAACTGAATGGATGATCAAGAAAAAACAGATTTGTTTCATTTTGTTTTTTGTTTTCAGTTAGAGAGATGTGCTTGCAATAAATTCCATCAAGGGGAAAGGGCCCATTATGGAAGCAAAACCACCTTCCTCTAAATTAACATTTGCCCCTTTGGTCAATGTTATTTTCTATGTTTATATAATTGTGAGTGATAAGGTCTGGTAATGATAAGACTACCTATATAGCACCATTTTCTTGGAAACATATATTTCATTTTGAATTATGGTTGATTCTAAGAAAAGCACTTTTCTCACTTCTTAGCAACTGAAAAGAGCATGCTAAATGTTTGATTTTATCCATCTTCACCTAAATGTGATACTGAAAACCAGATAGAAAGGGGTTCTCAGTCCTGTGAAATTTGGGAAATGTCTCCAAAATATAGACCCATTAACCCTTGAGCTGACTGTATTATGAGGAAAGACTTCTTGAAGTAGGGAGCTAAAAGGTAGCAAATTGACTTTTGAGTACTCTGGAGGCCAAGAACAAGCTAAAGAAGGAGGCATATGCTTTTGTCTCTGAAAGATAAACAGGAGCCAAGAAGGCCATGCCAGTGCCATGGGTGTTATAAGCCTTTCCTTCCCAACTGCACTAACACCTCCTAAGCCTCCCAGAAACATTTTCACTTTTCCTGATCAGTGGAAGCAGCCATGGGCCTCCTTTCTCTGTTCAGATTTCCTATTTCTTCCTGTTTCAGTTTTGATAGTTTTTAAGTTTCCAGAATGCATCTATTTCTTCCAGATTGCCTAATTTGTTGGCATATAGTTGCTCATTAATATGTTCTTAAAATTGTCCGTATTTCCTTGGTGTTGGTTGTGATCTCTCCTCTTTCATTCATGATTTTATTCATTTAGGTCCTTTCTCTTTTCTTTTTCATAAGTCTGGCCAGAGGTTTATCAATCTTATTAATTCTTTCAAAGAACCAGCTAGTTTCATTGATCTGTTTCTACTGTTCTTCTGGTTTCTATTTCATTGATTTCTGCTTGAATCATTATTATTTCTCTTCTCCTGCTTGGTTTAGGGTTTATTTGCTATTCTTTCTCCAGCTCCTTTAGTTATAAAGTTAGCTTCTATATTTGAGATTTTTCTAATTTTTTAATTAGAGGCTTGTATTGCTAGGTACTTTCCTCTTAGGAACACCTTTGCTGTATCCCAAAGGTTTTAAACAGATGTGTTTTCATTCTCATTAGTTTTCATGAATTTTTTAAATCCTTTAATTTCCTGGTTGACCTATTCATTCTTTTCTTTTTTTTTTTTTTTAAGATTTTGTTTATTCATTTGACAGACAGAGATCACAAGTAGGCAGAGAGGCAGGCAGAGAGAGAGGAAGGGAAGCAGGCTCCCTGCTGAGCAGAGAGCCCGATGCAGGGCTCGATCCCAGGACCCTGAGATCATGACCTGAGCCCAAGGCAGAGGCTTTAATCCACTGAGCCACCCAGGCGCCCCGACCTATTCATTCTTTAGTAAGATACTCTTTAACCTCCAATTGTTTGAGTTCCTTTCAAATTTCCTCTTGTGATTAAATTCAAGTTTCAAAGCACTGTGTTCTGAAAATATGCAGGGAATAGTCCCAATCGTTTGGAATTAGTTGAGACCTGATTTGTGACTCAGCATGTGATCTGTTCTGAAGAAAGTTCTATGTGCACTCGGGAAGAATTAGTATTCTGTTGTTTTAGGATGGAATGTTCTGTATATACCTGTGAAGTCCATCTGGTTCAGTGTGTCATTCAAAGCCCTTGTTTCTTTGTTGAGCTTCTGCTTAGATGATCTGTCCATTGTAATGAGGGGGGTGTTGAAGTCCCCTACTATTAATGTATGCATTTCTTTACTTTGGTTATTAATTCATTTATATAAATGGTTCCTGCCATGTTGAGGGCATAAATATTTATACTTGTTAGATCTTCTTGTTGATAGACCCTTTAAGTATGATATAGTGTCCCACTTCATCTCTTCCTACAGTCTTTGGTTTAAAATCTAATTTGTCTGATATGAGGATTGCTACCCCAGGTTTTTGTTTTTTTTGTTTGTTTGTTTGTTTGTTTGTTTGTTTGTTTTAGGTCTATTAGCATGGTAAATGGTTCTCCAACCCCTCACTTTCAGTCTGGAGGTGTCTTTAGGTCTAAAACGAGTCTCTTGTAGACAGCATATGGATGTGTCTGGCTTTTTTATCCAGTCTGATACACAGTGTCTTTTGATTGGAGCATTTAGACCATTTTCATTCAGAGTAACTACTGAAAGATATGAATTTGGTGCCATTATACTGCCTGTAAAGTCTCCGTTTCTGTAGATTGTCTCTGTTTCTTTTGGGTCTGTGTTATTCTTGGGCTTTCTCTTCACTTACAGGATCCCCCCCCCCTTAATATTTCTTGCAGGGCTGGCATGGTGGTCCAGTTTCTGTCTCTCCTGGAAGCTCTTTACCTCTTCTTCCATTCGGAATGACAGCCTTGCTGGATAAAGTGTTCTTGACTGCATTTTCTTCTCATTTAGTACCCTGAATATATCATGCCAGCCCTTTCTGGCCCACCAGGTTTCTGTAGCTAAGTCAGATGTTAGTCTGATGTTACTCCCTCTGAAGGTATGGTGCCTCTTGTCTCAAGCTGCTCTTGGGATTTTCCCTTTCTCTCTAAAATTTGCAAGCTTCACTATTCTATGTTGGGGTGTTGATCTTTTTTTTTTTAAGATTTTATTTATTGATTTATTTGTCAGAGAGAGAGAGTGCATGCACACAAGCAGGCAGAGTGGCAGACAGAGGCAGAGAGAGAAGCAGGCTCCCTGCTGAGCGAGGAGCCTGATGTGGGACTTAATCCCAAGACCCTGGGATCATGACCTGAGCCAAAGGCAGTGGCTTAACCGACTGAGCCACTCAGGCGTCCTTGCTGATCTATTTTTATTCATTTTGGGAGCAGTCCTCTCTGCTTATTGGACATGAATGTTTGTTTCCTTCCCCAGATTAGGGAAGTTCTCAGCTATGATTTGCTCAAATATACCTCCTGCCCCCCCCTTTTGCCCTCAGGTATCCCAATAATTCTGACATTGGTATATTTTATGGCATCATTGATTTCTTGAAGCTTTTTTCCCATGGGCTGTTAGTTGTTTTTTTTTTTTTTTCTCTTTTCCTCAGCTTCCTTCCTTTCTATCAGCCTGTCTTCTAAATCATTTATTCTCTCTTCTGCCTCATTCACCCTAACTCTTAGAGCATCCAATTTAGACTGTATCTCAGTTATAGCATTTTTTTTAAAGATTTTATTTATTTATTTGACAGAGAGATCACAAGCAGGCAGAGAGGCAGGCAGAGAGAGGAGGAAGCAGGCTCCCCGCTGAGCAGAGAGAGCCTGACGTGGGGCTCAATCCCAGGGTCCCAGGATCATGACCTGAGCCGAAGGCAGAGGCTTTAACCCACTGAGCCACCCAGGCGCCCCTCAGTTATAGCATTTTTAATTTCAGCCTGATTAGACCTCATTTCTGCACTTAGAGATTCTCTAGATCTTTTATGCTTTTTCCAAGCCCAGCTATTACCTTTATAATTGTTATCCTGAATTCCATTTCTGACATCTTACTTATACCCATATTGATTAAATCTGTGGCGAGAACATTACCTCTGGTTCTTTCTTTTGTTGTGAATTCCTCCCTCTAGTCATTTCGCCCAGAGAAGAATGTATGAACGAATGAGCAGAATCAGAAATAGCAACCATGACCCAAGCAAAATACACCCTAGACAAATCCGAAGTAGTCAGAAACTAAAACAAAAAAGCAAACAAAACAAAAAGGGGGGTGGTGGTGGTGGAATGAGGGAATATAATCTCACAAGGTGGATAAAGCAGGGTGATCCACTTGTTCCGGAGTAAATTTTGGTCTGTGTGTAAGGAGACACTAAATCACAAAACTGCAAAGAAAGCAAAATTTATATGTATACAAAAGTAAAATTAAATAGAGTGGATAAAAACCAAAAAAGAAGCATATATCTATAAAATGTAGATGTAAAAAATTAAAGTTAAAAAAGCAACTTAAAAAGAAAGGGATGATTGAAAAAGTTGAAAAGTTGAATAGGGAAAAAAGAAAAAATGAAAATTTTAGACTGAAAGATAAATGAATCATACTGTTTTCCCCTAGCACTGGAGTTTTACAGTCTTGTGGGTTCTGTAACTAGTTGTGCACCTGTTCTTCTAGTTGGTTTTCTGGGGAAGGGGCCTGCTGTGGTGCTTCTCAGGTGTCTTTACCTGGGTGGAATAGAACCACCCCTTGCCAGGGGGCTGGGCTCAGTGTAAGCAGGTTCTCTATGTGGCTTTTATTCCCTGAAGGCTTTCTGTGCTTAGCAACTACTTACTCAAAAAGGAAATTAAAAAAAATAAAAAATCCCATTTACACTAGCACCAAAAAGAATAAAATACTTAGAAATAAACTTCACCAAGGTGATGAAAGATCTGTACACCAAAAACTATAAAATAATAATGACAGAATTTGAAGCAGACACAAATAAATGGAAAGACATCTTGTGTTCATGGGTCAGGGAAAAAAATTAATATTGCTAAAATGTCTATACTACCCACACTGAATCTACAGATTCAATGCAATCTCTATCCAAATCCCAATGGCATTTTTCACAGAAATAGAAAACACAGTACTATAATTCATATGAAATCACAAAAGACCCCAAATACTCAAAGCAATCTTGAGAAAGAAGAACAAAGCTGAAGACATTACACTTCCTCATTTCAAAGTATTTCAAAGCTACCATAATCAGAACAGCATGGTACAGAAAAACACATAAACCTATATAACAGGATAGGGAGCCCAGAAATAAACATGTATATATATGGTCAAAAGATTTTAGACAAGGGTGCCAAGAACACAGGAAGAATAGTCAGTCTCTTCAATAAATGATATTTGGAAAACTGGATATTCACATGCAAAAGAATGAAATATACCCTTATCTTATGCCATATACAAAAATCAACTCGAAACGGATTAAAGACTAAAAAAAAAATAAAAGAAAGAAAAGAAATGGATTAAAGACTTAAATGTAAGACCTGAAATCATAAAACTGGAAGAAAGTATAGGGGAAAGCTTCTTGACATCGGCCTTGGGTACTAAAGGGGTTCTGACACCCAACTGCGGTGTGTGTGTGGAGGAATCACAATCAAGCAATTCTTTGGACACTAACTAGCTGGGTATCCTACAATTTAACACAATTCTGACATAATCAGTCAAGAGATGGCATCGAGTCTCACAGGTTAAGGTCTCAGTCCTGTCCTACAAAACTGACTCCCACCAACTACAAATGGCAATCACAAGCCCAGGTTATCACCTGTGCTTCTGACCAACTGGCTATCGATTGGAGGTTCCAATGACCTCCTCCACCTCAGGATGCCAATTACAAGTCCAAGTTGTCACCGGTACTTATGACCAACGGGCTATAAATCCTATGACCACCCTGCCCCCCAACCTCCTTGGATTCGACTAATTTGTTAAAGTGGCTCACATAACTCAGAGAAACATTTTACTTACTGGATTACTGGTTTACTATAAAAGGATATAGCTCAGTAACAGCCAGATGGAAGAGATGCATAGGGCAAGAGGTATAGGAAAACAGCATGGATTTTCCATGAACTCTCCAGGTATGCCAAGCTCCCCATTCTCCACACATTTGCCAGTCTGGAAGCTCTCCAAATCCTACTGTTCTGGGCTTTATGGAGGTTTTATTACATAGGCATGACTGATTAAATCATATGCCACTGGCTACTGATTAAACCCCTAGCCTTTCTCTCCTCCTCAGAGGCCAAGGGGATCGGGCTTGATGAAAGTTCCAACACTAATCACAAGGCTGGCTCCACTAGCAACCAGCCCCATCCTGAGGTGCAGTCCTAAGGTCAGCTCATTAACATAAGACAAGACATTTATATTGTTCTCAACACTCAGGAAATTCCAAGGGTTTGGGGACCTGTGAGCCAGGAACTCTGGATGAATACATTTATGAGATATATATGTACATAATACATATATGAGATACATATATGAGAAATACATATACATTTCCAAAATACATATATGAGAATACATATATGAGAAATATATATTTTCATCATCTGAATGACAAAAATGTTTATTTTTTATAAATCACCATATTGCAGACACCTAAAAGCACAGGCAACAAAAGCAAAAATAAACAAGTATGACTGCAAGAAACTAAAATGTTTCCGTACAGCAAAGGAACCAATCAGCAAAATGAAAAAGCAACCTAGAGAATAGGAGAAAATACTTGTAAACCATATATCTGATAAAGGGTTAGTATTCAAAATATATAAAAAATGCCTACAATTCAATAGCAAAAATAAATCCAATTTTAAAATAGGCAAAGGAACTAAATATGTATTTCTCCAAAGAATACATACAAACAGGCAATATACGAAAAGGTGCTCAACATCACTCATCAGCAGGGAAATGCAAATCAAAATGACAATGAGATACCACCTTGCACCTGTGATGGTGGCTATTGCCAAAATATTTACATGTGCTGGTGAGGATATGGAGAAGAGGGAACCCTTGTACACTGTTGGAAATGTAAATAAGAATAGTAACTATGGAACCATTTCCTCAAAAAATTAAAAATAGCTACCATATGATCTAGCAATCTCACTTCTGGTATATATGGAAAAGGAAATAAAGTCACTATCTCGAAGAGATATCTGCACTCTCATGTTCACTAAAGCATTATTCACAATAGCCAAGATACAGAAGCAACCTAAATGTCCACTGATGGTTGAATGAATAAAGAAAATGTGCTATATACATACAATGGAATATTATTTAGCTTTAAAAAGGAAGGAAATCATGCCATCTGCTGCAACGTGGATGAACCTGGAGGCTATCACGCTAAGTGAAATTAGTGAGACACAGAAGGAAAAATACATGATCCCACTTGTATGTAGAATCTAGTCAAGCTCATAGAAGCAAAAAATAGAATGGAGGTTGCCAAGGCTCAGGAGAGGGGTAAATAGAGAGGTATTAGTGAAAGAATACAAAGTTTGAATTATACAAGATGAGTAAGTCCTAGAAATCTACTGTGTAGCATAGCACCTATAGCTTAAAATACTGTATCATATATTTAAAACTTTGCTGAGAGTCCAAATATTCTGCTATGTCACAAAAAGATAGCAATAAAGAGGGCAAGAGGAAACTTTTGGAAGTTATGGATATGTTTACGGCATAGATTGTGGTGATAGTTTCGTGGGCATATACTTATTTCTGAACTCATCAAGTTGTATATAATAAATACAGCTTTTTGCATATCTTATTAATAAACTGTTTTGTTTTGTTTTGTCTTTAAGTGATCAAAGGAGCACGAAGGACCTGAAGGATAAGGCAAGGGATGGCAGAATATGGGGACTGGACACAGGAAGGAAGTAACAAACAATGCCTATTGTTTTAACATTTTTTCAAGGTGCATCTTTTTTTTTTTTTTAAGATTTTATTTATTTATTTGACAGGCAGAGATCACAAGTGGGCAGAGAGGCAGGCAGAGAGAGAGGAGGAAGCAGGCTCCCCGCCGAGCAGAGAGCCCGATGCGGGGCTCGATCCCAGGACCCTGGGATCATGACCTGAGCCGAAGGCAGAGGCTCAACCCACTGAGCCCCCCAGGCGCCCTCAAGGTATATCTTAAAGCAGGAACAAGAAATAGAGTTTCTCAACTGACTATCTATAGATATGTTCTCAGAAGTTGGTGAAATCTTTGAAATTTCTCATTGCTGATTTTCATTTCAATGGGAATTCTTTTTTTTTTTTTTACATTTTCTTAGATCAACTTTATTCTTGTTTAGTATAAATCACTATCTGAAGACTTGTACATTTGGTATCTGTACTAAACAATGATATAAACAAATCTTGTAGGCTACTGGAAAACAGGAGCTTTAGAAACATCTTTGCCTTTCTTCTTTGAAGAATAACAACAACTGCATGATTTCCCTAAAAATATTAACTATAACAAACAGTACTCTCTCCCCACCTCGTATAAGGCTGACTGTGATTCTCCTCCAGGAATTGCATGCGTTCTTGTTCTTTGTGTGTCGTAAAATATATACACATAAATATACATAAAATTTACCATTTTAACCATTTTTAAGTGTACATACAGTGGTATCAAATATGTTCACACTGTTGTGCAACCATCACTACCATCTATCTCAAGAACTTCTCTTATCTTTCCAAATTGAAACTGTCTCCATTAAACTCCCCATTCCGCCCATTTCCCTCAGCTCCTGGCAGCTACCATTCTATTTTCTGACTCCATCCATTGATAATCTTCAACAAGTTATAAAAATAAGAGTTCTTCTGCAGCAAGAAATACATCAGATGGCTTCTTCAAGGACTTGAAAATAAGGAAGATCAAAAAATATATATCCTTTGAGAGATAAACTTAAAATTATTTTTAAAAATTTTATTTATTTGGCAGACAGAGATCACAAGTAGCAGAAAGGCAGGCAGAGAGAGAAAGGAGGAAGCAGGCTCCCTGCAGAGCAGAGAGCCTGATGTGGGGCTCAATCCCAGGACTCCCGGAATCATGACCTGAGCCGAAGGCAGAGGCTTAACCCACTGAGCCACCCTGGCGCCCTGAGAGATAAACTTCAACATCAACACATAATAAATCTTCAATAAAGTCATGTTGAAGAGTGAGGATGACCTTCACATTATGATTGGTAATCTCCTTTCTAGACTGGCTCTCTGTTCCAGCCATACTGGCCTTCTCTCTGTCCTAAATCATACCTAGCTCTTTTCCAACTCATACCGAATGTATAAAACAATATCTGAACAAAGAGATATTCTTTGATAGAAAGACTTGGTATCATAAGAAGTCATTCTCCTAAAATTAATATATAATTTAGTAAAATATTCATTATAATCCCAATGGGAATTTTTTTTAAAAGATTTTATTTATTTATTTGACAGAAATCACAAGTAGGCAGAGAGGCAGGCAGAGAGAGAGGAGGAAGCAGGCTCCCCGTGGAGCAGAGAGCCCGATGTGGGGCTCGATCCCAAGACCCTGGGATCATGACCTGAGCCAAAGGCAGAGGCTTTAACCTGCTGAGCCACCCAGGTGCCCCACCAATGGGAATTTTTAAGTACATATAAAGTCCATGTAAGTCTAAACACCCAAGAAAAATATTAAAGAGATTATAGTATATGTGGGAGGGTTATCTTAGATATTAAACATCCTATAAAACCACTATTGAAATAATATAGCATTGGCATAGAAATGTGCAAACAAGGCAGCGGAGTAGAATAGCAATCCTAGAAATAGATTCCAGTAAATAAATTAAAATATAGGATAAAGGCAAAATTTGGGTACCTGGGTGGCTCACTCGGTTAAGCATCTTCCTCTAGCTCAGGTCCTGTTCCCAGGCTCCTGGGATTGAGCCCCTCCTCCGGCTCCCTGTTCAGTGGGGAGCCTGCTTCTCCCTCTCCAGCTCCTCCTGCTTGTGCCCACTCTCTCTCTCTCTTTCTCTCTCTCTGTCAAATAAATAAATAAATAAACTAAAAAAAAAAAAAAAAGATAAAGGCAATATTTAAATTCAACAGGAAAATATCTGTTAAATGGTACTGGCACATCTGTCCATACATGTTGAAAAAAAAAAGATTGAATCCTTAGCTCACACCACATCCAAAACGAAATTCCAAATGGATTAAAGATTTAAATGTAAAACAAAACCACCACCACCACCACAACAAAGTCCTGTAAAATTCACAGAAGGAAATCTCCCTGTTGGACATTAATGCCACTAATTTCCCCGACAACCTCAAAAATCCTTCACAAAACCTTGCTGTTGGCATCACCATGGCCATGGGAAGACCTTTTATTCATCTGCATAAGATACCAATCATCACCAGAATTAAATGGCTTGAGGGGCGCCTGACTGGCTAAGTCAGAAGAGCATGTGACTCTTGATCTGAGGGTTGTGAGTTTGAGTCCTACATGGGGTGTAGAGATTACTTAAAAAAATACATAACTTAAAAAAAATAAAGAATGAAATGGCTTGATGAGCTATTTGAGAAGTGTGCTCTCAATCTAAAGCAGTCCTTCATTATTTTTGTTTTTTAATGATTTTAGTTCTTTGGAAGGGCCTTGCTTAGAAAGATTTTACTTACTCAGAGAGGGGATGTCCTGAACATTTCTAGGTATACAGGAACTACCAATTCCTGAGACTATTGCAAAACATCTGATTTCTTCTTTCATACTCTCCCAAGACCTGAAGCAAAATTATTAGCCTGGAAAACCTTATCTATGTCCTTCATCCAGAAGAGAGGAATTTGTCAACTTTACCCACAGGAGTAGAATACTTCCCATCCTACTATCCCCTCTGTTTAACTATTCGGGTATAGCTACACATGACAGAAGCAGAGACTTGAAATTTGCATTATTTTTGTTTTTAAGATTTTATTTACTTATTTGCGAGAGAGCGAGCGAGAACGAGAAGGGGTGGCAGAGGGAGAGTCAGAGATAGAACAGGGAGAAGCAGACTTCCCACTGAGTGGGGAGACTGATGCAGGAGTCGATCCTAGGACTCCCAGATCACAATCTGAGCTGAAGGGCAGCTGCTTAACCAACTAAGCCCCCCAGGCACCCCTTGCTTGCATTAATGAGCACGACTCTGCCATCATCATGAGCTGAGTGGTCCTATATACCTGCTAAATGTAGCTTGGGTCCCAAAATGAACCATAAGGAGAAATTCACCCCAGCCAACTCTCAGACCAAGAGCATAAAGCAGAACTTCCCCAGCTGAACCATAGCTCCGTGAGCAACATAAATGCCACTAAGTTAGTATGCCAAAAGATTTTGCGATCATTCATTACAAAACTACAGCTGATTGCTAAATACAGTTATGATGTTTGAATTAACATGCATAGACTTGAGGTATGGGAACGGTTAATATTCAGAGGTTCTTGTCAGAAGCTAGAAAAGCCCATACAAAATTTTTCTTTTATTTCTGACTCAAAATTTGGAGAGACACGCTAGCTATTTATATATCCAACCATAATGTATATCATTTCTACCACATGATTACTGCTTACAATGACAACCTGATAAATCTTTCTGAAATCTCCATTAAGACTTTAGCTCAGTGAGGAACTTCAAGAGTACACAGAGGATTTTCATCCCATGGGAGGATTACTATTATACAAGAAACACGTAGTGCCACATGAGGATGTTATATGAGAAGTACACAGTGCCATACCTGATGAAGACCCAGGGAACCTAATGAGTCTGAATGAGGGGGCATTTAAGTTGAGAACTGAAGGATGAAGAGAAGCTCAGAAGTTGACAAGGGTGTAGGAAAGCAGATCTCAGCGATGAGGCGCCAACTTTGCAAGACCCAGAAATAAATGAGCATAAGGCATATTTTAAGATTTGAAGCACTATTGTCTGAAGAAAAGAAGTGGTAGAATGAGGAAAGGAGAATACAAAAAGAAAAGAGAGAAAACCGTCCCAGATCTAGTATTTCTTCTCTTTTCCTCCATATTCTTCTTTGTGAAGGGCAGACTGTTATATATTTCATATCTAAAGCACACTTTTTTATGGTTATCCTGGTATGTGGAATCTCAAAAAGGTTCTTGATCTCAGGAAAATTACTGGGGTTTATTCATACTAAAGTGTAATTGAATGTAAGGTTAAAAGAACAATCACCCCAGGTATGTACATTGCAATGAGCTGGAAAAACACTAAACTAAGAGTATAATTTCAGGCATCAACCAAATGGTGACAGATTGAGATCTGCCTTCCCTCATTACATCTAGCCTTTTCTGAGAGACTGAAAGTAATCTATCCTTCCTTTTAGGATGTATAGTTGATTCTCATTATTTGCAGAAGTTATGTTCTATAAAGTCACCATGCATACTTGAATATTGTATTAATGAATACTGAACTATTGCCCCTAGAGGCAATCAAAGATTAGATTCCTAAGAGCCTCCAGTTATAACATTTTCATCACCCAATCGATACATAACCTTATTTGATGTGTGCTTCTGTCTAAAGACACCTATTTAGTATATACTGTTGATTCATTAATGTTGAATTCATGGCCAACAGGATTATCTCACGCCTGAACAAATCTTATCCAACAGACACTGCAGCCTTAAAACAAGGCAGCCTTCTTTGCACTTAGGAACATTAGACAGCATGTTGGCACTGCACTTGGGGGCCATTTTAAACAGCGAAATTGCCAGCAGAGAGCACAAAAATGTGAAAAATGTGGTACTAAACAAACCACAGAAAAGACACTTATTTACAGTATAAGAGCTGAAACAAAAAGGCACAGCATTGCCTTTTTCGACCTCAGCTAGGAACATGTGTGTCAAGTAACTAAAATTTTTTGCCTCTCTGTGCATGTCTGAGAATTACCACACAAGTGTCACAAGTATTGATTTCAGTTAACAAGTAAGATTTAACATGTGGTAAAATTGAAAATATGGACTCTGCCAATAATGAGGATCAAACAAAATATTTTTTATACATGAACAAATTATTTATCCTTTCTGCCTTACCCACTGTTTACATAGTGAGTAAACATTCTCTAGGACCTACATACAGAGCTGTTCCCACTTCTATCACCATGTAGTGGTATTCCCTGTGTTCCAAATCCTGTTAGTACTTCTTGCATAAATTAGAGTCCTACAATCTTCTATTGGAAATTGGTTGTATTTTGTGATTGTTTATGAGCGCACACCCACGCAAGGCCTTATACAAATTTTTACATACGTATGTGCATTCTAAGATGTTTAAGGACTACAATTTAATATTCAGAGACTAGAATATATCTTATTCTTTAAATATAGTGCTGTTTTCTTTCTTTTAGAGATGAAAGACTTGTCCCCTTTGGATAAGGAGGTAACTCATTATTCAGTCAATATGTGCTTCAGAAATGCTGTCAGACATCATGCTGGATTGTTCTACCATCAACTTTTTATGCCAGAAATTAAGTTCTCCAAAATCTCCTTTTCTATGTGGTTCTAAGTTAGAGTAAACCAAAGGTAAGCTTGTACACGGTTTGGAAGGCAGAAGGAAGCAGCGCCCATTATGCTCTGAGGTCCCAGTTGGTTAGAGGTGGTGCGACACAGACACACAAGTATCCTCACCTCCACCTCCAGCTCTGTGGCCCCTGCTGACTAACAGTAATCCCAGGCCCACCACCATATGCTTCTCTGCAATTCGCAGAGGCAGGAACCACAAAGAACCAACAACTTCCTATGACTACTCTACCAGGTCCATTTGTGATCTGACTATGGCTACTGGATGTGCCAAGCACCGGGGTTTCCTTGGAATCTCTGATTCATTCACTGATACCAAGGTTAGTTAGTGACCTTATCGCATCCCTTCAGGTCCCGGGTCCTACCGCCCAATGTTTGCTCCCCCAACTCCTCTCCCACTGCCAAGATCTAATTCTTGTAATAGAGTTCTTCCATAATACTCACAGACATTCTGCGTCCCTGATTCATGCTGTTATCTTGTTATCTGCTTCCTATTTCTCCTATTTCAGTGCCAGGCCGTAAAAAGTACGTAACAGATACTCCTATGGACAAACTAAGCCACAGAGCTGGAACGATGATTCCTCTTGCTTATAGAAGTATTGTTAAGAGGCCACATGGCCTCTAATGAATCATCCTGGAACTGGCTCAGGGCCCCAATATTCTGATTCCTATTCACTACGCATCACACATAGTCATTCCTTACATTTCTATGGCTCTTTGCATCCTACAAGGTGCTGTCATGTGTATATTCCAGAAACCATCAATATAGGAAAGACGTGGAATTGGTTTTTTCCATTTTACAGATGAGGAAACTAAGAAAGGTTAAGGTCACGGGGTTAGCAAGTGGCAGAGTTAATATTCAAACTAAAGCCTTTCAGAGGAGTTTAAAATTTTCATTTAGGAGACCCAACCATAAAATCAAATACAAAATATTTAAGTGGGCACCTGTTGCTAATGGCTAATACTTTTACAGCAACAAATTTTCTCTGAGACAGTTTGCTCCCTCAGTGATTTCGTTTATGGCCTACCATTAGCCATTAGAAAGAAAAATCACAGACACTTTCAGCAGGGCAAATAGAACAAAACTGGACCTCAGAAAATTTTATGGGACCAGGACAGACCTGAGTAATCACCTAACATAGTAGACACCTTTTGAAAATAAGGAGAGCCTAGTCTCAGACTTCTTTGCTCCTCAAAGTATGGCCCCTAGACAAGCAGCATAAGTATCACCTGAGAGCTTGTTAGAAATTCAGAATCTCAGGCCCTGTTCCAGGCCCAGTGAATCACAATCTCAAAGGGATGAGATCCAGGAGTCTGTGTTTTAACAATCTTTCCAGGCGGTTCTCTAAGAAGCATTAAATTTTGAGAGCCACTGGGCCCAGTGACTTATCCAAGATCACATAATTAACTTGCAAAAAATCCAGCTCTTCTAATTTATAAATTCAATGCTTTCCCCCTTATACCAAATGGCTGATAAACATTAATATTTCTTTTCAATGTCCACTCACCATTCTCCCAGGCAGCTCATAGCTGAAAACATTTAATTTATATTATACCACGATTATAACAAACAAGGCCCACAAAGTTAATACTTTATACAAAACGGTGTGTCTCATAAAATCCTTCAGATCTCTGTTTTGAAATAAACCGTAAGGTGTTCTCCTCTGGCCATAACAATCTATGGTTTACTCCCTTCCCTGTATTGACTTGTCATTTGTTTGATGCTGAGAAGCATCTGCACTTTTGTCCTCACCTTGGGGAGGTGTAATAAGAACACTAATGATACTGGAAAATCTTAAGTTTCTAAACCAGAACCCCAAGTTACTCTGCTGATCTGTCTCTTTAGGAAATCTACATTCCCCAGTGCAAAAGAGCTATTCCTACTTTATTTAAATAACCAGCCCAGTCTTCTCCAGAGTTTTCCACACAGGCCTGGGATAACATCTGTCATGGTACTTCAGATGTTTCTACTCTTTGGGTGCTATTTTGTTATTGCAAACCATTTTATGACTTGCTCTGTTCAGGCAGGTTTTTATGTTATTCCAGAGAAGGGTCACCTGCCGGCACAGGGTAAGGGGAGGAATAGGGGTTGTGTCAGGTGCCCCTGAAATGACCTTTATTTTCAAAGTTGGGGATTTTTTTGTATTGACAGTTGCTGAGAAGAGACCTCCTGAGGTAAAGCTTGTCTGCTCAGAGCCCTCTGCAGTGTCAGAACAGAGGACACCGGTAGGGAGTTCTTTCTTATGGAGATGCCCGCATGCCCCTGCCACAACAGATCACTGTTCTTTGAAGATCCTTCTCTGATGGAAAACGCTTCACCAACAGCATCAAGAGAATGCTTACGACAGCTGGCAAAGTAATGATCTGAATGAAAATTCAGAAACTTTGAAGACTACCTCAGAAAATGCCCTTCCTACAGCCCTGTAGATCTCAGGGAATCATTAAATTTTAACCATTGCTATCTATTATTCGTGTCCTTCTTCAGGATGCCAAAGGCAGGATTTCAGCATAAGCTGATTTAGCCATTCTTCTTGAGACTCCGTAAAGCACCATTTCTGTTCCCTCACCATAATTCTCTTTGTAGAAGATTTTTAAACTTCGATAGTTTTCAAAAAAATTAACAGCAGAACAAACACTTCTGTCAAACAAAATCTTATGACTGAACAAACAAAAAAGTATAAGCTTAATTCAGAAGAAGTGAGGCATATAAAAAATGAATCTTGAAGTAATATCCAAGTAAATTCCCACATGTTAATAGCTGAAACTTTCCATTCATTAGTTTCCTGACCTTGGGTGAGTTACTTATCTTTTCTGGGGACAATTATATACCACGCTTACCTTTATAATTTATTGTAATACAATAATATGTGTAAGGTTTTACAGGCGAGATACACAGGACACCAGGCGAGAGAGGCACAAGGCGAGGTTTATTAAAGGCGCCCTCGGGGCGAGATTCTGCGACTCAGGAGAGGAGAGTCGGGGAAGCCGCACCCAGGGAAGGGGTTGAGTGAGCTTTTATTGGGCCAAGGCAGGGTGGGGGCTCATAGCTATATTTGGTAAAGTTAGAGGTTGGGGGTTGGAAAGTCCCAAAGTGGCTGGCTTCTGTTTCTCGTATAAGTTTCGGTTTACTCAAGATGACATGTCTTTGACAGATGCCCTTCTGGCGGGAAAGTCCTGGGTAGGGGGAAGATGGCGGCCTGGTGGCCATTTTTATCGTTCCTCCTGCATTCCCAGGGCCGCCGACCTAACAATATGATATATGTGAAACGTTCTAAACTATAGGAAAGAACATCTAGGTATATACTGACTTATTATTAAAGCTGTGAAGACCATGATATTCTCATTTATGTAACCTCAAAATTAAGCTAGGGTGCACCCGTGTTCTTTGGAAGAATTGGACACATTTTACTGGCACTGCAAACTACCATTTTTTTTTTGCTGTCACCAAAACTGAATTTTTTTTTTAAAATCACATTATTATGCTTCCAGGCAAGAGGATCACAGCTCCATTTTTTTCACTCCATAATTAGTACTACCTAATAAAAACATAAAAACATGGTAAAAGCATTTTTACCTCTTTTTGTTTCATGCTTATATGGTAGATCCAAAGAGACCATGCCATTTGCTGTGGAAGCAGAAAACACAGTAATAAACCTCTGCGTGGATCATCCAGCTAGCACACCCAGCATTTTTGGCAAGGATCTTTGGCTTATACGTACACTGATTTGCTCACTGACTGGGCACTACAAACATTAATTTATTGTAATTTTGAGTTAGAAGGAAGTGTAGTGATCATTTATATCTGTAATCCTCTCATTTCAGTACTACAGGAACCAAGGCTCAGAGAAGCAGTAACACTTGGCCAAAAATACACAGCTAGTTAGTGGCAGAGCCTAACTCAACTAATCCTGTTAAACCATGAGGGAAAAGGCACTTATTTTGTTCTGCCATGGTTTTAAATTCATCTTTTAAAAAAAAAAAATTATTTATTTATTTAAGATTTTATTTATTTATTTGACAGAGAGAGAGATCGATCACAAGCAGGCAGAGCAGAAAGCAGAGCAGCAGGCAGAGAGAGAGGGAAGCAGGCTCTCTGTTGAGCTGAAAACCCAATGCAGGACTCAATCCCAGGACCCTGAAATCATGACCTGAGCCAAAGGCAGCGGCTTAACCCACTGAGCCACCCATGTGCCCTCAGCTGCTTATTTTTAACCAGGAATACTTTCCAGAAGGCTTAATCTCACCGACAAGAACCTGATTCTTCTTATTTATTTACTTATTTATTTGACAGAGAGGGAGAGCACAAGCAGGGGGAGTGGCACTTAGAGGGAGAAACAGGCTCCGCACTGAGCAGGGAGCCCAATGAGGGATTCAATCCCAGGACCCTGGGATCATGACCTGAGCCAAAGGAAGACGCTTAACTGACTGAGCCACCCAGGTGCCCCTTCACTATTGATTCTTAAAATTGTTGTTGCTTAGCGCTCTTCAAGTTGCACCAATGCTAGCTTATCTGCAAAGGAATGCCTTTTTGCCCCTTGTCTCTAGTACACAGCAATTCACATTTCAAAACTCTCCATTTTCCTCCTTCTTCTCAGCAAACAATTCTTTAAATCTTTTAAATCTTTAAATTTCCCAGGAAAATTTGGGGAGGGGGGGCAATACGGAGAGCAGATATTCCAGGGTTCCTGGATTGAAATCCTGACTCTGCTCTTCACTCTGTGATAGAATGTTCCTTGGCACTATTGGCAGATTCCCTCCACATTTCCTGGAAATTCTTGACTTTTCCCTGCATAAGCAGACAAATTTTTGTCAAAAGTAAGAGATGACATAGCAAAAGAGCATTAAAAAGCTTCTGAATTTCAAAAGTTCAGGTTTTATAGCTATAGAGTCCTAGGCTTTAAAGGGCTCAAGGAATAGATAAAACATGATTTAAGAGTGAAATTAATAGGTTGTCTGGGTTATGGACATTGGGGAGGGTATGTGCTATGGTGAGTGCTGTTCATTGTGTAATGATTCACAGACCCGTACCCCTGAAGAAAATAATACATCATATGTTAATAAAATGTGGTCATTCTGTGGGCGAAAAAAAGAGTGAAATTAAAAATACTCTTGGGATCTCAAAGACCCGAGGTTGAGTGAAAAAAAGGCCAGACACAAGAGTATATTCTACATCACTCCATTGATATGAACTTCCATATCAGGCTAAAACTAACGTACACTGATAAAAATCAGTAAAGTGGTTGGGGATGGGTTGATTGGAAAGGGGCATGAGGGAAGTTTATGGGGGTGATGGAAATGTTCCATATCTTACTTAACATTGGTGTGAGTTATATGACTGTAATCATTGGCCAAATCTTACTTAATTGTATACTTATGATCTATACATTTTAATGTATGTAAATTATATCTCAATAAAAATTTTTTAAATAAAAAATTCCTTGGGATATGACTAAAGAAAGAAATCAGTAGGGAAGCAAATACAGTTTGTATATTGGGAATGAATGTGTTCTCTGAAAGGGGGAGAGTCTCTAAGTCTTGTGCTTGCCCCTCCCTGAAGGACAATTTGAAGAAAGAGGAGGATAGAAACCGTAAGACAAGTTTGGGGTATCTGAGAGGAAAGGTGACCTTGCCCTGCTCTTCCAGGTAGAACCTTGTTAAGTGGCAAGACTCCAGGATAAAAAAGACTATGTGGCATGTCTGGGCCCATGCTGCAAGAACAGTAGAACATTCTCTCTGTAACCAAAAGCAGTTGAGACAGAGCACTGAGAGCTAGGGCCTCTGGAAAGTCTTCATTAAAACCCACCACACTGTAAAACATTGGTTGAACTTAAACAGTATGGCACAAAAATAGACAAATCGATCAATAGAACAAAACAGAAAACCCAGAAATAAACCCACAATTATATGGTCAAATAATCTTCAACAAAGGAGAAAAGAATATACAATGGGAAAAAAAGAGTCTCTTCAACAAATCATATTGGGCAAACTGGACAGCTACATGCCAAAGAATGAAACTGGACCCCTTTCTTACACCACACACAAAAATAAATTCAAAATGGATTAAGGACCTAAATGTGATATCTGAGACCATAAATATCCTAAGAAGAGAGCCCAGGCAGTAATTTCTCTGACATCAGCCATAGCAACATTTTTCTAGATACGTCTAAAAGACAACCTTCTGAATGAGAGAAAATGTTTGCAGATGGCATATCAAATAAAGGGTTAGTATCCAAAATATATAAAGAACTTATACAACTGAACACCAAAACCCATAAATAATCCAATTTAAAAATGGGCAGAAGACATGAACAGATATTTCTCCAAAGAAGACCTCCAGATGCCAACAGACACATGAGAAGATGCTCAGCATCACTCATCATCAGGGAAATGCACATCAACACTGCAATGGGGTGTCACCTCACACCTCTCAGAATAGCTAAAATCAAAAACACAAGAAACAACAAGTTTTGGTGAAGATGTAGAGGAAAAGGAACCCTCATGCACTGTTGATGGGAATGCAAACTGGTGTAGCCACTGTGGAAAATAGTACAGTGTTTCCTCAAGAAGTTAAAAATAGAACTACCCTATGATCCAGTAACTGCTCCACTATTTACTCAAAAAATACAAAAACACTAATTTTCAAAGGGATATGTGCACCCTATGTTTGTGGCAGCACTATTTACAATAGCCAGATTATGGAAGCAGATCAAGTGTCCACTGATAGATAAGTGGATAAAGATAGATAAATGGATCCCATATATATATATAAAATGGAATATTATTCAGCTATAAAAAAGGAATTAAATCTTGCCATTTGCAACAACATGGATGGAACTAGAGAGCATGATGCTAAGCGAAATAAGACAGAGAAAGACAAGTAGTATATGATTTCACTCATATGTGGAATTTTAAGAAACAAAACAAATGAGCAAAGGTCAAAACAAAACAAAACAAGAGACAAATGAAGAAACAGACTCTTAACTATAGAGAACAAACTGATGGTTACCAAAGGGGAGCTGGGGGAGTAGATAAGTGAAATAGGGGAAAGGGATTAAAGACTATACTGATGATGATGAGTACTGAATAATAAACAGAATGGTTGAATCACTACACTATTTTGTGTATATATATATACACTTTTGTGTGTGTGTGTGTGTATATATATATATATATATATATACAATATAACACTGTAAGTTAACTATACTATAATTAAACTTTAAAATTAAATTTTAAGAAAAGAGAGATGGGTTGAATCTTTGCAACTTGAATGATTTCTTTTCTTTCTTCCCCCCATACCCCAAGTTTTACTAAGGCAATATGGACAAATAAAAATTCTATATATGTATACATTATAAAATGATTACCATAATCAAACTAAGTAACATACCCAATCACGTCACATAGCTCTAATGTATAGTTCAAGTCCAATGTTTCCTTACTGATATTCTGGCTGAATAATCTATCCTTTGTTCTAAGTGAAATATTGAAGTCCCCTACTATTAATGCATTGCTGTCTACTGCTCCCTTCAGATATGTCAGTATTTGCTTAATATATTTAGGTGCACCAATGTTGGCTGCAGATATATTTACAATTTTATCTTCTTGATAAACTGACCCCTTTATCATTACATAATGAACTTCTTTGTCTCTTAAAGTTGTTTTTTTTTAAGATTTACTTATTTATTTATTGGACAGACAGAGATCACAAGTAGGCAGAGAGGCAGGCAGAGAGAGAGAGAGGAGGAAGCAGGCTCCCTGCTGAGCAGACAGCCCGATGTGGGGCTCGATCCCAGGACGCTGGGATCATGACCTGAGCCAAAGGCAGAGGCTTTAACCCACTAAGCCACCCAGGCGCCCCTCTCTTACAGTTTTTGACTTAAGGTCTATTTTGTCTGATGTAAATATAGCTACTACCCCTGCTCTCTTTTAGTTTCCATTTGCATGCCATATCTTTTCCATCCCTCATTTCAAGCTATGTGTACCCCCATATTCACTGTAGTATTATTCACAATAGCCAAGGTACGGAAACAACCTAAGAATCCATTGACAGATGAATGGGTAAAGAAATTTATATATATATATATATATATATATATATATATATATATATATATATCTAGATATATATATCTAGATATACATACATATATATCTATATATAGATATATATGTGATGGAATTAAAAAATAAAAAACTGAGCTCATGGATACAGAGAACAGATTGGTGGTTGCCAAAGATGGGGTTGGGGAGTGGGTGAAATAAGTGAAGTGGGTCAAAATGTACAAACTTCCGGTTGTAAAATAAATAAGTCATGTGGATATAATATATAGCACGGCTACTATGTTAATAGTAGTTAATAATACTGTATTGCACATTTGAAAGTTGCTAAAGGAATAAATCTAAATGTTCTCATCACAAGAAAAAAATTATGTAACTACGTGTGGTGATAGATGTTAACTAGATTTACTGCGGCGATCATTTGCAATACACAGAGAAATCAAGTCATTATGTTGTCCACCTGAAACTAATATAATATTGTATATCAACTGTACCTGAATAAAATAAAATAATACTAAGAGGCTTCATTATGACACTCAAAATTATTTTAATTAAATCTCCAAAGTCTGTTGAAAGGAAACCTAGGGGTGCCCGGCTGGCTTAGTCAGTGAAGCATGAGACTCTTGATCTTGGGGTCATAAGTTCAAGCCACACCTTGATGTGTGGAGCTTACTTAAACTAAAATAAAACATTAAATATATTTTTAAAAAAAGAAATCTAAGCCAGCATGCAATGAAGATATAAATCCTTAACTCTGATTGTTATTTCCAAGCTGCCAACATAATGACTTAGGGTAGACAGTGGAAAAGTAAGTCCAGCACTGGTACTTTGCTGGCCCTCAAGGAAAAGTACCCCAGAATTTTCAGACCCAAATAGACTCACAGAATACGCACAACCTTGCCACAAGGAAAAGAAAATATACTGGGATTTGTTTATCTGTTTCACCAGCAAGTTACTCAAAGTATAAATAGAAAATATACAATTTCTGGTATATGGGATATAAGATAATATTAAAATCTCAATTTTCTACCAAATTATTCTATAAACCCAATATACTAATCAAATTCTCAAAAATCTTTTTTTGTAGAAACTGCTAAGCTAATTTTAAAGTTTATAAGGAAATCCACAGGATCTAGAAAAGCCAAAACAATTTTGAAAATAACAAAGAGGACTCATACTTCCTAATTTTTAGACTTGCTATAAAGCTACAGTACTCAAAGCCAATTCAAGGTGGGGAAAGGAAAGTCTTTTCAATAAATGATGCTGGGAACTGGATATCCACTTGAAAAACATAAACCTTAACCCTTACTTCATATTATATACAAAAACTAAATCAAAATAGATTGTAGACCCGGATGTAAAAGTTAAAATATAGGACTTTTAAAAGAAAATGTAGGAGAAAATATTTATCAGCTCAGGGTAAACAAGTGTTTCTTAAATACGATATAAAAAGAACAAATCATAATAAGTTGATGAATTGAACTTCATCAAAATTAATTTTTTCTCTAGAATATCCCATTAGAAAAAGTAAAAGACTAAGGCAATACATATAAAAGAAAATATTTGCAATATATATGACTCACTAAGGACTCCAGCATACATAAGTACCTGCTGAGAGAATCTTTTGGAGGAAACTGGGAAAATTTGGACAGGAACCCATACAAGGAACTTTAAAAAAAAAATTATTTATTTATTTATTTATTTATTTGAGAGACAGAGAGGGAGAGTGAGCGCACAGGCATGGGGTGGTGTAAGGGGAGAGAATCTCAAGCAGACTCCCCACTGAGCACAGAGCCAAACAGGGGGCTCTATCTCACAACCCCGAAATCACGACCTGAGCTGAAATCAAGAGGCAGACATTTAACCAAGAACACCCCTACAGTAATCTTTAAAATTATTCTTTGTATTTCTCTGTATGGTTTAAACTATTGACATTAAATATGTATCATATATTTAAAATACTAAAGTTTAGGTTTATAAAAAATAAGAACATAAATTCTTAGCAAATAAGAATAAAAAGAAACTACCTTGTCTTGATAACCAATCTCTATAAAAAATAAACCCACATCAAATATCACACTTATGGCAAAATATTGAAAGTATTTCCTCTACAATCAGAGCACAGGAAGGTTCATTACTACCACTTCTTTAACATTATGCTGAAGGTCCTTAGCCAGTGAAGGAAGATAAAGCAAAAAACTCTAAGATTTAAGGATTTAGAGAAACTGTTATTATTTACAAGAAACCCTAAAATAATTTACAGATTGATAATAGGAACCAATTGTCTTTCAACCATCCACTTTAGAAGACTCTTTGGCATTATCTACTAAAATATAATGGACCAACACCCATTTATTCTATTTCTGGAAATATATTCTGGAAAACTCTTGTACTTGTACTAGAAGACATTTATAATCATATAAATAGAATCACATTTGTACTAACAATACATAAAGTAATCAATCCAGATATCCATGGATGGTAAGTTGGATACATAAATCATAATTTATATACACATGAAACGGAATGTTATTCAATGATGAAATGAATGCTCTATCTCCTATCTACAGACCCTACCCCTGATCCTAGAGTATGTCCTATGGCTGCTGTGACAGGCCACAGGGAGGATCAGGCTAGAAGGGGAAACTGATTAAGAGAACCCCAAAATTTAGACCAATTCAGGAAACATACTCTCATGGCACCCTCACAGACCAAGGACTACACATTTTTATTTCTCTGGGCCATCAAGGTCTCACTTCTCTAGAGTTTGAATGGGTCACTATTAAATGAGTCCAAGAGAAGAAACTTTCACATTCAATTTTATATAAAATGCACACAGTATGGCATTAAATTAAATTGCTTCATGGTGCCCTGAGTCTTTTGATCAAAACAGAAGTGGTTATTCTCTTCTTCCATTGTGATAGATAATAGCATATGTCTTATCCTAGAATTGCAGCCGATTTTTCAGTAATAATTTTGTTTTCCATTCAGCCTAAATAAAAGCTCACTGTTTCAACCTCTGTGAACACTGGTTCAAATGAGGGTTACAAGCCTTCTAGAAGACTAGGATTTGTTAACATCTTCCAGTTAGCGCTGACATTACCTTTTTTTTAAAGATTTTATTTATTTACTTGACAGAGATAGAGACAGCAAGAGAGGGAACACAAGCAGGGGCAGTGGGGGAGGGAGAAGCAGGCTCCCCACTGAGCAGACAACCCAAAGCGGGGCTCAATCCCAAGACCCTGGGATCATGACCTGAGCCAAAGGCAGACGATTAACTGACTGAATCACCCAGGCGCCCCAGCATTGACGTTCTTATTCAACAGTACACTTTTCCCTATTCAAAACACTGCGAATATTCCCTATTATCCAGGTATATATCTCTCTTGAAGCTGCACTTAAGACCCAGAATATCATCAAGCCACTTCAGAGACATTTCTTTTTTCAATCTTACAGAACTGAGCTGTTATTTTACTCTCTGCACACTACCTCCAACATGGCGTCCTGGTGTTGAAGGCAGACCACAGACCAGCAGCCATGACTTCACACTGACCCTCTAAGCCAGTAGCTGTAAGTCAGCTCGGGCTGCCATAACAAAATACCACAAACTGGGTGGCTTAAACAACAGAAATTTCTTTCCTCACAGTTCTAGAAGCTGGTAAGTCCAAGACCGATGTGCTGGCCAATTCATTTCTGGCGAGACTGCTGCTAGCTGGGAGATGGCTGCCTTCTAACTGTGCCCTCGCACAGCAGAGAGACCAGCTCTCTGGTGTCTCCTCTTACTGAATCAGTGCACCACTCTTATGACCTCATTTAAGCTTAAAGCCTTCCTTATCCAAATATAGCCACCCTGGGGGGTTAGGACTTCAACACAGTCCAGTATATAGCACAGTGCATAGCTAAGATCTGTACTGAAGGACTAAGTTCATTTTGTGTGTTTTGTTTTTAGGTTTAATCTACTATGGACCAGTACTTTTGCACAAATACAACAGAAACAAATCCTTGGAATAATGAAATAGGGAAAAAACCCTAAAGACATGCAAGATACAGGACCTGATTTATTTTATTTTTTAAATTTGATTCATTTTATTTTTCAATTTTTTATTATTAGATTTTTACTAGATTTTTAAATTAGGTTCAATAAACAAAAATTTTCTGTACATTTGTTTTTAATACTTTTTATTGTGGTAAAATATATATAACATAAAATTTACCATTTTAGCTATTTTTGGCATGGTCATTGGCATTCCTTCTTCCTCTCAGCCAATGGTAACCACCATTCTACTTTCTGTCTCCATAAATTTGCCTATTCTGGGCACCTCACATAAGTGAAATTATATAATATTTGTTCTTTTGTGTCTGGTTTATTTCACTTAGCACGTTTTAAAGGTTCACTCATATAGATTTTAAATGCTTCTAAGGCTCTTTCTCCCACTCTCTCTATTTACTCACTGGGAGTGTTAACTTTGTGTACCATCATCAGTCCATAGAATCTTTGAGACCACACTTTGTATCCCACTATTCTAAGCTACTATGTAACCACACAGAGACCCGTATGCATACTTTACTAGACATTATCCCCCACTTAAAACCTAGGAAGGACTGGATAACGCTAAGGAAAAAAAGAGTCATTTGTTTAGTAGGTAAGACCATCTATGTCAGAGAGATTTTCAGTGGGAAAAAAGAAGAATTTTCTCTATTTCCCTGCATGTATGTATGGCATCTCACATGTGGCCACTGTAGTAAGCTGATGATCAGATTAGATAAGTAGTACTAATTAACCAAAATTTCAGCACACTGAAAGCATAAATCTCTTCTTTTCTTTTTAAAAAATATTTATTTATTTATTTGACACAGAGAGAGACAGAGCACGAGCAGAGGAAGTGGTAGGCAGAGGGAGAAGGAAAAGCAGGCTCCCTGCCAAGCAGGGAGCCCTAGTAGGGAGCCCAATGCGGGGCTTGATCCCAGGACTCCAGGGTCATGAACTGAGCCGAAGGCAGACGCTTAACCAACAAGTCAGCTAGGTGCCTGGAAAGCGTAAATCTTCTTATCATAAACATCAATACCTTCTTCCTCTTTAGAACCAAGCCTCAAGCTGCTACCTATTAGTGTGAGTTCCATCATCAAATGGTCCAAATCCAAAACCACATTCCATCAGCCTTGAGAATTACTACCAGACAGCTCAAGATGATAACCTCAGCACACATCATCTCCTCTTCTTCCTAACAAACCCTATTCCTCCAGGATGTCCAACTTCCAGCCATGTCCTGTTGACAACAAACTTCTCCACCTCTCCCTCTTGCTGTCCTCAAAAACAAAAACAAAAACAAAAAACACTTGCTTCTGCCTGCCCGATCATCTTACCTCACATGAGCCCCTAGCCTGACGTGAAATTTTCTGGCCTGCAGGAAGTCCCTGAGGCAGGGAAATACTAGGACTTATTTGAAATAAAGGAAGTAGATAATATCAAGAGAATAAATAAAATTTCATGCTATAATAAATCATCTTGCCGTACTGTCCCTCAAGCCTGACTTAGATCTGGGCAGGGGGACTAAGGAAGGGTTAAGAAGATGTGCTCCCTCTTCTAGATCATATTTTGGAGACCCCCAGATCTGGGAATTCCTTTCCCAAAAGGCCCCAAGCCTGCTCCCAGAGCCCGGGCGAACATTTTCCTAAGACGCGTCAGCCAGTGTACACTCTGCGAGGCTATAGGGATGGCAAAAGAATTGCTCTGTGTTGTGAAAGGATGGCTGGAGCCTAAAAACATGGAGTGGGGTATTCATGGGAGGCTTCTCACGGGGCGGTACAGATACTAAACTAGGAAGAGAAAGGCAGCAACCCTCTAAACTGCCACAGTGTGCTACGGAGCCCAAGGAATCCAAGAGAATCCTACATTTAAACCTGGCTTTCCACTCACGACGGAGGTACACCTGTCAAGGTAGTGGGAGAGAACCCATTTTATTTTTATTTTTTTATTTTTAATTTATTATTATTTTAAAAATATTTTATTTATTTATTTGACAGAGAGAAATCACGAATAGGCAGAGAGGCAGGCAGAGAGGGGGAAGGAGGCTCCCCGCGGAGCAGAGAGCCCGATGCAGGGCTAGATCCCAGGACCCTGAGATCATGACCTGGGCCGAAGGCAGAGGCTTTAACCCACTGAGCCACCCAGGCGCCCGGAGAACCTACTTTATTTAACAGTTTGTTCGCTTGACTGACAGCTTTTAAATATTCAGATATACAGTATATAAAAATCCACTCTACTCTGGCTTCAGGTCCCACAAACATCACCAGGACCCTGCCTCTCCCTGACAACCACACTTCACTTTCTCACCGTTCCTGTTTCCGCCGACCTGGCAAAGAATGTACTCGGAGGACGCACAGTACAAGTTCTATGTCCTAAAGTCTCCTGAAATACAGTTTATCTCTCTGAAGTGATGTTATCAATTTGAATGAAGTTAGAGCATTTATTTCAATTACTCTATTATTTCTATTTTCAAGTTAGGCATTTGTTGACATTCTAAATACATTTTATCTTTTGCATATTTAAAACATTGATGTGCTTCGGAGTATAAACTATGTGAAAAGGTTAACTCAGATAATTCTTGCTTCCTCCCTCCATTTTCTTCCCTTCCACCTCCCACTCCCTAGAGGCAGCCATTTTAGTAAGTTGTTTATTTAACCTTCCAGCATTTCTTCCTGCAAACAGAGGCAAATATATAGATGTATTCTCATCTTCCACTCTTGAATTGCACAAAACATAGTTTGCCACATACAAGGTTTTGCATCTCGCACTTTGCACTGAACAAAAAGTGCCCAGAGACCACACCGTATCAGCATCTTTCTCTGTCCATTTTTTTAAAAAAGATTTTTTATTTTATTTATTTGACAGACAGAGATCACAAGTAGGCAGAGAAGCAGGCAGAGAGAGAGGAGGAAGCAGGCTCCCTGGTGAGCAAAGAGCTCGATGTGGGGCTTGATTCCAGGACCCCAGGATCATGACCTGAGCCAAAGGCAGAGGCTTTAACCCACTGAGCCACCCAGGTGCCCCTCTCTGTCCATTTTTATGGCTGCACAGAACCCCATGGTATGAACTCACGATAGTTTAACTAGTCCTATATCATGCATGTCTGGGTTGTTTCCAATCTTTTGCAATCAATAACCCTGTGCATCTGTCATTACATAAATGTTCAGAAATAGATTTCAGATAGACTCCCAGAAGAGGGGTTCCCTCAGAATAAATGCATCTGTAACTTCATGAGACGTTACAAAACTCCCTTCCGTAGAAGTTCTAGTCTGCTTTCCCACCAGCAATGTTTTACGAGGGTTTGTTTCCTCTTAGCCTTGCCTATAGCATGTGCTGTCAAACTCTGAAATATTTGTTCATTTGAAATATGTAGTTGAGAAATAGTCACTTGATGTATTTTAATCTGCATTTCTGCTATTATTGGTGAGCTTGGTCATCTATGTACATTTCTTTTGCTATACTGTTCATTTTTCTATTTTGCACTTGGGCTTTTTCATATAGATTTTAGGAAGGATACTGTCTTTTATTTTGTGATTTAAGTTACAAAAGCTTCTCCCAGTTTGTCATTTATCCTACGCCTTTTCTTACGATATTTTAAGCCAGGCAAATGTTGTGGGGTGTTTTTGTTGTTGTTGTTGTTGTTGTTGTTGTTTTTATTTATTTATTTAAGGGGGTGTGGGGGCAGAGGAAGAGGGAGAGAGAATCCCAAGCAGACTGTGCACTGAGAATGTATCCCAATGAGGGGCTCAATCCCACAACTCTGAGATCACAACCTGAGCTGAAACCAAGAGTTGGATACCCAACCAACTGCACCACCCAGACGCCCCTGGTTTGTTTGTTTTTAGTGTAGTCTAATATGTAAACTTATCTTTTCTTTTGTAGCTTCTAGAGTTTGACTCATAATTTGCAAGTCTTTCATTACTCCCAAGTTATAAAGGAAATCACTCATGATTTCTTTAATTGTTTCTTTCAAAATACTTTTTAGAGCTTTCATCCATTTGGAGGAACTTTGCATTCTAGCATTGACATTGGTCTTGGGAACTGTTGATCATGGGTGTCCATACTTTGCTTTTCTGTTTTGAGTGTTAATCCATATGCTCAAGGACTTAGCTGTCCTGAGAGGCTTCCCACTCCCATTAGTCACCTACAATTAGTTTTGCCCATTAACTGTCCTAAAGACTCCCCGTGAATATTCATTTGCCATACATATGAGTGCCATCCTTTTTCCCAAAGATCCCAGGGGACTCAGTTCTTCCTGGAACAACTCTTATATAGGAGGCTCGATAATTACCTTTTTCATGACATGCACAGAGCAACTGAAAGTCTTACATTTCCAAGGGTGAGGTTTTTAGGGTTTTGGTGTTATTTCTACTGAGTATGGATTTGTTTGGGGGCTGAGAAGTTTTGGGGGATATTTTGGGGGGCAGAAGGTGGTGGGGACAGGTAACATTGAAAAGCAAGATGAGGAAGGGCACCTTATGGTAAGCTTCAACTTGCCCTCAATTTTCCTGTGGTTCCCCCTCCAGCTTTCTTCTTGGCCTCACCTTTGTCCTGGTGTTCACTAGATGAAGGTAATTAATCTTCTTCATCATTTGGGCATGTTTTTAAGAATTCTGAAATGCAAGCCTGACTCCTGAAGTTTGTACAGCAGGGTTTTCTTTAGGGAAATCTAAATGAGCTGTTTCACTAATGAACAAAGTTTTCAAATGCAGGAAAATAGATGTGTGTTTGCTCTTCTTAAAAATTCTTTTCATGCTTAATAATGCAGCTCTAAGTCCCTGAGTTAATTTCTCAAAAGCATACTACCAAATCATTACTCCTTGTCTATGACTACAATGAAAGTTTTTTTATTCATTTATTTATGTCATAGGCCTTGTTTGTGCGCTTTCTGCTCAAAGCAAACTGCCCCATGTAGTCAGGTAAATGGTCTAAAGCAAATTTTCTTTACCATTCTCTAAAATTTTTTTCTATTCTGGGGGTACCTGCATGGCTCAGTCAGTTAAGCATCTGCCTCTGGCTCAGGGTCCCACGATGGAGTCCCACCGGGAGTTTGCATCTCCCTCTGTCCCTCCCATCCCCTCTACCCCCATGCTCACGCTCTCTCTCTAATAAATTTTAAAAATCTTTGAAAATAAATAAATAAAATTTTGACTATTCTGATGGCTTAATCTGATCTTTTCTCCTAAATGTGAAAATTCATCATAAAATGGACTAGCTTTTCTTTTACACTGAACTTTATATCAATGTATTCAACTGATCTTTATGGCAATAAAAAATGCATTGGTTTTTCAAACTGAGATCACAAACAAGGGGAGGGGGACACCTGTGTTGTAATGCTAGAGGGAAAGCTCTCAAAATGGTGCATAATGACCTATAAAACATTTCCCCCAAATTTTTATTGATTATAACACCACTTTACTATCCCACCAAATGACTCTTGGTTAAAGGTGTTAACCTGAAAATAAAAAGCCACAATGAGAGGCAAACAAACATTTATTGGGGAGTAAAGAATTAATAATCTGGGGAGCACAGAATCAGGTAAAAACCCAAATAGTGCCCCATTTGTAGGATTCGAGCAAGGGGTTTCTATGAGGGAAAGGGGGGGCAATTACATGAGATAAAGAAAAGCAAAATTTTTTCTATGGGTCCAGCTAAGATACTCTAGGTTATACATTAATTAACTACCGATTCTATCTTCAAAAAGTCCACAACCATCAGTCTGCTGATCAGGATATTCATTCTCTGGTGGACTTCTCAAGCAATTGCTTAAAACAACTGCCATTTTGCCTACTCCAAAGGTTTTGCCCAGTTCAAACAAAGACGGGTTAAGGCAGTTTCTCCAAACGGCCACTCTGGCTCTATTTTAAAATGGCTCCAATTGGGGCATCTGGGTGGCTCAGTGGGTTAAAGCCTCTGCCTTCGATTTGGGTCATGATCCCGGGGTCCTGGGATTGAGCCCCACATCTGGCTCTCTGCTCAGCGGGGGGCCTGCTTCCTCCTCTCTCTCTCTGCCTGCCTCTCTGCCTACTTGTGATCTCTGTCAAATAAATAAGTAAAATCTTTAAAAAAGAAAAAAAATGGCTCCAATCATGCCAATTTTTCACAAGGGCAATGCTGTGAGATGTCCAAATACTGTTGGCCTAAAAGTTGCTTGAGAGGCAAACACACTTTTAATTTTGAGTGTGCCTAAAGTCATAGTATGGGGGAAATTATTGTTATGTCAACTAAATATTTCTCTAATTTTTAAATGTTTTTCATTTCTTATCTTTAAAATTTAATAAAACAAAGGTTTTAGATATATTTAAAGCACAAAGGAGAAATTAGCTAAACCCACACATGTTCTATCTTTGTGAGATGTGGGAAATCCATACAAAATATCGCCTTTGGGTTGTCCTCCAGAAGCAAATCCCAAGGATTCAAGGGTAAAGAGTTTATTTGGAAGATGAGGCCAGAAGTACCAGTAGTGGAATGGGTAAGTGAGTAAGATGAAAAAAAGGAAGCCAATAAAGTGTGTTATCAAGCCAGCAGATCTGTGGGCGACTGGAGCTAATGCCTGTGAATTCTGTACAATAGGGCAGACTACGCCTCAGAGTTGCCCCAACGAAGAGATGAGGAAATCTGTAGCTGGTGGAGGGAACATTAACTGTCTGGCACTTCCTGCTTGCTCTACAACGGGATCAAGGATGAGCTGGAGTGTGAACGTGAACAGAACAGAAGGAGCAGCAACAAAGTTTCCTCCTAAGTAAAAATGATGGAAACTACAAGACAAAAGGAGCCATAGTCTTTTGATACATTACTGGAAGTCCAGAAATCAGTTTTTGCAGAAAGTAATTTATAATGACTAAAGCAGAAGAGAGAGAGAGAAAATGAGAGAGAGAGACACCAAAAAACTAAAAACAGGGGCACCTGGGGGGCTCAGTCGGTTGAGTGTCCGGCTCTTTGTTTTGGCTGTGGTGGCGATCTCAAGGTCATGGGATCGAGCCTGGCTTGGGCTCCATGCTGAGCACTGAGCCTGCTTAGGACTCTTTCTCCCTCTCCCACTTCCCCTCCCTGCCTCTGAAAATAAATAAATAAGGTTCCTGGGTGGCTCAGTCAGTTAAGCGTCTGCCTTTGGCTCAGGCCCTGATCCTGGGGTCCTGGGATCAAGTCCTGCATCAGGCTCCCTGCTCAGCAGGGAGTCTGCTTCTCCCCCCATCTCTACCTCTGCTGCTTGCTCTCTCAAATAAATAAATAAAATATTTATGTATTTTAAAGATTTTTATTTACTTATTTGACACAGAAAGAAAGAGAGTGAGAGAGGGAATACAAGCAGGCAGAGGAGGAGAGGGAGGAGCAAGCCTCCTACCAAGCAGAGAGCCTGATGCAGGGCTCGATCCCAGGACCCTGGGATCATGACCTGAGCCGAAGGCAGACACTTAACAACTGAGCCACTTAGGCACCCCAAAACATTTTTCAAAAATACTAAATATAGAAATAAATCTTTTTTAAAAATAAAAAATAAAACAAAATAAAATAAAATAAAAACCAAAAATAAGCAAGGATTTCCATTAAAGCAATATGCTATGCTCATTCAATATTCATGATACCTTCCATAATCCCTTTGTAATAACCCAAGGGTTTCCTAACTAAGAAATATTACCTTTTTTTTTTTAAAGATTTATTTATTTGACAGACACGGATCACAAGTAGGCAGAGAGGCAGGCAGAGAGAGAGAGAGGGAAGCAGGCTCCCTGCTCAGCAGAGAGCCCGATGCGGGGCTCGATCCCAGGACCCTGGGATCATGACCTGAGCCGAAGGCAGAGGCTTAACCCACTGAGCCACCCAGGCGTCCCAAGAAATATTACTTTTTTAATATGATCCCCCCTCCAAATTTCAAGTCATCATCACAACAGATAAGCATCTAAAGATGGTTAGGATATATTCTTTGCCCTATTTAAAATATTGATTTTGGCCTTCTCAAAATGCCGTTAATTTTTAGGTTGCTTCCATTTGTTTTGTTTGTTTGTTGTTTTTTGGTAGAGCAACTTAAGTGACTCATACATGGGAATTTTAATTCTTCATCTCAGTTGTAAGCATCAGGATTGGGGGGTAGAGGGTGGAAACTAGAGTCATCTAAAAGATAATGAAGCTAATGATAATATAGCCACAAATCATATCACGGGGAAACCAATGACTGTGAAGATATTTGGCTCAGAAAATCAGGGGGAGTGGGAGAACTGTCTTCAAATCATGTCAAAAATCTGAAATAGAGGTAAAATTGGTCTGTTCTATTTTGTGTCCATCAAAACAGACTGTATATGTGTGAAGAGGAGGGCCTGAGAAGTGGGCCAAGAAAGGAGAAAAGGGGTTAGGTAACTAGAATGAGAATTAGAGTAGAGGTTCCCGCTGACCCAAGGCAGAAGTTAGTGCTGAGCCAAGTTCCCGAGAAACAGCAGACACCATGTTACCAGAATTGCCAAGAACAGAAAATCCAAAAGACCACAGGCAGGATTTGATCTGTAAAACAAGACTGTGCAACTGGGGGTTTAGATTAGGGGATATGGGTCAAAATTATAGCAATGTGAGAATAAGTGAAGAAGGCCTAGTTAGTGTGGGGGCAGGCAGTATCTTAACAGGCCAAAACCTGGGAGGGACCAGAGCTTAAAACTATAACCAAATGATGGGAGAACAGGAAAGCACAGCCACCAGACAGTCCATCATTCCCCAGCTGCGCTCTACACTCTCCCACCCACCTCTATGCCTTTACATGCCCAGGAAATTCTAACTCCACTTGCCAGCTCATTTCAGTTGCTATCTCTTTCATGGCGTTGGTGATCGTCTTCCCTCCTTTGTGCTTCCTTTGTGCCCCAGGGTAATTTTTTTTTTAAGATTTTATTTATTTATTTGACAGTACAAGTAGGCAGAGAAAGAGGGGGAAGCAGGCTCCCTGCTGAGCAGAGAGCCCAATGCAGGGCATGATCCCCGGACCCTTGAATCATGACCTTAACCCACTGAGCCACCCAGGCATCCCTAGATTTTTTTTTTTCTTAAGATTTTATTTATTTATTTGACAGACAGAGATCACAAGTAGGCAGAGAGGCAGGCATAGAGAGAGGAGGAAGCAGGCTCCCCGCCGAGCAGAGAGCCCCGTGTGGGGCTCAATCCCAGGACCCTGGGACCATGACCTGAGCCGAGGGCAGAAGCTTTAACCCACTGAGCCACCCAGGCGCCCCCCAGGATAATTTTTTTAGGACATTTTGCCTTATTTCTTCTGCAAACACACACACACACTTCTCTGAGAATGAAAATTATCTTGCTCATTTTTTCATTACCTTCTCCCAATCTCTGGCATAATGACTCCACCTGGCAGTTAATCACCATATCCTTCACTGAACTATAAAAGCAATTTCTTCATACCTCCCTTAGAGCACTTCCACAGTAAGAAACCTCACTACCACTAATAATAGCTACTACTCACTGAGCACTTGCTATCAACCAGAAACTTGACACTGATACTAACCTTCTGTGCCTCACTTTCTCATCTGCAAAATGGGAATAATCATACCTACTTCATGGAGATGTTGTCATGGATACATGAACAGATGTAAGTGAGAGTCATAGCATTGGGAATAACAAGTATCAAGCACCTGATAAATATTTTACCCTAATATCTGTTCTAGTTAAGAAAAGGAAAAGTCCATAAAATCACTAGGTGAAAAGGGATGCTAATGGTAGAAAGAGAAATGAAATGCTAGGGGATGGTTGAAGACCAAAATACCTTGTCTTACTTTTCTATGTACTAGTTTGTCTATTCTTTAAGGGAAAAAGAGGCCATCTTCTGCAGGCACTATCTTTTTAGTAAGTCATGGAAACATGTTACCCATTTGTTACTTAGTTTGACCATTAGTCATCTGAGGGCTTACATCAAGCAAATGATGCTTTCAGGTCCCTGGCATGAGGAAGGGGTCATTTAGCATCAAGGGCTGTGCTAGGTGCTGGGGATACGTGGTGAGTAAGACAGTATATGCCTTGGGGTGCCTGGGTGGCTCAGTGGGTTAAGCCTCTGCCTTTGGCTCAGGTCATGATCTAAGGGTCCTGGGACTGAGCCCCACGTCGGGCTCTCCACTCAGCGGGGAGCCTGCTTCCTCCTCTTCCTCACTCTGCCTGCCTCTCTGCCTACTTGTGATCTTTCTCTCTGTGTCAAATAAATAAATAAATAAATAAATAAATAAATAAATATTTTAAAAAAAGAGAGAGACAGTATATGCCTTTCTCGATATTTCAATGTCAAAGGGGAAATAACTAAATGAGTAAGGGTGAGAAGTTCAGCACACAGACTTTATCTCACACACACACACACACACACACACACACACACACCACACAACACACACCATACATAGTTTAGCTCTAATTCTCAAAAGCTTGGCCACTGGGGCCCCTGGGTGGTTCAGTCAGTTAAGTATCTGCCTTCAGCTCGGGTCATGATCCCAGAGCTCTGGGATCGAACCCTGAATCCCTACTGAGCAGGGAGCCTGCTTCTTCCTCTCCCTCTGCTGATCCCCCTGCTTGTGCACTTATGTTCTCTCTCTCTCTTTCTCTCTCTTTCTGCCAAATAAATAAATAAAATCTTTGAATTTGGCCACAGAAGAAAACAAAGAGCCAAGGGAACAGAACCCAGGAGATTGGATCACTCCAAGATGGGAGAAAAACAGGATAAATTACTGAGTGGGGATATGAGGCAGTAAGGGTAAGAGGTTTTTGAGTATCTCTAATGTGGGAGAGTAGATAAGCTCTCCTAACATCCCAAGCTTAAGAAAGGCAGTATCAATGTAGTGAACTTAGCTAAGACAGGACAGAGAAGACAGGAACTCCCATTTTTTAAATGCCTAGTACAAATAGATAAATTAAGAAGGAAAAAAGATATTACTCAGGGTAGATAATGTCATGTTACTAGATGATAGAGAAAGTGACCCTACTCAACCCAAAGCCATTTTCTCATTCTTCTTTACAAAGAAGAATGCTCTTTGGACTGGAGAGTGTTAAGAGTGAATCGGAGATATAGATGGGTGAGAAGACTTAAAGATGGGGCACCTGGGTGCCTCAGTTGTTAAGCATAAACCTTTGGCTCGGGTTGTGATCCAAGGGTCCTGGGACTGAGCCCTGCGTCGGGCTCCCTGCTTAGCGGGAAGCCTGCTTCTCCCTCTCCCACTCCCCCTGCCTGTGTTCCCTCTTTCACTCTCTCTCTCTGTGTCAAATAATAAAATGAAATCTTTAAAAAAGAGAGGGAGAGAAGACTTAAAGAGAAGAATGGGGTTTTTTGTTTGTTTGAAGTTCTTCAGCTTGAACCAGTTATATCCCAGGGCTCTGGAAAGACTTAAGACATGAGATTGTATTTCATAATTCTGAAGAATCATGAAGTATATGAGAGATGGTAAAAAGCATGAACAGACTAAGTGGTCTTAATTTTTAAAAGGGCAAAGAATTCTGTATCTATAAACTAATGACCAATTTGCATAGCAAGATTCTAGAGCAGTTTAGTGAAAGGACTGCTTATAAATACTGAAAGGCTGACATGGTACTTATGAGAAGGAAGATACTCTCGGGACCAACAACAGACCAACAACACCTGGCCATTTTGAATCTCATTTCTGATGGAGACATCTGAATAGGAGATCAGGGAATGTGGTAGTCAAAAAGAATCTGGGGGCGCCTGGGTGGCTCAGTGGGTTAAAGCCTCTGCCTTCAGCTCCGGTCATGATCTCAGGGTCCTGGGATGGAGCCCCGCATCGGGCTTGCCACTCAGCGGGGAGCCTGCTTCCTCCTCTCTCTCTGCCTGCCTCTCTGCCTACTTGTGATCTCTGTCTGTCAAATAAATAAATAAATCTTTAAAAAAAAAAGAGAGAGAATCTGAAGACTAGGTCACAGACAGAGTCTGTCAAGATATCACTGAGGACAGGATGAATGAGATTTGGTTGGATTTTAATGACTGAATATCCTTACCTCATAGAAACTCATTGCTGAGTCAAGTCAACCTAGGAGGAAGTTCCTAGTGGCTACCAAAAGATTCTATTCTCACCTTTGACCACGTAACACGTTGATCATGGATTTGGATGAGAATATTGGTGATATACAGACCAAACACAAAAATAACAGGGACCTGGGTATGTTAAGTAATATGCTAGGTAGCATAATTCAGATTCAAAGAAGTTTCAACAGACTAGATTTTTCAGTTGTTTCATTGTATGGCCCGTCTTGTGAACTTCTGCATTCCTCCAGCATGCACCTGAGTACCCGACACTAAGTTCTCAATGAAAGTTTTATGAATGGGCAAATGAATGAATGAATAAATGAATGATAGAATGTGTCTAAGACGATGTGGTTAGTAGTGGAAACTGGTACTTGACCACCAAAGTCTGTATATTTCCCAGCCTTCTTGCAGTTAGCTGCGGTCACATGACTAAGTTTCGACCCCTTAAATCTTGCCACACGTGATGAGTCCTACTTCCAGGTCTATTAAGATATTGAGGTGCCTCTTATATACTCTCCTTCCTTTTCTCACTAGCTAGAACGAGAATAGACCTGACAGTGGTCCAGCATCAAGGAGCAGATGAAAATAGTGTTCTAGGAGAATGGTTGTACTATAAGATGAAAGGACCTGGATGACCAAATGCAGCAAAGCTTCTCTGATGACTCAAATTGCTCACATCACAGCTAGTATATGATAATATAAGCCACTGTATGAAGGTTTTCTTCATTATGGCTTCTTAGTCTTCACCCTAACATGAGGTTCAAGGTGAGACTGCCCAGCCAATAAGCAGTGAAGTAGGGGCAAAGGTCATGAAGTACACTTTTGTCAAAAACAAAAAACAAACGAACAAAAAAACCCAACCCAAATCAAACCAAAACAAAACAAAAAACTAATGGCCATACAAATACAGGATAGGGGAAATTTAGCTTAACAACTCCACGTTTGAAAAAGACTTGAAGGTTTGTGGTTTACCAGAGGATTCATATAACTAATTTATGTGCTATAACTGTGGGGAGGGGGCAGCAAAACGGGGAAATAAATGAAGTCCTACAAGTGTGGCATGCAGAACGAGGGAAGTGTCGGGTGGACTGAAGTTTTTCTGCCCTAGTGAGACCACAGCTGTCCACCTTCAGTTTACAGGGCAGACTCGCGTTTTTTCAACAGGACTCCTCAAGCACCTTACAGGAATTTGATTATATCTTAGTGTTCTATGGATGCTAGTGAATTTGATTCAAATTTTTACTTTTGCCTATAATTTTTTCAGTAGACTGCATCTGAGTCAGGCAATCTGGATGCTTCCAACAAAGCGTATTCAGTGGAGATAAATCAGGAGAGTGAACAAATTTAAGATTTTGTCCCCTATGGAGCATTTGTTGGACTTGAGTGAGGCATGGCTCATCATAACGAAGAGGAACCTCAGGGGGATTAAAATAGTAGATATCTTTGAATATTTGGGTAACTGTCTTGAGAAAGAGGAATGAGATGTATTCTGAATGGTATCTGAAAATCCTGAACTTGAAACTGTATGAAAAAAAAAGCATCGGGGCGCCTGGGTGGCTCAGTGGGTTAAATCCTCTGCCTTCAGCTCAGGTCATGATCCCAGAGTCCTGGGATTGAGCCCCGCATCGCATCAGGCTCTCTGCTCAGCGGGGGGCCTGCTTCTCTCTCTCTCTGCCTGCCTCTCTGCCTACTTGTGATCTCTGTCTGTCAAATAAATAAATAAAATCTTACCAAAAAAAAAAAAAATCTTAAAAAAAATTTAAAAAAGCATCATTCTATATAAACTTAATATATAAATCAGATTTTTAAAAATTAATTAATTGATGCCCATTTAGATTTATAAAATTCTTCCCTTTATAAAAAGAGTCATCTCTGTGTTCTCTTAATAGAAAGTTCCTCTATGCATTTAAGATTTTGAATCTTAAATCTCAACCTTACAAGAATATACTGAATCCCTCAATTCCCTGGCATGGCACAGTCAGCTGGGCTAATTTGAGGAGAGTTTTATAAAGAAACTATTGACAAATTCGTGAGAAGCAATAGGGAAATCGCTAGGAATGGTACTCCAAGGTTAGTAACAACTAACCTTGAGGCATAGAATTGCTAAGAGGAAGGCAGTTACTGGAGCCTATAGACAATGAGAATTGATTGAAATTCACTAGTGTCCTTCCTTCGGCCAAGGGGTGTGGCTTATGATGATCCTATAGGACTAAGCAAGGAAATAAACACCCTGAACTTCACTCCCTTCCCTTTCTGCAATCTCTCAGGTCTTCCCACTGGTTGAACTCAACCAGAAGCCAGGAAACACGAAGTGCATTCATGGAATCCTTGCAGGTCAGCCTTTCTATCCATGAAGGAGTGTAAAAAGGGTAGAGAATTGGTCTGTGGGAGCCAAAGGAAGCCATCGAGGAAATGTAATGTTAACCCAAATTTTCTACTTTATGTATCAACCATTCTGTCATTCATCTTTGCATTTGGTTCTGTATCTGAGGAATACCAAAGAAACCTCAAATATACAGCCTCCAGAACAAATGGTGGGAACTAATTTAAAATGAAAATAAAAACTCAGCATGCCAGAAGTGAAGCTGATGGTTTTTCATCTCCCTCCATTCACACGGATGAATACTCTCTTCATTTTTAAACACACTTACAGACTGATATGCTTCTATTATTTGCTAAACCTACGGTAAACCAAAAGGAAAATAAATTTTACTTCTGTGAAAAATGCCTGTGACGGTAAGATGCAGATTTTATTTTCATGAAGCACCAAAGGAGCCACTGTGAAAGTTTAAATAGGTCAGCATTCAGAAAATAAATCTAGCTGCATAAGGTTAGAACACTGAAAACAAAAAAACAAAAGACAAGATACAGTAATATTCTTGAGTCTAAACATTTGTTTAGGTTTTAAATTAGACAAATGTTCTTCTACCATCTTTGTTTGCTCATAAAGAGTAAAACCTGTCTCATTTGCAATTTTTATTTCAACATGACTCCCTTTTGTGAATATCCTTTTTCAGTTATAGTGCACGATTTAAAAAAAAAAAAAAAAAGGGGCCTTGGGCAGATTCACACATTTTCTGCAGCTACTGTTGTTCTCATAGCACTTTTTCCTTCTCTTTCTCACAGAGCTCATCATTTTGTATCATAATAATTTCACATGTCTGACTCCCTTGCTAGACTGTGAGCTCTAGAGAAGAAAGATCATGCTTTGTTCGTCTCTGCATCCTCCAAACCCAGGAGTACCTTCCCCACAGTGTATACTCCAAGAATCCTCGTCAAATAATGATAAAGCAACCTCACTTTCTGTCTTTTCTCTCTTGAGGGGAAGGATTCTCAAACTAAAAGAGAATGCCATCCCCTCTGTACATTCTCAAGAGTGAAGTTGATGGTTTAGGTTTTCTTTTTAACTCTTTCATATTTTAACAACTCTGTACTTGTATGTGCATGCACTATACGAGCCCATGTAAGATTTTGTTAAATTGAATCACTTAGAGCTTGGTGGGGTTTGGGATGAGATTTAGTAAACTTTTGGTTTTTTAAGGCCAGATAGTAACTATTTTGGGTTTTGCAAGCCACATAGTTTCAGCGAAAACCACTTAGTTCTACCCATGCAGCACAAAAACAGCCTGAGACAGTATGTAAATGATAGGGCATGGCTGTGCTCCAATAAAATAGGACACTATTGCAGACAAGAGGTTGTGAACAATGCTGCCATGAGTAGCCTTACACACATGGCCTTTCTTCCATGTACACATGTATCATAGGGGTAATGTCCAAAGGTGGAATTACTGGGGCAAAGAATAAATACATCTGTAAAGTTTGATAGATACAACCAAATTTGTATCACCTTCTAATAAAAAATAATTAACAAAAAATATTATTCATAGCGTCAGATTCACATTAGGAATGAAATCACCAAGTATTTATTGAGTATCTATCATTCATGCCTGTCCTATATAATATGGGAAAAACAAAATAATAAGACACTGTCTCTTCACTCAAAAATTCTAAAATGTTGTCAATAGAAACCAGCCAAAATTATTATTTAACTTGAGTTCTTTTAATGAATTGACTCCTTAATGATTTAGCTAATAAAAGAAGATTTACCCAAAATTCATTATCATTATGTCCGAGGACAACCATGGCTAAAAGGAGTCATCTGAATCCAGAGTAATATAATACTTTATCTTTGCATCTTTAGAACCTCCTTTTTCATATTCTGCCTTATATTAAGAATATCTACATATTTGTTTATGTCCTCTACCGAACTATATAAATGGTCTCTGAGTTACTCATCTTTGTTCTCTTCGAATCTTGTTCTCAGGAGATGTTTGATGAGGTCATAGCTCTTGGTCAGCACATCAACACAAAGTCTGCTTAAACCAGGAAGTACCCTAAACTGGAGACATACTGAATCCTTTTTTTAAGAATGACTCTACAGGTCAGCATTTTTATCACAATCAGGAAACTATTCAGATCATCTTTCTAGCATGCCAATTAAATGCCCCAAACGATGAATATGTTAGGTCTTATGTGGTTCCTATAATATTATATACATTATCTAGCTCTCATAAGGACAAAATATTGTCTCTTTATGTGTACCTTGCTGACTTTGGAAATCCTCTGAGAACCTAAAAGCAAATGTGGGATTGCCCAAAAGCTGAAAGAGCCTGAGAGAAATCACAAGACTGCTGAATTCCTCATTACACAGGTTCTCTCTTCTAGGACCAATGACTGTGGTCAAATTGCTATTCTCTCTTCCATCAAGATGCATGGATTATCTCATCAGAAATCTTTACCCCAGTGTGGACTCTGATGTCATATAGCAATGTGCCCTCACTAGCCAGGTTCCAAACAGCCAGAAAAGTCAAATAACTAGAACTGGTTTTGACTACCAAAAAAAGGAAAAAAAAAGGAAAATTAGAAATGAATAAACTGAATTAATCTACAAGACTCAAGACTCAATAACCATAACTAGTTTGATAATGAGCAAATACTTCTATATCTAATATTTGTAACACCTAGAAGTGCCTTATGAATTATCAAAGAGTAAAAGCAATACAGCTTTAGTTTGCATTGTATCACATTATCTCCTACCTCTTAGAATTTGGTTCAGTTCAATGTAAGTCTTTGATCTGTGGATTTTTCCAAGTCCTTTAATTTCTATATTAGAACAGAAAGGGCACCTGGGTGGCTCAGTTGCTTAAGCGTCTGACTCTTAATTTCCGGCTTGGGTCATGACTGCAGTGTCATGAGATGGGGCCCATGTTGGCCTCTGCACTCAGCAGAGTCTACTTGTCCCTCTCCCTGACCCCCTGACCCTTCCCCACTCACACACTCTTTCTCTCTCAAATAAAAAAAATCTTTAAGAACATGTTAATTTATAGAATCTATAGGTAGTTTGGTGGCCATAGGGCTTTTTTAGTTAGACTACAGTTACATCAGGGCACCTGGCTGGCTCAGTGGGTTAAAGCCTCTGTCTCTATCAAATAAATAAATAAAATCTTAAAAAATATATATATTACAATTACATAATTATAATTACAACTGACAATTTAGAAGATTAATACATGTAACACTGTTGGTAAGATTAAGTACTGAGTAAGCTCGTTAATGCTCTAGTCAGTTAACTAAACTACCAAATTCCCCAACATTTCTGGAATAATCTGTTTACTAATATGTGCTCTCTTAAATATACTGAGGTGAGCTGAACTACCTTATTTGCCTTCTGCATTAGTTTCATAGGACCGCAGTAACAAAGTACCATAAACTAGGTGGCTTCAAACAACAGAAATTTGGGGCACCTGGGTGGCTCAGTGGGTTAAGCATCTTCCTTCAGCACAGGTCATGATCTCGGGGTCCTGGGATCAAGCCCTGCATCAGGCTCCCCACTCAGGGGAGGCCTGTTTCTCCTTATCTCTACCTGCTGCTCCCCCTGCTTCTGCTCTCTCCCTCTCTCTCTGTTAAATAAATAAAATAAAATAAAATAAAGTAAAATAAAAAACCAGAAATTTACTCTTTCACAATTCTTGAGGCTAGAATTCTAAAATCAAGATATTGGTAGGGCTATGCTCCCTCTGAAGGCTCTATGAAAGAATTTTTCCTTGCCTCTTCTAGCTTCTGGTGGTAGCCAGAAATCCTCAGTATTCCTTACCTTATATATACATCACTCTAATCTCTGCCTCTGTTGTCTTATGGAGTTCTCCCTGTGTGTCCCTGTCTCTGTGTCTTGTCTTCTTCTTCTCTCTTTAAAAAAAAAAAAAAAAAAAAAAAAAAAAGATTTTATTGGGGCACCTGGGTGGCTCAGTGGGTTAAAGCCTCTGCCTTCGGCCCAGGTCATGATCCCAGGGTCCTGGGATCAAGCCCCACATCGGGCTCTCTGCTCAGTGGGGAGCCTGCTTCCCTCTCTCTGTCTGCCTGCCTCTCTGCCTGCCTCTCTGCCTACTTGTGATCTCTCTCTCTGTCAAATAAATAAATAAAATCTTTAATTAATAAATAAATAAATAAGATTTTATTTATTTGAAAGAGTGAGAGAGAGAATGTGCGTGTGCAAGCAGGGGGAGGGGCCAAGGGAGAAGTAGGCTCCCTGCTGAGCAAGGAGTCCGATATGGGACTCAATCCCAGGACCCCAGGATCATGACCTGAGCTGAAGGCAGACACCTAACTCACCAAGCCACCCAGGCATCCCCTTCTCTCTGTTTTTAAAAAGATTTTGTTTATTGGGATGGCTGGGTGGCTCAGTTGGTTAAGCATCTGTCTTCAGCTCAGATCATGATCCCAGGACCCTGGGATCAAGTCATGCATTGGGCTCCTTGCTCAGTGGGGAGCCTGCTTCTCCCTCTGCCTGCTGCTCCCTCTGCTTCTATGTTCTCTCTCTCTGACAAATAAATAAGTGAAATCTTTAAAAATATAAAGATTTCATTTATTTGAGAGGGAGAGAGAGCACCACAAGTGGGAGTAGAGGGAAGGGGCATAATACCTTCCCATCATTAGGTACCATAATCTAGTCCCAATGAATACCTATCCATCTATAAACTAAAGGAAAAAATAATTTTTCATTTAACAGTCAGTGCATATCAGGAGTATGGGATTGCCCCTGGACTTTCTGTAATACCGAACAATTTTCACCCTCTTAAATTCTTCTCAGTCCAGTTTTAAATCGGAAAGCAGCATGTACAAAGCCAGGCCTCCCAAGGATGACTTCAGAGAGGAAGGATCCACTGAGTCCTTGATGACAACATCAAGCTTGAGCTCTTTTGGTTTGGGGATCACTACCATGACATGAATAATGAATATCAAGGACTCCTGAAAGTCCAACTCTGCTCTGTGTCCTGTACAAAAACCGAGATATTACAGAAATTCTTTAAGGAGACGTCAATGCCAAGTGACAAATCTATTTCTTCTCCAGATTAGGTTAGCCATCTTCCCAACTCCGACCTTCCTTTGTTTCAAGAGGTCACCTTTTATCATCTTTGGCTGGAATCACTAATGAGTAACATAAGTTTTCAAACACAGCCTCCTCATCCTTTTCCCTGTCTATCATGACCTTAGCATAAGGTAGATGACCTTAGCAACATGTAGTTCCAGTAGCACTCTCTTCCAATATAAATTAACTGCACACAAGACTGCCCTCTGAAATGGAAAGAAACACAATTTTGTCAAAAGTTTAAGTTGATATGACCATAGCCTACTCTCTCTAATATCTCTGACCTTAGACTAGCAATGGTTCTCAACCCTGGTTCTCACATAAGGATCACCTGGAGGACCTGTTCAAACACAAGTCACTGACCATCACCAGAGCTCAAGATTCTGTGGGTCTGCGGTCAGGCTTAAGAGTCTGCATTTCTAACAAGTCCCCAGGTGATGCTAATGCTGCTAGTCTGGGGACCATACTTTGAGAAACATTGTTCTAAGGGAAAAAAGGAAGAAAAGCTTAACTCAAATGAAGGCTGATTTTAATGTGGACGATTTGTAACTGATAGCAAAGTTTGAAATCAATGGTAGAGGTTTTCTTATGTAATAATTTTAGATGAGACATAGTATCAGTTTCATTAACATGTTCATTAATTTATTTGGGGCCAAAGAAATCCAAGGGGAAGAAAGGGTACTATACAGGATTAAGAATACCAAGTGTTAGAGTTGTTTAATAAAAATACAAAATATTCTTGGGGCGCCTGGGTGGCTCAGTGGGTTAAAGCCTCTGCCTTCAGCTCAGGTCATGACCTCAGGGTCCTGGGATCGAGCCCCACATGGGGCTTTCTGCTCAGCGGGGAGCCTGCTTCCTCCTCTCTCTCTGCCTGCTTCTCTGCAACTTGTGATCTCCATCTGTCAAATAAATAAATAAAATCTTTAAAAAAATACAAAATATTCCTAGAAAGATGTGTATAATATGTACACATGCATAAATTAGTGGCTGGTTTCCTGGTAATCTGTTTTGGGAACAAATAAAAACAGAAATTTCAATCTCTCATTTTGCAGCCTCTACTCCTACTACCTACAGTAACGGCTCCCACCTGATTCCTTAGCATCTACACTGCACACCTGTCACTCCACACCGTATCCTTCCAAGTCACGTCTGCCAACTTTCCAGATGTTTGTTATTTTATATTTTGCTACTGGTTTCCCAAGATTCCCTATCATTATTCAAATTACTGCATATACAAACTTTGATGATGTGCTCTGAAAAGAAACATTTTGCTCTTAGAACTGTTTCAAAGAGCCCAGTTTCACAATTTGCATTTCACTGAGCATTTATTTTCAAAACCATCTGATGGATAAACCATCTTCCCAAAGTTATGTTTTAGTTTCTCGCTACAATCCAAAAATCCCTGAAGATGTACACATGAAAATTCAAGGGTAAAAGCCAACGACTATAGACCTTTATTTTTTTTTTTAAGAGAGGGAGAGAGGGTGGGGAGGAGCAGAGGGAGAGGGAGAATCTCAAGCAGGCTCCACGCCCGGTGAGGAGCCTGATGGGGCACTCAATCTCACAACCCTGAGATCATGACCTGAGTTGAAATCAAGAGTCAGATGCTTAACCAACTGAGCCATCCAGGCACCCCAACTATCTACCTTTAAAAATGCTATTTTCTCAAAGGTAAATTAATCAAATATCTCTCAATTTTTCTATGGAGAACAAAGGCAAAAACAACTCTGCCAAGCGAGTAGTGGTTGTTCCCGGTTTTTCCCCTTTATAGCATTCAATAGAACCAGAACTCTTAGCAAAGGAAACTATAAAATGATAAAGAAGGAAAAACAGTAATAGCTTCCATCAAAGTTTCGTAGCTTCAATAAAACAGGACTTCACCAAGAAGTCTTCTTACATCATACCACCTGCTTCTTTCCTCTGAACATGGATTCTGGATGCTCAAAGCATCACAACATAACAACAGCCCATAAAAATTACTGTAATGGGGGCATAATTAAAGATTTTTAGCCCCAGGACCTCATTCAACAAAATAATTTTTTTTCAAGATTTTATTTATTTATTTGATAGAAGACACAGGGAGAGAAGGAACACAAGCAGGGGGAGTGGAAGAGGGAGAAGCAGGTTACCCGTTGGGCAGAGGGCCCAATGCGGGGCTCGATCCCAGGACCCTGGGATCATGACCTGAGCTGAAGGCGGAGGCTTAACCTACTGAGCCACCCAGATGCCCCAACAAAATAATTTCTATATTAATTCAAGAACTTTCCCCTTTGGTTATGGAAAGAATACTTAAGATCATCAGTCAAAAACTATGATCCAACACCCCTGGGCTCCAAAACACCATGTTGGTACATGGAAAGATAAGAAAGGGAAGTTGGAATCTGTGACCTGAGTCAGTTTATTTATTAAATGAGCTCATGAGAGCTTACCGAAACAGTGGCATAAGCAAGAGAGAACCAATATTGCTACATAAAAAGTACAGTAATAAAAAATACAGTAATAACAGAGCATTAATCTCAATTAACTAGAATGGGCTGTTGAAGCTAATACAGTCTTCTATTCTGGAAACATTGAGCAGAACATTTTTTCTACTTAACGTTCCAATATTGTTGCTAACACATAGTTGTAGTGGGTTTTGTGGACTGGCTTGCTCAGTTCTGTTCCAACCCCCATCTGTGCCTTCCTGGATTGCAGCGACTTGAAAGCAACAAGTTCTATTTTCCAGATTTCCTTACAACTAGAATTGTGGGTGATATTTAGATTCTACATAACAGATGCATACTCATCCAATCCTTGGATTTGGAACCAAGTTATGTAGGAAGAGAGGCCAGGTGTGAGTAATTAATTTTGTGGATGCAGATCTTAGCTGAAGTGGCCTGGTTCCAATGCCAGGAGCTGAGGCTGCGGTTTCCTGATTTAGCAGAGGTGGCTTCCCTATCCTAGCACAGGCAGTGGCTCCGAAGCCAGCGCTTTGGTGGTAGGAGCCCACTCAAAAAGCACCTTTCAGACTGTGGTAGGAGCAACAGCGGCCCTGGAGACCTGGTTTTGTGGTCTGAAAGTCAATCCTGGTAACGCAGCTCATAGTTTCTTCAGCCTTTTCAATGACACTGCCATGTAATCCCTCTTAAAATTCCCTTTCTGCTTAAGCCAGCTATAATTGCATCTGTCTCTGTAAGTAATCTCCAATAATACAGTAGGTGTTCACTTCCTTGCCTTCATAAATACAGTCTAACAAATGTACTTGATGAATAAATGCCTTAAAATTTCTCAAAATTATTGTTAAGAATATAAAAAAGAAGAATTTTGTTCAAATGAAATTAACGAATGCTAAATTGCTTTGAACTTCCAGGAGCGACCTAACTTCATTTGAACAAGACTCTCCTTTCACACTATCATAGCAAATAAAATAAAATAGTATAGGTCTACAGGAATAAAGACATCAAGTGAAGAGAATGCTGAAAGCATGACCTGTATCTAAATCAATAAATATGGCTGTGTGTTGGTAGTATGTTTAATATTTTGATAGGTGCAAAAACAAACAAACAAACCACATTTCAATAGTTGCTGGTAGAGGCTCCAACAACTGTCCAGGAAAAGACAACGATATGTTGGAATGGAGTGGTGAGAAGAGATGGGAAGTAGAGGAAAGATGGTGAGTGTCATAGTTTGTATTCTCCCAGAAGCAAACATTGAGAGGACAATTTGAGTGCAAGTATAAGAGAGAAAATCTGTAGGGGAGCAAGCAAATTAGTTTTCTATTGCTGTCATAACAAATTACCTCAAATTTGGTGGCTTAAAACAATACAAACTTATTCTCTTTCATTTCTGGAAGTAAAAGTCCAAAACCGGTTTCACTGGGCTAACAAGGCCGGCTCCTTCTGGAGGCTCCAGGGAGGAATCCATTTCCATTCCTCTTCCAGCCTTCTAATGACTGGCACTATTTCTTGGCTTCTGGCTTCTTCAATCTTAAAAGTGCATCAACCCTATCTCTGTTTCAATTATCACATTGCCTCTGACTCTCACTCTGACTCCTCCAGAATCCCTCCTAATAAAAACTCATATGACGGGGCACCTGGAAGGCTCAGTGGGTTAAATCCTCTGCCTTCAGCTCAGGTCATGATCCCAGGGTCCTGGGATCGAGCCCCACATCGGGCTCTCTGCTCGGCGGGGAGCCTGCTTTCCCCTCTGTCTCTCTGCCTGCCTCTGTGCCTACTTGCGATCTCTGCCTGTCAAATGAACAAATAAAATCTTTAAAAAAAACAAAACCTCATATGACACTACAAAAAAAGAATATTACAGGCCAATATTTTTGATGAACCTAGATGCAAAAATCCTCAACAAAATATTAGCAAACCAAACTCAACAGTACATTAAAAGGATCATACACCACGATCAAGTGGGATTTATTTCAGGGATGCAAGGATAGTTTAACATACCCAAATCAATAAATGTGACAAACCACATGAACAAAACGAAGTGAAAAATCGTAAAGATTGTCTCAATAGATGACAAAATTTATCATCCTTTCTTGATAAAAATTGTCAACAAATTGGATATAGAAGGAATGTATCTCAACATAATAAAGGCCATGTATGACAAGCACACAGCTAACATCATACTCAATGATGAAAAGCTGGAAGCTTTTCCTGTAAGATCAAGAACAAGATAAAGATATCCACTCTTTTCACATATACTGAACACAGGACTTGAAGTCCCAGCTGGAACTGTCAGGCAACAAAAAGAAATAGAAGGCATCCAAATAAGAAAGGAATAAGTGAAATTGCCTGTTTGCAGATGGTAGGAGCTTCAATATAGAAAACACCATAGACTCCAGCAAAAAAGCTGTTAGAACTAATAAACAAATCCAGCAAATCTGCAGGTTACAAAAATCAACACTCAAAAATAAACTGCATTTCTATACACTAAAAATGAAAAATCAAAAAAGAAATTAAGAAAATAATACACATATAAAATTCACCAGGAACTATTTAAATTGATAAGAGTTCAGTCAACTGGTTGCACAAAAGTATTAAGAAATTAATGGTTTTCCTTCCCCAAAGTAGACAAAAAGACTTAATACTTGAAAAAGAGATCACACTCACATGAGCAGCAAAAACACAGAATACCCAGTTATTTAACATGCAGAAATTATAAAATCTTACTAAAACATACACAGACAAGCTTAAATACATAGAATTCTGCCATACTACTGGCTTTCAGAACACACTGTTATAAAGATGTCAATTCTTCCTAAAATAATTTACACATTCAGTGCAATTCCAATAAAAATTCCACTGTTTTTAATGTGGAGTTATTCTTAGAAAATATATTGTAAGCAGGTGAAATATCAGCCGGGTTCCTGTTCTCGGGCTATTGAATGCGATGGCCTGGAAGGAGCAGGAGCCACGATCCCCAGGGGCAGGGCATAAAGTTAGGAGCTATGAAAGAACGTAATCCTCAGCCCCCCGTTTCTGGACCTGGTGATCACTAGCCCGAATATCCTACTCCTCCCTTATCCTATGACTGACTCCCTGCATGCCTACACGTAGGGGAGAATGTGAGCCTATTAAAAGATATTTGCCATCCCTTTGTATTTCTTTCCCACACTTTGAGGCATCTGTCCTTGCTTTTCTTCTAGGATTTTTTATGGTTTCAGATGTCACATATAGGTCCTTAATCCATTTTGAGTTTATTTTTCTGTATGGTATATAAAAGTGATCAATTTCATTCTTCTGCATGTGGCTGTCCAATTTTCCCAACACCATTTATTGAAGAGACTATCATTTTTCCCATTGCATATTCTTGCCTCCTTTGTTGAAAATTAATTGACGATGTAATTGTGGGTTTATTTCTGGGCACTCTATTCTGTTCTACTGATTTTATAAATCTATAGATTTATATGTCTATTTTTGTGCCAGGATGGTATTGTTTGGTGACTACAGCTTTGTAGTATATCTTGAAATCTGGGATTTGTGATACCTCTAGTTTTGTTCTTCTCTTTCAAAACTACTTTGGCTAGTCAGGGTCTTTTGTGGCTCCAAACAAATTTTAGGATTATTTGTTCTAGCTTTGTGAAAAATGATTTTGGTATTTTGATAGGAATCGCATTAAATCTGTAAATTGCTTTGGGCGGTATTGACATTTTTCAAATCTTGTTTCTTCCAATCCATGAGCATAGAGTATCTTTCCATTTGTGTCATATGCAATTTCTTTCAGCAATATTTTATAGTTTTCATAGTATGGGTCTTTCACCTACTTGGTTAAGTTTATTCCTAGGTCCTTTATTATTTTTGATACACTTTTAAATGGGATTTTATTCTTTTTTAAAAAAATATTTTATTTATTTATTTGACAGAGAGAGAGAGAGAGATCCCAAGTAGGCAGAGAGGCAGGCAGAGAGAGAGGGGGGAAGCAGGCTCCCCGCTGAGCAGAGAGCCCCATGCGGGGCTCAATCCCAGGACCCTGAGATCATGACCTGAGCCAAAGGCAGAGGCTTAACCCACTGAGCCACCCAAGTGCCCCTAAATGGGATTTTATTCTTAATGTCTCTTTCTGCTACTTAATTGTCAGTGTATAAAAATGCAATGGTACCATTCGCCATGATGTGGATAGAACTAAAACATATGAAATCATATGATTTCATTCATATGTGGAATTTAAGAAACAAAACAGAGGATCATAGGGTAAAGGCAGGAAAAATAAAGTAAAGTGAAATCAGAGAGGAAGAAAAACCGTAAGAGACTCTTAACTATAGGAACTGAACTGAGGGTTGCTGGAGGGGAAGTGGGTAGGGGGATGGGGTAAGTGGGTGACAGGCATTAAAGAAGGCACTTGATGTAATGAGCACTGGGGGTTATATGCAACTGATGAATCATTAAACCCTACCTCTGAAACTTAAAAAAAAAAAAAAAAAGGCAATGGATTTCTGTATATTGATTTTGTATCCTGAGACCTTACTGAATTCATTTATCAGTTCTAGTAGATTTGGGGGGAGTCTTTAGGGTTTTCTATATATAGTATCATGTCATCTGCAAATAGTGTAAGCTTTACCCGTTCCTTACCAATTTGGATGCCTTTTATTTCTTTCTCTTGTCTGACTGTTGTGGCTAGGACTTCCAGTACTGTGTTGAAAAAATGTGTTCAGAGTGGACATCCTTGCCCTGTTCCTGATCCTAGGAGAAAAGCTCTCAGTTTTTTCCTATTGGATAAGATGTTAACTGTGGGTTTATCAAATATGGCCCTTATTATGTTGAGGTATGTTCACTCTAAACCTACTTTTTTGAGGGTTTTTATCATGAGTGGTTGTAGTTTGTCAGAAGCTTTTTCTCTACCTATTGAAATGATCATAAGGCTTCTATCCTTTCTCTGACTGATGTGATGTATCATGTTGATTGTTTTGGCAATACTGAACCACCTTTAGGGGTGCCTGGGTGGCTCAGTGAGTTAGGCCTCTGCCTTCGGCTCAGGTCATGATCCCAGGGTCCTGGGCTTGAGCCCCACATTGGGCTCTCTGCTCAACAGGGAGCCTGCTTCCTCCTCTCTCTCTGCCTACTTCTCTGCCTACTTGTGATCTCTGTCAAATAAATAAATAAAATCTTAAAAAAAAAATTAAATACTGAACCACCTTTGTATCCCAGGAATAAATCCCACTTGATCACAGTGAATTGATTTTTTTTTTTAAATGTATTGTTGGATTTGGTTTGGTGAGGATTTTTGCATCTCTGTTCATCAGAGATATTGGCCCATAGTTCTCCTTATTTGTAGTGTCTCTATCTGGTTTTGGTATCAGAATAATGCTGGCCTCATGGAATGAATTTGGAAGTTTTCCTTCCTTCTCTATTTTTTTTGAATAGTTTGAGAAGAATAGGTATTAAATCTTCTTTAAATGTTTGGTAGAATTCACCTGTGAAGCTGTCTGGTTCTGGAATTTTGTTTGTTGGGAGTTTTTTGATGACTGATTCAATTTCACTGCTGGTAATCAGTCTGTTCAAGTTTTCTATTTCTTCTTGACTCAGTTTTGGAAGGTTATACATTTCTAGAAATTTATCCATTTCTTCTAGGTTGTTGAGTTTGTTGGCATATAATTTTTCATAATATTTTCTTATAATCTGCATATTTCTATGGTATTGGTTGTTATTTTTCTTTTCATTTCTGATTTTATTTGAGTCCTCTCTCTCTCTCTCTCTCTCTCTCAATGAATCTGGCAGTAGTTTATCAATTTTGTTGATCTTTTTGAAGAATCACCTCCTGTTTTCAAGGAATGATCAAAAATTTTTTAAGTTTCTATTTCATTTATTTCTGTCCTAATCTTATTATTTCCTTCCTTCTACTGGTTTTGAGTTTTCTTTGTTCTTTTTTCCCTAGCTCTTTAGGTGTAAGTTTATGTTGCTTATTTGAGATTTTTCTTGCTTTGAGAGGTAGGCCTATATTGCCATATACTTTGCTTTAGAACAGCTTTTGCTGCATCCCAAAGATTTTGGACCATCATGTTTTTAATTTCATTTGTCTTCATGTATTTTTTTATTTCCTCTTTGGTTTCTTCGTTGGCCCATTCATTGTTTAGTAGCATAATATTTAGTCTCCATGTATCATTTTCTTCCCAGATTTCTTCTTGTGGTTGATTTCTAGCATCGCAGCATTGTAGTCAGAAAAAATGCATGGTATGACTTCTATCTTTCTGAATTTGTTCAGACTTGTTTTGTGGCCTAATATGTGATCTATTCTGGTGAAGTCTATGTGCACTTGGAAAGAATGAGTATTCTGCTGTTTTAGGATGGAATGTTCTAAATATATCTATTAGATCCACTTGGTCCAAGATATCATTCAAAGTTAACTGTTTCTTTGCTGATTTTCTTTTTGAATGATCTATCCATTGATGTAAGTATGGTATTAAAGTCCCCTACTATTATTGTATTACTATCAATCACTTCCTTTATGTTTGTTATCAGCTGCTTTATGTATTTGGGTACTCCCATGTTGGGTGCATAAATATTCATGATTGCTATATCATCTTATTAGATTGTTCACTTTATGATTATGCAGCGTCCTTTTTTGTCTCTTGTTACAGTCTTTGTTTTAAAGTGTATTTTGTCTGATATTAATATTGCTACCCCAGCTTTCTTTTCACATCTTTCTGCATGATAAATTCTTTTCCATCCCTTCCCTTTCGATCTGCATGTGTCTTTAGGTCTGAAATGAGTCTTCTGTAGGCAGCATATGGATGGGTCTTGCTTCTTTTTATCCATTCCATCAGCCTATGTCTCTTGACTGGGGCATTTATTCCATTTATATTCAAAGTAATTATTGATAGGTATGTACTTATTGCCATTTGCTGCTCCTTTTATAGTTGTTTTTGTAGTTGTTCTCTGTTCCTTTCTTCTCTTGCTCTCTTTTCTCAGTTTGCTGGTTTTCTGTAGTGATATACTTGGATTCCTCTCTCTCTTTTTTTTGTTTTTTTTTTTTTATTTTTTTTTAAAGATTTTTATTTATGTATTTGACAGAGAGAGATCACAAGTAGACAGAGAGGCAGGCAGAGAGAGAGAGAGAGAAGCAGGCTCCCCGCTGAGCAGAGAGCCCGACACGGGACTCGATCCCAGGACCCTGAGATCATGACCTGAGCCAAAGGCAGCGGCCTAACCCACTGAGCCACCCAGGCGCCCCTCTTTTTTTTGTTTTAATTTAATAAATTAATTTTGAGAGAGAGAGTGAGAGCATGTGCATGAGCCGGGAGTGGAGGAGCAGAGAGATAGGAAGAGAGAGAGAGCTTAAGCAGACTCCATGCCCAGTGCAGAGCCCAACAAAGGACTTGACCTCACCACCCTGACATCATGACCTGAGCTGAAATCAAGAGTTGGACGCCTAACCAAGTGAGCCACCCATGCGTCCCTGGATTCCTCTCTCTTTATTTTTTCCATATCTATTACTGGTTTTTTATATGTGGTTACCATTAGGTTTATATGTAACATTTTATGCATATAGCAGTTCTATATTCAGCTGATGGTTGATTAAATTTGAACCCATTTTTACTCCTCTCCTTCCCAATGTTTCAGGTATATGTTGTCATACTTTATATCCTTTGATTTCATGAACCCCTTGATTGACTTTTGTAAATATACTTAATTTTATTGCTTTTGTGCTTCCTACTTTTCTTACTCATACTTATGTCTTTCCTTTACACTCAAAGAGTACCCTTTAGCATTTCTTATAGGGCTGGGTTAGTGGTCATGAATTTGTTTAACTTTTCTTTGTCTAGGAAACTCTTTATCCCTCCTTCTATTCTGAAAGATAGCCTTGCTGGACTGAGTATTCTTGGTTGCAGGTTTTTTTCTTCCAGCACTTTGAATATATTATGCCACTCTCTTCTGGCTGGCAAAATTTCTGCTGAAAAATCAGCTGATATAATTTGGAATTTCTCCTGTATTTAACTGTCTTCTCTTGCTGCTTTAAAAATTCGCTATCAGTACTCTTTGCTATTTTAATTACTGTGTGTTTTGATGCGAGCCTCCTTAGGTTGACTTTGTTGGGGGCTCTCTGTGCCTCCTGGGTTATTTCTTCAAATAAGTTTTCTGACCCCTTTTCTCTCTCTACTCCTTCTGGGATCCCTATAATACAAATGTTATTATGCTTAATGCTGTCACTGAGGTCCCCAAGTCTATTTCATTAAAAATATATTTTTAAGATTTATTTATTTAATAGAGAGCATATGCAAGTGCAGAGAGCTGGGGCAGAGGGAAAGGGAGAGAGAATTCCAAGCAGGCTCAGTGCCAAGAGCAGAGCCCAATGTCAGGCTCAATCTCATAAACCTGAGACCATAACCCTGAGCTGAAACCAAGAATTAGACACCTTAACTGACTGTACCACCCAGGCGCCCCCATTTCATATTTTATCATTTATTTTTCTCTATTCTGTTCAGCTTGATTGTTTTCCATTACTCTGTCCTCGAGGTCACTGATCTGTTCATCTGCTTCTTCCAGTCTAATTTGTTACATCTAATGTATGTTAATTTTAGTTATTGAGTTATCTCTGATTGTTCTTTTTAATGTTTTCTATCTTTGTTGAGGGTCTCACTGAGTATCTCTATGACTATTGCTTTAAATTCTCCATCAAGCATATTACTTATATCTGTTTTGTTTAGCTCTCTTGCTGTGATTTTCTCTTATTCTTTCATTTGGGACATATTCCTCTTTTCCTCATTTTTGTCTAACTCTCTGTGTCTGTTTCTATGCATTAGGAAAGTAAGCTGTATCTTCTGCTCTTGAAAGTAGTGTCCTTATGAAGAAGAGGTCCCGCAGTGCCCTGCAGTGCAACGTCCCCTGTTCGCCAGAAACTGGCACTTCCTGGGTGTCTACTATGTGTATTGCACATGCCCTTTGTTGTGGCTGAGGCACTTTCGCCTTCAGTTGTCATCTGCAATGGCTCTCTTTGCCTGTTGTGGGCAGAGATTGGTCCCTGTGTTATTAGTGGGCCAGTCTGGGGCTGCCTTGGGGTTGAACTGAGTCGGACCAAGTGTTTTCCAGAGATGTAGTAGCAATGAGCTATAGGGTGCCTTCCTTATGTTGTCCACAGAGAAGTTTCCTTGGTGGGCAGGGCCTGTGGTCAGACCAGATGTCTGCCCCAGCCCACTGCTGGGTCCACAGTTATATTGGTGTGTGTGGTCATCTCCTCTCCCTAGGACAGGAATCATTTGGGAGTGTTGCTGGCCCTTGTCACAGCTGCTTGCACACTGCCAGGCTTGTGGCCCACTTTGGATGGACTCTGACCAAGGGCATATTAGAGGGGACAAGTCTGCAGGAGAATGCTGGGGTGGGGGGTGGGTTGCACAGTGTTAGGAAGATTGCGTAGGTCTGCTGTGGAAGGGAACCTGGAGCTGTCTGGAAATGTAGCCAGCTAGGTTTGAGGGGGCATGTCCAGAGGAGAGAGTGGGGGCAGGGCACACCATTACCAAGATAGGTGGAAAGTGATGGTGTTACACTAGTTCTCACAGGTGTCTGTGTATCTAGGCTGGAGAGGTGGGGTGAGGGGAGGGGGAAACAGCACCCACCAGCTCTTTTGTTCTTGGAGAAGTCTCCCAAAGATCCCTGCTCCTCCAGCACATACTTTAAGATTAGCAAACAAATCTCCCTCCCATATACCCAGGCATTTTTCAAACTACTGCATCTATGCTGTATCTCAGCAGGGCTGTTTATTGTGCTGTTTTTTTAAGGGCGGGGTCTCAGTTTCCTCTCACCCTTTTGGCTCTCCTAGAGCCCAGACTGCTGATTTTTAAAGTTGCAGGTGTTAAGCCCCACTGATTATAAGAACTCATGAAGTTATTAAGCCCCTCTCGTTTTCAAAGCCAAATGTTATGGAGATTTGTCTTCCCCCTGTGGGTTCCCAGTGCTTAGGGTGCTTGGTGTGAGGGTGCGTTTCTCAGTTTAGCTCCTAACCATGTCTGCCCTTTCTACCCTTTTCAATGCAGCCTCTTCTTTACATTTAGCTGTGGAGAGTCTATTCTGCCAGGCTTTGGGTCATTTTCTGGGTTATTTACACAGATGTGGGTGTTATGTAGCTATATCCATGGGATAAGGTAAGCACAGGATCTTCCTTCCTTCCATCATCTTCCCCTAAGTTCTTGCTTTAGAAAATTCTTGAGCACTCTATAAGTCTCCATAAAGAACTCACACCCCGGAGATAGGATTAAATTATATATGAGTTCTATGCAGTCTACTGGTTGCAGGGGTCTAACCTTCCCATGTAATTTGTCCTTGGCCTCCAATGGGCTACATTCCTGGGAAGGAGGTCCTGGTCCTGTGAATGAAGTTATTCAGGGGTCATGGGTCCCTCCATCTGGGGCTCTAAGACCCCCAGGGTTTAGTCCTAATCTCTGTGGTCAAAGCCAGGTTGCTGACAAGTCTGGCACTGGCTAGCAGGATGAGACTGAGCAAGGCAGTTGAAAGCTACACACTTTCAAAGGCCATTGAAGAGAACTTGATCACATCAACACACCTAATCCCAAGGGGAATCTGGAAGCATAGATGCTAGTGCCTAGGAGAAAAGGAGAATGGATTCAGAGGGCAATAAACTGTCTCTGACACTCCTTTTCTTATTTCCGCCTGAGGCAGTGCATTGAAGGAGCACAGGCTTAAACATTTGAGAATGAGGGTCAGAATTTCTGCTTCATAGGGGTGACTGGGTGGCTCAGTTGTTGAGCATCAGCCTTCGGCTTGGGTCATGATCCCAGTGTCCTGGGATCGAGCCCCGTGTCAGGCTCCCTGTTCAGCAGGAGGCCTGCTTCTCCCTCTCCCACTACCCCCTGCTTGTGTTCCTGCTCTTGCTCTCTCTCTGTCAAATAAATAAATAAAATCTTTAAAAAAAAACAAACAAACAATTCCTGCTTCATTACTTGCACACTACGTGCCCATTTTCAAAGCACTTCCCCATTAAAAGTATTGGCCTGTTGGGGCACCTGGGTGGCTCAGTGGGTTAAATCCTCTGCCTTTGGCTCAGGTCATGATCCCAGGGTCATAGGATTGAGCCCCGCATTGGGCTCTCTGTTCACCAGGGAGCCTCCTCCCCCCTCTCTTTCTCTGCCTGCCTCTCTGCCTACTTGTGATCTCTGTCTGTTAAATAAATAAATAAAATCTTAAAAAAAAGAAAAGTATTGGCCTGTCATAATGTCATGCTTTCTTAGATGTGGTGCTGAGTGGGGACACAAGCTAGGTGAAGGAGAATATGCTAACAAAATCGCAGGCATTTGGGAAAGGATCTTTACCCCAATACAAAACTCTTTAAAATAAACACCTTTTTGGTAAATGGCCCATAAAAGATGTTTTAGAAATTGTCAAATGACATTTTATTATATGTTAACAATTCCAAATTTAGCAGAGTCCTTCTTAGTTTTGACTAAGTAACTTTCTCCCTCTTGCTTTTCATATTTCACTGACATTCAAGACCAATCTCTAGGTGAAGGGCTTGTCAATTATTATAATCAAGTCCAAAATGGCCTCCTAAATTCATTTTTCTCTGGCTTTGTGTTGTTCATTTATCATATGCTTTGATGTTGTTAAACCTAAGGCCAACTTACAGTCCCTCTTTTACTGAAAATGAATCACATTTATTTCAAACTAAGACACCTAGGGGGAAAAGGAGAGAAAAAGTATCTGATTTACTTAAGAACGGAACTAAGAAATGCAATTTCCCTCCTCAGTTTTTGTCAACCCTTTCGCAAGGCCATAATATATTCTTCAAAATAAACACAATTGACTAAGATGTACTGCAACTGAAGACAAGGAGACATTGATCAAAAATAGTCTTTTTTGACTTAAAAATCTAATCATCTCATTACAGTCATAGTTCAGAATAATGCAAACAACTGCATTTCATTTGAAGATTAGTCTCAATGGAACCTGGGATTAATGCTAACATGGGGGAGTGAATGAAAAAATAAAACAGTCCTTCCTCAGGTAGTTAAGTTTCTGAGCTGCTGATTACACATGTACATTGGATAACTCCTTAAACTAGATAAAACCTCATGAATAATGAGGCTTCTTTGTGGCTGCTTTTCAATAAACCACACAGCTCTTCTGTTTACTTCTACTAAAGAATGAGATGAATGCAAGTTGAAGACTGTAGTAAATAAAGTGTCTGTGAACAGATATTTCTAAGGGATAAATCATTTCCCCAAAAATCAGATTGCTTTTTGAATTGGGAGAAAAGTGTAATATATGCTACCAGTGCCACCAAAGATAACTGATCTGGATCTCAGAAAGATATAACCTTTGATAACTTTTGGCACAGTAAACTAATAGATAAAATTAAGGAATTTAAAAATCAATGCTAACATCCATACATGGAAATTACTGTGGCTGGAGTTTGAGATGCAATATTTTAAAGGCAATGGTATCAAACTGTCATAGTAACTAAGACAGAAAGGAATTCCTGGTGTTCACAGGCAAGATGAACTATCAGGTAAAATTCTATTTTAAACTATAAAGTTCTTTTATGGAAAATACTGGTTTGTCACCTGGACCATCTACATAATTTGTGGGGCTAAATGCAAATGAAAATGTGTGGCCCTTTGTTCAAAAATTAAGAATTTTAAAACAGAGACAGCAGAGTATCAAACCAAGCATAGATCCCTGCTAAGCATAGGACCCTGTGCATGTTGCAACCTCGTGAGACCACCTCTGCTTCTCACCACTAAACTTCACTATTTCCTTGGAAATGGCTTAGCGCCTCAAGGTTGAAAGCCAGCCCTCTATATCTTCTGATTTAATAAGTCAAAATTCTAACATGGTTCAGAAGGACTTTGGTGCATAATAAGATAACCTGGAGAAGCCAGTGTTTTGGTTAAGGGTGTCTGGGAACTTACTGATAATAATTCAGGCAAATAGGATTTGGGAATACGTATATAGAATTGGAATAGGTAACAGAATTGGGAATAGGGCACCAAGAATTCAGGGTATAGGTAGCCAAGGATGGTTCAGCAGCACATAAATGACTGCTCCTTCTGTCTCTCTCATCCTTAGCAATAAGGCTGACACCCCTAAGTCGCACAGGTGCTCTAAGCAGAAAGGAAGAAGCTGAAGTGGACGCACACTAGGTTCTATTTTTGTCTCATTAGCCAGGAATAAGTCATATGTCCAGCATTAGTTAGATAAGAGGCTGGAGATATGAGTTCTTAGCTTTGCAGCCTGCACAATTAAGATTATAAGCCAAGAGAAGGTTGGAATATCTGGTTGGAATAGGTTGGAATAGGTGACGAATATCTTAGAATACACAGATTGGAATAGAAATAGGCTGGAATAACTATTGACTGTATAACTACACACACACACACACACACACACACACACGAAATACTACTCAGCCATCAAAAAAATGAAATCTTGCCATTTGCAACAATATGGATGGAACTAGAGGATACTACGCTAAATGAAATAAGTCAATTAGAGAAAGACAATAATCTTAAGATCTCATTCATTTGCAGAATTTAAGAAACAAAATAGAGGAGCATAGGGAAAGGGAGGAAAAAATAAAACAAGACAAAATCAGAGAGGGAGACAAACCATAAGAGACTATTAATCATAAGAAACAAACTGAGGGTTGCTGGAGGGGAGATGGGTGGGGAGATGGGGTAAATGGGCGATGGACATTAAGGATGGCACATGATGTATGAGCACTGGGTATTATATAAGACTGATGAATCACTGAATTCTACCTCTGAAACTAGTAATACACTATATGGTAATTAACTGGATTTAAATTAAGAAAAATAAAAAGGAACCTCAGCTCTCCATAACTGAGGAAGGAGCCTGTACTGGGGAAGAGCAATTATGGAAGCCTCCTAACCAGAATGTCCAGATAAACTTGCCAATATATACCTCTCTGCAACCAACCACACATCTTCCTTGTGCTGTGCCTGTTCGTGTATAAGTACACAGAGGTGGAATGAAGGGATGCTGGAGTCTGAAACCATCATGGTCCTCCTCATAGCTTTCCCACTCAACTAGCTGTGTGGACTTGTCCTATTTACCGTCATATTTATACCATCTAGTACAGTTTACTAGTACTAGTAAAGCAAAAGCTGAAGGAAAAGTTATTGAACAAGTGACAGTGTTACCCTCCCTGAGCCTCGGTTCTCCCAGCCATAAGTTTTTTTTAAAGATTTTATTTATTTATTCGACTGGCGGGGGGGTGTTGTGAGCACATGCAGGGGTAACGGAAGGCAGAGGGAGAGGGAGAGGTAGGCTCCCCGCTGAGCAGAGAGCCCAACACAGGGCTCATTCCCGACACCAGCATCATGACCTGAGCCGAAGGAGATGCTTAACTGACTGAACCACCCAGACGCCCCTCTCCCAGCCATAAACTGGAAACATAACTGGTTCACTATATCAAGATGTTTCAAACCAAAAACAATATAAACATTGCCTAGCACAGTCTTAATCCAATATTGCTGCTCCATAAATGTTAGTTTCTTTCCTTTCTCAACAATTGGTATTTTTAATGAATAAAGAATGGCCCTGGAGTATGACCTATTTCATATACTCATTAAACCACTGAGTAGCTGTATTTAATTAGATTTGAACACTTGCTTTAAAAACATAAATACAGGAGCCAAAAAGGAATCCATTTCAATTTTAACTGAAGATAACTGAAATATATATTTCTATAAAGAAGAGGCCAGACCAAAACTATCCTTTCTTTGTTCCTTCTCCCTTCATTATTCCAAGAGGTATCAAATTATTGACATAAACCCAGAAATGATGAGCTTCAGAGGAATAGGAACAAAAGGACACTACTATCATAAAGCAAATGCTCACTATTATTTTTAGTTCTAAAACCAGAATGGATAAAACTGAAAGCTGCTTATTTCTGTAAGCTGTTAAGGACTGGTCATTCTGAAAACAAATTTATACTTACTTTAAGATACACTTGGAAAATAGTATCACTGTAATAAGGTGAAATTCACTGTGGGCTTCTTTCCCAATAAGACCCAACTACAGCAAGCAATTTTCTACCAATCAGTATTTCTGTACAAATACAGGCATGTGAAAAAGTAGCTTGGGAACCTGGTTTGCTCCATAATAAAAAATAAAAGCTGCTCTTTTCATTTAAAAACCTTTCAATTACCTTTTGCTTCGTTCCCTTCTATCTTACAGATGGTTTCTTTTCTTTTTTCTTGTTTTCCATCTCACTGACGGAAGAGGAAACCAGCTGAATAATTCTGATGGTATATCTATGCCCTGTTAATGACACAGCTATCATAATTTTCCAATTGTGGGGCTTAGCTACATTAGGCAAGAATTCTGTGGTTTTTATCCTCCCTGAAGTACACTGACAGGAATTGAGCCATAGCAAAACATCTGTGTATTTTTGTTTGTGTTTGTGTCAATGTGTATGTGTGGGTGTGCACAAAACACAGAGGAAGCTATAGCTTAAGTGATGATTGTTTTTAACAAAAATTTTTCTTTATTGTTAGTTCTAGCTTTTAAAACATATCTAAAAATAAAAGTAAGAATATGACGTGGGCCACGGGTTGATAATCAGAAAAGCTGAGCTTTCAGTCCTCATTTCACTGTTAACTGGTTCTAGGACTATAGTAGCTAGCCTCTAAGATGGCATCCAATTGTCTCTTCTTTCTGCTGTTTATGCCCTTGTAGAGTCTCCTCTCACACTAAATCAGACTTGATCTGTGTGACCAACAGAATATGGCAGAAGGGATGTATACCACTTCCACACCCAGATCATAAAAGACAGTGTGGCTTCTCTACTTGGCTCTTTCTTAGAACCCTCACTCTGAGAGGAGCCAGTTGATAGGTTAGGAGAACACTCAAACAGCCCTATGGAGACACCTATATGATAAGGAACAAAGGCTCATGTCTAACAGTCACTTCAGGGAGCAAGAAAGATCTTCCAACCCCAATCAAGTCTTCTAATGACTGCAGACTTGGCCGATATCTTGTTTGCAACCTCATGAGAGATCCTGAGCCAGAACCATCACCTAAGTAGTTCCCAAACCCCTGAGCCATCAAAACTAATGGCATCATAAATGTTTATTTTCTTAAGCAATTAAATTTGGAGTAACACTACATAGCAATAAATAAGTAGTACAATGACCCAGTAGGAAGAGTCATTCTACATTTCCATTTCTCAGGTTATTTTCATTCAATCAACAAATATTTATTCCCTAATATGTCAGGCAACACTAAGATGAAAGAGTTGGACAAAATGCTTCTTCCAGAAATAGCATTTGATTTTCATGGGCAATCACAGAATCTGTCAGACTATTCTTCCAATAGAATCTGCAGTTTGCTAGATCAAATACTCAGTGTGAGAGAAAGTCCAAATACTACCCGAAACAAGTACTATTAATTGGCTGACCCAACAATCACTCCCTTATCCCTTGGCTGCTTTCAAACTTAAATACTGAAAACTCTGCTAATTGGCTTTTCCAGCTTCCCTTGCCACCAGTAATGGCCATGTAACATAATGCTGACCAATGAGACAGATATAAAACTTTGTTTAAAGGGTTTCCAGGAAGATTTTGCTTTCTTAATAAAATAGACAAATATGGCTAGCACCAATCTTCCCTCCTTCCTTCTGCCTTGGATATGACCCAATACATGGAGCTGCAGCAGCCATCTTGCAGCCAGGGAAAGGCCTAGAGAATTAAGAAATATTGGCGTTGACATGACTGAGCTGCCAAGCCAATGCCAGGAGCTTCCTGCCTCCAGAGATGTAAAACTCTCTATATATGTCATAAAAGTTTCACTTTCCATTATTTATAGCCAAATTTAGTCTTAATCAACATAATACCATAGAAAGTGACTGGTTTCAAAAGAATTAATAAGGAAGAGTTTTTCCCCTAATAGATCTTTTGCTTTCAATTCCATGAGTTGTTGAAATATGTTTTTGCTAACATGAGCACCACCGCCAACTAAAACAACCTCTCTCCTGCCCTCCTAAACAATGGGTAATAATGTATTAGTAATACTTAATGTTTCTTTTTTTAAATGTTTTAATTTTTTTATTAATATATAATGCATTATTACCCCAGGGGTGCAGGTCTGTGAATCGCTAGGTTTACACACTTCACAGCATTCACTATAGCACATACCTTCCCCAATGAATACTTAACATTTCTTGAGGGGTCACCATGAAAAAGGCCCAGTTGTAAGTGTTCTTGAAGTATTAATTCATGTAATCTTCACAATAATTCCTTGAGGTTAATACTATTATGGTCTACATTCGGCAGATGAGAAAACTGAGGCACAGAGATTACGGAAACTTAAAAGTTTTCATAGCTAATTAAATAATAAAGTTGAAACTTAAACCAAGATCATTTAATTTCTGTCTTCACCATTTTGTTTCCTTATCTGACATTATCAGATAAAGCAATAAACACAAGACAAAATGACAACCATGCAACACCAAATGCACAGGATCTTCCACATTTTGAATTTTTTAAGCTCCTTGAATATTTTGTTTCTGTAACTTTATTTTTTTTAATAAGATTTTTTAAAAGATTTTATTTATTCATTTGACAGAGAGAGATCACAAGTAGGCAGAGAGGCAAGGCAGAGAGAGAGGAGGAAGCAGGCTCCCCACGGAGCAGAGAGCCCTATGTGGGGCTCGATCCCAGGACCCTGGGATCATGACCTGAGCCGAAGGCAGAGGCTTTAACCCACTGAGCCACCCAGGCGCCCCTGTTTCTGTAACTTTCAATTGTACATAGAGCCAGCAGGTGGAGAAGAGCTAGGCTGAGCAACAGAATAAGATATGAGACCAAAAAAAATAAAAAAATAAAAAAAATTACGGGGCGCCTGGGTGGCTGAGTGGGTTAAAGCCCCTGCCTTCAGCTCAGGTCATGATCCCAGGGTCCTGGGATCGAGTCCCACATCGGGCTCTCTGCTCAGCAGGGAGCCTGCTTCCTCCTCTCTCTGCCTGCTTCTCTGCCTACTTGTGATCTCTGACTGTCAAGCAAATAAATAAACTCTTAAAAAAATAAATAAAAATAAAAAATTACAAAAATAAATTAAATTTTTTTTAAAAAGGATGTGAGACAAGTGAGTTTAGATGAAGGGAAAAATAATATTAATCGTTGTCATCATCATCACCATCATCAGATATAACATTTACTGAGTTTCTGCCTTATGTTATGCACTATACTATTACTTACTACATCATCTTCATATGTAAAATATTTAGGGATGTCTCCCCAAGGGTAAGTTAGGCTTGATTTTCACATGACCACTCAAATCAATGGAGACACAAGCTCCTACCAGTTAAGAGAAAACCAAAGTCATACTCAGATGAACCCTGAGGAAATATATCCGAAGCCTTTTAATAGAAGAAAATTTGAATAGCTAAGTTTATTGAACATTTACTCTGTGCCGGACCTGCACTTAATGCTTTACAAACATTCTCACCCTTAGTCTTCACATAGCTCTAAAAAGTTAGTCCTACCATTAGCCTTCTAAGTCTCCTCTGTCCCTGTCTCCTAACCACCTGCTGCGGAGATGGTGAGGAGAGGGGTTGCAAAGGTTGGAAGCAGACAAATCTTTCAGGTCTGAGCCTCGTCCTCTATGTTGAATGCATATAAAATGACTGAACTCTTGGGTTAGAGACAAAGGACAAAAGACAGCAACAGCAGTAGTCAAAATAACATCACTTGTACTGGTTTCTCAAGCCTTTATTCCCATGGGGTAATGCAGTGAAACCCCAGTGATTCCTGAACATGCACGGAGAACTTCAAGCCTTGGAAATGCCAAACCTTGATAAGAAAGCTGCTATGAAACCTGCCCCGAAAGCAGGCAAATTGGCCCTCTGCTTTGGAGGGAGAGTCTCTTTCATTATAAGACTTTTCACTATATAAACAGCCTTGAAAAGATATTTGGGAATGCAAATCTGATGATGTCTTTGCTCAGGAGATGTGCAAAAATGTAAGACACGCCTGGAGAATTCCTTCCCAACAAACAAATGATCCAAAAAAGGTTTTCATAGGATCATTCCAGCTTTCCTAAGCAAGCATAAATGCAGGAACTGAAACTCGAGCTGTACATACTTTTAAACTTCTATATACTTAATCATTGAGAAAGCAATCACAGAATGTCCATAGACTATAATATCAAAAATGATTCACCTATTTTGAAGAAAATGCAGTGCAGAAAAATTTAAGTACTGAGAGCCCTTCAGGACCTGACACACTGACAAGTTTTTTTTCACAGAACGCACTTATATCCCCCACAATCTATATTTAGTCACAGACATCTTATCACTGTGCTCTGGAACACTCAGTTATTAAACTAATCGTGTGTGCTTTCTGAGAAGAAAAAAGTTATTAATGATATTGATGATGAAGTTTATGAATAAATAAATGTGTCAATACTTCACGAATGACTACTAAGAGCTACTAAAAGAGCATCAACTGGTTTAGTTCAATCATCAACCCATTAGATTAATACCTAATTAACCCTGTTAGGTTCCTCCTCACATATGAGAAAACCAGGACTCCCACAGATTAAGCAAACCTCCCAAGATCACACAGCAAGTTTATGCATCTGTCTCACTCCAAATACAACCCTAAAATAGATGAACAGGATTCTTTTGATCACCTGTAGACATTAAAATATTCCTGGAAACCAGAAACTTTCATTTTTTAAAAACAGATTTTATGTATTTGACAGAGAGTACAAGCAGGAGGAGCTACAAGGAGAGGGAGAAGCAGGGTCCCTGCTGAGCAGAGAGCCCAATGTGGGGCTCTCTCCCAGGACCCTGAGATCATGACCTGAGCCAAAGGCAGACACTTCACGGACTGAGCCACCCAGGCACCCGGGAAACCAGGGACTTCCAGAGGTCCACAATAAGAGACTTGGATTTGGGATCTGAGCTCATTAAATGATAACACTACATATTTTTTTCTAAAATCACCAATCTTCAGCCAAGAACTGCAGACCTAAAAATGCCTTTTCTTAAATGGAATGGGAAAAAAATAAGCTGTGGCATTTGTAAAAGTTATTCAATGACGAATTAGCCTCTGGGTTATCATAAAACTATTTTGGTGGATCCCTGATCGCTATGAGATTAATAATTTAGGAACGATACCTGTACCCCTCAGTCATTTATTTAGTGCCAGCAATATCCCAGCAAAACAACTCACAACAATTATTTAAGGCACCTCACATATTTATGAGGAAAAAAAAGAACCAAAAAAACCCCACATTAATTAACAGGAATCTCCATTCTTTGAAGTTTTAACCTACCTTTAAACTTAGAGAAAAAATAAAACTATATCATGATTATGTCTGCATCATAAATATCACAGTGTAACAGTCCAATAGCTTGATATAAAATATCTTCCTAATAATGTGTACAAACTGCAAAGTGCGAAAGTCAAAAAGGATTACATAAGAATGAAAGGAAGCAGAACTTGCCACCCCAAAATATACCTCTTTGGCATAGAGATTATTTTGACCAGGTTATTATTTTTTAAAACACACATTGGAAGCTCTGAAAACCAAGTAGAAATTACCCTTTTGTGAAAGAAAAAAAAAAAAAAATTCTCCATCTGTAAGGGTGTCTTCCTCTGTGTACCAGAAAAGGAACAAGACTAAATCTATAGAAACTCTAGTCAATAGGAAAGGCAGGAACTTAAATCTGCATAACAACCTTTCCCTTGTTTACTGTGCTTTGCCTAAAAAGCTGGCTCTCCCCCTGCCCATCATTTTTTGTCTTTAGCTGAAGATGGCACTTAAAGTGATGGCTTGAGCTATTTCAAGGAATTACTCAGTTTTCCTGGGTTTCTCCCATGTATACAGGAGGTATACATATTATTAAATTTCTGTTTGCTTTTCTCCTGTTAATCTGTCTTTTATTACAGAGGGATCTCAGCCAAGAACCTAGAAGGATAGAGGGAAAATTATATTTCCCCTTCTACAAGAGGATATAATTCCCAGAGATGTTAAAAATATTAAAAAAAAGAAACCCTCAAAATACATTGATCATTTTGACACACTCTCTATAATACATTTTCAGGGGCACCTGGCTGGCTCAGCTGGAGAAGCAACTCCTGATCTGGGGGGTGGGAGGTGGGGTTTCGAGTTCAAGCCCCACATTGGGTATAGAGATTACTTAAATAAATATTATTTTAATAAGTAATATATTTTCATCATTTTGGAGGTATTCATTTTTATTCATTTTCTTCACAATTAACATAGTTCACTTGTATATGTTTCATACGCACCCAAATAAAGTTAAAGATTATCAGCTTTCAGCATGCTTAAAAATCTATATTGAGTTTGAGACCCAGACTTCTCTCACTGACAATTTTATAAAATAATAAAGACAAAAATGTAATAAAAAATGCAAATAATGACATAAAACACTACCACGTGAAGATAGAGACGCTTCCAAACTAACTGTTGAATGACAGGTAGTTATGCCATTCATTACCTGATGTATCAAAATTTCAGTTTGCCTTTAAAAAGACAATTAAGGATTTCCTAGTGAATATTCATGTGTGAGATATTTAAACTCAAATTTCAAAGGTCAGCACAGCCCAAATATAAAATAATACTGAAGCTCCAAGTGAGATGGTAATGTTGGGAAGGCAAAATTATTTTCTGCTCTTCAAGGTTCTTCTCATTGGTCTAAGAATTAAATTGACATGAAACATTAACAGGAGAAAAACAAATATAATACATATGTACAGAAGCTCACAGAAATATGAGTCTCAAAGAAGTGACCAAAGCAGGCAACTTTAATAACTTTTAGACAAACAATAAATCTGTTAGGAATTGACAAGATAAAGAAGTTTGGGCTTGGGGTAATAAATTAGCAAAGAAGTAACCAGTTTTGTTTATACAGCCCTCTTGACTCTAAATTTCCTATTTCTGGTGACAAGGATGTCTCTTTAACTCCCGATAAGGGAGGTACCTTTCTCATGGGAAATTTATTTCCTGCTTTCAGGGAGACAAAAGGAGGGTGAGAGTGCCCTTTTTGCATTGGCAGTTTTTTAAGTAATTTGAATTCAAATTTATCAGTATGCCAAAGTGGTATATCTTGAGGTGGCCTGCCCTGAACCCCATCAGTGCACTCTCGGATTCTCTATTCCCATGACTCCTGCAGAATGCCCACGGATACATACAACATATTGTAAGGGCCTATTTAGCCAGAGCAATTCCCTCCGGTTAAACAGTGATTTTGTTTATGCAATGAAACTTACACTGACCCTGCTCCCCCACCCCCAGGGGAACTTACTTAAAAGCAAGTCCGGGAAACCAGTCCCAGGTAACAAAGCCCAAATACAAGGGTGGGTCAGGCCAGGTGGAGACAACAGCCCGAATGCAGGGATGAGTCGGGTCAGGTGGAGACACCCAATCAGTAGAGCGCGCGCATACCGTCTCCCTAGCTACCAAGGAGTGTGGGCCCCGCCTTTTGGGCGCCAATTCTGACCAAGGTGATAGGCTAGTTCAAATGTCTACTATGGGGTGAATGGTAATGCAATTGGCCACCCGTGTGTGACCTAGCATGACTGTGCAGCTTTCTCCGTGTGTTACAATCTCATTGGCCACTTGTGTGGCCAGGCCCAACCACATGGCCTTCGCTCTATAAAAGTTAGTCTGTAAGGCAGGGAGGGGGTCGCCCTCTCTGTAAGAGGCGGCCCCGACCGGTCCGTTTGACAGTCAGTTTGACTCTCCATACTTGGTGCGAAATTAAGCTTTGCTTGACCTTCGCTCTGTGTCAGTCTCACTCCTTTGATCACGGACCCATTATTGGGGGACCTTTCAATATCAATTCACAGTAGCAGTGGAAGCTGTGCAAAGCAATCAATGACTTGCCACTCGCCTGGAAATATTCTGGGGGCTATAGAGGAGATCAGCCTGAGAAACAAACCATGTCCCAGTCCTCTGAAACAGGACAGAGTCAGAAAGGAAGAAGGTGGGAGTGGGATATAACTGGCCCAATATCCACCCCTATCTCAAAGAGAACAGGTCTGAGCCATAACTTTACCGAGGAAAATCCTTTCCTGAGATGCTTAGGGTTGTAGATAGCAGAAGTTTGGCTCCCCCACGATTAAAATCTGAGTCAGAAATTGCGAGAAGCCTCAGTTCATCTGTGAGGAAAACCAGGGGGAGTAGTATCACCTTGACTATTTCAAGCTAGGTTTCTTTCTCTCAAGGATGATCTAACGGGAGCAAGAACAAAAGAATTTAACATGAAAGGGTCAATAAGACATTCTTCAGTGTTAAAAATTGATCACACAGCAGCTATTTTTCAAATGATCATATTTCAGGTACTCTGCTTAGCACTCTGCATACTTTCCTAATTTAATTTTTCAGTGCCTCCTTGTAAGATAGAAATTGCCGTTCCCATTCTGTGAGATGAGGAAACTGAAGTTTGGGAAAGAGCGCTAAATCCTGGTTTGTAGCAAGGCTGAGATTCAAATAAAACTTGAAAGTCTGTGCTCCTAATCCCAGCCTCAGATCATCTTCCAGGGAACCATGGATCTGTGGTTCTCAATGCTCCTCATCACCGGCACCCCCACCCTGTTATACCTACAACTCACCTGGTGGCGCTGTTAAAAAGCAGACTCTGATTCAGTACATCTGGTGTGCTGTAAGGGAGACGTGGGCCTGAAAATCTACTTTTCTAACAAGCTTCCTGGCGATACTGATGCTGCTGGTGCTCAGACCACAGTTTGAGTGTCGAAGATTTAGGAAACAGTCTACCATGGGAAAACAAAAGAAAGCTGGCCTCTCAAAACAGATATAAGAAAATGTGAACTCAGGGTGCCTGGGGGGCTCAGTCCGTGAAGCGTCTGCCTTTGGCTTGATAAGGGAAAAACTGTACTCTAAGATGGCCAACCAAATCAAGGGAATTCCAGTGCCTGTCTCCAAGCCCTTCAGGGTCCTTCTTTCCTTACCCCATTCCCATGCGCACCAAAAGTACTAACTATGCGGAAGTAGAAGGGTATAAATTACCCTCCCTGCTTGTGCTCGGGGCTCAGGCCCTTGGAGAACGGTCTCCTCTGAGCCCACCAGTGTTACATAAACCTCCGATCCTCCAAAGTCTCCGAGTGCTGCTTGGTTCCTCCACCAGGATCCAGTCCAGGTTCGGTAACAGGCTCAGATCATAATCTCAAGATCCTGGAATCGAGCCCCATGTGGGGTTCCCTATTCAGCGGGGAGCCTGCTTCTCCCTCTCCCTCTGCTGCTCCCCCTGACTGTGCTCTCTTGCGCTCTCTCTCTCTCTTCTGCTATCAAATAAATACATAAGTAAATAAAATCTTTTTTAAAAAAGAAAAGGTGAACTCTATGAAGTGGCCAATGAATGGTGAAATGAAAGCCCAAAAGGCCTGCATGGATAGAGCGCACTGAGAAGGCAAGGACGAAGAGCTGGAAATAATCCAAGGAAACTTTAAGCAAAGGCAGAAGTAAAGTACCCACGGGAGCGAACAAAAGAAAAGAATCTACATTAGACAACAAGCAAATCACAAATGGGTAAGGCAGGGGCACCTGGCTGGCTCAGTCAGTGGCGCATGCGACTCTTGACGTGTTGTGGGTTTGAGCCCCACGTTGGCTGTAGAGATTACTTAAAAAAATAAAATCTTTGGGGCGCCTGGGTGGCTCAGTGGGTTAAGCCTCTGCCTTCGGCTCAGGTCATGACCCCTGGGTCCTGGGATCGAGCCCTGCATGGGGCTCTCTGCTCAGCAGGGAGCCTGCTTCCCTTCCTCTCCCTCTGCCTGTCTCTCTGTCTACTTGTGATCTCTGTCTGTCAAATAAATAAATAAAAATCTTTATAAAAAAGTAAAAAATAAAAATAAAATCTTTAAGTTAATTTTTAAAAAGGTTTGAACTGCACCCCAAACATAATAAGGGAAAAGAACAAAAGGATGAAAATGATAGAGGAAAAGATTGCAGCCATGAAGACAAAGATGTAAGCTTCTGTAAATAGGCATTGCAGAGGGGGAACCAGGACAACTGGAGCAAACCATAAACGTGAAGATAAAGTAGAAGAAAACATCCCTGCATTTAAGATCTTAGGACATAACACTGCTTCTGAATTACTAGGGGTAAGACACTGTTGGTGCCCTGCCCAGTTTCACCTCCACCCACTTCAGAGTCCACCTGCATCTACAGCGGATGGTTCCTGGACCCCCTGATAGCTCCCTGCCTCAAGCATCCATGTCCCTCTGCTACTGGAAAAGTTTGTTCAGCCTGTGCACCAGGCAGCCTAGACTCAATACCTCCAGATGCAATCAGCCGAAAATGGACAGGAGTTAGTGCCTAAAAGCCCCAGCTTCCCCTGAGGCGTGCTCTACACTGTCTCCCGCCATCTCCAGCAAGACTGAGTCCCAGCTGCCCACAGTTGTAATGCATACATCAACTCAACTTTTATCCATTTTTCTTTCTTCCTTACCTCCCTTTCCCGCTGCCTCACTTGTGCATCCTGGGGCAACTTCCCAATTAAATGACCTGTACCTAAGTCCTTGTCTTAGGGTATGCTTTTGGGGAAACACAAGCTAAGACATGTCCCAAAGATGTTGGGGGGAAATCCTTAAATATATTCAAAAGGAAAGAAATTCCACATATAATCGTGTGTAGCTTAATCAAGTATTAAGTGGCCTCCATGTTTTTAATTCAGGAACTAGAAGGCAGCACTAATATAGGCAACACATAAATCTTCCCTCATTTCCAAACCTTCCACCACTTCTTCCTCCTCTGGGCTCTACTGTACATGGCTTATAATATCCAGAACACTCTAGGGCATGGTCCCTATTCCTTTTTCTGTTATCTATAAACTCCTCACAAACAGGAACTGCGTCTTAATAGCTTTGCATCCCAAGCATCTAGCATAGTAGCTTCTACACAGAAGTCTCTTGTGTGACTTTGGAGAAATCAGTTAACCAGTCTGAGCTATACTTACCTCCATCTATAATATGAGATAACTCAATATTCTCTGAGGTCAAGTTATTACATGATGCAGATAACCAAAATTTCTTCCCATTCTCTAACCTCTTAAGCCATGTTACTGCAGCATAGGGCTGGCCACATTAAGAAAACAACCAAATCACTGTGGACCACATTAAACTATACCTAGAGTATCTCCTAAAATCCTAGCATTTAACAGTCTCTTTTTGGGCCTATGCAAAATTCTACCAGTGATTATGATATTAATCCTATTGCCCAAGGCATTGTCTAAACCTATCCTGCCCAGTATAGTAGTAGCCACTACTAGTAGCCACTAGTAGCCACTAGTCTCATGTAGTTATTGGGTGCTTGAAATGTGCCTAGTCCAAAATGAGATGTGAAGTAAGTGTAAGATACACACCATATTTCAAAAGTTTAATACCAAAAAATGTAAAATTTCTCAATAATTATATTGATTACATGTTGAAATCATATTTTGAATATATTGAGCTAAACAAAATGTATTATAAAATTAATTTTACCTATTTTTTTTAATGTATGTATGAGAACATTTAATGTGAAAAAAATTTAGTGATTCATTCTATTTCTACTGGGCAATCCTGCTCCAGAAGCTATGAGGGACAAAAAGATGACTGTCCTGGGGCGCCTGGGTGGCTCAGTGGGTTAAAGCCTCTGCCTTCGGCTAAGGTCATGATCTCAGGGTCCTGAGATCAATTCCTGCATCGGGCTCTCTGCTCGGCGGGAAGCCTGCTTCCCCCACTCTCTCTGTCTGACTCTCTGCCTACTTGTGATCTCTCTGTCAAATAAATAAATAAAATCTTTAAAAAAAAAAAGATGACTGTCTTAGTATGTGATCTTTAAAATTATTTTAGTGTAGTATAGAGAGAAATGGGGAGAAGAAATAGATCCAAAAGTAACTAATAGAAGGCAGAGCAACTGAGACAAAAGAGTAAAGGAAGAAAGAGCTATTTGAAGAAGAAGGAGGCATTCTAGAACTGGATTTTATTTTTAGGAGGATTTTTACGTGGTGGTTGGCTGGGGGAGGGATTCCCACACCGGAAATTACCCTGTTGTGTTTTGTCATCAATTTTTCTCACAGAGAAATGTGCGTTATCACAATAGGTTTTTGCTAACAGTTGCAAAGGGACTAGAGAAAACTAACCCAAACCTGGTCTCAAAGATATTATCATCCTCAAAAGGCTCTGAGAACAAGAAAAAAGACTTGTGTTTATTTCCTGCCAGTGGTGTGAAAATCTGTCCAGGGATGGGATGATATAAATTCCCCCAAATAAAGCATAATGGCTTAACTTCCCCATACTCCTTTAAAAAGACAAATTGTTGCTCATCATGCAATCTCTTGAATTGGCTAAATGGTCTTTCAAATAAACATTCTGAGAGATGGGTCTCCCAGGTGTTTATAAATTCCTCCAGTCCCTTAATGAATATATGAGTGTGACTTCATGACAACTGGACGGAAAATGAAAAACATGATGTGTGGCTGCGGTGGGTTCCGTAGACATCTACTTTGTAATTCCAGCTTCAAAATGACGTTGCGCAATAGCAAATGAGACCTAAAGACAGCAAACAGAATTCTACCTTTAACAATCTAATCTCTATCCTCACTTTTCCCTTATTAACAGAATTCTGCTTCTTCTTTTTCCTTTTTTTTTAAGATTTTATTTATTTATTTGACAGAAAGAGAAATCACAAGTAGGCAGAGAGGCAGGCGGGGGTGTAGGGGGGAAGCAGGCTCCCAGCTGAGCAGAGAGCCCAAGGCGGGGCTCGATCCCAGGACCCTGAGATCATGACCCGAGCCGAGGGCAGAGGCTTAACCCACTGAGCCATCCAGGCACCCCCAGAATTCTGCTTTTGCTGGAAAAAGCAACATGCCCAGCCAATAACTATAGTCCCCAGGATGTCCTGTACATAGGATGACCACATGACCCAGATCAGGCCAGTGAGGTGTAGGTGGAAGTTGTACAGGACTTCTAAGAGAGCTCCTATACCACAGCAGTTTCAGACAGGACACACTCTACCCTGCGTCCTCTACTCTACCCTTCCTCCTGCCTGCAATCTGGGCACAGTGTATGAGGAGAAGCAACTGATTATGACTTGAGCAGGAATCACACTGAGTATGGTTGAGGAAAGGGATGCAGCCTACAACCTTGCTGTCATTATGGAGCCACCAGCCCTAAATTGTTTAACTCTGGATTCTTTGTTATATGAAAAATATTAAGTAATTATTTAAGAAATTGATTTAGACACTTTCTGTAACTGATAAAAGTTGGCTGGCTGCCTTGTATACCCAACCAATGATTACAGCTTGTTTGTTTGGTTGGTTATTTTCACCAAATATGTTGATGTTTAGTGACCTACCAACCCGTCATTAATGGCAGTGACAGTGTTCATCATTACTGTTTAACGGACCATATAACTAAAAGAATAAAGCACCTCAACTACAAAAAATGTTATAATGGGTGTGACCTACGGTTTTTCTAGTCCAGGTTATCACAGGCTGTATTCACTAGTACTTACCTCAAGAGTGTGAGGATAATAATAAACATGTGTTGAGCACTTACTATTGATAAAGCACTGTTTTCAATATATTACATACATTGTGCTTTTATCCTTAGATGGACTTCAAAAGTTAGAACTCAGGGACCACCAAGAGTCACCTGACTGCACTTTGAGAACTGCTGGCCTGAGATGGTATCATTCATATGTCTGACAATTGGTACTGGCTGATAGCTGGGTCTCTATATCCATGGCCCCTAATCTACAAGGAAGCTAGCCCAGCCATGGTGATCTCAGGGCAACAAGAAAACAAAAGAGGAAGTTGCAAAGGGTCTGATGCTTTAATCAGACATCCCACAAGGATGCTTCCACTACTTTCTTTTGGTCAAAACTCTGGATGGCACTCTACTATTAATTGGATACATCGCTGTAGTCGTCATTAAATGAATTCAAATTGATAAACCTTACAATTTTGCAGCATCTAAGTTTGGTGACTTCAAAAGTCACTAAAAAGAGATCAGATACACGCAAAAGAATGAAACTGGACCACTTTCTTACACCATTCACAAAGATAAATTCAACATGGATTAAGATCTAAATGAGACCTGAAGCCATAAAAACTCCAAAAGAAATGATGAGCAATAATTTCTTTGATGTCGGCCTTAGCAACATTTTTCTAAATATGTTTCCTAACACAAAGGAAACAAAAGCAAAAGTAAACTATAAACTATTGGGACTTGGGGTACCTGGGCAGCTCAGTGGGTTAAAGCCTCTGCCTTCAGTTCAGGTCACGCTCAGCGGGGAGCCTGCTTCCCTCTCACTCTCTGCCTGCCTCTCTGACTACTTGTGATCTCTGTCTGTCAAATAAATAAATAAAATCTTAAAAAAAAAAACAAAAAACTATTGGGACTACACCAAAACTAGAGCTTTTGCAGTGATGAAAACCATCAATAATATGAAAGGATGACCTACAGAATGGGAGAAGATATTTGCAAATGACATATCCAATAAGGGGTTAATGTCCAAAATACATTAAAAAAAAAAAAACTTATTCAATTCAACACATACACACATACAAAAACAAATAATCTAATTTTAAAAAATAGGCAAGAGGACCTAAATAGACATTTTTCCAAAGAAGACATAGAGATGGACAACAGACACATGAAAAGATGTTCAACATCACTCATCATTAAGGAAATGCAAATCAACATCACAATAAAATATCACCTCACACTTGTCAGATGCCTAGTATCAAAAGGACAATAATAGGAGCATCTGGCTGGCTAAGTCAGTAAAGCATGCGACTCTTTTTTTTTTTTTTTTTCAGTGTTCCAAGATTCATTGTTTATGCACCATACCCAGTGCTCCATGCAATACGTGCCCTCCTTAATACCCACCACCAGGCTCACCCAACCCCCCACCCCCCTCCCCTCCAAAACCCTGTTTGTTTCTCAGAGTCCACAGTCTCTCATGGTTTGTGTCCCACTCCAATTTCTCCCAACTTAAGCATGCAACTCTTAACCTCACGGTCATGAGTTCAAGCCCCACGTTGGGCATGGAGTCTACTTCAAAAACAAAAGGTAATAACAACTGTCGGCAAGAAGGGAGAAAAAGGAACTCTTGAGTACTATTGGTGGGGATGCAAACTGGTGCAGCCATTGTGGAAAACAAACAGTATGGAAGTTCAGAAACCTAGAAATACCATATAATCCAATTCCACCCCTGGGAATTTACCCAAAGAAAACAAAAATACTAATTAGAAAAGATATATGCACTCCTATGTTTGTTGCAGCATTATTTTCAATAGCCTAGATATGGACGCAACCTAAGTATCCATTAACAGATGAATAGATAAAGAAGATGTGGGACACGTATCAGACATAAAAAAGAATGGGATCTTGCCATTTGCAAAAACATGAATGGATCTGGAAGGTATTATGCTGAGTGAAATGAGTCAGATAGTGAAAGACAAATACCATACTATTTCACTCGTATGTGGAATCTAAAAAATAAAACGAACAAAAACAGTAGACAGACTACTAAGAACAGAAAACAAACTGATGGTTGCCAGAGGCAAGGAGGATAGGAGGGATGGGTAAAATGGGTAAAGAGGAGTAAGAGGTACAGGCTTCCAGTTATGGAATGTGTAAGTCACAATGATGAAAGGTGCAGCTAGGAAATATCGTCAGTGGTTTTATAATAGTATTGTATGATGACAGATAGCAGGTATATTTGTCATGAGCATAGTATAATGTACAGAGATGTACATTGAATCACTATATTGTATACCTGCAACTAATGTAACATTGTGTGTCAACTTCACTTCAATTTTTAAAAATGGTTAAAATAAGAGAAGCTTTGAAGCTATCACAATAGGGGCAGAAAAGATTTCACTCAGTACAAAAGATCTTTTTTCCCCTCTTTTTTGCCTGATAGCTTTGGAGAGTGGGTTTTGATGTTATATCATTCTTTTGATTATATTTCTTACACCTTCCCCTATGCATCATTTTAATGATGCTCAATGAGGGTTTCTTACTCCAGAGTACCTTGTACTCAAGACTCCTCTTACAAAGGTTGCTAAGGATATTTCCCCTAGGCTAGCACAGTGCCCCTTTCCCAAGTGGTCACACACAGCATGACCCACTCAACTTTATTTGGTTCAAGTCCTGAACCAGAAAAGCCAGTTAGAGAAAGCCAGTAGCTATTCCCTTACATCTCCCCTTTCTTTCTCTTCTGTCTCCTTGCCCTCACCACATTTAATAAGTTACCACCATGGCAAAGCATCCTTTTTCATTAATGGTTTTGAACTTAGTATTTTTCTAAGTTTTTTATTTTAATTTCAATATAGTTAACATACAGTATTATATTAGTTTCAAGTATACAACGCAGTGATTCAAAAACTCTATACATTACTCAGTACTCTTGATGGTAAGTGCACTCTTTAATCCCCAGCACCTATTTCACCCATCCCCCATCCGCGTCCCCTCTCATAAATATCAATTTGTTCTCCATAGTTAAGAGTCTTTTTCTTGGTTTGTGTCTCTTTCTTTTTTCCTTTGCTCATCTGTTGTTTCTTAAATGTTGTATGAGTGAAATCATACGATATTTGTCTTTCTCTGACTTATGTCACTTAGCATTATACTCTATAGCTCTATCCATTTTGTTGCAAATGGAAAGATTTCATTCTTTTTTTATGGTTGAATGGTATTTACATATATATATATATATATATATATATATATATATATATATAAAATGTAATGGTATTCACATACACACACACATACACATATACACACTTCTTTATCCATTCAACTGTCAATGGACACTTGGGCTGCTTCCATAATTTGGCTATTGTAAATAGTGCTGCCATAAACATAGGGGTGCATGTATCCCTTTGAATTAGGTTTTTGTACTATTGGCATAAATACCTAGTAGTGCAATGACTGGGTCATAGGGTAGTTCTATTTTTAACTTTTTGAGGAAACTCCATACTGTTTTCCACAGTGACCACACCAGTTTGCATTCCTGTCAACAGTGCATATTTCTCCACATCCTCACCAACACTTGTTTCTTGCGTTGTTGATTTTGGCCATTCTGACAGGTGTCAGGTGATATCTCACTGTGGTTTTGACTTGCATTTTCCTGATGATGAGTGACGTTGAGCATCTTTTCAAGTTTCTGTTGGCCACCTGGAGGTCTTCTTTGGAGAAATGTCTGTTCATGTCTTCCGCCCATTTTTTAAATTGGATTATTTGTTTTTTGGATGTTGAGTGCTGTAAGTTCTTTATATATTTTGAATACTAAGCCTTTATGGGATGTGTTATTTGCAGATATCTTCTCGCATTCAGAAGGTTGTCTTTTAGTTTTGTTGATTGTTTCTTTTGCTGTACAGAAGGTTTTTATTTTGATGTAGTTCCAAAATCTTATTTTTGCTTTTATTTCCCCCCTTGCCTCAGGACACATGTCTAGAAAAATGTTGCTATGGCTGATGTCAGAGAAATTACTGCCTATGCTTTATTCTAAGATTTTTATGGTTTCAGGTCTCAAATGTAGGTCTTTAAACCATTTTTAGTTTATTTTTGTGTGTAGTGTATGAAAATGCTCCAGTTTCATTCTTTTGCATGTAGCTGTCCAGTTTGCCCTATACCATTTGTTGAGGAGACTGTCTTTTTCCTACTGTTTATTCTTTCCTCTTTTGCTGAATGACCATGTAATTATGGTCTATTTCTGGGTTTTCTATTCTGTTCCATTGATCTATGTGTGTATTTTTATGCCAGTACCATACTATTTTGATTACTACAGCTTTGTAATATAACTTGAAGTCTGGAATTGTGATAACTCTATATTTGTTTGTTTTATTTTTCTTTTTCAAGATTGCTTTGGCTCTTCAGGGTCTTTGGGGTTCCATACAAATTTTAGGATTGTTTGTTCTAATTTTGTGGAAAATGCTGTTAGTTTTTTGATAAGGATTGCATTAAATCTATAGAGTGCTTTGAGTAGTATATACATTTTAACAATATTTGTTCTTCAAACCATGAGCACAGAATATCTTTCTATTTCTTTCTGTCTTCTTCAATTTCTTTCATCAGTGTTTTATAGTTTTCAGAGTATAGGTCTCTTTCACCTCTTTGCTTAAGTTTATTCCTAGATATTTTATTGTTTTTAATGCAATTGTAAATGGGATTGTTTTCTTAATTTCACTTTCTGTTGCTTTGTCATTAGTGTATAGGAATGCAAGAGATTCTGTACATTGATTTTTGTATCCCCTGACCTCACTGAATTCACATCATTCATTCAAAACTAGTAGTTTTTTAGAGTCTTTAGGGTTTTCTATATATAGTATCATGTCATCTGTAAATATTGTTAAGCTTTAGTTCTTCCTTACCAATTTGGATGTCTTTTATTTCTTTTTGTTGTCTGATTGCTATGGCTAGGACTTCTGGTACTATGCTGAATAAAAGTGGTAAAAATGGACATCCTTGACTTGTTCCTGACCTTAGGGCAAAAGCTGCTTTTCACCATTGAGTATGACATTAGCTGTGGGTTTTTCATATAAAGCCTTTATTATATTGAGGTGTGTTCCATCTAGACCTATATTGTTGGTTTTGGTTTTTTTTTTTTTCTGTCATGAATGTGATGTATCACATTGATTGATTTGTGAATACTGAACCACCCTTGCATTCCAGAGATAAATCTCACTTGACTGTGACGTGTGATTTTTTTTTTTAATGTATTGTTGGGTTCTGTTTGCTAGTATTTTGCTGAGGATTTTTGCATCCATGTTCATCAGATGTATTGGCCTGTAGTTCTCTTTTTTGTGTGATGTCTTCATCTGGTTTTGGTATCAGGGTGAAACTGGCCTCATATAACAAATTGGGAAGTCTTTCTTCATCTTCTATTTTTTGGAAAAGTTGAGAATAGGCATTAACTCTTCTCTAAATGTTTCGTAGAATTTGCCTCTGAAGCTATCTGGTCCTGGAATTTTGTTGGGAGGTCTTTGTGACTAATTCAATTAATCAGTCTGTTCAAGTTTTCTATTTCTTCCTGAATCAGTTTTGGAAGGTTATATGTTTCCAGGAATTTATCTATTTCTTCTAGGTTGTCCAATTTTTTAGCATATAATTTTTAAAAAGATTTTCTCATGACTGTATTTCTGTAGTGTGATTATTATTTTTCCTCTTTCATTTGTGATTTTGAGTCCCCTCTCTCTCTCTCTCTCTCTCTCTCTGTCTTTTGCATGAGTCTGGCTAGATATCAATTTTGTTGATCTTTTCAAAGAACCAGCTCCTGGTTTCATTGATCTGTTCTATTGTTTTTTAGTTTCTCTATCACTTGGTTCTGCTCTAATCTTTATCAATTCATTCCTTCTGCTGGCTTTAGGCTTCACTTATTGCTCTTTTTCTAGCTCCTGTAGGTATAAGTTTAGGTTGTTTGAGATTTTTCTTGCTTCTTGAGGTAGGCCTGTATTGCTTTAAACTTCCCTCTTAGAACAACTTTTGCTGCATCCCAAAGATTTAGAACCATTATACTTTCATTTTCATTTCTTTCCATGTAATTTTTGGGTGTTTTTTTTTTTCCTTAAAGACTTATTTATTTATTGAGAGCTCGGGGGAGGGGCAGAGTAAGGGGGAAAGAAGAAGATACCCCGCTGAGCATGGAGCCCAATGCAGGTTTCAACCCCACAACCTTGAGATCAGGACCTGAGCCAAAATCCAGTTGGCCACTTAACCAATTAAGCCACCCAGGCGCCCCTGTTATTTGTTTATTTTTTAAAATTTTATTTTTATGTGATTTCTTAAAACACCCAATGTGGGGTTCAAACTTACAACCCCAAGATCAAGAGCCACATGCTCCACTGACAAAGCCAGCCAGGCACCCCTTTCCGTGTAATTTTTGAACACAATTTTTTAACTTTCAGATTGGTTATTATTTTTGTTTTTTCTTATTAAGGCCCCACTTCAGTATTTCCCAGCATGCGGGCAGCTGCTGCATAATATTTTGAAAATGGACTAGCCCAAATCACTACAATAGAAGTCAAGCATGCCTTCATAGTTTTGTTGTTTCTATTTTTATAATTGTAATGATCATTTATGTGTTTCTGTTGCTTCTATTCTAAAATATTTCTATTCTCTATGCTATACTTTAACTAGGGTAATGCTAGTTGCCCTGAAATCTCAGTGGCTTTAACAATCAAAGCCAACTGCTCTCTCAAATAAAGTCCAGTCAGCTGGAGGTTGGGGATGTGGGTGGAGTCTCTGTTCCACAAAGTGTCCTAGGGACTCAGGCTGACAAAGACTTTGCCACTTTAGAGTAGAAGATCATGTGGAAAGTCATAATGAGTCATGCCTCAAAGTAAGCCACATAGTTTCCACCTATATCCCACTGGCCAGGGCTCAGTCACACCTAGTTACACCTAACTATAAGCTAGGAAACATTGCCCAGCTATGTGTCTAGGAGGAAAGAAAACAAGTATCGTGAACAACTCACTAGTCTCTGCCACAAACTAATTAGACATAGTCACTGTAGTCATTAAACCTCAAAATAGGGACACCTGGGTGGTTCAGTCAGTTAACAGTCTGCCTTTGGCTCAGGTCATGATCCCAGGGTCCTGGGGTTGAGTCCTGCATCGGCCTCCCTGCTCAGATGGGAGTCTGCTTCTCCCTCTGCCCTCCCCCTGTTCATGCTCTCTCTCACTCAAATAAATAAATCTTTTTTAAAAAGAACCTCAAAATAGGCTGAATGAAAGCTTTTTGAGGAATAAATCTTAACGTATAAGCTCACTGACAGACATTGTGAGTGCTTGTTAAATGCTACAAATTGCCATCAATTACTAGGGGAAATGGGAATTCATTTTAAGAAGTAGTAACATTAACTTGTTTAAGGGCTGGAGAAGTTTATATCTGAAGAAAATGTGTGATTCAAACTGATTCTCCTTTATCTTACTACTTTTGAGAATCTGACTGCCCACACACATTTACTGTCCATTTGAAAACAATCCGGAAAACTTATGGTCCTCTGTCACAGCCTGCTGAACTTGTGGAATAAATTTTATACATAATTGCACAGTCAAAAGCTGGTGCTCTTTCAAATTGCTTGTCTACAACTTCATAGCAAAATGGAGCTCTCTAACATGAATCTGAAAGTGCTTGCTACTGCAATAATTTCACAAAATCTATTTGTATTTTTGCAAATGCCCTGCAATCACTGCAATCATAGCTATTCCTTTACCATCTTTGACAAAATTTCCATTCTCATTTTACAAGCGAGGCAGCAAATGGAACTCAAAGGTTCTCATTATTTTGCAGTCCTGAACTGGGCTCCCTCCCCTGTTTCTATCCCTGTAGATACAGATATAAATATAGATGATACAGATATAGACATAGATGTAGACATAGATGTAGAATAGACACAGACATACAGACACAGAGATATAGATGTAGATGACATAGATACAGAGACAGAGATACGGAGATATAGATATACCTACATCTGTAGTTCTATCATCTTTCTTGCTAATGTATTTGTGAACATGTATTAATCTATATCTTAAGTGACAAAAAAATTGGTAGAATCTGTTTTAATGAATCCCCGCTCCAATAAATGATAATCATATTGGAAGAGCTTATTTCCAAAAATTGTTTTCAAAAAAGCATTTAAAGATTTATTTTTTTTTTATTTTTTTATTTGACAGATCACAAGTAGGCAGAGAAGCAGGCAGAGAGAGAGGAGGAGGAGGCAGGCTCCCTGCTGAGCAGAGAGCCCGATGTGAGGCTCGATCCCAGGACCCTGAGATCATGACCTGAGCCAAAGGCAGAGGCTTTAACCACTGAGCCACCCAGGCGCCCTCAAAAAAGCATTTAAATGATGGGAAAGGAAAATCAGATATTCCAAATTGTTTTTTAAAATTAATTTTTTAGCCAAGTTCATTTTACTTGTGTGTTAACTTCTTTGTTCTTCATTGTTTTCATTTCTCTGTTCATTTCTTCAGTCAATCATTCATAAATATGACTGATTTCATCTTTTTAATTAACTTTAAAAATAACTACATGCGCTGGGTTTCTTTCCAGAAGACACATTTTGCAAAATATGATTAGGGTTCAAGCTCCATGGACACAAAATGATGAGCAGAGAGCACTTGTGACTGTAGGTTGTATTCATGAGTTATACTTGTACATGTTGAAGGGATATCCAATTCACTCTTTTTTTTTTTTTGCTTTATTGAGGTATAATTGACAAACAAAAACATAATATATTTTAAGTGATGTGATATACACACACATTGTGAAATGATTACCACAACCAAGTTAATTAACACAGCTCTCACCTCACATAGTTACCTTTTCCCCTTTTCCTTTTTTTCTTGAGAGAACACTTAAGATAATATTCTCAGCAGCTTTCAAGTATGCAATACATAATTATTAACTATAGTCATCATGCTGTACATTAGATTCTCAGAATTTATTCATCTTATAATCAAAAGTGTATACCCTTTGACCCACTTCCCCTACATCGCCAGTCCATGGCAACCACCATTCTATTCTGTTTCTATGATTTCAACTTTTTTTTTCTTTTAGATTTCACATTTAAGTGATACCATATAGTATTTGTCTTTCTATGTCTGGTTTGTTTCACCTAGCCTAATGCTCTCTAGTTTCATCCATGTTGCTGCAAATGGCAAGACTGTCTTCTTTTTCATGGCTGTGTGTGTGTGTGTGTGTGTGTGTGTGTGTGTATTTCACTCTTTATATTTATACACATGCCATAGTTTCTATTCTCACTCATCCATCAGTGGACACTTAGGTTGTTTCCATAGTTTGACTATTATGAATAATGCTGCAATGAACATGGGGGTGCAGATATCTCTTCAAAATAGTGATTTCCTTTCCTCTGGATATATACCCAGAAGTGAGATCACTGGATCATATAGCAGTTCTATTCTTAATTTTTTGAGGAACCTCCACACTGTTTTCCATAGTGGCTGTATCAGTTTACATTCTCACCATCAGAGCATGAGGGTTCTCTTTTCTCCATATCCCCACCAACATTTATCTCTTGTCTTTTTGATAAATAGACATCCTCGTTTATTAGTTTATGCACCCATTCTTTTCTTATACCATGTGCTGGGTACAGTCTTAGGTGCTGAGAGGATTCTGTGATGGACAAGATTGACAAAATCTCTTCTCTCATGGACCTTCCGTTCCAGAGGAGAAGACATATATAGATGGATGGATGGACGGATAGGTAGAGATAAATGGACATATATGTATATATTATATATATTTTATATATTTAGATATACATTTGTTGTAACATGCATACATAACAATTATAGATATATTACGTCACCGGCAAAGCCAATTTTGTGACTTCCTGTTTCAATAACAACCCTATGTAAACACTGGCATTCTACCTCTGCCCTTGTAAGATTTTGTGCACTTTGGGAAAATTCCCACTTTTGGTGAACAAAAAGGGTGAATAATTATAAAAAATAAAGAAGTAAAGTCCATTAATAACTGAAATACAATACAAGTGTTGTATTTTGCCATTTTAAAAAAATATACTACTTTAGAATTGCATCTGTCCTCCTCCCCCTCCCAGAACAATATTCCAGCATCCCAAGTTATTGCTGTTATTTCTTTTGTTTTCATCACATTAACACAGATTTATAGACTTCTAAAGGCCCTGATGGGGCGCCTCTCTGGCTCAGTCAGAAGAGCATGCAATCCCTAATCTTGACATAGTGAGTTTGAGCCCCACAGGGGGTGTAAAGATCACGTAAATAAAAATAAATAATAAATATAAAGACCCTGAGAGATCATCTTCTCTCACATTATCTTATAAATGAGGCAAGTTAGGTTGAGAAAGATGAAGCAATTTGCCCAAGATTACAGAAGTGGCTGGAGGCAGAGATGGACTAGATTCCAGTTCTAGTTTTAAATCTCCAGGAGAGCACAACAGTGAATAACAATTGATTTTATAATACTAATGAGCAAACACTGGCAGACTCAGCTACATAAAGGGTGACTGTGAGGTTGTAAACAAGAAAACTGAAAAGTCTATTTGCAAGTCCTTTTCTTTCCATTCTTCTTTTAAGGAAAGAGTTAGATTTTCCTCACAAAGAAGGAAATGGCTTTCTGTCAGGAAACTGAATCTGAGCTGAAAATTAGGAAAACAAGATACCTGAGGAAAAGAAGCTAAAATCAGTACAGTCCCCCCTAAACACAGACCAGCAGGTATTTTTCTGAACTCTGCCCTCAGAATGATTAAACACTCAACAATCTACAAGTTAGTTAAGAGGACGTAAACAGATTTCTAAGCCACACACGAGAAAACTTTACTAAACATCAAAAAGTACAAATTGAAATACCAGGATATCATTTTTTAAACCTGTAAGCACACCAAGAGTGTTTCTAAGAGTAATCCTCAGTGCTTATGAGAGTTAGTAAAAGGGGAAAACTCATGCATCACTGGCTAGTGGGTATGTATATCTGTACAATCATTCTGGAAAGCACTTTCTCAGAAAAACATACCAGGATCCCTGATGTGTTCATGCTCCTTTACTCAGAAATACATTTCTAAAAATTGGTCCTCAAGAGATAATCAGAGATCTAACTAAAAATTGATGTGAAAGGATACTCATCATTGCATTTGTTATTCATGATGGTAATATATATGTAACAGACTAAACATCCAATAAAAAAGCAATGAGTAGGGGCAACTGAGTGGCTCAGTGGGTTAAGCCTCTGCCTTTGGTTCAGGTCATGATCTCAGGGTCCTGGAATCAAGTCCTGCATCAGGCTCTCTGCTCAGCAGGGAGCCTGCTTCCCCCCTCTCTCTGCCTGCTTGTGATCTCTCTTTCTGTGTCAAATAAATAAATAAGATCTTAAAAAAAAAAAAAAAAGCAATGAGTAAAGTATGGTATATCTGTCACATGGATTTTTCAATGAATGTCAATGGTACGGGAGAAAATGTTCACAATATAAAGTTAGATCACAGATTCTCAACTGGGGATTATTCTGCCTACCGACAGACATTCAGCAAGGTCTGGAAAGACATTTTTGGTTTTCGCAACTTGCAGGAGGAGGTGGTACTGGCATTTAGCAGGTAGAGGCCAGGGATGTTGTTAAACATCCTATACTACACAGGCAGCCCTCTCCCCCAACAACAAAGAATTATCCTGCCCACTGTCAGTGGCAGTGGTTCAGAATCACTGGCAGTGATTCAGAAACTGAATCAGATGAATGAAACAGGACACAGTACTATGAACACTGATCTCAAGTTTTAAGAGCAAAAATGAGGATATTACTTGATGCTAAAACAATGGGTTATGTTTTTTTCCTTCTTTTTGCTTTATATTACTAAATATTCTACTGTGAACATGCATTATTTGTATAGTAAAAATTTTTTAATAATCCTTCAAAAGCTCTCTGCAGCTTCTTGTATCAAATCAACTCTTCACTTGTACCCTCAGGATCACACAGAAGTTGAGCCTGTCTGACATGTGGAAACCTTATTCTTCCCTACTTTTCACCAAGAACTCTCCACTTTAATTAGACAAATTTCTCCTGTATCCCTGAACACACACTGCTCATTTGCTCATCTCCTTGATTATCTGTGACACAGAGTAACTGCCTCTCTCACAGGATTGTTGAGAAAATCAAATGAAATAAAATGTGCAGAAGCATTTTATACTTGTCAAGTCCACAAATCTAAGTTTTCACTCTCTGTTGCCATGCCCACCTTCTCTCCAGCTGAATTAAACTTATCTGTAGCTCAACTCTTAACCCATAAATCCCTTTTTCTAGGAAATCTGTGTTGACTTCTCTCATACTGCTTTGGGAAATAGTGAACCCTACAACTCTGCCACCATAATTAAGAGAAAGGTTGAAGTTAGAGCATAAGTTTCCCAAAGTATGTTTCTTGGGACACCAATTCCATGAGACATTGTATCAGTCAAGGTCATATCAGGAAACAAATGATACATTCAAATTGGGGCACTTTGAGGGCCTTTTAACAATGGGCTATTTAAAAACATGAGGACAGAGTATAGGGAAGCCACAGAAGATAATGCAGGTCCCTACATCCAGTAATAGCAAGGAGCTGGAACCATCCCTAGGCCCCAAGAGGAAAGAAGATAGAGGATGGAATGGTTTACTGAACCCAGAATCAAGAAGAAAAGAATCGCAGGGAGAAGGCTCCAGAGCTGGGATTTCTGTCCATAGACACAGCCAACTATAAGTGATCCAGCACAGTGGGGCCCAGGGAAGGACTACCCTATCCAGGTCTCCTTCCTCACTCTTTTCACCTATGAACAGGCCTCCCTGGCCAAACCAACTCAGAAGTTAAAGGGTGTATTAGTCAGGGTTTTCCAGAAAAACAGAACCTATATTGGGTGAGGGGAGAGAAATTAATTTTTTTTAAGATCTTATTTATTTGTTTGACAGAGAGAGATCACAAGTAGGCAGACAGGCAGGCAGAGAGAGAGGAAGGGAAGCAAGCTCCCCAGTTAGCAGAGAGCCTGATGCGGGGCTCAATCCCAGGACCCCGGGATCATGACCTGAGCTGAAGGCAGAGGCTTTAACCCACTGAGCCACCCAGGTGCCCCGAGTGAAATTAATTTTAAGAAATTGACTCATGCATTTGGAGTGGTTAAATACTGCAACCTTGAGCTAGAACTTCTTTGGGAAACCTCAGGTTTTGCCCTTCAGGCCTTCAACTGATTGGATGAGGCGTATCATTAAGGGGAGTGATCTGCTTTACTTCAAGTATACTGATTATACATGTTATACCTTCACAGCAACACCTAGACTTCTGTTTAATTAAATAAGTGGATAATATAGCCCAGCCACAGTTGATGCTTCAACTAACCATGACAGAGGTCCAGAAGGACCTGTTGATGTAGTTTATGCAGGCTGGCCTCCCTCATGAACACACAGCAGAACAGAGAAAGTTTCAAGAAGGATGGACCTGGAGGAGCAGAGAGTAAAAAGAAGCTATCCATGGGGCGCCCGGGTGGCTCAGTGGGTTGAGCTTCTGCCTTCAGCTCGGGTCATGATCTCAGGGTCCTGGGATCGAGCCCCGCATCGGGCTCTCTGCTCAGCGGGGAGCCTGCTTCCACCTCTCTCTCTCTGCCCGCCTCTCTGCCTACTTGTGATCTCTGTCTGTCAAATGAACAAATAAAATCTTTAAAAAAAAAAAAAAAAAAAAAAGAAGCAGCTATCCAGGACAGTTTTGTTTTGTTTTGTTTAAGATTTTATTTATTTATTTAATTGACAGAGAGACAGAGAGAGAGACAGGGAACACAAGCAGGGGGAGTGGGAGACGGAAAAGCAGGTTTCCCACTGAGCAGGGAGCTCGATGCGGGGCTCCATCCCAGGACCCTGGGATCATGACCTGAGCTGCAGGCAGAGGCTTAACAACCGAGCCACCCAGGCGCCCCTATCTAGCACAGTTTAAATTAGCTGTGCCGTGAGCAAAAGTATTCTGCGGTAAAATAAATTTGAGAAACACTGAGTCAAACAAAGTTAATCCAATTATTTTCCTAGTAAATTGATGAGGGGAGGCATTCTGAACAGGAGAGGTAGGATAGTCAAAGGCTCAGGGGTTAAGAGGAGGGTATACATGTGCACTCCAAGTGGGAAGTGTAAATGAGCTTGTGTACCAGAAGCAGGATGTCCAAGCAGAGGGGCCGTTAAGTGGAGGTGCTTACAGGCTGAGGACTTTAGAGTATATAATTAGGAGGTTTAATTTAATTCAAGGGGTAATTTAAAGTTATTCTGGGCTTCTTAGAATGGGAGTGACCTAAACTAAATAAAAGCTGAGGAAAGTATTCATGCTGCATGTGTAGGATGCATTAGAAAAAGACAAGAAACTGAGAAGCCAGAAAGGAAGCAGATGATGCACTGTGGATCCAAGATGGCCACTGATTATTATGGGATTATGGTGGGAGTGAAAAGGAAGCAGGAGAGTCAGGGAAGTTTCCAGAGGAAAAAATACATAGGGGCAGACTGGAAGTAGAAAGTAAAAGAAGGATATAATTCTAAAGTTGGAAAACAATTACAATGTTATTTTGTCATAATTAAAGATCTAGGGAAAACTCCAGGCTTACTTGTTGGAGCATGAGGGAGTCCATGAATTCTGTTTCGAGGCCTCTTTGAGCTGAGTAGACACTAGGAGCAGAGCTCACCTCCCCCAACCAAAAAAATTTATGGACAAGAAGTTATTGAAATTAGATGGCTGCAGCCATGTCCAAGGACTACTGCAAGGATCTGATCCTTTTATGAATCTCCTGAGACAGCAATGTGTGGAGATGACAGCTAGTGGACGATAGGACAATACTGGAATGGTGGTATCACGAGGAAACAGTATCATTATGTTACAAGCCTTGGCAGGAGTATAAACAATTTCTGTGTTCACCAGAGAAATCAACTGCTTCTACGTGCTCCTTTCCACAGCATCTATTTTACTAAATATAAAAATTGGGTTGTGTGCATTTTCATATTAAACATTTTTGTTAAATAAGCTTTTGTAATGTCAAAAAAAAAAAAAGCTCAAAGATACTCATACAGTCCACCCAACTCCAATCAGCAACCAGTTCTTTCATCCCACACAAAAATTAGAAGTTGTTGGGGCGCCTGGGTAGCTCAGTGGGTTAAAGCCTCTGCCTTCGGCTCAGGTCATGATCCCAGGGTCCTGGGATCGAGCCCCACATCGGGCTTTCTGCTTGTCAGGGAGCCTGCTTCCTCCTCTCTCTCTGCCTGCCTCTCTGCCTACTTGTGATCTCTGTCTGTCAAATAAATAAAATCTTAAAAAAAAAAAATTAGAAGTTGTTTTATATGAGAGGTCGAAATGACCCACTGTGCCACTGGAGAGCCACTTCTTACAATAACAGAATAACTGGAAATGAAATTACAGAAGCTTCTTGAGGAAAAAGCTCAGAAAAGAATAAGCTCATAATGGGAAATAATCAGTGTAACTGAAGAAAACCGAGGAAGGATGTGTTAATAGATGCAATAAGACAGTGTATTTCATTACTGCAATTGATAAGGGGCTCCACACTTCAGCAGGCAAAGAATCAGGAACCGTGGAAGAAATGCAATGTGTATATTTTTTTCACAAACTATTAATCTCCCATCCTGGCAACTGAAAATACATAAAGCTGTGTCCTATTCTCAATCGCAGCACCCAGTGACGACACAGGTAAAGCCTCACGCTCTCCAACCACTCACTCTGCCACAGTGAACAAGGAAGGCCCTGTGAAGAAGGTTCTAACCCAAACCATGGCCCAAAGCAATGGACACTGGTCTTTGAGTTGGATGATTTAGACCCTGACTCTGCCACTTTACTCTAGAAAACCATTTTACCTTTCTTTTTTTTTTTTTTTTTAAGATTTTATTTATTTATTTGACAGAGAGATCACAAGTGGACAGAGAGGCAGGCAGAGAGAGAGAGGGGGAAGCAGGCTCCCCGCTGAGCAGAGAGCCCAATGAGGGGCTCAATCCCAGGACCCTGGGATCATAACCTGAGCTGAAGGCAGAGGCTTTAACCCACTGAGGCACCCAGGCGCCCCCATTTCACCTTTCTTAACCTGTTTCTTCACCTTTAGAATGGTGATAGCTTACGTTTCAGTGATAACATGATCAATGAAATAATGTAAATTGAAAAAGTTTATGGAATGAAAATTTAAATCTAATCTATGGTATTATTATTACTCATTGGGGTCCTTTTACTATGAGAAGTCACTCCAACCTCCATTGGCCCCACCTGGGGTACAAAGGGACATTTGTAGCTCTAGACTTGGGCGCACTGCGAGTCATGGCAAGGTTCCATCCACAAACGGATTTGCTAGGGTTCCCAGTGAGTGGGAGAAAAGCACCTATGGCCCAGAACTTGGTCTCCTCCCTTAGTCCCATCTGGTTGCCATGGAAACCCTTAGTCACACTTTCAAGGATTCATTTAACCTGCCATTTTGAGTGCAACAGAGACAGAAAATTTGGCTTTAATATAGTCAGAATTAAATAGTTTCATTAATTGCTTTTACAGAATTTTTCTGCCATTTAATAAAGAAGAAGGCAAACTGTAGTAATTTTCCCAAAATGTCAGTGAATGAGAACACATGGGTAATTTCTCCTCTCTCAGAATGGCTTGATCTTGCTGATAAAATACCATCTCTCCTGAGTAAGAAGTTACCGTTTTCCCAGAGGATGTGTCAGAAACTTTGAAAATGCCAGCTGCAATGACAGTTCACTTTACAGAGGGCCTGAGACTAAGAAGGAATCATTACCTGGGTCCTCCTGCCACATCAGTCATTAAAGATCAGGAGGGATCTAAGACCCAGAAGTAACCGATGAAATCTGAAGCAGTGTGGTCAGCAAACCATGTCAGCAATTCCAAGGGTTCTACGAAACTGAGAGTGTACGCTTCAAAGACACTCAATGTGTTAACAACACAACAACAGATAGCTCACATTTGCTGAGCTATATATGCTATATATGCCTATATACCATGCTATGCTCCTTCCTCACATCACCTCATTGAATCCTCACAAAAATCCTGTAAAGTTCAATGTCATTACTGCTTCTATTCTATACAGGAGGAACCAGAGGTTAAGGGAGTTAAGCAAATCGTGTAAGCCCATAAAGAGAGTAAGGAATAAAGCTACCATGCCACAATGTGCAGGTACAATAAGAATCCCAAGGTCCAAGCTGCTTGTGCATAAATTCACATTGACTATCATCAGCATCTCAGTGGTTTCCATTTAACTCTTTCTACACACACAGACCCTCCAAAACAATCCTCCCACCCCAAAATATTCCTGAAAGTCTTAAAGATGCCTCTCCTGTGCCCAACCATGGATCAGCTTGTCAGCCATAGATAGTACCTGGCATCTTCCTGGTCCTTTCTCTCTTTCGATTCACGCCATCAACGTCCTTGCCAATTCTGAAAATGCCAGAGCAGCCCTGGGAGCCATGGAGAAGTAACAACTGGGGCTCTCAACCTTCCACAGCGATGCCCGTTGTCACCTGGATTCCAAAGCCCCTCATTCAGTGTCTGCTTCTCCCCTTCCTCGTGAGAGTTCAAAATTTGGCCTTCCTTCCCTGGTTTTTCCCAGTGCCAATTCCTTTGCCTCAGGCACAAAAGCAAGTAACAGGGCATACCATCAAAGTCAATTTATGCTAGGGTGTTTTGCAGAACACCTTTCATAATCCAAACTCCTATAATTCAAGAATAACTTTTTCGTTAAGACTGACAAAGAACAGTATCATGTAGCTGTGTTTATCAGCTACCATAGCAATAGCATAAATAGTTTCCAATTCACTCAGTCCACCAGCCTTAAACATATGTGATTACTGATTTTTGGAAGAGGTTCATAAATTTTAACTTTCGTCCCAGAAATGAGACTTCGTATGCATATTTGTATCACATTATTTTATATTTATATAATTCAAATTCACACAAGGCTATGTTAATATATGGACATTTCAGCCCCTCCCAACTCCCCCCCCCACCCCGACTTCTGCCCCATTCCCAAAGGAGGAGAAATCTTAACTTGAGAGTTAAGTGCCAAGTCTTTCCTCTGGTGTGTGGAATGTGGATATTGAAATGATTCTCAGAGTATTAAAAACAGATTACCCACCGCAGAGGCCCAAATGTAGCATGGAGGGCCAGATGCAGGGACTGCTGCCTTTGAGGAAGATCTCACTGTGCATGAACAATACCGGGCTGGAACAGAGGAAGTGAATGAGGGACTATCACAGTGGTGAGAGGAGAGTTTAGATGAGAGGACAAAACCGAGATTTTTTGCTATATACTTGAGCAGGGACACACAGCCAAGAGAAAGAAGAGCCATGCATTTTGGTTTCAGGGAAGAGTTTTCAAAGACTACGGAGAAAATAAGAAGAGAACATTTCATATTTTTTATAAGCCACTTCCAGAAACAGTTCTTAGGAATGCTGTGGCAGAGCATACTAGAAAGACTGAGAACAATAAAGATGTCTAAGGAAGATGCTTTTTAAGCTTTGTTGGCATGAAGAATGTACTCTCCTGTTGGCATTTTTTTTTTCCAAGAGACTGAGTACAGATGAGTTACTGTCAATTATGCTTTTCTGCCACGATGCTGTTTTTTTTAAAAGAAACACTGCTCAGATACTGAGCCATATGGAGTCCCAACTGTATTCAGGTTAATACAAAGTTATAAAGAACTCCCTCTCTTTTCAGGGAAAAGAAAATGGCCTTCAAGCATTATCACACATACAAATAGATACCAGGTAAGGTCACCAACCTCTGAATCTTAGTTTGATCTTAACTGGGACATATGCCACAAATGCTTAGTGCTACCTAGAATAAGAACTATCTCTTTCACATCAGTGGGTATGTTTAAAATACTTAGACCCATTCAAATACTCTGGATTTTTCCCAGCAAATGCTGGCAAGAGATTTGTGCTTTCTGGGTAGTTTTAGATATGTATATCTTCATATTCTTTTTTTCTTTTATTCTCCTCTTCAGGTCATAGAGTCAAATTTTATAGATCTTAATCCATTCTACTGATAAATCCAACCCATCTTTCCCATTTAAAATAGGATAAAAATGGGCACCTGGCTCAGTCAGTCCGACTCGTGGTTTCAGCTCAGGTCATGATCTCAAGGTAGTGGGATCGAGCTCTGCGTCAGGCTCCACACTCAGCATGGAATCTGCTTGAGATGCTCTCTCTCCCTCTCTCTCTGTCCCTCCCCCCAATTGTGCTCTCTCTCTCTCTCTCTCTCTCTGTGTCTCTCAAATTTTATTTATTTATTTCACAGAGAAAGAGAGAGAGCAGAAGCAGGCAGAGCAGCAGGCAGAGGGAGAAGCAGGCTCCCTGCTGAACAGGGAGTCCGATATGAGGCTCGATCCCAGGACTCTGGGATCCTGACCAGAGCCAAAGGCAGACACCCAACTGACTGAGCCACCCAGGTGCCCCTCAAATAAATAAAACTTTTAAAAAATAAATAAAGGCAAAATAAAATAGCATAAAAATCATCTCATACTGATGAGACTCATCTCATATTCGCTATTGAATAAAAATCATCTCATATTAACTACCCTTATAAGTTAACTTTTGCTGTGTAACCAACCACTCCAGAACCCAGTGGTTTAGAACAACCACCATTTATTTAGCTCATCATCTGCGGAGTTGGTTGGTTGTTCTGACTGCGGCTAGTTCAGCCAATCCCTGCAGGACGTCTGCATGCATCTTGACTCAGCTGGCAGACAGCTGGTGGCTTGATGATCTAAGGTGGTCTCACTCATATGTTTGGCAGGTGGCAGGCTAGAATGACAGGGCCACACGTCCTTCATCATCCAGCAAGACCGCCTGGGTTCCTTCACATAGTGGGTCGCAGGGTCCCAAGACAAACAAAAGCAAAAGCCGCAAGGCCTCCTGCTGCACAGGTTTGGAACTCACTTGATGTCATTTCTACCACTGTCCATGGGTCAAAGCAAATCCCGAGGCCAGCCTTGATTTCAAGGGTAGAGACATAGACTCCATATGTTGATGGGAGAATCTGAAAACTATTGAGGCCATTTTTTTGCAATCTGTTCTATTATTAACATATATGAATCCACTGCCTGCTAACCCAGAGAAAGATACTCATAACTGAAAATTCATGCACTCTTCCTGCCATTTACTAGACAGGAACTTAGGCAAGAACCATATACTTGCCACTCCTGAACTGGGAGTGGTTATTTTGGCCAAGCTCGTATCAACACTACTAAGAGGTTAACCACTTACATGGTATGTGCATTTGGTAGTAAAAGTCCTATCTATCTGCTAGGTTCCATCAGAGCCACTAGTATTGCTGCATTGCCTCCAGGGAGAATGTCCCCTTTATTTATCTTCATTAGCTAGCTAATCAAGAGGAAAGACTGGCCCTTAGGACAGGACTCTGCCATAACAGAGTAGGACATGATATATACAGATGAGACACATCAAAAAAGCTGAATCCAGGGACTGGAGAAAGAGACAGCCATCATCCCCCAGAAAAGAATGGTAGTGGGGTTGAGAGGGAATGGGGTCTTCACTGGTTACGGAGCAACAGAACGCCCTGGAAATCTGAGGGGGCAGCTACTAACAGATATTAGGCATATGAAATGGTGATGGAAAAATTTAATCCCCTTGCAACTTTGTCTAGCCCCTTTCTCCTTAACCTACCCTCTTCTTTCCCACATCCTCCATTCTCACTCCAACTGATTGACCCCGTTTGCAATTTTCTAATTGACATCTGCTTTATCTTGATTATCTTGATACAGCCTAATATAGCAACCAATTCAGAGAAGTGGTGAGCAAGAATGTATGACAATATCCAGACCCTCAAAACTGGTGAGTCGACCAATTCACTTTTTCTGGAAGTTTCCCCCATGTCTGGGTGATCAGGTAATGCAGATCATACCCACCTCCACCGATTCTTCTACAATGAAATTCCTATAAAGTGGCACTCAACGAAACGTTGTTGGATGGAAGGGTAGATAAATAAATGAATACCAAGAGCAGGAAGAGATTTTGAGGCGCAAATATAGCCGCAGTCAGAGGCGAAAGCCTGGGGACAGATGGGAAGGTTGTCAAGAGCCTTTCATTGAAGAAGAGGAGTGCAGGGGATGAAAACGTCCCCCCCCTGCTGCTCTGTAGCAGCAGACCCACACAAAAGCAAATCTGCTACTGTTATCCCCATAATGTCTCCAGAAAGATCTGGCCTGATGTTCCTGCGTTAGTTTGGTTTTTAACTGTGACTAAGCTAGGTAACGTTTTGAAACAGAAGCTTCTTTTAAATAATATTGTGCATAGCCTTTTGACTATTCAGTGAGTTCTCTCCAAAATTTAGTTCTCATTTCCACATTTATGTCATCCACAACATCAACAACATTTTTATTCTGCAATCTAATAGTAAGATCATGTAGCTTACAGACATCTGTAGCTTGTGGTTTTTTAGAAACACAGATCTGTAGTATGAAAATTTTAAAAGATAAAACTTGTAACCATCATTGTGTTTCTCTGCCCATGCATTATAAATTACCATTATACAAAATTATACATTATACACTATAAAAATACCATGACACAACATTCACTGTGGCATCAAAAGATGACTTGAATAAGTGAAATATTATTTGCATTTTGTGTTTAGTTATGTAGTCCCAAATCTGATTTTGGTCTGAAAAGCCACTTGAATTATGCTGAAATTGTGTATGTCAGGAATAGTTACTTAAAAATTATATCAAAGTAAAGAAGTTAATAAAATCAACTTTTTAAAAAAGCAAAACCTGCCTATATCTGGTATCTTCCTTCTGTGGTATCTGGCATTTGATAGTGTATTTTATTATTTTATTTCAATTCTGTATTCAAGGAAAGCTTTTGAAACCATTTTGATTACCCTGACAGCTGAAATGAAAATTTTACACGAACATCATATTTGGAGCCAAAGATCTGGTTGACACAATGAATGCAATGATGAAAATAATTTTACAACGGCCCAGCCTAGCATATTGGCTTCATTTAAAATTTATATCAGACAGGTTTTTTTTCACAGCACTTTTCCTCTAAAAGAAAACAGTAGCTTTCAGTTCTTTCTGCTGGCCAAAAAAAGGTCCTAAAGCTTTGGAGATTTGAATAGTTAACAGAGACCCAGAAACCTATTGCCCAGAATCCCATCTGAGAATTACTCTCAGAGGTTTTGGAGAGCAAAGATGTCCTGGGATCTACTAATTAAGAAATTAGTCCATCGTCATAGTAGCAGTAGACTCCTATAGAGATTTAATAAATTGTGCTTAAACATGTGAAAATGCTCCCAATAAAGGTCTGCCCTCTCAAAACTGTGGTTCTAAAGGACATCAACACAGCAGTGGTTACAGATTCAGACTGGCAATCAGATTTAAGACACATTACAGGCTTTAGTCTCCATGTACATAGCTTTATAGAAGGATAGAGGACAAGAGACCACACCTTCATTAGGACACCTGTGGTTAAGCAGGATCATAGACCCTAAAGATGTCCACATCCTAGTCCCCAGAACCGAGGAATATGTTATATTAAATGGAGGAAGGGGTTCGAAGCTGCAGGTGAAATTAAAGGTGATACTCAGCTGACCTTAAAGTTAAGAGATTATTCTGGATTGTCCAGGTGGGTAATCAATCACACGAGTCCTTAAAAGTAGAAGAGGGAAGCAGGAGAACAGAATGATGCCACGTGAGAAGGACTCTATCCCTATTACCGACTTTAAAGATGGAGGCCTCTAGAATCTAGAGAGGGCCAGGAAACAGGTACTTCACTAGAGCCTCTGGAAAGAAACACAGATCTGCTGACACCTTCGTCTAACTCATCACGATCCACGTCAGACTTCTAGCCTATGAAACTACAAAGTAATACATTTATGTTAAGTCACGAAGTTTGTGGAAATTTGGTATAGCACCCATAGGAAACAAAAACACTTAACAGCTACCCAAGTACACAGCTCCTTTTTCCCCTACACCCACACAAGAAATGCAAGTCTGCCATAGAACGATATCCAAGATCACCTTGACACAGAGAAACCACAGCTTTAGCTTCCCAACAATCTTTTACATGGTTCTAGTGACACAGGCCCAAAACCTGCATGCTAGTCCCCAGCAGCCCCAGTCCAGAAGCAGTCCCACAGATCAACCTTCACAACAAACTTAACAGGCACAACATTCCACGTTTATTGATCACCGTAGTTTCCAAAGAAATAGGACTCTGAGGTCATTCTTATAGGCAGACCAGAATCAGCCCAGTGCTGACATTAACCCTTTACTCAAAGTTCTGACCCCAATGTCATTCTATATGTTCACATGCTAAATGTGTGGAATCTGTCATTGTTCAAATCCTACGTACACATAGGGCCTTGGCCTCCTCCCCACAGACACCAAAAGCCAAGACACCAAAAACCAAGGACATGCTTTCCCTGGACACAGGCAACCAGGAAGGACATGGCACATGACCTATGCTCAGCCAAACAAGAGGACAAGAAGGAAGTCTGGGATCCCTTCCAGTATCATCAGTCACAGTAGCATTCAATGTCCAGGGAGAGGAGTAGTGGAACCCAAAGTGCCTGGCCCGTGACATTTTCTGTGGTTCCCAATGCCCAGATTTCCTTAGTTCTGGTCCATCTTCTAAGTCTGGTTCAACAGCTTTCCCATCAACTCCATGAAATATTTGATATCTTTTCAATCAATTCCCTTTCCACTTAGGATAAATAAAATCACTTGATGTCATGAAACACCGGATCAGCAATTGTTACAATGAGAGGACTTCAGACAACAGATCTAGAATGGAGGGGAATCTAGACTTGATTATATAACCTAGTTGAGGTAAAGGCAGTAAACCTTCATGAACAGAAATCTGGTAACCCATGGCCCAGAATGGAAAACTAACTAATCAAATTACAACTTTTCCAGTATCTGCTTGAAAGTAAGCATTGGGGGACCACATTGTTAATGCCATATATAACAGCATGAAAAATCAAGACTGAAGAGTGACACAGCTAATATTAGAAAAGTGAAAGAAAGAAAATGACACACTGAAGTCCCTAATTCTTGACTGAAAGCAAAACTAAGGACTCTTTATGTCTGTGCTAAAAAAGAATGTCTTATTTGTTGTAGCAGCAGTATAAAACTACCTAAAATCAAACCCCCACTTTAATAGGGGAGTTAACGCATAATGTCAGTTGAAACCCAGCCTCATTAAATGCCTTATATGAACGTTAGGGCATCAATAAAGAAGAGTATTTGCAGTTGAGAATTGCAGGTGTGTAAGGATTTCAAGAACTCAAACACCCAAATCCCATATTCAATCTCCAGTTCAAGCCACCCTTCCTCCCACATCTGATAAGGCCATTCATGTCTTATCTGAAGATTCTGTAATTCTCTGTCCTTGCTAGAGTCGCCCTACAGAGGGAGCCTTTATCAGTTCACAGGCCCTGAAGCCCCATAACCAAGGGAAGCCAGAGAGGCTTTAAAAGAGTCCTAAAATCACTTCCCGAAAACATACTGGCAATCTTCCTTCTCTCCTTTCCCAAAGGGACCTGTGAATATCTACCAAAGAACCTGTGCATTGGGCAAAAGAAAATCTCTTTTCAGAGATTACTAAACACTGGATTTGAGTTACCACCATGGCCACTCACTAATTAGAGTGAAGGCTTAGAAGATTCTGGTGATAAATAGTTTGAGTCCAAGTTGCAGTCTGCTTTAAAGTGGACATAACGACACTCTGGACTCAGCCCATGATGGTTCATGAACCTGTTTTCTAAGGATTTGTCTATCGCTGGTAGAGTCCCCATATTATTTCTGATCCACAAGTAAAAGGAGCCTAATGGAAGCCCCACAGGTTACCCATCCACTTAAAATGAAAAATAAAGAGAAATACCATATCTTAGGGAATTATAGCAGTTAGCATGACCGTGAAATCCCCAAGAAATGCAGGTATGGTGATTCCTAGTACATCCCCACTTAACTTTCTGGTTTGTCCAGCGCAGAGGACGGGGGCTTCTTAGAGGATGATGCTCACTTGACATAAGCTTCACTGGAGAGTGATTCCAACTGCAGCTGCTTTTCCAGATGTGGCCGTCTTACCGGGGAAAGTTAACCTAGTCCCTGATGTCTGATATTTATTCATTTGTTAAACAAATATGCATTGAACATCTAGTGTTCCAGGTAATTTTGTAGGTGCTAGGGATATTACAGTGAACAAAACAAACAAAAATGCTTATCCTTATCCTTATGGAGTTTTAGATCTATCAAATATTTTTGTCTTTTCGGATACATACCAGAAGCATCTGGTATGTAGCATCTAGCATCTATCTTCTAGCAGGGATAGAACACCTTATAGAGTTGTCTCCGGCCTTTTCTAGTGCTGTCCCGCAACGTGGTATGCAGGAAATTTGACTTTCTCACTATTCCACAGAACAACTCTGAAAACTACACCATACTGAGCAGGAATTTGGGTTCAAATCCTATCTCTACTGCTTCCTAGCTGTGTGAATCTGGGCAGGTTATTTAAGTTCTCTGTGCCTCCATTTTCCTCTCCATAAAATATAAAATCTCATGGTATTTTTGTGAGAACTAAAGGAGTTAATATTTATAAAGTGCTTTAGTACCTAAAGGAGTACATTTTCCGCAACAATGGTTTTCATATAGAGAGAAACCAGGACTTTCGAGTTACCATGTCAGCTTCTGTTTTCCCTTGAGGAAAGAAGAAAGGCAAAAAAAAAAAAAAAAAAAAAAAAAAAAAAGAGGTGGGAGGTTATTGTCTTGACTGGATCCTTACTACCAAGGGTTAGCTGAGCTGCTACTGTTTAATGCAGACAAGGATAAATAAGTACAAGGGAAAAGAGGTAAGTTCCATGATGCCTCATATTATTTTCGTGTCTGATGATAAAATTAAAGACATGTTAAGCCAAGCAAATCCACACACGACCACCAAGGGTTTCATTTCCTTAGGAATGAAGGTCTGAGTAACTCAACTAAATGAAAAACACTGAGCATCTGAGATACAGGTTGCTGGCAAAAGAGACTTGAAATACGTATGAGAAGGCAGAAGGTATAAATACTAGATATTCACTTGTGGCCAGAAGTATAGGTAAGGACAGTAAATGTCACGCATTTTCTTCATTGCTGTGACATAAAAATCTGGAAAGAAAGGTATACATGAATACTGTACAGCCAACGGATAAATTACAGTCCTTTTTTTTTTTTTTTTTTTTAAGGATGGGCTTCCTATCCAAATGGTGTCCTTAAATTTGGAGAAACTGTCATTGTATGAAATTTTTTTTTTAAAGATTTTACTTATTCTACAGAGAGAGACACAGTGAGAGAGGGAACTCAAGCACGTGGAGTAAGAGAGGGAGAGAGAAGCAGGCCTCCCACTGAGCAGAGAGCCCAGGACCCTGGGATCACGACACCGGGCAAAAGGCAGAAGCCTAACGAGTGAGCCACCCAGGCGCCCCCCCATTGTGTGTATCTTGTGGGAAGTAGTTCCTCTCCCCTGCTAACAAAGAGAAAAGACCAAATCCTGGCTTTCCCTGAGCCCTGGCTGCCGGGCTAAGGGCACGCTAAATCTGGCCAATCAACACTCCCACATAGGACTTCGAATCTTGAGTTAGTCTCTCAAAGAAGCAAGGTCAGTTAGTTGGAAGCAAGGTCATGCCAAGAGGGAACCCAGGGTCCAGGGCAGCAGTACTACTCACAGCATTTATGTTCAGCAGGAGCAACAGAAGGGCCCAAATCAGGGACCTGGGTGGCTCTGTCAGTTAAGCGACTGCCTTCAGCTCAGGTCATGATCCCGGAGTCCTGGGATTGAGCCCCGCATCAAGCTCCCCACTCAGTGAGGGGTCTACCTGGCCTTCTGCCTCCGCCCTTCCCCCTGCTCATGCTCTCTCTCTCTCTCTCTCAAATAAATAAAATCTTAAAAAAAAAAAAAAAAAAAAAAAAAAGAGAGAGAGAGAAGCACCCGAATCAAACTGTTCCACTGGGGAGTCCTTGAAAGAAGTTCTGGTGGCTCAGTTTCGTACCACAGTCTAAATAAGGTTCTCCAAGTTTCCCATATTTTCTTTGAGCTCTCTAATATCTTATCCATAAGCTTCTTTTCTGTTCAAAGTCATGAGTTACTTGATGTGGTGTGCAACCAAGAACCTGGGCAAGTTCTCACAGGAAGAAAGGACGGAAAGGAAATATATTAAAATGTCAACATTTTCAAATTAAAGTGATTTTTATTTTCTTTTTATTTTTCTGTATTTTCCAAACCAAACATATATTATTTTTACAACTAAAATGTTAGTAGACATAATAAAAGTAATCCTAGTCAATGGTAATTAGTCTATTAGTAAGCCAACTTTAGAAAAGTAAAGTACTGAGGAATACATAAAAGACAGGTTTTGCCGGTGGGTAGGAAAAGGCTGGAGTAGGGAATACTTCTTTCAGACAATAGACCTAGGTGAGACAGTGACACACGTCTTTTAGAGAGAAAAATACCTGAAAAGCGTATCTTAGCTTAGGCTAGCTTAGGCTGCCATTAACAAAATACCATAGACTGAGTGGCTTAAACAACAAACATTTGTTTTCTCACAATTCTAGAAGCTAGAAAGTCCAAGACCAAGTTTCCAGCAGCGTTCGGTCTCTGGTGGGAGCTCTCTTCCTGGCTGCAGTAGGGGAGAGCTCTCTGGTGTCTTTTCTTGTACTGACACGAATTCTATTGGATCCAAGCCCCACCATATGATCTCACTTAACTTTAATTATTTCCTTAAATGTCCTATCTTCAAATACAGACATAATGGGGGTACGACTGGAGCATATGAATTTGTGGGGGACAGAAACATTCGGTCCATAACAAAGCAGATGCGACATTAAAGAAAAATTTATCCTGGTTCTGACACTTTCAGAACCCTACGTGAAGAAGAAATGTTCAGAGGAAGGGAGGGAAAAGGAATACAGATATTGTCCTTTCAAACATTTGGCATGACCTTGTGGATGCATGCCTGAAAGCGTGTGGTAGACAAGACATAGCAGAGAGGAGGTCAAGCACTGAAGAGATCATACTCTTAGGTGGGTCATTAACATAGATACAGTCCATTCTCGTTATTTGCAGATTCTGTATGTGTGAACTCACCTACTTACTAAAATTGCTGTGTGACCTCAAAATTGATGTTGATGGTGCATTAGTAGTCTTTTGTGGACATGCAGAGGGGCAAAAAACTCTAGTTGCCCAACGCACACTCTCATAGCTGAGGTCAAACAAGGCGACACTGCCTCCTTGTTTCATACTGTAAACAACTGTCCTTTTCACGGTCTATTTGGTGCTATGTTTTCTGTATTTTTGTGCTTTTTTTGGGTAACTTCACTCTTTTTAAAATGGCTCAAGACTCATGCTAGAGTTCTGTCTACTGTGTTTAAGTGCAAGAAGGCTGTGACGTACTTTATGAAGAAAATAAATATGTTAGATAAGCTTCTTTCAGACCTGACATAGGGCAGTTGGCTGTGAGTTCAATATTATGAATCAATAATACATATTAAATCATGTGTCTCTGAACAGAAACACACATAAAACAAGGTTACGTATTGATCGGTTGATGAAAATGTTGTAACCAGAGGCTGGCAACAACCTACACCTGTATCTCTCCAAGGGGCCTAAGGGGCAGTGGTCCAACATTCACAAATTCAGTGTTCACTGTTACTTTACAGAACATAAATGTCACAGGTAATGAGAATCAACTTGTATTTAAATTGCCAAGAATTATGCAGAAGTAGTGCTCGAAAGAATGACAGGAAGCCCAAAGATACTTCTTTTTTCCAAGGAAGAAGAGTGACCCAGGCATCTGGAGAGGACTACAACGAGAAGGAGTAGAAGGTGGTAAAGTCTGATGGCTTAAGATGCAAAGCTGGAGGGTTTTAGAAAGGAAAAAGAAATTTCTGAAAGAATCAGCAAGGACCAATTAAACACAAGGAATGGTCTAACCTCAGAAATGTGAGACATCAGGGGTAGGTTTGTGGCTTTTTTCTTTTCTTTTCTTTTTTTGGTTCTCGACAAGCTCTAACCCTCTCCAGGCCTGTGGGCACCCCCCTCCTCCTGTCTAACAGGAGCCCTGTTTCCCCCGCTCCTACACAACTACAGTAGCAGGTCAATGCGCTTCTAAACCTCCATGTTGGGAAATAGAGAAGGTCAGCTGTGGAGCGCAGAAGCATTATTCGGTTTTACAACTCAAAATATCACAAAATATAACAATTTTCCTTTGCTATTTCTATATAAACACTTCTATTATGCCCATAGAAGACAAAGGTTACCTTTTGAGGGAAATTATTCATAAGGAAAAAAATGAGAACTGTGAACAAGTCAGTTAGGTGATCTCTTCAGCATATGAAACTAGGGCTTCAACCTATGACTAATCCGAAAGATGAAAACATAATTGAATTGCAGCAGCACTCCTCTCTATTTAATTTAACTTTGAGAGGCCTGGTCAATGTTCTCTTAAAATTAATTTCACCGAGTGATACTTCAGGGATGAAAGAGAAATAGAACTTATAGTTAAATAGGGGTGTCTAGGTGGCTCAGTCCATTAAGCGTCCAACTCCTGGTTCTGCTCGCGTCATGACCTAGGCTTCCTGGGATCGAGCCCTACGTCAAGCTCCATGCTAGGGTGGGGGAGGGTCTGCTTGAGATTCTCTTTCCCCCTCTGCCTCTGCCCTTCCCCTCCCCTCTCTCACTCTAAAAATAAATGAATAAATCCTTAAAAAAAAGAACTTATACTTAAAATGTAATCACACATATTTATAAACATGCTGTAGTTTATTCTTTATGTTTTTTCTCCCAACAAAGAATTCTAAATTGTTGATTAAGGCTTCTGGCTTTAAAAAAAATCTTTGGAAAAGAGGCGTCCTTCTGAAAAGCTCAAAGATTAGTGGTCAATCTTAAAGAACTGAAAAAAATTCACAAAAAAATGTAAAATTCACTCTGCCTTCGTAATTAAGCCAGCGTGTAGTAAGTTTTCTTTAGTGTTTTAGCAGCTATGAGATTCTTGATTAAAAATTCACCAGAAGTTTAATATTGAACATTAAGTTCCAAAAACTATTCAGACTTAATTTTCTATATTTATTTTGGGTTTCTCATCTAATTCCTTTTAAAAACACTGAAGTGGAAATCAAATAACATGCCAGTTTGACAAGGTCTTCCTGCCTTCAGGAACAGGAAAAACAGTATATTGGTAGCACCAACCAGAAAGGATTGAATATCTAACTGACTCAAAGTTTAATAGAATAGCTGAACTAGGGTACAGTGGGGAGAGATGTTTCATGGGGGTAAAAATGGTCTAATTTCTCTAAGAAATATTTTAAAGACACACTTGGAACTCTTGACTGAGTAAGTTAAAGAAAGAATAATATTGCCAAGGGCTGGTACAAGTAGAGGGAAGCAGGTGCTCTTACTCACAGTTGGCAGCAATATAAACGGAGTCCAACTTTCTGGAAGGCAATTTGGCAAAAGCCGTAATAACAGATGTCCTCACTGACCAGGACTTCCACTTCTTGGAATTTATCCTAATAAAATAAAGGGAAGATGCAACAAATTATCCCACATTGATTTCTTGGTTGCTGAAAGTTAAAGAAAATGGAAACAATCAAAATGCCTACAAATAATGAATTATTTCCATGAATAGATCTTTCTTCTCCTACCCTTGCCCACCCTCTTCAATCTATTCTCAGCACAGTGGCCAGCATCATCTAATTAAAATGCACTGACCTGGGGCACCTGGGTGCTCAGTCGGTTGGGTGTCCAACTCTTGGTTTCAGCTCAGGTCACGAACTTGCAGTTGTGAGATCAAGCCCCACATCAGGCTTCGTGCTCAGCATGGAGTTTGTTTCAGATTCTCTGTCCTTCTCCCTCCCCCTCTGCCCCTTTCCCTATTCCCACATGTGCTCTCTCTCTCAAAAATGAATAAATAAAATCCTTTAAAAAAAATGCAATGACTTGATGGTTATGTCACTCCTATGCTCGAAACCCTCCAATGGTTCCCCTTGCTCAGGGTCAGAGCCCAATCTTTATCCTGGTCTAGTCCACATTTTGCATGGTACAGAGTTACCATTTAAAAAATGGCTCTTGGGGCACTTGGGTGGCTCAGTGGGTTAAAGCCTCTGCCTTCGGCTCGGGTCATGATCCCAGGGTCCTGGGATCGAGCCCCGCATCGGGCTCTCTGCTCAGCAGGGAGTCTGCTTCCTCCTCTCTCTCTCTGCCTGCCTCTCTGCCTACCTGTGATCTCTGTCAAATAAATAAAATCTTAAATAAATAAATAAAAAGTGGTTCTTGGGGCACCTGGTGGCTCAGTGGGTTAACCGTCTGCCTTTCGCTCAGGTCGTGATCCCAGCATCCTGAGATGGAGACCTGCATTGGGCTCCCTGCTTGTCAGGAAGCCTGCTTCTCCCTCTCCCTCTGCCTGCCGCTTCCCATACTTGTGCATGCTCTCGCTCTCGCTCTCTCAAATAAATAAATACATAAAATCTTTAACAATAAAAAAATGGCTCCTCCCTGGGTACCTGGGTGGCTCAGCCAGTTGAGCACGCCCGACTCGGTTTCAGCTCAGTTAATGATCTCAGGGTCATGAGATCGAGCCCTTCATCCAGCTCCGTGCTTAGCGTGGAATCCACTTGAGATTCTTTCTCCCCCCTGCTTGTGCTCTCTCTATATCAAAAATAAATAAATAAATCTTAAAAAAGAAAAGAAAAGAAAAAGTGGCCCTTCCATGAACAAGTATATGTGTTCCAGGTAACCTGTGGTCTTTACTTTAGATACCAATTCACTTTAGACATCGAAGAATCTAGAATCTTAAAACAGTTCCCTTGTGAAGGACATTCCATTGGATATTCACCTTGACAGATATCCTGCTACCTAACTTTTACACATTTTCTTCAGAACTGCGATTGTATAAGAGATACTGAACAGAAAGCTGTTTTTCCCAATCACCATCAAGTGGCTATCATCTCTCACCTGGACTACTGCAAAGCCACCTACTCCATTTCTTGACAGCCACCCCTGACCCCTCTAATCTATTCTCCACACTATAAAGCAATCTCTTTCTGGGCAGAAGACATGAATAGACACTTTTCCAAAGAAGACATCCATACGGCTAACAGACGGATGGAAAGATGCTCAACATCACTCATCATCAGGGAAATACAAATCAAAACCACAATGAGATACCACCCCACACCTGTCAGAATGGCTAAAATAAACAACACAGGAAATAACACATGTTGGCGAGGAAGCAGAGAAAGGGGAATGCACTGTTGGTGGGAATGCAAACTGGTATAGCCACTCTGGAAAATAGTATGGAGTTCCCTCAAAAAGTTGAAAATAGAACTACCCTACAATCCAGTAACTGTACTAGAAGATATTTACCCAAAGGATACAAAAATATGGATTTGAAGGAGTACATGTACCCTGATGCTTAGAGCAGCGTTATCAACAATAGCCAACTGTGGGAAGAGCCCAAATGTCCACCGACTGATGAATGGAAAAAGGCAATGTTGTATATCTATACAATGGAATATTACTCAGCCATCAAAAAGAATGAAAGGTTGTCATTCACAATGACATGGACAGAGCTAGAGCATATTATACTTAATAAGTCCATCAGAAAAAGACAAATATCTACGATTTCACTCATACGTGGAATTTAAAAAACAAAACAGATGAACTTATAAGACAGGGAAAAAAGAGAGAGGGAAACAAACCATAAAGAGACTCTCTCTTTTTTTTTTCTTTTTTTAATTCATTTGAGACAGAGAGAGGGAGCATGAGCAGAGGAGAGAGGCAGAGGGAGGGGGAGAAGCCGACTCCTCACTGAGCTGGGAGCCCAACACAGGGCTCAATCCCAGGACGCGGAGATCATGACCTGAGCTGAGCACAGATGCTTATCTATCTGAGCTACCCAGGCGCCCCACCAAAAGAGACTCTTAACCACGGAGAACAAACTGAGGTTTGATGGAGGGAGATAAGAAGGGATGGGTTAGATGGGTGATGGGTATTAAGGACAACACTTGTCGTGTTGAGCACTGGGTTATATGCAAGTGATGAATCACTGAATTCTACTCCTGAAACCAATACTGCACTGTATGTTAACTAAATAGCATTTAAATAAAGATTTGAAAAAAAAAAACTTAAAAAAAATTTTTTAAAGGTTTTATTTGTTTATTTGTCAGAGAGAGCACAAGCAGAGGGAGCAGCAGGCAGAGCAGGCAGAGGGAGAAGCAGGCCTCCCGACAAGCAAGGAACCTGATGCGGGACTTGATCCCAGGCCCCTGGGATCAGGACCCGAGCCGATGGCAGACGCTACCCAACTGAGCCACCCAGGCACCCCAATAATCTTTTTTTTTTAAAAAGGGGTCATAATTAACCCACACTTAAAACCCACTGATGCGGGCACCTGGGTGGCTCAGTGGGTTAAAGCCTCTGCCTTCGGCTCAGGTCGTGATCTCAGGGTCCTGGGATGGAGCCCCACATCGGGCTCTCTGCTCCGTGGAGAGCCTGCTTCCTCCTCTGTCTCTCTCTGCCTGCCTCTCCGCCTACTCGTGATCTCTATCAAATAAATAAATAAAATCTTTAAAAAAAACAAAACCCACTGATGCTTTCCTATTTCTCTACAGTTGAGGATCCAAATTTCTGATGGTCAAATTTCTAAAACAGTGCTATACAATGGAAATATATTATGAATCACATATGTAATTTTAAAAATTTATAATACCCATCATTTTTTCAAAAAACTTCAAATGATAAAATACTGTATTTCATTTTAGTCAATCTATCCAAAATAATTATCATCCCAATATGTATTTACTAATTCAAGTAGCTCTTAAACATTTCACTACAAAAAGCAATAGTAGTTATGTGAGGTGATGATATGTTAACTGACCTCATTGTGGTAATCATTTCACAATATATACGTGTACCAAGCCATCACATTGTACATCTTAAACTTGCACAATGTTACATACCAATTCCATCTCAGTAAAGCTGGAGATACTTTACATTCAGTTTTTCATACTAAGTGTTTGAAGCCTACTTTATATTTTATCTTTGTAGCCCATCTCAAATTGGCAAGCCACATTTCACATGCTCTATAGCTCCATGTGGTTGGGGGCCAGTATATTAGACAGTGCAGCTCTACAAGGTCAAGTGTATGCCCACCCCTTGAGCTTTCATACAACAAATCTAAAAGAAGAGAAAAACCAAACTTTTAGGTGGGCAAAAGATTTGAATGACATTTCACAAAAGGAGATATACAAATTGCCAATAAGATGAAAGATACCCAACAGCTTTAGTCATTAAGAAAATGCAAACCAAAATCAAACTGAGACACCACTTGACAACCCTTCACACCCACTAAAATGGTTATAACTAGAAAGACAGACAATAACAAGTGTAGACAAGAATATGAAGAAACTGGGACTCTCATGTATTATTGTTAGGACTGGAAAATGGTGCACAAATGACACCCAGTCTCACCAGCTCTACAGGCTGGCCTACACTGTACTTAGTATTAGCCGTACAAGCTTCACCATAGCTTGGAAACCATACTATGTCCTCATACTTAGTTGTGTTGTCCTAATGAGGTCATACTAATATCACTGGAAAGCCGCTGAAACAAATACTGGCTCTAAGTCCTGCCCACTAAGCAGGCACTGTTTCCTGACTGGGTGAGACACTATGGGGAAGTTAGGAAAGCAATGGATTTTAGGTCAGTGGCCTGGGCATGAGCCCACCCCACCAGTCTCTGCCTGTGTGACCTCAGGGAGCTGCTATACCATTCTAAGAGGCAGCCTCTGCTTCTGCAAAAGCAGGTTTAATAACAACTTATCAAGCAGCCCTGTACATCAAGAGAGGCAACATAGAAGAATGAGCTCTGTAGTTACAAATGCTCCATGAGTCTGGAGTTGCTAACCCTTGCCTTCCTTGCTGTTTTTCTTTTGCACTTTGCCCTACTGTTTCAGTTAGTCCCCTGGGATATGCAAATTATCCCCCTGTGGCTGTAGTACAAGGAACTACCTGATCCCCTTCAATCCAACTAGAGAAAGGTACACCGAGAAAAGTGTATATAAAGGGGTACCACCTGGCTAAGTGCTTGATACATTTATGCTCTGAGTGTTTTAAATGACCTTTCTCCCAACTGCTGATCATAGTAGCTTGATTTAAAATCAAGAATGTCGGGGCGCCGGGTGGCTCGGTGGGTTAAAGCCTCTGCCTTCGGTTCAGGTCATGATCCTGGGGTCTTGGGATCAAGTGCCCCATCGGGCTCTCTACTCAGCAGGAAGCCTGTTTCCCCCTCTCTCTCTGCCTGCCTTTCTGCGTACTTGTAATCTCTGCCTGTCAAGTAAATAAATAAAATCTTTTAAAAATATATTAAAAAATAAATAAAATCAAGTGTGTTATTGCTAAAGTTGGCACAAGATCTGAGGGATGACATTTGTTCTCTTCTCTATAGTTTACCTGTATTTTTTTTTCAATTTTCCAGAAAAAAAAAAAATATATATATATATACACATATATACACACACACACACACACACACACGTCACTATTTAGGGGAAAGTGTTGTTTAAAAATTAAAAGAAAGAACTTTAATACTGATTCTATTTTGGACCAACCATATATAGCTAAAGCTTTCTTTCTTTTCTCTTCTTTTTTCTTTTTTTCTTCCTCTCTTCCTCTCTTTCTTTCTCTCTCTCTTTCTTTCTTTCTTAGCTAGGCTCCATGCCCCGTGTGGAGCCCATTGCAGGGTTCAAACTCACAACCCTAATATCAAGATGTGAGCAGGGATCAAACTTTCAAAAACACTTTTTAAGTACAAGGTTTTGTTATAAGAACTCTGTATATACTAATCATCTCAACAAGTCTATGAAGTAGGTATTATTACTTTACTTCTTTTTACGTATGAGGCAGTAGAGACCCAAAGATTAAGCATCTACCCAGTATCACACGACTAGTAAGTAACGGAGCTGGGATCTGAACTGTAAAAAGAAAACCACAGGCCCATAATGAAATCACTTAGTCCAAGTCACCAAACCAGAACTCAATACCAAACCTAACTGCAATTCCAGCCTCCCGGGGAAATGTGGTCTTAATGGTCAGTCAGGAATTTTTTGATGAGCACAAATGAAATAATCTGTCATATGTGATCTCTCCATTCCCTCCCCTTGCCCAAGGAAGATGAGGCAATCTCCTAGTAAAACCCTCTCTCCTTCCCCCTAAGGGAAGGTGACTTTGCATGAAACAATCCCTTCTTTTCTTTTGCTAATGACTTCCTTACCCCATTACCCTTCCTATAAAACCCTTCCTTTCTGTACAACTCCTCAGAATCCCCCTCCATCTAGCATCCCTGTTGCTAGACAGGATGCTGCCTGACTCATGAATTACTTAATGAAGCCAGTTAGATGCTCAAATTTACTCTGCTGAATTTTTGTTTTTTAACAGAACTCAAGTACTTTGGTGTCAGAGTTCTTGCTTTTAACTAGTATTTTACCTAGTGACTAGTATTACCATCTACCAAAAGGTCCAATTACACGAGCAGGCTCCCTTGGGGAAAAATTAGTGTTCTACTAGACTGTGGGATCCCCAAAGCAAGAACTGTGTTATCTATCTGCTTCTGTGCTAATTAGCTTTTGCTGCATAACAAACAAGTCTAAAACCTTAAAGGACCTAAAAACGACAACCACCAATTTCAGTCACAGCTCTGTGGATTGGCACTCAGGCTGGGCTTTCTCTTGCTGGTCGTCTGCTGTGCTTAGCCCAGTTGTGTCAGTTAGCTACAGGCCTGCAAGGCAGCTCTGCTTCCACCTGTTGGCGGTCAGGTGAGGCAACAGGAGCCCTGCGGTCACTGTTGTCTCATCATCCAGCAAGCTAGTCTGACCTTCTTCACGTGGCGGCGGTGCCAGGGTCCCAAGAGCCTGAAAAATGGATAGGCCCTAGGGAACAACAGCTCTTCGGATCTCTGCTTGTATTACATTTGTTACTGACCCAAAGCAAAAGCAAATCATATGGCTAAGCCCGGAATCAGTGTCGGAGGGGACTACCCTAAAGGCCTAAATACAGAGGGGTAAACAATTGGTGACCACTTACACAATCTACCAATATCTCCATAGGCCAACACAGAACCCAGTAATAAGTAATAGGCACAAAATAAATGTTTAGTGAACTGAATGCTGTTTCCCCTTCATGAAAAATCAAGATAAGACCAACAATCTCTCTCCTCTCTGCACTAAGGACACCACATCAAGCAGATGGAAGAGTCTGACAGACGCCTCCTCACAGAGGTACACCTCACTGTGGGTGATGGGGCCTATCACTGGACAGTCACCTCCTAACACGGGGTCTTCTCAGCTCTTGGGGTGAGGAGTGTGTTCTTACTGGTGGCTACTTCCCAAGCCCTTAGAATCCCAGGATTTGCTCCTATCAATGATTTCCTCAAGCTTCCCAAGGGATCGCCTTTTCTCCCACAGCCTCTGTGGGGTCCCCTCAGGGACACCTCTATGAAGTTGCTCCAATCAGCATCCCTGGTCACCCTCTAGTGGCTCCTTAAAGTTGTACAGCGATTTTAGGAAAACTTCAAAACCATTCTATGACTGTACCAGAACGGCTGTGTGTGCTTTAGGTCAGTAGTTTTCAACAGGGGGCGCTATTTTCCCCCGGGGGACATTCAGTAGTGTCGCAGAGATTTTTGGTTGTCCCACCTGGGAGAAAGGTGCTGTCATCTAGTGAGTAGAGGCAAGGGATGCTGCACGTCCTACAAGCACAGGACAGCCCCATCAAACAGAATGATCCAGTTCAAAATGCCCGAAGCGTCGCAGCTGAGAAAGTGCCTTAGATTCAGAGCGAGTCCTCCTTCATCTTAAGGAGGCACCCACTGCCCCACCCGGGGTTGTTACAAAGCTGGACAGAACATTCCCTCTGGGAAGAATCGATATTTAGTCAACAACCCTAAATTCTCTGTGGGCAACTTAACCCTCAGGAACAATATGAGCAGCATCCTACAATTCCACAGGTCAGACAGACAAACATAGTTCTAAATGGGAACTTGGTTACATGCAAGATGATCTTATCGTCTCTTTCCATTACAATCTATGCTCAGTCCTACTGATTCTGAGAGCAATTTTCACAGAAAAGAGGCGTGCTTAAAAGTTTTTATTGTAAGCTAGTTAATAGCCTCAGGAAATAAAAAGGGCTTCCAGTGGCGAACAGCATTGTGGGACTTCCCTGTGAACCATCTGAACCCTTTGATAAAATGCACATTAGTTGCAAGGAATAAATGACAGGCATTCGGTTTTAACAAAATGACAGTTGTTTCATGGAGGAAGAGAATTTCTTACTGTCAGACAGAACACCAAGCACCGAGGGAATGAAAGCTACACAGACATTGCTACGGCAGCTCCATGTACAAAAGCAACAAGAAATAAAAGCCTTGGAACGAGTCGCCCATCTTACCATGGAGTTTTAACAGTGCTAATTAGAAGAGAGGAGCTGACATTTCCCTAACATGAAAGATAAACTAAAATATACCCGGGAAACTTACTTCTGAAAATTTCTCAGAAGAATTCAATAGTAAAGGTGCTTTTTGTTAACCTTGGACTTTATTCCTTACTTACTCACTTTCTTATGCTCCTTTATGCTAGTAGCCAGGAAGGTTCTCCTCACTCATCACCTGGAGCTCCTCATTCAAGAGTGAGGTGGGGAGAGCGAGAAGGAAGTGAAGTGTCCGTGGCTCCAGCTGCTCATTGCTTTACTTTGAAACTCTTCCCCCGCTTCTTCCCGGATTCTGAGGCTTCTAAACGCTTTCCTCTCCCTACGTCCCATTCCCATCTCCTCTTTTCTTCCTCCTGATCTCTGCACCCCTGCCCTTGACATTGGCCGTATCTCCACACCATGCCTGGAATACCAACGTTGGAGGGAAAGGTGCATCACTCCCTCCATACCCCCCTGGATTTGCCGGGTGGCACAAAACAGATTTAGAACAAAAGTCCCTCTACTATAGGTCCTTATCCTCAGGCAAGGCCATCCAAGGAAGAGCTAGTAGTCTATCGCCAACCACTTGATTAAAGGACCCAGCTTCCTATGTGGACCTCATCCTCCATCCTCCAAGCTGGCTGCTACCTGTGACTGCCCACACCTCCAACAGTAATCAAGTGTGCCCAGGAGCAGGCCTTGGCAGAGGAGTTTCTCAAGAAAAAGTCCTAGTTGGGTTCCACCACTATTGGTTCTTATTCTAGAAGCTTCTAACTTCAGAGGAGAAACTTCAAGGAACCATAAGGCTGGGTTCCCCATCCAGGCTAAGAACCCCCTTTGGCTGAACTTCAGTAATTTCCATCCAGTCACAACAGAGTCATAATCTCTGTGTCAAGTGGGAGCTCTGGATTATAAAGGACAGAGACAGCAGACGTGCTAGAACAAAAGGATGACCCAAATGTACACTGAAAAGAACACACACTTCTGAGTCTTAAGGTTCTTTGTAAGTGCATATTCTGTACTACACACTGCACTAAGCACTTTATATACATTTTCTCACAGCCTAGCCTGAGACCTTGGGCAAGGTGGTTAACCTCTGTTTCTGTTTCCTTTACCAGGTACACATAGCTACTTTACAGAGCTATTTTAAGACTTAGTTGAAATAATGTGGAAAGTTCCTGGCACATGGTAGCTGTCCTAGCCAGCTCGGGCTGCCATAATGAAATGCCATAGACTGGGGGGCTTAAACAACAGAAATTTACTTTCTCACAGTTCTGGAAGCTGGGACGTCTAAGATGTTGGGGCCAGCTGATTCAGTTCCTGGTGAGAGCTCTCTGGCTTGAGTTGCAGAAAGTCAAGTCCTCAGTATGTCCTCACATGGCCTTCCTTCAGTGCATATGCACATGGAGGGAGGGAGAGACCCCCATCTCCAAACACTGTCACACTGGGAGTTAGGGCTTCAACATACGGATTTTGGGGTGACACATTCAGTCCATAGCAGTAGGCATTAAACACACAGTAGCTGTTATTACTATTAGAATGATTATTAATAAAACACATATGGACACTGAGGAAATGGCTACAGTGGCACAGCCTTGTCTCCAACAAAAGAACTCTGGCTCTGGCTTAAGTACTCACTTACCTGAACTGATATTGGCAGAAAGTGAAGCATCGGTCTCTTGTCGCCCCTTCTGAGGTTCCCACTGCCGGAGCAGCGCCGAGCTATTTCACCTTGCTGTATCTTGAGGCCTCCGGTGAAGAACGGTCCCCCATCACCGGCTGAACACCAATGAGCTGGGCAGGGTGCAGCTGTGCCGGCTAACCATGATCCATTCAACCATCCGCACGGCATTCCCTATGTCTTGCCACATCTAAAGTGCTACAGTCCTTGGGGCTCTGCTTCCTTCCAGTTGGGCAACTTGTGATCTTGGTTGTTTTTCCTCATCCCGAGGATCCACAGCACCCAGGATCAAGATTCTCCCCTTTTTAAAGTTCCAAGCAGATGTCTCCACCTTCTCTTATTCTCTGATAATCCAACCCAGTTATAGGTTGTCTTTGGGGCAGCCTTTGCGCCTCCCAGGAAATTCTTTTCCCACCCTGGGAAGGGTGAAAAGTATGTTTATTTCTACCTTGATGATCATCAGCTTCAAGCAAATAAGCCTCAACCATTGTCTCCATGATTTAAAAAATATATATATTTGCTGACAAACAAGAGGCTATAAAATTTCAAGCAATTTGGTGAAAGGGGAATAAATAACCTCATTGTTTTCATGGCATATGGAATATGGTGTTTCATGGAATATGGACTCTCACAGGTTCTTAGAGGCCATTTAATCTGCACTTCCAGAAGAAATTTTAAGGTCTCTCTCAGTCAACTCCACCTTTCACCTCACCATATGCCAGCAGAATGTCTGATGAAAAGAACACCAACACCAATATCTGGACCTCCACAGATCTGGGCTCTGGACCAAACTCCTACTCAGTCTTGTGTATCCCCACACAACTCTGAGACTGTAAGCCTGAAGTTAGGAATCGTGTTTCATACTTAAGTAGCACAACAAAAAGCACTTTCATTTTTAAAATTTTTTGTTCTTTCCATAACAGCTGGCTGAGAGTTAGTGGTTTGGAGAGCTGGAGGCACCCCTGAATGCCTTACCTTCAGTAAAATTACTTTTCCATGCATGAGGAGTACTATTGACTAGGAATACACAAGAATCCAGAAAGAAGCCAAGATAGCAGGAGAAAGGAGAGGAGGGGTATCCGGTGGCTCAGTCGGTTAAGCATCTGCCTTCAGCTCAAGTCATGATCTCGGGGTCGTGGGATGGAGCCCCGTGTTGGGCTCCCTGCTGAGCAGGGAGTCTGCTTCTCCGTTTCCCTCTATCTCCTTCCGCTTGTTCATGTTCCATCTCTGTCTCTCTCTCAAATAAATAAATAAAAATCCAACAGGATTTTTTAAATTGAAGGAAATCAGTCATTTATGACCATGAAAAATTTATTCTGCAAATATCAGCTCAGTAACTCTCTTATACAAGCATTTGCCCAGAGCTTGAGTGAATGTGGCAACCTGTCATATTCTATTCCTTCCTCATACTATCTCACAGCTTAAATCCTGTCCTGCTCATCTACACTCCAATTCAATACAGCTGCTGAAAATCCAGAGCCACGGGGTACAAAACTTAAGGCAATATCCAAATGTTTTTCAAAGCCTAGTGTAGCCTAACAATCAAAGAGTTACTTACTGCATCTTACACAGAAAGATGTAAATGTTATTAAAAGGATCCTAAACTCCCTTTGGAAGGAATCATTCTGAAACTTCCACTGCCGGAACACTGTAACTACCATTTAAATATTCCCAATTCAGTCACACTTTCCCCACTACATGGTTTTCCTTAAAGTTTATTCTAACTTTGAGAATGTTCAAGAGTCTGGAACCAAAATTACAACTGATTAAAGCAATGTTTTCATCCCTGGCTGTGCATCAGAATCCTCGGTGCTCCCTCAAGACCAATTAATTCAGCACCTCCAGCGATGGGCCTGGACATCAGTATTCAGATTCTCATGGGTGGCCAGTGTTGGGAGGCACTGTACTAAAGGAGCTGCTTCTTGCTATCTCAGTAGAAAGGGGGGAGGGGGCGTACCTAGGTCAGGCAGAGGGAGTTCATGAGCTCTGTAAGTACACCAGTTCCTGAGAGGGAAAAGGATGCCCAGCTTTGGAGAACCTGGGCACCACCCAGAAATCTGAGGCAGGGACACATCCAAGAGGAGGAGGGCACCGCCACCACATATGTTGTCTCCTTGAGGAACCAGCCATGTTTCCACAGTTGAGCTACACACACAGAATCATTCTGGTATCAAGAGACTAATATAGCAGTAAGGAGAATTGGTTAAGCTTTCCTATAACACTCTCTTGCTTCTAGAGAAAAATCTGTGTGATCTGTAATTCTGTAGGGAAGTTCTGTGTCCTCCAACCCTATCTAAGGCATCATTAAATTACTTCTCAATTGATGTTAAAAACAGTAAAAACAGGGGCACCTGGCTGGCTCAGTGGGTAGAGCACGTGACTCTTGATCTTGGGGTCATGTGTTCAAGCCCCACGTTGGGCACAGAGTTTATAAACAAAACAAATACAATAAAGACATTGTTTGGTTAGGTCTTAACACTGATTTGTATATTATCTGCTGTGAGGCTGGTGGGCAAGAGCATAAGCACAGTGAGACAGTAGAGGTGACAGAGTGGTCTGATGGGGTACGGCCCACCCCTATTTCAAATGCCCAAACCTAATCTCCTAAGAAGAACAGAGCACAGCAGATGATATACACAGGTGAGTTTATGTATGTTTATCACTGTGATGAGTGAAAGAACATAGAGGATCCTTTCTGTCTATAGCTTCCCTGTCACCTCTACCCATTCCTAGCTGATGGTTGTGACAAGGAGTTAAAAAGAGCAAGCAGATGCACACAAACACAACAGGACACTTCATTCCAGCACCATATATCAACCAACCAGTCATTGACACTTGAGACCTCAAGATGCAAAGACACATAATTCAAATTCTTATAGCCCCAAACAGTAGGTTGTCATTTTCCCATTGTATGGAGTGTACAGGGTGGCATATGCATGAAAAGAGTCCCAGAAACCCTCAGCATTACAGAATCAAACTGTAAGCTTCTGACAGTGTTACCTTGGAGATGAGTGCTGGGATTAAGAGAGTAGCAGGAAAAGGAAGGGTGACTCCAAAGAGAAGGAAGCAAGATACTTTCCTGGACTCAGAGAACCTCAGAGCTGAAGGTTCTTATTGGAGTTTCATGGCTCAAAATGACCTCAAACAACTGGTTATCCAACCTGTGAGCAATGCCTCCTGAAGCTGCCTATTCTATTTTCTGTTACTAATCAGACACATTAAAATGAATCTCTAGACTGTAAGCTCCACAGAGCATAGATCTTAGCCTGTGTTGTTCACTGTTATGTCTCAAGTGCCTAAATAGAACGTAGCACAGAGTGGTCCCTCAAAAAATAATTGTTAAATGAATGAAAGCCTCCTGGTGGCTTCCCATGATGATTTTCTGTCTACCCCAAAATACCCAAAAGGCTATTTTTCTTCACTGTAACAGCCCAGCAAATATTTTAAGACAACTATCAACTATCATGTTTACCCCTTCCCAATCCCCACTGCAAATTTTTTCTTTTCCAATTTTCACATCTGTTCATTTATAACCATTTCTAAAAAAAAAAAAAAAAAGATTTTATTTATTTATTTGACAGAGAGAGAGAGAGATCACAAGGAGGCAGAGAGGCAGGCAGGGGGAGAGGGGGAAGCAGGCTCCCAGCTGAGCAGAGAGCCCAATGCGGGGCTCAATCCCAGGACTCTGAGATCATGACCTGAGCCAAAGCCAGAGGCTTAAACCCACTGAGCCACCCAGGCGCCCCGATTTATAACCATTTCCTACAGGGTGGGATGCCAGTCCCCTCCCAAAGATGTACTGGATGCCTGTTGTACAGTCACCACTGGGAAGGGTCGGGACACTCAAACATATCCGCTCCATTCATCAGAAACGGACTCTGTCATCCACCTACATTGTTCTAATTTGTCTATCAGGACAATTATGAAAGACTTTGGCAAATGGCTAGTGTAAATCCAGATGAACTGTGTCTGCTATTTTGCCCCAGTAGAGTTACCTGCCTACCTCATTCATCAGAAGGAGGAGAGGAGCAGGAGGAGGAGGGAAAGTAGGGAGAGGAAAAGGATATGAGGTTAATTTAGCACTACTTCATGACTTCATGCAGTGGTTCCCAACCTTGACTTCACTTTGGAATCACTTGGGAATTCTCTATTAAAAAAAGACTCGGGTAGTGGTGGGGTGGGGTGTCACAGGGCCTGGGGGGGCTCAGTCAGTTAAGCCTCTGACTCTTGATTCAGCTCAGATCATGATCTCAGGGTTGTGAGATCAAGCCCCACACTGGGTTCCATAGTAGGCATGGAGCCTGCCTAAGATTCTCTCTCTTCCTCTCCCTCTGCCCCTGCACCCCCCCACCCAAATAAGTAAAAATAAAAGATAGACTCTTGGGACCCCATCTGAGAGATTCTGATTTGATTGCTCTGGGATATAGGCTGAGCAAAAGGATTTTTCAAAGCTTCCCCCAAGTGACTGTAATGTATAGCCAGGGCTGAAGACCACTGCTCTGCATTCATGCAAACTCCTGAGATCAACCCATCTCGTTTAGAGAGCTCACAATCTTCTTTTTAAACCTCTTCTAGAATATCGCATCTGGCCTTCCACCTTTTTTTGAAAGTAAAGTTTTAGCGGAACACAACCACGCTCGTTCATGTACACACTGGCTGGTTTCATGCTTCAACAGCAGAGGAGAGTAGTTGTGATGAAGACCATGTGGCCCACAAAGCCTAAAGTGTTTCTTACCTGGCCCTTTAGAGAAAAAGTCCGCCGACACCTAGCTTAAAATCAATATGAAATTCAGCAGCCTATAGTTTGTGGAACTCATGGCCTTTCGCTTTCCGAAGATCAAGGTGCTGTTATTTATTTGTTTGTTCTTAACATGTGGACCTTCCCATCTATTATTTTCCTAGACCCTCTCCTACTATGTATGATTTCTTAAGAGAGACTGGCAGTACTTTGGCAATATCACTTATCACAACTCTGAAGATTAGAAGTAACAAATTTTGTTCTGATACATGAATGTATGTAGTAGAAAACCTTTTAAGGTTGCCTTTGACTGCATTTAATAATTGTCATAATTGTCATATACATGAGAGTACTGACCAGAATGAGTGTGCATTTTCCAAGTGTTTATTTATACTTCCTAACTGAGCATTCCATATACAGTGTGCGGCCAAGCATCCTACTCCATTCTCTCAATGTGCAAGCTATTAAAACCTAAAATTATAATCTATGTAACACGTAATACTTGATATATAATGTTTACTATTTAATATTTACTATATGATATCTAATAAGCAAGTTATATCTGTGAGGCAGGTATCACTGCTGTCGCACTGTCTCCTGGGCATTTCTGAATTCCACCCTGCAGGTGTTTCTAGAACTTATATCAATGATCCATAGGAAAAGAGCTCTAAAATAAAGGTATTTCACTAAAACTTTAGACATGAAGAATATAAGGGAAGACACTGACTTGTAAGAATATCTACCCCACTCAACTTTCTTCAGATTGTTCCCATATTGCACAATAATCTGAATTTCTTTTTTTTAATTATTTTTTTTAAAGATTTTATTTATTTATTTGACAGAGATCACAAGTTGGCAGAGAGAGAGGAGGAAGCAGGCTCCCCGCTGAGCCGAAAGCCGGATGTGGGGCTCGATCCCAGGACCCTGAGATCATGACCTGAGCTGAAGGCAGAGGATTTAACCCACTGAGCCACCCAGGCGCCCCCCCTTTTTTTTAAAAATTATTTTAAAGATTTATTTATTTATGTTTAGAGAGACAGCAAGTGGGGGGAGGGGCAGAGGGAGAGGATCTTTCCAGCCAACTCCCAGCAGAGCGAGGAGCCTGACACAGGTCTCCTTCCCACAACCCATGAGATCATGACCTGAGCTAAACCAAGAGTCGGCCAATTGACCAACTTAGACACTCAGGTGCCCCATAATCTCACTTTCTGATATCATTCAGCATGATCTTCCAGTAGTATGATGTAAGCATTTGTTTTTTGCTTTTTGTGTGTGGGTTTTTTTTTTTTTTAAGATTTTATTTATTTATTTGACAGAGTGAGAGACAGTGAGGGGGGAATACAAGCAGGGGGAGTGGGAGAGGGAGAAGCAGGCTCCCCACCGAGCAGGGAACCTGATGCAGGACCGAATCAAAAGACCTGGGATCACGACCTGAGCAGAAGGGAGACACTTAACAACTGAGCCACCCAGGCACCCCTGGTGTAAGCATTTGTAATTATATCTAATTTTTACACATGTACTTCTACCCCAGGTGAGTTAGAATTAGTGATATTTTTATCTAACACCTGCACAGTTAATGCAGGCTTTCTTAGAGCCTTGTTTTCCATGTGACACTGGTAAGTCCTAGAAACTGCCACAGCCAGAGAAACTGCATCAGAGCATGGACCTGCTTCAATCACAGACTCGCTCTGGTCCTAACAGCTTGCAAGTTCACAGCACACGATGCTGAACCAGGCTGCTGGCAGTCCTCAGAAATTAAGTGTGTAACCATGCCTCCTGCATGGAGATCACCTTTGTTTCAGTCAATAAGCCTATGAAGAAAATGGAATCATTAACTGGAAAAGTAAATTCTGTAAAAGCATTTTAATGCATCTAGTATATAAATGCCTTCTCCACTAGAAAGCCCTTTGACTGAGGGGGGTGGGAAAACTGCTGGGAATTAACAAAGGCTAAATGATCTTTGGAGCTACTCCTAAACCTTTCAGTGGTTTCATCTGAATCAGAAGTAATGCGTGGCTGCGCAGCATACCCCAGCACCAATACATACAATTTATTAATGTGTACTTTGACAAAAAGATAGAGGAACCCATTTGGATTACCTTAAAGTCACACATACTGAAAAGACACAATGGCATAGGCACCTGGTCTTGGAATGGCCAAGAAAATGTCTCTCAGCTCTGCTTCAGCTGAACTGCCACCTCACTACTCAGTGGTAGCTAGCCCTGCTTCCAGGTCCCTCAAGTTGTGACCGTTTACGTCACTGCTGATTTCTGGAAATATACTTCAAACGGTTGCAAAGGGCTTTTGTACTTTAAGCACTGAGTGTGTGGGTTTTGTGATCAAATTCTTTCCAAAAGCACTCTATTACCCATAGTGGATTTGTACTATATTTCTCTCAGCCAGAGTGTTTAATTAACCAGAAGACCCCAGTTTCACACATAGCATAACCTAGTTGAGTATATCAAGTCTCAGAGAAATAATTGTTCTGATTCTACATCTGAGCAGGGAAAATCATACTTTGTTCTTTCCTCTGTCAGAATGTTCCCCATCCCAGCTAACAGTAGTAGAGAGGGGATTTGACCCCAACCCATCACCTCTGAGGGAGGAAGATCACACTCTGTTTTTTCCTCCCTCTCAGCGTCCCACATCTCGGGTAAAGATGGTAAGGGTGGGATCTGGCACTGGCCGGACTGGCTCTATAGCCCACGTTATCTGCACTTCACAATAACACTTCGGGTTGTGTTTTAAATATCATCAAGTCTGCTTGCTAATTAAAATAAAGCTGGGGTAAATATTTTAATAAGATAATTAGTCACCTAATACTTTCTGTTGGCCAAATTCAAAGTTAAATATAGTCACTGTAGGACCTACCAATTCCACTCCCAGGTATATGCCCCCCAAAAGTGAAAACATGTTCACACAAAAACCTGTACATGAATGCTCACCGCAGCATTATTCACAAGAACCAAACAATGGAAACAACCCAAATTCCTATCACTGATGAATGGATAAACAAAATGCAGCATTTCCACATAATGGAGCTTTATTTGGCCACAAAAAGGAATATTCTGACACATGCTACAACCTGGATGAACCTTGAAAATATTACGCTGAGTGAAAGAAGACTGACACAAAAGACCACATACATATTACTGTATTTACATGAAATGTCCTTAAAGGTGAATCTATAGAGTCAAAAGGGAGATTAGTGGCTGCCCAGAGCTAGGGAGATGAGAATGGGGAATGGGGAGTGATTGCTAATGGGTCCAGAGTTTCTTTTTGGAGCACTAAAATCTTCTGGATGAGATAGTGGTGACGGCTGCATAACTCTTTGAGTATACTAAAAGCCAATGAATTGTAAACTTTGAAAATCTGAATTTTATGGTATGTAAATTACATCTCAAATTTTAAAAAGAAAAGGAAGAAGGGAGGGGAAAAGGGAAGGAGAAATAAAAGTCTAGCACTGAGAGAGAATACTCAAGGAAGAAAACATTGGAATGGGATGGGGAGAGAGGGCTCCCCAAGGTTGGGATTCAGCCCTCATGAGGGAAGGTACAGCTGCAACCCACCTGATGGCAGAGAAGTTTGCCGGATCACCCTGGGCCAGAGATGGTCTATGAAACAAATGGAGCCCTGGCTGGGCATTGCAGTCAGGGGCTGGCAAGCTGGAAATCCCCCTACTGAGGGCCAACAGGGGAAGGTGGTGGGAAGAAAACTGCCCACTGGGGTGCTGATAAAACTCATTAGAAAGCTGGCCTTAGAGGTATTGTTGAACCTGCTGGGAAGTTGGCAAGGGCACTGGCCGGACTCTACAGAAAGCCACAAGGGTGTCACCCACGGGGTGCCACTGAACTCACAGGAAAGCCAGCCAGGGCATCCATGGAAAGTGTTGTTGCTGGGCACACCACAGCTGGGGCACATGCAAAAGTTGCCATGGAACTGCCTCCAGGGGTGCCCCTGAAACTCAGTGGGGTGATCTTCACTAGATGTCTCACATGCCAACCTAATACCACAAGAGGAAGAAGAAGCAAAGCACACAAATCCAAGAAAAGAAGCCCGGTCTTCTGCCAGAGTTTCTCCAGCACCCACTACCTAGGAAGCTTAATCAGGTGCCAGCTGGCAATGGAAAAACATTCCATTATCACAATCAGGGCAACAAAGAGCAGATTTGGAGCTGAAAGACAAAAAATTGATAATGGGCACAAATACTAACAGCTGTTCTTCCAATACAAAAGTTGGTGTTCAAATAAGTTTGGAAAGTACTACTGAGCCTACCACCCTCATAATACACCTTAGTGTTTCAGCAGCACTAAGACATCCCATGGGAAAGAGCCCCCACTGAACTCTTCTCAAAGTAGCATTTCCAAAACTTACTTGATCACAGAACTCTGTTTCTTCTGCTAATCCACACCCCCACAGAACATTCACTAGGAAACTCCTGGGAGCATGGTGTGGTGAGACGGGTGTGCAGTAAACAGAATAGGAGAGAAGCAATGGTGTCGGAGAGCAGCTTGTGTGCCTTCATTGAATCACATGGAGCCTGTCTGCTGTTTAAGGGACTTCTCTGGAACAAAATGCACACAAATGAAGTCATCTGGCTGGGCTCCTTCATGGCATTTCCATCATTTTACTTACTGCACACAAACCATAAGCTCTGCAGACATTGTGGAAATACAGTTTATTTAGGTAACTAAAAATATCCCCTGAGTGGCACTTGGCCATTGCTACATTTCTCAACTCCTCCTGTTTGCCCAGTTCTCACTCTAAATTACCCCTCGACGGTACAAGGAAGAGAGGATGGAATTTAAAAACTGGAGTTGGTACTAGGGTCAAAGGCCTTGGAATACCATAATCCTGCCTGGCCATTCACCCCATTTTCTCTTTTTGGGGGTTCCTGAGGGAACTAGAAGTACAAAAAATAATGGATAAAAATCAAAACAGTGTTTTACTATATGCCCACTGAAAGGGGCAGACTGCAGCCAAGAAAGAGGAGAGCATAGGTGGGTTATGTGGGGAGAGAGTCCCTACACCATTTAGTCTTGGGTTCAAAATCCAGTTCCACACTACTTCTGGACAAAGTAGGGGAGGAGGGGGCACCTGGGTGGCTCCGTGGGTTAAGCCTCTGCCTTTGGCTCAGGTCATGATCTCAGGGTCCTGGGATCAAGCCCCACACATTGGGCTCTCTGCTTGGCAGGGAGCCTGCTTCCCCCACTCTCTCTCTGCCTGCCTCTCTGCCTATATGTGGTGTCTCTCTCTCTCTCTTTCTCTCTCTCTCTGTCAAATAAATAAATAAAATCTTAAAAAAAAAAAAAAAGTAGGGGACGAAAAAATTATTTTTCCTCTACTCTTTCAAATTCCCAGCTGGGGCCCCTGTAACTGAAGGCAAATTAGTAAGAGAAGCAAACAGAAGTTTATTAACATATGTATCTCATGTATATATGGGAGATAGCCTGGGAAAACGGAGTAACTCACAGAGAGGGCTTAGAATTCAGGCTTAAATACCATCTACAGGCAAGGACAAAAGAGAGAAGAGAAAAAAGAGAGAGAGAGAAGGGTGTGAGGGAAGCCAGTTATGGGGAAATGACCAGGAAAAGTACAGTGAACAAGAGAAAGGTTTGTTATGCAGATTTAAGCCAATGCCTTCTTCATCAATAAGGACATGGAAGTGGCAATCCAAGCTACCAGAAAGATTCAAATTACCTATATAGAAAGTACAGAATTCCAGCCCTTTCTGCTCATTTGCCTTGGGGGAAGCCAGCTAGCATACTGTAAGCAGGCCTATGGAAAGACCCAAGTGGTTAGGAACTGAGGGAGGGCTCTGACCAACAGCCACGAACATCTAGGACCGCCTGCCAACAGCCATGTGAGTGGGCCATCTTGGAAGCAAATCTTCCAGCCTCAGTCAGGTCTTCAGCTGACCACAGCCCCAGCTGACAGCATGGCCACAACCTCATGAGAGAGGCTGAGCCAGAACCACCAGCCAAACTACTCCTAGATTTCTGACCCTCAGAAACCAGATGAGAATAACTTTTTGTTGTTTTAAGTGACTAAATTGGGGGGTACTTTGTTATATAGCAATAGATAACTAACACAGATTCTCCAAATACAATTCTGAATAAGTCATTCTGAATTCTGAGATTCTATCTCACTTCCACACACATACACACACACACACAAAAACCTTGAATAAAATTCTCTCGTCATGGTATGTGATGAAACCAGGATTGAGATCTCCAAAATCTATTATAGCACAAATACATTCCTTGCATTTATCCCCACATTCATTCACTCAACAAATATCATCAAGCACTCACTATGTCCCAGGCAATGTTCTAGATCCTGAGGATAAAGCAACAAGCAGGACAGACAATAATCTCTTCCCTCATAGTACTTACATACTTAGTGAAGGAGAAACAATATATAGAATGTTAGGTAGTACTAAAAGCTAATGAGGTAAAACAAAGCAGTGGCTTAGAGATGAATCAAACTTCGCTTCTGGCTCTCAAAATAGTCCAGAGCAGTTTCCCTCCATGTGGTGATTCAGAGACAGACCGCTTTCATCTTCTGGCTCTATCTTCACAGAGTCTCAGAGTCGTCTGAAGATGACGAGCAGATGAAGAAAGTGTGGGATGAGAAGGTACACCTGCTTCTCAGTCACCTCCAACCAGGAGTGACACACATTCTTTCTACTCACAAACCATAATGTTACATGGCCCCACCAAGGTGCAAAGCAATCTGGGAAACGTAACCCCAACAATAGCTCTATCCGCAAAGAGCCAAATCTCTAGCAAATTTTCTCTGTTACAGCTTCATTGATCTATTCCAGCCTTGCCTGTTCTACCTGCCAGGGCAGACTTAAGCTCAGGCACACTCATGCCATGGTGGAACAGTGTCTCCCACCTTTCTATCTAAAATCCCATCACAGGAGGGCCTGACTGGCTCAGCTGGAGGAGAATGCGACTTTGGATCATGGGGCTCATGAGTTCCAGCCCTACGCTGGGGGTGGAGATTACCAGATTACTCAGAAAAAAAAAATAAACTTAAAAAATAAATGAATAAGTAAAAAATAAAATCCCATCCCAAGAATTTAACCTTTATCTGAGTCATCTCCCTATTTAACAGCTTGCCAAAAATGCAGTCACTTGTAGTGGTGGCATATGGAGTTCTCCCTCAATCCTTAGCGAAGCTTACCAGATTTTCTTCTTCTTTCCCTGAGATAAGAAAAACCAGTTTAGCTGGTAACTCCATGAGTCATAATGAGAGAATAAAAGGGAGGCAAAGTAGGCATATGCTAATAACCACTCAGAGCTTTGCTAAGAGTAAGTGCTCGGATTCTCCATCACAAACTTTCAATTACTCCAGGAATCATCTTAACTGCTCATCCACGGCCACTCTCCCAAGTCAAGGGAACACTTCACAAATGCAGATGAGCTGCACAGACTCCTTCTCAAAGAGAAAAGAATGGCCCAACTTAATTGCACAAGTAGCTAATGTCAGAAGCAGTAACTGCAGTGAGAGCGGTTCATCAAAGCAAGTCGGGAAAGATGAGTCTATTTAAAAGCTAAATGGAGTCCTGAAAGGCAGACCCTGAAAAGAGTGATTTTTGAGGCTGATTTTATTTTAGTGCAAAAGATCCACTTTCCTCTTACTCCCTATGATTATTTTATACAAATTGCATTACATCAGTCCCTTGGGAAATACAGGTGTAAACTCCATTTCCACTTCCTAGGACTGAAAATGACTTCAGAGGAGCTAAATAGGAATTTTAAAACATTGTTTAAACATTCATATGTTCTGGAGGCAACAGATGCAAATGCTGAGACACACTGCTTTGGCTGACAGTTTCAGAGTCTCTAACATCAACCTGTAACCTTCTATGCTAAAGAAATTTGTTCACCCAAAACAATTTACCAACTTCCTCTTGGAAACGCAAAATCTCAGCATATTTATATAAAAGTGAATTAATTTGTTAGCCCACAAGAATTAAAAAAAAAAACAAAAACCACCCTGGGTTTTTATTAGCAATCACATCTGTTCCAGTTCTCTTTGAAACCGAATGTGTAAAATGCCACTACACAGACAGAATGTTGCAGTCATTTTAATCCAGGAGACACTAATATACATGCTGGTCTTGGTGTTTCTGTCTATGACATTAGAGTCAGACACTGTGTGAGGACATTACTCTCATTCTAAAGATGCTTCTTAAAGGCATGTGAAGGCTCCTCATTGGAAACCAGCAGAAAGGAACAGAATTTAGCACTGGGCATGTATCACTTTGGCATGAGGATTATTTTGACCTAAAAACAATCAAATCCCAGCATATTCAGGAAAAACTCTTTATCTCCTGCTCAATTGCCATCAGAAATGGGGTCTGTGCGAGGAAGAGAGCCATTACCAGAGGTATCTTTCTACCTAAAAAATTTATCTCGGTAACAAGACACCTTTGCTTTCCAAACTTCTCCTTTCCCTTCCTGTAAATGGCCTTTCTCCCTTTTGGATCCCTACAGCCCTACTCAGCTTCTTAGCTCAAGATGTCGTATAAGCCTCAATTCCCTGACTGCCCTTGGGTCTCATCTTTTTGTGGAGCTTCCTTATGTACAAATTTAAATCTGGTTTTCTCCTGTTAATATGCCTTGTATCAATTTAATTATTAAAACAGCCAAAGAGGGGCGCCTGGGTGGCTCAGTGGGTTAAAGCCTCTGCCTTCGGCTCAGGTCATGATCCCGGGGTCCTGGGATCGAGCCCCGCATCGGGCTCTCTGCTCCGCGGGGGGCCTGCTTCCTCCTCTCTCTCTGCCTGCCTCCCTGCCTGCTTGTGATCTCTCTCTCTGTCAAATGAATAAATAAAATCTTAAAAAAAAAAATACTGCCTTTACTATTAAAAAAAACAAAAACAAAAAAAACACACAGCCAAAGAATCTAGAACGGAAGAAGGTAAAATCTGTCCACTCCTACTTCTATTTGCAATTTGGCCAGGACTGTGTTTAGCATTGACAAAGTTTTCAAGAGAGGAGTATCTCTGAAGAACGAGGCTGCTTTTCTTTAGGTGGCTCAATATACCTTTGAAGATATATTAGATTTCTAGGGTTGCAGTACCACAAACTTGGTGGCTTTAAACAAAAGAAATTTATTCTCTTCCAGTTCCGGAGACTAGAAGTCCAACATCAAGATGGTGGCAGAGCCACACTCCCCCCAAAGTCTGTAGAGAATCCTTCCTTGCCTCTTCCAGTTTGGGGGAGTCCCAGGGGTTCTTTGGCTTAGGGAAGCATCATTCCGGTTTCTGCCTCCATCTTCACATGACTGTCTTCTCCCTATATCTCGTCTATCTTCACTTGGTGTTTTCCTCTTCTTACAAAGACACCAGTCTTGTTGGATGAGGGTCTGCCCTAATGATCTCGTCTTAACTCTATTACATTTGTAAAGGCCCTATATCCACACATTCCAGACTCTACTACCTCTCATTCACAGGTACCAGGGGTTAGGACTTCAATCTACCTTTTGGGACGGACACAATTCAACTCATAATAGAAAGTAACCCAGAGAAGGGATTCAAAGCAATGTTCCAAAGATCATAAAGCCCTCAAAGCTACTACAAGGACTTTGCAAAGTAACATTTGCAGAGCCTGAAAGCAAGAATATAAACGAAGGTTCACATTCCATAAAGTTTAACGATATAGAGCTTACAAACAAAGCTGCAGCAACAGCCCGGCCCATCTTCCCATCCAACACCACAACAGCTTGGGGGCCACTATTCCCTCAGATAGGCTAAAGTTGCTGAGGCTTCCTCCAGTAGCCAGCCCTGCTGTCTGTGTGTCTAAATGACAGAATGGTTCTCATGGGGCAGAGTGAAAGCCAGACCCAGGTCTGACTGGATCTGCCCCAAATCAACCAGGTCAAGCTCCCCAAGAAGCCAGGGAGGGCACTTTATCAACTCAAGTTTTTCAGGCAGTTCTAAGAACTTCCCAAGACTATACCAGCTGAGGAGAAGGGAAGGAAGGAGCCCAGTTATCTGGTAGCCCCATTTGCCAAATCACCCACTTTGGAGTGATTTAGGAAGGCCAGCTTTAAACAAAAGCAGTCACTCTCTGGTTTCCTGGGGCAGAAGCAGTGCTCCCCCCCAACCCACCCCCCACATTTATAGATTCTCAGCCTATCACCATCTTCTCTGATCAAAGTGGTGAGATGGGGGTTGGGGGGGTTGTTTTCTGGTCTGGAGGGCCTGGGTCAGCCAGTACATCTCTTTCCAGTAATTCCCAGTAACTTAATTCGGTTGTCATACTTTTTTTAAGTGATTTTAAAACTTTAAAAATTCACAAAACTTTTTAAACTTTAAAATTTTATGAGTTCAAAAAAAAATTCCCTGGGGTGACTGGGTGGCTCAGTGGGCTAAAGCCTCTGCCTTCGGCTCAGGTCATGATCCCAGGGTCCTGGGATCGAGCCCCACATCAGGCTCTCTCTCTGCCTGCCTCTCTGCCTACTTGTGATTTGTCTGTCAAATAAATAAACAAAACCTTAAAAAAAAAAAAAAATTCCCAAAGTCGTTGCCTTTTATCGCCTTTTTTTAATTTAAATTTTTTTTTTTTATTTTGTCAGGGAGAGAGAGTACACAAACAGCAGGAGCAGCAGGCAGAGGGAGAAGTAGGCTCCCCGGTGAGGAAGGACCCGATGTGGAACTCAATCCCAGGACTCTGGGGTAATGATCTGAGCAGAAAGCAGCCGTTTAACTGACTGAGCCACCCAGGCATCTCCTTTTATTGCTTCTGGTGTGCTGGGATCCTCTAAGGTTAAGGGCCCAGGGCAGGAGCTCCCCATGCCCTGGTCTAAGCACTGATGCTGGGTTGTGATGCATTTGTTTAAAAGAATCCCCATTCCGTTATAAATCCCGGAGGGAGGTACAATTCCTGCAACAGCCCCCACTTTGGGGAAAAGGCAGCCCATACTCATCTCACCACTAGGGGGTGAGGTTGTTTCTGAAGCAAATCTGATCCCACTGACTGAACAACCCCCCACTGGCCAGTCCACCAGGCTCTTCAGAGTCCCTACAAGCAAGATACCTGTTCCACTTGATTCCTGGGCAGAGAAAATTGGTTGAAACACTTCAGTGGAGGCAGGAATGATTAGAGAGCCCGCACAAAAAAGGTGTGAGCAGTTCTGAGGTATAGGAAAGAAATCCAGCTTAAAGTGAAAAGACCAGGTTGAGCCATATCCCACCTTCCCTTGGCTTAGCCACAGGAACTGGCCAAGGCATTTAAACTCTCTGAGCCTCATGGGGCACCTGGGCAGGCGACTCTCGGTTCAGCTCCAGTCATGATCTCAGGGATCAAGCCCTGTGTCAGGCTCCACACTCAAAAGGGAGCCTACTTGTGGATTCTCTCTCCCTCTCCCTCTGCCCCACCCACTGCTCTCTCTCCCTCAAATAAATAAGTAAAGCTTTATTATGAAAAAAATAAATAAACTCTCTGAGCCTCTATTTCTTCTTCTGTAAAATGGGAATAATAAATCACAGTATCTATGCAGCGTACTTATACAGGGCTGCTCTCAGGATCAGATGGGCAAGTGTAAACTAGAAAAGCGAGGTTTATTAGAAACTATTGCTCCTGCTTGTATACCATTCACTGAGTTTGTTGAGTAATGCCACTTCATAGCTGTCATGAAAGAGATATAACTTCCTCCAAAGAGTTAAAGTTTCAGAATGGCTTACCCTCTGAGCTTATTAAATTCAAACTTATACGACAATAATAATATTATTCTAATAATACAAGTAATTATTTAATATTTTGTATAATACTGTAACAATCATAATAAAACAAGGGCAGATTTTTACCTTCAGCATAGCGGCTAATGATTTATGTAACATAAAGGGAGAAGTGCTGTGAAATTTCCCAAAATAAATGTAATACCTCTTCTATGTTCATGTCTACAGTTCAACCATCTGAGAGTTTTTCCTTTGGATTCAGCATTGCCTCTCTTCCTATGTTCCACTTTAAAAGCCAATAACCTTGAAAAGAATAATACATAAATTTACTAACATGTCAATACAAAGGTGCTTATCAGACAGTATACTTTCTTGACAGGATATGACAAGCCTAAAAGGCCTCTGGACCCGAGAAAGAAGGGGGGAGATGGAGAAGAAATGAGTTCAGAAACAGAAAGCAGGATGGTAGAACTGGTTAAAAGATAAACCAAAGGCAAACTGAAAGTCCCTCCCAAGATAATTCCTACCAACCTCTGATTTCACAACCTCATAACTTGGCCTAGTCTCAGGACAAAAAACAGAAAAGAAAAGAAAGAAAAAAAAGAAATTCCACACATCTCGTAGCATGCAGATATTAAGATTAAAGGAGAGGGACACCTAGGTGGCTCAGTCAGTTGAGCGCTTGCCTTCGGCTCAGGTCATGATCCCAGGGTCCTGGGACTGAGTGCTGCGTTGGGCTCCTTGCTCAATGGGGAACTGCTTCTCCCTCTACCTGCCTCTCCCCGCACTTGCGCACTCTCTCTCTGACAAATAAATAAATAAAATCTTTAAAAAAAAAAAGATTAAAGGAAAATGCCAAAATATGATAAAAATAGGTAACTCCTAAAAGGTAGGCATTACAATGTGAGCATTGTAGACAGGATTTTCAGAGGGCTAATAATTTCTCACAAAGAAACTGAGACATCCTCTTGAAAACTTTACCTGAAAGAAAAGTCTTCCCAGTTATAATGAACTTACAAACTAGAAGGGCTGAAAAAGTTTTCCAACTTTTTTAGTGAAAACAGATCTGTTTGAAGTGGATGTCCATGTCCTCCTTCATCTCACATTACTCCAGAACAAGCAGAAAAAAAACTAATCTGCGCCTGATAACTTTAAAAAAAATTGAAGAAAATCAAAAAGAAAGAAATGTCAGAGTAGCTTGCCAAGAGTCCTTTACAGGTAGTTCTTCTTAGAGCTGGCAAATAGGAAGACAGACACTGGCTCAGACCAGCCACAAATGAAACTCCTACTCCTTCTGAAAGGTATGTATCACCTGTAGCACGCTCAGCCACATAATCAATCTGTGGTAGACTGACTGTACCAATTCTCCACCTGTCCCTTTTCCATGACTTCTGCCATGTGATTTTGTAGGTCATCTCAATGAAGACACAGGACCTATTTCTTCACCCCTTCAATCACCCATGGGTTTCATCCAAGAGATGAGGCCTAGACCACAAGAGGCCTTGCAAGTTCCCACTTGCTCTCTCCTATACCTCTGAAACTGTCATGAGAACATACCCAGAATAGCCTGCTGGAGGCTGAGAGTCATGGAACAGCCATAATCAATGTGGTTGAAGTCAGCCTTAATCACCCAATAGCCAAGTGACCCCCAGATAAAAGTGCAAGCCCACCAAAGACTCTCCCACACATGAGTGAATCAGCCATGATCAGCCAAAACCAACCTTTAGGAACCTACAGTCAGCCAAGTCCCAGACGTGAGTGAGCCCAGCCCAGAGCAGCACAGCCACCTACCTAACCACCCCCAGATGTGTGAGCAATAGATCTTACTGTTGATTTAGACTAAGGGTTTGTGCTTGTTCATAATGCAGCTTTACCAGGGCAATGGATAATTGGTAGAGGGTCCTAGCTTTTAGGCTCCACTCTTGTTTTGGAGCATCCAGAAAATCAAAGCCACCGTTATGATACCTGACTACTCAATGGTTTTATGGGAGAGGCAACCAATTCACTTCTTGTAGCATTTTCCCTTTGTCTCCAAAAGGATGCAAGCACAGTGGTAACTCTGTGGTTATCTCCCTTGGCATCTTTCATCAGTAAACCAGTCCTAACCACATGAATCATGAAGATAATGAAAGAAAGAGGAAAGTATATGCTTATTAAAGATACTTGGTGGTAGCAGAGGATGGTTTATGTAAAAAATTGTAATGAAATATGTACATATGCATGGAAAAGTACCTCAAGGTCCCTTACATACTGAGGTTGCCAAAAAGTATTTTCCTAGGATGCTAGGTGAGATTATGGGCTAATGTTCTTTTTCTTGCCCGTGGTATCTGACTTCCCTGAACTGAACATGAATTTGTAGTTTTAAAAAGAGAGAAACATAAACCACGAAAGAAATAATAAAACTTCCGAAGAAAAAAAGAGCAAATATTTAAGTTTATTTTCAGGGCTTGAGCAGGTTATTATCATTCGTAGTTTATTTTGAGTCAATTATGCAGAACTGTTGAATGAAAATTAATTAGCTAAAATTTCAAAAGCAAAAATCAGGAGAAAATTTTGAAAAACAAACACAAACCCTTGCAGGCATATAAATAATTGCCAGGTGCACACAAATTTGCAATGTTTTTACAAAGGACAATGTACAAGCATTTTCTAATAAATTTTTGCCTACAGCACGGTCAGCAAACTTCTTCTATGAAGAGCCTGATAGTAAATATATGAGGCTTTTCAGGACAGACTGTCTGTTACAACTACTCTGCCATTGTGGCACAAAAGTGGCCATAGACAATCTGGATAAAGGGGCATGAATGTGTTACAATAAAACTTTATTTATAAAATCAAATGGCAGGCCAGATTTGGCCCATACCCATAGTTTGCTTACCTCTGGCCTAGACAAATTGGTGCCATAGCAACAAGAGCTTAAGATCATACTGACAACTTATGTCATAGCGATGAAATGTTCTCTGCTCCTGACAGTCCTTTGTCATACTTTTGCCTGCTGTCAAATCCTTTTCCTTCTTTATGTCTCAGTTTCCTCTTCAAGAAACCTGAGACTGCTTACCTTAGAAGTATGTTCTAATCACCTATTTATTTGTACTTCTCCATGAGGCCAAAAACACCTAAAGGCAAGATTATATACTAATCACTTTTATAACCTCAGAGCCTGGAAGAGAACCTGAACCGTAACAGATTCTCAATAAATGAATGTGAAGTGAGTGATTCAGTGAAACACAATCATATCAAGAGAAATGAGAAGACAAGACACAGACTGGGAGAAAAGATTTGCAAATGACATCTCTGAGAAAGGACTATTAACTAGAATACACAAAGAACTCTTAAAACCTAACAATAAGAAAATGAACAACCCAATTTTAAAAATGGGCAACAAATCTACACAAACACCTCACCAAAGAAGACTACAGGGTGCCTGGGTGGCTCAGTCATTAAGTGTCTGCCTCTGGCTCAGGGATCAGAGTCCCAGGTTGGGCTCCCTGCTCAGTGGGGAGTCTGTTTCTCCCTCTCCTTCTGCCCCTCCCTCCTACTTGTAAGCTCATGCTCTCTCTCTCTCTCTCTCTCAAATAAATAAATAAAACCTTAAAAAGAAGAAAAAGAAGAAGACTACAGAGGCAAATAAGCATATGAAAAGATGCTCAACATCTTATGTCATCAGGGAGAGAACAGCAGTGAGATACCACTACATAACTATTAGAACAGCCAATATCAAAAACACTGACAACACCAGATACTGGTGAGAATGCAGAGCAACAGGAACTCTCTTTCCCTGCTGGGGATATTGCAAAATGGTACAGCCACCCTGAAAGACAGTTTGGCAGTTTCATACAAAACTAAACATACTCTTTTTTTTTTTTTAAGATTTTATCTATTTATTTGACAGAGAGAGATACAGCGAGAGAGGGAACACGAGCAGGGGGAATGGGAGAGAGAGAAGCAGGCTTCTTGGTCACCAGGAAGCCCGATGCAGGGCTAGATCCCAGGACCCTGGGATCATGACCTGTGCCGAAGGCAGACTGAGCCACCTAGTGCCCCTAAACATACTCTTTTTTATACAATCCAGCAATTGTGCTCCTTAGTATTTACTCAAAGTATCCGAAAACTTATGTCTACACAAAAACCTACATACAGGTGTTTATAGCAGCTTTATTTATCATTGCCAAAACATGGAAGCAACCAAGATGTCTTTCAGTAGGTGAATGAATAAACTGTCATATACCCAGACAAAGGAATATTACTTTGTGCTAAAAAAAAAAATTGATCAAGGTATGAAAAAACATGAAAGAAACTTAAATGCACACTACTAAGTGAAGGAAGCCATTCTGAAAAGACAACATACTGTATTATGCCAACTATATGACATTCTGAAAAAGGCAGAACTATGGAGACAGTAAAAAGATCAGTGGTTATCAGGAGTTAGGGACAAGGGGGAGGGATGAACAGGGGGAGCACAGAAGGTCTTTAGGGCAGTAAAAATACTCTATATAATATTATAATAATAGATACATGTCATTACACATTTGTCAAAATCCACAGAATGCACAACTCCAAGAGTGAATCCTAATGTAAACTATAGACTTCGGGTGATAATGATGTGTCAAAGCAGGTTCACGTATTATAATAAATACTCTGGTAGGGAATGCTGATGGTGGAAGAGGATGGGCATGTGTGGGGCAGGGGGAGTATGAGAAATCTCTGTATTTTCTGCTAAATTTTGCTATACACCTAAAAGTGCTCTAAAACATGAAGTCTAGTCTAAAATACAAATACATCCTCACATCATTATTCCAAATGCTCACTCAGCCTTTTTCTATGGCCTTTAGGAGACATTAAAAGTTAATTACCCCATGAGGCAATGATTTCTTAGATCTGACACCAAAAGCACAAGTGGCAAAAGAAAAAATAGATAAACAGGACTTTATCAAAATTAAAAACTTTGTGCTGCAAATGTTATCATCAAGAAAGTAAAAAGCCATAAAATGGGAAACTATTTTTTATAAATCATGTATCTAATAAGGGACTGGCATCTAGAATAGGTGAAGAACTCTTACAATGCAATAATAAAAAGACAAATGCACCAATTTTTAAATGGGTAAAGGATTTAAATAGACATTTCTCCAAAGATGTACATTCTTAGTATAATAATAATGATGATTACAATTCACTATATGTTTAAAAAGCATTAAAATCATCCAAATAATTACATAAATATGGAGAGAGACTGATAATAAAACACAATATTGGGGCACCTGGGTGGCCCAGTGGGTTAAGCCTCTGCCTCCAGCTCAGGTCACAATCTCAGGGTCCTGGGATCAAGCCCCACATCAGGCTCTCTACTCAGCAGCGAGCCTGCTTCCCCCCCGCCCCGCCCCCCGCCTGCCTCTCTGTCCACTTGTGATCTCTGCCAAATAAATAAATAAAATCTTTTAAAAAAACAACAACAAAGACATGCTATTAAGAGAGAGTGCATTAAGTAGATACATTTAGGAAAAACCTTATAATCTTTTATCCCCCCACCACTGTACAATTTTTTTCTTTTACTTGTTTATTTTTAATTCTAGTATAATTAATACGCAGCGTTATATTAGTATCAGGTGTACAAAACAGTGTTTTAACAATTCTATACATTATTCAGTGCTGATCACAGTAAGTGTACCCTTAATCTGCTTCACCTATTTTTTTTTGAAGATTTTATTTATTTATTTGACAGAGAGATAGAGCACAAGTAGGCAGAGCAGCAGGCAGAGGGAGAAGGAGAAGCAGGCTCTCCAATGAGCAGAGAGGCCGATGCAGGGCTCGATTCCAGAAACCTGAGATCATGACCTGAGCTGAAGGCAGAGGCTTAACCCACTGAGCCACCCAGGTGCCCCCCGCCTTTAAAAAATTTTTAATTTTTTATTAACATATAATGTATCATTAGCCCCAGGGGTATAGGTCTGTGAATCGCCAGAAGAACCTGCTTTTTTGTTGTCTCTCTTTTTCTTTGCTTCCTGAATGCCACATATGAGTAAAATCTGGTATTTGTCTTTCTCTACTTATTTCACTTATCATTATACTCTCTAGACCCATCCATGTGGTTGCAAAGAGCAAGGTTCCTTTTTTACGGCTGAGTAATATTCCATTATATATGTGTGTATATATGTATATGTGTGTACATATGTGTATATGAATATACAGGTGTATATGTATATGTATGTAGGTATGTGTGTATATGTATGTGTATATATGTATACATGTGTGTATACACACATATATATCCATCCCGCTTCTTCTTTATCCATTCATCTATGAATGGACACTTGGGCTGCTTCTATATTTCGGCTATTGTAAATAATGTTGCAATCAACATGCCAGTGCATGTATATTTCTGAATTAGGGTTTTCATATTCTTTGGGTAAGTATCCAGTAGTGGAATTACTGGATCATGTCATAATTCCATTTTTAGTTTTGGGGGGAATCTCCATACTGTTTTTCCACAATGGCTGAACCAGTTTGCATTCCCATATCAACCATGCACAAAGGTTCCTTTTTCTCTACATCCTCACCAACACTTGTTTCTTGTAATGTACAATTTTAATAGTGACTATATATAATTCTAATTTCTTTTTTTTTCTAAGATTTTATTTATTTATTTGACAGACAGAGATCACAAGTAGGCAGAGAGGCAGGCAGATAGAGAGGGAGAAGCAGGCTACCTGCTGAGCAGAGAGCCCTGTAGGGGCCTACTTAGCCACAGCGACTCCATCTTGGTTAAACAGCCATTTTGTTGTTTATGCAGTAAAACTTAAACTGACCCTGCCCCCCTGCAAAGGGAACTTACTTAAAAGCAAGTCTGGGAAACCAGTAAAATATGGTCGACCAGTCCCTGATAACAGAGCCCAAATACAAGGACAGGTCAGGTCAGGTGGAGATAATAGACCCCAGAATGCAAGGATGAGTCAGGCCAGGTGGAGACATCCAATCAGTAAATCTCCCTAATCACCAAAGAATGTAAACCCCGCCTTTTGGGCACCAAACTAGGGCACCAATTCTGACCAGAGTGATAGGCTAGTTCAAACAGCTACTATAGGGTAAATTGTAATTCAATTGGCCACGTGCGTGTGACCTAACACGACTATGCAACTTGCTCTCTGTGTTACAGTCTCATTGGCCAGGCTCAACCACATGGCCTTTGCTCTATAAAAGCTAGTCTGTGAGGTTGGGGGTGGTCGCTCTCTCCGTAAGAGACAGCCCGGGCGGTCGGTTTGATTCTCCGTGCTGGCATGAAATAAAGCTTTGCTTGACCTTCGCTTTGTATCAGTCTTGCTCCTTTCATCACGGACCCCATCAAGCCCGATGTGGGACTTGATCCAAGGACCCTGAGATCATGACCTGAGCCGAAGGCAGAAGCTTATCCCACTGAGCCACCCAGGCATCCCCAGTTCTAATTTCTGCAAAATTTTTCAGTGTGTACTCAGTCATAACATTAAGTAAAATAAGCCTTAAGAATTGTATTCAATTTTTTGTTATTTAAAGAACCCCAAACCACTGCAGATATGAAAACATAGTGGGGAACTTCTAGGCCAATTTCTGCATGAAAGCGTGATGCTATAGAGATAAGTGGAAAAGGAAAGCCTCAAAGTTTCTTTAGTCCTTCAGACTGTGTCAATAACACAAACACTTGTCCTCAATTTTGACAACTCTGGGCTAGAGAAACTGAGATGAATCCTGGGCGTACCAAAAGGGGAGTCTTGGGGTAAGAGCTGGGCAAGACAGACCTACCTGTCTCTTCCTGCCTTCACACCACCAACAACAAACCTATGGGAACTGCCTTGATCTAAGCCAGAGTAGGAAAGGGAACACGTGCCAAATATTAAATAAATTTTGGAGTAATCAACTCTGAAGAGCAGTCATATACTTAGAATTTTGAATACTTTAAAAATACTTAGAAGTTATCATTGTTATGTTTGGGGGGGCATTTTAATCCTTTTTGGTCTAAGACAGAGGTGTTTAAATTGATAATAAAAACAAACTGTATTTTTATGTTTTTAAATGTTACATCTTTTTTTAAGTGTTAAAAATGACAATGTCAACTTTTCCTACCCACTTCACTGGTTATGAGTTCTATTTAAAGAAAACATCAGGGACGCCTTGGTGGCTTAGTCGGTTGAGCCAAAACGTTTGGCTCAGGTCATGATCCCAGGGTCCTGGGATCGAGTCCTGCATTGGGCTCCTTGCTCTGTGGGGAGCCTGCTTCTCTCTCTGCCTCTGCCTGCTTGTGTGCGCTCGCTCTCTCTCTTTCTGACAGATAAATAAATAAATAAAATCTTTAAAAAAAAAAAAGAAAGAAAGAAAGAAGAAAACCTCAGGTCCAAAATGGCATCAACTAGGACAAGTCACCAAACCAGGGCCTAATACCTAACCTAACTGCATTTTCAACCTCCTACAGAAATGGAGTCTTAACTGGTCAGGAATCTTCTGCTAAACACCAATGGTAATCTGTCACATGGTCCTCTCTATCCCTAAAAGGAAGATGAGGTAATCTACTTCCTAAGACCCCCGCCAAATGATGGTGACCTCACCTGAAATAATTCATTTTTTTGTGTTTATGACTTCCCTGTCTTACCTTTAAAAACCTTTCCCTTTCTGTAGCCCTTCGGAGCTCCCCTCTACTTGCTAGAAGGGATGCTGCCCGATTCATGAATTATTTAATAAAGCCAATTAGATCTTCAAATTTTCTCAGTTGAATTTTGTTTTTTAACGGTTCCATTTCCCAACAGACATCCACTAATTAATTTTTGTCAATCTTCATAGCAAAGTAAACAGACACGGAATTGCAAAAAGAGCTCTCCATTATTTTTTCAAAGTCTGTCTCCAGAGTCTTTTTATTTAAACAGAAAAAGAATGCATTCCCTTTAAATGAAATAGCACTTTGATTAATCAAAAATAGGGGATGAAAACATTATACTGGGTCCAGTCAACCAACAGCCAGGCTTTGTTTCCAGCTAATTAAAAAGTAAAAGAGAACCTGGTTTCCGTTCAATTATAATTGCGTTCCTTTCAACAACAGTGTGATAAGCTGAGGAATCATAACAAAATGTAATTACTCAATTCTAATATTTTCAATCATTCCAATTGTGTTTGATTCTACATTTCTTAAAGTTCTTGCATTACCCTCAACATTCTACCCTCAACAATCTTCCTTATTATCAGGGACTTCATAATTCCTAAAGCATTGGTTTCTGGCTTAAATAAGCATTTCACAAAAATTTTGCTCATATTAACTAGAAAAGAAAAAGATGCTAACAAAAGAATATACAAAGATGCTTTGAGAAAAAATTGTCAAAGACTTAGAAATAGGTAAAAGATTACGGAGTGTCCTTTCAGTGGAGTGCTCGGCATTTTCCAGGCAACCCTCCCAAGATGATTTAATTCTATAGGGGTGTGCAACTTTGATTGACTATGTTCCATTGATTAGGCTATTTTACAATTTTATTTTTTTACAACTTTTAAAAAAATATTTTATTTGAGAGAGAGAGGGAGGGAGAAAGCGAGCACAAGTGGGGGTGGGGTGGAGAGGGAGAAACAGACTCCCCACTGAGCAGAGAGCCCAACATGGGACACAGGACATGGGGCACAGGACTTCATCCCAGGACCCTGGGATAGCAACCTGAGCCAAAGGCCTATGCTTAACTGACAAAGCCACCCAGGCACCCTATTTTACAACTTCCTAACGTTAGAAGTTAAGTTACAGAAAACTGTCAGTAATGCAAAAATCATTGCCATTGATTGAAATGTAAACTAAGGGGTACCTGGGTGGCTCAGTCATAAAGTGTCTGCCTTTAGCTCAGGTCATGATCCCAGAGTCCTGGGATGGAGCCCTGCATCAGGCTCCCTGCTTGGCCAGGAGTCTGCTCTCTCTCTGTCTCTCTCTCAAATAAATAAATAAAATCTTAAAAAAAAAAAAAAAAGATTTTCAAAAAAAATTTTTAATGAAATGTAAATTAATTTTGTAGAAATATAACAAATTTCTGTGCTGTAGAAAGGATGACCTCAAATATTAGTTTTATAGGACATACAGGTCAGCACTGTCATACACACACACATATCACATATATGTCATAATGTATATAAATATAAATATAGATATATCACAAGCCACGTGTGTAATCTTACATTTTCTAGAAGCATGTTAAAAAAGGTAAAAAGAGATGAAATTCACTTTAATAATATATTTTATTTAACTCAATATGTTCAAAATACTGTCATTTCAATAAATAATCAACTTTTAAAATACAAGGTTCTTTTTTTTTTGTATGCTAAATCTTCAAATTTCAGTGTGTATTTTATATTTACAGCACATCTCAATTCATTTTAGCCATAATTCAGGTGCTCAATAGCCACATACGTGGTTGGTTAGTGGCTACCATACTGGATGGTGCAACTATAGTTTTTCTCTGTTTGCATAGGTCTGGACAGTTCAACCATTGCATCTTCTCATGCAACCATTTGCTAAAACAGTTTTGATATTAACTCTAGATATTTCTTCAGCACCTACCATATGCCTGGCTGTTCACTACTTACTAAGACAGGTATAAAAACTGTGTAATGAATGTCTCCTGCCATCAAAGAGTAAGGTGAGATAAGACATATAATCGTTAAAAATTTAGAAAACAAGACATCAGGGGGCACCTGGGTGGCTCAGTGGATTAAGCCTCTGCCTTCGGCTCAGGTCATGATCTCAGGGTCCTGGGATCAAGCCCCGCATCGGGCTCTCTGCTCTGCAGGGAGCCTGCTTCCCCCTCTCTCTCTGCCTGCCTCTCTGCCTACTTCTGATCTCTGTCGAATAAATAAATAAAATCTTTAAAAAAAAAAAAAAAAAAGAAAAGAAAACAAGACATCAAATAAATGAATTCTTGAATTTAGTGAATAACAGATAAAAAAAAATCAATACAGATATGCAAGTCAAGGAGGAAGAGACTTGGAAAGGGAGAATGGAGCCACAGATATGCAAAGCTTAATAAACAGGATGAGGAAGGAAAGGTGTAAGTTAGCGTTTGGACAAAACAAGAAGTTACTGGCCTGATTTCATCAAAGTATTTGGTTCAGATCATGGTTTTTGTACTATGTGGTTGCTCTTTGGTAAATAAATTAAAATAGCTTTAGAATGAAAACAGATCTTGTATGTTGTATGTTGTGTGATCTCAACCCTGTCCTAAAAATGTATTTTAAAAGACAGGAAGAAAACATTCAAAAATGGTCCCTAGATAACTGGATTGATTATGGTGGGGCAGAGGATGATCCTGCTTCTTTTAAGTTTATTATACTTTTCTTTTTTTCAATAATCATGTAATATTTTTATAATTAGAAAAAATATACTGTTTATAATATGTAAAGAAATTGCACTTATCTGATGGCTTCAGGAATTCATTCTTTATTAAATTTCTTTCAAAGATTTATTTTTTCTTTTTGTTGTTGTTTTTTTAACATTTTATTTATTTATTCATGAGAAACATTAAACTTGAGAAACAGAAGCAGAGGGAGAAGCAAGTTCCCCATAGAGCAAGAAGCCCAATGTGGGACTTGATCCCAGGATGACCTGAACCGAAGGCAGACACTTAACTGACCGAGCCACCCAGGCACCCCTAAAGATTTATTTGTTTGAGAGAGAGAGAGAGAGAGGTCTCCAGCAAGTTGGGGGAAGGGCAGAGGGATAGGGAGACGGACTCCCCACTGAGCCAGGAGCCCAGCATGGGGCTTGATCCCAGGACCTGGGACCATGACCTGACCTGAAATCAAGAGTTAGATGCTTAACCAACTGAGCCACCCAGGCACCCCGATGGCTCCAGAAATTCTGAAACAAGATTGTACAAATAGGTATGTCTAACCATTCCAGTATGTTCTCTTGATGTTTTAAAAACTAGAACAAGAGTCCAAGGCTTTTCATAACACATATTCCAGAACCACTGGCTATTGGACTGATAAACTATGGAGTAAGCTCTCACCCATTTTCCATGAATTTTGCCTTACTTGTGAGAAGAGTCAAGCATTTAGAGGAAGAAGGAGGAGGAGGAGGAGGAGGAGGAGGAGGAGGAGAAGGAGAAGAAGAAGAAGAGTTGCCAAGTATTACTCAAGTTAATCAATGACCATCTAGGGTTGATTTTACTTGTGGAAAAGCAACTTGCTAAAGGTGACTGCCTCATCTGTTAAGTAAGGTTCATGGCTAATGGTTTTGACAAGTAAAGCTGTTTAACTGCCCCAGGTGGCTCACTTGATCACTCATCCTCTGCTAGCCATGCAACTGACGGGAATTTTAAACATAGCTTGCATCTTGACCTTTGTCTTTATGATTTAGTTTGTCATATTTTCCAGTTAACTTGACCACATAGCCTTTGAAGAATAATGGGATCCTTTACTTGTGCTTTGCCTACTCTACCTCTAGCAAAATCATTAAGCATGTCTTATCCTTATTTGCTTTTGATATTTACTAATTACTAATAACCACTGCCCTTTGTCTACTTCATTCTCTCGTTCAGATTCTTTCCACCTAACTCAGCTATTTCTTGTCTTTTCTGCACATTCTTCTGCTTTAGCTCAGTAGTTTCAAGTTGACTTCTTGAAATGAGTCTGGCACATTTCAAAATGCTAGAACATTTAGTAGATTTATAATGAGATGGCTCTTTAAGTGTGATAACTCCTTATCAATCAGTAAAGTTAGCAATATTTACTGATCAACCACTGTATTTATGGATTTATGGAACTACAGGGATTTTTTAAAGCAAAGGTGAATCTAAAGAAGTCCTGACTAGTTTGCTTATACTCATGGAGTGAAGCAGTGAGGAAAAAAAAAGTGTGAATTTATAGCATACAAATATATATGAGTTCACTACAGTTTCTGCATGCTAATGAAAATAGGGGAGAAAATATAAACATCCAACAGGGAAATGGTGGAGGTAATTATATATATCTAGACTGAAATACCATGCAATTATTTGAGTACTAATTGTGATATCATTTACTTACCAAGAATAGCCTTTTAACATTACTTGCTCTTACATACATGATCTCACTCACTTTCCTATCTCTGGATATTCAATAATCTTTTGTTACCTGGATAAGATACCTTTTCTATCCTCTCCCTGCCCCCAACCAATCTCCATGACTCCAAATCCAAATGCTAGGCATTTATCAAGAAACATGTATTTAACAAGCATTTGTTGTGTACCCTGCCAACTGGCGCCTGCTCTCATGGGGCTCATGGTCAAATAATTACACTAGTATATGATTATAAATGGAATGAGTGCTGTGAAATAAAGAAATGGTTATAAAAGACAGTAATCTAGGGAAGGCTTCCCTATGGAAGTGACACCTGAGTTGGGATCCAAAACACAAGGAAGATTTATGAAGCACTGGAGGAGCAGGGTGAGGACAATGTGTGCTATGACCCTGTTACAGAAAATGCATCGTATTTTCAGAGAATTGAGAAAAGGTCAGTTTGGCTATGACACAGAGAATGATGAAAAAGTACTCTGAGAAGAGGTGGAGCAGTAAGCAATACTGGAGCTGTGTAAGACTGTGGTTTTTAATACAGAACAATGGAAAATCACTGAAGAACTTCAAGGTCAAGAAGTGGAGGGGGCATGTGATCACACTTGCACTTTGAAAAGATGGTACTGACTTCTGTGTGGAGACTGGATTGGAAAGAGACCAGGGTGCACACTGGGAGACCAATGAGGAGTCTACCACACTGGTCTGGGTGATAGTTCTATCTTTACCTAGGGAGCAGGCTGTGGAAATAGAGAAAAAGGACAGAGATCTCAGAGGTATTTAAAAGATACAGTTACTAGGGCTTGGTAACAGACCACAATAAAGAATGAAGGAGGGGCCCCTGGGTGGCTCAGCGGGTTAAGCCTCTGTCTTCGAATCAGGTCTCCATCTCAGGGTCCTAGAATAGAGCCCCACATCGGGCTCTCTGCTCAGCAGGGAGCCTGCTTCCCCCTCTCTCTCTGCCTGCCTCTCTGCCTACTAGTGATCTCTTTCTCTCTCTGTCAAATAAATAAATAAAATCTTTAAAAAAAAAAAAGGACGAAGGAGAGAAGTACCCAGGATGAATCCTGGGTTTCTGGCTTCTGGAATCAAATGAATGGTGGTGTCATTCATTAGAAGATGAGGTTCAAAACCGATGATCGTGACTTTGGTTATGTTTGACCATCCCGTCATGGGCTTATAGATAATTACTGAAATAACGGCATAGATGAGATTACCCAGGAGAAAAGGATCGGGTGATAAGAGAGGAAAAGTCTGACCTGAGCCTTGAAGAACCCCAACACTAGATGGAAGATGCAACCACAGAGTCAGAGAAAGAATGGTCAGAGAGAGGAACAAAACCCCCAGAGCGCAGTGCCTCCAAACCAAGACAAAGTGTGTCCAAAGTCTTCCATAGGGGCACCTGGGTGGCTCAGCCGGTTAGGCGTCTGACTCTTGATTTCAGCTCAGGTCATGAACCTCGGGATCCTGAGATCAAGCCTTGCATTGGGCTCTGCACTCAGCAGGAAGCCTGCTTGAGGATTCTCTTTCCCTTCTCCCTCTGCTCCTCCCCGGGCACATGCTTGTGCTCTCTCCCTCTTTCTCTCTCAAATAAATAAATCTTTTTTTTTTTTAAAAAGCCTTCCATAATCTTCCCAAACAATGGTGGATGGTCAGCCCAAAAACTTCTAGCTAAGCCTTTTTCATAGCACCTTTTCCTTTTTATTTTACTTTGTATTCCTTTTCACATGTATACTATAGCTATTTGTGTACGTATCTTACTACCACTATTATAGTATAGGATGTTTAAAGGCAGAGACTGCTCCTTGTTTATCTTCGTATCTGTGATAAATTGTGCAGAATACTGAATATGTGGCACATTCAGTAATTATTTGGTAAATGACTGATGAGATGATAAGCCATTCAAAATTTAGCTGCGAAGTAAAAAAAAAAAAAAAACCTGTAGTATTCAGCGATGTTAATGACTCACTCGGAAGTAAAGTCTTAGAGATGCACCATATTGAAAGAATCTAAGATAAGGACATGCAGTATTTTCAACAATACTCATTAATGCCATGGAAGTAAAAAGAAAGCCAAATTTGTAGTCTACCTATAATTAATATAGCTACAGTCTACAGCATTGTTTGACATACACCTTTCAAAGGTGGTTGGGACCAACAATCATTTCCAAGTCTACAGTGATAAACTAAGTGCAGGCTGTAGTAGTTATGTGGTCAATTTATGTGACAATTCCTTCATTAAGAAACTTCAAAAGTTGTGGTGGGAGGGCAGAGGGGATTTCAGAACCGTTTGAGCAGAAAAATTATTCGTACCACTAGAAATCTGTGTCGAAAGCATGAATGTCATTAGAATAACTCAACTATAAGAGGTTGTCAACAGGTTTCCATGTGAATAATCTATTTATGTCTCTGCATTACAGCCCTTTCTTCCCATTGCTGGCCCCCCTTTCAGAAACAGGGTCCAATCAGTGTGGCCGGAGCATTTATGGAAAGCTTCATGAAATAAGAAGGACCTGAGTGGGCCCTGAAGAAGGGGAAAACCTTTGGCAGATACAAGAAGAAGAGTCAAGCACATTAGCGCTAAGCAGTGGAGCTGAGAAACAGTACGAGGCCTGGTAGATGCTGGCCACAGTAACAGACTGAGCTGGGAGGAAGTGCAAGGTATGGTCTGGGGAGCCACATTAAAAAGGTTTGTGAATGTTTGATGCATGAGTTTAAATATTATTCTGCAGCTGGTGGAGAATCCGTGGTGCAATCCTCCTCAACTGGATAGGAAGGGAGAAGGAAGAGAACAGAGTTTTAGCATCAGACAGGGAACTCTTCTCAACTAAACAGGGCCCCTCCTGCTACAGTTGAAAACCACTGCTATAAGACAAAACCACTCAGATAAAACCCTTAAAGGCGAAGAAAGGCTCTTGACTAGGATTTAACAGCAGTAAAGTGATAACTTATGGTAAGAAACCAACCCTCTCACTCCCTGGCTTTGTATTCACCTTTTTGTTATCTCATTTTGATGAGCTCTATACCTTCCCCCACAGTACTTGTCTCCCTCACTCTTTAGCTGAACGACAGACAACTCAGTGAAAATCTTTTTCTTTGTATTTCCATGGCAGAGTGGATACAGACTGACATTTCCCAGAATTACATTAGAAACCACTAGGAGAAAGAAAACAAAAAGATAAGAATAATGCAAAAAGAGTCAATTTTCCCAAGTACAGAGCTGGGGTCCGAAGTTCCCTAAGATAGGTAATGTCATCAAAGCAGTGAGCCTGAGAGGTACCACTGTCAAAGAAGCATCTTCCAACCAGGAACCCCAATCTCTACATAAAGGAATGCAACCACAAGGACCACACAACTCTTAGTTAAACCCTCTTTCCAGACCCTCTTCCTTTCCAGTTTTCAGGCAACCCCAAATCCCAGGAGCTTTTCCCTGTCCTACCTAAGAAGTCACTCTCATACATGCTGTCTAATCCCACCACTCTGCCACCTTGACTGTATCTCTTTTCCACAAACCATCATACATATCACCTCCTAAAATATCACGAAGTCTGTGCTACAAACAACCATACCACTACACTTCTCTCTCTCTCTCTCTCTCTCAATCTCTCTCTGCACACCCCCCTTTCCCTCCTCAACCTGGGCCTTTTTTGAAAACTCTGTTGCAAGAAAGCAAAGACCAAAGGCTGTGAATGTCATACTTTCACCTGAGAGTCATTGTTTCCACTTCTTCATCTGACTCTAAGCTATGTGACCACCAAGCTCTGCCCGCGCTTCAGCATCCAGGAAAAATGCCTATGTTCACAAATCCAACCTCATTCTGTTTCCCTTACCTGCTGGAGACCTCTGGCCAAGCTCCAGATTCCTGATGGAGGTACACACTTACTCCACATCTGAAGAAGGGCAGTGGTTGACGTGGTCTGAAGTGTTGGGGTTCGGAGCCAACAGCCAAGAAAGAATTCTTGAGATGTCTTTGGCATAAAAAGGTGCTTTTATTAAAGCATGGGGACAAGACCCGTGGGCAGAAAGAGCTGCACTGGGGTTGTGAGAAGTGACTGACTGTATAAGAATTTTTAACCTATGGAGGAGAGACTGATGTTAGGCCTCCAAGAAGCTGAGTCTATAGGTTTCTGGAGATTGCTTTTTTCTTGTAAATCATTAAGACAGTTGCAAACTGATGGAGACTCAGGTCCTGCATGACTGTGATCTCTATCAGTTCACCGTTTGTTTTTCCCCTTTTGTTCTAGGGCAGCCAGGAATCCCTGAGGAACATCACACATATTCCGTCTCGGGGGAGGACTGCGGGGGCGTGTTAGCTTGTGCTTTGCCCTCGGCTTGCCTTCTGCTCCCTCATCACTGGTGACTGGCACCCTTGAACATCCAATTAATGATACAGATCACATCCCCCAAACTGATGTGGGAAACAGAGGCAGAAGAAAAGTTATTAAATTTCCTTACTATCTAGAGTCCACTGACAGTCCTTGAAACAGGCAGAGTGACCTTCCTCTAGGGACTCAACTGCCTGCACATTAACACTTTGCTAAGGGCAAAAGGCAATCCTAGCCTGACTGACCCCTACCCCCAACCAGGATCCTGTAAGTCTACTTTAACATATAAAAATTCCTTTAGGAACTTCCTTTATCTTTAAACCCTCCAAGATACATGCTGGCAATCATCCCCAAGCACACGGCCCACCATGACTAAGGTTTTATTCAACGGTAATAAATGACCTTTTCCCAACAACAGCTAGCCCCCCTCAAGGTCCTGGAAACCTTGCTTCCAAAATTCCTTAGAGACTTATGCTATCCCTGATCCCCTCCCAAACTGCAAGTATATAATGGACCACTCCTCACAACCCCAGGGCAGCAGCTCTTCCTGCCCACGGGTCCTGTCCCCGTGCTTTCATAAACCACCATCTTGCACCAAAGATGTCTCAAGAATCTTTTCTTGGTCATTGGCTCCAGACCTCACCCCACTGAACCTCACCTATATTCTAAAACTTCATCAAAACCACCTGCTCTGCCACCCCTGAAATAACTCTCTCAACATATTCTATACCTCCTCTACTCCCAGCACCACCAACACTTCCATCATGTATCTGGAAAAGATGTTTTCATAGAATTTCACAATAACAATTCCTTTACTTTATTAGAAGACTAAGATACTGAAATAAAGCTGAGCAACACTGAGAGGAAGGAAAAGAGAGAGAAACTTACGTAACTTAGTGGCAAAGGTCTGTTTTGAGAAGGACCTGTTAAGTTTTTATGAACTTCCTTTCAGTGGATTTTTTTTCAGCCAAATATATTAGAAAGTTATAGGTACAACAATGCCACCAGGAACTCTTAGTGTTCACCTGGAAGTGGGCACCAAGCATAATCTCCTACTCAGACTTGCAGCCAAGTTGAAAAGGGAAATCAGCTCTTGTGTGGATCATTTCCAAACATGACCACCAAAAATTCCCTCTATCCCTGTACACACATGTCACTCCTCCCATCAGAGGGGGAGGCTATTTTCCCCTGGACTGGTCTTGTAACTTGCTTTGGTCAATAAAATGAGACAAGAGTGACATTCTAGTACTCCTAAGAACTATAAGAACTTTAAGGCCTTAAGAAGACTTGTAGTTTAAAAAAAAAAAAAAAAGACAACTTGTAGTTTTGAGGCATCTGGATGGCACTGTCTGTTAAGCATCCAACTCTTGGTGTCGGCTCAGACCATGATCTCAGGGTCATGAGATCAAGCCCTGCATCCGGCCTGTGCTCAGTGCAGAATGTGCTTGGAATTCTCTCTCTCTCTCCTTCTGCCCCTCCCTCTTGTGCATTCTCTCTCCCTCTCTCTCTCTCTCTCTCTGTCTCTCTCAAAATAAATAAATAAATCTTTTTAAAAAGAGGAATTGTAGTTTCTGTTTTTGTGTTTTTGGGAATCAGCTAACTGGTTAAAAAGTTCAGGTTACACCGCTAAATCAGGAGAGGCCTAACCAGCCCCTAACCATTCCAGCAGAGGCCAGATGTGTATGTGATACCATCTTGGACATTCCAGCCCCAGCTGAGCTCCCAGGTGAATACAGCCAACACCACATCTAGCAGAAAAACTACCTAGTGGAGCCCAGCCAACTCTCAGAATCCATGAGAAATAAGAAGCTGTTATTGTGTTAAGCCATGAAGTTTTGAGGAAGTTTATTACACCATTATATCGATAACTGAGACTTATTTAAAAATTCAACCCATCTCAGTCAAGGATATCAATGAGTCTGGATCCCAGATTTCTTCTTAATTTGCCCAGTTTTTGTTTGAATGGTCCTTTTGTTACTTGTTCTATATTGATCTCAACCATGAATTCAAGACAGTTCTGACTTCAAATATTATGTCCTATATTTCCCATAAGAACAAAGTTACTAGAGCTAACTCTGAGTTCAGGAACCCTGACTACATTTTTTATTCCCTTAATATAGCTAATGCTTTAACTTCCTCTGATTCTGAAGATACGTTGGATTTTATTATTGGCCTAAATTTTAAATTTTACTTTCAAAATGTCCAGTGTCTGTAGTTGCGGTGATAATCTCCCTTTGAATTTGTTTTGCAAGTTTATTCATGCTTTTCAAATGTAAATTCAACGTGAGAGCAGTGTGTAGTTAGATAATAGCATTCATCAGATGTCGCCACTGAAAGGGAAGGATCCTCAAGGGATTCAGCTCTAATCCTTCTCTCCTCCTTACTCTCTACAGTCTGTGTGTGACTTATTCAGAGCCAGTGACTTCAATTAGCATACGTAAAATGATGACTCACAAAGCCAGACTTCTGATTTGGACTTCTCTCCTAGGATTCAGATACGGTTCCAAATGTCTACCAGGTATCTCTACTTGGATGTTCCACAGGCTTCCCCTGACTCAATGTCTCCAAATGAAACTCACTGTCCTCCAAAACTTATTCTTTCTTAATCCTTCACTCACTGAATGACAGCATTCTTCCAGAAATCTGGCATGTGAGTCTCCCCACCAGACCAGGAGCCCTAAGTCCCATTCATCTCCATATCTCCAAATCTTAGTGCTCACTGAGCATTCTTTCAATTAATAATTAATAATTAAAGGAAAACTGTTTCATTCTGGTTTTAGTTACCCCAATGAGAAAGATCAGCTCCTGTCTAACCCAACTAAATGTGTCAATACATCATCTAGTCACGTCCAAGGCAAAACTTATGGGAACCAAATGAGCCACCACAGGCCACATACGCTTGGGAAGATCTTGGCCTTGGGACACCCACGATGTACAGCCTCCTTTACCAGGACTAATAAAGTTCATTTGAAAAGGTTAAATGATGGACCCATTGTCTCAGTTCCCAAGCCCCTAAGGGACCAGAACTCTGTTTTGAGCAAAGTGTATCACCCTCCTAATTACAGGAATGAGACATTTTCCTGGTAACTCATGCTGCCATGTCCCCAAGTTATTTTTGTACTTCATAGCTAAACAATATCAAATGGTGCTACCTTTTGGGAAATAAGCTTTCAAGGTGATTTTTTTTCTGATTACAAATTCTAGCCAGTTCCAAGAATTCAATGTCAACTCAGTTCAAATTTATGGTTTCTTTAAGGCACTGTGATGTTAATCCCTCCTTATTGTTGGGTGAGGTACGCTAGCCTAAGTCCTGCCTGGCTGATTACGTCCCACTTTCACCCTGTGTAGCTCTGGAAGTCCAACCTGCTTCAGAGCCAAACCAGTCTGGGTCACAGGTATTTTGAGTTTGTCTCTACAGCCTAAATGTCTTTCATTTTCTTGGTAGGATGGTAAGTGACAGCTTTGTGGTCAATATTTTTAACACTTATGTCTATAGGGGCACCTGGGTGGCTCAGTTGGTTAAGCATCTGCCTTCGGCTCAGGTCATGATCCCAGATGATGGGATCAAGCCCCGCATTGGGCTCCTTGCCCTGGGGAGCTTGCTTTTCCCTCTACCTCTGCCAGCCGCTCTCACCCCTCCCCCCAAGCCGCTTGTGCCCTCTCTCTGTCAAATAAATAAATAAATTTTTTTAAAATAAATATTTATTTATTTAACATTAGAGATAAAAATTATCTCTGTAATAAATGCTTTTATATTCCAGATTAATTTATAGCATCTTAAATAATAAATGTTTTGATTTGACAATTTTTTATGAAATCAGGTATACATGAGACATACTCTGAGTTTATAATTCTAATTTTTTTTAAGATTTTATTTATTTATTCAACAGAGATCACAAGTAGGTGGAGAGCAGGCAGAGAGAAAGAGGGGGAAGCAGGCTCCCCACTGAACAGGGAGCCCAATGCGGGGCTCAATCCCAGGACCCTGAGATCACAACCTGAGCTGAAGACAGAGGAGCTGAAGACAGAGGCTTTAAGCCACTGAGCCACCCAGGTGCCCCACTGAGGCACCCCAGGTGCCTCTAAATTCTTAAAAGTAACTTTGTTTTTCATTCAAATACATTTGCTTTTCTGGAGTTTGGGGTGATTATAATGGGTTCATTCGAAATATTCATTATTGCCTTCCCTGCTGATAGTGCTCTTGCAAACATGGTGAATGTTCCTAAAACCTGCTAGACTTTCTGTAAGAAGTGTGGCAACCACCAACCCCACAAAGAGACACAATACAAGAAGGACAAGGATTCTCTGTATGCCCAGGGAAAGAAGCATTATAACAGTAAGCAGAGTGTCTATGATAGGCAGACTAAGCCGATTTTCTGGGAAAAAAAACCCTAAAACTACAAAGAGGACTGTGCTGAAGCTTGAATGTGTTGAGTCCAACCACATATCTAAGAAAATGCTGGCTATTAAGAGATGCAAAAATTTTGAACCGGGAGGAGATAAGAAGAGAAAAGGCCAAGTGATCCAGTTCTAAGCTTCATATTTGGTTTTATGAAGCTGATAAAATCTTGAGATTATGTTCAAAATGAAAAAAATTCTCTTTATTAAAATAGCACTTGCTAATCTCATAACATTTGAATAAAAAAAGAAATTTAATCTCCCTGAAAACAATTTTTGGCATTAAAATTCATTACATCTGTTTACATAGTTATGGGGAAAACTCAACAAAAACTACCGATCTATTTAACATCTTGTGCTTGATGAAACACATTAGAACACGAAATACCATACTTTGGAACACAAATACACAGTCAAAAGACAGGTCCTTTCATTACCAGGCTGTGTTACACTACTTTTATAACAAATCTTATCTTCTCCCCATCTTTTGCCTTTCCATATACATAGCCTATAAAACTGTGTGATTATAAACTGAACTAACTAGGGAGGGAAAATTTAACACATCTGTGAAATGAGCATTATAAATAAATCAATGCCAATGTGCTATCAGCAAAGGTCTTAACAGATCCACTCTACTTAATGAAATAAAATGAACACAGTAACAGATTTACATGAGAATGGATAAAGTTCAAATATCAGAAAATAACAATTCAGTTTAGCAAATCTTTTCATTAAATTCTAAAAGTATTCTTTAGATCTTTAAATGTAATGCATTTCCTATCAAAATCCAACTGCCTTTTCTCCTCAGAAATTAACAAACTGATCTTAAAATTCATACAGAAATGTAAAAAAACAAAAATGAAAACCATAATAGCCAAAAAAAAATCTGGAAAAGAAGAATAAAGTTGGAAAACCCACATTTCCCAATTTCTAAATTTTTTTCTTAAAGATTTTATTTATTTGCCAGAGAGAGAGTACACACAAGCAGGCAGAGAGGCAGGCAGAGGCAGTGAGAGAAGCAGGCTCCCTGCCGAGCAAGGAGCCCGATGTGGGACTCGATCCCAGAACCCTGGGATCATGACCTGAGCCAAAGGCAGCTGCTTAACCAACTGAGCACCCAGGCGTCCCCCAATTTCTAAATTTATTACAAAGCTACAGTAATCAAGAGAGAACTATAACCTGGCGATTCACAGACCTGTACCCCTGGGGCTAATAATACATTATATGTTAATAAAAAGAAAAAAAAAGAGAGCGAGAACTGTAGAACTGGCATACGGAGATATATACATATATATATATATATGTATATATATATATATTTTTTTTTAAATAATAATGGAATAGAATTTCAAGTCAAGAAATAAGCCCTTACACTTATAGTCAATTGATTCTTGACAAGAATAGCAAGTGGAGGAAAGACAGTCGTTCTCCACACCTGGAGAGGGAAAACATGCAAAAGAATGAGGTAGGACCCCTACCTCACACTATACAGAAAAATTAATTTAAAATGGATCACAGACTGGGGTGCCTGGGTGGCTCAGTTGGTTAAGTGGCTGCCATCAGCTCAGGTCATGATCCCAGGATCCTGAGATTGAGTCCTGCATCGACCTCCTGGCAGAGGAACTCCCTGCTTCTCCCTCTGCCTCTCTCTCTGTCATGAATAAATAAAATCTTTTTAAAAAAAGGATCATAGACCTAAATGTAGAAGTTAAAACTATAAAACACTTAAAAGACATCATAAACATACATTTTCATGCCCTCTGGTTAGAAATGATTTCTCAGACACAACACCAAAAACACAAGTGACAAAAGAAAAATAAATAAATCAGACATCATCAAAATTAATAACTGTATGCTTCAAAGTACACCAACAAAAAAGCAAAAATAAACCCACAGAGAAAAAGAAAACATTTGCAAATCATATATCCGACCGGTATCAAAAAAATACAAAAAAAAAAAAAAAAAAAAAAAACAAAACTCTTACTACTCAATAATAAAAAGACTAATAATTAAAAAGATGGGCAAAGGATGTGAATAGACATTTTTCCAAAGAAGATATACAAATGACCAATAAGCACATGAAAAGATGCTCAAGATCATTAGTCATCAGAACCACTATGAGATACCAATTCACACCCACCAGCATAGCTATAATCAAAAAGATAGGCAAGGGGCACCTGGGTGGCTCAGTGGGTTAAAGCCGCTGCCTTCAGCTCAGGTCATGATCTCAGGGTCCTGGGATCGAGCCCCGCATCGGGCTCCCTGCTCAGCGGGGAGCCTGCTCCCCCTTCTCTCTCTCTGCCTCCCTGTCTACTTGTGCTCTCTCTCTGTCAAATGAATAAATAAAATCTTTAAAAAAAAAAAAAAAGACAATAACAAAGGCTGTAGAGGATGTGGAAAAATTGGAACCCTCATACACTGCTGGTGTGAATATAAAATGGTACAGCTGCTTTGAAAAACAGTTGAGCGATTCTTCAAAAATCTAAAAATTATGTTGCCATATGATCCAGCAATTTGACTCCGAGGTATATACCCAAGAGAAATACAAACATAAGTCCACATAAAAACTTGCACATAGGGACAGCTGGGTGGCTCAGTCCGTTACGCACCTGCCTTTGGCTCAGGTCATTCAGCAGGGAGTCTGCTTCTCCTTCTCTGTCTACCTCTCCCCCAACTGGTACTGGTTCTCTCACTCTCTCAAATAAATAAATAAAATCTTTAAAAACAACAACAACAAATTGCACACAGGGATACCTCAGTGGGTCAGTCAGTTGAGTGTCTGACTCTTGATTTTTGCTCAGGTCATGATCTCAGGGTCCTATAATCAAGCCCAGAGCCAGTCTCCATGCTTAATGGTGTGTCTGCTTTCCCACTCCCTCTGCCCCTCCACACCCCAGTCCCCACTCTCTCTCTCAAGTAAATAAGTACTTTTTTTTTTTAAACACTTGGTGGCGGGTCCCTGGGTGGCTCAGTTGGTTGGGTGACTGCCTTCCGCTTGGGTCATGATCCTGGAGTCCCGGAATCAAGTCCCACAGCAGGCTCCCTGCTCAGCAGGGAGTCTGCTTCTTCCTCTAACCCTCCCCGCTCTCGTGCTCTCTCTCTCTCTCTCTCTCTCAATCTCTCTCCCTCTCTCAAATAAATAAAAATCTTTTTTAAAAAGTTTACAAAATAAAAATAAATAAACACTTGGGGCACCTGGGTGACTCAGTTGGTTAAGCATCTGCCTTTGGCTCAGGTCATGATTTCAGGATCCTGGGATCAAGCCCCGAGTCAGGCTTCCTGCTGTGGGGGTCTGCTTCTCCCTCTCCCTCTGCCTTTCCTCTGCTCGTGTGTGTGCTCTCTTTCACTCTCTCTCAAATAAATAAAATGTTAAAAAAAAAAAAAACCCACCTGTACACAAATGTTCATAGCAGCCCCATATCAAAATAATCAAAAAGTGGAAACAACCTAAATATCCATCAACTGACAAATGGTTCAAGATTTGGTACATTCACTTTTTTAGTGCTCTTGGGCCCAATTCCAATGTGTCTGTTCGGGGGGGGGGGGGGGGGGGGGGATGGTTCCCACAGAACATTATGCAATTCTCAGACACCCTGCTGGGGTTCAACTCAATTCTAACACTACCCACCCAAGACAGCTTCAGATTCCACAGGTTAAGGGGTCAGTCCTGCTCCCTCACCCCACTTCAGACAGCATTTGCAACCCCAGGTCGTTATCTATGCTTCTGACTGACTGGCTACAGACTGGAGTCTCTAACAATCCCTTCCAACTCAGGATGCCCAGTTCGGGTTGTTCCAGGTACATCTGACCAACTGGCTATAAATTAAAGGTTCCCGTAACTTCCTCAGAAATTAACTGAAAGAGGTTTAATTAATTTGCTAGAGCAGCTCACAGAACACAGCAAAACATTTTTTCCTTTTTTCTTTGTTTTTTTTTACTAAATAGCCAGTTTATTATAAAAGGATATAACTCAGGGCACCTGAGTGGTCCAGTCAGTTAAATGTCTGCCTTTGGCTGAGGTCATGATCTTGAGGGTCCTGGGATCCAGCCTCCCATTGGACTCCTTGCTCAGTGGGAGTCTGCTTCTCCCTCTCCCTCTGCCTCCTGCTTGTGCTCTCTTTTCTCACTATTTATCTTTATCTCAAATAAATAAATAAAATCTTAAAAAAATAAAAAAGGATTTAACTCAGGAACAGCCAGATGGAAGAGATACACAGGGCAAGGCGTGGAGAAAGGGTACAGAGCTTCCATGCTCTCTACAAACTAACCACTCTCCCAGCACCTCCACTTGTTCACCAACCCAGAAGCTCTCTGAACCCTGCCCATCATTTCATGATTTTGATGGAGGCATGATTGATTATAGAACTGGCCAATGGCAACTGATTCAACTTCTAGCCCTCCCCTCTCCCCAGAGGTCAGTGGTTGAGACTGAAAGTTCCAACCCTCCAATCACCTGGCTGGCTTCCCGGGCAACCAGCCCCCATCATCAGGTGTTTTCCAAAACCGACCTCATTAACATAACAAAGGACAGAAATCCCAAGGTGTTTTTTTTTTTTTTAAAGATTTTATTTATTTATTTGACAGACACAGATCACAAGCAGGCAGAGAGGCAGGTAGAGAGAGAAGGAAGCAGGCTCCCCGCTGAGCAGAGAGCCCGATGCAGGGCTCGATCCCAGGACCTTGGGACCATGACCTGAGCTGAAGGCAGAGGCTTTAACCCACTGAGCCACCCAGGCGCCCCTAGAAATCCCAAGGTTTTTAAAGAAGATTTATTTATTTGAGAGAGAGAGAGAGAGAGAGAGAGTGCTTGCACACATGTGCTCACGCACATGCTACTGAGGGGAGGGGCGCAGAGAGAATCTCCAAGCAGACTCCCCAGAGGCCGATGTGGGGCTTGATCTCACTATCTATGAGATCATGACCTGGGCTGAAACCAAGAGCTGGATGCTTAACGGACTGAGCCAACCAGGCAGCCCAGGAAATTCCAAGGTTTTCAGTAGCTCTGTACCAGAAAGGGGGTGGGGGGGCAAAAACTATAAGGGTCTACTTAACCAGAGAGACTCTATCTCGGTTAAATAGCCATTTTGTTGTTTATGCAGTAAACTTAGATTGACCCTGCCCCCCCCCCCAAGAGGAACTTACTTAGAAACAAGTCTGGGAAACCAGTAAAATATGGCCGACCAGCCCCTGATAACAGAGCCCATATACCAGGACGTGCCAGGTCAGGGGGAGATAACAGAGCGCAGAATGCAAGGATGAGTCAAGCCACGTGGAGACATCCAATCAGTAAAGCACCTCCCTAACCATCAAAGAATGTGGGCCCTGCCTTTTGGGTGACTTTTGGGCGCCACTTCTGACCAGAGTGATAGGCTAGTTCAAATAGCTACTATAGGGTGAATTTAATTCAATTGGTCACCCGCGTGTGACCTAGCATGACTATGCAACTTTCTCTGTGTGTTAACAATCTCATTGGCGACCTGTGTGTGGGCAGGCTCAACCACATGGCCTTTGCTTTATAAAAGTTAGTCTGTGAGGCTGGGAGGGGTCGCGCTCTCTGCTGGAGACCGCCCTGTCCGGTTGGTTTGATTTTCGATACTGGCACGAAATAAAGCTCTGCTTGACCTTCGCTTTGTATCAGTCTCGCTCCTTTGATCACGGTCCTAACAAAACCATATCTATTATCAAACACAACATCACTTCTGTACAATGGAGTATTATTTGGCAATAAAAAGAATAAAGTACTAATGGGTAAAACTTGAAAACATTATGCCAAGTGGTAAGTGAAAGAATTCAGTCACAAAACACATACTAAATGATTCCATTGATATGAAATGTCCAGAACAGGCAAATCCATAGAGACAGAAAGCATATTAGTGATTTCTTAGGGCTTGGGGAAAGAGAAGGGTGGGAGTGGGGAGTAACTGTTAATAGGTCCCAAGTTTGTTTTAGGGGGAATGAAAATTAGACTATGATTATGATTGCACATCTTGTGAATATAAGAACAAAAAAACCTATACATTTTAAATAGGTGAATTCCATGGTATATGAATTATATCTCAATACAGTTGTTAAAAAACAGAAAATAAAAGTAATCATGACAGTTTATGTCAAAATTCTTTATGAAATCTGAATTAGGGAGTCTGGATTAAGAAAGTTTTATGAACTTCCTTTTTTTCCCCTCAATAGTTTTGATCTGCAGCTGAACAATTTGTAACTGAAATACCAGCTAAATTACTCCTATTCCTCTCCCGAAGGCAAATTTCATCAAATTTCTCTTTAATTGTTCTTTCCCCAATAAAGATCTGTATTCTTGTATTTAAAAGATGCAATCCCAAATGACTCATCAGCTATCTCCTGGGTAGCAAGCAGTGTTGCCACAAGAAACCATTTTTCCTTTGATTCAGAAGACCTGGTCAGTCTGCAATCTATATTCTGCTTCCTAATAGACTGCTCAGAGAATATTTCTTTACTTCTGTCAGATAAATTTGTGAAAAACTGTGAAATAAACCAAACAAAATTATTTTCTGGGTGCCCCATCTGGTGCACCCTTCCAAGTTATCTAATTCCCTGGGAGCTTATGCCTTTCAGAGTGTTTGAGTTATTTTACAACTCTGTAAACCATACAAAAATGATAATGATGTAAATGATTCGCATTCATCAAAATGCAAATGAATAGTTTAGTGGATGGAATGGATTACTGTCTGTAGATATTGACCAGTTTTGCATCTACTTCTGAATTCTAGAAGTGCTTGGGCCTAAGGCAGGCTGCCCCAAGATATGACACAGTACCATACTGATTATTCTGAATTAAAGTTATGTAAGAAAGAGTCAGTGCAAGAACACTCTGACCCTCTTGGCCCTCCAGAAAGCAGGAAATAATGTCCCATGTGAGAGGTACTCTTCCTGTACCAGGAGGCAGTGAGACATCCTTATCATCAGAGAGGGGAAGTCAGAGCCAAAGAAGCTTATATAAAAAAACCTTGTTACTTTAACTGATTTACTACCCCAGCCTAAATTCTATTTTGAATTCCTTATTAATTGAAGCTCCCAAGCATAAGTTTGTTTTGTCCTACCAAGTCCTACAGATCTTTATGTCTAATGTCTGTTCGTCACTTCTGCTAAAAAGGAAAACAATGGCGCCTGGGTGGCTCAGTTGGCTAAGCGACTGCCTTTGGCTCAGGTCATGATCCTGGAGCTCCAGGACCCAGTCCGGCTTCAGGCTCACTGCTCAGTGGGGAGTCCGCTTCTCCCTCTGACCCTACTACCCTCTCTTGTGCACTCTCTCTCTCTCAAATAAATACATAAAATCTAAAAAAAAAAAAAAAAAAAAGAAAGAAAGAAAGAAAGAAAAAGAAAAAACAAGACCAAACTGGAGTCATTTACCCTCCACAACAACAAACCAAGTCCATTACAGTTTCAACCTCTCCTAGGAATGTGACCTTTTAACAGTCAAAGTGAAATCTGATAAGCACTAGTAAGATAAGTTGCATGATAAAAACCCTGCTGGTTCCCGTCCCACCAAAAAGATGATGTCCTGGGGCATGTGGGTGGCTCAGTTATTGGGTGTCTGCCTTTGGCTCAGGTCATGATCCCAGGGTCCTGAGATCCAGCCTCATGTCAAGCTCCCTCCTTGGCGGGAAGCCTGCTTCTCCCTCTCCCACTCCCCCTGCTTGTGTTCCCTCTCTTGTTGTGTCTCTCTTTGCCAAGTAAGTAAATAAAATCTTTAAAATAAAAAAAAAAAGATGTCCTGGCCTGAAACAATTCTTTCTTTACTTCTGCAACCCTCCTTCCTATAGAAACTTTCTATTTTACACAACTCATCCGAATATCTCTCTACTTGCTAGATGGGATACTGCCCAATTCATGAATTGTTTAACAAAGCCAATTAAATCTTCAAATTTACAAAGTTGAATTCATTTTATAACACTTCTTGGGTCCCATATATCTGTACATATCCCATATCTGTACATATGAATTAAATTTGTTTTTTCTCCTTTTAAACTTTTGTCAATTTAATTCTCAGACCAGCTAGAAAAATCTTGAAGGGTAAAGGAAAAATTTCCCTCCACAACAGAAGCATTTCTGATTGCTTTTATATGTGCATTCTTTGAATTCTCCTTTTAACTAGTTGAAACATCTTAACTGGTTCCCCCAGTAATTAATGAAACAAATAATATATTTTCTATGTGTTCATTTTATATCTATTACAAGTCCTGATTTTAACATTTTTTAGAAAAGTATCTTTAACACTTCTACTTCACACATAATATAGTGAAACTTGGTTTCCCCCAAATTAGTCCCTGAGAAGATGACAGATAGTAAATAACTTAATTAATGACCTAATAATTCATAGTCTCATATTAATACAATTTTACTGTATCATAGTTGGGTATATAATATTAGCAAAATTCCTAATAATATATGGTTAACACTCAATAAATTTTTGCTAAATAATTCTTTTTCTAGGTTGCTACGTATCTTGTAGTTTTATCTATTGTTAGAGGAGCCTCCTCACATACATTTAGTTCTTGTCTTCCTGGATCATCTCTCTTCATGATGTTGGCACTGACTTTCACCAAGGCCTTCACATTCAGCAGATCGGGCTTCTATTCATGAGATTTGAAGACTCATAGTCTACCCCCCAAATCCCATCATTTTTAGAAAATCTCAGTAAAAATACATCAAAACCAGGGAGAAAAGATGTTGAAACAAACAACTCTGTCATTGAAGAACACACATGTCAGCTAATCTCCCAACTCCCCAAACCCCACTGGCAGGGATGGGAGGGGGGTGTATTTCCCATCTAAGAAAATTGTTGTTCCTTTGTTAAAAAAAAAAAAAAAAAGAAAGAAAATTGTTGTTCCTTTGTAAGTTAATTTCTAATCTTCATGAAGCTAAAATAGTTGTCATTAAGGGAATCTGTGATCCACACTTTACTCATTCTTGACAGGCCTAAGGGGAGAAAAGAGGGCAAAAGAGATGGATGCATAATCATTTGAGGTACTAACTCTATTACAAGAGGAGCAACCTTACAATTATGGGGCAGATAAGGAAAAATTTCTTCCTACTCATCAAGTTTTGACTATAGTCTGAGAACTAAGGCTTATTTTTTTTTTTTAAGATTTTATTCATTTATTTGACAGACAGAGATCACAAGTAGGCAGAGAGGCAGGCAGAGAGAGGAGGAAGCAGGCTCCCTGCTGAGCAGAGAGCCCAATGAGGGGCTCGATCCCAGAACCCTGAGATCATGACCTGAGCTGAAGGCAGAGGCTTAACCCACTGAGCCACCCAGGCGCCCCCTAAGGCTATCCTTAAATCATGTATGTTTATTCATTCATTCAATGAACATTTATTAAGCACCTGCTATGGGTCTAGCACCTTATTGCACAATGTAGCAGACGCTGAAGGTACTCTGCTATACCCCTATATTCCCAGAGGTCACCTGCGGAGAATTACCTTATAGTCTAAGGGATTCCACCAGGGTGTTCCATGGCCACTAAAGGAATGTGCTTGCCTACACCCTGGAAATGCTAGGATGGGAGTGGGTAGATTAAGATCATAACATCCTACTCCTCAGGGAACTGTTCCATAATCTCTCAGAAGGTCCCAAAAGGGTCTGAACTTCTGTCGCCCACAGTGGTATCCCACTCATTCACACACTTCTTGACTAACTCCACTTTCCCTGTCTCTTCCTGGAATCACCTCCCAAATAAAACATCTCCACCCAAATCCTTGCCTTGAAATCTGTTCTTGGGGAAACCCAACTAAGACAGGCCATATCTGTATATATGCGTGTGGTGAGCCAATGTGTACCTTACTCTTCAGTAGATGCAGAACACCCAACACTTCCTTTCTGGAGTCTTGCAGACTGAGTAACTCAAACTGGGGACATGTCCTGCCGAGGGTAAAGAACCACACCCCACCCACCCCCACACAGCCTACTATCTACATTTCCTATTCAGCTGGTTTCACTAAGACCACTTTTACTAGTCCACTGTCTTCATCAACATGACTTTACTCTTCCAAAATATCCTCGTTTAAGAGGATAAGTCATAGATAACTTTATTTGTTCCAGAAATCTTTACCAAGAAAACCATTTAAATGAAAAATAAAACTGTTCAACTCTTCGACAGACAGCATTGACAACTTTACTCCCGATGACTCTTTAAAACATTCACCTCAAAATCCACGCCTTGCTATGTCCACCAATCCTAACTTATTGCATCTTGATCTTTACTCAGTGTTAATCAAGCCTCTGCATGAAAGGCCCATTTTCTTAAAAGATTTTTATTTATTCATTAGAGAGAGAGAGCATGCACATGGGAGAGAGAGCACAAGCAGGAGGAGTGGCAGGGGAGAGGGAGAAGCAGGCTCCCTACTGAGCAGGGAGCCCCATGCAGGACTCAATCCCAGGACCCTGGGATCACGACCTGAGCCAAAGGCAGATGCTTAACTGACTGAGCCACCCAGGTACCCCTGAAAGGCCCATTTTAAACTGGCCTCTAAAACCTCACAAATTTCCCAGTTCAGCCCTTCCCTCTAAGGAAGCTACCAAGACTCTGTCAAGGTATGCTCCCCCTTACCACAGTAAGAATAAACTCAGTTTTGGGCACCTGGGTGGCTGAGTTGGTTAAGTGACTGTCTGCGGCTCAGGTCATGATCCTGGAGTCCTGGGATCGAGTCCCACATCGGGCTCCCTGCTCAGCAGGGAGTCTTCCTCTCCCTCTGACACTCTCCCCTTCTCATGCTCTCTCTCTCATTCTCTCTCAAATAAATAAATAAATCTTAAAAAAAAAAAAAAAAAGGATAAACTCAGTTTTGTCTTATCAACAGGTTATTTTGGTGGGATTTTCAGAAAGCCAGAATGCACTTAAATCTTTGACTGCATTTTCCATAGGCCATGCGAAATAAGGCATAGTCAATACATGGTATAAAAATCCTTCCTTCCTAGGTTGCAATTTCCTTTAGTGTTCTTTGACCCTTTAGGAAAGCCTAATTCACCTACAAATCTTTGTGAGGGAGTGCTATGAAAGGAAGTAAGAGGATAGGGTCGCAAGGAAAGGTGAGTCCTGACCATAACCCAACACCCTCCCACCAACCACCGCCCTGGTCTAAGAACACTCTGGTTTGAGGCAGCAGTGGGAGCACATCAAGGACAACTGCAGTTTAATGCAGATCAGCAGCCAGGCCATGCCCAGCTGTGGTCCATGATGGCACATGAAGTCACACAACACTTGCAGGGTAACAAGGAGGAACCAAGAGAGCCTCCCCTCTTTCTCAAATGTACCTGAGCAGCACTGCCCAACAGAACTATAATGTATGCCACAAATACTAACCACACATAGAATTTAAAATTCCTTGTATTTTCAATCAAACTGAAAAAAAAAATTCTTGTACCCACATATATTTTTTTAAGATTTTATTTATTTATTTATTTATTTGACAGAGAGAGAGAGACACAGCAAGAAAGGGAACACAAACAGGGGGAGTGGGAGAAGGAGACGCAGGCTTCCCGCCAAGCAGGGAGCCCGATGCGGGGCTCGATCCCAGGACCCTGGGATCATGACCTGAACCGAAGGCAGATGCTTAACGGCTGCACCACCCAGGCGCCCCTAAAATTATTAATTAGATCATTTCTTTTTAAATTAAATCTTTGAAATCCAGTGTGTATTTTGCATTGACAGCACATCTCGATATGGATTGGCCACAGCTCAAGTGCTCAGTAGGCACGTGGAACTCCTAGCTACAGTACTGGACAACGTGACCCCGAAAGAGAAAAGACTCTTGGATAACAACCCCTCATTCACTATGTTTCATTTAGAAGCAGAATTAGGGGTCTCTCCAGAAATCAGAGAGCAAGGCTAACAGGAGTGAGCCATGAAGGAGAAATAGGGAATGAGCCAGAAGCCAGCCCTCATCTTAGAGATAATTGTGTTTAGCCAGCTCTACTGTCTGGGCCACATCTACTCTGGTAAAACCCAATATGGGTTCATACTTTCTACTGGGTCAGGAACAAGTTGTACATGCTAATCTCTTTATTTTCCCCTGTTATTCCTTCTATAAATTTCTCTTTTAAAATAAGAAAAAAATTTCTAGCTCATTCTGCTTGCTGTGCTGTGAGCAATAAAGCCCACTCTCTCTGATCTTAGGTCTTCTGGCAGCGTCCACGAAACGGTAGCAAGCTAAAGGGTAAAATCTCAGAGCCTGAAGTTCTTGACATTACCATCCCATCCTTCAACGTCTAACCAAGGTCTAACTCCTCCAAGGTAACTTTATTAACCTCTCAGAGTCCTTAATACTGCTTGCTTCTACTCAGCCTCAAACATTTACCATATAGAATATGCTATAATTTTGCATGTGTTTATATTTTAATATCGCCAATCTCTACCCTCCATGTTGCATAATATTCATTGAAATGTTTGCTGATACACTGATCTTTGTCCCATAAATGTGAAACCTCAGAGAATTTTTGTACCTTGTAAAGATGGAGACCTACCTGTCCCCTTTCCATCTTCCGATGTGATGATGGTATATGCTCTGCTCTCCTCCTCTCATGCACTATTTCTTTCCTCCTCTACCCCACTCTCCTTGACTTTACATTTCACCCCTAGCCACTTAGTACACTTTCATTTTCATAACACTAAAACAGATCAACTTGGTAAAGTCAAGTCCATTGAATCTGAGTTATGGGATGTAGAAACTAAAAAAGATCAGTTTTTAATTGAACCAATAAATGCCTAAAACACACTTGTCTTCAGCTAGCCTCAGGAAAAATAATTTTTCCTTCACCAATGCAAATCTCTTTGGAAGGAGGCTGCACTAACATGACTAAAGTTAACAGATTTCCAGTTCTTTTCCTCATAGGAAAAATGAATAATTATGGCATGAGTCCATTAACAGATGCAGAATATTAACCATTCTATTCCAAGTAATCATACCAGAAATTTTCAATTCTTTTAAACTACCCACCATATAACATTTGAAAAGATACAGAAATAATCTCTCATTAGGTGGGGAACATGGTAGGCAGCTCGGATTGATCTGTAACAGCAAAACATAGTTCATCTTAGTAGTACAGAACTGCTCTTAGACCACAAAATGTGTCTATAACATTCCCAAGGGATGCCTGAGTGGCCCAGTCAGTTAAACATCTGCCTTTCACTCAGATCATGATCCCAGGGTCCTGGGATTGAATCCTGCACAGGGCTCCTTGCTCAGTGGGGCGCCTGCTTCTCCCTCTGCCTACCACTCCTCCTGCTTGTGCTCACTTTCTCTCTAATAAATAAAATTTTTAAAAAAATTCCCAAGAGGGTAGTTAGATACCCACCCTGTAAGAAAAAAAGTAGCAGCAACAGAATCAATTTCATCAAGCCCAACAAGCACCAGCCAAGTAAGAGTATGTCCAGATCCACATAAGTCACACATTCCCAACGGTAGGTATGTTTCTGTGGTGGAGTAGTCCTAATGAGTCCTGATCTCATTTGTACTGTACATTGGTTGTTTTCTGAATACACAGCTTCCAAAACACCCTTCCTTTTCTGGGTAGCCCTCTGATGACAGGCTCTAGCCTCCCATCATGAAGTCTAGGGAGGTGCTGCTCTGTTTGGTAGTACACTGTTTAATTAAGCTGATACTTTTTCCATAGCCAAGTTTTCTCAATAGAGAAAGAACTAAGTTGGTTTACATTATAACACAAGTTCTTTGCCTCATCACAAAATAAAAACGATTAGTCCATAGCCTGCCACCAGTCTGCAGACTACGCTTGGAGAAGCAGTCTGGGACCTTGTACTTCCCCTCCTAGCACCCTGCTAGTTGTGTAGATGCACGTGTCCTAAATTCAGCAACCAGATGCTCCTACCTGGGCCTTTGAATTTTGAAGGAGAGAAACAAAGATGCAGGGACAATTGAGAGGCTACACATGGTGGTGTGAACATTTTCAAAAGGCCTGCAGTAGTATCAGCATTGGGAATCCATAGGTGTTGGCAACGTTACCAGCTCAGAGTTGGGACAGCAATGGTACCCTAAGTAGAACAGAGCATGCCCGGTCCTATTCTCTATTCATAGCCTCTCTTGGTTCCTACTGTTTTCTGAGCCTGGTTCTCTAGCTGCTCATCATTTCTGTGAGCTACTCAAGAACTTTCAGTGAATTCCTTTTCTGCTTAGATGAGTCAACAGAGAATTTTGTTGCTTCCACCGGGGAAGTTGGACTGATAAATGCTTTCACATTCTAATCAGATGATCAGTGATACCTGTTTAGATACTAAGTTCACCAAGAAATTTTCTGACTGTAATTTGCCTTCTCACATGTTAACTAGAAAACTTGGTCCTTCTTGGGAACTGTATTTCTCATTGAAAATTAATTGGTATTTAGATCTTAGACTTTGGATGATGAGTAGAGATAATGTGAATCTACTTCAGAAAGAAAGATTTACTCCAAAAGTTGACAAACTTGGACTCCATATGCTACAGCGCAGACATCCAGAGCATGGGCTGCAGCAAATTCACTCCATTAAGGGTATCCTGTGGAGACCTGGCCTGGATAGCCACCCAGCCCTGCCCTTTCTGCAGAGTTATAACTTCTACACCACCCTCTGACACCTGGAGCTCAGTTATCCCTATAGCTTTCTTATGGAGTTGTTGCAGACTAAATCAAACTTATTAACAATACACTAAATCTCAAATAGGCAATAGATTGAACAGGTTCAAATTAAACTCTTAGAAGTTCATAGCTTGCCAGCAAGACATGTTATGAATCTTGAAAGGAACTGTGCACATGCATCAGATTTGCATAGTTTCCCATTTATCACCAATAAGCATCCCCTACCAAAACCATATGGAAAGAAATCATCAGAAAGTAATCTGTGTCTCTATACCGACTATACCTCATTTATTTCTGGCTTGATTCTCTTCAACTTGTATTATTAAATATTTGCTTGCTGGTTTCTATTTCTTTGAACATAAGTAATGATAATAATTACATCACCTTATATTTATGGAGTTGTTTATAGTTTTCAGAGGATTTGCTCCCAGTGTCTCATTCAATCCTCACAATGATCCCTAGGAGAACTTGCAGTCTTATCTTATAAATTAAAAAAAAAAAAAAAAAAAAGACCACACACAAAACAAAACCAGAATAAATAGTTTGTCCTGGATCACACAACTATTGTGTAGCTAAATATGGACTTGAGCTTAGGTCTTTCAAAACCCAGCAACCCAAAACAGTAGAGGTTCCTGCCATTACTGGGAAAATCCTTAACAATTCTATATTACATAAGCATTACTTTATCCAAATTTCTGGATAAATGTGCCTCCAAAATGCTATCTTAATATTACTTCTCCACTTTCCATAAAGGCATGGAGCAAAGAAACCAGTGTTGTTATTTTACTTCTAAAAACAAACAAATAATCAAAAACTTTCTACCAGACAAATCTTAAACCTCCAAATAAGTAAACTTTGGATCTCTAATAATGTTTTTAAAAAGTCAGCTCTTGGTTTTATGCTTTATACTGTCCTGATTCTACAGGATCCTGTGTTCATTATCAGGGAAATATCAACAGGTAGCACCCCATTACAGTTCTTTATAACTTGCATAGTGCTTTTACACGCATTTTATTAAATTCTTACAAATGCCCCATGTGGTGGTATATCACCCAAGTATTTTTATCTCCTTTTTGCAGATAAGGAAATCAGGGCTCATGGTAATCAAAGGCCTTTCTCAAAATGAGTCATATCAGAACTGCCTGGGCCACAACTGGTTCAAATCTCAGTACTGCCACCCTTCCCTGCACTAGCATATAAAGCAATGAAGACCTTCACATAAACCCTGGTAGGCACATTATTTTTTCTGTAAGCAAACCAAAGGTGTGATTTCATTGCCTTGATACTTGAATCCTATTTTTCTCTAAGTCTCCTTTTCTTCACAATTGCCTCCTCCAAAGGATTAGTGCAAACCTGTTATTGATAGATCCTTTCTTTTCCTGCTCATTCTTTGCAATAGCTATGAGGATTAATTTTTTTAATGTTTGTAAAAGGACTTGTAATCATGTACAGCATGAATATACATAGGAAAGTATCTTTGTAGTAATTACCACCTACTCAGAAGCCAACAATAGCAGCCTTCCTTCCTCCTCCCAACTCCCCACTCCTTCCTTCCTTTTCCCTCCCACTCCATCCACCTTAAATAATTCAGAGCAAAAAGCAGTAATCCATCAAATCAACAGCCAACATAGATACCACAAGACACAAAATGCCAGGAATATAAAAGACCACAGTCTCCTGAATCAATAAATTGCTCCGAAATTGGCCTAAGTTCAGGGCAGAGCCATGGCTGTGGATTCATAAAGCTGAGTTCCCCTGTTTCCTACCCCAACTATTTGTGGGATAAGCTAAATGATAAAAGACAGCAAAATAATATGTAATATGCTTAGATATTATTATTAATATGTAATAATATATAATATGCTTAGATATTATTGCAGAATACAATATGCTTAGATATCAGTGAAGTATGCTTTGCATTATTCCACTAAATACAAAATTTTTTTTTTAAAGATTTTATTTATTTATTTGACAGAGAGAGATTACAAGTAGACAGAGAGGCAGGCAGAGAGAGAGGAGGAAGCAGGCTCCCTGTTGAGCAGAGAGCCCGATGCGGGACTTGATCCCAGGACCCTGAGATCATGACCTGAGCCGAAGGCAGCGGCTTAACCCACTGAGCCACCCAGGCGCCCTCCACTAAATACAAAATTTTAAATGTGATAAAATTAACTCAGATAAAATATTAGAAAAATAACAAAATATATAGTTTTCTTTTAAAGATTTCTGAGCAGAGAGCCAGATGTGGGGCTCGATTCCAGGACCCTGGGATCATGACCTGAGCTGAAGGCAGAGGCTTTAACACACTGAGCCACCCAGGAGCCCCTATAGTTTTCTTTTAAAGGACAAATCCAGCCATTATCTATATATGTCTGCTCTTGAAGGTACCAGAAAGATAAGGTCCCCAAATTTTGGCTTTGCCAAGGGAAAAACAAGTATGGCCACAGGAAAAAAATTTGCCCTTCTGAATCAGATTATGATGTGTTTTGTTTTGTTTTTTAAGATTTTATTTATTTATTTAACAGAGAGAGCGGTCACAAGCAGGCAGATAGGCAGGCAGAGAGAGAAGGGGACGCAGGCTCCCCGCTTAGCAGAGAGCCCGATGTAGGGCTCGATCCCAGGACCCTGAAATCATGACCTGAGCCGAAGGCAGAGGCTTTAACCCAGTGAGCCACCCAGGCGCCCCTGACATGTTTTTTTATATGTTAAATCATTCCTCAACACACAAAGTTCTAAAAAAGATTATTATTCTTACCTTAAATATTAGGAAGAAATGAGATTCAAAAAAGGAAATAACTGTCTAGAGGTCCCCAATGCCAAAACCAAGACCAAAAGTGACAAACAAGAGTGAAGCAGAAAGACAAAGAGGAAGAGTCACGCAGAATGGAAGTAGGAAAAGAGGAGATGGTAGAATTTTTCCGGTGTGGGTAGGCAGGGAAAGCCACAACACAACCCAAACGATGTCAAACAGCACAACTAAGAAGCCGGAAGACCTTCCATGCCATAATAGTAGCAGATTCTGTCTGCACCCCACCCACAACCCCCACACTTCCCATTTCCATGCATACCAATCTGACTTCCAACTACCAGTCTGTGCCATTCTCTGCCTGTGCTCTGGCTGTCAGAGCAGCTTTCTCTGGTAGAAGTGCTGGGCAATTAACATCGGCCTGGGAATAATCGTCTACCGATGACTTCACTAGAGTAGGTGAATTAAATACCCCAACTCCCTTGCCTCTCAGAAGAGTTGACTCTGATATTTGTGTTCTACATTGTTTCCTAGGGTTCCTCCAGTGAGACTGTCCCCAGCTGCCCACAGTAGTAACTGGCTTAATAACCTACCCTTTAGGGGTGCCTGGTGGCTCAGTGGGTTAAGCCTCTGCCTTCGGCTCAGGGTCCTGGGATCTGCTTAGCAGGGAGCCTGCTTCCTCCTCTCTCTGCGCCTACTTGTGATCTCTCTCTCTCTCTCTCTCTCAATCTCTCTCTCTGTCAAATAAATAAATAAATAAAATCTTAAAAAAAAAAAAAAAAAATAACCTACCCTTTATTGGCTGCCTTCTTTTCTTTCTTTTCTCTGTCTCACTTCCCCACTCCCTATCGGTGTTTCTTGGGACTAACTCACCAATGAACTATTTGCATAGAATCTTTGTCTCAAAGTCTTCTTCTTGGTTGCCCATATGGTAGCCTGTCTTATGAATACAGAACAGTGCACATAATAGAACTCATTCAAGAACTAATATGTAAAAGATAAGTTACTATATCACCCATTTTCTGGCCTGCACTAGCTAGTAGGTACGCGGCAGAATGTGAGCCACATCTCACTCTCTCCTATCTTTACCTTGCAGACCCATTTAGGTTATTTTCAGGAATCTCCAAATGTGTCTCACATGCACTACAAACAAATCAGTCAGGTCCCTACCACTTAGGCTGGCTCTAACCCCTGCCCACTGTCCCCATTGAGGGTCACCCTATCTTCCCTAGGGTTCCTGACACCCTGAGGTCACCATGAGCTCCCTAGGATGGGAAAAGAATGCCCCTTTCCCCACTTTGGTCATACTTTGTCACATGGGCAACTACATGGTATTTTTTGTGTTCCTGAGTTACGCATATACTCTGCAGCAAAGTCCCTCTGGAATCTGCTGCCTGCAGCTCCTCAGGCCACAAACCTTAACCATGAGCCCATGGCGCCATTTTAGAGAAAATCTCCAAGACAGACACCATGCTTTCCTCCCCAGAGTCTTTCTCCATAATCATCCCTGAGCTCTCTTGTTCTTATTCCTCCCCAAAGCCTCCTGCGTACAGACCCTCGATGCCCCATTAATATCTCCTCCCAAATATATGTGAATTACAGGACTGGTCACAGCTTAGGCCCGAGCAGGGATACTTGCTTCACTTATTATCCAACACAGACATACACACATCCTCCGCACTTCCTAGCATTACTCAGTCCACTTCAAAAATCAGAGTTAAAGTGATTTTGGCAGTGGAACCAGCTGGATGCAGCGATGAATTGCTCCGGTAATTCCCATAACAAACCCAGCCTCTACAATGTGCGGTCATAAACTCAGTGACTCACATTCTGTTCATTTGAAATCTTATAACTTTTCTACAGAACATAATGTACTTTTACTTTGCCCTAGAAATTTCACAAAGGCTTTTGGTCCAAAGTCATAAAGTTCTGACCTGATTAGATAGGGTTAGCTAATGGGAGAAATCAGAGGTCCAGGAATTTTGAAGGGTTTCAAGCAGAGTTTAATGAGAAAGTTAAGAAAAGATCAAGATGGAACAAACTGGACATAGAAGCACATGAAAACAGATATAGCTCAAATGCCACATCTGGGATGTTTTTCAGTAATCTCTACGCCCAACACGGGGCTCAAACTCACAACTCTGAAATCACAAACTGCACGGTCTACCTACTAAGCCAGCCAGGTGCCCCACCACATCCTCTTTAAATTCCATTCTGTTCCCTGCACACACATGCACACACATATGCACACACACATGCACACACACATATGCACACACTCACTCGATAGGCACACAGCACTTGGCTTAATATAGGAATGCGGATTCTAGAACTGGACTCTCTGGGGCCAAACCCCAGATAAACCACTTACCTCTTTTGTAATTTAGACAAATTACTTAACTGCCATGTGCCTCAGTTTCCCCATATGAAAATGAAGATAATAATAATTGTTTAAAGTTCTAATGATTAACTATTTTTAAAGTACTTAAAAGGGTCAATCACAGAGTAAGTACTTTATATAATGGCATGTACTTTGCTATCTTCTGTCCTATGCTAGTCACCTGCAGATTTTGTCTTATCATTCCAACGAAATTTCAAACACCAGAGGTCAGAGATCACATCTTTATACTGATATTTCTCCTACAGGGCCTTGCATTTGCATGATGCTTAATAGTTAATGCTTATGGAATTTGATATGATGAACTCTGCCCACCAAAGCTGGGGCCTCCTCTTCTATACATCGTGGAATGATGCCACAATGATGAAATCAATTCAGTTAAACAAAGAGAAAGGAATTTGAAAGAATATGCAAGTTTGCAGTCAGAGGGATCTACCAGTACTAAACATCAAGTAATGCTACGGACCAAGTCTGATGGCACAAAGACCCCCACCAAAAAATACCAACATGTTTAAGGAGATCTTGTTTCCTTGTGTTTCTCACAAAATAAATTCAAGTTGAATACTTCTTAGAAAACTAAGAGGAAAAAAGAATCCAAAAATTAATCAAAGCATAAGAAACTTGTGTGTTTCACATGTACCAGGTAGGATAGGCTCATCCAAATTCATCAAAAGCCCAATTTCATACATAGGAATAAAGGTAATAAATACATTGGTTAATTCCTAGTGCTCCACCACCGCCACCTCCCACAGTAATAACAGTTACCATTTACTGTCTACCTATTCTGGGCCAGACAGTTAAAATATATAGTGGTACCTTCCAAGTTAAAATGACAGATGAAAAACCTATCCAATTTTGTTCCTTCCCCAAACTACATTAAAACTATCAAACACGGATTTTTAAGAAGGGATTTTTTTTTTCTTTAAGTCAAGGTAAAGGAGAAGAGAAAACTACATAAAAATTTTGTTAGTTGGGGAAAACAGCAAGCAAGGTGCTGGAGGAGCTCTTTGAAAATAATACTATTAATAGTGAATTTTAGCAAATAGGCTACATAACCTAATCTTTTCCATTTCAGATTTCACTTGAAATGAAATGATCTATGGTGTGGAACAAAGTCTTCAATGCCTGAACAGAGAAGTAATACTTAACATGTTATCGGAAAATGTTAATTTAATTATGAGTGAAAGCAATTATCTTTCTGTCAGCATTAATATATCATTCCAGTATCTTTAGACATCTGTGAATCACACAGGCAAGATTCACAGCTTAGGAAACTATTTGTAAAATTTCTTTGGCCAAGGATCTTTAGATGGTCATGAAGATTAGATTGTCACCCAAATGTATTTACCAGTAATGAAACACAATTTTTAAAATACCATAACAAATTACCTGATTCCCTTATGTTTAAAACCCACACATGGCTGTGGCCGTTAACTAAAATCTGAGAAATATATGATCCATTAATTAACTTAATCAGATCCCTGAATGCAAACATGGCCAGAAATATTCCCTCTCTTCAAAGGATAAATCTGTTTAAAAAAAAAAAAAAAAAGTTTATGATGTAGGAAAGACATTAGAGTTCAAAGCTGGGGGCCAAGAAATAATTCTTGAAGCATCTTTGCTGCAAAAAGGTGGTTTTATTAAAGCAGGGGGACAGGACCCATGGGCAAAAAGAGCTGCCCTGGGGTCATGAGGGGTGGCCCATCATATACTCCAAGTTGGGACGGTGTTAAGTATAGTTTCTGCCTCCCAGGTATTTTGGAAACAAGGTTTCCAGGATCCTGAGGGGGCTAGCTATTGTTAGGAAAGGTCATTTATCACTATTCCTTGAGACTCTTCAGATGTATATCCGTGGGTCATATGCTTGGAGGGTGATTGCCAACATGTTATCTGGGGCAGTGGGGGTACAAATAAACGAAGTTTCCAAAGGAATTTCTGTATGTTAAAGTAGACTTACAGGATCCTGGGTGTTGGGCTAAGATTGCGTTGTGCCCTTAGCAAAGCATTAACAATGCAGCTGAGATCCTAGAGTAAAGTCCTTCTGTTTGTTTCAAGAGTTTATCAATGGGCTGTAGGTAGTAAGGAAATTTAATGATTTTTTTTCTGCCTTTGTTTCCCACATCAGTTTTTATTTGAAAAAACAAGTTGATCTACTTACAAATTTATGTCTACTTTCTTAGTTGCTAACACCATTTTCTCCTGGAAATTGTGTGCATACAAGACTCTGAAATTGAAGGGGAGTAGAATTTGCCACGGCAAAATACGCCTCTTTGGGATAAGGATTACTTGGAGCTGTTTATTTTTAAGAAACAGCAGATTCAGGTAAAGCTCTGAAAACTGAGTAGAAGCTCACCCTTTTGTAAAAAGACATTTACATACATAAGGGAAATCACATTTTTAAGGGTGTCTCCCTCAGTACCAGCCAGAGGCACACGATTCGAAATTTCTAGAGAAGGCTGGACTCAAATCTGCATCACAACCTGGCTTGGGCCATTCTCAGGAGTTACCTAGTTCTCCTGAGTCTTTCCCCAAGTATATAGGAGGTATACACTATTACAAAACTTCTGTTTGTTTTTCACCTGGTAATTTGTCTTTTATTGCAGGTGGACTCAGCCAAGAACCTAGCAAGTAGAGAGAAAATTATTTTTCCTCCCCTATAAGATAATATGTATTAAATATATGTGTGTTCTATCAGTCAGGACATTTCCAGTTGCAAGTGATAATAAAACCAACTCAAACTCATTTGTACTAAAAAGAGAAATTATCAACTTGATTAAGTGAAAAGGGAAGGAATTCTAGTTTCAGTCACAGTTGTAGCAAACAATGGCATCTAGGACTCACTACAGTCCACACCTTGACTTGCTAGCATCTATAAACCCTTCTTTACACACAGTTTAAAAATGTGTTCTCCTGAGGCACCTGGGTGGCTCAGTAGGTTAAGCCTCTGCCTTCAGCTCAGGTCATGATCTCAGGGTCCTGGGATTGAGCCCTGCATTGGGCTCTCTGCTCAGCAGGGAGCCTGCTTCCTCTTCTCTCTCTGCCTGCCTCTCTGCCTACTTGTGATCTCTCTCTCTGTCAAATAAATAAATAAAATCTTAAAAAATAATAATAATAATAATAAATAAAAAATAAGTAAATTTAAAAAAATTTTTAAAAAATGTGTTCTCCCAACATTATGCAACTATTCAATATGTCACCAAAATTACATTTACCCCTTCCCAAAAGGATATGCCCCAATGCCAAATCTCATTACACTATTCTACTCAAGGTATCTTGGCACTATCTCCCAGACAAGTCTACATGTAGTTTCTTACTGCCTAGAAGTCTGGATAGATTTTTTTTTTTAATTTTTTTATTTATTAATTTGAGAGACAGAGAGAGCACAGAGAAGCAGAGAGAGAGGGAGAAGCAGGCTCCCCACTGAGCTGGGAGCCCAATGCGGGGCTCGATCCCAGGACCCCGGGATCATGACCTGAGCTGAAGGCAGATGCTTAACTGACTGAGCCACCCAGATGCCCCAAGAAGTCTGGATAGATTATTTAACCACCCCGACAGATCCGGTATACAAAGGATGGAGGGAGAGGAGAGTGGGAAACAAGATCACCATTAGAGAAACAATTTACAAGGCGCCTGGGTGACTCAGTTGGTTAAGCAACTGCCTTTAGCTCAGGTCATGATTCTGACGTCTCGGGATCGAGTCCTACATGGAGTCCCACACTGGGCTCTCTGCTCGACAGAGAGTTGCTTCTCCCTCTGACCTCTTCCCTCTCACGCTCGCTCTCTCATTCTTTTTCTCAAATAAACAAATAAAATCTTTAAAAAAAAAAAAAAAGAAAGAAAGAAAGAGAAAAACAATTCCCATTTGAAAAAAAAAAAAAGGGAGGAAAAAAACCACAATGATCATAAGCAATATATCCTACTTGAGAGGAGTATCAACTCCCTGTTGTAGAAAACCAGCTGCCTCTTGCTTTGTTTTCTGACAGAAGCCCTCTTACTCACTGTCCTCTCTATCTGCATCTGAGTTGGGCATTGGTAGGAGAATCTCCTCTTAGGGGGCTGCATCTTTTAGAAACTTGATTCCCACTGTTGCAGGTTTGGGGTCCAGAAAATAACCTTTTAGGTTAACCAGGAGATCACGAACTTTTGCTACTGGACGTCGGGTTTCTCCTGCAACGCAACCTTCTTTAAAAGCTTAGGAGTGATGAGGGAGCAGGAGGCTGGCTGAAGACAAAGCAAAGGCTGGCACCTTGCACCCCCTCTCCCCCCCTCCCCCTCGGTAATGTGTGTAGCATTCCTCAGGCACCCCTGACTGCCATAAACGATAAACAAATAGTTAACTTGCAGAGATCACAATCCTGCAAGACAGGAGTCTCCCTTGGTTTACAAATCAATAGCCAGAGGCAAATAACTCAGTTCCTCAAGCCCTAAATAAAGTTAAACATCTTCTAAACCTAAATCTCACTAACAAAGACGATTGATAGCAGGATTGTGACACCCCACCAAGAATCTCCCAACTATCTTGATGTTAATGGCTGGCCTAAAGACAACATTGATCAAGCCACAAGGGCAAGGCCTCCGATATCTTGGCACCTTGTAGGCCCTCTTTAGCATATGAAAGCTCCGTTGAAACCTCCCTTCCCCTCACCTTCCCCCAACCGCAGGGTACATAACTTGCCATCCCTCACAACCTGGGGCAGCTGCATCTCCGCCTGCCCACGGGTCCTGTCCCCTTGCTTTAATAAACCACCATTTTGCACCAAAGATTTCTCAAGAATTCTTTCTTGGTCATCGGCTCCGGACCTCAGCCCACCGAACCTCACCTAGATTCTAGAACTTCATCAGAAGTATTTTGCTCTTATTCATTCAGTCCATTTTCTGAGCTAAGAACCAAAGTCAGAAATCTTGTCAAGTCACAGCCCATGAATTTAGACCCTAACCTAAGAACTGCTGTCTTAGTACTCTGCCTAGCCTCCGGCCTTCAGTTTAATGGTGTCCCTCTTGACCTCCGACTCAGAGAAATGCAAACAGTAGCAGGATGAGGAGGCAAAGGTACTCTGTACCCACAGGCTGCATGTTCTAAACCTGTACCAGGCAGAGGACACGCTGCAGAAGACGAGGAGCGGCAGTACAGAGTGGTTCCCAGTCCCCAGTTTCACTACCTACTTTGTTTCCTGCCCTCTTTTTTTTACTTCAGCCTCTAACAGACAATTCACCTTTTCCAGTCCTGCAAGGGTCATGATATCCTGACTCTCAAACAATTTGGATTATTGGCAGAAAGACCTCTAATAGTAAAGTTTCAAAATAGCCCCAAGTTGAGATGCCTTTCTCTTGTAAGAACTACTGAAGGCCACAGAAAGTCACTGGCATATTCTAACACTCTGGCTTGTTTTTCTACCCATTCCCCCAAAGCTTCAGCCTTAGTACTTACAAGGTCTAAGTCCCAAGGTGCCACGGGCAACAATTTAACCAACGTCTTTGCTAACACAGAACAAACTACCAACTTCCCGGCCAGGGGTAAAGAATCCCAAAAGTCACATATCCATCTTAATCCTACAATTCCAAATCTTGGTACGTCGCTCACAGTCCTCATTTACTGTATAGTTTGTTGACTCTTACTCTGGGCAAGGTACTCAACTAAGCTAATCAGAAGCCTCTTGACATGATAACTTCCTACTGCATCATCATAAATACTTCCTTTTTTAAATTCAACTTTCCTCCCATTTTCCCATTTCAAAGAAACTTTGGGGACCCCCAAGAGCCCCTACTCTGGAGGCAGGCACTTGAAGCCCAACTTATGTTTTCCTCACAAGATTTCTTCTAATCTTCTCAAGCTTGCATCCCTGCCACCACCACACCTCACAACTTCTGCATTTAGAGTCTTCCAGACTCTCTGAGAGAGGATGAATGGGTTTAGGTTAGGGTTTTGTTTAGGGTTAGAATGAATATTTAGATAGGGAAGCCTGGCCATTGGTGGTCATGCCTTAAGGAAACATGCCTATACACACTTTGTATGTTATGTAAATGAGGTTGAGGCTCCTCCCTGGGCAGAGATTTTAGCATTTCTACGAGGTAAAGGTGATTATAGGTCATTCCAGAGGTCACTCCACAGTCCATCTGCACAAATGCAAATTGGGGGTTTACCTCTAAATGTCTGGGTGGTCTGGGCCTGCGGAGATCTTGTCAGGGCAGTCACCGTCACCTGGGGGTTGGGGATATTTTAGGGTTTCATTTGCCCGAGTCAAGAGGAAAGCCAGAAGAGCTTAAGGGAGAACATAAGACAAAGGTTAGTGAGCACAAGCAGGTGGACAATGAAGGCCAGGTCTGGGGTCTAGCTGGCGACATAACCACTGTATCCCCTTCCCCCTCAACCACCCCTATTGCCCCCCACACTGCAATCCCACTACACACTGGCCTATTCATTGCCTTAATTGGCTTCTTAGCATCACACATAAATAGGCATGTAATGTGGTATCTCAAAGTCAAAAATTCAGTCAAGTTCTTTAAAATCAGTAAGATAAAAAGAGATCTTCTCTGCTATTATTAAATTATTAATACACAGCTGCTGGTGTCCCCAGAGCTAATCAACTTCTCAGCATCCCCTATATAGTATCTTCCTTTCTAGGATATGAATAAATAGGTAGATAAAATAGACAGGGGGATTAAATATATGCCAATAGCAATGATCACTGTAGGTTGCGGAATGAAGATCATTTTTATTTTCTTCTTTCTGCTTTTACGTATTTTCTAAATTGTCCAAGTGACTTTGTATTATCATTATAAAAAAGGAGAAAAAGGTACAATTTTTTTTTTTTAATTCAGTTAGCGCAGATGATCTTCCTGGGATGAAAGAAATGGTCTAAAACTGGATTGTGGCGATTGTGTCACAACTCTATAAATTAACTAAAAATCATTAACTGTACACTTAAAATAGATGAGTTTCACAGTATGTAATTTATACCTCAGTAAAGCTGTTAACAAAGAGAGAACGTCTGTTTGACTGACTTTAAAGGACAGTGATCCCATCCCAACTCCGGTGTGTTGGGAGAAACTAACAAGGACAGGTCAGAGGAGAAAGTGACATGGACAATGAAATGAAGAAAGAAAGGCAGGAAAAACAAAGGAAAGAAAGTGAAAGGAGGGAAGATGTGGCGGGGAGAGGAGAGCTCAGAAATTAAACAGGAGATGTCCTCCTACAGCATGGCTAAAGACAGTCACATTGTACAGCTCCACCATTTCCACTCTGTAGGATATACACGGTCCATCAACATGTTGGTAAATGAACTTTTTTTGGCCTTGCAAACAGCAGCAGAAGGCTGTTACTTTGAAGATGTTGATATCATTTGGAAATTCTACCACCAATTCTGTCAGGGTGCCCCACACAGTAAAACTGGCATTGTGTCTTTGAAAGACAGATTGTATGCAACAGATAAAACGCTACCATGGTGTTGGTGTACCACATGGACACAAATAGCTGAAAGTATTTCTTTTGCCTAAATTAGAGAAGTACTATCTTCATATAACTTTAACTCAATCTTTGTAGAACATCTGTTGGATGTAATGAAATCTTCTTGTTTTGAGGGATATAGAGATATCAAGGTACAGTTCCTGTCTTCTAGGAATTTGCAATCAAACAGAGTGGATATATTCTGTTGGGGGGGGGGGGCGCCGTCACACTTTATGAAGGAAATAATGTATGAGAGTATGGCTAGGACTTTTACAGAGAATTTGAAAAGAGATAGGGAGCACCTTCCAGGCTGGGAAATGACATCCACAAAGGTACAGAGAATTTTAATTTTCGGGTGTGATTAGGAAATGGTAATCATTCGGCTTGACTATATGCAGGATCCATAAGCAACTGATGGAAAATATGTAATTAGGACCAGATGGTAAAAGACCTGGGGAGTTTCAGCCCTCCTGTATATGTAAAGTGGACTCAGCAAAAATATTTAAAACAAAGATACGTCTCAAGATCCCAGTTTCTGTAGGGTGTAAGGTGGTGTGGTAATTTTAAAGGTATGTCCACAAAGTCTTTGACATGGATTTTGCACATGGGAGAAAGAAATAATTTGTGGCCAGAGGAAAATTGTAGTGGCCTTAAAGGTACACCCACAAATTCTTTGATACCAATCCTCTCAAGATGGAACAAAATTCCTTTTCCCTTGACTGTGGAATGCACTTAGTGACTCTCTCTAATGAACTAAATACCGCAGAAATGATAGATGTCGCTTTCAAGGTTAGGCTATAAAAAGACTGCAACTTCCATCTGGGGAGATCATTCAGTCTCTCCCACTCTCTCCTGGATCACTCTGTGGGAGAAGCCAGCTTCCACATGCTAAGGCAGCCAGGTGGAAAGGCCCGAGTGGTGAAAAACAGCCTGCTAAAAATGCTATGTGTGAGCTTGGAAGCAGAGCTTTCCCTAGCCACGTCTCAGATGACTGCAGCCTGGAAAAACACCTTGACTGTAGCCTCAGGAGAGCTCCTGACCCAGAACCACTCAACTAAACTGCTCCTGGGTTTCTGACCTATAGAAACTGTGAGTTTGTCATTACAAGCTGTTAAGTTTGGGGGTAATCTGTGATGCAGAAATAGATAACACAATCGACTTGGAAGGAAGACAGACTGGAGAAGACAGAGAAATAAGTTAGAGTTGGCATTAGGCAAGGCAACAGACAATGAAAATGTAAATCAAAACAGTAAGAACAGTGATGATGAACAGGGAAGAAAGGATCTATGCCCAGGGGTGACAGAAATTTAATTAACAGCTTTTATGGGCTGATTAAATTGAGGAGTAGTACTGAAAGAGAGACAGAGATGTAAGGCTCTTTCCATGTCCAGCTGAGATGACCAAGGAGATGGTAATGTCATTAACAAAAAAGGCAGTAAAAAAAAGGAAGCACATGAAGGGGGTATGGTGAGTTGATTATGTGTTGCCATGTCTGCATGTATTTTGGTTTTAAGCATGTTGACGCTCATATAGTAGCTGACATCTACAGAGATATCCAAAAAGCTATGGCAAAATCATACCCTACACACTTAGGGCACAGGTGATTCAGATTACAGACAGAGAGTGAACATTAACAGAGATGGGGCAAAATGACCCACATTTTGAGTAGTAACGCTCTAAAGTACCTTCCAGACTTTCAATTCTGTCATTGCCTGAAAATAAACAAAGGTTGTTCACAATATAATAAAGGTTCAGGGGTCCAATGCTAAGAAATTTGGAAGTCAAAACACTGAGATGGGTGGAACGAATGTGTAGAAGAGGATACTTTGCCACTGGGATGATCATGGCTAGAAAAATGCTTCCTATATGTACATCAACAGGGTTTTCTTTTAAATGTTTGTTTGTGTGTGATACAGGATGTGAGGAAAATAAGAAGTGCTTCAGGACATCTAGTCCCACTCCTAACAAGGTAATGGTATAAATGATTTAACAATAATATAAGCAAGAAGCCAGGACTCTGAGAATAAATAAATATGCATGACTTTCCTATGACACCTGATAACATGAACAGTTTCCTATGGAAGTTTGTTTTATTTCCATGAAAGTGTGCATTTGTATATTAAATAGGATACATCTAGATGGCTAATTTATTCACTTAAATAAAATAACCTGTGACACTTTAAGCCAATATTTGAAAACACATCAAGGACTCAAAGTTAATATAGAGGACTCTAAGGAAAGAATTAAAAGCCTCAGGGAAAACTGCGCTGCCAAAACGGGAATGATAACGAGCTGAAATTTCAAATTTTGTTCTTGCATTAGTTAATGCATTTGGGCAGAAATGTTGCTTAGAACAAATGTATTTCAGGGCTTGTAATAACAAAATGTCTTTCTTTCTCAGTCTCTACCCATTGCAAAATCATGAGTCCCTCAAGTCCCCTTCTTTAGGTCATGTACCCCTACAAGTTCACCTCTTCAGCGCAACGATCTTTATCCCTCTGCTTGCTCTGCAGTAGGAAGTAGTCCTATCCATCACGGAAATCTGTGCATCAGACCATTTCTGCTTCAACAGCTGAGTCCCACAGTGTGCCAGATTCAGGGAACTAGATAATTATGGATATTCCCTACACTAAAGGCTACCCAATTAGTGGACATTTTTAATAGGAAACAGGTGTGGATCTCAACTCACAAACTTAACTGTGCAAGAAAGCTAATGTCTCTTTATTGTCTTTAAGCCAACCTAAATTGGACGCTGAGCGCTCTTTCCTCCTGACTGGCAAGAAATCCAGTCTTAATCATCTGCACCCATCTCTCCTCCCTTCCCCATGGATTGTAAAACGTCCCACTGCCAAATCAATCATCAATCACTGATCTACAGTGGTTACAGCAAAAAGTGAAAAGTCCAGTGACCCGTGTATTACAATCACTTCCTACCTCCTGGGGTGCATATATTCATCAGTGAATAATAAGGGCCAGAGAAAACCCCCTTGCCTCCAGAGGCTGTCTCAATGACAGCGCCATAGTCTTATTCTAATTCCTATGTTATATCTCAGACCTTTGCCTGCTCTGACTCCACACTTTCACCCAGTAAAATATCCAAATTCCTAAGCTCTTGTTCCCATCATGAGGAATGTAGACAACCCTCAGCTAGGACCACAGGACCTGAGCCAAAACTGGGTGAGCATTAGGGACAGAGTCAAGGAACCAATCAGATATATACAAACACCCAGAAGTTCACAGTCAAAGTGTAGGTAAGGTAAATGAGCAACCCAACTGTGGCTACCAGAGGACTGGAAAGTGTCCATCGGTTTGAGCTGTTAAGAAGTTAAGCAGTTAAGAAGGCCATTTGGGGGGCACCTGGGTGGCTCAGTGGGTTAAGCCTCTGCCTTCAGCTCAGGTCATGATCTCAGGGTTCTGGGATCGAGCCCCTGCATCGGGTTCTCTGCTCAGCAGGGAGCCTGCCTGCCTCTCTGCCTACTTGCGATCTCTCTCTCTCTGTGTCAAATAAATAAATTAAATCTTAAAAAAAAAAAGAAGGCCACTTGGTCACTTTGATAAAAAACAAACAAACAAAAACAAAAATCCACTTCAGAGCAGTAACAGGAAGGGAAATCTGATTGAAATAAGAGTCTTTTAAAAAGTGGGAAAGGGATACAGCAAGTTTCATCTGTTCTTCTGAAAACCTGATAGCTAGAGATGATGGGGGGTGGATGGTCTGCCAATGCTTGTAATAGTTTTTTGTTTTTGTGTGTGTGTGTGTTTTTAAGATAACAGCAATTTGAGTATCTTTAAAGGCTACAGGGAAGGAGCCAGGTTGACCCCATAAGACAAAGATATATTGGGGAAAAAAAAAAAAAAAGTCTTATCTTTACTCCAGTGGAGAAGGGAGGGAAAGGACTTAAAAGCATAAAGAAAAGTGTTCGTAAAAGGAAAAAGGAAAGGGGTGCCCCTTATGAATACAGAAAGGAGGCAAGGGTAAGGCTGAAAGGAAATGTATGAAGTCACAAAGTCAGGAAACTGTGGGAGCTCAAAACTCCGAGCCTCATTTTTCCCTATGCAGTGCAAGACAAGATCATTGCTGAGTGATGGGGTGACCAGTGGGTTTGAGGCATGAGGTAAGATTTTAGTTTTGTTTCCTTTTTTTGCCTTTGCATATACATATATAGTGATCTCACTAAATTTACCTATTAATCTTAATAGTTTGAGGATTCTTTGGGGTTTTCTAGATCCACAATCATGAAATCTACAAGTAATAAGTTTTATTTTGCCTTTATAATAGTTGTGCCCTTATTTATTTTACTTGCCTTACAACACTGGGTACTGCTGGGCTTACATTAATTCTTTGGCCAGGGATTCCCACACCAGGTGGGGACTATAAGTTCAGGCTCCACACCTTTACGATACAGGTTTAGGGTTTTAATTTTTCTAGGAGACTTACTTTCCCTCACCCCAGACCACACCTGAGACAAGACTGCTTCTTTCCTAGACCCATGGGTAGAGGCTTCTGGTTACTCTTACACATAGGGGCAGCCTTTGCTGGTAGACAGCTCTAGTCTAGCATTCCAATTCCAGCTCACCACCTCGCACAGAGCCAAGGACATCTCTCTCGGGTGGACAGTCCTAGCCTTCTATGGCCCTAGCATAGGTAAATCTACATTGTGATGGCAACAAGGGCATAGGAACCTGAATCTTTTTCTAGGTTGTGGATGTTAAACTTTAGCCCGTATAAATGATTTTACATGCAGTCTTTTGGGCCACCAGAACATCACTGTGAATGCTCTGAGTTCCCTCTTTATTTCTGTCTTGAACCTGGTGATTTCCCTTTCATATTTCCAGGTCAGCTCTGAAATTATGCCTTTTTAACTAACATGGTAGTGAGGTGGAGTGGACCTTGAGGCCTTACTGCTGGTATTCTAGCGGTCCCTTCGTGGTGCAAATCTGCAGAGTTAGATGGTTTTCTTCAAGAGCCCTCAACAACCCAGGTGGATGGATGGAAAGAATAAGGGCTGCATTTATCCTAGTCTGGACTTTGTAGGGCAGGCAAGATAGAAAAACAGTGGGGAGGGGTGCCTGGGTGGCTTAGTCAGTTAAGCGTCTGACTCTTGGTTTTGGCTCTGGCTAATGATCTCAGGGCCATGAGATCAAGCCCTGCATCAGGCTCCATGCTCAGCGCGGAGTTTATCAGAGATTCTCTTCTCTTCCTCTCCGTCTGCTCCTCCCCACTTCTCCCTCTCTAACTCTATCTCTAAAAAATAAATCAATCTTTAAAAAAAAAAAAAATCTGCCATTCAGGGGTGCCTGGGTGGCTCAGTGGGTTAAGTATTTACGTGTCTGCCTTCGGCTCAGGTCATAATCCCGGAGTCCCAGGATCAAGCGCCACATAGGGGTTCCCTGCTCTGCAGGCAGGGAGTCTGCTTCTCCCTCTCCCTCTCCCTCATGCTCACTCACTCTCTCTCTCAAATAAATAAATAACATCTTTTTTAAAAAATCTGGTGTTCATACCCTAATACTCATCCTTTACCTAACTTTTGCAGCAACTTGAAACCTCTTCTATACAGGCCTTGTCCCCACAGCAGGCACACAGAAAATCCCTCTGCACATGCTGATGACATGACTCCGACTTTGAGGAAGGATACTTTGTTTTGGTATATTATGGGAGTATCTCAAAGTTGGTGAGATTGTTTATTGCTGTTGTTCGTGCTCTTGAGTTATAAATTACTGTTTAGGTTCATCAATGTCAATTTAATTTGAAAAGAACTGTTTGGCTAACTCTGTAGTAGTTAGTGAAATATTCTGCAGCTACAGTAATGGGGCCCATAATATTCCAATAAATGGACATTTAAATGCATATCCACTGAATTTTTATGATTCCCTACCACCTGGTATCTCTGTAGATACTGAAAGGAAATTATAATTTGATAAGGCTGGCATGTTTGAAACATGCTAATCTCCCCCATCAACACCGAAGAACATGTATGTGGTGATTTATTACACGAAATATTTTGCAGACTTTTAACTTGGAAAACTCATGCTATAAAATTAGCAAAGCCCAGGCAGGTCAAGAGAGCAAGTGTACTGGGTGTACAAGGCCATTTGAATTCATACTGAAACACAAAGGCCACAAACCCACAATTACCTAGTAGCTGAGCTGGGCCTAGAAGTCAAGGGTTATGGCTCTCGGTCTAGGGCTCATTTGTAGGTCCTACATCATGGCATGAAGCTTAGAGCTGAGCTGAACTGTGATGTCTTGCCAACATAAATAACTGCTTGGCTGACAGAAACTTCAAGGGGCAGACAATTTCGTATTAAAAAAAAAAAAAAAGACTTGGAAAGCTCAAATCCAAATCCATTCTACCATATAAATTAGCTAATTTCACAGTGTATAAGAAGCACTACTTTTCACTGCCTGTCTGAACTAGGAACTCTACGGCAGCAGTACATTTTGTTTGGAGCAAAATATCTTACTGAGCATTCACAGAACCATGATCTCATTTTCCAAAGAGTTATCTCTGAAAACATAATCAGCTGCAAAAAATTTATCACTTTACATAAATTAATTTTGCAGACAATTTTTCATGCATACCCCCCCTTGAAGGCTAACACACTAAATGAGACACACTTACACTTGCAACTACAATTTATCTTGGTTAGTGGGCATTTTTGCTCTCTGGGAGAGAATTTTAATCTTCTGCAGGAGCAAAGCAACTTGGGAGTGGGGAGGTATGTCAAACTGTCAACAAAGAAAAGAAATGAAAAGAACCAAAGAAACCAGTTTAAACTAATTCAAGGCCAAAGGGACTATGAGAAGCACGGGAGAAAGTTGCCATCTGCAGGAAATGTTTTAGGCTCTACCTCTGTGATTAACTCTGTATTAGCCTCTGACCTATAAACCCCCTACCCTATTTGTCAATTTCTTTGTTCATTATTCTAATTGATAGCTCCCTAAAGAATTAAGAATTTCACAAAAAAAAAAAAAATTTTACTAGGAAGATCTTGAAACCAGGTTGTTAAATTCAGAAATGCTCCCCTGCCCATTGGCAAATAATTGCTACCCCAAGCCTGTTGAGTCCTCCCTCCCACACTGACCAAACCCCCCGGGTCTGGAGAGCCCCAAGTGGGTGTTACTTAGGCAATTGGTACCCAGTAGCCTTCCAGCCAGCCCCCGACAACTCCCATATACCAGTGCCCATCTTTATATGTCCTCCCAGATAGAGAAGGCCCAGTCCTTTGCTGGGAAGATGCCACTCCATCTGGCAGTGTTGGCACCCAGCAGACAAATGCCCAATGCCCATCTGGTCCCTGAGGCTGTGACCCATCATCACAGGCTCATACTCCCTTGGAGTTACCCCTACACGGCACCTAATAAAACTGCGGGGTACCAAAAAGGTCATTTGATCTTTTGAATACCACCTTAGATTGAAACTATGCTCACTATCTTTTCTCGAAACTGTTTTTTATTAAATATAACACCATTCTCTCTGTTTTCCTCAAGAAACCACGCTTCCTCATTCCCTCGTCTCAACATGAAAAGTTCACATGAACTTTCTGAAATGATTGATTTCACAGAAACATCTGAAATTACTTCCAATCTCCCTGAAGTTCTTCCTTATGCTTGCATTTCAAATAACATGAACTTGGGCATGTGCCCCCATCAAAAAGATAAAAATGCATATTCAAATTTTGGTTGCCAATTATACCACAATAAAGCTGATATTAAAAGAAACACACACACACACACACACACACACACACACATCCACAGTGAGGGAAAAAGAGTGCATGAGCAATTTGGTTCTCTGAGTTCTCTTATTCCTCCCTCCACCTTGCCCATGTTGCATTGGCTGCAATGCCATGAAGAAAAAGTCCATTTCAAAAAAAAAAAAAAAGTCCATTTCATTACATATATAATTAGAGGTAAGAAGAATGGCATGAACAATAAGCCATCAAATATCTGATTAGGACCAAGCTAGTTTTATTAAAGATAGCGTGCCACACAGATATAATTATATGTTTATGTGATCCTTTCACCTCTCTCCATAATTCTCTCTGGTTGGGTATTATTGGCTGTTGTAGACTATGGCTAAGTATGATAATCTCTCCCCACCCTATTTTTCTCTTAAACTGTCTAATTTTTAATGTCTGGTTTCACAGAATGTAAGGTATTTCAAGAATATATGTTATATTATGGCAGAAACACCATTATTCGGGTTTATTTCTAGCCCGTTACTTTGCGCTTTCTATTCGATGCTATTTCTACATATTCTTCAATTGTAATATTTGTCTGGAGAATAAAAAGAAATTTATTCACACTGGTTTTGGTCCAAAAAATATTTCTCAACCTTCAAAATAGCTTTGCATCTAAGGGAAAGTCAAGAGTAGGTACTGGGTTGTACACTTAGTCAAGCATTTGAGAGGCTGGCAATCTGGAAAATTTATTGAACCGTCACGTCAATCTGATACAACTATAACTTGAGTTCTTTTGGTTATATTCACTCTATATATAATGCACTTAAAAATGTAGCTTTTTGGAGGCGCCTGGCTGGCTCAGTTGGTGGAGTATGTGACTTGATGTCAGAGTTGTGAGTGCGAGCCCCACGTTGGGTACAGTGATTACTTAAAAATAAAATCTTAAATGGGGGAGGACACCTGGTGGCTCAGTCAGTTAAGCATCTGCCTTCGGCTCACGTCATGATCTCAGGGTCCTGGGACTGAGCTCTGCATAGGTCTCCTTTCTCAGCAGGAAGTCTCCTTCTCCCTCTCCCTCTGCCTGCTGCTCCCCATTGCTTGTGTTCTCTCTCTCTCAATCTCTTTCTCACTGTCCCTCCCTCTCTCTCTCTGTGTGAAATAAATAAATAAAACCTTAAAAAAAAAAATCTTAAGTGGAGTGCCTGGGTGGCTCAGTTGGTTGGGCGTCCAACTCTTGGTTTCAGCTCAGGTCGTGGGATCAAGCCCAGCATCGGGCTCCTTGCTTAGCTGGGAGTCTGCTTGAGATTGTCTCTCCCTTGTGCTCTGCCCCTCAACCCCCTAAAATAAATAAATCTTTAAAAGTAAATAAATAAAATCTTCAAAAAGGGGCACCTGGGTGGTTCAGTGGGTTAAAGCCTCTGCCTTCTGCTCAGGTCATGATCCCAGGGTCCTGGGATCAAACCCCGCCATCGGTCTCTCTGCTCAGCAGGGAGCCTGCTTGCTCCTCTCTCTCTGCCTGCTTCTCTGCCTGCTTGTGATCTCTGTCTGTCAAATGAATAAATAAAATCTGTAAAAAAAAAAACTTCAAAAAATGTAGCTTTTTGACACTCAAATATTAGTGTAACTGTCTTTAAAAAATAACACAAACTTCATTGCTGAGCAGTTTTTTTTTATATAGCACAACTCCCAAACTATTGTTTCTCCTGAACAATAAGTTTGCAGGGACTTCTGTTTGTTCCTCATCTACAATTAGTAGGTAAAACAGTATTTCAGAGATGGAGTTCCTTGTTGTAAACATTGCCCAGACATATATTAAGTTCCTGGCATTGTATCCATCGACATGGTATAGAGATCAAGAAAACTAAAAAGACTTTGTCCTCAAGAAGACAGGTAAAAACAACATAAGCAGAAATATCAATGACTCAAGGAAAACACCATCCCCTCTATACAATGAGCTACAAGCTATTTTGCTGCAATAGTATTCCTATCCAAATATGTGGGTGCATGTGTGTGTATAAAGGGTACTGAATTGGGGGAACATTTTTACTGCCTTTACATAAGATTTGTAGTTTTGTGGTTTCAGAGAACAGTGACAAACTCAAATGATGTTCAAACACTTAGGATTCTTTTGCCTTCTCTAAAAATATCAATAATATTTTTTAATAGCTACCATCTGTTGGCAAATATTACGTGACAGGTATAATGTTAAAGATGTGTTGCTTCATTTAATCCTCACATAATTCCACGCTTAGATATGTTTTCCTTTACACAACAAGGAAAGAGAATTCGAAAGATTAACTAACTTGTCCAATCACTTGATGCTTTAGGTTTGTCTGACTCAACTATTCTGCTATGTTGGCTTGTGTTTTCTTTTTGTTTAGACATCAGATACAAATGCCAAAAGGAACCAAGGTTGAAATTTGACCCTTATTAGGATACCAGAAATAAAGACTCAGCCTTGTTCTCAAAATGAAATTTTCGTTGCAAATAAAAACTCTCTAAAACTCAACAAATACCCATTGAATACCTATTTTGTGCCAGACCTTCTTCTAGGAGTTGATTATTAAATTAATATTGAGGGGGGCGCCTGGGTGGCTCAGTGGGTTAAAGCCTCTGCCTTCAACTCAGGTCATGATCCCAGGGTCCTGGGATTGAGCCCCGCATCGGGCTCTCTGCTCTGCAGGAGGCCTGCTTCCCCCCCTCTCTCTGCCTGCCTCTCTGCCTACTTGTGATCTGTCAAATAAATAAATAAAATCTTAAAAAAAATAATAATAAAATAAAATAAATAAATATTGAGGGGCGCCTGGGTGACTCAGTCAGTTAAGCATCTGCCTTCAGCTCAGGTCATGATCTCAGGGTCCTGGGATTGAGCCCTGCATCACATCGGGCTCCCTGCTCCGTGGGGAGCCTGCTTCTCCCTCTCCCTCTGCCACTCCCCCGACTTGCGCTTTCTCTTACTCTCTCTCCTGCTATCAAATAAATCAATAAAATCTTTAAAATTGGGTGACCTACCACTATATGAAGGTAGACAAAATAAAGGAAAAAATTTAGAATATTCTCCTTAAGTACAGCAGGGAACTCAGCTTGAATCTAGATTTTGTTCACCACAGAAATCAGGTTCACTTAGGGGCTTAGAGAGTGGAACAGAAAATCCTTGAGCATTTATGGAAACATACTTTTCAAAGACACTTATTCTAAGGGAAGAGAATCATAAAGAATAATTTGAGCACCAGAAAAGTGGACAAGGTCAAAAAAAGAGATAGGTCTTCAGACTGTCTGGATTGATGATTCAGCCCCAGAACCAGGGGCCTGAAGCAAAAAAGCCAGCAAAACCCAAAAGAACTGAACCACCAGGTGCCAACTGTGGCAGTTCCATTCATGGGCAACACAACCCACTGCCCATGGCTCTTACAGCAAAGGGACACTATGCCTTCCAAGCAGACATCAGTGCCCTCAGCATGGAACTTGTGCAGCTTCTGGACAAACATCAGCCGTGGCCGCAGCTCTGGAAACCACCAACAGAGAACCAGCTGCCATCTTGGACATTGGCATTGTACAGAGACTTTCCTACAAAGGTCTGGAGAAGGGAAGGAGATAAACATGGGGGCCACATGGGGTGCCTGGCCGGCTCAGTCAGTAGAGCATGCAACTCTTGATCTCAGGGTCATGAGTTCGAGCCACCACATGTTGGGCATAGAGATTACTTATAAATAAATAAATAACATGGGTGCCACAGGGTAGCCAAAGGAATTAGTTTTTAGAATCTTCATGAGATACCCTTTGAGACTCCCAAGACCATCCGTAAGGAATCCCAGAAACTGGAGTTCCAACAGAGTGCTGGAGGGCAGAAGCAGAGCCTTGGGACTCTAAGTGTGTGCTCATTTTCTGCCAATTTGTATTAAGTAGATTTGTAATGTCGCAGTGTGAAAAGATTAATGAAGTCCAACTTTATGTGTGAAATGTGAATAATTCATCCATGATTTTAATTCAAGAATCTCATAATTCCAAAGCTGCATGACCAAGTGAATTTCATATTGAGTGGATCCTATTTTCACATGGCACAGCCACGGTAGCTATTAAACAGAAATAATATTCCCATCAGAATATTCACCTGAATTACATGGGTTTCGAATTACACAAGGTGTATGAGTTTTGTCACTGTTGCTTTGACCATGGCAAACTCCAGGTTGGTGTGGCTAGGATGCCTGGGTTATATAAACAGCAGACAGAGAGTGGTGAGTCACACAGCCATCTAATCAACAAAAAAAGCACTTTTTCCTTTCATTCCAGTAAATTAATACCTCCTTCCTTACAACATGGCATTTTCTCAGAAGATTCCTAAAAATGAATTAAGTAGGAGGTGCATTTTTAAGCTAGCTCCTGCAGAGACTTATCACCTAAGTAACCATTATACTGATGTGGCTGTAATATTTGTATTTTTCAATTCACTCATGATTACATCAATCATGAGCTTAATTCTGTTCACCCACTCAGAAGTCACCCATGACCATAAGCAGTTCATGAGCCTTTTGTAAAGATAGTCTTCTGAAATAAAGAGACTGTGTTTGCTGTAATAGATTTGTGTTTTTGTTTTTCATGGCAAAGGAAATGTAGTCGCTGAGAAAAGCAGGCTCCTACAGCAAGTTCTGTTTTTTGTTTTAAAGGCTTTGAAATTACTTTAGTAATCACAGAGTATAAAGAATTAGAACTGTACTGTCCATTATCATGCCAGTAAGCACATAAGGCTATTAAGCACTTTAAATGGGGCTAGTCTGGGTGAAGATGTGCTTTAAATGTAAAACATAGACTAGATTTCAAAGATTTAATATAAGAAAAATGTAAAATGCTTTATTAGTAATACTTTATGTTCATTAAATGGTGAAATAATCATTTGGATACACTGAGTTAAATAAAATAGAGTACTAAATTTTATTTCACCTGTTTCTTTTTACTTTTTTTAATGGGACTAAGAGAAAATGTAAGAAATACATATGTAACTCACACTATATTTCTGTTCTAGAAATATAATAAAAAATTTCATAAATTATAATAAAAAAATTTCACTGAGCTAGATGCTGCCATTATTCCTCCATCACCATATTCTCCCTCCACCTTTATACACAGAGGATGCCAGGGCTGGAAAATTTGGCACTTCTCCCTCACTAGAAGTCCAGATATGTCCAGAATATTTCTGAATATTCCCAGGGAATGTGTGTATGTCCTGCCTGTCACTCTGAACTGCCTTCATACTTCTACCCCGTCAGAACATAACATCTGGGGCACCTGGGTGGCTCGGGTCGTGATCCTGGGGTCCTGGGATTGAGCCCTGCATTGGACTCCCTGCTCAGCGGGGATCTGCTTCTCCCTCTCCCTCTACTCCTCCCCCGTAACTCATGCGCTCCCTCAAGTAAATAAACAAAATCTTAAAAAAAAAAAAAGAAGAAGAAGAAGAGGAGGAACCTAGTATCTTTTCCCATCTCGCCTCATCCCTAGTTTCAGCTCCCTAAGGACTCACATTTCACAAAAAATTCTTCCAGACCAAAAAAAAAAAAAAAATTTATTTTCATGGACACATGCCTGTCCTTAATGAGATGGACTTCTAAGGCGTAATCTAGTTCCCCATTTTCTCAACCTCTCTCATGAGACCCACCTCTAGTTCTTTGATTTGCATAACCAAAAGGCCCCTCAAACTGTCTTCCCAAACAAGAACAGTCTTTCCTCAAGACAAATTCTGCACCCCACACCACAGAATATGAAAAAGGCTGCCTGCCGATGCTAAACCAAGTCCCATTACTGCTTGCATCTCCCACTATGTAGACTTGATAACAAATCACCGGGCAGGGTCTGCAACCAAAGAGATGTGTGTTTACCATGACTGTTGACTCGGGTCTGCTCATTCAAGCCTCTTTGTTTACTTAAATGCATTCATCCTCAAGCTTCACTCTGCAACATCTGTGTATTTTTGAACTGCTGGCTGTGAACTGCTAGCTTTGATTAGAGACCTGTGCCTTTAGCCCTTTCTGTGGGCTAAGCGTTGTGCTGGGTCAGAGGGATGCTGGGAACCTGAGTACTTCTGCCCAGCTGAGCTTTCACTGAGCCTCACAGAGTATGCGTGCACCTGGGGTAGGGATGGCTGTTGAGGGGGAAACCCCAGAACTCCCTCAGCTGGTACCTAAGTAGAGAGAGGGAGGGAGGGATGGATGGAGATGTCTCCAAGCAGGTAAGTCAGCTATGTGGATGGTGAAGCCGCACACTGCCCTGTGGTTAAAAGGAGAAGAGAACCAGGACAATGCTGCGCTTCAATGATGATTTTTAAAGAATTCGAAAATACATTTTAATGTATATTCTTTTCACTAATTTCAACATTTTCCTCAGAAAATTGGCTGTTCGAGGTCTGAAACAGGAAAGGGACAGGACATCATGTTAAATCAGAAAGTAGGGACGTTTTCAAAGATTACTAGGTGGGGTCCACAGGACATAGAAGTTACTTACTACTGTCCAAAGTCATAACATTTTGAAAATTAAGAAAAATGGACTCCGGTTCCATTCAAGATGCAATGAGGACACTCCACACCATCTCTCCCTTTGATTACAACAAAAAACCCTAGACATGATATATAAAGCCACTACCAGAGGCTCTACAAAGTGGATGTATTAGTTTGCTTTGCTGCTGAAACAAATTACCACAAATTTAGTGGTTTAAAATAAAACAAATACGTTATCGTATAGTCCCAGAGGTCAGAAACCTAAAATGGGTCTGCAAAGCTGTGTTCCTTCTGGAAACTCTAGAGGAGAATCTATTTCCTTCCCTTTCCGGTTTCTAGATGCTGCCCAAATTCCTTGGCTCACAGTCCCTTCCTCGCGTCTCTCTAACTTTTGCTTCTGTCATCACATCTCCTCTGGCTGACTCTCCCGCCTCCCTCTTACAGTGGCCCTGGTGATCACATTAGAGCCACCCAGATAATCCAGGATAATCTCCCCCATCAAAAGGTCATTCACTTAATCAGGTTTGTAAAATCCTTTTTGCCACGTGAGGTAACATATTCACAGGTTCCAGGTCTTTGAACATGGACATCTGGGGTTGGGGGGGTGAGTGGGCCATTAGTCCACCTACTACAGTGTATAAAGAGCAAGGGGACTGGGTAAGGAACCCAGGGTTTAAGGGACAACCTGCAAGAAATTCTCAGGTTTTTTTCTTTTTTTTTTTTTTTTTCTCCTATACATCCCAGCTCAAGCTCTGAGGCAGCCTGCAAGCAGGACTAAGAGAGGGCACGGACGCAGGGTGCTATGAGAAAAACCTGCTCTCTCCAGCCATGGGGGAGGTGAGGGGCACAGGGGTTCCCAGGAGGGACTTAGGATTTGGGACTTTCCCTACTCTGTGTCAGGCGAAAACCAGCGATAAGACAGCATCAGGAAACGTCCTCATTTCTGAACAGAAATGCTTTTTTTCGGAGTCCGGAATCAAATCAAACAGAAACAATACAGTAGTCCCTCCCTCCTTACTCGGGGCGCATAAGTGCCAAGACCCCCGAGCAGTGCCGGAAACCATGGATAGCATCAACCCTATATATGACTATGCTCTGTCCCAACCATACATACTATAGAGTTTAATTTATAAATCAGGCCCAGTAAGATATGAGTAATAGTAACTGATAACAAATAATAAATAATGACGAATAATTAAATTGAACAACTGCAACAACGTACTGTAACCAAAGCTACGTGAATGCGACCTCTCTCGAACAGTCTTCACTATCCTCAATTCACCCTTCCTCTGCTTCCTGCCGTGACATGGACGAGGGGCGGTGACACACGCCAGCGTCAGGAAGCGAAGCGGGGTGAGTGCGCAGGCGTTAGGCGCTGTGACTCAGCGTCGGACTCTACGGACCCGCCTCCTCGGAGGCTGCGTCAGAAGGAGGAGCCTCATTGCGGAAGGCGTGGCGGCCAGCTGCTGATTGACAGCGCGGAGAGACGGAGCTGCAGTGACGAGGACAGGACGGCTGTGCCCGCCAGGAACAACCGTGGAGTCCTATAACCAGGGTCTTAGAGGACCCACGGAAATTGTTGGGATGTTGGGGGCGGATATAACTTGAGTTCTAAGAAGGCTCTTGGGAAATTAAAAACAAGAAAGAAAAAGACTCTTCAGGCTGAAAATAAGGATCAATCATGGAAAATGCAGAAGAAAAGAGTATGACTCATGAATTTCAGATACAGGCAGAAAATGAATATTTAACAATTATACAGAAGATAAAATAGAGTTAGACAGTTGCTGGATGAAATGCTAAAAACAGAACACCGCGTTGGCTAAAACCTCTTTCTTTAGAATTTTTCAATAAAAACTTTCAAGTAACCAACAACTGCACAATTTCAGTTTCCTTTCACAGAGTCATAAATCAAGCCAGGGGAAATTCCAAAAACCATTTAAACCAATTACCTGTTCCAGGAAGGAACAAGGCTTAACTGACTCAAAAGGAAAATTTTGAAGGCTTTTTGAAAAGTTTTGAGGAACCCCTACCACCCCCTCGGTTCCCCTTTCTGCTGCTCAACTCATCCCCAAGATGCCAGCTGGGGCCCCCTGACCCCTAGGAGACCAGAGAAAAAGGGATACAGACCCCAGTCAATGTCACTGCCTGGATAGTCCTAAATTCTCCTGGTGATTTCTGTTTATGCCCAGAGTTGCCCTTCTGTGTCCAGGGTGTGATGTTCAGCTATGCCATCTCTGATCCATCCCAAGTGTCCCTACATGCACGGTCCCTTCACCACTTCCCACAAGGAACCCACTCATCTCGAACATTTCGTTTGAATACAACGTTTTCAAGGTTGAAGAGTTTGCAGGGAAAGGTCATACAGAAGAGTGCAAGGACCGCTCCCCTCTCCTGACTCTCTTCCTCTCTCTCCTGCGCACCCACGTGACTGTCTCCTTTTCATCTTGACTGGATGATCTCCCCACTCCCTGGCCCCAAATTTCAATTTATTCATGTAGAAGCCTCTCTAACTCTTTCTCTCTCTCTCTCTCTCTCTCTCTCTCTCTCTCGTGCACAGTAATCAAGAATGTCTCAAAAAGGGGCGCCTGGGTGGCTCAGTGGGTTAAGCTGCTGCCTTCGGCTCAGGTCATGATCCCAGGGTCCTGGGATCGAGCCCCGCATCGGGCTCTCTGCTCCGCGGGGAGCCTGCTTCCTCCTCTCTCTCTGCCTGCCTCTCTGCCTACTTGTGATCTCTGTCTGTCAAATAAATAAATAAAATCTTAAAAAAAAAAAAAAAAGAATGTCTCAAAAAGAAAAAGGAAAAAAAAAGTCTCAGCAACTACCACAAGCAAGCAAGACTTCCAAACAACTATTGTGCTCTTGTGAAGAATGTTGATGCCTAAAATTATCTCTCAGTTCATCAATCTAAGCAGGATCATTTCTGAACTTAGAGTAAATGTCTCTTACTACTGTTCTCACAATTCTTCACTGAAATTCCTGAGAGGGAGTAAGTTATGTAAATCACCACCTGTTTTCTACATCCTGAAGTCCAGTTTCTACCCCTGATGTGCTCTATGTCTTTTTCAACCTTCTCTTCCTTTTCTTGCCTATGCCTCAGGTAGGGATCCCCCCATTAACAAGCACTGAGACAGGGATTTGAATGGGAGTAGCTAATTTGGGAGGTGATCCCAGGAAGCTCTGGTGGGGGAGTGGGAAGATGAAAGAGAAAAGGGAAGGAAGCCAATATAGAATGCATTCATGAGCAGCTTATTACTGTGAGCAAAAGGCGCTTAATACCTCTGAGGATCTCAGGGAGATGATGTTGAACAGAGATGGGGAAGCTGATATATTTATCCATCAACCCTATTCATTGATGGATAGGGTTGATGGATAAATCAAGCTTTATTTAGGTTAAGGTGGATAGTTGAGGGTTGAGGGTAGCTCCCAGTGGCCTTCAGTCCCTTCCACTTCTGGCCTGCCCTGCATAAGGCTAAAGCACAACCCCACTCCTGCTAAAAAGCCATTGGCCCTGGTGGGTACAGGGATGGCAAGTACTTGGGGGTGAAGTTGGATGCACTAAATTCATCTGCTGTAATGAATAACCTAGACCTCTTAGACCTACACTGTTCTGCACTAGCCCCTGATCATGCTATTCCTATACAATATTCAACTGGCGTAGGACGACTAACTTGCTCTCAAATCACCCTACATGGCTGACTTGGCTTCCTCTGTTCTCTGGGAACAGTTTCAGAAGGATCCTTATAACCTAGTAAACATAAGGAGAGAAGGCAAAGAGTAAACATGTCAGTGAAATGCAAGTGACATTTGTCACTCTTTGCTGACCCAGTAGATGACATTTAGTTCCAATGCTTCTTCCCACCATTTTGACAGCTTACTTATCTCAATGAACTGTATCACTTTCAGTCTTGGTTAATAAACAAATTCCCATTGATCAACAGAAGTAAAAGGGAAAATCCGTTATCAGGAAAAGAAATGTCTGTGAAAGTATTTCACAGATATTGGATTCAGATACCTTGGCTTTAGGCAAAGTGAGAGTCTCCAGTAATGCAGTCTGATGTTTTTTGTCACAAAATCTTGGTCTCAAAACATGATTTACTCCTATTTAAGTGTATATGAATATTAGATCGTGAAGTAATGATTTCCTCAAAGTAAATCTAAGTTTACAAATGTCTTTTTCAACTGGAGCCTATGGTATATTTGTCTTTTTTGCTCTGCCATCTCCTATTCTTTTGGCAATCTTCTTTAACACTCCCACCACTGTCCTTATATTTCAGTAGAAAACAATTATCTACACTGGATTGGGGGATGCTTAGGAGATACGGATGGGGAAACGTTGTGGCCTCACCTAGGTCTTCCTGTCATGTTCCTAATTTATATTTCCCTTTTGTCTCACCTCTCAAAATTCCTATTCCAGCTCCATCTCATGTATATAATGAACTAATTCGTATTAAGGTATAAATAGCTAAAAAGAGCTCAGTGCTTTATAATTCCCCCCCAAAACTTTGTATTTTCAAAAGCAATGTGTAATTAATGGTATGATCTTAGGTGATGTGTTGGAAAAGCTGTGGCATTCTTTTTTTGTAGGAAGGCCTTTAGTGACATTTCTCAAATCCCTCCATTTGGGTTATCTCCTGTTCCATCTTGTGATATCAGTCCTAGAAAGATTCCAATAAAAATATCATAAGACAACTAAATAAATTGTCTATGTGAAGACGTAATAGGTTAGAATGAAAATGTACACTTCTCTGCAGGATGGTCCCTTTTAAGTTTGATTTCTATGGAGTTCTATTTGTTTATGCCACGGTGGTCCTACAGAAAAGCAGACAGAGAAGAACACTTGAAAAGTAACTGAATAGTAATGATATGTACAGAGGAGTCTCTGATAGAAAATAAAAGTCTGTGGAGCAGAAGTCAACCTCGGAAAATAATTTTTCAGAGACTATCCAATCCAACATATGGCACTTAGAGCACAGATTGTTGGTTAATCCCTCATGTCCATTGTCTCCCTCTTATGATTCCTTATTTTCAGCTGGATCCTTGATCACCCAGTAAAGTCTGCATTTCCCAGACTCCTGTTCAGTTAGGTTGGCCATATTGACTAAGTTCTACCCAGTGAGCTATAAATGTGACTTCATCATGTGATCTTATCTGAAGATCTTTCTTAAGAGCAAGAGCTCAACTTTGCTCCTTCTTTCCCCCAGCCTGCCTCCCATCACCTCTCCCTTCATCCTGATGTTAAACATGTTGATATGATGGCTCTAGTCCCATCTTGAACTATTAGGATAAGGGCCATACCCCTGGGAAAACAGAAGGGAGAGCTGGAGGCAGCCAGGGCCTCTGGAGATTTTGTGGACCAGAACCACCACATGAGCCCTGGAAGGTCCACCTCTAGGGCTTCAAACTGAGAAGCACAAAGCTCTATTGGGAGCTTCTGTTACAGTCAAACTAATCTGAACTGATAAACCATCCTTTTTTTCTTTCCTTTTTTTTTTTAAGATTTTATTTTTAAGTAATGTCTACACCCAAATTGGAGCTCAAATTTACAACCCCAAAATCAAGAATTGCAAGCTCTACCAACTGAACCAGCTGGCATCTTCCCCCATCCTTTTTTTGTTTTGTTTTGTTTTTTTCTTAATTTGACTCAACTTCTCATAGGAAAGAAGGATCTATGACTCATACAGACTCATTCCCAGGTTGGAAAGCTAGTTTTATCATACATGTCAACCCGCTGGTGTTATACAGATGATCTTTTAACATTCTCCTTTCTTGTTATTTCATTATGATCCTTGATGCCTAGATAATTGGAGCATCAGAGGAAAGTGACAAGAATAAAGCCAATGTAATATGTCAGTTAAAAAACAATAATCGAGAATAATCAGAAGCACGAGTTTAATCCTGGCTTTATCTGCACATTATTAAGCAGAATTGTTTTGGAAACTGGGGAAAATGAAAGGCCTAGTAGGCACTGAAAATATCTATAATTCCCTGTACCCTATAAATGAACAACTGAATAAATCCCAAAGGTTTAATGACCTTAGTTTTCCAATATGAATCATAACTTTAAGACTGAAATGAAACCCGAAGATTTTTTTCATGAAATATTTTCCAGAAATCACCTTATAACAGTGACAGACATATATGGCTCCACAATCTAAAAGCTGATCATGCTAGGTCAGGTCTTCCTAAACTGTTATATTTTGGAAGATCAAGATATGACTTCAAATAATAACACATGTGAGATAATGGCAATCTTCTTCATTTGGTGGAAATATTATTTCGGTATGAAAAGGTCAATTTAGAAAAATTAACCCCAGGGGCGTCTGGGTGTCTCAATGGGTTAAAGCCTCTGCCTTGGGCTCAGGTCATGATCCCGGGGTCCTGGGATGGAGCCCCGTATTGGGCTCTCTGCTCAGCAGGGAGCCTGCTTCTTCCTCTCTCTCTGCCTGCTGCTCTGCCTACCTGTGATCTCTGTCTGTCAAATAAATAAATAAAATCTTAAAAAAAAAATTAACCCCATAAACTTAACGATTTGGACACTGGTTGTTCCCTAACAAGATGAATTAAAATAAATGTCTACTACTTTTTGTTGACCCATCATTTTGCAATCCCTTGACAAATCTTGCTGATTGTGTTTCACACGTTGTTAAAAAAATCTGATCCTCCTATACCTTTTGTAATTTCCCCAAAACAGTGCTCACAATATTGGCTGCATATTAGAATCACTAAGGAGGTTTTTAAAAGGCCCAGACCCAGGCTCAGTCCCAGACCAAATGAGTAAGAACTTCTTAAGTGTTGGGCTGAAACACTAGCGTTTTTCATATTACCCCAGGTGATTCGAATGTGTACCTCGGGTTGACACCCACTGCCACAAAGGAGCCCCATTCCAACTGTGTGACTAGAGCCAATTTACATCTTGCTTAAATTAACATACACTGAAAATTAATTCTGTCATCCTGTCCCTGAAACGTACCACATTTAGACTTTCCCCTCACGTTCTCATATCTGCTTCATTTTAGATATAGGTATCAAGAAAAATAATTTCCCCAAATAGTTACCTTCCACAGTCATGTGGTTTCTGGGAGGGCTGCTGTCTTCTCTAAATAAAGTTTGGCAAGAGAGAGGAGAGGTTAAAACATAGAGGAGCAGTTGATTGTTGAATCAGACTGGAGACAGAGAAAACTAATCAACACTCTTTCCTTCTTCTTCTCTCACTGGCAAGATTCATCTCCAAACATCCTTTGTCGCAGGTAGGGGTGCAAACCTATTGTTGTTTCCAGAACCATCTCTGGGGAAACTCAGGTAATAAATAGGAGCTACATCTGTCATCTTATTCCACTAGACTAAAATCTCACTAAAACATGTAAAGAAAATAATGTCGGTAACATTTTTGCTCATTCTCACTCATTAGGAGTCTTAACTATTTGAAAGGAGTCTTTTTTCCTCTCTAAGCATCAAGGTAATGGGGGAAAGGTGGTGGAGGATACTAGAGACCCAAGCAGCTTCATTAGTAACTGTTAAATAATTCTGGATGAACATCTAATCCTGATTCACCCAGAAATAATGAAGATAATTTGATTCAAATCTAAAACCTGTCTCCCGTGTTTTTGCTACATGATGAAATCAAAAGCTGGAAAGTCGCATCTGTAAAAGAGATAATGATGTAAAACAGATTTATAAGTTACACATGCAGGTAGCCTGGGTGGCTCAGTGGGTTAAGCATCTGCCTTTGGCTCAGGTTATGATCTCAGGGTCCAGAGGTTGAGACCCACATCACATCGGGCTCCCTGCTCAGTGGGGAGCCTGCTTCTCCCTCTGCCTCTGCCCTGCTTGTGTTCCCTCTCTCACGGTCTCTCTCTCTCTCTGACAAATAAATATATAAAGGGTTTTTTTAATAAAGATTTTAAAATAATTTGGCAGAGAGAGAGATCACAAGTAGGCAGACAGGCAGGCAGAGAAAGAGGGAGGCAGGCTTCCCGCTGAGCAGAAAGCCTGATGCGGGGGCTCGATCCCAGGACCCTGAGATCATGACATGAGCCAAAGGCAGAGGCTTACCCCACTGAGCCACCCAGGTGCCCCATAAATATATAAAATCTTAAAAAAAAATGGTTACACATGTCTGTTATATGTTACCTGCAAAATTGGTTAGTCTAATTTTAATACTTTTCCTTCTCTTCAACCTAATCATAAATCAGAGGTTTACAGTAATTCTCAGAGCCAGAAGAATTTCCATATTCAAAATAACACACTCGAAATGTTGGAAATGGGGGCGCCTGGGTGGCTCAGTGGGTTAAAGCCTCTGCCTTCAGCTCAGGTCACGATCCCACAGGTCCAGGTATCAAGCCCCACACCAGGCTGTCTGCTCAGCAGGGAGCCTGCTTCCTCCTCTCTCTCTGTCTGCTTCTCTGCCCACTTGTGATCTCTGTCTGTCAAATAAATAAATAAAATCTTAAAAAAAAAAAAAAAAGAAATGTTGGAAATGTTTAGACTATAAAATGGTTAACTAAATGGGCACTATTTGGGGGCGCCTGGGTGGCTCAGTTGGTTGGACGACTGCCTTCGGCTCGGGTCATGATCCTGGAGTCCTGGGATCGAGTCCCGCATTGGGCTCCCAGCTCCACGGGGAGTCTGCTTCCCTCTCTGACCTTCTCTTCGCTCATGCTCTCTCTCATTGTCTCTCTTTCAAATAAATAAATAAAAATAAAAATAAAAATAAATAAATGGGCACTATTTGCTTCTTAAATTACATAACAAAATGAATAGCACTTTCAGATATTCAAATAAAAGGCATAAAATACCAAACATAATAGCAGTCACCTTTTGATAATCTATACTCATGGAAAAGAAAAGGTGTTTTGAATAAATCGAAAATTAGAACATGTTTCTGGAATGGAAGGTAAGTGTCAGTTCTTTTAAAAATAATAAATAAATGCCATCCAATCAGCATGAAAATGGGGATTTTTTTATTTCTTTTTTTTTAATAAACATATAATGTATTTTTATCCCCAGGGGTACAGGTCTGTGAATCGCCAGGTTTACACACTTCACAGCACTCACCATAGCACATAGCCTCCCCGATGTCCATAACCCAACCCTCCTCTCCCAAACCCCGTCCCCACCCCTCCAGCAACCCTCAGTTTGTTTTGTGAGATTAAGAGTCACTTATGGTTTGTCTCCCTCCCAATCCCATCTTGTTTCGTTTATTCTTTTCTTACCCCTCAAACGCCCCATGTTGCATTTCCACTTCCTCATATCAGGGAGATCATATGATAGTTGTCTTTCTCCGATTGACTTATTTCGCTAAGCATGATACCCTCTAGTTCCATCCAAGTCGTCGCAAATGGCAAGATTTCATTTCTTTTGATGGCTGCATAGTATTCCATTGTGTATATATACCACATCTTCTTTATCTATTCATCTGTTGATGGACATCTAGGCTCTTTCCATAGTTTGGCTGTTGTAGACATTGCTGCTATAAACATTCAGGTGCACGTGCCCCTTCGGATCACTACGTTTGTATCTTTAGGGTAAATACCCAGCAGTGCAATTGCTGGGTCATAGGGTAGCTCTATTTTCAATTTTTGAGGAACCTCCATGCTGTTTTCCAGAGTGGTTGCACCAGCTTGCATTCCCACCAACAGTGTAGGAGGGTTCCCCTTTCTCTGCATCCTTGCCAGCATCTGTCATTTCCTGACTTGTTAATTTTAGCCAAAATGGGGATTTTTAATAGGTGAAATGATTTTAAAGTTCATATAGAAGAATAAATGTAAAAAAATTAAAACAAGGAAAATTTAAAGAAAAATAGAGAGGGCAGTTATTTATTTTTCCAGGCATTAAAACTTACTGTAAAACCTGTTGTATAGTATCTGCATAGAAAGAGACAAATAAATGGTAGAACAAAGAATGGAGAATTCAGAAATAGATTCAAGTAAATACGGAGACATAATATACAACAAGGGTAGTATTTCAATTTATTTTTGAGTGAGTTGCATTAATATATATGGTTCTCCATCTGAGAAAAAAGTCATAGCTCTACCTCATACTACATATTTTTTAGCAAAGATTACAGTTTTTTTTTTTTTAAGATTTTATTTATTTATTTGACAGAGATCACAAGTTGGCAGAGAGGCAGGCAGGGGCGGGGGAAGCAGGCTCCCCGCTAAACAGAGAGCCTGATGCGGGGCTCGATCCCAGGACTCTGGGATCATGATCTGAACCAAAGGCAGAGGCTTTAACCCACTGAACCATCCAGGCACCCCAAAGATTACAGTTTTAAGAGTAAACATCAAACAATAAAAATATTGTAAGAAAAGTTAAGAGAATAAATAGATAACTTTAAAGATTTTTTATTTATTTATTTGACAGAGAGAGAAATCACAAGTAGGCAGAAGTAGGCAGAGAGGCAGACAGATAGAGAGGGAGAAGCAGGCTCCCGGCTGAGCAGAGAGCCTGACTTGGGGCTCGATCCCAGGACCCTGGGACCACGACCGAGCCAAAGGCAGAGGCCCAACCCACTGAGCCACCCAGACACCCCATAAATAGATAACTTTAGAATGTGAACATCCTTTCTAAGGAGACACTAGTCCCAAAAAGGCTACCATTACATCTCATCTGGATTTGAGCGATGACCTCTTGACTAGTCTGCTTGCATCCACTCAAGTTCCTGTGTAATACATTCCCCCACATGGGGTAATCGGGCACCTTGCAGGCTCAGTTGGTAAAGCCTGCAGCTCTTTATCTCGGGGTTGCTGGTTTGGGCCCCGTGGTGGGCGCAAAGATTATTTAAAAATAACATTTTTAAAATTAACATATAATGCGTTACTTGCTTCAGGGGTACAGGTTTGTGAATCATCAGGCTTACACATTTCACAGCACTCACCATAGCATATACCCTCCCCAATGTCCATCACCCAGTCACTCCATCCCTCCACAATAACATATTAAAAAACAAAACAGAACTGTACAGTTGGATATGGTTGGACTTCCTGTAGTTATGTCCTCCTTTGTCACCATTAAACATTGTTTGTGGCTTTCTCTCTCTTTTTTTCTTTCCTTGAACCAACTTTTTTTTGAATTTTTTAAATTGTATTTTTATTTTCTATTTCATTTATTTTTATTGTTGTTGTTATCCTTTTTTTAAAAAAAGGTTTTAGTGTTATATTTGGACGCATGGCTCATATTTTTAAGCTTCTCTTCTTTTCCAATGTAAACAGTAAAGATTATAAATTTCCCTTATAGTACCACTTAACCTGTTTTAATATGCAGTATTGTCATTAAGTTACATTTCCATCACGATTTCTTTTTTTACTCATGATTATTTATTTTGACATGTTTTTGTTGATTTCCAAACACATGGCATTTTTAAGATAGTTCTTACTAAAGTGTTATATAAACACCAAAGGTACAGAAATCATAAGTACACACCTCAGGGAATTTCCACAAACTGAATTTACTCGTGTACTCACTCTCAGAACAAGATAATGTTTTTAGTTCCAGATGCCCCCAGTGTCTTCACTCAAAGTCATCACCTTCCTTGAAGGTAACTATTTTTACTTCTATTACCATTAATTTGTTTTGCAGATTTTTGTATTTTATTTAAACAGAATCATATAGTATGCTCTCTTTTTTATCTAGTATCTTTCATTCTTCCCCATAGTTGTTAGATTCTTTGATTTTGTTGCATAGATAAACAACTCTTGATGAACATTTAGGCTGTTTTCAGTATTTGATTCTGATGAATAATGCTATTATTAATATGTGTAGCCATTTCTGTTGGATATATACCTAGGAATGGAGCTGTGTATTATAGCTATGCCTAGGTTCAACTTTACTTTATACTATCATACTACTAGAAAGTAGATACTATCTTCCAATGCAATTGTACAAAAATACATGACCACCAGTATAGAATAAAAGTTTTTGGTGCTCCACATCAGTGCTAACACTAGTTTTTCTAGCCCTAGGATTTGGAGAGTACAGAGTGGCTTCTTACTGTGTCTTAATGAGACCTAATGAGCTGAGCACCTTCTTCTATGTTTATTGGCAACTCAGAGATCATCTTTTATGAAGTACCTGTTCAAAGCTTTTGCCCATGTTTAAAAATTGAGATGTCTGTATTTCTCTCACTGACCTGAAAGAGTTTTTAATGAGTATCAGTCCTTTGTTCAATATATGTATTAAAAACTTTTTCTCATATTATGTCCTTGCCTTTTCACTCTCTTAAAGTTATGTTTTTATGATCAAATGTCTTTAGTGTTGATGAACTTTAATTTGTGGTGTTTGCAATACAACAGACAAAAGATGGATGCTTAGAATATAAAACGAATTTTTACTGGGCACCTGGGTGGCTTAGTTGTTAGGCATCTGCCTTCAGATCAGGTCATCATATCAGGGTCCTGGGATTGAGCCCCACATAGGGCTCCCTGCTCCTCGAGGAGCCTGCTTCTCCCTCTCCCACTCCTTGTGCTTGTGTTCCCTCTCTCACTGTCTTTCTGTCAAATAAATAAGATACTTTAAAAAAAAAAAAAGATTTTTACGAATCAAAAAGGAAGAAATAAGTAACTAAAAATGGGCAAAAGACATGAACAGTTACTTCCATTTTATACCCGTCGGAACTGACAAACATTGTTTGGTGAGAATATGAGGCCATAAAATTAATACGCTGGCAGTGGGGGGTGAAAACTGGAACAACAATTTTGTACTAAAATATGGTATTACCTTATAAACTTGAAGATAATCCCTATCACCCAGGTTTTTTTCTCCCAGGTATCAATCCTAGAAAAATTCATACACATACATATACCCAGAAATTCTAGAGCAATACCATAAAACAGTAGAAGTAACTAATGTCCATTGATGGTAAAATTAATAAATTATAGCATAGACACACAGTGGAACAATATACAGTAGCAAAAATTAAAGTAATATACATCAACTTGGATGAATTTCAAAAATAAAAAGTTAACGATAAAAGTTGATTCTCAGAAGCCTACATGCAGTTTGAAACTACAGAAATGTCAAAACTACACAAAGGTTGACAATATATTTTTTGGGGATATGTATATATTCAGAAATATGATAATGAAAATATTATCACAGGTTACCCTTCATGGCAAGAATATAATTGGGAAAGTGCCCACGGTGGTCTTGAGAAATTTTGATATATTTGTGTTCTTTTTTTTTTTTTTTTAAGATTTTATTTATTTATTTGAGAGAGAATGAGAGAGAAAGAGCACAAGCTGGTGGAGGGGCAGAGGGAGAGGGGAGAGCCGACTCCCTGCAGAGTCAGGAGCCCAACTCAGGACTCCATCCCAGGACCCTGGGATCATGACCTGAGTTAAAGGCAGTCGCCTTACCAACTGAGCCAAGTATTCTAGTTTCTAAGGAACATCACAGATACACGGGAATTTCATTCATTACTCTATTTTTATATTATATGAATGTTAGTCTATTCTATGTAACACTATTTCATAATAAAATGCTTCCTAATATCATGTAGCTATCAAAATGATATTTTTGGAAGAATTTGAAATACCATGAAAATCACCAAGGTCTCTATATATGCTTTTGTATCAATAGCATATCTCTGGAGGATATACAAGAATAGGGTAACAATAGTTGTAATAGAAAATTATCTGGGAAGGTTCCATTTGCCTCTCTAGACTCACTGTTCACCCTCCATCCTGCTCTATATCTCAGACTCTTTAAAGACTGAATCAGGGGCGCCTGGGTGGTGCAGTGGGTTAAAGCCTCTGTCTTCAGCTCAGGTCATGATCCCAGGGTTCTGGTGATCGAGTCCCACGTTGGGCTCTCTGCTTAGTGGGAAGCCTGCTTCCTCCTCTCTCTCTCTGCCTGGTTGTGATCTCTGTCTGTCAAAAAAACGAATAAAATCTTTAAAAAAAATTAAAAAAATAAAGCCTGAATCAACTGGTTCTCTTGTGCTATAACTTCCAGGTGAGTTCAACCAGTTGGAGGCACCAGGGAGAAAGGTAAGATTTAGGTGTTTATTCCCCTAGCTCCCCCCTCTCCCTGGCGGTTAGGATTATCTATGTGTCCCTCTAAGAAAGGTCACAACCCCTGTTGCCTTGACCTCTGTATTAGTCAGGGGTTTCCAGGGTGTATGTGTGTGTGAGAGAGAGAGAGAGAACAGTTTATTATAAGGAATTGTCTCATATGACTATGGAAAGTAAGTCCCATGATTTGCAGGATTAGTCAGCAAGTTGGAGAAGCTGGAAACCCAGAAAAGCTATGTACAGTTCTAGCCCAAGTCTGTAGACCTGAGAACCAGGAGAGCTGATGAGGTAAGTTCCAGTACAAAAGCCAGTAAACTCATGACCCACGAAGAACCAATCTTTTAGTCTGAAGTCGAGACCAGAAAAGACTGTTGTTACTTCACTGTACCTTGTTTTCCTTCGCCCATACTATTGTAAAGAGTCTCTACATAACCATTCTTCAATTCCTTTGCCCATACTATTGTAAAGAGTCTCTACGTAACTATTCTTCAATTATCCTATTTGAGTATATCATCTGTTTCCTGCTAAGTCCCTGACTGATACACTTATTTTAAAATATTAGTAGCTATACTTAACACATAATATATACCTAACACATAATACACACAAAATATACCTAACGCATAATAAATTTTGTGAGCTTATTGGGAAAAAGCCTTTTCAAACACAATGCAATCATGGGCCAGCTGAGTGCTTCAGAAAGCCTTTGATACACAGCCTTTCTCTCCCCTTTGGCCTTCCAGTCTGAATTTCCAAGGGCAGAGGGGCCAGAGGAAACCTCAAATGTAATACTTCAACAGCTCTTACTGTCCATGGAATCTGGGCTGGGATCTTTGAACTATGCTTTGGCCTCATATCTCCTCCAGGACACAGCTGGCCACTGACAGGCAGTCCAACACAACATTTAAAATTCAAAATGTGAAACACAGAATAATGAAGCCATCTGGTCCATATTATGTTGTCCAACAATTATAAGTAATGCGAGCTATAAATACAACAAGCAAAAGGAAGCAAACAAGAGACCATTAATCAATACAGACAATTTGCACAAGATATGATGACTCAAGTGTATTTACACAAGCACAAAAAATTCTTTTTCAGGAGAATCTTTACAAATGGTGGACTAAAGCAGTTCTAGATTGAAAAATACTAGTTGCTAATGCCCTTCAGTCATAAAACTTATCTGAAGTAATAAAAATCTGCATGGTAATTTCACATAGAAACCTTGATGTTGACATTGAGTAATTCACAAAGTTATATATGAAAAGCCAGGACCAGGACCAGTTTCAGTTCAAAATCCAGAATAATTTCATGAGAGTTACATCATAAGGACACCTAAGTGAAGAGGCCTTTAAGAAACTAGTAACACTCATCAGTAGCCCCATTTATAAAACCTGTAGGAGCTTGAATAGGAACATAAACAACCAGAATGGTTTGGCTCTGGTCTAGATAGCCAAGAGTCTTGTCATCTCTCTATCCCATACTCACCTCGAGCTCAATATATCTGAAATTAAACAAATGCTCCTCCCTTCCCAATCTGGCCCTTTTCTTATATCATAGGCTTCTAACATGAGCAACTGAATGGATAATAACGTAATCTTCTGAGAGAGAAAACACATTTAAACCACATGCCTGATTTCTTAGAAGAAGAGGGAGCGGCAGAATGATTTATTTATTCTCAATTCTTCGTTCCTTCCCCTCCTGTAAGAAGGCTTACTGTGGGAAGAGAATAAATCCCAGTCCTCAATGATTTTGCTAATGGAATTGAAGCAGAGTCTTTAACTGTGCTCACAGAGTTTGGTTTGGTATCTTTTGTACTTCTGCCATTGGCAATGAGAAGAACATGCCTTGAGTATCCACTAGTGATGCATAGAGCAGACCAGAAACCAACCTGCAGCTAGAAGCCAAATGCTGCAAAGCCACAACCGTTTGCAGACTCATGAGTAAGAAATAAGTGCTATTTTTGTAAGCCATTGAGAGGGTGGGGGACGGGGAAAGGGGGGTTAGTTTTTATGTAGTGTTATCACAGCAGAAACCTGACTAATACAGTTTTCTTCTCTGCTCTGGGAAGACAAAATAATAAGAGTATACCATAGTGTATCTTTGGTAGTTTAGGTGCATGGACACACACACACACACACACACGTATGTGTGCATGTGCCTTTAATCCTATGCTCAAATTTTTTAAATACTACCACCTAACATAATACAGTTACTCCACATAAAACCAAGAAAGGACTGAACCCCCATCCCCCTTCCCCATTAGGAGACAATTAAAAATTATAAGTAGTCTCCCCATCGAGCTGCCAAGTCAAGTATCTCTTGGTGATGTCCATGACTCAGGCAGAATGAGATGTGGCATCTCAGGGTCTTGCATTCTGTGTCCTGGATGATACCCGATATACTACATGAGCAGAGAGAGACCAGAAATGTTTGATAAAAAGGCAAAAAGTAAAGCAACATCTCAAGCATGGACATAGTCCTCCCGGACCATCTTCTGTAAATGTCCACTTGCCAATTCGCTTCTCTGGCAGTGAAAAGAGATCCTTGATTAACTGAGGTTGTGCCCACTGAATTTCCTTCAACCAGTGTCTTCCAGAGCCCCACGTGAGAATGGTGCTAAGAGGACTCCCTTGCTGAGCACTGTACCATCTTAGCAGCCCACTTCCTGGGGCGGCATGACAGACCTTTGATACATCAGATCATTGGCCAGACTGTCTGCTTTCTTTTTGTTTGTTTAAAGATTTTATTTAGGGACGCCTGGGTGGCTCAGTTGGTTAAGCAGCTGCCTTCGGCTCAGGTCATGATCCCAGCGTCCTGGGATCGAGTCCCGCATCGGGCTCCTTGCTCTGCAGGGAGCCTGCTTCTCCCTCTGCCTCTGCCTGCCATTCTGTCTGCCTGTGCTCGCTCTCTGGCTCTCTCTCTCTCTCATAAATAAATAAAATCTTTTAAAAAAAATAAAGATTTTATTTATTTATTTGACAGAGAGAGATTACAAGTAGGCAGAGAGAGAGAGAGGGAGAAAGCAGGCTCCCTGTCAAGCAGAGAGCCCAATGCGGTACTCAATCTCAGAACCCTGAGATCATGACCTGAGCCGAAGGCAGAGGCTTTAACCCACTGAGCCACCCAGGCACCCGGCTGTCTGCTTTCTTTTCTTTCTTTTTTTTTTTTTTTTAAGATTTTATTTATTTATTTGGCAGACAGAGATCACAAGTAGACAGAGAGGCAGGCAGAGAGAGAGGAAAAGCAGGCTCCCTGATGAGCAGAGAGCCGGATGCGGGGCTCGATCCCAGGACCCTGAGATCATGACCTGAGCTGAAGGCAGAGGCTTTAACCCACTGAGCCACCCAGGTGCCCCAGCTGTCTGCTTTCTTAATAGAGCTCTGCACCAGCCTTGTTCTCTTCTTTCAGCTGGATTATCTTGAACCAAAGCTTAGCGCTCTCTCTCAGAGCACCTCAAGAAAGGCAAAAAAGCAGCTCACCCTGCGAAACATTCAGACAGCTTACCGGTAGGTACACAGCCCCCGGAGGAAATGAATCATAGTCTGATTAACAGTTTTGCTGCCCTTTATTCTAGAAAAGACGGGGGATGGGGGGCGGCTCTGCCACCCACTACAACTCCATCAATTCCACATTCTAGGGTCTGTTCCTTGCAAAATCCTTCTTCTAGGTACAAATTTCTGACTTAGTTTAGATTCTTTTAATTGCAAGCAAAAAGAAACCAAGGCAGGTGACAAGCACAAAGGGAAGGCATGCACTGTGGAAGAATTCCTGGGCAGGACACTGAGGAAGCTCGCACACTCAAGGGACGCTGAGCCCTGCTGTGGAAAGCAGAAACCAGGGCTCCAGCAACCAGAGTCCACGGACCTTTTGTCGAGACCGGTGCAACCAACAAGGTTACAGGGAGCGCCCAACCTAAATGCGTCTCCTGGAGCTAAAGGAACAGTGACTTTTGAGGCGGACAAAAAAGTTCTAAAATGGATTGTCGTGATGCTTGCATGACATTGTGAATGTACTAAAAACTAACGACTGCTTGGGGTGCCTGGGTGGCTCAGTGGGTTAAAGCCTCTGCCTTCAGCTCAGGTCATGATCCCAGGGTCCTGGAATCGAGCCCCACATCGGGTTCTCTGCTCAGCAGGGAGCCTGCTTCCCTTCCTCTCTCTGTCTGCCTCTCTGCCTACTTGTGATCTATCTGTCAAATAAATAAATAAAATCTTAAAAAAAAAACTAACAACTGCTTTTTAAGTGGGTATATTTTACAGCATGCAAATTACATCTCAATAAAGCTACTATATATTTGTGTGTACACACACACACACACACACACACATATATATATATATATTTGTTTAAGTCAGGAAGTCAAAGAGAAAAAAAAAACCCACAGATTAAAAAAGAGACAATCCACAAAGGAGGAAACCAGAATGGTTACTATCACCAGCAATCAGAGAATTATCAAAACAACATTGAGATACCACTTTGCACCTATCAGATGGGCAAAAATCAAAAAGGTGAATAACAAATACTTGGCAGGTACCATGGGAACTGACATGCTCCTCGGCTGCCGATGGAAATGTGGACAGGCTGCGATGGCCACTCTCCGGAAAAGCAACCTGGCCAGTTTTGGCAAAATTAAGTGTGTCTATTTCCTATGGCCCAGCAGTTCCACTCCTGGATATGTGTATTCCAGAAAAACTCACCTAGACCTCCATAAGGGTACACGTTCAGGAAGATTCTGTGCGGCCTTGTTTGTGGCAACAGGAAGGTGGGTGCAATTCAAGAAATATGTAATTAAATGTAATGGATGGAGATGAGAGACTATTGTGGAGCGGCCCAAAGCAACGAACTAAATGAGAGACTTTAAAAACACAGTGTTGGGGGCACCTGGGTGGCTCAGTGGGTTAGGGCCTCTGCCTTTAGCTCGGGTCATGATCCCAGGGTCCTGGGATCGAGCCCCACATTGGGCTCTCTGCTCAACAGGGAGCCTGCTTCCCCTTCTCTCTCTGCCTGCCTCTCTGCCTACTTGTGATCTCTGTCAAATAAATAAGAGAAATCTTAAAAAAAAAAAAAAAAAAAAAAAAGTAGGACCTCAAAGAAAAAATAAAAAAGTAGGACCTCCTTTTAAAAAAAACAAACAAAAAACAAAAAACAAAAAAAAAACACGGTGTTGAACAACAGCAGGAAGATATGAGTAAGAATTGTAGCACAATGCCATTTGTAGAAATTTGACATGAACACGTGTACCAAACAGCACTGTCAAAGTTTCAGGGATTTATTATACCTTTTTAAGAAAATATTTGGGATGGGATTAGAAGAAAATCAGATGCCTTGGACTAACCAAGGATAAAATAAGATTTCTTAAGTTAAATAAGGTATAGCAAAAGGGCTTAAGAAGTTTTTGGCAACACATTTCCCTTGCATAATAAGGTCACTTCTGGGTATGTCTCTGGGTGAACAAAAGAGATGTCTTACCAAAAAAAAAAAAAAAGACATTTTTAGTCACGTGATGAGTATATGCCAGCATATTTACCTACTTCTTTGCTGAAGAAAACCTCTGGCGTGAACAAAAATACCTTACCATGATCGGGTCGCCTGCATTTTCTCACAGCTGTGGAATCCCACCAAGGGCACGTTTGGCCTTCATAATAAGCCTTGTTTCTAGGATGTAAATTCTAAGTAGCATAACCCCTGAAGTTCGTAGCTATCATGTTTAGTCAGTTAGTAGCTATCACAGTTGCCTTCCTGAGCTTCTGTGGGTGCCGTAAGAATGAAGTTGCAATGGAGGAAGCAAAGAAAGCAAGATTAAAACAAAATAAAAACACCTCGAACATTTACCTGAGCTGTGCTATGTTTCCATGTGATATTCTAGGTTATATGTTATTTTTCCTCTGATGCTCTTTCTGCATTCTCTCTGCCTGAGTTGAATTGGGTTAAGCTGGCCTGTTTCTGCAAGACCCGCGAGACCAAAAGCAAACAATTGCTATTCCAAAGCTAGTCAAGCCATATTGTCTGGCTCCAGATTAAACACAGAGCAAACGGATGCAGGAAAACACTACCAGACTCTGATCGAGAGGATGTTGTTATAGGGGAGGCTGCCTCCTAATTCAGGTCAATACTTTTCCAGGGAGGCTTCCCCTGACCAGGCGGTTTGCTCTGATAATTCAGCTCCATTTTCTCCATGAAGGGGGCTTTGACTTTGGTGAGTCCCAGCTTTGCAAGATATGAACCATAGGTTAAGGTTAGCCTTGCCCTCATATTCCCCTAATCACTAAGGGCACAAGTCACATTATATATAAACTCTTGCTAAGGCTGTATTGTGGACACCAAGCTTCGCATTTCTGTGCTCCCAGCCACAGAGTCTGGCATGCCAGAGAAAACCACTACTGAGCACTTAAAATGGGGTTAGTCTGAATCAAAACATGCTTTTGAGATCAACAAACTAGACGATGTGCTAAATTTAAAACAAATGTCCAATAAACATTAAATCTCACTCCTAAATTAAAGAAAACATCATTTACATAGCCATTAGAAAGGCATCCTTTAGGTAGTCACTTAAAGGATTTTCTGCTCCAATATTATGGTTTGCTTTTGTTAACTGACATTTTAAAACAACTTTGATAGGGTCATTAGCATTAGAGGCTCTCCATCTGCTGCACGCCATTATTCTCTTTTAGATTCGAAAAGAACTACACTAATATACAATTATTTATTAACAAGTCGGAAATGGCCAGGAATCAGGAGAGCTGTGGAAAGAGAGCCTAGTGCAATTTACGAATTTAATAAATTCCCATCTGCGTAGCATTTCCCACTGTTCATTCAACAGCTGAAAGTCCCATTATTGCTATTATAGAATCCCTTCATAAAACATGTCACAGTTCCAGAAATCTACCCAGCTCCATTCCAGGTGGAAGCAAATCATTCTTGTGCACATCCACGTGTGTCGGAGCTTCTCTTAGTAACGCTGGAAGCCTTGCCTTCATGTCATCACCTCCCCAGTAAGATGCCATGACGTTATTCTATCTCACCACTGAAGCACTCGAAAGAATCAGATGTCACTCGGCTATAAATCTCTTCCTAAATGCTCCTAACATCAGACTGAATTCTCTGAATACAGGACTCCAAGTCACTGTCTAGCATCACCCTACTAGCAAAGCTGACTCAAAAAAAAAAATTTTTTTTTTTATTGGGATACCTGTGTGACTCAGTCAGTTAAGCATCAGCCTTTGGCTCAGATCATGATCCCGGAGACCTGGGAAAGAGTCCCATGTCAGGATCGTTGCTCAACTGGGAGCCTGCTTCTCTTTCTGCATGCCACACCCCTTGCTTGTGCTCTCTCTCTCCCCCACAAACAAATAAATAAAATCTTTAAAAAAAAATTTTTTAGGGGCGCCTGGATGTTTCAGTGGGTTAAGCATCTGCCTTTGGCTCAGGTCGTGATCTCAGGGTCCTGGGATCAGGCTCTCTGCTCAGCTGGGAGCCTTATCCCCCCCCCCCCCCCCCCCCCCCCGTCTTCCTACTTTTGATCTGTCAAATAAATAAAGAAAATCATTTAAAAAAAAAGGTTTTTTTTAAATAAAAAATAATAGTTCCATTTTCTTTCGTCCTAATGATGAGAAGGGCCAAATTTGCTAATCACCAGTAGCTTCTACCTGAAAATTTCTGGGGCTGTGATATTTTATTAACTATATCGATACCAATGACAAAATGTTTGAATCACTGTGTTGTACATATGAAACGAATGTAACACCATGTAGCAACTATACTCAGATAATTTTTTTAAAAGACAGAATGTAGAAGTACAACACTGGCAATTAGTAGATTTTACTGTCAATGTTATTCTCCTTTGAAAGCAAAAAATGCTCACTACTGACAAATGTTCTTAAGGAGAATCTGAAAGGACATGCCAAGTAAATTTCCCCTGCAATGGTCCTGGTGACATATGTTAGAACAGCAAACCCAACTAATTCTTTTCTCTGTTTAAGAATGCTGTGCAGCCAGCAAAGGAAACAGTTAACAAAACCAAAAGACAACTGACAGAATGGGAGAAGATATTTGTAAATGACATATCAGATAAAGGGCTAGTGTCCAAAACCTATAAAGAACTTAGCAAACTCAACACCCAAAGAACAAATAATCCAATCAAGAAATGGGCAGAAGACATGAAGAGACATTTCTGCAAAGAAGACATCCAGATGGCCAACAGACACATGAAAAAGTGCTCCATATCACTCGGCATCAGGGAAATACAAATCAAAACCACAATGAGATATCACCTCACACCAGTCAGAATGGCTAAAATTAACAAGTCAGGAAATGACAGATGCTGGTGAGGATGTGGAGAAAGAGGAACCCTCCTACACTGTCGGTGGGAATGCAAGCTGGTGCAACCACTCTGGAAAACAGCATGGAGGTTCCTCAAAATGTTGAAAATAGAACTACCCTATGACCCAGCAATTGCACTGCTGGGTATTTACCCTAAAGATACAAACGTAGTGATCCGAAGGGGCAAGTGCTCCCGAATGTTTATAGCAGCAATGTCTACAATAGCCAAACTATGGAAAGAACCTAGATGTCCATCAACAGACGAATGGATAAAGAAGATGTGGTATATATACACAATGGAATACTATGCAGCCATCAAAAGAAATGAAATCTTGCCATTTGCGACGACTTGGATGGAACTAGAGGGTATCATGCTTAGCGAAATAAGTCAATCGGAGAAAGACAACTATCATATGATCTTCCTGATATGAGGGAGAGGAGATACAACATGGGGGTTAAGGGGGTAGGAGAAGAGTAAATGAAACAAGATGGGATTGGGAGGGAGACAAACCATAAGTGACTCTTAATCTCACAAAACAAACTGAGGGTTGATGGGGGGAGGGGGGTTGGGAGAGGGGGTGTGGGGTTATGGACATTGGGGAGGGTATGTGCTATGGTGAGTGCTGTGAAGTGTGTAAACCTGGCGATTCACAGACCTGTACCCCTGGGGATAAAAATATATTATATGTTTATAAAAAATAAAATTTAAAAAAAAAAAAAAAGAATGCTGTGCAGCATCTGGAAAATTCTATGGAAGAGAGAAGGAAGTGCTTTCTCAAAATCCAGAGGCAAATGTAGGGGTAGAGCTCCTGGGGAGCCACCAGAAAAAAATAGCAAGAAGGCAGACTACCAAATCCAATACCAAGTCACATATACAACTGACCTATACTGAGTATATGTCACAGAGTATATGTCGCTTTCAGCCTGTTGGGGAGCAAGAAGTCCTCTAAGGTCCTTCCAGCTGGACTAAGGATCAAATCGACATGATACAGGTTAACAGGAGAAAATCAAATTTAACAGATGTACATACAGGGACTCCACATAGACATGGAAATTCTGGAGACAGAAAAGTAAGGTCTGTGTGTCATTCTGAACCAAGGAGAGGGGGGCAGGTGTCTGGGAATTCAGAGGAAATGAATGCACTTCACAGGGTGATAAGAAGAGCAGAGTTTTGGTAATTAGATGTTTGCCCTACCATACACATGGTTCACTCAGATAAAGTTTACCTCTGTTAATAACCCTTATTCTGAGAAAGATGCTCCCAATTTAGATTCTTCTCTGTGGTGAAGGGAGGGACAAATGTTTCTCATGAGTCTGTAGGGTCTCAAGTGCCTCCAGCTCAAAATAATCCACATGTCACAAGTGGTACATTTTTTTTTGGGGGGGGGGGTCTGTCCCAAATCCCTTCACATCTCAAACACAAAAATATGCATAACCCAATGTGACATGCATTGAGATATTAATATATATACTTGTGCTCTGTGACATATACTCAGGGATTCTACCATGAGCAAGTGGTAAATCTGTACATCCTCTTTACAGAGAATCTAGAACTGTGCTGTATAATTACTATAATATTTAGTAGTATAATGTAACATTATACTACTAAAGTTAATATATATAAAATATTATACTACTATATAATTTCACCTGTTTCTTTCTACTTTTTAATATGGCCACTAGAAATTTTCAAATAATACATGTGGCTCAGGTTTTATTTTATTTCATTTTACACTTTATTTTTTGGAGAGCACTGGTCTAGAGAGCAGCTGGGATTAGAACAGGGAAGAGAAAAAAAGATCATAGAGCTCTTCTAAAGTCTAGGTTTTTCACTACCAAAGCCTCTCTGCCTGTTAGTGAGAAGACAGAGCCCTCACAATGAACTCATCATTTTCAAGATGCTCCAGATCTGGGCAGTGTTATTTGAGGAAGTGGGCTCACTATGTTTCAAGTGCATCCTTGGGAAATGTTTGGAGCAGCCAATGACTGGTCCTGCCAGTGTTTCTAACACAAAGATGCATCTACTTGACTCCTACTCATCCTTCAGGATTTGGTTCAAGCACTATCTTGAAGGGCCCTCCCCCAACTAGACCACATTCTGCAGGTCTTCCGTATTCTCTGCTGCATTGAAAGCTGGGCCCACAGTGTGTACACAATATCCGTCATAAGCTGAACCAGGTACTGACCTTCCCCCTGTACATTTTTCCTTAGTATTCCTACTTATTCTTTCCTCGCTAAAGAGAGGAATATAACTTCATCTGAAATAAGAATGCTGCTTAAATATTACGGTAAAACAATCACCTTTGCCTGGTATGTAGCAGGAAGGACCCAGAACAATTTGATAAAACAGTCTCCAGGGAAGGGAACAAGGTGGCTGAAGATTAAAGTTGAAAAGAGAATTTTCTGTAGTCTTTCAATGTGGAACCGCAGGTCAGGAATTCTTTTAGAACCTTTTAAAGAGCATGTCTTCATTACATAGAAAAAAGATTTTGAAAACTGAGACCCCGCCAGAGACTTGTAAAGTTTTCTTGTAGTGCTCCTTTTGGGTAACAGTCAACAAACTTGTTTTTTGGGTTTTTTTTTTTTTTTAAACAAACTTATTTTTCGAAGCACCAGAGAGTAAAATGTTAGGCTTTGTGGGTCTCCAACAAGTAGTCAGCTCTGCTCTTGCAGCAGGAAAGCACTCATAGACAATAGCACCCCCCACCAAAAAAAAAAAAGGTGTGTGCATCTGTATGCCAATGAAACTTTACTAACAAAACTAGGTGGGATGTAGCCTATGGTTATAGTTTGCCACCGCCTGCTTCAGATACTGCCCCCTTCAAACGATAAAGTGCAATCATGCTTTTTACTTCTTCATTCTTAAACAGGTTAAAACAGATCTCCCTTCAACCCCAGTTAAACTGTTATGCTTAGGAAGCTTGGAACAAAGGAAAGGTAATGGAGAGCAGAAGAAAAATGACATCGAGTGTATGGGATAAAACCATGGAGTTGTGATATTCACTCAGAAAAGCAAAAGTTTTGGGTGGCTCTGTCAGTTAAATATCCCACTCTTGCTTTCTGCTCAGGTCATGATCTCAGGGTCTTGGGACTGAGCCCTTGGTTGGCCACTGTGCTCGGCAGGGAGCCTGCTTCTTACCCTCCCCTTGATCATGCTCTTTCTCTCTTATAAATAAATAAATCTAAAAAAAAGAAAATGTGTTTCAAAAGCCATGAAAAACTCTCATTCTGTCTCAGCAATCAGACAACAAAAGGAAATAAAAGGCTTCCTAATCAGCAAAGGAAAAGTCAAACTCTCAATCATTGCAGATGATATGATACTTTAAGTGGAAAACCCAAAAGACCCCACCCCAAAATTGCTAGGACTCATACAGGAATTCAGGAAAGTGACAGGATATAAAATCAATGCACAGAAATCAGTTGCATTTCTATACAACAACAGCAAGACAGAAGAAAGAGAAATTAAGGAGTCAATCCCATTGACAATTGCACCCAAAACCATAAGATACCTAGGAATAAATCTAACCAAAGAGATAAAGAATCTGTACTCACAGATAACTTTAGAGTACTGTGAAAATTATAGAATACTCATGAAATAAATTGAGGAAGACACAAAGAAATGGAAAAATGTTCCATGCTCATGGATTGAAAGAATAAATATTGTTAAAATGTCTATGCTACCTAAAGCAATCAACACATTTAATGCAAACCTAATCAAAATAACATCAATTCTTTTCACAGAAATGGAACAAATAATCCTAAATTTTGTATGGAACCAGAAAAGACCCTGAATAGCCAGAGGAATGTTGAAAAAGAAAGGCAAAGCTGGGTGCATCACAATTCCAGACCTCAAGCTCTATTACAAAGCAGTAATCATCAAGACAGTACGGTACTGGCACAAAAGGAGACACATAGATCCATGGAACAGAATAGAGAGCCCAGAAATAGACCCTCAACTCTATGGTCAACTAATCTTCGACAAAGCAGGAAAGAATGACCAATAGAAAAAAGACAGTCTCTTCAACAAATGGTGCTGGGAATATTGAACAGCCACATGCAGAAGAATGAAACTGGACCATTGCCCTACACCACACACAAAAATAGACTCAAAATGGATGAAAGACCTAAATGTGAAACAGAAATCCAACAAAATCCTTGAGGAGAACACAGGCAGCAACCTCTTCCACCTCAGCTACAACAACTTCTTCCTAGAAACATCTCCAAAGCAAGGGAAGGAAGGGACTTTATCAAGATGAAAAGCTTTTGCACAGCAAAGGGAATAGTCAACAAAACTAAAAGAAAACTGACAGAATGGGAGAAGATATTCACAAATGGCATATCAGATAAAGGGCTAGCATCCAAAATCTATACAGAATTTACCAAACTCAACACCCAAAGAACAAATAATCCAATTAAGAAATGGACAGAAGACATGAACAGACCAAAGAAGACATCCAAATGGCCAAAAGACACATGAAAAAGTGCTCAACATCACTCGACATCAGGGAAATGCAAATCAAAACCTCAATAATATACTACCTCACACCAGTCAGAATGGCTAAAATTAACAAGACAGGAAACAACAGATGCTGGCGAGGATGCGGAGAAAGGGGAACCCTCCTACACTGTTGGTGGGAATGCAAGCTGGTGCAACCACTCTGGAAAACAATATGGAGGTTCCTCAAAAACTTGAAAATAGGGGCACCTAAGTGGCTCAGTTGGTTAAAGCCTCTGCCTTCGGCTCAGGTCATGATCCCAGTGTGCTGGGATCGAGCCCCGCAACAGGCTCTCTGCTCAGGGGAGCCTGCTTCCTACCCCCATCCCCCACCTGCCTTTCTGCCTACTTGTGATCTCTGTCTGTCAAATAAATAAATAAAATCTTTTAAAAAAACAAAGTTGAAAATAGAGCTACCCTACGACCCAGCAATTGTGCTACTCGGTATTTACCCTAAAGATACAAATGTAGTGATCCAAAGGGGCACATACACCCCAATGTTTATAACAGCAATGTCCACAATAGCCAAACTATGGAAAGAGCCTAGTTGTCCATCAACAGATGAATGGATAAAGAGGATGTGATACACACACACACACACACACACACACACACACACGAATACTATGGAGCCATCAAAAATTGAAATCTTGCCATTTGCAATGATGTGGATGGAACTAGAGAGTATTATGCTAAGTGAAGTCACTCAATTAGAGAAACACAATTATCATATGATCTCACTGATAGGAGTGAATAGGAAGAATTTGAGAAACAAGACAGAAGATCATAGGGGAAGGGAGGGAAAAATGAAACAAGATGAAAACAGAGAGGGAGACAAACCATAAGAGACTCAATCTCAGGAAACAAACTGAGGGTTGTTAAAGGGGATGGGGTAGGAGGGATGGGAGTGCTGGGTGATGGATATTGGGGAAGGTATGTGCTATGGCGAGTGCTGTGAATTGTGTAAGACTGATGAATCACAGACCTGTACCCCTCAAAAAGATAATACGTTATGTCAATATGAATAAATAAATAAATACCTCTCATCCTATCAGAAATCTTCCTGGTATGAATCAAAGAAGTCACATTCTGGGTGGAAAATTACTTCTGGAGGGCACCTGGTGACTCCATTGGTTAAGGGTCTGCCTTCGGCTCAGGTCATGATCTCAGGGTCCTGGGATCGAGTCACGCGTCGGGCACCCTGCTCATTTGGACATTTGCTTCTCCTTCTCACTGTCCCTCAGTGCTTGCCGGTGCACTCTCTCTCTCTCCCTCTCGCTCGCTCTCAAATAAATAAATAAAATCTTTAAAAAAAAATTACTTCTGAGTCTTCATACTTGTCAAGTTTGACAATTAAACAACATATACTTGTGCGGGGGCACCTGGATGGTACAGCTGGTTAAGCCTCCAACTCTTGGTTTCGGCTCAGGTTATGATCTCAGTGTTGTGAGATCGAGCTCCACACTGGGTTCTCCACAGCGGGGAGTCTGCTTGATATTCTCTCTCCCTCTCCCTCTGCCCCTCCTACTCGTGCTCTCTCTCTAAAAATAAGTACATAAATCATATATATGTGCAAATAAATTCAAAAATTACAACTCCAGAAATTTAGATAGTTTCAAATGGTATTAACCTCTTGCCATTAAATTCTCTACAGAAGTGACCATCATAACAAGTAGTAACATCTTGGCCCCTATGGCATGAGATGAGGTTTCTCTAGTTCACAGAAGCCCCTTGAGAGGGTGATTCAGCATGGAAAAGGGCAGTTTCCCGGTAGACTGACACCAGCCTCCAGGTTTTACGCTTTTATCTTACTCTCGATATCGAACACGCTCAGCATATTCACTGAAAGCATTGTCTCCCCCAGGGAAAACAAATCAACGCAATACCTCTATTTTGAAAACAATTTCTTGTTCAAGGAAAAGATGGGAAGTTTAAAATTTGACAGTAAGGTTTAAAAATGAACTATGTAATCACACATTGCCACCTGGATCCCCCAGCTTTTCACTAGCTTTCTTCTCAAAGGAGAAGGTAGTACCAAGGAAGCTACCAGGATGGAAAGTGAGCCCCATCCCAGAGAGAGAAAACTGAATGGTATCCATTTTTTTGCCACCATGTTTTAGAGATCCTCATGGACATGAACCTTGAAGACTAAAGCTCACCAAGTTCATGTTCTATTTCCACCAAAGCCTGGGATAGAAGATACCCCCTGAACTAAAAACAACAACAACAACAACAACAACAACAACAACAACAACAAAAACCAGATTAACAAGAGAAAAAGAATAGTTTAATAACCCATATACCTCCTGTACACAAATGGTAACTTCTCCTCAGTTTTCAGAGCTTTTCCTATGTCTGTTATTTCTTTAAAATCAGCCTAAACTGGGGCACCTGGTGGCTGTGGGTTAAGGCCTCTGCCTTCGTCTTGGGTCATGATCCCGGAGTCCTGGGATCGAGCCCCGCATCGGGCTCTCTGCTCGGCAGGGAGCCTGTTTCCTCCTCTCTGCCTGCCTCTCTGCCTATTTGTGATCTCTGTCTGTCAAATAAATAAGTAAAATCTTTTAAAAAATAAATAAATAATAAAATAAAATCGGCCTAAACTAATTCTTATACCAAAGAGACTAATTTTGGGGGTGTTGGGGAGTAAGACCTTCCTCTGCCCTTCAACCTCCTTCTAGCCGGACTAAGAATCAAATTGACACGAGTCAGATTAACAGGAGAAAATCAAATTTAATCGCATACTTAAGGGGAAGCCACACAGACGTGGAAATTCCAAAGACAAGGAGGCAACACAGAAGTTTATAGGAACTAGGGAGAGGTGGAGGGGGTCTGAGGGCACAAAGTGAAGAGAGATCATTAACAGGAAAGCAAAAGGAGACGTTTTGAAAAACAAAGTTGCCCTATTATGCAGATAAGGTTTTTAGATATAAGGGAGTCTCTGTTAATAGCTTTCTTCCCAGTACAGGCTGTCCTTTCCAATGTGAAATTAGGCAGTTGAAGGGGAGGCAGAGAGCTTTTGGGTTTTGATGACTTTTAACTCCTCTTGAGGCAGCCTACCCAGGACACCCACAAGGGCAAATTTTGCTCCCCTTTGCTTTCCCCAACACCTGATACCATTTGTGGCGCCTGCTGAGGGCTCAGATACATTTCTCGAATGAATGATTTATAATAACTTTCTATGTGTTCACGTCCCATGGCTGCTCCACTATCCTGAGCAGCCATGCTAGTACCATTAAGCCTTCTATGGGTTCCAAGTTCAAGGGGTGTCTCCAAAAGAGAAAAATCTCCTGTAGTAACAACAAAAGGGCTCCTTTATTGTTTTTAAGTGTCCTTATTCTCATCCTATTTACATGCACCGTTAGCCCACAGTGAAAGCACTCTGATGTAAGTGACTTTAGGAATCATAATCATCACAATCAAAAACTTCCATTTAAGCCAGACTACCCCTTTGTGATGTTAAAGTGTGTCCCTAGTGCTTAAGTCCCTCTCTCTATGAGGCCCATTCCAGCTTTTAAGATACCTTGTGGGCTTTTCATCTGGAGCCTCTTGTGATATCTAAGTTATAATTTTCACAAGTGGAACCCTAAAGCCCTTTAATATTTTTGTTTACCATAATTATTCATTTCACTTCTGCCTGGGTTTGGTAGATGAATTTTCTGTAGCGTCTTACAAAATAACTCTGTATCATCACCTTTCAGCATGTGAAAAATGTTAAAAGGCCAAAGACAACCACACTCAAAAAAATTAACCGAGCAGTTAAAAATTTAAGTTAGCGTTGGGAAGCGGAAGCTCAGATGTGAGCAACAACTATCCTCTCAAGCACATTCAATGGGGCATCAGGAAGCAGATCGGAGATTGGGGCTGGTCCCACAATGTTGTAAACATACCTGATGCACCTGAACTGTTCACTTTAAAATGCTTAATTCTAGGGATGCCTGGGTGGTTCATTCCGTTAAGTGTCTGCCTACAGCTCAGGTCATGATCCTGGGTCCTGAGATGGAGTCCCATGTCAGGCTTCCTGCTCAGTGGGGAGCCTGTTTCTCCCTCTCCCTCTGCGCTCTCTCTTGCTTTCTCTCTTTCAAATAAATAAAAATATTTTTTAAAAAAATAAAATAGGGCCGCCTGAGTGGCTCAGTGGGTTAAAGCCTCTGCCTTCGGCTCAGGCCATGATCTCAGGGTCCTGGGATGGAGCCCTGCATCAGGCTCTCTGCTCAGCGGGGAGCCTGCTTCCCCCTCTCTCTCTGCCTGCCTCTCTGCCTACTTGTGATCTCTGTCAAATAAATAAATAAAATCTTAAAAAAAAAAAAAAGTTGAAAATAGAGCTAGCCTATGACCCAGCAATCACACTACTGGGTATTTACCCCAAAGATACAAATGTAGTGATCCGAAGGGGCACGTGCACATCAATGTTTATAGCAGCAATGTCCACAATAGCCAAACCATAGAAAGAGCCAAGATATCCAGATATCCAACAACAGATGAATGGATAAAGAAGATGTGGTACATATATATATAATAGAATACTATACAGCTATCAAAAGAAATGAAATCTTGTCATTTGCCATGATGTGGATGGAACTAGAGGGTATTATGCTGAGCAAAATAAGTAAACCAGAGAAAGACAATATCATATGATCTTGCTGATATGAGGAATTTGAGAAACAATGCAGAGGATCATGGGGGAAGGGAGGGAAAAATGAAACAAGATGAAAACAGAGAGGGAGACAAACCATAAGAGACTCTTAATCTCGAGAAACAAACTGAGGGCTGCTGGAGGGGAGGAGGTGGGAGGGATGGGGGTGCTGGGAGATGGACATTGGGCAGGGTATGTGCTATGGTGAGTGCTGTGAATTGTGTAAGACTGATGATTCACAGACATGTACCCCTGAAACAAATACATTACATGTTAATTAAAAATAAGGAAAATACAGAAATAAATAAATAAATAGAATTTTTCAAATGGTTAATTCTAGGGACGCCTGGGTGGCTCAGTTGGTTAAATGTCTACTACATTTGGCTCAGGTCATGATCCCAGGGTCCTGGGATTGAGCCCCTCATCAGTTCCCTGCTCAGTGGGGAGCCTGTTTCTCCCTCTCACTCTGCTCCTCCCCCGCCAAGCTACCCGTGTCTCTCTGAAATAAATAAATATATAAAATTTTTAAAGAAATAATAAAGTGGAAAATTCTAAAAAATTAAATTAAATTAAATTAAAAATGGTTAATTCTATGTTATGTGAATTCCGCTTCAACGAATATAACATAGGTAACATATATTTTTATGCCCCGTTACGTTCTGCCTGCCTGTGATGAAAGTTTTCCTTTCCCCACCCCCACATCTTAGACTTGTTTAATTTTACTTTTAACTAAAAATAAACATGGTGACAAACTGAAAGAAGCTTGGGCAGCACACGAATCAGTGTTTGAGCTTCAGGTCACAGAACGACCCCTGTTTGACTCAAAAATCACTGTCACGTGTGCCCTGCCAGCCCTCTCGTACAGCACAGTGAAGGCTCAGTTACCCGGATCCTCGCTCACAGCCGGGACATCACCATATGCCAGACAAGACACAAACACGCTTTCTCCCCCTTGAGGTTGCTGGAAAAAGTTTAATCAGCTACAGAAATTTGTGAGAACCAAAGGCCACCTCTGGACTGAAAAAGAAGGTAGCCCCTTGGTTCTGGTTTATCTGTAATTAGATCCCCTTCGAGGCTTTACATTTATGTTTGGTAGAAAACAGAGTGATTCTTTAAGAGTGTGGTGATTTCCTCAGACAGTTCCTTCATCCTGGTTTCAGTGACTTCAGAGCCTTTAAAAAGAAGAAGAAGAATATAAGTATTAACAACATCAGAAACTGAATAATGTAAGTCTTTCAAGTACCTCAAGCTAGTCTTTGCGCCATTTTGGTTTGCTCCTAAAGGTCTCCATGTTTGAGGCAAATCGAAATCGAGAGAGATATGCTTTCCCTGGGGAACATGAAGATCCTTGCTGCTAGGTGATAGGAAGAGAGCTCATACTGGAGCCATTAACTCTTTACACATTTTCCAGAAGCTGCTATCCCGTGAATAGAGAGCTGCTCATCTACTTCGAGGCCTGCCATAACACTAGAGTTATCCCAGGCAGTATCAGGCTCTGAGCTTGAATTTAATAAACTTATCCAGGCTGCTATCCTCTCTCAGAAAGCCTGAAAGAACCATGGGGGAAATGAGCTGCCCTCAGAAGCCCAGCTGGTCTCTGGCATCTCCCTACAAAGAAATAAAATACCATTTTATTTCATACAAATCCAAAGAAATCTGCTTTTCCATGAATTACCTAAACCAGGGCTCAGCAAACTGCTTTTGTAAATGAAGTTCTATTGGGACACAGCCATGTCCATTCATTTATGTACTGTCTACGCCAGCTTTCCCCCTATAATGGCAAAGGACAATAATTGCAACAGAGACTGAACGGCCCACAATCCTAAAATATTTATGATCTGGCCCTTTACAGAACAAGTTTGCTGATCTATGACAACTCTAACCACTCTAGCCTCTGGATACACATTTAGAGGTGAGCTTACATATTTATTCCTGACCTCAGGTGCATTCCATTTTCCCCATGCTAACTGCGAGCTTTCTCGGATGCATTCCGGTTTCCCAAAAGCACGGACACCTGTCAGGTCTGTCCTAACTATGCCTGGGGATCACCTATTTGCTCAGGCAAATAGGAGCATCCCTCGAGAGCAAAATCCTGCAGGGCAAGTCCTATAACTCTCCCTTCTCCCCCAGGACAACAGCTTGTCTGGAAGACAAACAGAGAATACTAGAGACTTCCATCTTACCTTCACAGGCAGTCCTGATTATTCCAAGTCCTGTATTATTTTCAGCTTATTTCCAACTCGGCTATTCTTGGCTCTGAAAAGCTATCATCACTGGCATCGCTGTATCTATCACTAGATCAAAAGAAAAACTAATTTAGCAAGGTGTAAAAAACCCTGGACAATTATTCTATTTACAATTCCAAACACGTTCTGTAATTAATCTCCACTCAGAGAAAATGCTAAGGGATATTGTACTACCACTTTCTAGAAAGAAGTTAGTCCCACCACACACAGTGATCTTTTGTCAGAGGAGCTGATCACCTGCTTTCCTCTTAAGCTGGAAGTAACTTATTCCGAAAATTGATAAAAGCATTTCAATTTAGATTAAAATTTATAATCTTCTAAAGACCACTAATGTAGACCAGCAGCATGAAAGTTTGCCATTCCAACAGACACTCTCATACACCCAAGGGTTTGAGAAATTATTTGCACAATTATGCTATTTTCACATCAAAAGCTTTATGGGATGCCCCCACTACCTCGAGACCCATGTAGTATTCAGAATAGGACCGATGGCTGACATGGCTGCTGCCATGTTGGGATCCCTCAGAAGTACATTTTCTCCATGACAGAGCCCTGCAACTGTAGTTTTAACCTGAGATATGGGCTCAGGTCAGGGGTTCTTCTTGCTTGGTTCCAAATAAATCAGCAAGTAGATCAACTCCACAGGAGTTCTACTGACCTATGGAGATGACATTGCCAGGAAGTGAGTGTTTTATGCCTGACCCATTCCTAGCCTTGACCAACTTTTTGCTGACGGATAGCAGTAGAACTCTGAATTCCATAACACGTGAAAATCCACTTTTTTTTTTTTTTTCTTTAAAGGAGGAAAGGGAACAACTGAAGAAACCCTCTGCTGACACGTTAGGAAGTGAATATTTACTCTAAACACATTGAGCAAGTATCAATAAATACGTCAACAAGAATGTAAAAGACAACCTCACTCTCCTCCTTGACTTTTGGACAAAATACTGGAAAGGCTGTGGGGGCGGGGTTCGAGAATGAAGAGTAGATAGAAGAGGATTAAGAATTGGCAGAAAAGACAAGATATGTTAAACATGAATCAATAGCTCCTCAAAACAAATCAAGTAGAAGATACCCCCTACTTAATTTTTAGAGCAGGAAAATCACTTCTGTTACAAAAGGGTTTCCAAAAAAGAAACCACAGGAATAACTAAATATATATATATATATATATATATTTTTTTTTTTTAAACTGCCCCCAAAACTTGATATGTCCTTCCTTATCCACGCATTCTCATTACACAAACGTCAATCCGTCCTGGTTCTGGGTGACAAAAAGGGAATTGGAAGTTGCACTCAACTTCCTCGGGGAGAAGAAATGAGGGTCGGGGTGTTTTCGTGACTCACCCAGCACACAGCTCATTCGAGGTGGGGCCAGCATCCCCATCATGCTAACCCAAGCCACAAGCTCAAGTCTAAGCGGCGCTGAAATGTGCCAACAGGCACCTGGGGGGCATATCCCCTGAGTCCATAAGCAAGAAGGCCAGAAGAGCCAAGGAGATCCCATTTTCTCAGGCATCAGACATTACACCTGCTTCCTTCCCGAACTCAGAGCTCAGGGAGGAATAAGGTGGGCCCACATCCTCCCCCTTACACCCCTGGTTGTACTGTTTATTAGCCGCATACCTCCAGACTGGTCACTTGACTGCTGAGAGTCTAGAAAAAAAACAGTAACAATACCTACAACCTCACCAAGATGGTATGAGGGCCAAAAGAGAACGTCTGAATGTCCTCTGAAGACAATATAAAAATGTAAGCTGTTGCTGCTCACGAGTGTTACATATTCATGACACGGTATCTCTTAAAAAGTCATCGAAACATAAAGAAATCACAAAAACTGCCAATTGCGTGATTTTCAGAATTGTTTCTCGTCCCAGATAATTCCCTGCCCGTCATACCCGGCAGACCTGGGGTGGGTCTGTTTCCAACCTGGCGGTTGTCCTTTCTGTCTGCCCGCTGGCTGCCCCAAACTCTGACAACACCTCCAAATGGCACGGCTTGAGTTTACTCATTTCTAAGGCAAATGAGCGGGTTCGCTGATTTTTCTTTCCTCTGTGCCAGGGGCCAGAAGTAGGACAATGAACTAAACCACGGGGCTCGAGAACAGAATCTTAAAGCAGGCATTGCTGCTCAATGGCCTGATTTCAGGGTATCCACGCGCCAGCAAGCACCAAGTGCTAGAAGTAAAATGTGCCTTTTTTTTTTTTTTAAAGATTTTCTTTATTTATTTGACAGAGAGAGATCACAAGTAGGCAGACAGGCAGGCTGAGACAGAGAGTGGGGGAAGCAGGCTCTGCCCTGAGCAGAGAGCCCGATGCGGGGCTCGATCCCAGGACCCCGGGATCATGACCTGAGCCGAAGGCAGAGGCTTACCCCACTGAGCCCCCCAAGGCGCCCCTAGAAATACAATGTGGATCACTACCACACACAGAACAGCAGTGGCTCCTACACGTCCAATAAAATGTGAGCGCTACTCTGTGCTGCATGGGGCTTAGGGGTTCATTTTAGTTTCACAGGGAACAAACTTTAAACAGTCATAAGATATACTTGTCTGAGTATACTTTCACTTAATTCACGACATCTCAGCTCCATCTTAAGACTAACCCTAAATCATCTTCTCTGGACACAGACACGTGAGCATGCACACACACATTTCTCAGTAGGGAAAATTATTAGATATTAAGGTCTTACACGCGAATCTTTATGAAATGCCACAGAATACAGACCCACTGGTGTGTATCTTGATATATTTGGGGAGCGGATGTTTTAAACCCACGCTGCCCAATATGGTAGCCACAAGCCGCGGGACGCTATCTACCTTTAAATCAATTAAAACCGAATTGAACTGAAAATTCCATGCCTCACTCACACATATTAAGGGGCAGTTCAAGTGCTCAATATGTTACCGCGTTGCTCGCTTCTTGCCCCAGATATACCAAAGAACTGGAAACCCGAGACCAGAATGGGGAGCTAGAGTTCATTAAGCAGGTAGAGTACAGTGCGCTTCCAAGAGTGAAAGCAGGTCACTGCTAGAGAGCAACAGCGGCAATGGCCCCAAGAAGGTCTGGCTGCATCCTTTTAAGCCTGTTTTCTGCCTTAAATTTGGCTTTGAAGGATATGTTTGAGTGACAGCCGGGGGTTATATAACATTTTGGCTTCTGCGCATGCGCATACCCATGATGCATGCCGTTATATTTGTATTTATTTATGTATTGTGTATTTCTGAGTTTCTAAGGAGCTTCTGCTATGACCTCAAGGACAAGTTGTGCCTTCTCTGCGCATGCTCAGCTCTTGGAAGTCCCCTGTGGCTTCTGAGCCAGCTCGTGGCTAGGCCTTTCCCGCTCTCTTAGCCCTCAGAGGAGGCTCTGCAGGTGTAGCTGTTAATTCTTACGGGTTGCTCCGAGGTTGTGACCAGCAACTGCTTTATTCCTTCTCCCTCAGACCCAACTAACTGCCCAACAAATAGTCATGTGGGGCTCGTGACTGTCCCATTGGGCAGTGCAGATTATAGAACATTTCCATCACTGCAGAAAGTTCTATTGGATAGCACTGATTTTAAAACAAATGAATAATGATTAAAAACAGCAACAACAACAAACCATAATCACCATGTAATGGTTCTCCTTGCCACTCCCTAAAAAGATTTTTTTAAGGTCTGGCTATCTAGAGCTAGTTAAAATCATGGCAATTGTCTCTTATGCATGCATGTGCCTGCCCAAATAACAGAAGCACTTTTTTTTAAAAGTTCATATATATATATATATATATATATACTTTTTTTTAAAGTACACTCCAAGCCCAGTGTGGGGCCTGAACCAACAACCACAAGGTCAAGAGTCACATGCTCTACCGGCTGAGCCTGCCATATGCCCCCTATATTATTTTTTATTAGAGAAAATAAAAATCACCAGCAGTGACTCGTGGGAATCTCTATCCTTACAACACTGGCTTGACTTAGGAGACTTGACTGCAATAATCTACGTGTGGTTCTTTGACAAACAAAAGGTTGCTTATAGTCATTCGTTTGTCAAAGATTCCTGGTTCCTAGTAAATTCCCAATATAAGAAAATATATATTCCAAGGCACTAGGATAAGATTTAGTAATGCCTCATATTTCCCACCTTTTAGGCCACCCCAGGAGCAGCCATTAAACCACTTCTTCTCCATTAACAGAAAGAGGTAGTTGGAATTTTTTAGAAAATTCTGATGGCCAGGGGCGCCTGGGTGGCTCAGTGGGTTAAAGCCTCAGGTCCCAAGGTCCTGGGATCAAGCCCTGCATCGAGCTCTCAGCTTGGTGAGGAGCCTGCTTCCCCCTCTCTCTCTGCCTGTCTCTCTGCCTGCTTGTGATCTCTGTCTGTCAAATCAATAAATAAATCTTTAAAAAAATTTTTTTTGATGGCCAGCTTAGGATTCCCAGCATGCATGAGTTCCTACAATACTTTGTATCAAAAATTGATTTCATGTAGAAAAAGCATGTTTTAAAACAGGTTGCCATGCACACAGTTTTCTCCAAAGCATTGTTACTGCTATACTTACTTCCTTTTCAAAGAGCCCCTGGTAGCCATAAAATGTAAGAGCAATGGAATAAAATCTTAGTATGCTTTGATGAGTTTTGCATTGAATAGTAAATGGTAGAATTCGACCCCAGCAGGGCATTAAAAGCACAGTGGTCTCTATCAATATTAACTCCATTCCCAGCTGGCACCATGTATGTCATCAGCCTTGCAGTGTACCACCATCAATAAAGAGCACCTTTTAATCAACATTTAATCCCTAAGAGAAGGTGTACTCAAATGTGGTTTTTTAGTACCACTTTACTGAAAGAAGTCTCAAGGCATGCAGCTGGTGACAAATAAGGGGGGGCAGGAGAAGAGGAGGTGGCGTTGTTTTAAAAGGTATTTAAAAAACCGTTAAAAAGGGATGCCTGGGTTGCTCAGTTGGTTAAGCGGCTGCCTTCGGCTCGGGTCATGATCCCAGTGTCCTGGGATCGAGTCCCACATCGGGCTCCTTGCTCGTTGGGGAACCTGCTTCTCCCTCTGCCTGCCATTCTGTCTGCCTGTGTTTGCTCTCTCTCCCTTTCTCTCTCTGACAAATAAATAAATAAAATCTTAAAAAAAAAAAAAAAAACCGTTAAAAAAAAATCTTTTTTCCCCCAGTTCGCTTTTGCTTGAAATGTAACAAAGGGGAAAAAGTAGTATTTTTCTATCGGTTTACTATTTACAAACCACCATCTCAACTGTTCTTTGGAGCAGCACAAATGCATGAAGATCCCGAAGTTTGGGAGTAGAGACTTGGGAAAAATTACCCAGTTAGTAGCAAATCCAGAAACCAAATCCATAGCACCTGCTCTCCTCGTCCACACTGTCCCCAAAGAAACCAACTATTTGTACCTGTCAGGGAGCAAGAATTTCCTGTCCCCTTTAAGGTACTCCTCACTGGCCTAAGAATCCAAGTGACAGAGACAGAGTAACAGAAGACAATTGGAGGGACTAAAGTTTCTCTTGAGGGTCTCTATTGCCTTCAACTCAGAACAGTCCATGTGCCAGCATGGCATATTTTGCGAAGACCTGTCCCAAACCCCTTCAAACTTGAAATAATCTTTATGCTAAACTGGCCCATTTTGGGGTGGCCAACCCTTGGCCCCTACACACCATATATTGCAAGAACGGCCCTTGGCATCATCAACCATGCAGCCCGAAGTTTAAAAAAAAAGATAGGCACGGTGATTCCAAGTTTAAAATAGCGCTGGGAAACGCAGGGGGAAAAGAGTATCTTACCTTCCTAGTCAAAGAGAAAGAGGTACCCAAGGGGGATAAGTATGCCTTAGAGGGAGAAATGCACACTTTACAGTCAAAAGAGAGGCCACGCCCACCTCTCATGCCCACTGTTAGGAAGTAGCATCCTAAAAGGATACAGATTGGCATTCACCTCTCACTAAGCACTTCAGGAATGTGTATCAAGGGCCACAAAACTGGTGTGAGCTAAGGCAAAGGCATTAAAAGCTTCTACAGAGATCCAGGGACTGTAAACTGTTCCCTACGGATTTGTGTGCATTTTACTCTCTAAGTCAAGGGAAGCCACTGAGAGTTTTAAACTCCAAAATAATGTAGGAAAAATGGATTGAGAAGAGGAAAGCTGGAGGCATAGAGACCAGTTAGAAAGCTTTGTAGGAGGCAAGAGATGAAGACCAGAACTAAGGTAAAATTAATAATAATAATTCCCAGTTAGTGGCACCTAGCTGGCTCAGTCAGTAGAGTGTCTGACTCTTGATCTCAGGGTTGTGAGTTCAGGCCCCACGTTACGTGTAGAGCTCCCTTTAAATAATAATAATAAATTTCCATTTAATTTCCCACCACAGACCAGACACTGTGCTAAGTGCTTTACATTTAGTATGAAACTTAATCTTCATTAAGTGGGTACCATGTCAAGTGGGCACCATTACCATGCCCCTTTTATAAAGAAACTGAGGCAGAAAAGAGCAAGGTCACAGAACAGTGATTATAACCATGAAAGGAGTCCTATATGGATACAGAGTAAAGATTGGAAGGAAACACTCAAACATGAGCCCAGTGTGTTAGGCTGGTGGGTTTATGGGTCCTTTTTTCTATTTTCAAAATTTTCTGTCCTGTTACATTTAGAAGTCCACAGAACACAAAAATCTTCCCCAGATGGAAGCCAGTGTGTCACTTAGAAGGAAACCCAGAAGAGAGTCACAGAAGAGAGACTAGAGACAATGGTGAATGCAAATGGGTACCTTCTCTCCCCAACTGCCGCCAGGATTCACAGGTAAAAATGGAGAGAGAAGGATAAGCATGAAGGAGAGAATGGACTCAGATCCTAGGAGCACACGAGGGATCGGGAAATGGAAAGATATGGTTCCGGGTGTGAACTTCCTTTTAGGGCCCTTTGATTATAAAGTAGTTTCAGCTTTTGAGTTTGGTCTGAAAAAGTCAAGCAAATCTAGGGAATCACTGAGTAATTTCCCTCCTGTTGTTTCTGTATCAGACCGCTTCCTGTTTTGCCAAAGAAGACGATTTCTCTGCACAAAAGATATATATGTTGGGTGGAGGCATGAAATCCAGAATCCTAAAACTGAGAATACGATGCTGCTCAAATGTCTTAAGATTCTGGTCCTATACTTCTTCTTCTTCTTTAAGGTTTTATTTATTTATTTGAGACAGAGAGCTTGAGTGAGAGAGGGGAAGCAGCAGGAAGAGGGAGGAAGGGAAGCAGGCTCCCCACTGAGCAGGGAGCCCGATGTGGGGTTCAATCCCAGAACCCTGGGATCATGACCCAAGCCAAAGGCAGATGTCCAACTGACTAAGCCACCCAGGTGCCCCTGGTGTTATACTTTAAAGACATGTTACCTCTAAGAGCTGCATGTCTATGAACTGCTGACCGAGCCCCATCTAAGTTTTTGCTTTCCAACATGGAACGAGCACTGTGTAAGCCCGAGAGTTTTAGTCTGACCTGACACATGGGCGTGATAAATGGCAGCGTCACCCAAACTGGAAGCTGTTTCTTAACTTGGTATGTAGGGAGTGAGCCTAAGAGCCCTGCAGGGCAGCCCCAGAGACCCACATGCTGGAAAACCACCTCTGGACCACTTTGGACTCCGATCTCTCTTCTGTTTCCAGTTGCTTAAAAATGCAATTCTGAACAGAGATGATGATATGCTTTGTTTCTAGATACTAAAGAACTCACAGTTACAAGCACCTTGGTACAGTCTATTTAGTGTAAGTCCCCTAAAATTGCCTCTTTACAATCACATGAAACAGTCTCATCCCATTACATGATATGCCAGCAAACCAGGCAAATGCGCGGTCTCCTTTTGTACATGGGACAGATTATGTTTAGACACAGAGGGGAGATCTCAGCAGAGAATTACAATAATTTCCCATTGGATTTTTTTTCCTTTCTAAAACTGGCTTATTAGACTTGCACACACATACACAAAAAATAATAAAAGAGTTAACACAGCAGGCATGAGGCTGCTATCATTAGAGGGCTTGCTTGGTGGAGAGGGGAGAACGACTGAGGAACTTGGCTTTCAGGGTGTGTTTCCATTACTAACTGATAAGGTCCTTCCACTGGGTGTAGGCTGGTGTGATTTATGGTGAATGCTTGCTTTCCTTTTGACAGTCTGGAATCCGAGTGGTTCCCAGGTAGAGAATGCCTATGTAACCAGCCCCGATAAAAAAAACCTACACTCTGAGTCTCAGAGGGGCTCCTCTGGGCACAGACATCACACACATGTTGCTGCATGTTCACTGCTGAAGGGAAGGTGAGCTCTGTGTGAGCTCTCATGGGAGAGAGGGGGCATAGGAAACCTGCAAATGGGTTTCTCCACACCCCGCTTCCATCTTTTTCTCTTACTGAGCCAGTTGTGTAGGCTTCCTCTGTCACTGAAGTGAGTTTTCACCACGAGTACAACTATATTCTGGTTTCCTTCTAGTGAATCATCAAATGTGTGTGCCGTCCTGGGGGGACCCCCAAAACGAAGGCTCACCAGCTGTAGATCCCAAAATAACATCCTCACTGCAACTTCCCAGGCGCTAAAAGATAACTACTCTCTCCAGGGCAGAACGCAGAGGTTATAGTTCAGGTGTACTTGCTCAAAGCCCAAGATTTTTGTATTCTGGGCTTTAAAGATGTCAGCTGCACATGTGCCATATAATTACATACCGTCAGCCAATTTCTGGGGAAGGAAGTCATTATGCTGGTGTTCATATCCCTTGTTACATTTGTTTATGGTTGATTACAGACAGTAATCTTGTTTGACAGAAATACAGTAGCAACTCAGCTCACATTAGAGCCTGGCCATCGAAGCCCTTGTTCGCTTTCCATCATTCAGTAACACCACGGGGCTGGGCAGAGAGGAGCTGAAGTGCAAGGTTCCTCTGGAACATGGGTGTCTGTCCCTGTGGTTAACTCACGGTCACCCTTCTTAGTTGGAAACTACCCCCCCAACCCCTGCCGCTGCGAGGTGTCAAAATTAGACTAGTCCATATGCATCCTCCCCTGCTTCCTACAGTTAGTACTTTAATGGGTCGTAAACAACCCCATGCGCTAGGGAGCCAGGGGGATCACGATAAATAAGGTGCCAGCTGTGCTTAAGAAATGCACCACTTTATGGCTGATATGTAGGAATTCTCTGATGACCACGGAAGCCAGCTAGTCAGCTGTAACTCCCATACCCGCCTGAGAGTTCTGTTAAGAAGTCTTGCCTTCTCCTCAAGATGCACTGAGTCTTGCTCAGGAGTCAGTAGCAAGCAGCCCTTTTTCTCAGAAACTGCTGTAAGCTTTACCCAGAAACCACCATCCCCCCTGCAGGAAGCCACGGCCCATCTAACACACAGGTGGGCGGTACGCACAAATTAGAGAACACTCATTCTTAGCCGTTGCTTGCCAACAACCAGTTTGGCATGAATCCTTTCTCCGGGCCATCTATCTTCCTCTGCGGCCACCCTCCTCTTACATGCGAGCACCTGAAATAATAGTGGCTGAGAAGGGGCATGGCACACATGCGACATGTGACCACACGTGGCATCTGCTGTAAGCCACGCGGCATCAGAACACGGGAAGCTCTCCTCATGTACAGTCTCATGCTGAACCATGCCACGTGAGCCTGGTAATGTGCAGCTGCTCCACCCAGGCAGGGGAAAGCCTGGGGACCCTTGCAGTCAGCTTGTCACCGCAGCCCAGACTGCGGCTCCGCAGGGCACAGCTGGAAGACAAGAGCACTGGTTCAAGCGTGCCAGGAGTGATCCTCCATTGAGCAACACGCCAGACACGGGAATATGGAAAGCTTCTCCCGTTTGAAAACATGGGTCTGAGAAATGAGGGACAGCTCTGAGCCTCTCCTAGCAAGTGATGTCACAACGAAGCAGGCCTGTGTGACACGAGCACACACACACACATCAGACACCGATCCTGACAGCTCTCGACTGCAGCATCATGAGGGCCATTTGCTAGGATGAGGGTCAGCAAAGGTAATGATCTAAATGACATATATCCAGCCACTGAGTAATAACCCTTCCTAACGCCTCTATGATTCTGGCTAGTTCCAGCCACTTTTGAAGTTACTGCATCCAATACTTTTGCAGGAGAAGAAGTAAACATATGAATTCTTCCCAGACCAATATTTAAGTGTCAAGAAATGTTAGGGATTTTTTTTTTTAACCTAATTTTAAAAATCGTCACATAACTCATCTGGAAGAATAGCAAAATATATTTTTTAAAAAGTTCAATAAAAATGGGTGTAGGGTAGATAAGGGCTTGATTTACAGTAATGCTATGATAATGAAAAGGGTGCTAAGGGTTTAGAAGTAAGAGATGAAATCCTCAATGGAACAAAACAGAAATCCTTACAACAAATCCGAACTATTCAACTTGCTAACCATGGGGGTGGGGTGGCAGGTGCAGATCCTACCTTACACACCACGCCAATTAGCAAGTACATGTAGGTTACAGATTTCAACCATGAAACTGAAACCATAAGAATGCTAATAGAAAACAGATGGGCTATTTTTATATAATATTTTTGATAGGGAAAGAAAGATGTTAGACATGATGCTAAAGGCAGAATCCGTAAAAATTAAAGATCTGACCACATAAACTTTAAAAATACATAAACAGGGGCACCAGCCACCTGGCTGGCTCAGTCGTTGTGAGTGGTTGTGAATCTGAGCCCCACATTGGGTTTCAAGATTACTGAAAAATAAAATCTTAGAAAAAAAACAAACCCACAAATAAAGACTATATAAAGATTATATAAAGCCCTTCTTTAAAACTCTTCAGGGAAAATGAAAAGTATTGCTAACAACTTAAAAGACAAACAAACCCACTTTGAAAAATTGTTTGCAACCTAACAAGGGATTCGTGTCCTTTATATACAAAGAGCTTACCAATCAGTAAGGAAAAGGCTACAGTAACAAAAGGAAAAATAGAGCAGAGGGTTTGAAGAGGCTAGTCCTAAAAAAGCAAATAAACATATAATTTTTGTATATTCATTTATGTATATTCATTCATCAGAGACTCAACAAAAGCAAATCCCACTTTGCACTTCTCGAAATGACACAAACTTCTACAGTAACACCCAGCATCAGCGTGATTCGGAAAGCTGACATGTCCCTGCCTTGGATGTGAAGAAATCATTTTCATTCGGAGAAAAAAAAAAGATCGGGATTGTTAAGAAAGAAAAAAATTACTCTTTATTTTTTAAAAAAGTCCTGTACGGCTATGAAATGTCATGAGAGCCCTAAAATGTTGATGTAAGTGCTGCTGGAGTTGGTGCTGAGAGCAGTAAGCTGGTTACCTAGAGGACAGCTTGCATCCCTGTTGCAAGAAGGCGTGCAGGCTCCCGGTTGCCGCAAGTAATAGGCCCAGGTACGGAGGGGAAGGCTTCATCGGCCTAGAAGAAAACTCAGGATGGAATTGGACACCAACAAAATAGGGGTGATCTGAAATGAGAATAATCATGGTGTGACTGAAGCAAACGCAAGAGCTGCTTTAACGGTCTTATCTTTGAATAAGAAAACACATCAAATGGTGAGACAATTAACCTGTTAACCATCACTGACAGGTACCTTCCCGAACCCTCTTCATGGCAAAATCTCAGCCAGCAAAGCACATCTCGCTTAGAGATCTGGCCTTTCATCCGAGCAAGGTATTAGAGGGAGCAAAATTAAGCAACATTTTTGAACGGCAAGATGAATTCTGCTTTGCCCAAAGTCTGCCTGTATTTCGAAAGCCCTTCATAGACGTTTGCTGGCTCCATTTCCACGGTGCCCCTCACACGAGAGGCTACCTGTAGGGAATTCCGTCTCTCAGCTGGCTTCCAGCCATTTCCTACGAGGTCGTTTCCCTTCCCAAGGGAAGAGTGCCCTGGGAATGCAGCAAGTATGACTGCTTTTCTCATCACACTTTTAGGTTGGATATTAATCAGAGCCAGCACCATGAAACTGAACTTGTACCCTTATTCCAGCCTCTGCCAACTGATCGCCTGTGAGGAAGAGTCCCGGAGTGATAAAGGGTGGGCCTTTCTGCATGGTAATGGTGGTTACGACTCCAGGTGGTTAAGAGGTCAAGATATTTTTATTTTCTTCCTTACACTTTTCCCTATTGTGTGAAGCTTTTCCATGAGCATATGTTGTTTACATTAATGGGGCGCAATTTGAGCAATTTTTAAATTGAGGGTTGTATAAGCCCCTGAAGGAGCAATTCAAGCTCTCCAAGATGGAATAGGAACAGAAAAGTAGCTTTACCCAGCTACTTTTAAACACACAAATCCCCTTTTGGATTAGAAAACATTAAATGGGCAACATTTCCAAATCTGGGTAGAAATCTTATAGAGTTGCAAATTCCTTCCCCCAGTCAGAACCCTCAAAAACTATGTTGGTTACCCACCACCCCCACCCCCACCCCCCAGATTAGGAAGCAATTTTTAAAAAATAATTTTTCTATTTTTTATTAACACATAATGTATTATTAGCCCCAGGGGTACAGGTCTATGAATTGCCAGGTTTACACACTTCACAGCACTCACCATAGCACATACCCTCCCCAGTGCCCATAACCCAGCAGCCCTGTCCCTACTCCCTACCCCCAGCAACCCTCAGTTTTAGGAAGCAACTTCTAATTAGAAATCAGGCAACTCTCTAATCCCATAATTACTACTGTGCAGAGTATGGTTGCTGCTATAGTCCATACTTTAAAAAATCCTTTTAATTGCTATGTATATCAATCCAAAGATGACAGAATATAGGTTTAATAGAGGGGAGTAAATATAAGTTTAAAGCTTTCAATGAAATGCTTTATCAAATGATCTAAAAACCTAGGGTGGAATTCAAAATCACAAATCCCCATCACTTACCACAGGAGACCCAAAGCTCCTACTACAATAGTAAGGAAATGATGACTGAATGGAAATGCCCACTCTCGTAAGGTTATCATTGAAAGCTCTGCTATACAAAATGGTAGCTCTTAGCCACATGTGGCTATTTAAAGTTATTCAAATTCATTGAGCACATATCAAGTGTTCAACAGCTACACATGGCTAGTTGCTGCCATACTGAACAGGGCAGAATAGTCCATCGTTGCAGCAAGTTTCACTGGACAGGTCTGAGTCCAGAAAAATCCAGTGTAGAAATCCCATACCTCACATCTAGGAAGAAGCTTCCTTGACTGAGAGGGACACTCAGGGATGAAAGCTTGGTGAGGAGAATGCTACCTTCTCCCAGGAATGTGCCCCCTCAAGAGAAGAAGAAAAGAAATCATCCACTCTTAGAAAAGAAATGAAGCAATGTAGCTTTAAATTAAAGATCTGGGGATGGCTTCGAAGGACACAGTAATACCACTTTTGTACTACTGCAGACAGAAGCTACGTAAAGAATCATGGTCATGGCCAGGGACAAAACATTTGAATGAATGGACCACTCTTCTGAATCACTTTTCTCCAAGAGAATTCCTTATGCCAATATGAGGAAAGAAACAAAATAGTTGTTATTTTGATGGTGTTCTATCAGTCAGATAAAGTATCTTTTATTTTTTTTTTTTTTTATTTTTTTTTTTTTTTAAAGATTTTATTCATTTATTTGACAGAGAGAGAGAGATCACAAGTAGGCAGAGAGCGAGAGAGGAAGCAGGCTCTCTGCTGAGCAGAGAGCCCGATGCGGGGCTCGATCCCAGGACCCTGAGATCATGACCTGAGCCGAAGGCAGAGGCTTAACCCACTGAGCCACCCAGGCGCCGCCAGATAAAGTATCTTTTAAATAGTGCCCTTAATTGCTTTGAATCACATTCTGACATCATACTAATCTCAAACTTTGTTATTCCTTTTAGAACTCCTTGAGGAATGTAGAGATTCATGCCAAGTGCTTCTAAGGGGTAGCTAAGATCAGAATCTCCTGGGAAATTTTCCTTAATAAAACGAATTTCCTTGCAATCAGCTTTTTAAAAAGTGTCAGGATTGTACAGCGTCTCTCATTTCCTTCCCAACACGCATGAAATTTGAAAGTGTCAACGGGAATGTAAATCCAGGTGATGGAGAGGCATCTACGTATTTGCTCACGATGATGACAGCCAGGAGATTTAAAGGAAAGTAAGTACTTGAATGAAGTAAACAGTCATCTGCTTAAGAAATTCTCTGCCCTCTCATATCCCAGATTTAAGAGACTCCAACCGCGACCAGTGATTCACACTATAAAAATCCTAAAATGATGGGCATTTCCATCAGAAAGGCTACAGGAAATACATCCTCATCTTTTAATTCAAAACTTCAGGCATGGACTGATCATCTTAGGTGACATGTCCAGGGCAAACAAGTGGAACAGTAATATCCACTGAGGGCATGGCAGGACCTGGTATGGCTCCAGCACCCCTTGTGATGAACTGGACATCTCAGTAAAGTGGGAATGACATCAGCTGTCTTGTAAGTTACATAAGGCATGCCGAGTCCCTAGCAAGGGGTCTAGGGAGAAGCATCTAGTGACTGTGCACACAGTGTCCACTGCTTTCCTTCTTTGAGGGTCCAGGTAACATGTCACTGCATTCAGAGATGCCTTCGCCAACTTCAATTCCGCCCGCTGTTCAGGAAGTACCTGAACAGACTTGGGACAGAAAAGGAAAGGGACAAAGAAAAGGAATTTGAAGTAGAGAATGGTGACATGGGCTAAGATGGTAAAAGAAGTAGGAAATTTAGAAGACAAGTCCAGAATATCTGGAGCCTAAAGAAGATAGGTTGAAAAGGTAGGTTCTAGGAAATCACGTTACCATTTTTATAGTATTCTGTACAAACTAAGCATTTGATAAGTGAAAGTGGTTTATCTGCCAAATTTGTGTCACGTGCACTGTACATTTGTGACATATGACAGAGCCCTGTCCTCATTAGGAGGGGCTGCAGAGGGGACAGCCTGGAGGCAGGAAGGAGCTTTAGGAAGATTCTGGGTTGGAGTCACCATGCACTGGGGATGAGAGTGAGAGGGAAGGGAATGCTATCCCAGCTCAATCCTTCTAGAGACAGAATCTACAGGACTTGACAACTGATTACAAGTTGGCGGTATAGAGGGGAAGAAGAACAAAATAAGGCCAATTTTAAACCTGATGGTCTAGGACAGTGGTTCTCACCCAGAGACGTATGTGGCCCCTCAGGGACATCTGGCAATGTCTGGCGATGGTTTGGGGTGTTACGACACTGGGAGGTGGGGACGATGCTACTGGTGTCCAGTAGGTAGAGGCCGGGGATGCTACCAAATATCGCACAGCACACAGGACCACCCCCACCACAATGGGGTGTGATAGGAATGACCCCCCTCCCGATGCCAGTGGTGGCGAGGTTGAAAAGCCCTGAACAAGGAGACTGAGGATGACTTAGCAGAAACATTTTGGGAAACATGTAAACTTAGTTTTAGATAAGTTGTGCTGGAACTGCTAGGAGAACATCCAGATAGACAAACAGGTCAAGCAGGCACCTGAACATGTTAAGTTCAAGTCAATTAAAGGAAGTATATGTGTGTGGGTTTACAACAGGGGTTAGCAAACACTTCTAGAAAGGGCCAGGTCGTAAGTAATGGTATAGAAAGAGGGGGATGAGCGGTAAGCGTGGGCTTACTATGTATTTGCAGCTCTGAGTGAGAATAGTGTCCTCTGTCTCATCAAAAACGTTGCATGGTTTGTGCCTGGGCTCTTGAGTGTGTCCCAGCCCACACACAAACAACTTCTTCAGCAATCTTCCTCAATGGAAGTCCCTACCCCTTTGTGCTGTGTTTGGTCTCACTAAGAACTTCTGTGGGTGCAGGGACTAGTGTTCAAAAGTTAAACGACTGGCCCACACTTGACCATGGAGCACAAGTGGTGTGGAAAGGCAGACTCCAGGTAGAATGAGAGGCCAGGTCCCCCACACAACAGATGTCAAAACTGGTCATGAGTAGTGAGAAGGGCACTGGGCCATTTTTCCTCCAAAGAGGGAGAAAGCAGGGGAGCCTGGGTGGCTCAGTGGGTTAAGCCTCTGCCTTCGGCTCAGGTCATGGTCTCAGGGTCCTGGGATCGAGCCCCGCATTGGGCTCTCTGCTCAGCGGGGAGCCTGCTTCCCCCTTCTCTCTGTCTGCCTCTCTGCCTACTTGTGTTCTCTCTCTCTCTCTCTCTCTGTCAAATAAATAAATAAATAAATCTTTAAAAAAAAAAAAAAAGAGGGAGAAAACAGAGTGTTACTCAACAGTGGGCTGTCTTCCTTCCCCAGAGCAAGTAACCTAGAGGCTAGCAACAGGAGAAGGCCCAGAAAGGGGGCAGGGATGGTGAGGAAGCATAACAGTAGCAGAACTGGTAGACTCAGAAAAATGTATCCTTTTCTGGTAGATTCAGACTAGTGGGCCCCCAAATGAGGAGGATTATAAGTGGTCTGTTTTTCTCCAGTACGTTATATTTAGTCATATTATTTCTATTTAGTTACATATTTATTTCAAAGGAGAGAGGAAAAGAAGGAGAGCAAACAAAATGAGTGTCAACTTATGGCTTCACATAGAATGGCAAATTATATCTCCACCTGTAAGAACAAAAAGACGTTAGGTTACCATGAAAATTTTCAAAAACAAAAGAGCCTACTTACTTGCCAGTTCAATGATTTCCATCCTCTCTCCATCAACATCCTGACCTACAAAACTTAAGTCATTCTGCTCCAACTGACTGATCAGGCTCGGGTTCACCTGGAAAAACAAGAAATTACGTGCTTTGGGGCAGCAGAGCTAGACAGACATATCGTCTCAGAAATGTCCTCCATCAATTGGGTGGGTTTTCCATTTCAGTGATGTTCTTAACTAGTAGTTAATTTCTATATCCCACCCTCAAAGCTTATTTTTTTTTCCCCAAAGCCTATTTTTAAACTCATGATGAACCTGAGAAACAGTCTAATCACAGTCCCTAAACCTGAGATGCCCACCTTCTGTTGCTCTAAGATGAGATTCAAAAAGTAGGACTGTGACACAGATATTCTGACTTGGAACCTTGAGATTAGCTATTTATAGCCGCCACCATATTTGTTTCTTCCCTTGAGTTATGTATAATTAACTGTTTCTCCCCAAATCACAAATCTGCTTGAGGATTGAAACTATCTTATTTCCCTTGTGACTAGCCCCAAAGCTTTCTTCACACATATTTACATAAATCCTTTAAAAAGAAGCTTGAAGCAATTTTTCTGCTAGAATATTGGTTATAGATGACAACTGGATGGGCTGGTACTCAACCTCTTCCCTCATTCATCGCATTCCCGGTCCTTTCCCAAACTTTTCCGCCTCTTCTTCAAAGAAAGCACTAATCATCTAAATCAACCTGTCTTCCTCAATCTTAACCCCATGTTTTTATTTTCTTTTTTAACATTAGGCTAGTTCTCATAATTTGTCATTTTTCCTTTTTTTAAAAACAGCTTTAATTTAGATATAATTCAGATGCCATACAATTCACCCACTAAAATTGTACAATGCAATGGTTTTTAGCATATTCACAGAGGATTTCAGCCATTGCCATGATGAATCCAAGAATAGGCCCTATCCCCTCTAACCATCATCTTTTAATCCCCTCATCACCTCCCCACCAGTCCTAGGCAACCACTAATCTATATTCTGTCTTTTTCGATTTGTCTGTTCTGGGCATTTCAGTTAATGGAACCCTATAGTATGGAGTCTTTTGTAACTGGCTTCTTTCACTAAGCATCATGTGTTTTAGATTCGTGTCTCCAGTAGCACATATCAATATTTCACTTCCTTTTAGTATCAAATAATTCTATGGATAGATCACATTTCATTTACCCATTCATCATGTGATGGACATTTGGGGTGTCTCCACTTTTTGTTTAACTATTATGGATAATGCTGCTTTGACCATTTGTATACAAGTTGTTGTGTGCATGCACATTTTCATTTGTCTTGGGTTATATATCTAAGGATAGAATTACTGGGTCATATGATAACTCTGCGTTTAACTTTTTGAGGAGCTACCAGATGGTTTTCCAAAGTGGCCGCACCATTTTACATTCCTACCAACAATGTATCCTCACCAACACCTGTTATTATTATTTTTTTAAGATTTTATTTATTTAACGGAGAGAGAGAGCACAAGCAGGGGGAGCAGCAGGCAGAAGGAGAGGGAAAAGCCGACTCCCCATGGAGTAGGGAGCCCCATGCAGGGCTCGATTCCAGAACTCCGGGATCATGACCTGAGCCAAAGGCAGATGCTTTAAAAAGACTGAGCCACCCAGGCACCCCTATTATCTGTCTTTTGATTATAGCCCGCCTAGTGGGTATGAGGTGGTATCTCTTTGTGGGTTGTTTTTTTTTTTTTTAAGATTTTATTTATTTGTTTGACAGATCACAAGTAGGCAGAGAGGCAGGCAGAGGGTTGCGGGGGGAGGCTCCCTGCTGAGCAGAGAGCCCGATGTGGGGCTTGATCCCGGGACCCTGCGATCATGACCTGAGCTGAAGGCAGAGGCTTTAACCCACTGAGCCACCCAGGCGCCCCTCTCTTTGTGGTTTTGATTTGCATTTCCCTGATGATAAATGATGTTGAACACCTTTTCATTTGCTTATTGGCCATTTGTGTATCAAAAAAGATACACAAATGGCCAGAGAACTGTCTCTTCAGAATCTTTCACATTATTTAATATTCAGTTGTAAGAATTCTTTATATGTTCTAGATAGAAGTACCTTGTCTGATATATGATTTCATCTGTACTTATTTTATCTGTTATCTTGTTTTTTGTCCTGTCCATTAGAATATAAGCTCCATAACAGGAAAGGAACTGTGTGTGTCTTTCTTCCTTCCATCTCCAGAGCATATCAGATACAAAGTAAGTATGAAGTAATGGATGGCCACAGCATTGTGTGCACACTAGTTCTTATACCTTCTGCCTACCACCTAGGCAATGCAGCTCAATAGTTTCTGGTCCCACCAGCTGGGCCAGTTCCCAATGGAAAGAAGACCAAAAATGGCCTATACTCGGCAAATTGTTCCCTAAGTGTAGTGACAATATTGGTAGCCTACCCAACATCAATTCTCATTGGTCATCCCTCCAAACAGAACCCTGGACTTTTTCCAGCATTTATGCCACCCTTGCATGACCCGTGGGACTCCATCTTCCCCATTCTAGAAGTTGGCCCTGATTAGTCTAAGTCAAACATCATAAACCTATCCCTGTTAGCTGATGAATGATGCAAGAACCCAGGTTTAACCCTGCAAGAAACCAGGCTAACCCTGGTTTAGCTTTGCCCTTGCGATGGTTACTAGTTCATAGGTGGGCAGGTAATGTGTACTGATCCAACGAAACTGAAGAAAAACTTCCATGTCTAAAGATGCATGTTGCCTCTGCTGCTGCTGGTAACCATCTTGCAACTAGGAGGGAGATCAGCCCAAGGGCAAGGCAAACACACGGAAAAAGGTAAGGCCAAGAGAATCCCAGAAATAGTAGAAGCCCTGACCATACCGTGCCTGCAGCCTACCCAGCCTCTGAACTATCACCTGATATAACAAATTTCCTTATATTGGAAATATGAAATTTTTACATTTTTAAATTTTTTATAATAAATTTCCTTATATTGGAAATATGAAATGAAAAGGTGTTCAACATCATTTATCATCAGGGAAATGCAAATCAAAACCACAAAGAGATACCACCTCATACCCACTAGGCTGGCTATAATCAAGACAGATAATAGGGGTGCCTGGGTGGCTCAGTCTTTTTAAGCATCTACCTTTGGCTCAGGTCATGATCCCGGGGTTCTGGAATCGATCCCCTCTGCTAAATCTGGCATGACTCCCCTGCGCCCGATGGATACCACCGAGCGGGACACCTTTTCCAGATGTCCACCAGTAATCACTGCAGTTCCTCAAACTAACCATCTACATTCCACAGTAATTCAGCATGTAGGCCATACCTCATACCGATGTCTGTGTCTTTCTTCTATAAAAGGAACATCACCATAAAGTTTCCCTGTGAAGATACAAGAGTGAAATTAACATCCAAGTAATCAGCTTTGGAACGACATCCAGAGCGTATATGTGAAGGACGTCTCTTTGACCTACAAATTACCTGGACTGGTCCAGATAGTCATCTAGAGTTTCTTCTCCTACAGCACAGAACAGGAAGAGCTTCTTTGAAACTCTGAAGCAATTCCCAAGTACGCCATCAGCACGGCATAAAGGGAAACAGAAGCCCTCTGTTACACAAGTCACCATGGATTCCAACAGACAGGCCCTCCTCTGCCACACCTGCCTGCAGTTAAGGACAGAGAGGCGGAGGAACGTCTGAGCACCATCACTTCTGGGCAGACTCATAACAGGGCTCCTTTTCCAAAAGAAGAAAATGAAACCAAAAGAATGGAAATGAAACCGAAGGACTTGCCCAAAGCCCCAACCCCGCTGGCAGCAGGATCTTGAGCCCAGACCGCCCCCAACTCCCCGACACCTGGTCCGTGCTTTTTCCACCACACCAGCTACTTCTGCGTACTGGCCAAATTGGTTTACACCCCCCCTTAAACACGGGCCTGTCCTCTGGCTCTAAAAATTCAGCCTCTAAGAATTCACCCCAGAAAACAGAAAGGAAGACAGCAAGTTCACCACGAAGATGCATGCCACTTCGTTATTTAACAGTGAACAACGAAGCAAACTGAGCCCCAGAAATCGAAGACTGGCGGATTAAATGAAAAGCCTAGCCACTAGTGCTGGGACACATTGTCCTACTCCAGCAGAATCCAGAGCAGTGCTCAGTTCCACAGGCAGGGGACTGTCAGACCCTCCGAGACACGCCATAAGGCTGTGGAGCAGGATGTTTGTGTCTCCTCTGCGCTTTTGACTTGGATAAAGAAAGTGCACATTGGCTGCATTCTGCTATGACTTCATACGATCATTTATCACGACTGAACCTCTATTTTGTCCATGTAGACACTGCTCCCTGGGGACAATGTTAATCATAGTGAGTATTTGCCACAGGTGTTCTAGAAAAATTGGCAATAGTGGGGATAGGGAGCTACTCTGAGAGAGCTCCAACGTGCCACTGAGAGGGCAGTCATTCAAGGCAGAGCCTTTGTACTCAAACTATTGGTTCATAAAAATGAAAGGAAAAATGGAAACAGCGAAATAATGTCCAATTGGACAAAACAGAAGCATATATACCATTGCAAAGTTACGAGAAAAATCATTTGAAAGCTCTGGACCCAACTTGGAGAGGTTCCTGATTCCCTTATGACCTCTGACTTTGTGACTGATCTTTTCTTCCTATGGTCCAAAATTTCTTCTCTGCTTACTGCATTACAATGGATGACTTAGACGTCCAATAATAGAGCCTGCCAATGTTAACAGATGGTGAAGAAAATGGCAAACATCTCCAAATTAAGATATAAGGAATTCTAACTTCAAGTCATCAGGACTAGCAGGATATTACACGACCTTTTGAAACTGGATGCTGTGTGCATACTGCCGGCTTAAGGCAAATTTTGTGTTTGCTAAGATACCTCAAGGGAGACAGGACGACAGGGCTGGTGTAGTGACGCTGGAACCAGACCATCTGGCTCTAAATTGCACTACAGCATTGAATGGATGTGTGGCTGGGGCAAATTATTACAGCCCTCTGCCTCAGCCTTTTCATCTGTAAAATGGGCATGATTGATAGTCCTATTCCATAGGGTTGTTGTGAGGATTAAGTAAAACACTTGGGGGGTGCCTGGGTGGCTCAGTGGGTTAAGCCTCTGCCTTCGGCTCAGGTCATGATCCCAGGGTCCTGGGATCGAGCCCCACATTGGGCTCTCTGCTCAGCGGGGAGCCTGCTTCCCCCCTCCCGCCTGCCTCTCAGTCTACTTGTGCTCTCTGTTAAGTAAATAAATAAAATCTTAAAAAAAAAAAAACACTTGGAACAGTAAGTAAACCATGTGACTGTTAATTAGACTCCAGACTATGAAATCCAAGTAGAAAGAAGACAAAACATAAGCTCTACAAGATAATGGACAAGATAAGGACCTGTCCCTTCAATTGATGTCTAGCACATAAGCAGGTACTTAATAAATATTTGTTTAGGGGCGCCTGGGTGGCTCAGTCAGTTAAGCATCTGCCTTCGGCTCACGGCATGATCCCAGGGTCCTGGGATGGAGCCCCGAGTTGGGCTCCCTGCTCAGTGGGGGTTCTGCTTCTCCCTCTCCCTCTGCCTGCCACTCCCCCTGCTTGTGTTTTCTCTCTCTCTAAGAAATAAATAAAATCTAAATAAATAAATAAATAAATATTTCTTTAATGGATGGATCATTTCTATGTGTGTGTATATATATATATATGGTATATAATGAAACATGTTTTCAGAACTTTGGAAATACTGTTTCATGGACTCAAATTCTTACCTGAGCACTTATAAATCTGTCAAGAACGAATTTACAAAACTAATCCACTGCCATATCCATGAAAGAAAAAATTGAAATTTCCTTTATAACAATATGTTGAGAATAGCTCAGAATGTTACCAGTCCAATTCTATTTGAAAACACCTTAAAAACAAAATAAAACCAAGAATGCTCATTCCAGGGCCCTGGCCCCAGGGATTCTGATTTGGTTACTTTCAGGAGAGGGCCTGGGCATGTGGGTTTTTACAAAGCGCCACAAGCGACTCCCTGTGTATTCCGGATTAGGCACTGCTGATCCCCACTGTGGCTGAAAGTGCTGTAGGAGGACAATCAATGACAATCAGTGACAAGGCAAGCTGCCGCTAGCTGCTGCTGACTGCAGAGTGTATCTAGGTGTGGAGTGAAAAGACTGAGGGCTAGATACACCACGTTGTGAGGAGCAGTTCTCCAGATGGATTGATCACGCACTCGTGCCATGTGATGATCTTAGGCACGGGGGAAATCTTCAACAAAATGACACAGTCTTTTCTTTTCTATCCTAATCTGGAGACAAAATCAAACGCAACAGAGATTAACTGCACATAAGCTTCATGTTGCCTTAAGAAGCAAGTTGGAGGGGTGGGCGAGTGCCTGGGTGGCTCAGTCGGTTAAGCATCTGCCTTGGGCTCTGGTCGGGTTGTGATCCAGGGGTCCTGGGATGGAGCCCCGCAGCATTGGGCTGCCTGCTCAGTGGGGAGACTGCTTCCCCCTCTCCCTCTGTTCCTCTCCCTGCTTGTGTGCACATGCACACTGTGTGTGTGTTTGAACTGTATACTTTAAAATGGTTAAGATGGGGGGCACCAGGGTGGCTCAGTGGGTTAAGTGTCTGCCTTCAGCCCAGGTCATGATCCCAGGGTCCTGGGATGGAGTCCTACCTCGGGCTCCTTGCTCAGCGGGGAGCCTGCTTCTCCCTCTCCCTCTGCCCCTCCCTCCGCTTGTGCGTGCTCTCTCTCTCCCTGACAAATAAATAAATTCTTTTTAAAAAATGGTTAGGGAGCCTGGGTAACTCAGTAGGTTAAACCCTCTGCCTTCGGCTCAGGTCACGATCCAGGGTCCTGGGATCTAGCCCCGCATCCAGCTGTCTGCTCAGCGGGGAGCCTGCTTCTTCCTCTCTCTCTCTGCCTGCCCCTCTGCCTACTGGTGATCTCTGTCAAATAAATAAAGAAAATCTTTTTTTTTTTTTTTAAAGATTTTATTTATTTATTTGAGAGAGAGACAGTGAGAGAGAACATGAGTGAGGAGAAGGGCAGAGAGAGAAGCAGACTCCCCGTGGAGCTGGGAGCCCGATGCGGGACTCGATCCCGGGACTCCGGGATCATGACCTGGGCCGAAGGCAGTTGTCCAACCAACTGAGCCACCCAGGCGTCCCAATAAAGAAAATCTTAAAAAAAAAAAAAAAAAAAAAGGTTAAGACGGCAAATTTGACGTTATGTGTATTTACCACAATTAAAATGTGAAAAAGTAAAGGCTATGCAGCCCCATTCTTGCCCCCACCACCCCCTCTTCCCCTAACTTACCCTTTATCTAAAGGTCCCATCCCCATCCTTTGCAACTTGGTTTTTGTTCCTGTTGTTTTACTGAACAGCTCTCAAAAAGACCCAGCAAATGTGTCTTCAGTTGGGACCTGAGTAACTTCCCCTTTCCCCATCTGTGACCTCTGCTTCTCTGTGCACTCTCCTCACCCCATTTACTAGCTCTTCATCCTCAAGTAGGGACACCTGCTCAGAACCATACCCTCCCTTCTTCCCCCACATTCACTGCTGAAAGCCATCCCCCGCCATGCTCTAGACCCCCAATCTGTACCTTCTGATCCTTATCTTTCACCTGGGCCCCACATTTCCTATTTCCATGGGAGCTAGAGGAAATCACCCATGGCATGTCCAAAAGGTAACATCACTCCCTGATGGGCTTCATGACCTCTTCCCTCTAGGCAGAACTGCCTTACCTTTGCCCAAACATCTTTTAATTGCTGCACCAATGTCTTAATTAGACTCCCTTTAAAGACTGCTCAGAACCATGCCCTGAACTAAGTAAGCACTACAGGGGCTAGAGTTTTCTGTTTATGTGCAAGGGTCTGCTGGCGTGTGTCTAGTTCAGAGATCCCAAAACGCTGCCCAGGGTACAGATGTTTGGTGTATTTGGTTTGCATGGTGTTGGCAAACACACAGTGTTTTAAAATTCTGAATAAGTTGCCAACATTTAGAAACCAGATTTGTCATAAAACTCCAGACTTCCAGATTCTCTTAGAAAGTTCGAAGACTGGCAACAGTGAAGCCATAGTTCTTCATGCAACTATGAGTTTTAGCTGTTGACGGGTCAACTGCTTGTCAGTTTGCCCCAGTCCCCGTCACTCCCTACCACCTCTCTAACTCTAAGGCTGGATGTAGCTGCCACTGATTGTCGAGTTAAGCTATGGCACTTCTTACACCTGGCTGTTTGACTCATTTACATTCCCAGCCCAGTCCTACTGGCCCAGCTGTTCAGTCCAATGTCGATTCAGGGTGTGTGTCCCTTCTCAAGCCAAGCATGTGGTTTCAGACTGTCTTTCGGAAGCCAGAGGTGGGGTCTTCACTTTCTGCAATCCCTGTTCTTCTCCCACAAGACACTCCTCCTGAGACCTGTGGAACCCTGTCTTGGGGCTCTCAGCGCAAGGCAGCTTTCAGCTCTGTGAGCTGTTTGGGTCTTTCTATCCCCTCTTTAATTAAGGTCTGCTATTTGATATAGTGAGATGGCCAGGAGGTCGGGCTCAGAAATCTCCTGAGTGACATTCTAACAAATGACTTAAGCTGCCTAAGATGCCTTTCTCTCTTGTGCAAAATCCACCCAGGTCGGTGTTGAAAGGAATAAGTGAAACGATGCACAGAACGTCCTCATTACTGATGCTTAGAAAGTGTGCAGTCGGGCCAGCCGCCATCTTTCTCCTTCTTTACTTATTACTTTTGGATCTTGGTATACCGTTTCTTCAGTTTTTATAAAACATCACATTCCTTTTAAGCATCTAAACTCCTCTTTCTCTAATTTTATTTTTCGTGATCTGCTTTTATCTCAGTTTGCTAGTATAAAAATGCTAATTTTCGATTTTTGAAATGTGAGTCCTTGCCTTTAACTCCACATTACAGCATTATATTATTTTCATTGCTTGCATCTCTTTCCCCCACCCCGACTTAGTATTCTTATCCCATCTTTAATACCTCTTTTCTTGGATTTTTTTTTTGTCTGCTTCTGCTAGTCATATTAGCAGGTAGGGAGCAAGGAGACCAGAACAGAAGGACTGGAGAGAACATGAAAGGCAAGGGGGATGCCTGCTCCCCTTCTCCTCAGGCTCACCCCTTCTCCCCTCTCCATGTCTGGAGGACCCTATTTTTTTTTTTTTTTAGTGTAGCTGACATACAATATTCCATTCATTTCAGGTGTACAACATAGTGATTCAATACCTCTGTGTGTTATGCTGTGCTCACCACAGCTAAAGCTCCTGTCACCACGCAACATCGTTACAATGCCATTGACAATATTCCCTCTACCCCGTATTCCCATGACTTATTTATTCCATAACCGGAAGCCCGTATCTCCCACTTCCCTTCACCCATTTTGCCCATCCCCCCACCCCCCACCCCTCTGGCAACCATCAATTTGTTCTCTGTCTTTATAGATAGAATCTGCTTGTCATTTATTTATTCATTTTTTTTTTTAGATTCCACATTATGAGTGAAATCATATGGTATTTGTCTTTCTCAGTCTGACTAACATCACAGCAGTAACCTTCCAGGTCCATCCATGTTGTTGCAAATGGCAAGATCTCATCCTTTTATATAGCTGAGTTATACTCCGCTGTGTGTGTGTGTGTGTGGTATACACACCGCAGCTTCTTTAAACATTTATCTATTCATGAATACTTGGGTTGCTTCCATATCTTGGCTATTGTAAATAATGCTGCCATAAACATAGGGTGCGTGTATTTTTTTAAATTAGTATTTTTAATTTTGTTTGGGTAATTCGCAGTAGTGGAATTACTGGATCATATGGTATTGTATTTTCTATTTTTTTAAAGATTTTTTTAATGTATTTATTGGAGAGAGAAAGTGTGTGAGAGAGAGAGAAAACACAAGCAGGGGGAACTGCAAAGGGAGAGGGAGAAGCAGGCTCCCCGCTGAGCAGGGAGCCTGATGTGGGGCTCGATCCCAGGACCCTGGGATCATGACCTGCGCTGAAGGCAGACGCCCAACTGACAAGCCCCCCAGGTGCCCCGATCATATGGTATTTTAATACTCCATCATACCCAGAGCTTCGAGAGACTCACAGGTCTCACTGTATTGATAATACGCCCTTCACCTTAACGATCCTAACAGCCCCACTTGAACAGCGCTTCTACTGCGCCGGGCACTGAAGGACTCACATGTATAACTGATTTAACCCTCACCAGAACCCCATGAGGCAGGAGGCATTCTGGCGTCTGCTCTCCAGAGGTGGAAACTGCAGCACAGCGCCGTAAGGAGCTACACAGCCAGGGACAGAGAGCTGGGCCGGGAGGGGCCTCCAGTGGGGCAGCGTGGCTGGGTTTTAACCACCCCACTAGTTCCTGGCGGCGAGGTGCTTGGTGCAGAGCCGGTCCAACAAGGGATAAGGAAACGCCTCCTGTTGTCAGGATTAAAGGGGCTATGTTGGGGCGCCTGGGTGGCTCAGTGGGTTAAACCGCTGCCTTCGGCTCAGGTCATGATCTCGGAGTCCTGGGATCGAGCCCCGCATCGGGCTCTCTGCTCAGCAGGGAGCCTGCTTCCTCCTCTCTCTCTGACTGCCTCTCTGCCTGCTTGTGATCTCTCTATCAAATAAATAAATAAAGTCTTTAAAAAAAAAAATAAAAATAAAATAAAGGGGCTATGTTATGTCCCAGACCTGGAAGCCCCCATATCCGCAAATACACCTTAGAGAATGGTTCCCCCAGCAAAAGGCAAGAAGGGGCAGGGGAGAGAGCTCGCCTACAGTGTGGACCATCAGAGGGAGTCAGGAGAAAGCCAGCTGGCGTGCTCCACCCAGGAGCCCCACCGCACTCCCTTCCCATCAGTCTCACCACGACAAATTACTGTGGCAGGGACTTCCAGCGTCCCTAAATCCCTGGTGACCTCTTTTAAACTGTTTTGTAAATCACCTCATTAACCCAGCCAAGGCTCTTTGTATGGCACGATTATTTTCTTAAACTTCCTAACAATCTAATCACACCAGGAACTAGAAGCTGTTTTTCTCTATCAATGCCTTGATAAGAGATAAGAAAGCAAAAGCAATTTTTCTAGCCAGTGAAAATTTGTTCTACCTTATCCCCTTTTCCTTCAGGCCCTTCAAATTCGAGATTGACCACTCTGCATTTTCAATGCCATGAATTTAACCCAGATCCTTAACACTGGGACTCACTCCATACCTCCCTCATTGGCCTGTTGCCTGTTCTCTCAGAACAAAACCCTTTTTCTCTCACAATAAGGCAGAACCAAATGTTTTAGCCAAGTCCTCCTCCTTATTATGAGGAAATGCCAGGAAGATCCCCAAAAGGAATTAAGTCTTTTCCTAAAGCATTCCATTTAGCTGCATCGCCCCGAGCAGCTCTCCGCAGCCTCCACTGCCAGCTGACATCGGCCTGTGTCAAGTCGCACTGTCCCTTTGTCGTCTGCCCTGAGGAGGAGGGTCATCTTCTCAGAACTCTGATGGGAAGTCACCAGGGCCTGGTCTCTGGGTGGATACACCGCCCTGAAGAGGGCTTCTAACTCCTTCCAAAATGTTATGCCACATTCTCCACAGGACTGGAAACCCCCAGAGGGCAAAATGGCACCCACTCGCTTTTAACAGTTCCTCAGCACAGAGCTATGTTCATGGGGTGGCCCTTTCCTTCCTCTGCCCCCCCCCCCCCCCCCCCGGACCTCCCATCCCTACCCCAAGTACTCAGGCCTGCTCTGTGCCTTTCTATCCCTGCAGCATTCCTGTTTCTAAAGGCAAGGGCTCCCTAACCATTTGGGTACTGGTTTAGAGTCAAATATGGGATTTGCTTTAAATTGAGCTGGCTCTAGCATTCCAACCAGGGCATATGCACACCACACTGAGCATCATTAAAACATGTTACCTGCATATTCTTTCTGGTAGGTGACAGTTAGGTTTGAAAACCACACTCAGCACAAAGACCTGCTTCATTTCCTGGATCTCTCAGCAACATGTCTGGGAACTGACCAAAAAAATTAAGCCTGGGGACTGCAATATTTTGGAAACAATAACCATCAAACAAGTTGTCAGCCATCCCCTTAGTGAGCTCTGAACCTTGTGTGAATTGCTTTGTATTTTACTATGTTCTCTACCCTCACACTCAGTTGAGAGCCACAGGCAAACCGATAAAGTTTATTTTCGGAGCCCCGAAATCCTCTCGGAACGAAGTTCCCTGGTACTTTCTTCCCTGGCTCCTTTCTCACCTGAGCCTGACCCACTCCATCTTGAGCCATACCTCTTTCCAGATTTCTCCCTCTTCAAAGCATCTGGTTTAATACTGAACCTGTTCTGCACCGTTTCTCCTTCTGCTTTTCAGAAGTCATGTAATGAGTTAATCAACCAAGTTATGGTCTCCCTACGAGACAAGTCCTGCCATCTATGTATCCAGATAAAATGATGTTTTGGAAAATTGAGGTGTAATTTACATGCAATGAAATATACATATCTGAAAAACAATAGTAAAACAATAGTAAAATAGTAAACAATAGTAAAATGTGTGTTTTAAGAATTGCATTTTGGAGAGTGATTATAATGGTGGGTTGTGGAGCTAGGGCCATCTGTTGGCGTAGAAGACTAGAAACCATGCAAGAAGAGTGGTCTGGGCCTGTTCTGACCACCCACTGACGGTGAGCCAACCCTCTCTGCCCTCCATTTCCTTGCTGAAAAATATTGATTGGGTCAAATGGCTTCCGGAAGCCCTCTTGACCTTATTCAGTCACTAAATAGGGTTTGCAGGCAGGCAAGTAGACAAGCTGGGAGATGTCCTTGAACGCTCCTCAGGAGGGTAACAGCTTCACTGCCTGTTTTTGTGTAGATCAGGGTTTGGCAAGCCATGGTAATTCTGAGGCAAAATAGGATTCCCCTGACTTTTTCGGTCAGCCCTCGAACTTAGAATGATTTTTACATTTTCAAATGGTTGAAAAAAAAAATCAAAAGAAGAATAATATCTCATGATGCATGAAAATTACATGAAATTCACATTTCAGTGCCCATAAATAAAGGGACATAAATTGGAACATAGCTACGCTCGTTTGTTTATGTATTTGCCTGCGGCTGCTTTTACACTACAATGACAGAGTTGAGCTGTTGCATCAAAGACCATGTGGCCCCCAAAGCTGAAAATATGTACTATCTGGGCTTTTACAGAAAAAGTTTATCAACCCCTGGCCGAGGCCATTTAGGTTATAGACTTTGGGCTGGTAGATCTGTCCCTTCCTACAATTAAGTGTTACTAGGAACATGGGCAGTATATACACAAGTAAATCAACATTTTGGGGTGGGAGGGACTTTCCACTTTGTAGTAATGAAAAGAAATGCAAAATAGAGTACACTAATAAAGGGCCCTTTTTGTTCTTGCTAGAAGAGCAAAAAGAAGAATAATAAAAGAACTTGGAGGGGCCATCTATGGTCTGGGTGGCTCAGTTGGTTAAAGCCTCTGCCTTCGGCTCAGGTCATGATCCCAGAGTGCTGGGATCAAGCCCCACATCGGGCTCTCTGCTCAGCAGGGAGCCTGCTTCCTCCTCTCTCTGCCTGCCTCCCTGCCTACTTGTGATCTCTGTCTGTCAAATAAATAAATAAAATCTTAAAAAAAAAACACACTTGCAAAAAGACTAGAGAAAGCAAGAACAGTACAGTTAACATCACTATGAACTGGTTCACCTCTTCCTTCAAACAATCCAGCAGAATTATCAGTCATAAAAGTGTTCATACCCTTTGACCTAATAGTCCAACTCCTGGAAATCTATCCTAAGGAAACAATTAAAAGAACATAAACACCATGTCAAGACGTTTGCATCAGCATTTTTCTAACAAAAGTTGGAAACAACCTGTAATGTTTAGCAATAAGAAATGAGTCAGTGGATTATGGTTCCTTAATTCAATGAAATATTATATGCCCAAGTAATAGACACAAAGACTAGGTTCATAAAACATTATTCTACAACAAAAGGCTACATAAAAATCAAGCAGGATAAAGTTTCGAAGACATCATGAAGGTGTAATTAGCACTATGGTGAAGTATTACAGAAAAAATATCTTATTTGTGAAGACCTGTGAACCAGCTTTGACAATTCCCCACACACAGTCCTTAGTTCTTTAATAACAAAAAGCCTTTGTAGGCAAGGACAGCCCACGCATGCAGAAGGAGGACAGAAGTGAGCCTCTGGTGACATGTTTCTTAAAAAATGAGCAAATGATGATTAGTACTTTGGTCCAAATCGATTTATACCTGTAATCTCCACTTTAGAAAACTCAAATTCATCTCATCTCATTGCATACATGAATTATGTATAGCTGTCTGTATGTCAATGATGCCTCAGTGAAGTGCTTGAAAAAAAGAAAAAACAAATTCCCAGTTTTCCTGAACCTTAAGGAACTAATAGGTGACTAAGAAAAAAAGAGGAACTTGATGAATACAAAAATTAGAATGACTGTAGTAATCCAGCCATTGTGTCTACCAATATCTTCAGTCTTTAGGCACTCCCTCTCCAGCTCCCCACTGCCTCTCCCTCTCCCACTCCCCCTGCTTGTGTTCCCTCTCTCGCTGTCTCTCTCTGTCAAATAAATAAATAAAATCTTAAAAAAAAAAAAGCAGACCAAATATATTAATTAAGCAACAAGCTTTTCGTGTGTTTAAGAATCATAAAAATCATTGACATTACTTTTATGTCTACAATACAGAAAAACAAACCCTAACTCGGTCTTATTTCTATCGAGACACATCAAAATTTTCAATATTTTGAACACAATGGTCTTTTTTAAAAGCTGAGTACGATGAGCACTGAATCCTCTACAGAAGATACAATTTTAAAACATCACATTTTTCACTAACCATTTTTTGTCTCTTAAGCAATTATTTGAACCAAGTTTCGAAGGGTTTGAAAACATCGGAAAGCTGAGGAATCACTGCTAATATCTAAGAAGAGAAAAAATTTGCACATTCTTAAAGAAAAAAAGCCACTTAGAGAACAGTGGTTTCTTATCCAGAGAAAGTAGGGAAATGTGTGTACCTTGAAACTTTTCCTTTTTAAATTTCATTCTTATGCAGAAGCTTTATAGTCCATGGAAGCAGTTTCTTATCCATAAAGGAGAAACTCACATTCCTGGTCTTATCCTTCTTGAAGAAGGCATTTTTCTAAGATATGCTCATAACTTCATGGGAGTGATGCTGGACACCCAAGAAACCTGGGTTCCTTTTGTCTCCTTCCAGCCTTCTCGGCACCTCGAACGTTCCCTCTCATCACCCTCTTTGCACCTGCTTTGAGGCAGGCAGGGCTGACAGCTGTCCCAGACGGGAGTGGACCTGCAGCTCTTAGCATAGCGCCTTTGGCTAAGAGTAGGCACTCAAGCTGTATTTACTAAATTGAACTCAGGCCTTTGGGGGTTTTCTCACTTTAAGTTATTCTCATAGAATATGTTCATCTACGAGAAGAAGTTCCACAAAAATTCGAATAACCTTATCGAGAGTAGAAGATGGGCAAATATCAGATGGAAAGCCCCATCATACTTTCCTCTCCCCACGCCGAAGCTACTGGGGGAACAGAGAAATCTACTTCTCAAGTAACTGCTCTCCTCCTCACGAAGTTCGTAAATTAGTGGCTAAAACCAGTCTGACATGAAACAACTGAACTGCAAGCTGGTTTTCGGTGGAGTGGATTGGAAAGAACAGAGTGAATCGGGGCTCCCCGGGCAAGGTCATCTCCGGGAGCATCTCCGGGAGCATCTCCGGGAGCATCTCCGGGAGCATCTCCGGGAGCATTGGTCAATCACAGAGCAGCTCCCTGGGCAGGGTGTTGTGGAGGTCAGATGAGAGGCGGGCGTTCCTAGCTGTCTACCAACCCTGCCAGGGGGAGGGATCCGGAAGCAGGAGGACCAGCAAGGGCATGGGGTTGGGGAGGGGGGCAGGTAGGAGGAAGAGTCGTAGGCAGCACCAGGGGCTACTGGAAGGGGAACCCGAGAGGTGGAAGGGGGTGGGATTAGGCTCGGACTGTGCGGCCACGCCAAGCACCCCCTCTGTCGTAAAACCAGTGATCAGAGAAACTTACTTAATATTGAATTTTCAGTTTTGAAAACAGTTCTTCGGATTCCCAGCCTCATTGTTCCTCCCAAATTGCCAGGGTTGTGTTCAGGCATATCAATCACCTTAGAAAACAAAACAAATCCGGTTTTGCCATCTTACACAAATGTCATTTCCCACATCTCAAGCTTTACTTTCATTTTCTTTTTTTGTAAAGATTTTATTTACTTGGGGCGCCTGGGTGGCTGAGTGGGTTAAAGCCTCTGCCTTCGGCTCAGGTCATGATCCCAGGGTCCTGGGATCAAGCTCTGCATCAGGCTCTTTGCTCAGCAAGGAGCCTGCTTCCCCCACCCCCCCGCCCCCGGCCCTCTGCCTGCCTCTCTGCCTACTTGTGATCTCTGCCTGTCAAATAAAAAATTTTAAAAATTTTAAAAAAAGATTTTATTTACTTGTCAGAGAGAGCAAGCACAAGCAGGGGAAGTGGCAGGCGGAGCGAGTGGGGGGAAGCAGGCTCCCCGCTGAGCAAGGAGCCCCACTCAGGGCTCGATCCCAGGACCCTGAGATCATGATCTGAGCTGAAGGCAGAGGCTTAACAGACTGCGCCACTCTGGTGCCCCCAAAGCTTTACTTTTAGAGTAATTATCGTTGCGTAAGGATGTTCCCTAAAGAGTAAAACCTGATCATTCCTTCCAATGTTCTTATTCGAATACAGCCATGCTTGACACACCCCTCACGGTATGCTTCCTGTTTGTCTCTGCTTCTCATCTTTCCTTCAAATCACTTGTAAAAAATTTATCAGGAGCCTTTTATGACCTTTCTCCTGTCATTCCTCGAGCTGTCAGTTGCAGGCAATATGCACACTTCAAGTTCTGGACTTCTGGGACCTCTCACTTTGCTATTCACATCCCTCCCCGACTGCCCACTTCACTCCTTAAAGATTTTCCATAAGCAAATCTGCCAATCCTTGTGGAAAACTACACCAAAGATACTTTTTTGTAGAAAACCTTAGAAGGATTCCTTTAAACAAAAAGGAGGGTAATGTCCTCATTCTAGCACATTCTGTATGTCGTAAACTTAAGCACCACCCTGGATCTCTCCCTCTTCTTCGTCCCTCATCTTCAGTGTGTCCAGTTCTGTCCGTTCACCCCCTCCAGATTTCCGACATCCATCCACTGCTCCAACCACCACCCAAACCACAGCCCCTCCCAGGGGCTTACCAGAAGCTTACCAGAAGCCTGCCCCCACCCACCCCAGTTCACACGGCCCCAGGCTACCCTACCCCGCACACCGCCAGCAAATGCAAAGTAGTTGTATTTCCCCCTCTTGAAATCCTTGACTGCCTGGTATCAGCCCAGCCTACCCCTCCAGCCTCGTGTCCCAGGACCGTCCCCTGAGTTCTGGTCAGTGTGGCCTTCCTTCCCTTCCTCCAGTGCATCTTCTTTCCTCTCCCCATGAGGACTTTGCACACGCTGTTTCCTCTCCCCAGGACATCTCCCATTCCCCTACCTTCCTTTCCTAAATCAAACCAGCCTCAACCTTGAGATCTTAGCTCAACTATCCAGTATGAACTCCTATGGGGAGCTGATATTCCCAGGCTCTGTAGCCTAGTCAGGACCCCCAATCTCTGCTCCCCCGCCCCCCACTGAGCTGCCCTCACTTCATGTCTGTAGAGTGCTTTTGTGTGTCAGACTGTACCTCCTTGACAGCTGGGCCAGTGCCGTCTTTCCTTACACGGCATTCCCAGCCCCTTGCATCAATGGAACTGGCCCAGGGTATACACGGAATAAGTGCATGATGGAAGGAAGCAATGAACTCAGACCAAATAATTTCAGATTTATGTTCAATTTACCTCACAGAAATTCAGAAATACATGATTTTTATGAAAAGCCCATTCTCATAAGTCATTGTTCTGTTTTCCCAGTTCTAGACGCTATGATCTCATGGTTTTGTTTCATCTTTTTTTTTTTTTTTCTTAAGCTGTTAAAGACTATAGTTGGGCAAGGTAACCTGTTCTAATGGAACTACTCAGGTTCCCTCTCATAAAACCTTTCGTCCAGTTTATTCCCCCCATACCTTAACTGCCACGTATTACTCTATAGCAAGCCTGGACAACGGCAACTTCCTGAGGTCAAAATTTTCCCAGAACTTGTATGATCTTATCAGTGCCCCAGAACTTTCCAAGCCGTCTGAACCCTGTGTCCCAAGTACACTCTAAGAGTCACTGAGGAGAAGGGGTGGAGAAAAAACTTGATTACTCCCCTTGTTGGATGGAGTGCTCAGTTCTGAAGTGCTCTCGGCCTTGGCATCTCTTTCCTATCTTCTTTGGTTGGCTAATTATGTCTAGATTAAGTATTGCTGGAGGGAGGTGAGAGAGGGCATCAGCTTCCAGTTCTCAAAGCTAAGCTGCTTATAAATGCCCAGCCCCTTAAGCATTTTCTAGGAAAGGTCAGATAAGACTGCATTACCCACCACAGCCTCAACTTTCGCTTATGTTTAAGACAACCTGAACCATGTAGGAAGAGCACAGCGATAAACTCCCCCCTGGTTTCTTATTAGTTCTGTGAGCGCTCAAACCACCCTTACTTCCTGCGTTGGACTCTTCTGCCCAGGAAGAGTCTCTGAACGTAGTTTGTATAGTTATTGGCATGCTTGGTCTTCAAGAAATGTTTTGCTATTAACCACTAAGAAAACTCAAATGACCCACCTGCGGACAGGAAACCTGCCTTACTGCGTACTTGAGATGAACTTGACAAACACAGGACTAGAACATATTTCCAAAAGAAAAATGCACTGGGCACAGGGACAGCCTGAGGGTGTTAAATACTCCTCTAACATAAATGGAAATCTGGAAATCTCTGAGAAAGCGATATGAGAATATTATTTAAACACATGGAGGTAGTGGGCATCTGCCTGGCTCAGTCAGCAGAACACGTGACTCTTGATCTTGGGGTCTTGCATTTGAGCCCCATGTTGGGGATACAGTTTATATATATGCATAAAAATAATAAAACATGGAGGTAAATATCAGGAGAAACAGCTGGAAGACTTAACGGTGGCAGAGAGGGTGTGCAGATTACTAAATATTTTCATTATACACCTGTTGGAACACATTGGCTTTGTAAACTTTGTACATAGCATTATTTTAATGAAAATACAAATTTAAAGCCCAAGCAGTGAAATATATTATTTCGAACTTCCACAAGGGTATTAGTTCACATTATCCCTGCTGTTTTCAGAAGCAATAACTATAACCTTCTCCGGAAATGACAACACAGAAAGAAATCCCAAGGAATAGTAGCCACGGTGATCTTCTGATTAAAACGTATTAGCACAGAAACCACTGGAGAAAGCAAAGAAAATGTTAGAGAAAAGATGGGGGAGCAGAGGCAAGTAGCTTTCTAATGGCAAATGATGACCCCGAATGTCAGTGAAAGGCAAAAAGCAGAGCGAGAACTGGCAGGAGACTTGCTGTTCTCTCTGGTCTGGCTGAGCAGGCCTCATCCAGCGATGCTCGTCGGACCCTCAGTCAAAGAACCTACAGGCCAGGCACAGGCTGGTGGAATCCAAACACACTGGAAGGGGAAGACTGCGGAAGGTAGAGGACACAGTGCGTTTCTGGCTGAGCCAGGCCCTGCCACCTGCCTTCAGTAACAGGTACCTCCCATGCATGACTACCTCTTGGGTTATAAGCAACCTGATTCAGCGACGACATCAGGGAAAATATCTTTGTGCCTCATATCCCTTCCATGAAAAGCCTGAGAGACATCGATTTCAAAACATATCCTTTATCATGACTGGGATAGTTTAAAAAAAAAAAACCCTTGGGGCACCTGGGTGGCTCAGGAGGTTAAGCGTCTGCCTTAGGTCATGGTCTGGCTCAGGTCATGATCCCAGGGTCCTGGGATCAAGCCCCAAATTGGGCTTCCTGCTCAGCGGGGAGTCTGCTTCTCCCTCTCCCTCTGCTCCTCCCCACCCCTGCTCATTCTCTCGCTCAAATAAATAAATAAATAAAATCTTAAAAACAAAAACCCCTCAAATGTGCTTTAGTTTAAATCCTGACATTTCCAAAATCTCCCAGATTTGCATCTAGGAGGAAAATGCCTCTTCCATTGCAAAAGGATTGCCTTGGCCTGCTCTGATTTTGCCTTGGCTGTTGTCCGAACCCCACCACAGGTCTGTCCTTCCTTGGAACTGAGCCAGCCATACAGCATAAGAAAAATAAAAAAGAATCAATAAGTAACGAATGCTGGTGGTGATAAAGCTTTAGATGTAAAACCACCACATAAGGATAAAGACAGCACTAATTAACCGTTACTGAAGTTTCTGCAGCCCACGATAAGAGTGTAATGGGTTCAAGACAGGGTTCATGCATCCCACATGTCTTAACGACAAAGTCTAGGGAAGTTAGTTTCTCTTATCAAAGATGAAATTCCAGTGTGTGGAGTAGGTCAGCTTCCCTCCTGTCCCTTGCCTTTGGACATCTGGGGACACTGAAGGAGCCTACCCACCCCCCACCCCCCACAGCAGTCTGCTTCCAGGCTCTTAGGCAACACACAGTAATTTTTCTCAGACTTTCTAGTATATTCCTCTGGTATATATCTAGTATATTCCTCAAGTACTCTTTTTTTTTTTTTAAAGATTTTATTTATTTATTTGACAGACAGAGATCACAAGTAGGCAGAGAGGCAGGCAGAGAGAGAGGAGGAAGCAGGCTCCCTGCTGAGCAGAGAGCCCGATGTGGGGCTCGATCCCAGGACCCTGGGATCATGACCTGAGCTGAAGGCAGAGGCTTTAACCCACTGAGCCACCCAGGCGCCCCTCCTCAAGTACTCTTTACAAGGATTTTCCCAACCCATTCCTTTCCTCCTGTCCATTAGTTTTTTCTGGTCATTTTTTTTTTCAAGCCTGCTTCTGATGTCGATTATTAATGAGTCATATTCAAGTTGCGCACAAAGTATGAACTTTTTTTTGTTCTTTTTTTATGACATATATATAACATATATAATTATAATTATATTTTATTACAAATATATTTATATTGTATATAAAAGTATACAAAACTTGCCATTTCAATGGTAATCAAACAAGAAATTCAAACAAAGTGTCATTTTTTAACCTATCAAATTAGTGAAGATTTCCAAAATGAAAATCATTATATCCTGGTTAGTATTCAGTGGGGTAGCCACTGACTTAGTATAATCTCTCTAAAATGCCCAGCTGATGTTCTTAAAGTAGGAACTCGTTCTGTGTTACACTGCGAGCTCCGGTAGCCTCCACTACCGCAGATCAAATTAACACCCTTCCGCTGTGGCACTCAGGTTCCACCTCATTCAGGAACCCAGTCTGGCTGTGCTCACCTCATGAGTTCTAACCTGTGGTTTCCACCTTGGCCAGACAGGTCCGTTGCTGACGGCTCCTCTGCTCGCCTCCCCACAACCCCTCTTCCATATACATCATCTCTTCACTACGTTTCTTAAAATGCCTTCTCCCCACCATTCCCAATGGGCCCATGCTTTCAGGGTACCCTCTCGTTCTCCTTACTGATCCCTAATGAACACTGTGCTATTACGCTCACCCTACCAAATAAATCACCTATATGTTATGAGCTCAGGTTGAATTAGGCTGCATGATGAGGTCCACACCCTAGCCCATGGAATCGGTGAACAGGTAACCTTACATGGCAAAAGAGATTTTGCAGACATGAGTAAATTAAGGCTCTCGAGATGTGAAGGCTGTCCTGGGTTATCTGGGTGGGCCCAATGTAACCACAGGGTCCTTATTTTAATTTTGCTTTTAAGATTTATTTATTTATTTGAGAGAGAGTCAGTGAGTGCATGAGCATGGGGAGGGGCAGAGGGAGAGAGAGAGAGAGAATCTCAAGCGGACTCTGCCCTGAGCACAAAGCCTGATCATGACCTGAGTTGAAATCAAGAGTCAGACACTTAACCAACTGAGCCACCCAGGTGCCCCTTCAACCACTGGGTCTTTATAAGACAGAAGCAGGAGAATCCGAGTCAGAGAAGGAGACAGAAGACAAAGTGGTGGTCGGAGAGAAAAGAGAGAGAGAGCTTGGAAGATGCACCCTCCTGGCTTTGAAGATGGAGGAAGGGGCCGTAGGCAGGCAGCCTCCAGAATCTGGAAAAGGCAAAGAAACAGGTTCTCCCCTAAAGCTTCTGGAAGGAACGGTAGCCCTGCCTACCTCCTTTATATTTCTGAGTTCCAGGACTGTAAGGAAAAAAAAATGGTTTGTTTTAAGCCACTAAGTTTGTGGTAATTTGTTATAGAAGCCACAGGAAACTAATATAGTCCTTCACTGTTTACAACCTTAACCCCCTCTGTCATTTCCTTTACGTGCCTCCTCTCACTGGCTACAGGGTCGGCTCATCGAGCACAGGGACTGGATCTTCTTCTCTGTCTCTATCAGAGTTCAACACGATGTCAGGGTCCAGTCAAGTGCTCCCATCATTAAATCTCCCTGGACTTGTATCAGAAACCAACAGAGCCGACTACAGGGCTGGTGGGCAGTCAAAGAGCAATGCATGGGGTCTTGGGGATGCCGCGGACTGTCCAGAGCAGCAGGCAGTTCATGTGAGCATCGCGGGGGGGAGGAACAGTGCCCCGCTCTGAGGCATGGGCACCGCTGAGCCCCTCACCTGCTACAGGACCTTTACTGCCCTGTCCCCCCAGCCTGCCTCATCACCAGCAGCGGGATGGTGGAATCCACCATGGTGAAGGCACTCGGCATGCCCATACATACGGATGTATTTTCTGGAAGAGCTGGAAGAGCCAGCCCTCGATTTGAAGAAGGTGAACTTGGTGGTAGGGCACAGAGTAGGCAGGCAAGGGGAAGATGTCACACAGCATTTAGGGATAGCTGTGCTTTAGTGGTCAGGCTCTTTCTTAAACCTCAGGATTGAAGACAACATGAACCCAGGAGAGCATTGCCTGCCCATTTCGTTTTGCAGGGCCTGACAACGACCCCTTCCAAAGGAGTTTTTCGAGGCACTGCTGGCAGCAGACTTGGAATCGAGTAACACAGCTATGGGAGCTATGGAAGCCTGTGATACCAGAGCTTTGCAAATAAGTTACTCTTGGCTTCCCTAGGAAAAACTGAAGGCTGTCCAAAGATCAAGCAATTGAATGGTGAGGAGATAAATAACCTTTGCTTCTCCATTTTTCCATGACCAACCTTGTGCCTGGCATTTTCCCCTCTTCTCTAGTTTCAAAATGCTCTCTCTTGAACACACCCTGTGTTTATTGCCTGTCTCCATATATTTTTAGTTAATGTTTCATGAGAATATCTATTGGTGGACTTCCCACTGCAGGTTTACCCTCACACTTGAGCTCATAGGTAAAGAGAAACATAAGAGATGAGAGATGTGCCTGGCAGAGGTTAGCAAGTAGAAATTTGAAACCCTTGGGTTGTTTTTCAAGTTCTGTTAGTGCTTACAACAAGCGTAAGTTCTGACAACAAATAGCACTGGACATCTCTTATTTTTCATTTTTATTTATTTATTTTTAAAGATTATATTTATTTCTTTGACGGACAGAGACCACAGGTACGCAGAGAGGCAGGCGGAGAGAGAGGGAGGAAGCAGGCTCCCTGCTGAGCAGAGAGTCCAATGAGGGACTTGATCCCAGGACCCTGAGGTCATGACCTGAGCCGAAGGCCGAGGCGTAACCCACTGAGCCACCCAGGCACCCCTTATTTTTTATTTTTTTAAAAGATTTTCCTTTGGGGCGCCTGGGTGGCTCAGTGGGTTAAAGCCTCTGCCTTTGGCCCAGGTCATGATCCCAGGGTCCTGGGATGGAACCCCACATCGGGCTCTCTGCTCAGCTGGAAGCCTGCTTCCTCCTCTCTCTCTCTGCCTGCCTCTCTGCCTACTTGTGATCTCTGTCTGTCAAATAAATAAATCTTAAAAAAAAAAAAAAAGATTTTCCTTTAAGTAATCTCTACACCCAACAGGGGGCTCGAACTTACAACCCTGAGATGAAAAGTTGCTTGCTCTACTGACTGAGTCAGCCAGGTGCCCCAGCACTAGGCCTCTTTTAATCAGAGGTCCTCCCTTGAAACTATAGATATGGACCCTGAAAGACTATTAACCAAAACTATCCCAAATGTTTTTCTTTGACTTAATACCATACACACACATACACACACACACCCCATATATACAATATATGCCATGTGTTATACATAACATATATCTGTCCTATAATATAGTTATTAAAATTAGTTATATATTATATAGTTATTAAAACCATTTCTTCAATATAGACTTAAGAAAATATAACAACTGCCATGTTGAGTTTAGCTCACAGGTGGTAATTTGAGAGAACAGATGACTTAAGATGCTATTTCCACATTTGGAGCGATTTGATTTTGGTCTGTGATAATGGCACTGTGCTTGTATAGAAGAATGTCCTTGTCCTTAGGAGATAAGAGGCTAAGGTATTTAGGGGGAAAGTCAGTCGGCAACTGACTCTCAAATGAATCTTGGCAAAAGGCAGGTTGGTATTCACCGACTACTCCAAGTTTTCTGTAGATTGGAGATTTTTTTAAAAGGTGTTAGAAGAAAAAGATATTTTTTGCTATGGTTGTTCAACAAAAGCGGACTTCCTCCCCAGTGAAACAGAGCATAAGTATAAAAACACTAGAAATTCTCTAAAATCTTGATTAAAATTCACTGCCAAAATCAGAATCTTTTTGCATAGAATCTTACAGCTAAACCCAAAACGTTTATCTTTACTCCAAGAAGTGAGTTCATATATACTCAATACTGGTGAATACCAAAGTCACAGAATCTGTAATAAAAGCAAGAATAACTTATACAAGGGCGCCTGGGTAGCTCAGTGGGTTCACCCTCTGCCTTCGGCTCAGGTCATGATCCCAGGGTCCTGGGATCGAGTCCCGCATCGGGCTCTCTGCTCGGCAGGGAGCCTGCTTCCTCCTCTCTCTCTGCCTGCCTCTCTGACTGCTTGTGATCTCTGTCAAATACATAAATAAAATCTTTAAAAAAAAAAAAAGAATAACTTATACAAGGACACTGAAGGCACATGGAATGATAAATGTTCAAGACTGGTGGGAAGTTTTTAAGAAACTGTAAGATTTCACATCTGTTCTCCAACGTAAATAAGGCCCTAGAAGATGAGAACTGAAAAGTGCCAGAGGAAAATATAGTCCAATAGTACAACGCTCAATTTATACACGATATAATGAAGGGTCAGAGAAAATTATACAAGTGTGGAAGCATGCAAGTATTTAAAAAACTGATAAGAGCACTTAAGGTCAATCTGGAAACCTTTACTGTGAGTTACATCAGTATTAGATTAATGTCCCCTGGAAATGTCCTTGTTCTTCCATGGAACTCTTTCCAGTAGAAATAAATTTAGTCTCCACCTTTAAGTCCTGGCAGTTCCTCAAGTTTGAAGTATTTCCAGCCAAATAAAAGTAAGTCAAGCACTTTCACAAGTTTTTAGAATGATTAGCAAAATATATTGGGGGGGGAGGGGAATTGTACACCTGAAACTAATACAAAATCGTGTGTCAACTATACCTCAATAAAAAATATATACATACATATATGTGGTAAGGAAAGGGGTAATGAGAAATAAAAAGCAGATATGGGAATAACAAATACTGGAAAAGCTGAAAAATTACTATGCTACTTGGTAAACTTGCTTTGCTAAATAAAACCAAAAATTATTGTATATCTTCTCCCCACTTATTAAGCCTGCTTCTCATTGATACTTCTGTTCATTCATTCAATTATTCAAATATTTAAGCACCTAATCTGCACAAAACATCAGAGGGACTTCAACGGCCGTACTGCAATTTATTTTTATTCATTTATTTATAAAGATTTTATTTATTTGACAGAGAGACACAGCAAGAGAGGGAACACAAGCAGGGGGAGTGGGAGAGGGAGAAGCAGACTTCCTGCAGAGCAGGGAACCCGACGACAACGACACGGGGCTCAATTCCAGGACCCTGCGATCATGACCTGAGCCGAAGGCAGATGCTTAATGACTGAGCCACCCAGGCACCCGCTGTACTGCAACTTCTTAAACTATACGGTATTGACCATCCATTACAGCAATTTTTTTTTCTGGATGTGAAGAAAATTATTGTTTCAAGCCTAAATAAGCACTAAACTGAAAAATAACCAACCCTCCATAGTCAAGCTTTCTGAAATGTAAATAGTGAGCAAATATCATATTGCCACATTGGAGGGAAAATACAATGTAAGGGGAAAAAAAATCCAAGTTTACTCTTGGGACTCTGAACCATTAAGCAACAGTTAAAGTGGCCATTTATTGGCTCTTGCCCTTAATTATGAGGTTCATGCAGTCTTAAGCTTGGGTTTCAAAAATCATTAATAATTACCCTTAAATGGCAAACAAAAGGAAAATTTCATAATCAGGGTGGTGTGTCTGTGAAGACTATAAAAGTCACCATTCCACTCAATGCTTCACACTCCTACTTCTTGGTTTTTCTAGCTGCCTCTCAACTGGGCAACCAGGTAAGTGTGATGTTAGTACAACCTCCTGCTCCTTCTGCTTCCTTCTAGAATGGTGTGAAAGATAATAGGAGAAAAAGAGGGTTTGTGCCATCTAAAGATATTACCAGTAATTTAGGAGCTAAAAGCTGTGGTCAGCTTTCTTGCAGACCACAGCCTACAGAGCACAGACCAGGTGCATAAAAAGTGCAGAATGTCACATTTATTAACAAAAGGGTTTGGCTCAAGGGACTATCTCCTCACAGATGGACTCTTAAGGTCAGACATTTAACATACTAAGATGATTATTTTTACGACGCCAAGGAAAGAGCCCAAAGGCGTGAAACTGCTGGCAAAATCATCCTGACAAAACTCTGCTTCTTCGGCTTTTTGGTGAGTTCATTTCTTTCCCAATCGACAGGACACCGCGATGAGCAGCAAAACGTCTCCCGAGGAACTGAAGAGCATTTTTGAAAAATACGCAGCCAAAGAAGGTGATCCAGACCAGCTGTCCAAGGAGGAGCTGAAGCTACTGATTCAGACAGAATTCCCCAGTTTACTGAAAGTGAGTGCACCACCCGCTGCAGAGCCCGGCAACTGGGAACTGGGGGCCTCCGACGAGGAGGAGGGAAGGGTGGGGAGAGGACGCAGGAGAGGCGGAGGAATGCTTCTTCTGGGGCACAGCACACAGCAGCCAAGGCAAGGGCATTCCTTGGCCAAGAGCCCTTGAACGTGTGTTTTCTTCCCTGGTGGCAGGCCACATCTCAGATGGCAAGGACCTAGAAGGCGGGGGCCAAGCCTTCTATGTCCCACAGCCTGGGCACAGAACTCTCCATGACCAGCCATAGTAAAAGGAAGCAATGATGGCACTTTTAATGAAGCTAGGCCTAGGAGACCCAGAGGGCACCAACCCAACACACTAAGGCCTTCCGCCTGGATTCAGCACCTCCGAGTCAGGCTTTTAGGAAAACAAAGAGGTGTGCAAAATAATATTAGCTAGCCTTGACATGCTTCATCCTTATAGGTAGGATGTGTCAAGAAGACCAACATTCACCAGGCGATCTATAGAGAAAACCCACTTTGCGCTGACAAATTGCCATCTGGCGACAGCCATTTATATTTCAAAAGCATTTAAATTTGTGTTAATTTGTGTTAAGCACCTAAATCTGTGTTAATGAGGCAGCGAGGCATTTCTAAACAACTTCCAGGAAGGGATTAAACCTCTTTAGCCGACAGTTTCTCCTCAAAACCGTCCCAGAGTTGTCCAAATCAAAGTGCATCTTGAGGCAATAGGAGAGAGGCGGGCTGACCCTCCTTGCTCCAATACACTTCCGCTCCTCCGCAAGAAAAAGCCATCTTCCAAATGGTTGTGACTGAGCAACTGTTTATCCCACATGGTCACTATTTAGCTATAACTTCGGAAGAAAGCATTTGCTTCCCAGATTTTAACCAGAAATGTCCCTTCTGCCAGTATGACCAGTATGATATGTGAGGGGGTTTCCCGTTATAGTTGTTGAGGTTTCTGGCTTTGGTACCCAGAAAAGTGGCCGAATTCAATGACATTATAACCCAATGTCTCCTCATTTGCTTATGGTTAAAATACAAAATAACTGTTAAAAAGAGTTAAAGGTACTAGCAGAAAAGGAGACCTTAAAAAAAAAATTGCCTGATTTTTATTTTATTTACTTATTTTTAAGTAAGCCCGATTCCCAACATGGGACTTGAACTCACAACCCTGAGATCAAGAGTCGTGTACTCTACCAAATGGGCCAGCCAGGAGCCCCAGAAAAAGAGACTTTTTAATTAAAAATTAAGACAAAGTTTTCTGAGAAAGATTAGATTCTAAAAAACACTCTGACATTTTTCCAAAAGGAAGAAAAATAATAATAGGAAGGAATAATCATAATAAAAGAAAGAAAAATAATAATCTGACAGGAAAGCCTAGGCAATCTACTCAAGCAAGTTGTTTTAAAAGGTAAGACTGGGGAATTTTTCTGTATTTTACTATGGTTTATGTATTTCCTACAAAAAGAAGGTATGACTCATAGTTTGAATAAAGGTATGAAGACTGATGGTAAATTTTGAAAAATCTACTTACCGAATCATGTACTGGATTATATTTTCATAAGGATTACTAAGGTTTTCCAAGCTATACTCTTTCCATCAATGCCATGTATGGTTTAGAACCTCGTAAATGCTTCAGGGAAAGTGAGTAACTATCTTAGTCTGGTCTTCTGATCACAGCAGAGTACAAATGTCTTTAGACGAATCCTAAGAGCTAAAACATATCTCGATGTGGAGATCAGTTGTACAACAATGTCAACAGTACCGAAGTGCATTCGTTTGAAAATAGTTGAGATGGTAAATATTACAATTTTTTTTAAATGTTAAAAAAAAAATGTTCAAACTGACTTGGAAACTAAATCGTTATTTCAGTGAGTTTCCTAGATACTATTTTGCCACAGATAAACTCTCACCTGAAAGGCAGAGCTGTAACGGCTTTAAGACTTGAGTCTTAGGCCAGAGACAAAATTTAAGTCAGCTTAAGACCCTGCAGGTGCAGCAGAGCCAAAACAGAGTCAAGCCTAACAGGATCTCTTGCAACATCTCAAGAGGTAGTTCTCCAAGTGTCACCGGTCCTGGTCCGGCATCATCAACATCACCTGGGAACCTGCTGGGCATACAGAGTCTCAGACCCCGCCCCAGGTCTAGTGACCCAGAACCTCTGGGAGTGGGACCTGTCACTCTGTATTTCCTAAGGTCAGTAAGCCCATGTGGTGACTCTGCTGAGCGCCAAAGTGTGAGAATCACTGATCCTGTCATCCGGCAGGGTGTAGAGAGGGGCTGCAACACACGGACTTGGGAAAAACTGGTATGGTTTCTAGTTAAGCGCTTGAGCTCTGGAGTCCATGTTTGAATCTCAAACTCTCTGTCTACTAGCTGTGGGCCCTGGGGCCAGCTGACAGCTGTCCCGGAGCACAGTTCCCTCCTGTGTAGAGTGGACCCCCCCCCCACACACACACACAGGGTAGTTGGGAGCACTGAGCAGGCTACAGATTGCCCATCGTACCATGCTGCCTTGGGTTCACAGAACCAGGTCCCAGGAAAATCTTGGGGCAAGAATCATCAACTGTTGGTGGGCCAGGGGCTTCTCAGCAGTCCAGTGAAGCCCTCAGATTCCTTCTCCTTTTTTAGATGCATAAAGAAAAATACTTAAGATTACACAGAAAACAAATTACAGTTGACACTTACACAATGTGGATTTGACCTGCATGGGTCCTCTTTTATGTGGATTTTTTACAGTACTATAAATGTACTTTTTCTTCCTTATGATTTCCATCGTAACACTTTTCTCTAGCTTACTTGATTGTAAGATATAGTATTTAATACATATAATGTACAAAATCTGTGTTAATCTACTGTATATGTCATCAGGAAGGCTTCTAGTCAACAGTAGGCTTTTGGTCATTATGTTTGGGGGAAGGCAAAAGTTATCCTCATATTTTTGACTGCATGGGGAGGGTGGATGCCTGTAACCCCTGCATTGTTCAAGGGCCAACTGTATATTAAAATGCACATTATCAATATTAAAATGATAAATGTGTGGGGCACCTGGGTGGCTCAGTCTATTGGGCGTCTGACTCTTGATTTCGGCTCAGGTCTATCTCAGGGTCCTGGGATCCAACCCCACGTACAACTCTGTGCTCAGCGGAGAGCCTGCTTCAGATTCTCTCTCTTCCCTCAGCCTATGTCTGTCTCCCCACTTGCCCATGCACACACACACACACACAGACACACACACACTCTCTCTCTCTCAAAATCAATGAAATCTTTTAAAAGAGAGAGAAAGAGAGAGAAATGTGTGATATAGGAAAAACCAGGTAGCCAGTTCAGGGACATGGAGCTCAAGTTGGGCTTCCCACCCCCAACCATCAAGGCATGTAACCAAAACCTCAGCTGCCTTGTTGGAACAGAGACCCGGCATCTCTAATTTCAGAAAATGGGTAGCAGTAACTGATTCATTTTCTCTCCTCTCCCCTTTCCTATCCTTCTCATCTAAAACCAGGGTCCCAGCACCCTAGATGACCTCTTTCAAGAACTGGACAAGAATGGAGATGGAGAAGTTAGTTTCGAAGAATTCCAGGTGTTGGTGAAGAAGATATCCCAGTGAAGGAAAAAAACAAAATAATGTATCATCATTCCAAGCACCAGAAGAAGGGCGCCTGGGATGTGGCTCCATTCTATACACAATCGCTAATGTCTCTGTTTAATTATTTGCAATTATAACGATCTGGCACTGAGGTCCAATTACTGTTAATAAAGAAATTCTTAGACTCTCCTTGTCTCTCCTTGCCAAGTACTGACCCCCATGGCTTAATAGATTTGAAAGTAACCTTAGCTTAATGCATTTAATTTTATACCTTTTTTTTTTTTTTTTTTTTTAAGAAAGGCCGAGAATAGTTCCATGATCTTCACCAAGACTGGAAAGACAGTGTCAGAGGCTCAGAAACAATTTTGATGTGCCAAACCAATGCCCTTATTCCAGTCTTCCATCAAAATAGCCCTGTTCCTGCTCTCCCTCCACAGCCACTCAGTGCTCCCATCATTTCCCGTTTCAACTCTAGTCAACAACTAGTGAGGAACATTGCTTCAAAAAACAGGCACTTGTCTTTAAAGTCAGCTCCAGCACTCGCTGTGCTTTTTGAATCAATGACCCTCTTGGGGAGTAGAAGCATCACGGGACCAAGAGTCAGTTCTGCTCCATCAGTGAGGGTGTGGCCTTGGTTCTGGCATGTAATGTGTAAAATAAGGGACAGGAAGACATAGGGCCCTCCCAGTTCTGGCATCCAGTGCTGCTGGGACTCTCAGGATGTGAGAAACAGCTAGCCCTCAAGTTCTACTTCCTGAGCCCAGCTTGGGGGAAGGAGGGAGGGGGAGTGTTGGAGAGGAATTTAACAAAACAAAAACAAAAACTTCTAACAGTACCACCAAGAAATGAAGGAAATTTTTATACATAGCGAGGAAATGTTTAAATGCACTCGGTATCATACTAATTCGATACAAGAGCATTCTTATTGCATCAAAAGCCTTAAACATTTCTAATGACTAATTATACTCCACAGAAGGGATACCCCATAATAGTCTTAACTATTTCCCCATTGCGGGACATTTCGATTGTTGCCATTTCTGATTCTTCTAAATAATGGTATAATGAGTACCTGTTCATATCTCCGTCAATATACCACATTTCCTTAGGAGAATTTCTAAGAAGTAAATGTGTGGGTCAGAGGGTATGAGTATTTTTATGGTTTGTGAAAGAGACCACCTTATTGATTCTCTGAAAGATCATATTGATTCAAAAATCTACAAACAGCAGAACGCCATCTGCACTCTCCAGACAGCATTAGTTGGTCTCATTTTAACAACTTTATTGGTCGCAATAGTGTACATCTTTTACTTATTTCTAATTTTAATAGGAATTCCCCACTATTTCCCTATAGAGTTTACTGTCTGATATTGGTTTATAAAAGGTAATCTTTCTCGTACTTAAGAAGTCCCCTTCTAGGGGCGCCTGGATGGCTCAGTGGGTTAAGCCTCTGCCTTCGGCTCAGGTCATGATCTCAGGGTCGTGGGATCGAGCCCCGCATCAGGCTCTCTGCTCAGCATGGAGCCTGCTTCCCCCTCTCTCTGCCTGCCTCTCTGACTACTTGTGATCTCTCTCTCTCTCTGTGTCAAATAAATAAATAAAGTCTTACAAAAAGAAGAAGAAGAAGGAAGAAGAAGAAGAGGAAGTCGTCCCCTTCTAGGGTGCCTGGGTGGCTCAGTTGTTAAGCATTTGCCTTCAGCCCCGGTTGTGATCCCAGGGTTCTGGGATCGAGTCCTGCATCGGGCTCCCTGCTCCATGGGGAGCCTGCTTCTCCCTCTGCCTCTGCCTCTGCCTCTCTCTCATGAATAAATAAAATCTTTTAAAAAAGTCCCCTTCTCCAGGCTCCTGGGTGGCTCACAGGTTAAGAATCTAATTCTTGTTTTCCGCTCAGGTCATGATCTCAGGGTCATGAGATAGAACCCCACATTGAGCTCCGTGCTCAGCAGAGTCTAGTTGTCCCTCTCCGTCTGCTCCTTCTCCCATTCATGCTCTTTCTCTCTCAAATACATAAATACAAATCATTTTTTTTTAAGTTGTAAAAAAGGTAGCAGGTTTTATTTTTTTCAACAGTAGAGAACAAATGTAGTTAAATAATTAGGGCAAGAATGGGTAGCGAGCTAATTAAAATTGTACCTTAACTGAAAAGAAAATTTTTAAATTTCCCCTTTCAAAAAATTGTTTTACATAAATACTGAAATTATTACATATTTTTAATATTAATATTTTAGGATTTCAACATAGCTAGTAATTGAGGAGCTCAGGTTTAGATACCGGTTCTGATTCCAAAGTATTTCTTATAGTCTCTCATATCCATCTCAGTTTAATAAGTGCATGAACATCATGCTATAATCTCTCTCAAGAACGAGAAACCTGCCAAAATTATGAAGTAACTAGAAATCCTTTTTAAGTAAAAGTCAAGGACTATCCAAAACATAAATACAAATCTTAAAAAAAAAGAACTTCCTTTCTCTTCCTAGTTTGTTATGAGACTGAGGAGAGTTTAGGTTCTGTAGATTGCCACTGAGCATCTGTGGTGATATGGGGGTTCTTTCTTTTGTCTGATCAATATAATGTGCCAATCGATTCAATCCCCAGGACAAACACACTATCCAGTCATGATTTAGTATTCCTTAATGCTATTAAATTAGGCACTCTAATATTTTATTTAAGATTTTTACACCTTTGGGGTGCCTGGGTGGCTCAGCTGGTTAAGCATCTGCCTTCAACTCAGGTCACGATCCCAGGGTCCTGGGATCAAGCCCCGCATTGGGCTCTCTGCTCAGCGGGGAGCCTGCTTCCTCCTCTCTCTGCCTGCTGGTCCACCCCTGCTTGTGCTTTCTCTCTCCCTCTCTGTTAAAGAAACAAATAAAATCTTTTTTAAAAATTTAAGATTTTTACATCTTTATCAATAACCAACATTAATCTATAGTTTTGGGTTTTATCTTTTGTTTGCCGATGTTTGCGGAGTTCTAATATCTAGGTCATGCTAGCTTTCCATTTTAGGCTAGATTCTGGCATTCGGTTGGCCCCTCAAAGTATAAATATGTGTTATCTCTTTCAACTGCACCATGTATGAAGCAACTACTATGGGCAAGGCATTACACAAGATGCCATAAAAGACAGAAGTTACTAGACCTCTGAGATCCTAAGTCGGCAAGTCTGGGATCAGGTCAGGAAAAGGCTTAATTGTGAAAGTAGTATTTCCCACTGGGATTATTAGGAAGAGCCTTGAGGGGAACCTGCAGGGAACGAGCGGCACTGAGCTATATAAGAGAGAGAAAACACAGGGCACCTGGCTGGCTCAGTCAGAAGAACATGTGACTCTTGATCTCTGGGTCATGAGTTTAAGCGCCATGTTGGGTATAAAGAGTACTTAAATAAATATTTTTTAAAAAGAGAGAGAGAGAAAACACCCCAAGTAAATATATGGGTAAGTACAAGGCAGCGCAGAAATACACATACTATAGTTTGGGTGGAAAGCCAGCTACAGGGGATATAGAGGGCACACTGGCTTCCGATCATGAAAGTCCTTGGTTGCCATGATAAACCAAGGTCAGAAAGGGAGTAGAAAGGCGTAGGAGTCATAAAGTGATATGACTGTGCTTCGAAAAGTTGAGGTGGCACCAATACAGAGGCTGTAAGGTGTGGGGAGTGGTCACAGAGTGGAGGCTAGGGCTAGGCAGGAGGCCTCCAGGGCAAGTGAGGCAAACTGTGAAGGCCTCAAAGAAATGGTGGCAATGCAGAGGACACGCATGGGAGAGATACCTTCTCTGCCTGAGTTAAGACTTACTGACTTGGACAAATTATCATGTGAGGACCTTCAGGAAAGGCGAAAACGTATGGAGAGATGTATGTAATGTGGGTGTAGTATGTACATGTCAACTTCATTGGCATTCTTGGCCTACTTTCCAACATTCATCTCGTCTCCCACATCCAGCAAGATTTGCCTGAATTTCCTCTTGAATCAACAGTACCAGCCCTATTTGCTGAATGAATGATTCTTGACTATCTAGTCACTAAATCTTGTTGATTCATTCCATAGAGCTGCTCTGCCAGGCAGATTTTTCTACTTTTTTTTTTTTTTAAAGATTTTACTTATTTATATCACAGACAGATCACAAGTAGGCAGAGAGGCAGGCACAGAGAGAGGAAGGGAAGCAGGCTCCCTGCTGAGCAGAGAGCCCAATGCGGGGCTTGATCCCAGGACCCTGAGACCATGACCTGAGCCGAAAGCAGAGGCTTTAACTCACTGAGCCACCCACATGTCCCCAGATCTTTCTACTCTTAACTCCTACTCTGACCCAGCTCCTGAGATCGCAGACTGAGGCTGCCTTAAGACTCAACCAAGTGCTGTGCCCAGAGTCTTTCTTCCCTCTCATCTCTCTCGATCCCATGCCAGCTGAATCTGCCTAAAGCACTCATTCTATTCAGAAGTCTTCAGCAATGAGTATGATATTTGCATAATATGTCACAGTTGACAGGTATTATCTCATTGGTTCCCTCGGGCCTTCAGGATCAATTTTGACACTGATACTCAAGGATCCCCACAAATCCGGACCAGCCTCCCTTATTTCCTTCCACTTCCCTACAGAAGCCTCCTGCTTCAGCCAAGCCCCTAGGTATTTTATGAGCAAATCGTGGACATTCCAACCTAGCCAATGCCTCCTCTCCTCTCTGTGAAGTCTCCGAGCCTTTGCCAACCTTCCCTTCTTACTCTAACCCACAGTATTCTTTTCCAGATTCTGGATTCTTAAGTATCTAAGGGTCTACCTGTGCTGGGCAATATCGTGGCGGTTATGGACATTTAAATCAATTAAAATTAAGTAAAATGTCAAGTTCAGTCCCTTGGCCACCCTAGTAACATTTCAATCGCTCCACAGCACCCACGTGGCTTGCGCCTATCATATTGGATGGCACAGGTACAGAGCATTCTAGCACAGCAGAAAGTCCTAGTGGACGACACTGTTAGCATTAATGTGGCCACAACACCCGTCCTGCCCATATAGTCATGCGTTTCACCGGTGCATGGTTCGAATCCCCAACTGAACTGCAAGCAGGGCTGGGACAGCAGTTCCGAATACACTATATTTGGAACTGTACTTAAGTGGATGAGCTCTAAATGTACAGTGACTTTTTTTCTTTTTAATAGTCTCTTTCCACTAGCATCCAGTTATTTCTACTGCAGAAAAATCTTTCAAGTAGTTGAAATACCTATTCCTAAGGCATCTCCCTTTGAGCTCAAGGAACAAAAGCCGTCAAATACATTAGCTTTGAAGTACTCATTTAGTCACTTACTGTTAAAATTACAGACTACCCTTGTGATTCGCTAATGGGGGCTCATTCTAAGCACGGCAAACGCCATCTCTTTCCAAAGAGTAGGCAAGCATAAGGAGGGGGAGGGGGTGGAGAAGATGCCCTAGCCATTAGAAGGCAGCCATCATGCCTGTAGAGTTGTTCTTTCTTCACATAGAAAGCAGTTTCTATGGCTAACAGCCTAATATCAACTCTGAACCTACTGCCCCCATAGAGACAGGATTAAATAACTATTAGGCTCCGAAACTGGTCCATAAAAGGCTATTTTAGCCATAGTACAGCAATCTTCTTGACAACTACTTTGATGGGAAGAAAAGTTCTTTAGCCCAAAGCTCCAAAGGATTTCTATAAGATGGTTTTGTGGGACGCCTGGGTGGCTCAGTCATTAAGCATCTGCCTTTGGCTCAGGTCATGACCCCAGGGACCTGGGATGGAGGGCTCCCTGCGCGGTGGGAGGCCTTCTTCTCCCTCTCCCACTCCCCCTGCTTGTATTCGCTCTCTTGCTCTCTCACTCGCTCGCTCGCCCTCTCTCTCTCTCTCTCTGTATCAAATAAATGAATAAGATCTTTGAAAAAAATTTATAAAAGACTGTTTTGTTAGTTGGGAGATGCTCACTCAATGTTCTAAATGCAAAGCAGTCTTCAAAGTAACAAAAAGTCACCTGAAAGGTTACTCTGAGTGGCTGTCTGGGTTTGTTTTAATGCCTCGTAATTTGCTTTCCGTACAAAGTTGTTGAAAAATAACATGGAAGAAAAAATGTTTCAAACAGCTTCATCTAGAGCTAGAAAATGTCATACATTAATTATGCTTAATGTATAACAGAAATTACCCTTCACCTGAATCGACTTTTAATTAGATGTAACTATGCCACAAATCCACTGTCGAATGTGAAATTAATTTCAACTTTGAAAATCCCTGCATCAAAAAGGGATAAAAGAAGTTATATCTACGATAACTAAAATTGAAATAGTATCAAATAACGCAATCTCGAATGTCCATTTGCATCTGCTTAAAATGCTTCAAATTCCTCATTTTTCCTTACCAATACCTTTATCCAAGTATACATGTGTGTACTGATGTGATAAAGGCGGGACACGGATTTTGTTTTCTAAGTGTTGCATCTTATGGAAATTCAGGGGTTTTTTAGTTACAGTTTTCAATAAACAGAAAAGAACTGCTAAACATTAAGCATAGCCACATACCTAAATATTGGATTGAGATCATCCTTCCTGTGTATGTGTCCAAACCCCCAAATATTCTAAATATAAAGTACACAATGCCGCGAACTATCCTCCACATGAACTAGAGAAATCTGAAGCCAAATTCAAGGTCAAGGGTGTCAGCAGCAGCCACATGACTGATACAGAGTCAGAATGCAAGTCACCCACAGCTGTGTTCTTGGTAAGCCTTGTCCGGAAAGCTGGTAAGCCTACTCTGAAGCAAGCCAAAAAATCAGACTTGCTGTAGAACCCTAAATATTCAGCAAATTCCCAGAGCCTTCTGTTTCAGCTTGTGGATTAAGCAAAGAAATAAGACAATAAAATAAATTTTATTCACTCTCTTCCTGGTAGTCTGGAGTCTCCCTCCGCTCTTAGAGAAAAATGTATTTTTCCTTTTCTGTGCATAAGGGATACCGCCTCTTAGATATCTCCCGCGGATGTCCGTGTCTCTAGCGCTGGAAGAGACATTTACATGTATAAGGGAAATCTCCATCTGTAAGGGTGTCTCCCACTGGGTACCAGGAAGAGGATGACTAAATCTCTAGAAAGTCAAATGAATGTTAAAAGCATGGATTTCAATCTGCATCACAATCATACCCTTGTTTCCTGTGTTCTGCCGGGTAACCACTCACCTCCCCCACCCCGTTACTGGCTCCCCACTCCCAACATCATCTTTTGTTTTTATCTGGAGAGGTTATTTAACATGGTGGCTTGAGCCACTTGGGGGAGTCACTCGGTTTTCCTGGGTTTCTCCTATGTATACAGGAGGTATACAGGTTATTAAGCTTTCTTTGTTTTTGTTCCTGTTAATCTTTTATGACAGAGGGGTCTCAGCCAAGAACCTAGAAGGGAGGAAGAAAAATCATTTTTTCTTCTCCACACCTATGAAACAGATTGTAGCAGCAAATACACCCTAAAGGAGTCTCCTAGTTTCCAAATTATTTACTTTTTTAGCTGGAAGGGCCAGAATGACCATCACCCACTGTAAGTCATTGTTATTTGCTCAAGTTTAAGTGATTTCCCCAGGCTTCCTGGTATCTGCTGCCTGATGATTCTGTTCCCTTAGCCTTTCTTCTTAATAGGACTTCTCACCATCAGCACAAATGCTGCCTCTTAAGGCTATTTTTCTCCAACAAACTGATCGCAGGCCATAAAGATGTTCAGTAGCAATTAGGTTTTATTGTTCCCATCTCACTTATGAGTATAGAAGCTATCAAAATGCAAAATGCACAGATCCCCAGACTTAGTAATTCCCCATCTAGGAACGCATACCATAGAAATGTGCACGCGCAGGCCGAAAGGACATATGTACACGGATACTAATTTGCAACATGATTTACAGTGGCCAAGTAATGGACACGACCTAAACATTCATCAGTATGAGACTGGTTAAGTAAATGGTGCATACAGCAGAGAAGCATGTGGAAGGTGCCCGCGTACTGACAGAGAGTGATCTGCACAAAAGGCAAGGGGCACAGTGTTTCAAGCATGCTAGCCAATGTATTTGTTAAAAAGAAAACACATATCCGTCACACACACACAAACACACACACACACACACACGCACGCACAACGCAAAGACTAGTCTGTGAAGAATTAACCTTGCCAAAGCTATCTAACAGTGGCACCTACTGGTCAAATCCCTTCCTAGCACACACGCTCCCCCCCAAAAGAAAATCACTTCCTATCCCAAAGTATTATCTTAGGAAAGAAAACCGATGATTTGCCTGCACAGCCATTTCAGCCATTAGTCAGGAAATATGTTTATAATAAAGCTTCATAAGGAACTCTTCACCGGTATTAGGTCTTCTGAGCATAGGACTTAAAAGTACCATCTGGCTGGGAAGTTATGGTTCATTATGGTCTGAATTGCAAGCTATAAAGAGAGTGAAGAATATCTCTATATCCTTCCATGGAGTGATCTCCAGCATATAATGTTAAGTTAAAAAAGCAAGACAGAAAAAAATGTGTAGCGCATGCTATCATTTATCTAAGAAGGAGAGGAGGTTACAAGTAGACATATAGATTTACTTATGTTTTTTAAATGGAAAGATAACCTATTTTTAAAAAAAAAGGAAGGAAGGAAGGAAGGAAGGAAGGAAGGAAGAAAGAAAGAAAGAAAGAAAACCTACTAAAAAATCGAATTAATGACTTCCATAAAGGAAGGGAGGGAATAGGATGGAGAAGAGAGGAACGGAAGTGGATTTCTAAAAATCAGTGGTTCTGGGTGGGGGCTATTTTGCCCGCGCCCCCAGAGGATGTTTGGCTGGAATTTTTAAGCATCACAACTGGAGCTTGGGAAGAGTGTACTACTGACATCTAGTGGGTAGAGGCCAAGGATGTTCCTGAATATTCTACAGGGCACAAGATAGCCCCCACCACAAAGAATAATCCAGCCCAAAATGCCAATAGTGCAAACTGTGTATCTAATGAGGGACTTGTATTTAGAATACATAAAGAACTCTTACAGCCTAATAATACAAAGACAAATAACCCAGGTTAAAAACAGGCCAAGGACCTGAATAGACATTTCCGGAAAGATGATATACAAGAGGCCAATAAGCACGTGCAAGGATGCTCCGTATCCTCAGGCCTCGTGGAAATGCAAATCAAAGTCACAAGGAGATACAACTTCACGCCCAACTGGGATGGCTAGAATCAAAAGACAGATAATCATGGGGCATCCGGCTGGCTTGGTCGGTAGAGCACACAACTATTAACCCGGGGGTTGTAAGTTCGAGCCCCATGTGGAATGTAGAGATTACTTAAAAACAAAATCTTAAAAAAAGAGAGAGAGACAGTAACAAGTATGAGGAGGTGAAGAAACCGGGACCCTCGTACAGTGCTGGCAGGAAGAAAAGTTGTTATATTGGGACAGTTCCTCATGAGTTTAAATATACTGTCACCATATGACTTACAATTTCACTCCTAGGGGTACATAGATGAAATGAAAACATGTCTGCACCACAACCTGTATACCAATGGTCACAGCAGCATTATTCCTAGTAGTCAAAAAGTAGAAATAACCCAAATGTCATCAATGGATGGATAGATTGCTAAAATGTGTTGTGTTCATCTAATGGAATATTATTGAGCAATAAAAAGAAACAAAGTACTGATAGATGCTGTAACACAGACAGACCTAGACCATTATACTAAGCGAGAGGAGTCAGTCACAAAAGGCCACATAGACATGAAATGCCAGAACAGGCAAATCCATAGAGACCCAAAACAGATTAATGGCTATCTCGAGCTGGGGGTGACAGTAGGTTGGGGATGTCAGCTAAGGGGTGTAACATTTCTTTTGAGGTAATGAGAATGGTCCAAAATGGATTATGGTGATGGTTGTACAGATCTGTGAATATGCTGAAGGCCATTGAATTATGCATTTCAAATGGCTAAATTTTATGGTATGTAATTATCTCTCAATAACAATGTTTAAAAAAAAAGTGATCATGGGGTGGGGGGGTACCTGGGTGGCTCACTGGGTTAAGCAACTGCCTTTGGCTCAGGTCATGATCTCGGGGTCCCGGATCGTGCCCCATATCGGGCTCCCTGCTCAGCAGGGAGTCTGCTTCTCCGTCTCCCTCTCCCTCAGCTCATGCTCATACACGCACATGTTCTCTCTCTCTCACTCTCTCTCTCAAATAAATAAAATCTTAAAAAAAAAAAAAAAAGCGATCACAGGACACATCTGGCTCAGCAGGAAGAGCATGCAACTCTTAATCTGGGGGTCATGAGTTTGAGCCCCACGTTGGTTTGTAGGCATTACTCAAAATAAATAATAAATAAATTTAAAAAAAGCAATCACAATGGTGAGGTGTGCAGTCTGACAGAGATGGGCACGAGGCACAGAAGGCAGAGGCAAGGAAAGACCAGAGGTCAGGATAGGCTTCCCAGGATGAATAGGAAGTTGTCTGTCATCAGGTCTGGTTGACTTTTTAAATTCTTCACTGGTTTTATTGAGATTCCAGGGGGAGGGAGGTCGAAGGATGGGGACCATCTCAGGTATACGGAGTATCAGGATACATTGAAAAACACCGTTCAGATTGTCTAAACATAAACCCTATGCATGGGAGGGACAGGGACACCTCGACTTGAATTCCAGTAGTCCCCATTATCCATGGTTTTATATTGTCGGAGGGTCAGTCTAGCTGCTAGTCCCCTCACTTCGTCTCACCACAGGCATTTGATCAGCCCACAGCAGCACAAGAAGGGGGAGCCCAGCACAATAAGACATTTTGAGAGACGGTGAGAGACCACACTCCACTAACTTTTATTACAGCACAAAATTATAACTGCCCTATTTTATTATTAGCTATTGTTCATCTTATTGTGCCTCATTTATGAATTAAGCTCTACCATAGGTGTGGAGGGGGAGGAAAAAATAGAGTATATATTAGGGTTGCGTACCATCCTGTGTCAGGCATTCACTGGGGGTCTTGGCATATCTTCCCCACGGACAAGGGGGACTAGTGTAGCAAAGCCGCAGGTGACAGAGCACAGTGGCCTTCAGTCCTAGCCAAAGAACTTGGGCTGAATATTTTATAGGAAAAAGAATCAGTGAAAGCTGGGAAGCACCAAAAGAAATCAGTCCAGGACTGTGTTTCTTCAAGGCACAGCTGATAAGAGGGACTATGGAGAGCAGAGCCATTTGATATAAAAATAATAGCAGCAGTAGTGATAATAATAATAAAATCATATCTAACTTAAAACATCCTGATGTGGTAAGGACAACATAATGATAATAAAAATAATATCCCTTTATGCGTTTTGGCCAGACCCAGAAACAAAATGACCATGACCGACCCCAGAAAGATGAATAAGCCACTTACCACAGGAACACGGGCGTTTGGCTCAAATTCTGTGGAATCAGCATCTAAAGATGAAGAAATGAGGTCAATAATTCACCAGTATTGCTGAAAAATATGTTAAGTAATAAGAATTTTTTTAATAAAAGGTTACTAGCAAGTAGCAGGCCTACCTCTCAAGTTCAGGCAGTTTCTTGCAAACTCTATCACTGCTAGCTGCATGCCGAGGCACACTCCTATTTGAAAAAGCATATACATAAAGCAAATGAGCACCTTGTGTATTACTTCCTATTTCCTGTTCTTTCCTTTCCTGCCCACCTCCTTCACCTAGAACGCAGGCTCGGACAGAGCAAGACGGCCTGCCGGGTTTGCTCCTGTGCCCTCTGCACTCACATGTGTGGCAAAGGCAGGAGGCCACCCAGACTTGAAGAAGAAGGAATTCGAGGTCAGAAAGGGGCAAGAAAAGACAGGGCAAGGTCCCAAAGGCAAATCTGACTGCTCCCAAATTTTCCTCTAACTCGAAGCATGTGAGAGGGATGCAGGGCTGGCCCAGAGCACCCGATTCCGCCCAAGGAGGTGTACCGACACCCCAGCTCTGGAGGGAGACTTGACACTCCCTCTTCTCAGAGGGCAGCCTGAGGCTGGCCAGCGGGCTGGGATCTAAGGGGCGGGAAGTGGGCGCCAGGCGCCGGGCGCAGAACAGGCCTATAACGTCACTGCGGGAGAACAGCAGCAGCTGGGGGAAGCCGGCATCTGCACGGCGGGCTCGGGCAGGCTGGCGAGCAGGGAAGGCAGGTGCAGGACGGAACGGAGCAGACAACCCGATGAGGAGGAAAACAAAACACCTGCGTAGCCCCCAGCAGGCTGCGACAGCGATGGGCCCTTCACCCATCTCCACATCCAGCAATTCTCTCCACTCAACAAACGCCAAGGAGCATTCCAGATGTTTTAATAGACTTATCTAAGGTATGCAAGGAACTCATCAGAGAAGGGCAACCAGTATACTTGGCCCGAAACAGCTGAGTGCTTTAAGGGGGGGAAGTTCAGAAAGTTCCAAATGGCTAAGACATAAAGAGACGCTGCGTCAAACAGAAAGCTCAAGAGTTGCAAACTATCTTAATATCCCTGCTGTTCTTTAAAGTCTTTTTAAAAATAAATAAATAAAATTTGAACAAAGACATTAAAAAGACTTGGCTCTACCAAATTTTAGCAGAGCTCTTCCTGTGACGTAGGATGGTCTCTTCTAGCTGGAAGTGGTGAAAAGATGAATTTGGGTGAAAACGGGAAAAGATAAGGGCAGGTGTACACAGCAGCTTCTCTCAGCCTCTTGCTACCCAACCAGAATGGTGCTAAGTTCTCCCAGGCCAACAGCCTTTTCTACAAAGGGCCAGACAGTAAACATTTTAGGCTTTGCAGGCTGTAGGCCTTGAACTCTGCCACTGCACCATAAAAGCAGCCACATTCCATATGTAAACACATTGGTGTGCTTTATTCCAGTAAAGTCTTATTTACAAAAACAGGACACAGTTTGCTGGCCCCCCATGGCAGACTTTTTGGCACCTGAATATTCAAATCTGAGTTCACACATTTCCTGTTAACAAATTCTATGAAATGTTACCCCTACTACTAGATATCAACAATCTAAAAAAGTCATCGTTAAAATGCATAATCTTGAGTTTTACCCAGGAAAGGGATCTTCTTTGCCCGTGCCCAGGAAATGGCCTGGAGTTTCCCCAACGTTCCTCGGATTCCGAAGCCTCCCGGCACAAGAACACCACTGCAATCAACATAACACAAGGGTGAACTTGACATTGTTTTTCTTTTTAAAACTCTGATTTTCATGGGTACCTGGGTGGCTCAGTGGGTTAAAGCCTCTGCCTTCAGCTCAGGTCATGATCCCAGGGTCCTAGGATCGAGCCCCACATCGGGCTCTCTGCTCAGCGGGGAGCCTGCTTCCTCCTCTCTCTCTGCCTGTCTCTCTGCCTACTTGTGATCTCTCTGTCAAATAAATAAATAAAATCTTAAAAAAAAAAAAAAAAGTTGCGGCGCCTGGGTGGCTCAGTTAGTTGAGCAACTGCCTTCGGCTCAGGTCATGATCCTGGAGTCCCGGGATCGAGTCCCACATCGGGCTCCCTGCTCGGTGGGGTGTCTGCTTCTCCTGCTGACCTCTCTACTCTCATGCTCTCTTTCTCTCTCAAATAAAATCTTAAAAAAAAAAAAAAAAAGTTAAGATCTCTTGCATAATCAGAAAGAGTTAAGCTGGTAAAATCAGCCTAAAATTTCAATTGCTAATTAAATAGTGGCACATGAAAGTCTCCTGGCTAACAGACACTTCAGAGACCTTTTAGGCAAACACTCATTGGAGAAGACAAGAGTTCAAGGACTAACTGGGAGGGTCATTCTACCCTCACAATACCGTGTTGCCGCCAAAAGTTCTGTCGATTTCTTACAAAATAAAACCTACAATCAAATGATGTAAAAAAGAAAATATAACCAAGAAGGAAGAGTTGCGTCCTTGTACTTTAACTGTGCATATGTAAGATCCATTTCTGTATCTTTCAGTAGAATCAGCCCCCTTTCTCCCCAATATCGGATCCCCATTGTCCCCCAAAATAAAACCCATTTCCACTGCACATGCCACAAACATGAATGTGGCACATTTCAAAGGACATGAGGGGACGATGCAGCGTGACCACCCTTAATGACCACAAGTATGACAGACTACCTTTCAAAAATGCATAAAAATTAGGAATTGGGGTCAATCAGATCGTTATGGGAAAAGCACAATGGCATTCTCCTAACTGGTATGGGCAGTCCTCGGCACTCACTCAGCTTTGCATAGCTTCTGCCAGGCCTCATGGAATTTCACAGGGTCCTCAGTTTCGGTGGTCTGTTCCAGATCAATGGAATCTATATACTAGAAAAAAAAAAATACATACACACACACACGTATGTATATATATATCCAATAGATTAAAAACACATATAAGAAAAATAGATACTTAAAAAAAATTAAAGGAGATACTAAAAAATACTGGAGGCATCTAACACTATGACCCAACTCTTCAATAACTACTCATTTTGCAAACACTACAACGGTCACTGAGGATAGAAAAGCACAGTCTCGTCTTGGGGCTCTTACAGTCTTCCAGGAAGACTACAGAACCCAATACACAGGCACGCACACCATAGCATGACAGTGGCCACGATGGGCAAAGATAACGCTGTGGAAATAAGTGGGAGCCACACTTAATCTAGACGGCGACATTGCAGGGAAGATGGGAAGAAGCACCGTGGGGGGAGGCCTCTGGAGAGGTGATGCCCGAGCAGCTCAGCCCTCGAGGAGGAGCCTGTGTGTGCGCTTTGGGAGGCTAGCGGGAGGTTGTGTGGGAGACGCAGGGAGGAGGGAGGCAAAGAACAGCTTGTATGAAACGTCAGAGGAATCAGACAAAGGGGTGGTCACTCTGGGGCCCTCAAAACAGACTCTACCCAGGGAGAGGAGAAGTTTACATTTGAAGCCACTGGAAAGTCTTAAGGAACAGAGAGAACAGAGAGAGAGATTTTAGAAGGATCACAGCGCTTTGAGGTGGAAAATGGAGGGAAGACAGCAAACCAGGCTGGAGGCTGCTACAGGAAGCCAGGCGAGGGGAACACAGAAGCAAAGTGGTCTAAAAACAATATGACGAGACCATGACTCAAATAGTACTTCGCAGAAGCGAATGTCAACAAATTCGTCAACTGGAAAATTCATGTATGACGACTCCTAGGTAGGTAACAGTCCCTATAGACCTATATTGTTTTAGTATTTATTTTGTAAAAATTACTATCTGAACATATCTTAACATACAAACTTGTAAAGGCTTAATAAAATTGGTAATCTAACAATTTTTCTACTGCTCTTTTCTTTTCTCTACGAGGGGCTGGGGGACTCGGAGGAGCCGGAAGAGCGGAAAGTGAAGTGTTCCTTGGAAAGCCACAGATACGAAGCGATTACGGACGTGTCTAGGGTGGCTCAGTCAGTTACGCGTCAGGGCTCTTGATTTTGGCTCAGGTCATGATCCCAGGGTCCTGGGATCGAGCCCCGCATCAGGCTCTCTGCTCAGCAGGGAACCTGCTTCCCTTCCTCTCTCTCTCTCTGCCTGCCTCTCTGCCTACCTGTGATCTCTCTCTGTCAAATAAATAAATTAAATCTTTAAAAAAGATAAAAGGAATATCATTAAATATAACATAGATACATATGTCTAGAAAGCTATGCATCAAACTGGGAACAACAGGTACGGCAGAGAAGCAGGATTTCAGGGAGGAGGGATCTCCCACTTTCCGCATTTTAGATGATGCTTTGTTTAAATTTCCTACACTGAACATGTGCTACTTCTGTATCTAACAAAGACAAAGTCTAGACTCAAGCTATATATATGAAGTTCCCCAGACTTCATCGCACACACCTCTCCCCTTTGCTGACTTCGCTCTATACCTCTCAGTGTATTAAATCTTAGCCACAAGTTGGGCTATACACTCAGTACTGTGAGTCCCGGTGACAGCAATCCTGGTGGAAGTCTTGGGGATCCTTCAACACAACACGAGATACCACAGTGAATGACTGAACTATGAGGAAGACCAGCAAGGGCTCACCATCAGGTTCAATTTGTGGTTGATGGCCAAGGCTGAATGTTCCAGGGCTTTGAACACGGAGGCGTAGCAGTCCCTGAGTTTGGTGTATTTGCCAACCAAGGCTATGGAGCACGTTTTCTGCAACCTTTCATACCTGAGATGAAAGACCAGCTTAAGGGTTATATGCATGTAATGTAACATCACAAATAAAATGACAGCCACTGTTCTTATCTCAAGGCACCTCTTAAAACCTTAAGGACAGACGAGCCTCGAACTTGATGTACTTAACTCAAATCCCCACTCCACTCCACCCCTAGTGAATGAAAATCTGAGTGCCAACAGATTGCAAAATCATAAGCAACCCCAGTGTTGGCTTACATAAGCAGGCAGAGACATAAATCCACGGAAATTGTATCAGAGAAACAGTTAAAACCATTAAAAGTAAAAAAGCTCTCCCCATCTCATAAAAATGAGCTGTCCTTAAACTCGTTTATAAGGTGACACTGTATAAGAAAAATGCATTCTGAATGTCAACTGGAAACATTTCAATATTAACTTTATAAGGTGACGTTATATAAGAAAATGCATTCAAACTGTCTACATTAAAAACGGTTACAGTTCCAGCTGGCCCACAAAGGAAGGTTATTCATGGCATGTCTGAAGAATGGCACTAAGAGAACTATTTAAAATATTACAAGCCATTTACATCATTTTTATGAGAAAATTCCATTCCACCTAAGATGTTCAATCACATTTACCACTAAAGACACAATGTTTACTGTTACTTTTGTACTCTGTACAACGAACATGAAAATTGTCCGGTCTGGTTCTACGTATGTAGAAACATCATCTTGGGGCTGAAGATGTTTTAGGGCCTGGAAGCAAACCCTTCCCCAAATACCTTAGAACAGAAAGGTTGCCGTGAGCGGGAACATTCCTCGCTCATAGCAACATCTGCAAAGGGTGCCACAGAAACGCGACTGCGAATAGGCTGGGAGGAGAAAAATGCAGAAGCGGCTAGGAAGTTCAAACTGACAGTAAAGGTGACTTCCGAGGAAGGTGACTGAAGAACCTCAGAGAAGTTAAACTGCTAAACCGAATTCTACGTCGCTCGGGAGACTACGTGGCTGCACAGGCTCCCCCTCATCCCTACACAAAGGACACTGGTGACAAAGCAAGTTGGTTTCAAGGCAAGATTCCAATGCAATGACAGAGGGAAGCGCTGTCCAGGCCAGATTTGGGCCTGGGGAACTGGTGATCACCACCACATTTGAGCACATCTGCTGGAATGAGCCCTTCTCCCTTATTCTCACGCCACCGCGGAAGTGGGGATGGCCCAGGGAAAAGGGTTGCCATCCAGGAACGGTATGTATCCTGAGCGCACTCCCCTTGTGCTCTCTTCACTCTCGGGGCCTGCAGGTGAGGCTCGTGTGGCCCTGTCTGGACCAGCCAAGCTCTCGCCTGCCCTGGACCTAACTCCAGGCCCGCTTTGCAGGCCCACTCCACACACAGGTCCCCGGGGAGGCAAGCTGTCTCCACTTTGTCTGGGGTCCCAGAAAAGCTCTGCCATCCAATTCAACCAGGAACCCCTGGCCTCTGAACAGCACTGGATCTCCATGAACAAGGCTGCCCTTTGACCCCTGCTTGCCTTCTTGTATCTCTCTACAGGCTGTACTGAAGGGACAGTACATACCGCCATTACCAATAAACCCACATCACCACGAGAAACCGATGCTCAATATTCCTTTTGCTTAAAGACTGTGGTGAGCTGAATGGTGGCCCCCAAAACCTATGTCCTCCAGAACCTGTGGATGTGACCATATCTGGAAGAAGGGTCTTTGCGGATACAATCAAGTTAAGATAAGCATCCTTATACAAGCGGGGTGGGGGAGGTGGAGAGAGAGAGAGAAGAAGTGGAGAGACACAGAGAAGGCCACGTAAGGACAGAGGCAGAATGTGGGCTCCCTCGGAGCCTCTGGAAGAAACCAATCCTGCTGATGCCTTGGTTTTGAACTTCGGACCTTCACAACTGATAGTTTATGCCACCCAGTTGGCAGTCATTTGTTACAGCAGCCAAGAAACTGACATGAAGAGCAGACACTGGCTTTTAAAAGCACAGCACCTCGGAGTATAATTTAGAGCTATTTCCAATAAAAGGAGTTACAGACTAAAATTTCTAATGCTTAAAGAGGATCAACCCCAAGCTACTCAGAAAATTCCCCCAAAGCTACTAATTCCTTAAGCATTCTGGAGGGCTGAAGCTTAACTGTATCAGCGTGCAAGACAGTACCCAAGTTCAGAAACTGCACTTTGGCCCTGATTTTACTTGTCCCAGATATTCAAAGACACTTTTTTAAATTTGTAAGTGACAGGGCAAGAACACTTCAATCTACTGATCATCTACCAAGGTCAGTGATTTCGTCACCTTCAAACCACTTTAATTATTGTTACCAACCTCAGTAACCAATACTCAGTGCCCAATGCGAGATTAAGGTCTTACGTGTTTTCTCTCATCATTATCACAATGTGGGTACTAATTATATATATATGGGTGGGAGAACAAGTCCAGAGAGGTTAAGTAATCTACCCAAACACACACAACTAGTGAGAGAAGCTGGGATCTCAATCCAGAGTGCCTCATGCCAGAGCTTACCTTTTTTTTTTCCAATTGAAATATAAGTGAAAATAACATTATATTAGATTCAGGGATACAACATAGTGATTCAGTGTTTGTATGTATCACGAAACGATCACCACAGTAAGTCTAATTAACATCCATCACCACACAGTTATAATTTTTTTTTCTTATGATGAGAACTTTCAGGATCTACTCCTTAGCAACACCAGAGCCGACGTTTGTCACCGCTGTCCACTACCTAAGCAGCACAAAAAAGCCAGGCAGTCAGGACTTTATGGAGTGATGCCTTGTCTACATTTAGTCAAAGAAAATAGGTGACAGGGATTTAATTTCCATATGAACTTCCAATGAGACAAGCCTTGTTGAAATTAATATCGTTGTCTGAAAGCTAGAACCTGTCTGAGGTTTTAATAACAATGCTGCCAGTTAATAACTCCAGGATGGAGCAATAATGACAGAGCCTACTCTCATTCAAAAGGGATTTACTTTAGGAAATGTTAGCCAAGTCTTTAAAAACAAGCAAAACAGGGGCGCTTGGCTGGCTCAGCTGGAAGACCTTGTGACTCTTGATTTCAGGGTCCTTGAGTCTGACCCCCACATTGGGTGTAGATACGACTAAAAAATATATAAATAAACTTAAAAAAAAAAAAAACAAGCAAAACAAACAGCAAAAAAATTGTGACATTTAAACCTGTTTAAAATGTTTGGAAACTGAGAAATCAATCAATCCATCAAAATGTTTCCAGAATTTGAAAGAAAAAAAAATCATTCCAGAATCCAAATTCCTTCTATTCACTTTCATTTAAGTAGGACAAAATCAAAAGCCCCAGAAATCTTCAAAGAATACAGCAAAACACTCTACCAATGTATTAAAGCTTTAGATAAATCCATACCAAAACATATACATACAGAAAGCTGAATGTGGCATAGGTATCCTTTAAGGTATGTCTCAATCCTACCCCCAAACCCAAGAATTATTATTAAAGATTACATCAATAATTCCTTTCACGTACCTGTCAGCCATATTTCTCCACTTGAAAAGCAAATTACTTGCAGAATCACCAATGGGCAGATCCAATCTCTCTTTAAAATATTTAACAATGCCTTGTTCCTCCAAAAGCACAGGCACTCGATATGTGGACGAAACATCATGGATACATATGACCTGATTAATGATGATAAAACACCATATTTAAATGGAACACCTCAAATATGCCACAAGAAGGAGTTCAAGAATGAGCCAAAACTCAAGAGACATGGCAGTTCATTTATACTGAAGAAAATCAAGAGCCCAGTGACCCAAACAAGAGGCAGAATTAACACAAGCTTACTTTGATCTAATTATAAAACTCTTTGAACACATTATTCCAATTCTGGAAACATGGATGCCATGGTAGAATCAATTTTATATATATATATCTGATCTTTGTTCTCAATTCCTGGCACAAAGCTTCAAAAACCTTTGGAAATTCCTGAGTGACAGGTGCATCTTTGTTATGCTAATGAGGCGACTCCTGGTGGCCCCTAGATGGCTTCAGTATGAGAGGTGGTCACGAGAAAACCCAAGCAGGATTGGAAACTTTCAGCCCCCTGACCTCCAAGGATAATAAGGGGGCTGGAAAATGAGTTTGACCTTGAGCTTGGGATCCTCCCATGCTTTGCCCTGTGTATCTCTTTATCTGGCTGTTCCTCCACACTCTTTATAATCAAATGCTGGTAATAAGTATAACATTTTCCTGAGTTCCATGAATCATTCTAGAGAATTATTGAACCTGAGGGGGTTATGGGAAGCCCCAAATCTGTAGTCAGCCAGGCAGAAGTGTCGGTGGCTCAGGGACACTGGAAACTTGTGGCTGGTGACTGAAGTGGGGGGCCGTCTTGTAAAGAACTCAGCCCTCAGTGTGCGGAACCCCACTCCAGGTGGTTGGTGTCACAGTTGAACTGCAGGACCCCAGCTGGTATCAGAGAACGGGTGTTGACATGTGGATGCTTTATGGGTCAATATCCAAGACGCATGGCCCAAGGCATCACCTAAATCCAGGCTAAAGCAGTAACATTGAATATGTGCACTGTGTCTTCTCAATGTGGGTGTGTGGTTCGTGTGTGTGTGTGTGTGTGTGCTTGTGTGTGTTCATTTGTTGCTGTTGCCGCTGCTGTCTACTCTCTTCCCTTGGATAAATTTTCAAGTACACACTGAACCCAGTCAAAGTAATTAGTACAGCTGTTTGAACGGCTCCTTCCAAGGTGGTACGGTTGTTTTTCACATTTACCCTAACAAGCTCTCACCACTGTCTCGAGTATATCTAAGGGGCCACCGGCAGGCATTTAAGGACCTGCCACATTCTAAATCAATGCCAAGAAATGTTCTGCTCATTCTGTGTGTTCAGTTCTTCCCAAAGCCATAGCCAAATCCACCCCAAAGTTCCTAAGCTGTTTGTACGTCACCAACTTGATACCTAGGACCACTGCGCCTCACTTGTGAATTCACCGAAGCAATTCGAAGTGCCAAGATGCCACCGACGTAAGCTCCAGCTCCGCTACTAATTACAACTAAATCTCTGGGTAGCCCAAACTCCCACGCTGGAAGATGTGGCATGTGGAACTCTTTACTCATTCATGCTCCGGTCCAGAAAGAGATTTTTTTTCAAATGTCATGGTAATGACCACATCCATAGAGATGCCTCTGACCCTCCATTCCTTCCACAGGAAACCAGAGCAGAAGATCTTTAAATGCCAGTTCACCAGGAACCAAGAAACGGGAGTGTTAACTCACATTAGAAAAAAAGATGTGCTGAAAAATGGCTAATACACTAGCCTGTGGGCTGCTGGGATAGAATTCTTCGGAACTATCGTTCTATTGAAAACAGGCTTTGGGGGCGCCTGGGTGGTTCAGTCTTTAAGCGTCTGCCTTTGGCTTAGGTCATGATCCCAGAGTCCTGGGATCGAGCCCCGCATCGGGCTCCCTGCTCAGTGGGAAGCCTGCTTCTCCCTCTCCCACTTCCCCTGCTTGTGTTCCCTCTCTCGCTGTCTCGCTCTCTGTCAAATAAATAAATAAAATCTTAAAAGAAAAGAAAAAACAGGATCTGTAGTGTTAGAAATTTGCACACTTCCCTTCTCAGAGCTCTCAGTAACCCAACTCTGAAAACTTTATCAGTCAGGAGGCTGTGTGATCCTGGTATCCTGGATCCAGAAATCTGAGGCGATGATTTTTAGGCTTCAGAGAACCCAGGGCTAAACTGAAGAAAACAAAAGTCTCTCCAAACCTCACCCTTTTCCTGAGCGCCATTCATACCACCTTTTAAACTATAGCCAACCCTGAGCCCTTACACGGAAGCCTTATTGCAAACAAGAGACAGATAAGAGAATGAAAGAAAAAAGAAAAAGCTCTCCAATACCCAGGTGGAAAGTCTCATAGGACAGAGCACTTGAGCCCAAATCACAGTACAGTTTCTAGAGCAAGGAAAAGAACTGAGGCCACTGATGTTCTCCGCGGCGATGGTGTGAATGTCAGTGTAACGTGCGGTCTGGGCAAAGTTACGCTGTAACATGGGCAAAGGAGAAATCACAGTGAAAGCAGGCAGTGGCCTGGAAGCACAAGACAAACAGAAAACAAGCAGGCTTCACAGGCTTCTCTCCCTGGTTCGAAAGCCCTCCTGGTTTTGTCCCTGTAACATAAGGAGTGATGATGCAAAGAGATACATGATCTAGGTAAAGAAATTGGGAGTCTCAGATTGTTCACTGCAGGGCAAGGAAGCCGGGGCTGGCTGGATATGAATTTCCCAAGGCTTTCCTAAGTGCCATGAAAAGTAGGACAGTCATTCCGGAGAGTCCAAACATTCGTGTCTGCAGAACTGCCTGCCTGCAAGTCATTAAAAGGCAAAGAGCAGCACTCACCTGTTCGGGGTTCACGTGACAAAACATAGAAATCTTTTCCTTCACAGCCATCTCGATGGGCGTTGAACTTCGGCAGACTATCTGTCAAAGTCGGGTGTGCACAGGTCAGCAAGCAGGAATCGGGGTGTTCATGCCACCGTTCGTTTGCGGGAGGAGGCTATGTTAATTTCTTCTTACAACCAGAGACTTGACTGTGTACCAATTCATTCTGGGCAATTCCACGGGACTATTAGAAACACCTGAGCGCTAATGTGAGCAAGTGTAATCAACTCGAATCTACCAGGAAGGGCTCAGAATGTCAAGGCATCTCTCATAAACAAGAGTGAAGGCTCACAAATGCCTCTTTTACGGGAGCTGAACTAGAGGGGGGCGTGGCAAGCGTTTTCTCTAAAGGGCCAGACAGTAAACACTGTAGCTTTTCCAAGTCAAGAAGCTACCGTCCCAATTACTCAATTGTATCCTTGCAGTACAACGGCGCTGTGGACAAATGTCAGAGACAGGTGGTACCAAGTTCCAATGAAGCTGTATTTACAGGCAGCAGGCTGGAGGCCCTTATTTACCAACCTCTCATCTAGACTGTTGGTCATAACTGGATTCCCTCTTACGAATAAGAGCAGTGACAGCCCACCTTCGTGGGTGTCAGGAAATCCCCAAGGTCCCACCTCACACTAAGGGACCCAGGGACTGTAAAAATGATGAGACATTGCACCTGCCCGGCTGCCCATGTGGCCAATCACAGAGGGACATGGAGGAGAAGAGACTGTCAATTTAGAAATGTGTGGAGCGACCATTGAGGTCTGGGAATAAGCCTTCCCTGGCCCCCCGTACAAAGAGCTCAAAGTCACAGGAACCACTTAAGAAATAAAAAGGACTTAGCTGATGTTATAGTCCAAGAAATGAAGGTCCTAGGGACGCCTGGGCGGCTCAGTGGGTTAAAGCCTCTGCCTTTGGCTCACGTCATGATCCCAGGGTCCTGGGCTCGAGCCCCACATCAGGCTCTCTGCTCAGCGGGGAGCCTGCTCCCCTTCCTCTCTCTCTGCCTGCCTCTCTGCCTACTTGTGATCTCTCTCTGCCAAATAAATAAATAAAATCTTAAAAAAAAAAAAAAAGAAATGAAGGTCCTATTCCAAGAAATTTACCCATTCTCTGTAACTCACCAGATCAGGAGACAGGCCCAACCCCCTCAGTGCACGGACACTGTTTTGTGTGGGCTTGGTTTTCTGTTCTCCGGTAGCACTGGGCTGAAAAGAAATGGGTCATTGTCAGTATATTGGATATTTAGCTCTTCTGCATAATTAAGGGCTCCCTAGTTTAAAATGTGGAAAAAACAGGCAGGCAGTCTCTCCTTTGCTGTCCTGCCTGCTGTTCCCTTGCAGTGTATTCAATAAACTTCTATCTCCTTTTTAAAAAAATGTGGAATAAACAGAATATCACAGGAAGATTTATAGAAGTTGCTTATCTGGAAAGCTCACCTGTGGGACAAGACTAACATGGATATTACAGAAATTCTCTTTTTTGGCTTTAAACTGGAATTGTCTGAATGCTTCCACAAACGGCATCCCTTCGATGTCTCCAATGGTGCCACCCAACTGGGAACAGAAAAAAAAAAGACACAAGTGACCTTCCACTGTATACAGACTAATAGAAGCATTATTAATAAACAGTGAGCGCAAGAACAGAAGTTTATAAATATACTAAAAGTCATGGAATTGTACACTTAAAGCCAGTGAAATTTATGATAGATAAATTAAACCTCACTAAGCTATTTGACGTGAAACAGAAAAGCACTGTACATCTCAGAAAGACAGACTGGAGACTAGAAAGGAAACTAAGAAGAAAGGATGCAGGATAACATAGCCAGGTAAGCAGGTAAGAGAACAGGCAGAGCGTCAAGAAGGGGAAAAAAAGCAAGGTCAAGGAGGGCTTTAAGGGGTGCCTGGGTGGTTCAGTCTGTTAAGTGTCTGACTCCTGGTTTTGGCTCAGGTCCTGATCACGTGGTCCTGGGATGGCGCCCCAAGTCAGGTTCCATGCTCAGTGGGGAGTCTGCTTGAGATTCTCTCCCTCTCCCTCTGCCCTTCACCCCCCCCAAAATAAATCAATAAATCTTTATTTTTTAAAAAGATTTTATCTATTTATCTGACAGAGAGTGAGAGTACAAGCAGGGAGAGCAACAGAGGGAGAAGGAGAAGCAGGCTCTGCACCGAGCAAGGAGCCTGATGTGGGGCTCGATCCCAGGACCCCAGGATCATGACCCAAGCCGAAGGCAGATGCTTAACTGACTGAGCCACCCAGGCACCCCAATGAATTAATCTTTTTTTTTAAAAGGAGAATTTTAAGAATGACCTGATTCCTGTGTTTATAATACCACACTGCCTGTTGTGCGGAGATATGGACTAAGTTAAGTAAATGAATTCTTCTATCACTGATTCAGTTGCGGCTTAACCCACTGAGCCACCCAGGTGCCCCGTCCCAGTGATATTCTTGACAGTGTAATCCTTTGACAAATGTTAACTTAATTTACAATGTGCTTCCAACAAGTAAGGCATTTTTTTTTAAGATTTTATTTATTTATTTGACAGATGGAGATCACAAGTAGGCAGAGAGGCAGGCAGAGAGAGAGGAGGAAGCAGGCTCCCCACTGAGCAGAGAGCCCGATGCGGGGCTCGATCCCAGGACCCTGGGATCATGACCTGAGCTGAAGGCAGAGGCTTAACCCACTGAGCCACCCAGGCGCCCCCTGAAAAGAACTTAAGACAACGGTGCTCCTGAGGAGCTCAGAATTTATCAAGGAAAATTAGGCAGCGCTAAAGAACAATAATCCAGAGTAAAACTTGGGGTTCCCAGCCGGTGCAGTCATTAAAGTGTGGGATTCTTGATCTCAGGGTCATGGGTTCAAGCCCCACATTTGGGTGTAGAGAGTATTTAAATAAACAATACTAAAAAAAAAAAAAAGTGGGGGGTAAAACTTAGGCGTTAATTGGAATGATCTGGATGCTGAGAAGGAAGAGATCATGGTGGGACCAGTCCCAGAATCCACTATCTTCTTTGGCTTCAGCTACCTGAGTAGGTCCAAAATCTACTAGGAGCCCCAACCTCTCTTCCCAGCACAACTGGGTTGTGGAGCCAACCCGTCTTTGACATCATGGATGACTCAGCAATGACTCAAACTTCGCAAGGCCCAAACAGAACTCTCCCTGGGCCCGTTTCTCTGAGTGTCTCCTATTCTTAGGCGGAAGTGTCTCTTCCTACTAACTAGCTCAAGCTGGCAGCCTAGAAACCATCCTTGATCCCTCCCTTTTCCTCACTGGATCCAGCCCCGTGGGTTATACCTGCAAAACCTCTTGAAAATCTCTCCACTGCGCTCTATATCCAGTGCCAGCACCTTAGACACCCACACCAACGCCACCTTTTGCCAGGACAATGGCAATAATCTAAACCAGGGGGTGGTGACTATGGCCTGCTGCTTGTTTTTCTATATAAAGTTGTATCAGTTGGCACAGAGCTGTGACCGTTTACTTACACACTGCCTATGGCTGCTTTCACACTACAACAGCAGACCTGACTCTCTGCCCCCTCCCAATCTAAACGGGCTCTGAGCTTCTACCCTCTCCCATCCTACCATCAAATCATTTGTCACATACCAACAGAGTGACCTTATAAAAACTCAGAATACAAAAAAAATAAAAATTTAAAAAAAAAAAAAAAACAACTCAGAATCTCTCTCTCCTGGGGCGCCTGGGTGGCTCCCTGGGCTAAAGCCTCTGCTTTTGGCTCAGGTCATGATCTCAGGGTCCTGGGATCGAGCCCTGCATTGGGCTCTCTGCTCAGTGGGAAGCCTGCTCCCCCCACCCCACGCCTGCCTCTCTGCCTACTTGTGATCTCTGTCTGTCAAATAAATAAATAAAATATTAAAAAAAAATTTAAATATGCCACTTTGCCATGAAGATTATTTTGAATTAAAAGCAATCAAAACTCCGCAGATTCAGAAGCTCCCTCCCTCCCTCTCAACTGCCTACAATTACATTGGAAAGTGAGGAATCCTGGTACCAGGAAGAGAGCCATCACCAGAGATTCCTCTTTACCTACGAAACTAAGCTGCATAACAGGGAAGTCTTTGTTGTCCAAACATCTCTGCCTCTCTGCAAATGGTCTTCCTCCCCTCTGTAACCTGCAGGCCTCTACCCCCTCTTTGGTTCAGGATATCATGTAAGCCTCATTTTGCCTGGCTGCTTTGGAATGTCTCATGTTTATATGAACTGTCTGTACAAATGTAACTAAACTATTGTTTGATTTTTCTCCTATTAATCTGTTTCATGTCAGTTTGATTTTTAGACCAGCCAGAAGAACCTTGAAGGGTAACAGTAAAATTTTCTCTCTCCAACAGGGTTTAGCTTAGTGCTCATCCCAGGACAGAAGGGTCTCAAAATTTAATTATAAGCCCTAGGTAACAGCATTCTAGTACCTGTTATCATCATTATAATGGAATCAAACTAAGGAATCTCAGGACTACATTGCTACAGAAAAAAATTATTCTTCAGTAATTTTAAGTCAGATAACAAAACATAATTAAAATTCAAGCTTCCTGGGTATGGAACAGATGTGACCTTTCTGTAGGAGAATGACAAACTTAATTATGAAAATCCTAGAAATATCACACGCCATCAGGAAATTGGCAGGGGGTGAGGGGCTGAAGTTCTTGCTCATCAACTGCAATGTACCAGAATCTAATGAGAAAAATTGCTAGGGGGGAAAAAAAAGGACTGCACTTAAACTAAACCATATAGGGACATCTGTTTTGTCGTAGGTGTACTCTAGTAATCAACAGGATATCGAAGAAAAAAAAAAAAAAAAAAAAAGAGGCAAAAACTTTAAACTTTATCCACTTCTGCCCTCACATGGCTTATAATGGTACTGCACTCCCTCAGCCAATTTGGAAGGTCCTAATAACCACTCCTCTGTGATCAGAAACCTTCAGTATTATTACTAGAATACGTTAATTATTTCCCCACACAACAAGGAAAATATCACCTATAACAATATTTTAAGATTTACCCAGAGTTGAAATCGAAGCAACAGCAAATTTATGAGATGTGCAATGTCTGCTTTGCTTTAAGGAAAGGATTCTTCTTTTTTGAAATAAAGAGAGAGACAGAAAGAAAGAATTTATTTCATTAAGCCAAGCATAAATTATTTCAGGCTTATGTGGAGAGGACCTGGACTTCTTACCAAATAAAGACTGTTAGCTCCACTGATCTGAAAAGTAAGAGCCTCACAAAAAGGCTTTGGAGACATTTCAACCACATCTACCCACTTAAAACTGAAAATTAGCTTGGCGGTCCTTCTTCAAAAGCTTAAATCATGCACAAACACAAATGTTGAGCACAACTTAAAACGAACCCAAAAGGATGCCTGACCTAGTGTCCAATAAGCCAAAATAAACATTAGGGTTATATGAAGAAGGAGTTATGCTGGGGACAACTTGTCAGTTTCTCCGTTTCCATGAAATTAAAAATGAAGACCATGAGTCCCAGAGAACAGGAGTCAGGCCTAGCAGTTATCATCGGAGCTAGTGCGTATTAAGTACTAAATTAATGCTTTCTAAGCCAAAAAAGTCCATTTAAGAGCAGGATGGAAAACTAATAATAAAGACCATAGACGTAAAAGAACAGTTCGCAAGTACAGACCTAAAATGCTTCCCTGTTGTTTTTTGGGATGGAAATTTCAGTTTAATTTGAGATGTCATTGGGGCGCCTGGGTGGCTCAGTGGGTTAAGCATCTGCCTTCAGCCCGGATCCTGATCCCAGGACTCTGAGATTGAGCTCCAAGTGGAGCTTCCTGCTCCGTGGGGAGTCTGCGTCTCACCCTACTCTTGCTCTCTGTATCACTCTCAAATAAATAAAATCTTTTTTTAAAAAATGTGAGATGTCATTGAGAATTCTTGATTTTATTGTACAAATGCAATCTTCAACAATTAGAGTCTGAATCTATAGTATACATCTTTGTAAGATGAAGGCTAAGAGAATCAGATGTGCTGACCCCAGAAGGAAACATAAAAGCTTTCTTCAAGGATGATTCTCAAAAAATAATAGAAAACTGAGAGCATGAAAAAGAAGTGTTAAGAAGGCTCATCCTCATGTCAAATTGGGCTTATATTTTAATGTTGTTCAAAGACAGCTTGATTTTACAGTAAAAAAAAAATAGATTTCCCCCAAATCAGGCGGGGTGGGGGAGGGCAACGAGAAGCATTCTGAAGATGAGGGCAAGGCTCATTCTGGAAAGCTTCACGTCTGAGGAAAACTGCTTGGAAACAGGGCAGTGAGGGTACCCGCAACCATGAGATCTCTGCAGCTGCTCAGAATCCCCTTCCTGTGTGGCCTGCTCTGGGTCTTTTGCGCCCCAGGCGCCAGGGCGTTGGAACCTGGGGCCAGCTTCTCCCATCCTGGAGGCATGGGCCTGGATAAGAATCTAGTGCACGACCAAGAGCTTTATCATGAAGCATCTAGAAGGTGTCATCAACATACCAGAAGCGGAGATGTCCCCACAAGGACTGCAACTCCATTATTTCAAAATGCATGATTATGATGGCCATAATTTGTCTGATGGACTAGAACTCTCCACAGCCATCCCTCACGTCCAAAGGAGGAAGGGAATGAACGAGTGAAGCTGAACTGATCAACTATGAGATAGAAGAGAAATGGGACATACTGTAGTCCCACTGGACAAGGGCTTGGTTGAAGAATCCTTTTAAATTTGGATAATCACGGGGCGCCTGGGTGGCTCAGTGGGTTTAAGCCTCTGCCTTCCGCTCAGGTCATGATCCCAGGGTCCTGGGATCCAGCCCAGCATCAGGCTCTCTGCTCGGCGGGGAGCCTGCTTCCCTTCCTCTCTCTCTGCCTGACTCTCTGCCTGCTTGTGATCTCTGTCTGTCAAATAAATAAATAAAATCTTAAAAAAAAAAAAAAAGAGTATTGGATAATCAGAGCATCAAGTACTAACCCTAACCGCTAGTCTCTTGGTTTTCATTCATACTACCTGAAAAGTAAGACAAGCTCTGCCAAGTGGACACTCTTTTCAGTAAAAGGGAAGGACTAGCATAGATACCAAATGTTTCCCCTGGTGGATCCTGCCTCTTCAGGTAAACGTGGTCAGTATTCTGCAAAAGTCACCCCAGGCCTAAATGATGACGTGCCCCTGGACAGGGGAATATTAGGCTATTTCAAAGCCACTGCATAAGAAGGATGCCAGATCTTGAGTTCGGCCTTAAAGTCTAAGACTGTGCATCCTCTGACACTTTGGAAATGATGCACCATTGACCTACGCAATTAACAATTTTTAGTGTTTCAGTATTTTATAGAAGGACTGCCACATCCTTTATGTCTTCTTCAACTTAGGAGAGATCTTGAATTTGCAAGTGTTCTTTGTTCCAATCATTAGTAAATGTTTTAGCTTTTTTTTTTTTTAAGATTTTATTTATTTATTTGACAGACAGAGATCACAAGTAGGCAGAGAGAGGGGGGGGAAGCAGGCCCCCCGCTGAGTAGAGAGCCCGATGCGGGGCTCGATCTCAGGACCCTGAGATCGTGACCTGAGCTGAAGGCAGAGGCTTTAGCCCACTGAGCCACCCAGGCGCCCCATGTTTTAGCTTTCTTTATGTTTGTATTTAACCCTTGTTTCTAGGGGTCGGTTCGTTTTGGCAGTTGAGAAACTATAAGGAATGCAAGAACTGTATCCCTCCTGCTGGGTGCTGTGGGCGTAGGGGTTAAGCTACCAGCTGGTCTTGCCTAAGTGAGGAGTGAGATCACCAAGTACCTATTCCTGCAAGCTAGATTTAAAAGGAATGGTGCCAGGGTGCCTGGGTGGCTCAGTGGGTTGAGCCTCTGCCTTCGGTTCCAGTCATGGTCTCGGAGTCCTAGGATCGAGCCCCGCATAGGGGCTCTCTGTTCAGCGGGGAGCCTGCTTTCCCCTCTCTCTGTCTGCCTCTCCTCCTACTTGTGATCTCTCTGTCAAATAAATAAAATCTTAAAAAAAAAAAAAAAAAGGAATGGTGTTTAAATGTCCTCGTCTAGCTTAAACATGTGAATTCCTTCAGATCAGGAAAGATGAGAAAAAGAATCCTAAGAACTCTTAACAGTGCAAATCTCAATAATGGTTGAAAATGACAAGCAGTGGCACATTGTGGTTTGGTTTATTGGATGTGGTGAATGTGCTGGGATGGAGAGCCCAGAATGTTGGTTCAGTGAGGGGAGTGGGGGGAACTGCATAGGATTTGATGTAAGATGTATAGAGACTTATTTTCCTTATTAAAGTATTCCTATAAGAAAACATATGTATTTGTAAAGATGGTTTCCTGTGTCAAGTATTTGTGCAAACAGAGCTGAACTGTAAACTATTCTTATAATATCCAGTTATTTTGAATGATTTACATCATGAATCCTGGATATATGAAAAATAAAACTGATGAAACAAAAAAATTGGATTTCCCCCTTCTCCTTTTTTGTGATTATTAGTTTTTAAAATGTATTTTTTTTTTTAAAAGAAGAGCGGAGGCAAAAACATCCATACACATGACCATTTGGAAACTTTCCTGTGATTAACAGTCTTAAAAAAACAAACAAACAAAACAAAACAAAACAAAAAAAAAAGAGCCATTCTTCCACATACAAAAACTAAAAGAAAGGGAAAAAAAATCTCTGGAAACGTTATAAAAATAGTCAGGTTTAGAAAATTGATAATACTTTGGGGTCAGAGGCTGGTTCTTCAGGGAAAATGGACATATTTCGATTTTTTGTTTGTTTTAAGATTTTATTTTTATTATTTATTTGACAGAGAGACACAGCGAGAGAGGGAACACAAACAGAGGAGTGAGAGAGGGAGAAGCAGGCTTCCCACTTAGCACAGAGCCTGATGCGGGCTCAATCCCAGGACCCTGGGAGCATGACCTGAGGCAAAGGCAGACGCTTAGTGGACACATTTTGGATTCTTTACCTTTCCTATTGCTAGGACAGCAAACACCAGTGAAAGTGCTAGGCCAGCACTGTCCAATAAAAATAAAAATATAATCTTAACATTTTTAGTTGCCACACTTAAAAGAACAAAAGAGGAGAAATTAATTTTAACATTTTATTTTATGTAGCTCAATATATCCAAAATGTTATTTTGACATATCACCAATTTTGTAAAAAGTATGAGGTATTCTACATTCTGGTTTTTTTTTTTCATGCTACCTTTTAAGCTCAGTGTGTATTTAAAATCCACAGTACATCTCAACTAATCCATCTCCTGTCAATTTGATTCATAGTCTGACTAGAAGGACCTTGAAGAGGACAGGAATTCTCAAGAAAATCAAATTGTTCAAAAGCGCTTACAGTAAAAACCAGGAGTCCTGTACCCCACCTCCTCCACTTCCAAATCCGGATTCCTCAAGGGAAGCATTTTAAGTCTTCTGTTCATGATTTCTTCCGCTAGTTTCTATCACATCTCCAAACACCATCTTCTCAACTCTTGACTTGCCCATTTCAGACACGTTCTGTAATAACACAAGCTGACTTCCTGCTGTGATAGATGAGGCTCGAGTTCTCTGCTGCCTCATCCCCAGATCCTAACCTCAACTGTTGGCTGTACTGGTTACTTTCCTAACCTGAGACATTTTTACCTCTTTTTCTGCCAACTACTACCGGTATCTGTAGCTGCCTCACAGTGGAAAATGAAGTTCTTATCTCCCTCCCTCCCTCTTCAGCATCCCTCCACATCTCCACCTCAAAGCTGAGATTTACGTCCCTGCTTTGAAGCCTTCTCTGATGCATTTTGAGGACAGGTCTAAAACCTGAAAATCAATAAACAGAGTGACCACGTAAGTCTCCCTCACTGTAGAGGCAAGCTATGCCCTGGTTCTCGTATCAGATGTTATTCTTCCTGGAGCTTTTACCTGCCTTTCTCTTTTCTTAAATGATTTGTCTTTATCTTTGCCTCAATCTGTTTGCAAACTATTCACTGTATTAGATATTAAGTGTGTTTTAAAGGAAGCCAACTTAGTTATGCAAGTACGTTCAGTTTATAAGACTTCATTAAGCTGTATACCTGTGATATGTGCACTTTTCTGTGTTTATGTTATACTCCAATTTTTTATTTTTATTTTTAATTTTTTTAATATACTCCAATTTTTAAAAATTCTAAAGGAAGCACCCTCTCTTTTCCTTGTAAATTGTGAAAGAAGAAATAGGAAGGGAGGGGCGCCTGGGTGGCTCAGTTGGTTAAGTGTCAGCCTTTGGCCCAGGTCATGATCCCAGGGTTCCAGGACCAAGCCCCGCATCAGGCTCCCTGCTCCATCTCCCTCTGCCCGGCTCATGCTCTCTCTCTCTGTGTCAAATAAATAAATAAAATCTTTCAATAAAAAGAAAAGGAAAGAAGAGAAACAGCAAGGGGCAGAAAATTTTGCATAGCACATTTACACATTTATATTAACAACCATACTATTATAGCAGTACAATATATAACTATATCATTAATGTAGGATAGTACAGCACGTTTATGTTAAGTTGATCATCTCTGTTAACAAAATGGATCTTGCAGATAGCCTAACATCCGTCTGCGGACTCTGACAATGATGACAATAAGAACAGCTCACATGTTTTGAACACTTCCTGAACACCAGATATGCCAAGTGCTTTATATAATTGCACTTCTTCCTCCCAGCAACCCTGTAATATCATCTGGCTTTTACTACAATATTGCATCATTATCATATTGTTATAGTTGAATACACTGAAGCTTTGGGAAGTAATTTGCCAAGTCACACAGGCGTCTTAATAATGGCTAATTAAATTTTGAGTACTTGCTATAGATCTGACACCATTCTTTTTTTTTTTTTAAGATTTTTTTATTTTTATTTATTTGACAGGCAGAGATCACAAGTAGGCAGAGAGGCAGGCAGAGAAAGAGAGAGAGGAAGGGAAACAGGTTCCCTGCTGAGCAGAGATCCCGATGCGGGGCGATGCGGGGCTCGATCCCAGGACCCTGGGATCATGACCTGAGCTGAAGGCAGAGGCTTTAACCCACTGAGCCACCCAGGCGCCCCATTCTAAGCACCATTCTAAGCACTAAGTGTACTGACTTATTTAACCCTCGAAACATTATCCCTATTTAGCAGATGAGTAAACTGAGGCACACTGGGCTAAGGTCACCCAGCTGGTAAGTGACCCAGCTTGGCTATGAACCCAAGTCATCTGGCTCCAAATTCTTAACCACAGAGCTCTACCCCACTCAGAGGTCACAGCAGAAATCTGAATTTGGACAGACAGTCCCTAGGAACTAAATTGTTCATTATTCTGCTGTCCTACCCAGCAGTTAGGTCTGCTGACATTTAGACAAGGAGGACAGGCACGTTATTCTCACTCATTGAGAGGAAGGGAAATAGTAAATAAGCCACACGTTCAAATACTATGCTCTTTCTTTAAGCAGCTAATACTTTTCACCTCCAAATCACGTCCACCAACATCTTTCCCTCAGTCTCTCTCTACTTCCAAAGCGTGTTGCAAATACAGTTGACCCGCTTTTTTTTTTTTAGATTTTTAAATTTATTTATTTGAGGGGGTGGGGCGGGGGGGAGGATCACAAGTAGGCAGAGAGGCAGGCAGAGGGAGAGGGGAAAACAGGCTCCCACTGAGCAGACAGCCTGATGTGGGGCTCGATCCTAGGACTCTGGGATCATGTCCTGAGCCAAAGGTAGACGCTTAATGGACTGAGCCACCCAGGAGCCCCTACAGTTGACCCTTGAACAACATGGGTTTGGACTGTGTGGGTCCACTATATATGGATTTTTTTTTTTATAAATATGGCACAGTACTGTAAATGTATTTTCTCTTATGATTTTCTTAACGTTTTCTTTTCTCTAGCTGACTATTGGAAGAATACAGTCTGTAACACACATAACTTACAAACTATGCATTAATTGACTATGTTATCCGTAAGGCTTCTGGTAAACAGCAAGCTGTTAGTAGTTACGTTTTGGGGGGAATCAAAGTTATACTTGGATTTCTGACTGGGAGGTGAGAGAGGCGTAAGTTTCCTTAACCCTCGAGCAGCACTCACCAGAAAGCATCCTGCAACTAATCTGTCCCCACACACGGGTTGCTGCACAAAATCCCGGGTGGCTCAGTGGGTTAAAGCCTCTGCCTTCGGCTCAGGTCATGATCCCAGGTCCTGGGATCCACCCCCACATCGGGCTCTCTGCTCAGCAGCGAGCCTGCTTCCTCCTCTCTCTCTGCCTGCCTCTCTGCCTACTTGTGATCTCTGTCAAATAAATAAAATATTTTAAAAATAAATAAATAAAATAATATACATGTGTGTTGAATGAATGAAGGCTACATGCTCAAAAACCCAGAAGGATATTAAGTTTATAAAGAAAAATTCCACGCTTGCCTCAATAACGCATATTTGGGGCTCTTCCTTATGACCATCCACGGGCACCATAGCTTGATTCATAACCCATTCCTGGACAGCATCAGTAATGTGAGGGACAACTGTAGAAGGAAGTAATAATTAGCACAAAAGCCTATTTCACGGTCACAACCATGAGAGAGGAATGTATTCATGTCTTTAGACCTCCCACGTAACCTGAAAGCCACTTGGCAAATAAGACAATCTCCAGTGTTCATGTTATTCTCCATCTCCCTGATGGAGGCACGATATAGGTTTAATCACTTAAATGTTATGTCATTTCTTTTGAAACTGGCCGACCACAGAGAATGAGAATCAGAAAGCAGAAATGCCATCGACAAGGCATCTAGAAACACCTATAAGGCCAACTAAAAACTGCAAGGAGGGCTATCGGGCATGCTGCATGCTGGGTTCCATGGGGGAAGAAAGACAGAGTAGCCCAGTGCTGCAGGCTCTGGGTAGCCCACCAGTTAGTGGGGAGAGGTCCCCCCAAAGGGTGTAGATGGGCCCTGCATGCTGACCAGGGGCCTGTGGCTGCTAGTGGCAGCTGAAGAAGCCAAAAGGTGACAACTCCACAAGGATTTGAGGCCCAGAGGCCCATTGGTGGTGAGCAGGCCGGCAGCTACATATCTCTGCCAAAGGGACAGAAAGCTGACATCCCTGCCAAAGGGACAGAAAGCTGACATCCCCCTGTGCATGGGGATGGCCTCACGGTGCAGCCAACTAATCTAATGGGATACACGAAGCAGGAACGTGGCCCTCTGGGAAGCCGAAGCGAAGGGGCATCTGTTGCCAGCTCTCCCTAGCGCTAGGTGCTCCTTCAGAGCGGGAGGACGTTGTCACTCACTGGTGCATTTGGAGCAACCCACATTACATGGGCTGTTTGGCCCCTTTTGGCAGCAAGGCCAGGGCGGGGAACAGGGGCAGGGCAGGTGTTGCCCGGGCTCTGCCTCCACGTCAGCAGCCCAGGGATCAGGAGTTAGAGCCCCAGGCCTGGGGCCTTGTTCTCTCCCCATCACAGGGATGTGGCAGGTGTGAGGCAGCACCTCTCCTTCTCGTGGGTCTTCCCAAGATCTACACTCAGGGGAAAAGCTATTAGAAAGCACAGCTGTAGCTGAGCTCTAACCCGCACGTTCCAGTTTCAGGAATTACACCGATGCTCTTTTGATCTCCATCTATCCGGCCCCCATGTCTACCTCTCAGCTGGATCCAACATGCGATTTAAAGGAGATGGGGAATTATCACCTTACCGCACAGAAACCCGTGAATACAAGACTTGCCGGGGTCGGGGGAAAACACGGGAGGGCAGGGGTCTCTCCCGAGACAAAATAGAATCATACCACTCAGGAAAAGAGTTGATGAAGCAGGCTCAGACCACACTACCAGCCACTGCAGTTCAATCCCCCAGTCCGTCCGCACACTGTCCTTAAAGGGGTATAACTCACATCCATGCAAAGATATAAGAAGGAAGGAGATAGACAAAAAAACAAACTAAAAAAGTCTGTACCTCAATCAGGTAAAAATGATGAATGCATGGTTCTGCATGGATTTTATAAATAATAGCTACAGATAGATACATACCGAGAGATATGTGTAATAGCTAAAGACAGATACATACCGAGAGAAAACAACATTAGTAATAAAGAAAAAGACCAAAGAAAATACAATCAAGAACATGGAGGGTGAAGTAGGCACCTTTGAAGAAAACAAAAAGGGGAAGAAAGCAAGATTTGAAAAGGATTAGAACTTGGAGAGCTCAGGGAGCTCCTCCCTTCACATCCATTCTGACCAGGGTGTGGGTGCTCTACACACACGACTCGCTAAGCTGTGTGGGACACAATACCTTGTACTGTTTTCCCCAGGTAATCGCCACGCCTCTCTTTATTGATCACGTGCTGATATATCTTCCCAGTGGTAATGTTGTTGTCTTTATAAAGGTTAATATCCAAGAACCGTTCATAATTTCCAAGGTCTAAATCAACTTCTCCACCATCGTTTAAGACAAACACTTCGCCTAGGATAAAAAGGCAATGTAAATATTAAAAATTTCTTTTCAGGGGCACCTGGCTGGCTCAGACAGTGAAGCATCCAACTGTTGTTTTCAGCTCAGGCATGATCTCAGGGTCATGGGATCGAGCCCAGTGGGGAGTCTGCTTCTCTCCCACTTCCCCTCCCTCTCCCCCCCTACAAAAGCACATATACTCTCTCTAAAAATAAATGAAATCTTTATTTATTTATTTATTTATTTATTTATTTGAGAGGAAAGAGCAGGAGCAGGGGGAGGGGCAGTGGGAGAGGCAGAGGGAGAAGTAGACTTCCTGCTGGGCGGGGAGCTGGACTAGAGGCTCAATGCCAGGACCCTGGGACCATGACCTGAGCCCAAGGCAGATGCTTACCGGACTGAGCCACCCAAGTGCCCCAATAAACAAAATCTTAAAAAAAAAAAAAAAAAAGTATATACCCATTATATTCCTAGAAGAGAAAGAAAAACTGCAGATGACATGCCCTTAAATAGGTTCTTAGATTTACTGTAGTTATAATAAAAATTCCAACAGATTTTTTTTCAACTTGAGGACGATACTATAGTTGGTTTTTAGAAAAACACGTGTGATTACCAAAACCAACACACAAAAAATAAATTTAAAAAGCCCTTATAACAAATAGCAGTGAGTAAAGGAAGATTGAAATATATATGCATACATATATTTCAATATATATAAAGATGGAACAAAGTCGCAAAACCAAAATATCCACAAAGATCCTTATTGGGGTCATGGCTGACTCAGTAGGTGGAACATGTGACTTTTGATCTCAGGGTTGTGAATTTGAGCCCCACATTGGGTGTAGAGACTACTTAAAAAAAATGAAATCTTTAAAAAAACAAAAAACAAAAAGATCCCTATTACATAAAAGAATTTAATATATGACTTGAAAAAAAAAAACAAAAACCCAAAGCTATCATCACAAATCAAAGTAAATAAAACACTCAGAAATAAACCTTGAAGAAATGTAGGAACTATATTTATAAAACTTAAAAAGCTTACTTCACAGACATAAAACAAGGTATAAATAAAAGGAAAACCACTTCTAAAGTTCCTGAATGGGCCAGTCAACATTTTGCAGTGTTTAATTCCTCCCCAAATTAATTCATAAATTTAAAGAAATTTTTGCCAAAAACTCCAATGCAATTTCTTGTAAACTTGGACAAAATGATTCCTAAGTTAATTCTGAAGACAATAAACACTCCGAGGTTAAGAAAAAAACAAAGGAACAACAAAAAAGTTAATGCTTTGCTAGAGGGATAATAAAAACACCTTTTTGCACTTAAAAAAAGAGAGAAAGAGAGAAAACAAAGGAAAAAGAAAAGGAACGTGGAAGGCTCTGACCTACTTGACAATAAAAAGCTGCAGCTTTTAAAATGATAGGCAGGAATAAACATAGAAATCCAGAAGAGAACAGAGTTCAAAGATAGACCTAAGTATAGACAGAAATGTAGTATATAATAAAAGGTGGCATTTCAAGTCAGGAAGAAAAGGATGAAATCTTTGAGAGATGCCATTAGGAATAGTTGCCTAATCAGGAAAAAATTAGAAAAAAAATCATGTTACATCTTTATCTCACACCAAATTCAATTCCAGCTGTGTTAACAATGTTAAAGTAAAAGTAAATGGAACTATAAAAGTTCCAGAAGAAAATATATATGAATATTTAAATATTCCTGTGGCAGAGAAGCCTAAAGTTGACATCAAAGACAGAAACATAAAAAAAACAATTGATACATTTAATCACATAAATGGCAAGTAGAGGGGCGCCTGGGTGGCTCAGTGGGTTAAGTCTCTGCCTTCGGCTCAGGTCACAATTTCAGGGTCCTGCGATCGAGTCCCGAGTAGGGCTCTCTGCTCAGCAGGGAGCCTGCTTCCCCCTCTCTCTCTGCCTGCCTCTCTGCCTACTTGTAATCTCTCTATGTCAAAAAAATAATAAATAAAAAACCTTTTTAAAAAATGGTAAGTGGAAATTTATTAGTAACTAGCAGAGGTAATATTAAGACAAATTTCAAACAGAGTAAAACACACACACACACTCTCTCTCTCTCTCTGTATATATATATATAGGTTAATATTTTATGTAAAATATTCTTGAAAATCATTTTTAAAACTTTTTTATTTATTTATGAAAGAGAGAGAGCATGAGAGGGGAGAAGGTCAGAGGGAGAAGCAGACTCCCCGCAGATCTGGGAGCCCAACACAGGATTCAATCTCAGGACCTTGGGATCGTGACCCAAACCGAAGGCAGTAGCTTAACCAACTGAGCCACCCAGGTACCCTTGAAAATCATTTTTAAAACATCCAAAGTGGGGCACTTGGGTGCCTCAGTCAGTTAAGCCTCCCACTCTTGATTTCCACTGAGGTCATGATCTCAGGGTCATAAGATCCAGCCCTGTGCTGAGCTCCGCATTCAGTGGGAAGCCTGGTTGAGATTCTCTCTCCTTTTGCCCGTCCCCACCGGTTGCACGCTGGCATACGCTCTCTCTCTCTCAAATAAATAAATCTTTGGGGCGCCTGGGTGGCTCAGTTGGGCTAAGCCTCTGCCTTCGGCTCAGGTCAGGATCTCAGCATCCTAAGATCGAGCCCCGAATCATGCTCTCTGCTCAGCAGGGAGCCTGCTCTCCTGGCCCCCGCCTGCATCTCTGCCTACTCCTGATTTCTGTCTGTCAAACAAATAAATAAAATATTTAAAAAGATGAAAATAAATTTAAAAAAAAATAAAAAATAAAAAATCCAAAGGAAAACTGGCATAACACATGGGATTAGTCAACTTTACTGAATACCAAACAACCCTAAAATCTTAGTAACTTACAAAATGTTTATTGATCTCTCCCTTGGGTTAGGTGTTATGTGGGGGCTGTGGGTTAGTTGTGAGTCTACTTGGTCTCATTCCAGGACCCAGACTGAAGGAGAAGTCCCTGTACAGAGCAGGCGGTTCTCATGGCAGAGAGCAGAAGCACCAAAGAGACAGAGCCAAATCATGCCACTGCACTGAAAATTTCTACTTTCAACAAGACAGAGGTCACATTCACTAATGTCTCCTAGGGAAAAAACAAACCACATGACCAAATAAGGTCACCAAGCTCTTGGGTTTGCCCAGAACTAACAGGGTTCCCAGGATTTGGACTTTCAGTTTCAAAACCGGAAAATCCCAAGCATACCATCCTAAATGACCAAAGTCCAAAGTCAACGGGACAAGGAAATTTACTCCACAGAAGGAAGTTGGGTAATACTTTCAAACAAAAATACAATCTATCCATTCACTTGAATCATTCGCTCCACAGACAAAACGAAAACCAAAGAAATCTAAATTAGAACAATGAGATACCCTTTTTTGTTGTTTTTTGGTTTTCTCTCAGGTTAGTAAAGTTTAAAAAGAATAATATTCAGCAGGGAAATTAAAAAAAAAAAACAGGCCTTCTTATACACTGTTGATTTGTATATAAATTGGTGCAGATCCATAGCCCTTATCAGAGAATTCTTGGAAACAATATGGAAGTTGAAATCTGAAGTTTTTCAGATTATGCAAAGGTAATACAGAACACTTGCCATGTATTAGAAAACAGCCCAAAAGCAAACACATTCCAAATGGAATAAAGACTAGAAATAGTCATGGCTTTATGAAGATTTTTCAGTTTTTAAAACTTTTTTTTTTTAAAGATTTTATTTATTTATTTGACAGAGAGAGACATAGTGAGAGAGGGAACACAAGCAGGGGGAGTAGGAGAGGGAGAAGCAGGTCTCCCGCCGAGCAGGGAGCCCAACGTGGGGTTCGATCCCGGGAGCCTGGGATCATGACCTGAGCCCAAGGCAGACGATTAAGTACTGCGCCAGCCAGGTGCCCCTCACTTTTCAAAACTTTTGAAAAAAGACTATAAATAGCCACAAACTTATGAACAATTTAAAGTTTTCAGAACTTACATTTTACATTTTACATACATAAATTTTACATTTATAGGTAAGAGATCATGAATCTAGAAACCTTGGGTAGTATGCATTATATGTCAAAAAGCCTGAAAAGCACACCTACCTGTGAAATCAGAAATTCTGCGCGTAGGCATTTATGTCTAAAAAAAAATAAATTTTAAAGATTCCCATCACAGTGTTGTTTATAATATCAATACATTGGAAATTATTTCCCATTATTGTACAGATTTTGTGGAGCCTTAGGAGTATAAAACACAGGGGTGCCTGGGTGGCTCAGTTGATTGGGCATCTGCCTTCAGTTCAGGTCATGATCCCAGGGTGCTGGGATGGAGCCCCTCATCGGGTTCTTTGCTCAGTGGAGAGCCTGCTTCTCCCGTTCCCCCTGGTCCTGCTGTCTCTCTCTCTCTCAAATGAATGAATACGATTTTTTTAAAAATTAAAACAAACAAAAAGATTAAAATATATAGAAATGTCCACAGCACTGTTTTAAAAATTAGATTAAAAACTGACATGACTATAAGATTCAATTTAAAGGTCAAAAATAAGCAAAAATAATCTCTACTAATCTCTCTTTAAAAATTAGATTAAAAACTGACATGACTATAAGATTCCATTTATTTAAAGGTCAAAAATTAGCAAACGTAATCTCTGGAGTTAATCGTTAGTACATGTCAAAGCGTTTGGAGAACATTAATTAAGGAAGCACTTTCCTGATTGCTGAAAAACCACTCAGTTATGCTCATCTGTCCCTGCTAGTAGGTTATGCAGTGCATTATGCAAAAACAAAACAAAAAAGTAAAAAAATAAAATAATAAGTAAAAAAAAAAAAGGCAAAAGTAACCTGCGGTCTTAGAAGACAGGATAGCAGTTACCTTGGTGGTTTCGGGTGGGGAAAGACTAGAAAGGGACATGGGGGGGGTTCTGTTTCTTGGTCTGGGGGCTGGTTACACAGTACGATCACTTTATCAAGTGGGACACTTATGATCTGTGCACTTGCCTGCTTGTACGTAAAAAGTTTAAAAAGAAAGTATGTATGTGCTAATGCCTTTTTAAAAATAATTAACATGTACATTAAAATGTCAACATTAATAATAGTTACTTTTAGTGCTGGGAAATGGAGGACTTTTATTTTCTTCGTGCCATTCTATATTGTCGGTATAACTGTCAATATAGACCATATTGTCTGACCAAAACATAATTTGTACTGTAAAAGGTACAATGAAAATGGTATCCTTATACACTGTTTTTCAAATGTATCAACAACCATGAGAACATTTCACGTGTTCATAATGACTGATCCAGCAACTCTACTTCCGAACTCTATCCTCAAGAAATTACCCCCCATACAGGAAAGAACTGCAATTTAACCCAGTGCCTCCTAAGAGGGGGAAGTTATTCTCTTTCATACCGTGCTCATAAGGAGAAAAAGTGCCTGCATCGATGTTAATATAAGGGTCAATTTTGATGGCAGTAACTCGGAGTCCACATGACTTTAGAATCGTCCCAATGCTGCTTGCAATGATCCCTTTACCAATGCCTGAGATGACCCCTCCAGTGACCAGGATGTACTTCATTGGTGGAGGAGGTGGCTGAGTGCGAGCACCCAGAAATAATCTGAAAGGTAACAAAATTAAGAGTCAGGGAAGAGAATCATATTCTCAAACCAGTATAGCAGGAGTCTGTTAAACCAGAATTTCAAAAGCACACGGCATTTTTCCATATAAAGTAAACTTTTGAAACAAAGTCTTCCCTTCCAGGTTTTCCATTTTTGGCTATATGCAGAAAGCGATGGATACTTTCTGCAAGCGAAGTCGCCCGTATTTTCCATTTACCCCAACTCTATTGTGTGACAAACTTCATTATGAGAAACCCAATTTTTCTGGGAATCAGAAACATGGTAAAATTTTTAAGAGAAAACAATCCGGAATCAGACTGATCTGAACAAGCTGTACCTGGGCAAGTTACTAATCCTTCTGTTTCTTCATCTGTGAAACGGAATAAAAAATACTAGTCCCTTGGAGTATTACTCAGCACTAAAAAGAAATGAGCTCTCAAACCATGAAAAGACATGGGGGTAACTGCAGTACACATTACTAAGTGAAAGAAGCCAACCGGAGACGCCTTCGTAGATACTGTAGGACTCCAACTACTTGACATTCTGGAAAAGGCAAACTATGGAGATAACAAAAGGATCAGTGGGTCCCTGGGGTTGGGGGAGAGGGAAGGATGAATATGTAGAGCACAGAGGATTTTTAGGGCAGCGAAACTATTCTGTATGATATTATAACGGTGGATACAAGTCATTATGCATTTGTCTAGAGCCACAGAATGAACGAGGCCAAGAGCAAACTCCAATGTCAACGTGTAATGGAGCTTGAAGGATAATGCTGTATCAGTGTAGGTTCCTCCGTTTTAACAAACGAACCCCTCTGGTTCCAGATGTTGGTAGTGGGGAAGGCTGTGCTTGTAGGGGCAGGGAGTGCATGAGAACTCGGTGCTTCCTGCTCATTTTTGCTGTGAATCTAAAATTGCTCCAAAAAATAAAGACTTCTTTAAAAAAAATCGGTCTTCATATATGCCAACATTATAAAAATCTCATAGGTGGGTGTGAAGATTAAATGAACTAAGGAATAGATTGATTTTGCAGTTTCCTCTCCTTTCAAATCAAACGATCAGAACTTGAAGGTGCGTAAGGTTATCTCACTGCAGCTCTCTGAGTTCAATTTAAACTAGTCGACCACGGTCAAGGCAAGTGAACTGAAACCATCCAAAATACACAAGTCCCATCCCAGATGGCTTCCCTCAGTCCCTGGACCTGCCTTTCTATACACTCCAGATGATCCCATTCAAGGCCATTGTTCCTCTTCTCTAGCCACCTGTCATTTTGCTCACTCCAGCTAGATTTAGCCCAAAAGATTAACCATGGATCCAAACCCAGAATGCTCCTCCTATAGATCCAAAATCTATCTGAATATTCACGTCTTTCCAGCCCTACTGGCCCAGGTAGTCATTATAGGAGTAATTTTCTTTTTCTTTCTTTCTTTCTTTCTTTCTTTCTTTCTTTCAGATGTTATTTCTTTGACAGAAAGACAGCGAGAGAGGGAATACAAGCGGGGGAGTGGGAGAGGGAGAAGCAGGCTTCCCACTGAGTAGGGAGCCTGATGTGGGGCTCAATCCCAGGACCCTGGGATCATGACCTGAGCCGAAGGCAGACATTCAATGACTAAGCCACCCAGCCACCCTTACAGGCAGCTCCCCCTTACCCACTCCCCCTGCTGCTTTCTTTCTATGTTAGTAAGTATCCCTCAACTCAAGTCAGACAGCCTGGGTGCAAATGCTGATTCTGTTATTTACAGCTATGACCCTGGACAACTTCTTCAACTTTTCTAAACCTCAGATTTCTCTACCTATGCAGTACACAGAGACCATAACAGTGCCTGCCTGATAGAGGCGAGCGGGCATTTACAAAGTGAGTACCCAAGTGCTTAATGAAAGCTGTTACCGTTTTTCAATCAGCTCACAAATGTTTATTATAGGTCAATTATGCTTAACATGTTCCCAGGTCCTGGGGACATGGGGGTAGACAAAAAGTCAAGGTCCCTGCCCTCTTGGACTTCACTTTCCCTGTGAGAGTAAGAGGCAATTTTTAGTCAGGATCTGTTTTGTTAGTTGAGATGAAAGAATGACAACTAGAGGTCATATCGCCCCCAGGCATAGCTGGACTGACCAAGGAACCTGTAGGAATGCAACTCTACTCACTTACAAATAAAGATATATTTACCACAACACCTGGGTGGCTCAGCTGGTTAAGCATCCACCTTCAGCTCAGGTCATGATCCCGGGGTCCCACAATCAAGCCCCACATCGGGCTCTCTCAGCAGAGAGCCTACTTCTCCCCCTGCCCCTCTCCTGCTCATGCTTTTTCTTTCTCTCTCTCTCTCAAACAAATAAATAAAATCTTTAAAAAAAAATTTTAAGATATAATTACCAGATGTACCTAATGAAATCTCCAACATAAAGGACAAAGATATTTTTCAGATTCCCAGTCTCTTGAGATGGAAAAACCTCCAGGGGACCAGACAAAGCTGCAGGAGAGCACCTGTTAGCTCGCATGGTCTCACGTGCCTCCAGTTAATGGTGTCCACCTTCTCAGGAGACCCTGCCCCAAATCTTGCCCTTAAAAAACCCTTACTTGCAAGCCACTGGGGAGTTTGGGACTTCAGAGCATTCCCTCCCTGCTCTCATAGGTAGCACCATACCAATACATAGCCTATCTTCCTTCACTGCAGAAACTCAGTGTCAGTTTTTATTGGCTTACTGAGCACCAGGTGGGCAAACTCTTGTTTGGTTCAGTTACAAAATGAGCACTGCTGTCATTGTACCCTATACTGGCACTGTCACCCTATTAAAATGACTTTCTATTTGTAAAAATTAGCAAAATCGAAAAGTGTCATTGAAAACTAGAGTGCATGCATGTGAAGTCACATTATGTAGTTGTAAAAAGCCTAAGAATTTTTCATAAAAAATTCCCTTATACAGAAGGATATAAAATTGAATATAATATTATCTCAACTATGTTTTTTTTTTAAAGATTTTATTTGTTTATTTATTTGACAAAGATCACAAGTAGGCAGAGCAGCAGACAGAGAGAGAGGAGGAAGCAGGCTCCCTGTTGAGCAGAGAGCCTGATGCGGGGCTCGATCCCAGGACCCTGGAATCATGACCTGAGCCGAAGGCAGAGGCCTTAACCCACTGAGCCACCCAGGCGCCCCTCAACTATGTTTTTAAATTAAGACTAACCAAAAGTACATCTAAAAGCTAAATTTTAATACTTGGGTGGTTGGGGTGTAGGCAGTGACTAGTTTTCTATCTTTTCAAAAATCACAAGATGCCTTGGGGCGCCTGGGTGGCTCAGTGGGTTAACAGAAGAGAGTCTCTTCTGTCTGCTGTCCAATAAAAACATTACAGCAACTGCCTGTGTAATTTTAAATTTTCTAGTAGCCATATTTAAAAAGTAAAGAGAAACTGTAAGTTAATTTTAATAACATCTTATTCAACCCAATGTATCCAAAATACTATCATTTTAACACACAAACCATGTAAGAATTCGCTAGTGAGGTATTTTATGTCCCCCCTTTCTGGGGCTCTAGGTCTTCAAAACTCAGTGTGTCTATTTCAGCACATCTCAATTCAGACTCAGCACATTTCCAATAGTCAAGAGCCACACGTGGCCAGTGGCTACCACACTGGACAGCTCAGGCCCAAGGGGAACTGAAAACACCAGGAGCACCAAGAAACACCTTCTCAAATGACGACCATTTAAAAAGTAGTATTAGTCAAAAACAGGAGTACTTACTGAATGATCCCATTTTATTAAGTTCGAAAGCAGGCAAAATTAAGCAATGCTAGAAAGCAGGCAGGTTGGGGAGAGGGGTTGTGGACTGGCTGGAATGGGCAGGAGGGAACTTCCCGGGACGATGGAAATGAAATGGTGTACGTCCACGCGGTGGTAGTGGTTCCACGGGTGTATAATTCGTCAAATCCCTGATCTGCACCCTTAAAATGGGGGCATTTTGTTGTATGTAAATTATACATCCAATCCTTAAAAACTGTTGCCAAACGAAAGCTATCTTGTAGCAGCAGCGTACTCAGCCCCAGGGCGCCCTAAACAGCTATTCTGGGGGAAATGCTAGGGTCGTTGTTTAGCGAGTGCACTGCGCGGGGGAGGGGACAGAAAGGCCATTTCACTCCGCGCGGGGCTTCACTTCCGCCAACGCCATCTCGGGGCTCTCGGGGCTCTCCGGGCTCCCGAGGCCAGGGAGAAATGGGGCCCGGGGTGCAGCCGACCCTTGCGCCCCCTTCCGAGGCCCAGTGCGGGGAGAAGCGCACCCCGGGGACGCGACGCTCCGGAGCCGCGATCGTGGGCCGCGGCAGGGCGGGTTCCGACGGCACTGGGCGCCGGCAGGGCAGCCCCGGCCCCCGCCCGTCTGCAGTCCGCCGTCCGCCGGCGGCTGGCGTGCGCCGGGTGCGGGGACGCGCCGCTTGCCCGCCCCTCTCCGACTCGGCGCGGGCGCCATCGGCGAGGGGACAAAGGCGCCCGGCCCCCACGTGCGCGCCTGGACTAGGGGCGCGGAGGCCCAGGAGACGCGGGGTGGCCCCAACGCGGAGGCCCTGAGGGTCCGGGGAAGGTCCGGGCGGGAGGTTACCTGCGCGGTGGTGGTGGCGCCGGGAGAGTGGCCGGTGGGGACAGCGCGCTCCGCCCCGCGGCGGGCCCGCGCTCACCTGTAGGGCTGGGGAAGGGGCCGCCGCTAGGGGTGTCCCTTGTCGCCACCGGGTCCTTCCCGCCGCCCGCGCGGGCCTCGGGGTACGCGGCGCCCTCCTCGCCCACCTTTCCCTCTCCTGCTGCTGCGGGCCCCGCTGACTCACGCTGGTGAGCTTGGGGTTTGCACCCGCGTTTGTGCAATGCTCCAAAACAAGCACCTAAAAAGTGACTCCTCAGACAGACAGCTTCCCGCCACCCTCCGCCCTGGATGCACTTGGCCCCAGGCCTCGCTCAGCCCGGGGACTGCTCCTCCCCTCCGTGGCTCACTTAGAAGAGGCACTTCGGAGGCGCGGATGAACGCCACGTTCCCGGCGAGCCCCTGCCATTTGGCAAGGCAAGATCCTTACTCGGGTCCTCCCGTCCAGTTCTCTCCACTGTAAAGAGCTTCACACCGCCCACAAACGTTTGTGGATCCCTTACTGCGCTCCAGGAACTATAGAAAAGCTAAAAGGACGCAAATAGAACTCCATTCCTGCCTTTAAGGGGCTCACGGCCTGAAGGCAGGTCTACACGTCTCCTTAAATCAGTAAAGTTCCCTGGGGCACCTGGTTCCAGGGTTCCCTGTCTCAGCTGGTGGAAACACGCTACTCTTGCTCTCTGGGGTGGTAAATTCAAGCCCCATGTTGGGTGTAGAGGTTACTTAAAAATAAAATTTTAGGGGCGCCTGGGTGGCGCAGTGGGTTAAGCCTCGGCCTTCAGCTCAGGTCATGGTCTCAGCGTCTGGGGATGGATCCCCGCTTTGAGCTCTCTGCTCAGCGGAGAGCTCTATTCCTTCTCTGTCTCTGCCTGCCTCTCTGCCTACTTGTGATCTCTCTGTGTAAAATGAAAAAATAAAATCTTAAAAATAAAATAAAATTTTAAAAGAAAAAATTAGTAAAGTTGGTCAAACATTACTAGTGTAACAAAAACAAACAAACGTGGGGTGGGGGGAGGTTAATAAGGGCTTCACCCACTGACTTTTTAAGAGTACTTAGAGGATGGCTGGTGCTGGGAGAGGACATAGGTTATTTAGCGGAAGGGAAGAACATACACAAACCACCGAACGAGAAAGGCTCTAACTGGAAAACAGAAGGGTTTGGAGTTGAGATGGAAGTTAGGAAAGTGGTGGAAATTTTGAATAACCAGTCTGAGTTACTAGAGTACCAACTTACAAAAGTGTCATTGAAGACCTAGGGGAGTTTAGAAACCATAGTGTGTAATGATGCCCAGCTATGATTTCATGAGCTATCTATAGGTAGATATATAAATATGGATATTTATGATAAAAGCAGTCTGTGGACTGAGTAGAGGGAGGTGACTGAGGCAGTTGAGGGCCTGAGAGAATGTGAGATTGTGGTACTCCACTGGGAGTCTAGTCCACACAAGGAAGGATGGAGAGCAGTGTAGAGCTGATAGGCTAGGAAGAAAAGAGACAGAACTAAAGACAAAGGCCTATGGGAATAAAGGAGCTGGCATGCTGTCACCAGCTGTGGTGTTGGCACTGGAGACTTCAAAGGGGGAATCATTCCAGGAGATGATTCAGTTTAGGGTCTGACAGCTGAAACAGAGTCAAATGAGCGGGTCAATCACCACCAGGCCAACGTGTGGGGACACTGAGGTCCCTGGAACTTGGAGGAGTCCAAGGAACCAAATCTTCAGTGAATGTGGAGGAGTGACCCCCGAAAGCTAATAGAAGACAGCAACAAGGATGGGTGGGGAGGGTTGTATGGCAAAAATTCAATGAATTTCAAAGCAAAGGGGAGTTTCTCCCCACCAAGGATGACACAGGAGTGTCATGAAAGAAGCAGGAAGGAACTAGGGATGGTGATGTCAACTTCAGGGAAAATACACAGAGGCTCCACCCAGCAGGAAGTATATGGAAGCCCCAGTCTTCATGAAGGCCAATAAGTAAATTTTTTGAAAAGGAGGAAACACTTTTGGGGCACCTGGGTGGCTCAGTCGGTTAAGCGTCTGCCTTCGGCTTATTCTATTCCTCTTTGTGGCTAACAGGTGAAAGATATTTTGTGACTACAAAGGGATTATTATGATGACTATTGTATTATTAATACAAAATGGAGAAAATATGAAGAGAAAAACAAACTTGATAACAGGATTCAGATGGACTGATTTGGGTGGGACAAGAATATTGTCATGAATAAATAAATGTTTATTCATGGCCCAAAAGCAGCATAGCAACAAGGATTGAAAAAAGAAAGAGGAGAATACAAAGTCTGTCATTAAGTTGATTGCTCATACAATCTCTTATTTTGAAGACTTCTACCTTTCCCTGGGGAACAGAGCCTTTCTTGTGGTTTTGGGTACACCTGGAGATAAGGCAAAAGTAGAGCGGAAAGGGCTGGGCCCTACCTCTGCACTGTATTTCTGCAGGTGAAGAAACTTGAAGGGCAGAAAGGACAGATAACAGGTCAAGGTTTTTCATCTATTAGATGGTGACGTTAGAACCTTCATTCCTCTAGGCCTCTGATTGAAATTCTGGGCTCAGTCCAGCCATACCTGAAACAAATACCCCTTTTCAGTAGAGTGTTGACTACTTTCATGTTCTTACTGACATAAATCCCAAAAAACACTGGTCCTAAGATGTCTCCTGACTTTCAAAACTAAATCAATACCCAGACTCTAAAAACAGGTTGAAATGTCATTGATGCCACTGAATTGTACACTTAAAAATAGTTAAAATAGAGGGGCACCTGGGTGGCTCAGTCGGTTAAGCGTCCAACTCTTAGTTCACCTCAGGTCCTGATCTCAGGTTCAGAAATTCAAACCCCGCGCTGGGGTCCACACTCAGCGTGGAGCCTACTTAAAAAAAAAAAAAAAAAGTTAAAAGAGCAGATTTTATGTTAAATATATTTTACTACCATTTAAAAAATTAATAGTATAATATAAAAAATGTTGAATTCTACACTTTAAATATGTTAATTATATGGTATTTGAATCATAACTCAATAAAGTTGTTTGACCCTAGGGTGGCTGGATGGCTCAGTCAGTTAAGCCTCTGTCTTCAGCCTCGGTCATGATCCTGGGGTCCTGAGATAAGTTTCGAGTTGGGCACCCTGCTCAGCGGGGAGTCTGCTTCTCCCTCTCCCTCTGCCCTGCTCGTGCTCTCTCTCTCAAATAAATAAATAAAATCTTTTTTTAAAAAGTTGTTTGGTCTTAGTAAGCCAAACTCCTGAACCTGAACTGTGAATATACCTCAGGATGGAAAACTGGAGAGCAGGGAAATCAGAATCAGAATCTGTCATAATCTGTCCCCACATACTCCCCCAGGACACTGGAAATAGGTGGGAGGAGGAGGAATAACGGGTGTCTTTCGCCAACAGATTGCTCAAGACTGTGCTTATGAAATCTGTTCATGCACTCCCTGCTCTAGAGGGGTAGCTGTTCACTCGACCAGTTTGTTTTCTTTTTTTTCATTTTCATGTTATTATGGAAAAAGTTAAAGGTATAGAGCAGCATACATAAAGGTATAAACACCAGCTTGCACACCTGTCAAACCATGACCAAGCTTGTTTCTTCTCTATCCCTACCCATTTTCTACTCCGCTTCCTGTATTAATTTGAGGCAAATGACAGACATCCTATCATTTCTCTGGGAAATATCTCAGTACAACTGTCTAAAAGAAAAGAACTCCTTTAAGTACACACAATACCATCGCCACAATTTAAAAATTAACCATCCCAACGTCTATGAACACGTACATGGATAAACAAAAGGCAGTGTATACAGGCAACAGAATATCATTCAGCCTTTTTTAAACGTAGCCTTTTAAATCAGAATTTTAGGAAAATTCTGACACATGCTACAACGTAGATAAACATCAAGGACATCTGCTAAGTGAAATAAGCCAGTCAGGAAAGCACAAGTATGGTAGGATTCCACTTATATGAGGTTCCTGGAGTAGTCACACTCAGAGACATAAAGTAAAATGGGGAGTCCCAGGGGCTGGTGGGAGGAGAGAATGGGGAGTTGTTTAATGGGTACAGTTTCAGTTTTGCAACTTCAAGAGTTCTGGAGATTGGTTACCACAATATGAATGTACTTAACACTACTGAACTGTACACTTAAAAATGGTTGTGATGTTAAATTTCATGGATGTGCTACCACAATTACAATTTTAATTTAATAATTTCTTAATTTCATGAACTATCCTGCACTGAAATTTCCAGTTCTTATAAACGTCGTGCTTTCCCCCTCAATGTTTGTTTGAATTAGGATCCAAATAAAATCCACAGGTTGCCATGGATTATGGCTCTTAAATCATTTCTAATCTATAGGTTCCCCTTCCCCTATCTTCCTTGCAATTTATTTGAAGAAACAAGGTCATTTGTCCTGTGGTTTCTCACAGCTTAGATTCTGCTACCCTCATCCCGTGGTGTCCTTTAACACTTTCCTTAGTCCTCTGTACTCCTTGTAAATTAGTTGTTGGACCTAGAGACCCTGGGCCAATTTTGACTGGGACTCAGAAAAGGGCTAAAGACGTCCTTTTCTGCTGCGACGGCCCAGCTGGACCTGAAAAGCCGAAGCTAAATCGGCAGCCAAGCTGCTTAGAGTGACAGAGACGCCGTTTACACGTCTGGGCCAGTCACCGGAGGAAAAAGGACCGGGCGGGACTACGCTGGGAAAACCCATTGTCTACTTTCCACGAACGTCATAAAGTCACTGAACTAAATGGCCAACGGGGCGGGGCCTCTTGCGGAAATGACGTACACGCGGCTGGCGCAGAGCGGCCATAGAGACGGGGAGACGGATAGAGAGGCTGCTCCAGGGTCGCACTTCCGGCCATCTCCCTGGGAGACGCGCATTGTGAAGTCGGGAGCCGGCGGTGCCAGTTAGGGTCTCCGGTGACCGGGACCGCAGTGGCGGCCCCGCGGGCGGGATGTTCCGGGGTTTGAGCAGTTGGTTTGGCTTGGAGCAGCCGGCGGCGGGTGGCCGGGAATCTGAGGGAGACGCTCCACCCCAGCAGTGCTCTGAAGTGGTGTCCGAGTCTGCGGACGGGGAGCCGCGTCAAGCGGGGAACCAGGAACTCCTTCACCAGGCGAAAGGCCTCGGCAGTGAGTCTCCTCCGGCCCTGGGGACCAGAGAGAAAGTGTGGCGGGGGAAGGCGGGGGACGGTGCCCGCTCCCTTTTCTTGACGCCCGAGTGCGCGGACCCGACTGGTTGGGGGGTGTGGGTTGGGTGGAAGGGGAGGAAGTTTGTCACTCGGACGTCTTGGGACGGGAGAGGTTGGTAAGGATCTGGGCAAGGCTGAAGCTTCATCTAGCAGTCAAATCCTGTGCCTGAAGTTCCTGGTGACAGGTCAGTCTTGAGGTGTGTCAACATTGGGAGCCAGGGCCTCCGTAAAACGGTGTGTCTCGACGTCTTTAGGTTTGACAAGGAATGTTTTTTGTTGAGTTCTCCAGCTTTCACCTCCACGCCCCCACCAGGATGGGGGACGTTGAAGAGCGTAAGTTGGTTGGGAAAGTGCCCTTTTGTGCCCTTAGGGCACAGTGAGTTGTCTGAAGTAAATCGTGGGAAGAGTTAGGGAAGGCCTCCCTCTCAGGCTGGTCTCCTTTGTCGGTGCAGTGGGAAATTTTTTTTTTTTTTAAGACAGGAAAGTAGCTGACCATTTTTGTCTGTGATGCAGGTTTTGCTACTAGATGTTTGATATCTCATTTAATCTGTTAAACCTCCCAGTGAGTTGGGAGAACAAGCCCAGAGTTACTGGCTCAAAGTTATACTGATAGTAAGTGGTAGACGTGCAGTTTGAACCTAGGTCTGTCTAATTTGAAAGCCCATACTCTCTGTGAGCCACAGTCTAATTAGGGAGGAGAGTAAAAGTGGTAGGCTTGAAGAAGAAACACATAGCTCTGGTAATTCTGATTCTGGAGACCTTGGCGGGCTTAAATAATCAAAACGTCTTTGAGAAGGTGGGGCCTAAAGCAGATGGCACAACAAGTGACAGAACTGCAGTAAAGGTAGACACTAAATTAAGCAGCCTTTTTTTTTTTTAAGATTTTATTTATTGGTGCGCCTGGGTGGCTCAGTGGGTTAAGCCGCTGCCTTCGGCTCAGGTCATGATCTCAGGGTCCTGGGATCGAGTTCCGCATCGGGCTCTCTGCTCAGCAGGGAGCCTGCTTCTCTCTCTCTCTCTCTCTCTCTCTCTCTCTGCCTGCCTCTCCATCTACTTGTGATCTCTCTCTGTCAAATAAATAAATAAAATCTTTAAAAAAAATTTAAAAGAAAGGCTCTAACATTCAAGAAGTTTGGGGAAAGGGCAGGGAAAACAGACATAATCCCAAGACATGGCAGTACAGAATCTTGGCTCAAGGTCCCCAAACTCCAGAAGAGAAATAAAACTAAGTGCTGTGCAACAAAATCTCTAAAGAGGGAACAACTGTTTGCTGTCCCTTTGTGTAGAGAATTGAGAAGAAATGAGCTTGCAATACTCAAAGGTATGTGAGATAAATTGGACTCGAGCAGAAAGGCTATGTTAGGTAGTTGAGAGGAAAAGCAGGGTATGGGCGTTTACTCCATTTCATAGAACATAGAGAACCATTTTTGTCGATCTTCAGGGGCCTATCAAAAGTCACTTTTTTTTTTTTTTAAAGTAACCTCTATGCCCAATGTGGGGCTTGAACTCACAACCCTGAGATCAAGAGTCACATGCTCTAATGACTGAGCCATCGGGCTCCCCAGAAATCAATTCTTAAAACAGCAAGGACTTTATTGTCAATTTGAAACCTCACATTTGTATTTACTTCTTTTTTTTTTAAGATTTTATTATTTATATATTTGCCAGAGAGAGAGAGAGAGAGTGCACATAAGCAAGGGGAACAGCAGGTGGAGGGAGAAGCAGACTCCTTGCTGAGCAAGGAGCCTGTTGTAGGACTGGATCCCAGGATGCTGGGATCATGACCTGAGCTGAAGGAAGACGCTCAACGCCTAAGCCACCTAGGCATCCCTGTATTTACATTTTTTTTTAAAGATTTTATTTATTTGAGAAACAGCATGAGCAGGGGGAGGGAGAGGGGGAGAGAGAAGCAGACTCTCGGGTGAGCAGGGATCCTGTCTCACGGCTCTATCCCAGGACCCTGGGATCATGACCTGAGCCAAAGGCAGACGCTTAACTGACTAAGCCACTCAGGTGCCCCTAAAATAAATGTATTTTTGATATGGGTGTCTACTTTGGAGTCTAATGCTCCCATCCCGTGCTTTCTTTACCAGACTCTTGGTGTTTGGGTTAGATGGAGGTATGCCCTCGCTTCCTTGCCCACAAACAAATTGTGAATGTAAAGTTTCCAAATAAGTGAGAGCTCTTCTGGTTCTGAAATTTATGTGATTTTAAAAAGATGTAAAGGTTCTAGTTTATACATAAATCTTCAGAAAGATAAGAGAGATGATCAGATATTTTTCTACATACTGATCCTAAGCGGTAGGTTATCTTTATTTTTTTTAATTTTATTGTTTTTTTAAGATTTTATATATGTATTTGACACAGAGAGAAAAAACACAAGCAGCGGGGAGGGGCAGAGGGAGAGGGAGAAGCCAGCTCCCGTCTGAGCAGGGAGCCCGATGCGGGGCTTGATCCCAGGACCCCAGGATCAGGACCTGAGTGGAAGGCAGACGCTTCACTGACTGAGCCACCCAGGCACCCTCTATGTTATCTAAAAAGACTCCTCTCTCCCTTTTTTTTTTTTTTTTTAAAGATTGTATTCATTTATTTGAGAGACACAGAGAACAAGCGGTGGGGAGGGGCAGAGGGAGAGAGAGAGAGAAGCAGACTCCCTGCTGAGCATTCTGTCCAGTTGGGTGGGGGAGCTTGATCCCAGGACCTCCAGGAGATCGTGACCTGTGCCAAAAGCAGAAGCTTAACCTACTGAGCCACCCAGGTGCCCCGAAAAGACTCCCCTCTTAAAAACTGAAATTATGTGTGTCTGAGCCTGACTCCCACTACATAGATTGGTTTCTTTAGCCTTTTAAAATCTACATGGACTCTCCTGGGAGCCCAGTTTGTTTTGTAAACACTTGTTGAGTGCTTGCCTTCAAGGTTGGATCCTAAATATTTCTGGTTCCTGGTGATCTATTTGTAAATTTAGGCAACTCACCAGTTACAAATGGTGGACACCCAGGCCTAGATTCCACTCCCCCACCCAAAACCAAACCTTCCTATTCTTGGTCCTCTCTTCTGATAAACTCTAGCCTCCTAGGATTACCTGCTTCAGAAGGAGGGCAGTTTAGAAGGGAACTCACTGAAGAGCTCCTCCCTACCTCTCTAAAGGGAGGCCTCATGTCCCAAAGTAACTTCTTATTCAGCACAAATTGGTTGCTTGGTTTTTGTTAAAGTCGACCAAATTGAAGCTTTATCTATGCTCTTCTTTTGAAAAAAACAAACCAACCAACCCATACCTCTGAGAGTGTTAAATACATGAGTCATTTGCACAGTTTAAATATGTGGAAGGATGGCCAAAAATGAGCTTTGGCTTTTTCAAAACTGTCCCGAAGACCAGTCCATGCCCAAAAATGGAGGAAGGGCTACATCCTCTTCTCCTTTGAAAAGTACTCTTAGTATGTGCAGTGGAACTATTAATTAGGCCATCCTCCTTCTGTAAGGAAAGTGCATTTCAAATTCTAGGTGTCTAACTTGCTTAGTTTGCAACTAAGAAGGCCCCAAAAGTTAGTGTGTATGTAGGAAAATACATGTGTGCTTCAGTACAGAAGAATATATGTGTTCTTCAATACAGGAGTAACATAACTAATTCAGTTCTGATGACAAATCCAGGTTTACCATGGGGGAAGGTAGTACAAATGGTCAGGAGCTTGGTTCCCAAAATTGGGGTTGTTTTGGCAGGGAGGATGGGGATAGGCATTGGCTAGGCAGTCAGCAGAGTCTGCCACTATCTTAATGGGCAGATCATTTATCCTTTGTGAGCCTTGGCTTACCTATCTGTAAACTGGGGAGATTATACCTATTCTTTCCAGGATGATTGTGAGATTAAAATTACTATTTTCATTGTTAACAATTTGCTCCCTCCTTCCATAAGGTTTTGTGGTCATACTCACCGAGAGCCATTTTACTTAGTCTTCCTTTTCTTCTTTGGTTGCTGCTTTAGTTCAGACCTCCTCTTTGTGCCTATGTTCCTGAAGTGGACATTGTACTCCTGTTACTTCCTGTTAACTCTTATCTTCGTCTCAATTTTTTCTAACCAGTTAATGAAAACTGTCTTTAACTTGGTGTCACCCAATATATTAATTTGCAAAATTAATAAACCACTTCTTCTCTTTATGAGCTTCTTACTTGAAAATCTCCTATCACGCTTTCCCATACCCCACTCCCTCTAACTTCGGAATCTAGCCCACTCTCTAATTACTCTTGGGAGACCTTCTCCCTCCCTCCTCTGAGTGCCTCTGTTCAATGATTATTCTTGGTCCTCTTGTCTTTGAGCCTTTTATTGGCTTATTTGTTTAGAAATAAGGACATTCCTTGAGGACAAGAACTATACTTCCTCCAGTGTTCTCTGTGTTCATGTATTCCACTCTTGGGAATCATTAAAATCTAAGGATTGAGATTATTATGCTAAATACCAGTTTTAATTTTTTTAAGTTTATTTATTATTTAAGTAATTTGTACGCCCAATGTGAGACTCACTCATGACCCCGAGATCCACAGTCACACGCTCTTCGAATTAGCCAGGCACCCCTAAAATACCAGTTTTTAAATGGCAGTTCTCCTTAGAATAAAAATGATTCTAATTAAAAATATTTTCCTGAGAAAATCTTAAAAGGAATCCTGCTCTTTTAGAACTTTGGTTTTCTTTGACTATCAGCAAAGAATATTTTTACAAAATAATCTGGCCGTCTACCACGTTCATTGCACCACTTTGTAAATGGACTAATCATAACCAAAGGGAAATGAGGGACCTCCCTAAGACTCAGCACTTATTATGTTGCTCCCCATTCGTCCATCTAGCAAGTACTGTCACTCGTTGGGGATACAGTGGTGAATCAGACAACCTCGATCCCCGCTGCAGTGGGACTTAAGGTGGGCCTTCAGTCTAACTGAGAAGACAGAGTCGCCCAGTAATCAGTATAGTGTCGTGAATAATGTTGTTGGTCTGACAACAAAGATGCTGAGGGAACACATCTCCGGAGCTCTTGCTCTAGTCAGGGAGCCAGGGAACATTGCCTGAAAAGTGCTATGTTAGCAGAAACCCACAGTATACGTAGAGCTAGCCAAATAAAGGAAGGGCAAGGTAAGTGTTTCAAACCAAGGAGTAACGTATCTGAGACGTCCTTGGAGATTCTCAAGAATTTCTTGGGGTCCCGTGAGTGTAGAATAGGAGGGGGAAGAACGGCAAGAATGAAACCAGAGGCAAGTCATAGCCTGTAGTATAGTCACAATGGGTTGTTGACATCACTGACAAGTAAGTGCCACCAGACATAATGGGAGAAAGTAGACTGTTTATGGTAAGGGTGACAGAAAGTGCGAGAGAAAGTCCTTCAGATTGGCAGATAGTTCTGCTGCTCCCAGATAGCAGTACCAGTTGCCTGATTCTCTGGAGGAGATACCAGGCACCAGTGAGGATTTAATCCCATGTTCCGAGCTCCCTTTGCCATTCTTACCGGGGTTTGCCACCTGCTGAGTGCTGTGAGAGTCCACCTGCCTGCCCCTCAGCAGGTGCAAGGAGCCGAGGCAAGACCTCCCTACAGAGAGTGCTTCCCACTAGATGAGGCTGGAAGGCCAGTTGCCCAGGAGCAGCCCCCAGCAAGTCCGCTTCAGAACCTGCCTGAGGTTGCTTCCCGCAGCCTACATTGTATACAGTGTGGACTTCAAAACAGTACTTGCTATGTACAGATCTTTATGTTACAGCTGCGATAGAGCCTTGGTACTTGTCTTTTCAAGTCTTCAGGAAAGTTAATTTTGTGCTTTTGCTTTGTTTTGTAAAGATGAAAGTTTGCGTGTTCCAGTTTCATTTTTATTTATTCATTTATTTTTAAAGATGTTATTTATTTATTTGACACAGAAAAAGCACGAGCAGGGGGAGAAGCAGGTTTCCTGCTGAGTGGGGAACCTGATGCGGGCTCGATCCCAGGACCATGAGATCATGACCTGAAGGCGGACACTTACTGACTGAGCCACCCAGACACCCCTATGTGTTCCAGTTTTAATCTTACTCCGTGTATTTGCTCATTATTATTAGTTAAGAGGGTGATTTATATTTATATTAGGACTTGCCAAGGTTTCTTTTTTTTTTTTTTAAGATTTTATTTATTTATTTGACAGAGATCACAAGCAGGCAGAGAGGCAGGCAGAGAGAGAGGAGGAAGCAGGCTCTCAGCAGAGCAGAGAGCCCGACGCGGGGCTCGATCCCAGGACCCTGAGATCATGACCTGAGCCGAAGGCAGAGGCCTAACCCACTGAGCCACCTAGGCGCCCCCCCCTTTTTTTTTTAAAAGAAGGATTTCTATTTATTAAAAATTCCCCCAGATTTATTACGGGATAGTTTAATCTAGGGAAGGAAGGGCATGTTTTCTTTGAACAAGAGGGAAGGAAAAAATAAAATAGGATATTTGGGGTCTAGAAAAGAAGGAAAGTGCAGGGAGCCTTGATCTTATTTGTGAAGTTGGAAGGGAGATTATCTACTGAGATGAATTAAAATGAGAAGCTGGAGAAAGGCAAGTCTGAAACAGCTTCTGTGGGAGAAGGGGTGAGAGTATGCTAGCGCTCTTTGAAAGGCTGTGTATGGATGGCTCGTCTACCCAGAAAGTGGAGTACTGTCAGTATTTGAAGTCCCACTTAGCAGGAATCATGCCCTATGGTTTAAGATTCCCGTGAGAGCTCTTTAAGGGAACAATCACAAATATAAAAACCATTGTACTTGAATGGAGCATAGACTATCTTTTATTCTTTACAGACTATCTGTTTAGCTTTGCAACTGCTGCTACAAAAAAGATAACTGAATCAGTTGCTGAAACAGCACAAACAATAAAGAAATCAGTGGAAGAAGGAAAGATAGATGACATCATTGATAAGGTACATTTAAACATCTTTCAAAATTCATTAGCAGCTAATTATCCCTTTTTATGAACTTTATTAACCCAAGTAGGATATCATATTCTGATAAAAATATTAATTGTTTTGAGATTCTTGGGTGTTTTTTCCTCCTTTGGTGTAAGAAGTAGCCATGATTTAAATAACCTTGGTTTTAATTTTAATCTAAAATACACTGGTTATCTTGGGTAACACTAAACTTTTTATATTGTGAGTTTAATTTTAAACTGTAACTGTTTCCATATATTTATGTCTTTGCATCATTCGTCTAGGTATTTAAAGTCCTAACCCATTAGGAATTGCACTTTTAAGACTTGAAGTAAGTTTGTTCATTTCCTGCAGTGGTAGGATGCAGGCCCAGGGAATTTCATTTATGTTGATAATTATTTGAGCTAAGGAGGTCATCAATTAAACTTTAGCTAGCTTGTTATTGTAATATTTGTTAGAATGAGATTAGACTTGGCTTTTATTGTTTTTTTGGACTAAAGCAAAAATTCAGTTTTTAACCCAGTTTATCTTTGCATTTGAAAAGGTAATCTATCATAAAAAGAGTTATATACTTAAAATTCAGAAATGTTGAATTTCTGTTTATTGGGGAAAGGGGAAGTACTACTTTTTTAAACCATTTTATTTGAAGAAAATTAATAAACTGTCTCCTGACTTTCCAAATCTTAAATGTAATTCTTATCTAATAATAAAGTTCTCAAAGTAACTTGCCTCTTTATATATTTTTTAACAGACAATTATAGGAGATTTTCAGAAGGAACAGAAAAAATTTGTTGAGGAACAGCATACCAAAAAGTCAGGTATGATACTGGTTTTTTGTACACAACATACTTACCTGCCAGCACTTACTAGTGTACCAGACACCACACTAAAGGCTCTGACAATACAAAAATGTGTAAGTAACAGCCCCATCCTTCAGGCAGCAGAAAGACTAGTTGGGGAGATAAGCTCATAAACCTTTGGGCCTTAAAGGAAGGAAGGATATTGTTCCCTGTGCCTGGGATAGAGGGTGAGACCAGCGGGTGATGGCCCGTCTGAGGAGCTGGCTGTGAAAGAGAGTGAGCTTTCATTTCTCGGTTTAGAACATGTCAAGCACAGTATGTGATGTACACATAATAGGCACTTAGCAAAAGTTTGCTGTCTTCCCATTCTTTTCAGGAGGAAAAAATGAAAGAGCTTTCCAGCAGAGTGATAGAGGGCTAGGAAAAGTCACGCGGTGTTGTGGAAGTTACTCAATACATTTCTTTCTTTCTTTTTTTTAGAGATTTTATTTTTTTATTTGAGAGAGAGAGCAGGAGGAGAGGGAGAGGGACAAGCAGACCCCCCGCTGAGCAGGGAGCCTGATGTGGGAATCGATCCCGGGACCCTGAGATCAGGACCTGAGCCGAAGTCAGACACTTAACCAACTGAGCCACCCAGGCGCCCCTCAATACATTTCTTTACTGACAAGTGCTCATTTAAATGTTTGATAGTTATCGGGTCTCAGAATGTCTACTTTTGCTGTTGGGATATCACTCAAACACAAAACTGGCCTCGTGTCTTTGAATTTGGCAATGGGATAAAATAATTCAGTCAGTTTGTACAGTGCCACAAATTCAAAAAGAGCTAATTAGTCATGTGGTGAATCAGGCATGGTCATGCCTAGGTAAACTCAAAGTGTAAAGCAGATCTTTGGGACAAATAATCTATACAAATTAGCATACCTTCGTGATTCGTGGGAAGCAGTGCAAGTGATCCCGGCTCAGAGACTTGGCGTAGGAGCTGGTTAGAGCCTCTGAGATAGGAACTTTGAGGGAGTAGGGTGAAGATTGGAGGCACTTTCAGTTTTGAGGAGCCCATTAGAGCCCAGGTGAGAGGATCATGTACAGAGGCAGGGAAGGGAATGCAGTGGCATATCAGGAAAATGCCCTTGCTCAGTTGCACCGGTCACATTTTAAGGGCCCAACAGCCACATGGGACCTAGTGGCTTCTCTGTTGGACTGTGCAAACCTAGAACATTTCCATCATTGCAGAAAGTTCTTTCGGTCAGCATTGCTCTAAATTAACTGAATGGGGTTCAGCAGTGGCAGTTGATTCCTGTTTGAAGCATGGAGAATTCCATCTACCAGTAGAGATTGTTAGTCATGTAAAAACCATGAGAGTGTGACCTCAGTGAAAAGTGTGTCAAGTATGAAGAGAGCTGAGCAGAGACCTAGTGTTGAGGGGAAGGAAGGGAGGAACAGGAGAAATTAACAGTTCCTGAGTACCTGCTAAGTGGGGGGTACTTTATATACAATACCTTCTTTAGTAAAAGGAAGGATTAGCAAGGTTAAGTAATTTGCTGAAACTCAGCTGATAAGTGATGAAACAAATCTGTCTTTTTTTTTTTTTTTTTAAGATTATTTATTTATTTATTTACTTGACAGATCACAAGTAGGTCAGAGAGGCAGGCAGAGATGGGGGGAAGCAGGCTCCCCGGTGAGCAGAGATTTCCCCATGGGGGGGCTCTATCCCAGGACCCCGAGATCATGACCCGAGCCGAAGGCAGAGGCTTAACCCACTGAGCCACCCAGGCGCCCCTCCCCCTTCCTTTTTAAAATAAACCATTCCTCAGTTGGACTTTGTCTGATATTTCCTCACCGTTAGATTTAGATTATGCATTCTCGGCCAGAATACTACGTAGATGATGTTGTGTCCCCCTCAGCACATCACATCCGGAGGCCTACAATGGCCCTCTCTTTCTCATTGTTCATGATGACTTGAGTCACCTGGTCAAGGTGTTGCCCAATTTCTCTGTATAATTTAAGTAATTTTTTTTTTTACCAAATGCATACATGCTTTAGTCATACATCACATCTGGGAATTATAATGAATGTTCATGTTTGGAACTTGTTAGTAAATTGCTAAAATGATGATGTGGAAACTCTCATTCTTTCAAACCACAGATTGCATTGTAACCCTCCTAAACTCTTTTTCTCTTTCCTTTGTTATTGAAAACCTTTAGAAGCAGCAGTGCCCCCATGGGTTGATAGTAATGATGAAGAAACAATTCAACAACAAATCCTGGCCTTATCAGCTGTAAGTATCTATGATTCCCTGTATAGAAATACTTTTTTCCTATCATGATTTTATCCTTAGAATGGTTTTCTTCTATACAATTTTTAAAATGTTTTGAGCTGTTAGGACTGTACACATCAACTTTCACTGTTTTTCCCCCCAAGTCTCCCCCCCCACCCCCAGTTTTCACCTGCTTCTCCTTAAGTTCTTTTTTCTTAACAATAAAGTATAATCTATTACACAAAATAATTCTTTAAGTCTTAGGATTATTTTATGTTATTAAGATAATCTTTGAGATATGGTATCATATAAAGTTTCTAGGTAGCATTCTAGTTCATCTGAATGAAAAGATTATAGTCTAAATTTTCTCTTTAACTGTTAAATATATTTAAAACAAGTTGAAAAAAAATATTTTCTGTGCTGGCCCACAAAAATTTCTCTTGAGACTTCAGAGGGAACACAGTGATACCAGTTAACAATTGTACAGCACCTGACAGTTTCAGAAAGAACTTTCTTTCGCGTTATCTGCTTTGAGCTTTACTGCACGTCTGTGAGGTATATAGGGGCTTTTATCGCCATGTACAGGTGTGAGGATGTGACTCCCAAATGTGACCCTCACTACTTAACATGTGTCTCCATAGGCTGTGAGTTCTTAGTAGGCAGAAGCTGACTTTGATCTCTGTTCTCAGCACCCAGCAGCCTGCCTGGCATAGGACTCAGCAAATGGGGCTTTTACCATATCAGTGATTTTCAGGCTTTGTTTTTAATCCACTTTTTTTTCTTTTTTAGCCAAAGTCATAAATGGACCTTTAGTCTAGGAAACAGACAAAGAACTGGCTTTACTTCCCGTCCATTGCCCTCCTGCAGGACATTTTAAGGTTTTTTCCTTTCCATTAGTAAAACTTACAAAGGCCTGAGCATCCATTATGAGTTCAGTGTGAACCCCATGTATTTTGTTTACTGTATTATGGCCAGACTTGATGCTGACCTCACATGATGCTTTTCTCCAGAAGCAAATTGGGACAGTGAAGCTGTCATTTGAGGGTAAACATCAGATACTCACCAGTCAAGTCCCCATAGCTCCTCTGTCCCCCAGACCTGTTCCTGTCCTTATCTTCTCCATCGCAAAATAAGATTCCGGTTATCCACCAGTTTTCTCTAGTCACCAGCCTAGGAGTCTGCCTGCAGTCATACCTCCCCGCGGCCACCCCCCTGCCCAACCCAGGGCTTGCCCACATCCTGACCAGTACTATGTTCAAAATATACCCCTACTCCACTTCTCCACTGCCACCACCGTGGTCCTGATGCTATCATCTCCCTTCATGTCCCTCTCCTGCCTAGAGACTTCTGATGGCATCTCATCTCCTGTAGGCTAAGATCTGAACTACCTCCACTGGCTTCTAAGCCCTTGGCTTTCCACACCTCTCCTCCCTTGTGCCCCACTGCTCTGCCTCCCAGCACTCCAGCCACTGTCTTTCTGGTGTACAAGCAAACCGAGTTTTGTCCTGCTTTAGTGCCTTGTGATTGCTGTCCCCTCTTCCTGGAACCCCACCCTACATCATTCCATACGATCTTATCTCAAATGTCACCTCCTCCCTTGCCATCCTTTCAGCCCTCCACCAGTTGCCCCTTCGTAGCCTTAGCAGTCTAAGCCTTTGTCTGTCTCATCCCACGCACCCCCCACCCCTGACAACTGGAATAGAAACGCTGTGACGGCAGGGATTCCATCTGTGCTGTGCCCTGCTGAGCAGGTGACACAGTGCCTGGCACACAGCGGGTGCCAGATGGGCAATGGCTGAATGGGTGAGGCACACACACGCCTACAAGAGAGCACCCCCGATTTTAGCAGGGTGCAGAGGCTTTGAACGATCTTCAGTACATCCTTTATAGTGGCTGCTGAATTTGGTAAGGGGTAGACTAAATTGCTATGATAGAGAAGTCCAAAAATGTGGAAGGTTAGAAAAGCTGTGACTTTGTCTCCCTCCCTCTTTCTCCCTCACGTAAGAGTCCAGAGATAGATGGTCCATGTAGGGGTGCTTTGCCTCCAAAGTCATCTACAGACCTGTGTTTCCTGTCTGAATCCTTTCCTGTGCCAGCCTCTAGGGCGTTGTCTGCCTTCTGTATGGGGAAGGCAGCTCCCGTGACCATGGTTGCATTCTAGCCTATGGGATTTGGGAAAGAGGTGGGTGGGCATGCCAGACTGTTTGAAACATGACACTCAGAAATTGTACCTCTCACTCAGGCCTACATCCCTTTGGCACCCTAGATGCATGGTCACTCCTAGATGCCAGGGAGCCTGGGAAATCCGGTCTCTGGCTGGGTGGCCACATGCCCAGCTGGAGCTCAAGAATTGCGATCCTAAAAGGAAGGAAGGAAGGAAGGAAGGAAGGGATACTGGGACATAATTAGCAATCTCTGCCAGAGTCGCCTTACATTCTCTGACTTGCCAAGCACTCGTAGGGACAATTCAGTCCCTACAGCAGAGTAACCCTTTACGCTCCTTATGTTGGGGCAACCCTTAGGGCATAATGCTATCATTAGGTAGTTGTGAGAGCTCAATTCAGCAAACTGTTTTTAGAACCTCCTCTGGGCCAGCCTTGTCCTAGGACTGGAGGTAGATGAGATGTGCCCTCCAAGAGCCTGAAGGGCTTACTGGACAGCTGCTGGATGAGTACACACAGCGTCACTCCCTGTGATGAGCACTGTCATGCAGGATGGTAGCAAAGCACCGAGGAGAGGGGCAGCTCACTGGTTTTGGAGAGGGGAGGGCATGATCTCGGGGAAGCTTCCCAGAACTGATGACATTGGAGCTGTTACTGAGTCTTGGGAGGAGGGTGTGTGGATATTTGGGGGATGCAGGGCAGGGCTGGAGGTTCAGATAGGGAGTGTCGTGAGCATGTGGGGATGACTGGACTGCAGGATGCAGGTGTAGGAAGCCAGATCTTGAAGACCTTTTTATACCTTTCTCATAAGTTTGGGTTTCATCTTAAAGGCAACAAAGGAGTCACTGAAAGATTTTAGTAGTAGGTAAAACACATGTTTTTCTTGGGCAGGGTAGAAAGTGGGTTGCCCTGGGTAAGGAAAATGGGGCTGGAGACAGCTGTCCCTTCGGCGGCCACTATAGAGACCCGGGTGAAACGTGATGGGGCCACTTCAGGCTTTGCAGTTTTTAGCCTGGAAAGTCAAATAACTAAAATCCATTTAGGTTCAGATTTGTTCTTGCTTTATTAATGTAGGAATTCTCAAAAACCAAAAATACTGTTAAAATCTAACACGGGCAAGATGAGATGAAACTGACTGGTGCTGTTAGTAAGATTTAGTTCCTAAGATTTAAGTAGCCAGTTTTCTGAGATTATTCTGCACTGAAACAAACATATTCATATGATTTTAAACTCTAATTTCAAACTAATTGCACGACTGAATTTCCTGGCCTCCCATGAGGCTCTCTTCATTTGAGACTGTTAAATATGTGACAGGATCTGCCGTTCTCCACTCTCTCAGTAGACAAGTTAATGACACTTCAGTGGACGTTCTGGCTGGAATCTTGAGGAGAATTCAGTATCTGCCAAATCAGGGACGCATTGTTTCATATTAATTGCATCCTATGGTTTCCCCCATGTTTTTCCCCTTTTCCTTAAAGGACAAAAGGAATTTCCTTCGTGACCCTCCAGCTGGAGTGCAGTTTCATTTTGACTTTGACCAGATGTATCCCGTTGCCCTGGTCATGCTCCAAGAGGACGAGCTGTTGAGCAGGATGAGATTCGCCCTTGTTCCTAAACTGTAAGCAGTGTTCCCGAGCCAGAGCGGGGCTGTGCTCGCTGTCAGGGCAAAGCTGTGGAATGGTTTCCTGCTCTCCCTCCATGAGAACAGGCTTTGCTGCCCTTCAGCTTGCTTGCTCATGCTCTGCAGTTTCTGTCTGTCTCTCTCTCTGTCTCTCTCTCTCTCTCTCTCTCTCACACACACACACACAGCCATAGAATCAAAACTGAGAGAAGACCTTATAGGAAACGTCGGGTATAGATAAGATGTGCTTTTCTATCCCCAGCCCCAGAAAGAAGCTAGAACAGTTTCCTACAGAAACAACCAAAGTGCCCGGGTCTTCTAAATAGAATTAAGGTCTCCAAGGCCCACCAGGACCTGGCCCGCTGCCGTTTTCCATTCAGGCTCTGTTCTCTAGCAACAGTTTTCTTAGTTCTCTTTCCCACCCGAGGTTTTTCCTCTGCCCAAAGGCTTTCTTCTCCTCCGAAAGTCCCTACTTGTCCTTTGAGCTCCAGTGCAAGCGTACTGTCTTCAGGGATACAACCCTGACAGGTATCAGCAACCCTCCCCCCAACCCCTGACAAAGGATCACCTTCCCTTCCCCTCTGCCACCAAGGGCTCTTACCTTTTTTTAAATTCTATTTCCTTGTTTTGAATCTGCTGCACTTTTAATCTGTAGTCTTTATTAATCTGTGAGTGTTTCTTTTTTATAACATTCTATTTTTTATTATTTTAATTTTTTAAAATATTTTATTTATTAATTTATTTAGAGAGTATAAGTGGGGGCAGGGCGGAATGAGTGGAGGAGAGAGAGACTCCCAAGCGTACTCCGTGCTGAGCAGGGAGCCCTACACGGGGCTCGATCCTATGACCCTGAGATCACAACCCAAGCCAAAATCAAAGCTCAGCTGCTCAACTGACTGAGCCACCCAGGAGCCCCAGCTCTCAGATGGGTGCAGTATCTTCATGTCCTTTGAGAATGTGAAATAGAGTTTTCTTGAAATGCTCTTTGGTCTCAGTGCTTTTCTCTGTGTCTGTCTTGGACTCTGTCTTTCATGTTGCAGGTTTTCCTCAAGCTTCCTTATCTGAAGGCGCCTCGCTGAGGGAGCGCTGGGAGCTGTGTGTTCCCACTGGCCTTGTGCACAGGGCGGCTCATAGCTGAGGGCTGGGTGGCTTCCCCGAGAGGACTCCACCTCCTGCCTGATCCCTCTCAGCTGTGCCAGCTGTCCGAGTGTGGAGCGGCTTGGCTCACAGTTACCGGTCCCTCTCTGCTGCGTGGGAACACAGTCCCTGGCTGGAAGGGGCAGCACGGGAGTCACAGCCAGCTGGCCACTCCTGTGGGGCCTTGCCACCATTCCCCCTCTCGAGCCCAGCTGGCACCAGCCTTCAGAGGTGCCTGGTGCCTCCTGTCCCCCGGGGCCTTTCTGAGCAGACGCCTGGTGGACAGACCCCTTCTCGCCGCTGTCCCTCCTGCGTGCAGTCGTTGCCACGCTCGCTGGTCTGTGGAGCACGTTACTCTTTGCCCTTCACCTTTCCAGCTTCCATTGTGGTCTTCTTGCCAGTTCTCTTGGTCATGTGGATTTTGTCTACTTAATGCCTTTTCTATTATTTTAGAAGTGTTTTCAGAGGGAGCACAAATAAATACATGTTCATTGTGCTATGTTTAGCTGGCCAGACAGGGTTTCGGGCTTTTTTGTTTTGTTTCGTTTTTAAGATTTTATTTATTTGTCAGAGAGAGAGAAAGGGAGAGCAGCAGGGAGAGGGAGGAGCAGGCCCCGCAGTGAGCAGAGAGCCCGATGCGGGACTCGATCTGAGGACTCGGAGATCATGACCTGAGCCGAAGGCAGACCCTCAACCAACTGAGCCACCCAGGTGCCCCCAAACAGGGTTTTTGTCTGTTTGTTTGTTTGTTTTTAAAGATTTTATATATTTGGCAGGCAGAGATCACAAGTAGGCAGAAAGGCAGGCAGAGAGAGAGGAGGAAGCAGGCTCCCTGCTGAGCAGAGAGCCCGATGTGGGGCTCGATCCCAGGACCCTGGGATCATGACCTGAGCTGAAGGCAGAGGCTTTAACCCACTGAGCCACCCAGGCGCCCCCCAAACAGGGGTTTTAACAAATATGTGCTAGCTCTTTGGTTCCCATGGAAGGAAAGGTCTTCTCTGTGTGAGAGAAGAACAAGTGTTCTTCCAGACTTGGAATAGCGGTTGTATCGAACCTTTTACTTACGTTTACTTTGTAGTGACTTATGTTTACTTTGAAGTAAAGAGTGAAACTCTTCATAATTATCAGCATGTTCGTGGTGAATTTTTATGGCCTTCCCCTCCCCTCCTAAAAAGAAGAGTATGGGGGCGCCTGGGTGGTTCATTTGGTTAAGTGACTGCCTTCGGCTCAGGTTGTGATCCTGGAGTCCCAGAATCAAGTCCCACATCGGGCTCCCTACTTGACAGGGAGTCTGCTTCTCCCACTGACCTCTCTCTCTCTCAAATAAATAAAATCTTTTTTAAAAAAAAGAAGAAGAGTATGTGTTATATGGCTAAAATCTCATTACAAATCTAATTCTTAGATTGTGTCTAAAGTAGCTTTTTTTTTTTTTTTAAGATTTTATTTATTTATTTGACAGAGATCACAAGTAGGCAGAGAGGCAGGCAGAGAGAGCGGAAGAGAAGCAGGCTCCCCACTGAGCAGAGAGCCTGAGCAGGGCCCAATCCCAGGACCCTGGAATCATGACCCGAGCTGAAGGCAGAGGCTTTAACCCACTGAGCCATCCAGGGGCCCCACAAGTAGCTGTTTTGGGGGCACCTGCCTGCCATCACTCTTGATCTCGGAGTCATGAGTTCGAGCCCCACATTGGGTGTAGAGATTACTTTAAAATAAATAAATAGGGGCACCTGGGTGGCTCAGTGGGTTAAGCCTCTGCCTTTGGCTCAGGTCATGATCTCAGGGTGCTGGGATCGAGCCCCACATTGGGCTCTCTGCTCAGCAGGGAGCCTGCTTCCCCCTCCCCCCGCCTGCCTCTCTGCCTACTTGTGATTTCTCTCTCTGTCAAATAAATAAAATATTTTTTTAAAAAAATAAAAATCCTTTTTAGTGAAGGATATAAAAAAAATCATCTGATCTATTCTTTACTGTTATGCTCACAAAACCCTGAGAACTGGCTTTTGAACAGTTCCTGTATATATGTCTTTTGGACACTCATATCAGAATTTGAGGTTATACCTATTCTGAATAACTGCCTCCTTCTGAGAGAAGAGTAGCAAAACTCTGGGGTTCAGGTGGGCATTGCATCTAAAGGCTCCATTAACTTGAAGACCATATGAATCACCGTGGGCCACATGGCGGGTTCCCTGCCAGTGCTCTCGGGACTGTCCAGAGGCCCGGGCACTCTGGGGCGTGTGGCCCAGGGTACTCGTGGCAGGCACGTAGCTAGCTCTGATTCCATAGGTTTGCTTGTTGAGAATTCTGGACTCCCTCTTACTGCTGAGAGTAATTTTTAGAGTTTTTAAGATTTGGAGAATTGGTGTTTGGCAAACAATATTTCTAGTTTGTTGCTGGTCAGGTAAATTGTCTACTGAGTAATATAATTCCAGTTTCTTGTTGTTAATTCTGCTAGGGATGATTTTAGAAATTAGGGTTACCATTTTTTATAAGTCTTTATCTGTTAGAAATGCTTACTGAAGTATTTGTGGATGAAAGGATGTGTAATAGCTGGCATTGTCTTAAAAATATTCCATCCTACACCCAGAGAAAGGTAGGTGGGGAGAGGGGCATAGATAAAACATGATTGGCAAAATACTGGTGATTGTCGGCTAGGTCTCGGGTACATGGGGCTTCTTTGTTGTAGTTGCTCCACTTTTGTTTTCGTTGAAACTTCCATAATAAAACAAATGAGCCATCATCACGCACAAATCTAGGGCTTCTGGACTTTTCCTTCCTGGCATGCAGAAGTGCAACTTTGATCATTTCAGACAGTTTTTGTAAACAGAAGCCGTCATTAGCCAGGAACAATTTAGAAAATAAATTAAAAAAAAAGAAAAAAGAAATCAAAACAAACACTTACTCTATATTTCAAAATACCTTCTAGTGCATTAACACTTCCCAGCAACACCAGTGCTGGCATGAGCCAGCGCTCTTGCATCATAAACACCCTCTGAGGCCTTCACTTGGCCGACAGTAGAGAAATCTCAAGTCCTTTCCAGCCTTGGACTGACCTATGCCCACTGTCTGGGAAGAGGGTGTTTACAGCATTCTAATGCCTTAAGAGTCCATGAAAACATGAGTGGTAAGATAGACATTTGGGAGTGGCATGGTTTTCTTTGTCATAGGACTCCTCAGAATCTTTTTTTCCTTTTTTAAGATTTTATTTATTAGAGAGAGAGCATGCATGAGCAGGGGAGAGGGGCTGAGGAAGAGGAAGAAGCAGATTCCCCTCGGAGCCGGGAGCCCAGTGACCTCGATCCCAGGACCCTGGAACTATGACCTGAGCCAAAGGCAGATGCTTAGCTGACTGTGACACCCAGGCGCCCCCCTCAGAATCTTTATATGTCATTCGCATTGTGACTCTGTCCAGAGTGTAACAGAGTATTTCTCTAATGTGCCTCGGTGAGCACATCCTCTCACATCAAGAGGGAGAGACTCTGGGAAAGGAAACAGCCCAGATGTTTGTCTCTATTAAGAGAGCAGACATTGCCCACGATCTGCTGTAGATTGGTGGTACACCTGTTTCATTTTGGATATTTCATAAAGCTCAGAGTTAAGTGACTTTGAAGACATTCAGGCAGCTCACTACCTCATAGGAAGCTAAGCTCACTTCTGTCTAACTGTGACGTTAACAGTCTAAGATTCTTGAACTTATCCAAGAGCCCCAGTTCCCCCCACCCCACCCCACCCCGGGTATCTTCATCTCTGTGCCCCCTCACGGTCCAGGTGCTTAACCTCCAAAAGTGGGTTCTCCGAAGTGAATATATAGTGTTGTCTAATTGCAGAAGAGCACGCTACAGGTAGTTATTGTGTTGCTTTTTAAAGACTTCTTTTTGTTTTGTTTTTTGTTTTTTGTTTGTTTTTTTTTTAAAGACTTCTTTATTTTACTTACTGAATCCTCAAGCAGAATCTCTGCTGAATGAGGAGCCTGACACAGGGCTTGATCCCACGACCCTGAGATCATGACCGAGCCGAAACCAAAAGTCAGCCACTTAACCAACTGAGCCACCCAGGTGCTCCTTGTTTTGCTTTTTAAATGCTGCCTAAGATTTTGTTCGCTTTTCTAGCGGCCGCAGCATACTCTTATTTGCTCAGGTGAACTTGTGACTGACTGTAACACCTCACAAACTGCTGTTAAGCCAGGCCTCCTTCCTGCTGAACTATGTCCAAGAGATGTTAAAAGAAAAAGAGGGTTGTGAGACCACATGAATTTGGAAAATGCTACTTTCCATTTATTTGGCATAGTTAAGAACTTACCAAGTAAGAGGTCATTATTCCTGTGACCACTCGTGTTGGCAGATAACCTGGTTTATTTGTCCCTGAATCACCCGGATAGGGCCTGATGCATGTGGCACTCGGTAAATATTGGTAGAATTAATGAAAGAAAAGATGGGGTGCATCTAGCAGCATGTCTTCTTGTTACCTAGCCTAACCCATGTAGATAACCTTGTATTTTGCCTTTGTCATGTAAAAAAGCCAGCCTTTCTTGGGACACTTGGGTGGCTTAGTTGGTTAAGCGTCTCTCTTAATTTTGGCTCAGGTCATGATCTCAGGGTTGTGAGATTAAACTTCACGCTGGGCTCCACAGTGGGTATAAAGCCTGCTTAAGATTCTCTCTCCCGGGGTGCCTGGGTGGCTCAGTGGATTAAAGCCTCTGCCTTCGGCTTGGGTCATGATCTCAGGATCCTGGGATCGAGCCCCGCATCGGGCGCTCTGCTCAGCAAGGAGCCTGCTTCCTCCTCTCTCTCTCTGCCTGCCTCTCTGCCTACTTGTGATCTCTGTCTGTCAAATAAGTAAATAAAATCTTTAATAAAAAAAAAAAAAAGATTCTCTCTCCCTCCCTCACTGCCTCTCTTAAGAAAAAAAAAAGCTAGCCTCTGTCACTTAAAAAGCTAGTCTCCTGGCCCAGCTTCACCATTCACAGATGTGACAACTGTGCGTTCTCCTGACTTATCTAAGGCAAGTCCTGTCTTTATCCATAAGCCCACATCCTGGAATTTTCTCTTAGTTCTCATTGATTTTCTTCTACTCCTTCAAAATCTTTCTCAGTCATGCTTTCTTCCTTAGGTTTCTCCCCATTCTAAGACCTTGCATCCCTTCAAGTAAACCAGGGGGTAGAGAGGCATTCTGCTACCCTTTTGTCACTTCTACTAGGAAGATGTTTTGGGAGCACAAAAATGAGTGATTCCTCCAGGCAAAAAAAAAAAAAAAAAAAAAAAAAGGCCCACATATACTCCAAAGGTCACCAAAGCCATTGCTAGTTATGATAGGGGTGAACATTTTATGTTTTTTGTTGTTTTGTTTTGCCTTCCACCCTTAAGATTTTATTTGATTGCTCTGAGGTAAGCATAGTCATCAATGTTGCTTTTTATTTTTAAACCTTCATATAGAAAAGTTGGAGATATAGCATAAAAACTTTTTTTTTTTCACTCAATTTGAGCCCTGATGTTCTGCAAACAAGGCTTTTCCAACATAACCATCCAAATTAGGAAACAGTCACATATGTTGTTTTGTTTTTTTTTTTTAAAGATTTTATTTATTTATTTGAGAGAGAGGCAGTGAGAGAGAGCATGAGCGAGGAGGTCAGAGGGAGAAGCAGACTCCCCATGGAGCTGGGAGCCCGATGCGGGACTCGATCCCGGGACTCCGGGATCATGACCTGAGCCGAAGGCAGTCGTCCAACCAACTGAGCCACCCAGGCGTCCCAGTCACATATGTTTTAATGCCATCTGATTCTCAGACCCCATTCATGGTTTGTTTTTTTTTTTTAAGATTTTTTTTTTTATATATATTTATTTGACAGAGATCACAAGTAGGCAGAGAGGCAGGCAGAGAGAGACGGAGGAGGAAGCAGGCTCTCCACCGAGCAGAGAGCCCAACTCAGGGCTCGATCCCAGGACCCTGAGATCATGACCTAAGCTGAAAGCAGAGGCTTTAACCCACTGAGCCACCCAGGCACACCCCCATTCATGTTTTATCATTTGTCCCAGTGTCCTCTTGAGTAAGAGGATCCTGTACAGATTCGCATGTTGCATTTAGCTTTCGTGTCTCATCGGTCTCCTTCGGTCTGTTGCATCCTGTCAGCTGGTGCACACTGCCATTTTGTCCTGTTACTGTCCACGCTTTGGTCACTTTGCTTGATGAAGGTGGTTTCTGCCAGACTTCTTGACTATAAAGCTACTTCTTCCCTCTTTGAAATGAGTATTTTCTGGGGAGGTACTTTGAACTCTAAATATACTGCATTCCTCATCAGACTTTGATTGTATTCATGTATTTATTTGTGTCTATATCGACTCATGGTTCTGTTTTATGCAATGGTTATAATCTGTTGCTGTCATTATTTATTTTGATGCTCAAATTATCGCCAACTTGGCCAGCGGGAGCCCATTCAAGCCTCTGTGTCTTTTGACTCCTTTTCATCGTTCTTTAAGTGCTTCCTTGTTTTCTGGTATGGAGTAGTCCAGGCTCCTCTTGTTCTCTCATTTGTAACCCTGGAATTGGCCACTAATCCAAAGAGCTCTGGTTCATTTTAGTGGAAAATGGTGTACAGACACCAAGTTCTGAGTGCTAGTCATGTTCATTGCTATTGGGGTGTCACTACCCCTTGGTCCACTCAGCTGACAGAGCTGGGGAATAGGAATATCTGTGTGCTCAGGTATATACGCATATACTCATTTGCATCTCTATTGGATGAAAGCCATGTATTCATGGTGCTACCTCACAACAGGGATCATTCTCGAATTTTCCCTTTCAATGCTTCTAACTCCCTTCTCTGATCATGAAAAACTTGGTTTGCATGTCCTTAATATTTCTGTTAAATTGATCAACCCCCTGCGTATAACCAGTCTTCCATTTTTGCCACCACCCCCTCTCCTGCTCAGACACCCCACTCTCCCCGCTCACACTGTCACTTCCCATTCCAGGCCACCTCCATGTGGACACTCACCTTACCCACCTTGGTCACCAGCACCCCCTGCCAGGTGATTCTCATAGGCAGACAAGTTTGAGGACCACTGAGTATTCTCAGGTTGAACTGCACTTCAGTCTTTTTTTTTTTTTTTTTAAGATTTTTATTTATTTATTTGACAGAGAGAGATGACAAGTAGGCAGAGAGAGAGGAGGGAAGCGGGCTCCCTGCTGAGCAGAGAGCCTGATGCAGGGCCCGATGCAGGGCTCGATCCCAGGACACTGGGATCATGACCTGAGCCGAAGGCAGAGGCTTTAACCCACTGAGCCACCCAGGCGCTCCTGCACTTCAGTTTTTTATCAGTCATCTCCCACATCCCTGCTAACATTTACTGATTGCTACTTATCTGTGTGCTGCCAGACATTTCCTTTCATAACAAACGACACCCACAATCTTTTCTTGTCACTGCTTGAAAGCTCTTAATTGTTCAGTCAGCAGCAAATACAGTGCCATTCTGGCTGCGCTTGTGCTCTCCCAGGCCGGTGTGCTGGTCTCACAACAGTGCCTATTTCCTCTGCTGACGGCACTGTTGGTAGCATCAACATACCAAGAAATGCAGAGGTTTCATTGGTGTTCTGTAAGTTGTCTTTTGCTGCTGTGGAGAAGATAGCTATTCTTTTTATCCTGTCCCACAGCTTCCAGTTCAAAAGCAAGTGAGAATCTCCTTTGAGCCTCACTGGAATTTGAAAATGCCCCTGAAAAACCCTCTCTTCCCACCTCTGCTAAAACAGACCCCTGCCCCCCGCATGCATTTGTATGTGTCGCATGCATTCTCAAATGCCTTGTTGTCTGTCCTGAAAAGCGTGAAAGAAGAAGTGTTTTGGAGAAACTACTTTTACCGCGTCTCCCTGATTAAGCAGTCAGCCCAGCTCACGGCCCTGGCCGCCCAGCAGCAGGCCTCCGGGAAGGAGGAGAAGAGCCATGGCACCAAGGAAGACCTGCCGCTGACGGGTATGTTCGGAGAAGACTTCACTGTGTGTTTAAAAAAAAAAAAAGAGAGTTTCAAAATATTCTTAGAGACTCTCATGAGCTTGTCATCTTGTACGTACCAAAAATGTCATTGTAATCTTCTGGAAAACTCTTTCCTTTCCAGCGGAACATTCATTTTCGTTGCCCTCTCTCTGACCCTGCTCACATGTCTTTCCCTAGCTTTGCTTTCCTTTGCTTTCTTTTTCTTGTTCTTTGGGGTTTTTACTTCTTTTTATTTCTCTCTCGGTCACTAGGCATTTTCCCATCTCGTTCCTTGCCCTTTACGATGTAACATTTTATACCTTCTGTCCTCTCCCGATTCAGTCCACTGCTTTTCTTTATTTCTCTGCTTCTATTCAAGCAGATGCTCCCCTGGTACTGTACCCTGTAGACCAGAACTGAGCTCCATTCCACTCCAAGTTACTAGTGGCCAGCCCAGACCTAGGCACCATTACGGTGCACATTGGTCTCTTACTGGGACAGCTGACCCCTGGTTGTTGGGGAAGTGTTTTATAATACCAGCAACAATTTAAGATCTGTAGTAGTAATTAAAATGAGAAAGGTATTCCAAAAAATAAGAAGGTATTTTGTGTCATATTTTTAACATTTCATGAACACATGTGTGTAGGTACTAATTACAGCTAGAGACTTACCTGTTCGTGGAATTTTAAATAGTTATGCAAAACCATGTATCCTAAGGCACGGGTTGTACAGACCACCAGAAAAGAACCTGACGCTGCATGTAGGGTCAGGGAAATGTAACAAAGTTGCTCTATACAGTAAAATTTGGCATTTTGCATATAGATGTTGAAAAGAATCCCAGTTGTCTGTTATTCTTTATTATTTACTTTCATTGATTTTACTAGAAAATGCCATTTTACCAACTACTGCCTGTATCACAAAATGGGCTTAAGACAGGATTCAGTAAAGACTATATACCTAGTAAGGTTCATAAGATAGAAAAAGAGGGGAAGCTGTGACTGAGTGTTGCATTTTGCTTTATCCTTTCTAACATTTGTGACAAATGGAAAATTTGATAAATAACTGAATTCTCAGTATCCTAAAAGAAGGAGCAGATCTATTCCTGAATTTGATTCCAGCTAACACTGAGGTCAAAATTTATTTCCTGCTTAGAAATCTTAAATGAGGGGCATCAAATAGGATGACATTTAAAAAAAAGTATCATATTCCCAAAAGAAAGAAGTTGAACTGGTCTCACTTAGCTAGTTCTTGAAAGCATAACATAAAAGCTCATTTCTGAAAATGATTTAGTATCATCGTACTTGTGGATATTTTAGTTGTTACTATAACATGTATTCAGAATTGAATCAAGCAATTTTTGTCTCTTTTATTCTCACTTCTTAGAGGCAGTACGGCCCAAAACGCCACCTGTCGTAATCAAATCTCAGCTTAAAACTCAAGAGGTAATACAGTTTTACGTTGTACCTAGTAGTTGATGTCTGGAAATGAAGTAACTCTGTGTTAACTCTCAGCTCCCATGTGAAACTGCTTATGAATATGGGTCTTACCTGTTTTAAAGAAGAGGGGTCCAGCACTTGCGTAGTTAGGGACCTGTAGCTGAGACGTGAGGCGATCCCCTGCCGTCAGTCATTTTAGATGTACTGTCAGGAATTGGACTAAATGACTGGAGTGACCCAGCCTGAGAAAGCGCAGCGGATTCAGGCGGAGGCTCATCTGGCTCCCAAGCCGCCGCGCAGGTTAGAAGGCCGGAGAGCAGTGAGCATCTGACTAGCGGAGGAAGGTGAAGAAAGGGACGCTGCGCTAATTGCCGCTTAGAAAACCATTCCCAGAGCTGCTTTGTTGCATTTCAGGATGAAGAGGAGATTTCTACCAGCCCAGGGGTTGCTGAGTTTGTCAGTGATGCCTTTGATGCCTGTAACTTAAATCAGGAGGATCTGAGGAAGGAAATGGAGCAACTGGTTCTTAACAAAAAGGAGGAGGAGACAGCCATTCTCGAAGGTACCAGACAAACAAAATTGCTGTACTCTTTTCAGATTCCGAAGTAGATTGTAGAAAATGTCATTCTGAAGCAAATGCACAAACATACTCTAACTTCTGCATTGGAATCGCTTCTCTGTTCCCCGTTAGCAGGTGGATTCTAGCACAGGTGACCAAACCTCACGTCCCTCTGCCTTAAGAACACACAGGAGTGTAGAGTGGAGAGACTGAGCCCAGAGAGGATAAGTGATTGGTCCAAGGCACCTCACCCCAACAACATGTGGCCAATAACGGGCAACACAGAGCACACACCCTTTCACTTAGAGACACTGTCCTCCAACCTTCTACTTGGGTTTATACTTTTTTTTTTTTTTTAGATTTTACTTATTTATTTGACAAACAGAGATCACAAGTAGGCAGAAAGGCAGGCAGAGAGAGTGGGGAAGCAGGCTCCCTGCTGAGCAGAGAGCCTGTAGGGCTCGATCCCAGGACCTTGAGATCATGACCTGAGCCGAAGGTAGAGGCTTAACCCACTGAGCGACCCAGGTGCCCCTATACTTTAAAAAAAAAAAAAAAAAAAAAGAATTTATCATTCGAGAGAGCAAGAATGTGCACATGAGCAAGGAGAGGGCTGAGGGAGAAGAAGGCTCCCCAGTGTCCCCAGTGAGCAGGAAGCCCAACATGGGGCTCAATCCCAGGACCCTGGAGTCACGATCTGAGTCAAAGGCAGATGCTTAACTAACTGAGCCCCCCAGGGGCCCCTTGGCTTTATACTTGTTTGTAGAAGATTCTTTTCCCTGCTGCTGTGTGACACAAGAGCATTGCTTCCGGGAAGGAGCATCTGCCTTTAAAAAAATAATAATTTAGAGACAAAGTGCCAACCGGGGGCGGGGGGGGTGGCTGCTTTCTTTGGCACATCAGGACAAATGACTGGCTTTCTACTGGATGAAAAGCAAAGGCTTGGATTAATCATCATTGATGAATAGTGTTTCATGAAGGCTTCTGAGACTTACAATGTACTCAGGAAGCCAGCTGCCCCCATTTGTGCAGAGAACACCCGTGAGACAACTAGCTTCCCAGAGGTGAACTGGAACCCTGATGGCACGCCGCAGAGGGACTTTGGAGCAAAGAATTGGGAAGGAAGGAGGAGGGAAGAGCTTCTGGGGGAAAGAGAGGCCAGAGGGGAACTGAAAACTTGGGCTCACTATGTACCTCAGACCCCTCCCACCCCCATCTGTTTCTGATAGAGATGGCTGCTGGCCACCTCGGAAGGACAGTGGGCAAGAGCCCCGTGTGTCGTAGGCGGACTGGGCACTGGTTCCCTTTTTGCTGGAAGTTGCCCTGAGACAGGATTCATAAGGTGCTGGCTGGATGCTTTGGGCAAGCTGTTCTGTCACTGAATTCCTGCCCAAGTTATAATTTGGACCATGTAATATTCTTTTATATATTTATTGTCTTGGCCCCCAGCTAAACTGTAGGTTCCTCAGGGCAGTTGGACCTTGTTTTTGTCACCCCACAGTACCTGACATGGAGTCTGGCACCCAGCAAGCCACCAATAAATACTGCATCATTGGTGGTTTGCCATGGAACACACTGCATCCTTTCCCATGATTCTCCACTCCCAAGAAAAATTAAAACATTTGGTTTTGGGGGGCACCTGGGTGGCTCAGTGGGTTAAGCCTCTGCCTTCAGCTCAGGTCATGATCCCAGGGTCCTGGGATTAAGTCCTGCACCCGGCTCTCTGCTCAGTGGGGAGCCTGCTTCCTCCCCTCTCTCTCGCTACATGTGATCTCTGTCTGTCAAATAAATAAATCTTTAAAAAAAAAATTACCATGGCTAGGACTTCCACAGGGAATTATACTTGACCAAGTTGTTAAAACCAACATTGTGAATTCAGAGAGAATTTTTTCCTTCTCATTTGTTTCTTTCAGAAGATTCTGCAGACTGGGAAAAAGAGCTACAACAAGAGCTTCAGGAATATGAAGTGGTGACAGAGTCAGAGAAACGAGATGAAAACTGGGATAAGGAAATAGAAAAAATGCTGCAGGAGGAAAATTAGCTCTTTCCTGAAATAAAAGAATAATGCTTAACATTCTGTAACTGACATTAAATTCTAGATGACAACACTTGCTGAATCAGAAGGCACAAAAGATTGGTATAATTTTGAAATCCAAGATTGTTCATTTTTAGGCTGAAATTTGCCTTTTTTGCATTTAAAAAAAAGTATATAGAAAAGTTATTCTAATAATCAAAAAGGATGTTTTATGTAATATTTCTTTAATATAAATCTATTTAGAGGTATTCATGTAGTCACTATGGATGTCTTTGCCACAGAAATGCAAGTAAAATTTTAGAATTCTGTTTTCTGTGAGGTCAGAATTATAATTTATTCTTCAATTTTTTTTTTCTAAACATTTGTACTTCTTGTTGCACTTTCACTGATACATGTATGTTAAAGTACTTATGTAATGAATTGATAACTATCAAAATGACCAAATTGTACCAAAGAACCTAAGAAGAAGCACTTTCAAGACTATTTTCTTGCTAGGTATTTTCTAAAATTCCATCTAGAAGCCAAAAGGTAAGATAATTATGTTGATTTTAATGGTGTAAACATCACACAATTTGAAACTGAGAAATACCGTGCAAAGACGTTTATTTTTCTCTGGGGCCTTTTCTTTCTTTCTTATGTTGTTTGTTTGTTTCTTTCTTTGTTTTTTTAACTATACCACATTTAATATTGTTGCTTTCCTAAATTCCACATCACAGTTTTTGTAGAAAATTGGGCCTTTTGTCCTTTTTATATTAATGACCTTCACAAGCCCATTCAGCTTACATTCTCTTGTTTTTGTTTAAAAAAGTTTCAGCTTTGTTTGTCTTAATTAAACTGTCAGTCCTTATAAAATTGTGTTACTCTAAGTACAGCTTACAGAACTGCACCGCTCAGTCCTGCTTGTATGATCCTGCACCAGCAGCCCATGCTCATAGGCTATGGTATTTTAAAAGAACAAGGTGGCTTAATGTCAGAACACTTCTGAGGCGTTTGCTTCCTAAAACGTTCATATTTCTCAAGGAACCTTTATTTCATAAAAGGGAATAGAGTTAAGATAATTCTTTATAGGAAAAATGTACATATGTATATTTTTGACCCTATAAAAATTAGCCCACGGTCCTCTGGCAAAGGTATTGTCAACGAGAGAACTGGATGTGTGTCCGGGCTTCACTCGTGTCTGTAGCTTGGTGTACACACTGGTGAGTGAGCCAGACCATCTCAACTAGGACCCCTTGGGTTATAGCAATAAACTCACGTATTCTATGAAATCACTGACCCCATCATTAAGGGATTTTCACTCGTGGTATAACAGTTGATGATTACTGAGTTTGGGTTCAGAGATGATGACTGGCAATTTCTTAAATAATCCTGTTGAAAGGAAAAGTTTGGGTTTTTTTAAAGTAGAGTTTTCTGGAGGGAAAGAAACATGTAAAATGTTTTTAAGTAGCTGAAAGTCCTGCATGTAAGCAGATCAGAATATGACAGTGCTTCGCTCTTGGTATATGCACTAAAATTCACATTGTTGAATAAATACAAAAAGGCAAAGGTTTCAGAGAAAGCTAAGAAAAAAAAAAAAAACCTAAAATGACAATAGACATGTTATGGTTATTACTATCAACTTTACATGATATTCTTATTGCATTTAAAAATAAGCTAATTGTGCATTGCTTTATAAAAATAAAAGACTAAAATAAGATTTAATACACAGCATAAAAATATAGTTATGCTCTATTTTTATGATACAAATAAGAGTAAAATGTGATACAGGTAACTGAAATGTATTCCTTTAAAGGGAAAAATAATGTATAACCATGGCGGGTGGAAAATTTCTAAGTATTTATTACATGCCTGAAGGGTAGCCAACAAGCTATGCTGGGCATAAAAACACATAAGCTTCACACTATGTGAAGATACAAACACATTAAATAAAAACACATAAGCTTCACACTATGAATCCCACACTATGGGGATCATACCTCACTGCTCACAGTGTGTGGCTCAGGAAGTAGCAATGGCCAGCCCTAGGAGTTTGCTAGAAATGCAGGGTCTCAGGCCTGGCCACAGACCTGATGGCCCGGACCCTGCACGTTTCTGAGACCCCCATTAGAATGGGCTTTACAGTTGGAGGCACATTGGACTAGCATCCTAATGCCCTGAGGGCCACTGAGGTTGCTGGTGCTTTTTACTTTTTACCCGTCCCCTATCATGGTTGGATGATGGTGTCTTTCTAGTTGGTGTTACAGATGCCGCCTCTGCTGTTCCAGCCACTTCCTGCTGCCAGCTCACCTTTCCACACTGCCAAGTAAAGAGGAGCCAAGCTCCCAGGGAGACGATGAATAATCCTGCTAAAAGTCAGATCTCTCTGATGTCACACATTTCAGAGGGAAATAACAACGCTACAAAGCCCACAGATAAGGCTCCCTGAGAACTGCTTCACATGGTCACGAGCTTTCTCTGAGGCTGCTGAGCAGCATCAGAGGGCTGCTGTCCCCCGAAGGCTAGAAAGGATGGATGGTGCCCTGTGTGGCACGTTCATGCACATAAAATCAAGTGAAAATAGTTGACAAGGTGATGGAGTATTGAACCAAACTATGTCTTTACGGCCAGTTTTAGGTACATGGAGTCTTACTCTGCAAGAAAGAGAACGTCTCTATGCAGTTCCAGCAGTTTATGGCAAGTAGGACAAGGCCACTACTGCCCCAGTCGTCACCCGAGCGCGCCCGACTCACGATGTGAGAAGCTCCTCGTATGCAGAAGTGGCAACTTCTTAGGCGAAGTGGGAAATCTCAGTTGGGAAGTTTTGAAAAGTTAAACTAGAAAACCTTGTCTTTTAGGGGATAAGGCTGCAGCGATACTTATAACTCGGAGTGTTTTCCGTACAGTAACCAAGATGGTTTTTCACAAACTATTATTACAAATAAGATTTTTAGGATGTTTTAAAGGTTTACAAAACAATCAAAAAAAAGATCACATCCAACTTGCGATAGGTTATTTCCCTCCTTGACCACTTTGGTATAAAAACCAGGGCTGTGAATGGGCTTCTGTAAATACTTTGATTTGGTTCTTTCTAGTAATAGTGAGATTTTTCCATTTTAAAGTTAAACCTTTTTCACCTGTAAAAATTAGATGCATTTAACTTTCGCAAATTTGTTTCAGCTTTTAAAAATATAAGTAGTAGGAATTTTGATATAGTTTAATCAGTTTTATTGGGAGGAAAACAGGCCTTTTTAATAAATGATTATTTCCAGACTATATTGATGGAAAATAAAATTACAAGATGCATGTTACAATACCCAAAAAAGATGGTGCTTATTAAACCAATGAGTCATGGCAGATGACAAATACATATTCATGAACCTTTAATCACATGCAGTTACATATTTCTCATGAATCATGAGTTGTTTATCTGGTCCTCACACTTAGGGATTTGTTCAGATGAAGCCGTTTATGATTTCAGTTGTTAAACTACAATTAGTTTTCAACAGCATTTATTCAGTGCATTCTGATCTATTTCCAATATGAAAAAACTATATTCAACTTGGTTCTGAATAAATAAACCTCATTTTTAGTGATATGTTATAATGGTTTTTCCTGAATAACTAACAATTCTCTTACAATAAGGACCTATAAATATTTCAGAGTTATCGGGTATGTAGGCTTCTATTAGAATTAAAACTACCTTAAGAAGGTATTGAGTTTTGGGGCACCTGGGTGGGTTAAAGCCTCTGCCAACGGCTCAGGTCATGATCTCAGGGTCCTGGGATCGAGCCCCACATCAGGCTCTCTGCTCAACAGGGAGCCTGCTTCCCTTTCTCTCTGCCTGCTTGTGATCTCTGTCTGTCAAATAAGTAAATAAAATCTTAAAAAAAAAAAAAGGTATTGGGTTTTAAGAACACATTTTACTTTCAAGTGCAGTGGGTTGTCCTTCACAATAGAAAGTAATTCTAATCCAGTCAGCAGGTCTTTTACTCTAAAGCTACTGTGGGATTTTTCCCTCCTCCAGTAGTGATAGTAATATTGATCTATCTTGTTCTTTCCTGATAACCATGATAAGCACTGATGATGCTTTCTGCTGGCTAAAGCTAAAACTCACCAAGGTTAACCAGTTCTCAGTAAAGCCAAGGGGAAAGAATTTCAGCCTGTGTCCTAATAGGGGCACCTGGCTGGCTCAGTCGGTAGAGCATGTGACTCTTGGGGTTCAGTTCAAACCCCACGTTGGGCCTAGAGTTTACTTAAAACACTAACCTAATAAATAGATACAATAGATCAACACACTAGAGGATTTGGGTAACTACCACTGAAGAATCCACCTTATAATCATGAAAATAGCCAGGCAAGTACGTTATATTCTCCTCTGCCATATTGCGCTTCGTGCAAAAATCCAAATACAGCAAAAGGGCCGCATCACTCAACAACATTAACTCCCATGGAGACACTGCAGGTTATAAACGTGATGTGGGAACTAAGCTAAATGGTGTCCTACCAAAAGAGTGTGGCACAAGATACATTAGGGCCCCAGCTGGCTCAGGTTGTAGAGTGTGTGGCTCTTGATCTCAGCATCATGAGTTTAAGCCCCACGTTGTGCCTGAAGTTTACTTTAAAAAAAAAAAAAAAAAAAAAAAGGGCCGCCTGGGTGGCTCAGTGGGTTAAGCCTCTGCCTTCGGCTCGGGTCATGATCTCAGGGTCCTGGGATCGAGCCCCACATCGGGCTCTCTGCTCGGCGGGGAGCCTGCTTCCCCCTCTCTCTCTCTGCCTGCCTCTCTGCCTACTTGTGATCTCTCGCTCTCTGTCACATTAAAAAAAAAATAAAATAAAAAAAAAAAATCTGGGGCACCTGGGTGGCTCAGTCCATTAAACTTCTGCCTTTGGCTCAGGTCATGATCCCAGGGTCCTTGTACCGAGTCTTGCATTGGGCTCCTTGCTCAGCAGGGAGCCTGTTTCTCCCTCTACCTGCCGCTCCCCCTGCTTGTGTGTTCTCTCCCCCTCTCCCTGTCAAATCTTTGTTTAAAATAATGCCATCAGCAAGATTAGCATTCTTTGTTTATTCAATGAACAGAATGAGTGCTTGTGAAATTAAGGCATGAGAACAGACACTGTTAAATCTGAACAACACACAAAAGTAATTTCATAACAAGAACATGGGATGCATGTCTTGCTGTCCTTAGTACACTTTTAGGACCCTGGCTAAGGCAGTGACCCTGTGCTTGAGAACCACCAGGGAGCTTTAAAAATGCTGATGTCCAAGCCCCACTCCCCAGAGAGACTAACCAGTTGAGGTTGTAGCCTGGGCATAGGGCTGTTTCAGTTTTTGTTTTATAAGTTCCCCAAGTTGTTTTGAAGAGCAGCTAGAATTGCAAATCTCTGGGCCTAGGGGAAAGAGGCCTGGGGGAAAAAGATTTGTTTGGGCAAGATAACTAGGGAGCACTCAGTTGCTTCCTTAGAAAAATGAAAGGGTGGAATTGCCTGGGGTTTTTGGTTTGGGGTTGTTTTTCTTTTTTTCCGTTTAAGATTTTATTTTTAAGTAATCTCTACACCCCATGTGGGGCTCAAATGTACAACCCTAAGATCGAGTCACATGCTCTACCACCAGAGCCAGCCAGGTGCCCCTAGTTTTTAAAGTCCATCCCTTGTCCTAAATGTTATTTTAAGAGGGGACTTTATAAAATACTTTTTTTTTTTTTAATTAGAGCAAGAGGGGGAGAGAGAGAGACAGGAGGGGGAGAGGGTCTTAAGCAGGCTCCACGCCCAGCACAGAACCCAATGTGGTGCTTGATCTCACAACCCTAAGATCATGACCTGAGCTGAAGTCAGGAGTCAGAAGCTTAACTGCCTGTGTCACCCAGGTGCCCAGATAGATAATATTTTAATTCTGTTTTCAAAGTGGTTTTTAATTTTCTGGAGTGTATGATGTCTTGAGCTTTCAGATTGACTATGTCAGATTAAACATATGGACTTAGCTCCACTCCATCCACAACCCCCACTAAATGACAGTAAAAGAGTAACAACAAAAGGTATAAATTCATAGTAAGAAAAACAGCAGAGCAGGCAACAGTAGCCAGGCGGAAGGAAGACATTTCGATGTTTCAGAACCCTGAAAGGCTCAGGAATTCCAAAGGTGTGCTCCCTCTAAAAGTAGGGGAAATTGATAAGGTAGGTGACTAGAGGCCTCTCCCACAATTTACAACTGAAAAATCATCAAGAAAGAATGGTGTGAGCAAATTATGAGCTACAGAAGCAAACAGATGAAACAGCTAAAGGTTTAAAACGATGGCTCCTGGAAAAAAATAAATGAAACAATGGCTCCTAGGAATTGGGGATTGGGAAGGGCAAGTCAGGGGGCTGCCGTTCAGAAAGACTTCATCGTTTGACTTCTAAAATTAGGATTATAAAGAGCTCTTTTTTATTTTTATTTTTTATTTTTTATTTTTTTTTTAAAGATTTTGTTTATTTATTTGACAGACAGAGATCACAAGTAGGCAGAGAGGCAGGCAGAGAGAGAGAGGAGGAAGCAGGCTCCCCACAGAGCAGAGAGCCCGATGCGGGGCTCGATCCCAGGATTCTGGGATCATGACCCGAGCCGAAGGCAGAGGCTTTAACCCACTGAGCCACCCAGGCGCCCCAAGAGCTCTTTTTTAAAAAGTTATTTTTGACAGGACGCCTGGGTGGCACAGTCAGTTAAAGCTTCTGCACTGGACTCATGATCCCAGGGTCCTTGTTCGCCTTCGCCACCCCCCGCCCAAGCCCATTTTTGCAGGCTCGCACGCTCTCTGACCAAAAAAAAAAAAAAAAAAAAGTGGTTTTTGACCAGGGTATGAAGGAAAAGTTATGCAAATACTGTAGATGAGAATGTAAAATTGTAAAACCTTTCTGAATGGCAATTGGGTAATACAAACCAAAAATTTAAATGTACAGAACATTTAGTCCAGCATTTTCACTCTTGGAATTTATCTTGAGGAACTAAACAAGCACTGCTTTGACTATAAAACTGAAAATGGGAAACTACCTGCTTGTTCTACACCAATCTTCATTTGAACAAGTGATGGCTCATCCATACAATGAAATGACATGCAAACATTCTTTTAAAAGATTTTATTTATTTATTTGACACAGAGAGAGAGATCACAAGTAGACAGAGAGAGGAGGAAGCAGGCTCCACGCCGAGCCGACAGCCTGATGGGGGGCTGGATCCCAGGACCTTGAGATCATGACCCAAGCAGAAGGCAGAGGCTTTAACCCACTGAGCCACCCAGGCACCCCAACATGCAAACATTTTAAGTGATGGATTTCACACCCACCAGATGCTCAAAAATGTAAGAAGTCTGAAAATAGCAAGTTGGTTAGCATGTCAGATAACTGGACTGTAGATATACTGCTGGCAAGTGTCTACACTGGTTCACGGAAAAAACAAAAATCGGCATCACTTAAATGAACGCTTGAATATGCCCTTCTCTTTGACTAGGAATTCCTCTCCCAGGGAATATAAAATGATAGAACTACTTACGAAGAAAATTGCCCTTACTTAGTAAAATGGAAGATAAAAGGAAGGATATATCCAGCATATGTGCAAAAATGTCCTTAATAGTGTTCTAGTGGCCTCAGCTTGCACCCAGCCCCAAGGACCATCAACATAGAATGGAAATATATACCATAGTGAAAAGCAAATAATGTAAATGAGTGACAGCTACACACGAGAATGTGAATGACTCTCTGAATCGCACAAATGAAATGAGCAAAAAAAGAGCCAAAAGAACAGAACGACTTCATCTACATAACCTTGAAATACAGGTGAAAAATGAAAACTATAAGCAGTAAAAAACGTCTTAAGACAACCACCATGAAAATCAGTACTACCGACCCGGGGGGGTGGGGAATAACAGCCTTCTCACAATCTAGGAGAAAAAGAAAGATAGAAAATCAAAACTGCACAAAACCCGGTAGCTACGAGATCTACCACTCTACCCAAATACCAGCCCCGCACGTACAAGGGCTCAAAAAAGACCAACATTCGAGCTTGTTTCTTCTCCGCAAAAAGACTTAATGAAAGTCAGACGATCTGTGCCATCTGAAGAGAAAGGGGAATAGAGCGTCATCCCCATGAGAGAAATGCAGCAGCTCTTTCAGTCATTTGGGTAAAGAAAAGTCTCATTCTTTGAAAAAATAGGTTTAAAGGAAACCTTTGGCTTTTAACTTGAAAATATATTGCCTGCAGTGCACCGTGGAAATGCAAATGGTAGCTGAGTCATCGCCCTGGAGATTAACGCGTAACTCTGAGCTCCGCGGATGCCTGCCTGGCAGGGACTGGCCCCCTCCCTAGCCGGCCCCAACCCTTAATTGCATCTGTTTTGTTCACGGAGGCTCTGGGTGTGATTTCTTTGGGATAAAGGATTTTGTTGCCTGCCTAAGAAAATGTCAGAGGTCTGCATTTTACACAAAAGAATGTTCAGAATATAACGTTAGATGAAATATAAAAGGCAAATTACAGATTACATTTTTCTTTACAAAAAATGCATGCGTATGTGTACATTGGTCACGTATGTGCATAAAAAAATGCTTACACCAAAAGGATCCTTACGCCAAAATGTTAATGCCGGCTATATGCCTTTTTGCAAGCTCTTTGTTTTTGTCTACGTTTTCAGAAATGTCTGTGTTTGACACAGTAAGGCAAAATAAGAAAAATAAAGTGATTTCATAATAAGCAAAGAAAAAATTAGAAAGGAAGAATAATAAATAGCAGGAGTACAAAACAAAGAATCAGAGAAACAAAAAAATGATTTTTAAGAGCTTTTTTTTATTATTAAGATAAAAAAGAAGGCACAAATAATATTAGGAATTAGAAATGGGATATAATTAAAGATACAAAAGTGTAGTTGACCCTGCTCGCTCCATATCCAGTAACATTTTTCTCCTTTTTACTAACAAGGTGTCTGTAGGTCAGCAATGTGCTCAGTTTGTGGGAATAAAAGTACATTTCCCAGGGGCCCCTGGGTGGCTCAGTTATTTAAGCAGCTGCCCTCAGCTCAAGTCATGTTACCCAAGTCCTGGGTTTGAGTCCAGTCCCACATTCGGCTCCCTGCTCAGCCAGGAGTCTGCTTCTCCCTCTGCCCCTCCCCCTGGCTTGTGCTCTCTCTCTCTCTCACTATCTTTCTTTCTCGAATAAATAAATAAAATCTTAAAAAAAAAAAAAAAGTACATTTCTCAGTGTCCCTAGCCAGTGAGAATGGCCAATGGGAAGTAAGTAAAAGTCTTTGGGAGAACTCCCAGAAAAACTGAGTCAACCTTGTTCTTTCCTCCTTCCCTCTCCCTGGAATATGGATGTGATGGCTGGAGCTGCAGTTACCTCTTTGAGACCAAGAAAGAAAAGTCAAAGAATTGCAGAGACCTTAACTTGGACAATTGAGGCTCTAAACCAGAGGTCAGATAAGTATCCTTATGAATTAGTGGGTTTAAATATATTTGATGTATGTCTATCCATTGCAGTTTTTTCTTTATTGATTTTTAAATTGTCATCTCAGTCCAATAGGAGCTTCTTCAAGTAGGCCCCTAAGATTTTGACTCAACTTAGTAGCTTTTGATATAGCTTCATTGCTTTGCTGCACACACACACACACTCACACACACACTCACACACACACACACACACAAGATGACAAGATATTTCATACTCATCTTTTATTTTTTTTTTAAAGATTTTATTTATTTATTTAACAGAGAGTAGGAGAGAACAAGCAGGGGGAGCAGCAGAGGGAGAGGGAGAAGCAGGCTGCCCACTGGGCAAGGAGCCCAATGTGGGGCTCTGATCCCAGGATCCTGAGATCATGACTTGAGCCAAAGGCAGATGCTTAACCAACTGGGCCACCGAGGTGCCCTCATACTCAACTTTTATATTTCCCAACTCAGACCTATAATCAGGCATTTATCCAAGAGCCATGGTTTCTACAAATGAGACAAAGTATTTATTCTTCAGGAATTGTCTTGGCTCTCCTTTGCCTTTGCTTACCGTATTCAGGATATAGATGGAGTTTTGAAAAAGAGTCATTGGCACGCAGAATTGATGAAGGAAAGTTCTTCTGTATAAAAGAACTCCAGCTAATAAGAGGTACAAAAGGGGTACCAAATGAAGTAAGGATCTAATTAATCATCACTAGTGATGCTAAAACCATTAGGAGAAAGGTTGATGGGAAACTTTATAATGAACTTAAAACAAAAACTCTAATATCTTAAATGAGATATTAGAAAGCATTGTAGGGGCGCCTGGGTGGTTCAGTCGTTTAAGCCTCTGCCTTCAGCTCAGGTCATGATCCCCGGGTCCTGGGATTAAGCTCTGCATCAGGCTTTCCACTCAGCGGGGAGTCTGCCTCTCTCTCTCCCTCTGTGCTCTCTCTCTCTCAAATAAATAAATGAAATCTTAAAAAAAAAGAAAGAAAGAATTGTAGCCATGATAAAATAACAGTTTTTGTATAACAAAAAAGAACATTCAGAGAACAAGAAATAGGCCTAGAGAATTAAAATATGATGGCATAGGTCAAAACTTCATTAACGTATTACAAGACAAAGTTGAGACCATCTTCTAGAAAGCAGAGCAAAATAGGAGGTAGAAAGGAGAAAAAAGATAAAAATTAGAACATCAGGAGGTTCCTGTGTGGCTCATTTGTTAAGCATCTGCCTTCGTATCAAGTCGTGATCCCAGGGTCCTGGGATGGAGCCCTGCATTGGGCCCCCTGCTCAGCGGGGAGTCTGCTTCCCACTCCCCCTGCTTGTGTTCCCTCCCTTGCAGTCTCTTTCTCTGCAAATAAATAAACAAAATCTTTTAAAAAAAATTAGAGGATCATTCCAGAATGTACAACCTCTAGCTAAAGGGAGTCCAGAAAGAGAAAACAGAATGGAAAAAAGAAAATTATGAAATAATTAAAGAAACTTCCAGCACAGGGACGCCTGGGTGGCTCAGTCGGTTAAGCCACTGTTTTTGGTTCAGGTCATGATCTCAGGGTCCTGGGATGGAGTCCCTCATCAGGCTCCTTGCTTGGCGGGGAGCCTGCTTTTCTCTCTGCCTCTGCCTGCCTCTCTGCCTACTTGTGATCTCTCTCTCTCTCTCTCTGACAAATTAATAAATAAATAAAATCTTAAAAAAAAAGAAACTTCCAGCACACCCATACGTGTGGGTGCACACACACGCACGCACACACACACACTTTGGCATAATCATCCTTCCAATATAGTTATGTTTTAATTGTGTTAATCTTTTTACATTATTTCCAGGTGAGTATTATTTACAACTTAGTCATATATTGTCTTATGAATATAGTAGTATTCTTGTTCAACTTTTCTTTTTTCATCTCTGAACAATTGCCTTATGTTTTTATTTTCTTGATTTTCTATACCCCCATTGCCCAGTTCTTTTCCAGAGTCTCTGCTATAGATACATTCAGCACAGTCTCATTTCAATACATCAGTACATTGTGACACCTCGGCTAGTTTAGTCATTTTATCTACTTCCAGAGACATCCCTCCAGGAATCCCATGCCCTTCTGTTCCAACCTGGACCGTTTGCTCTCTTGAATCAGGGCCTCCTTCCTTCCTTCCTTCCTTTCTTTCTTTCTTTCTTTCTTTCTTTCCCCGGGCTTTCCCCTTTTTCCCTTTGTTGGGTCCTTTTTTTCTGGATCTCATATCTTTCTTTTTTCTCAGTTACCCCTTTGTATGTCACCCAAGGTTAAGTTATGCTTCGGTAACAAATGACCTTAACACCCCGCTGGTCTTCAACAACAAACCTTTCTCAGGTGTCCCTCATGGGTTGGCTGTAGCTCTATCCCTTTTCTTCCCAGGACCAAGGGGATGGAGCAGCCCCTGACTGGGACATCGGTCTCAAACCAGAGAGAAAGAGGGTGTAGCTAGCCAGAGATGGCCCTTAAGCCTTTGCTCAGAAGTGATATGTGTTTATTCTGCCTACATTCCAATAACCAAAACAGGTCACGTAGCCACTCTTGAGTTCATTCTGTATCTATACTTTGGGTATATGATTCTTGGTGGGAAAAAGTTTTCTTTCAGGATTTTTTTTTTTTTTTGTAATCTCTACACCCAATGTGGGGCTTGAATGCAAAACCACAAATCAAATCAAGAATCAGATGCTCTTCTGAACAAGCCAGCCGAGTGGCCCATCTTTCAAGATTTTAAGGGTGTTGCTGTCCTGCCTTCTAGCTTGCAGTGTTGTTGGGAATGCATTTCTGATTCTTGAATCTTGATATGTGACCTGTCTTTTTACTCAGGAAGCTTTTAGGATTCTCATTTTGTCTCTGTGGGGTGATGTGGGAGAGCAGGTAAAAAAGCATTAGAGGCTCTTCTCCCCTAGAAGCAAATATATGTGTAGTAACTTACCATGATGCAGGAGTAAATTTGGTGGCATGCGACAGAAAACCCAAAATTACAATGGTCTAAACTGGATGCGTATTTCTATTTCACATCAGTAAAGTCTATAGGAGGGCAAGCAAGGCTAAGTGTGCTCCAAGAAGCAGTCAGGGACTCTGGCCTTTCCAGCCCTTTGCTCCCTGAAGGGGTTATCTGGCTTCCCGGCATCTGGTTGGTGGAAAGGGACAACAGGCAATGACGCCGTCTTCAGCCCCGTAAGAAGAAACCAGCCCCACCACATTTCCATTCCTAGTCACTTGGCCAGGCTTTTGTCATTTGGCCAGCCCAGCTCCAGGGGAGGCTGAGAAATATGGTCTTATTTCCCATGTCCATCTTCCCAACTAATAATTGGGGGGGGGCGGGTATTACTAAGGAAGAGGAAGAAACTGATCTCAGAGTGGGCAACAAAAAGTCTCTACCATGACCTAAAAGTAAAAATCTCACATACACACTACACACACACACACACACACACACACACACCAGTGTAAATCACAGAACAGCTTTAATCCCTAACAGCTCATGTCAAGTAAGAGACTTTTTCCTTTTTCTTTTTTTTAAAGATTGATTTATTTCTTTAAGTCAGCTCTTCACCCAACGTGGGGCTTGAACTCACAACATTGATTGAGATCAAGAGTCACAGGCTCTACCGACTCAGCCAGCCAAGCACCCCAAGAGACTTTTTTTTTAAAGATTTTATTTATTTATTTGACAGACAGAGATCACAAATAGGCAGAGAAGCAGGCAGAGAGAGAGGAGGAAGCAGGCTCCCTGCTGAGCAGAGAGCCCGATGCGGGGCTCGATCCCAGGACTCTGAGATCATGACCTGAGCCGAAGGCAGAGGCTTTAACCCACTGAGCCACCCAGGCGCCCCCCCAAGAGACTTTTTAAAGAGATGAAATGGTGGCCTCTAGATAGTGGGGGTTGAGGGATGGGGATGTGTAAACCTGGAAAGTGATATTTCTTAACCTGTTTTTGGAAAATAAAAGAAGAACATACAAACAAATGTGCAGCTTAATATATCTTCAAGCAAACCTCCCAGTGACCACAACACAGGTCAAGAAATAGAACATTGCAAGCCACCCAGCATCCCCTCTGAAGGCCTGCCCCCATCACCACTCCCTTTCTTGGAAGACCTACCTCCCTTGTCCTCCTTTCTTTATGGTTCACCCAAACGTGCATCCCCAGGTACCACAGTTTAATCCTGCCCATTTGTGTCAATGTCTTTCAAATTGTTTTTATCTGCAGTTTCCCCTCCATCCCCCCCTTTTTTTCCCCTTTATATTTTTTCTGCAGAAGAAACTGGGCCTTTTGATCCCAGCAGCTTGAATGTTGTGGATTATGAACTCCAGATGTGGTTCCAGGAGCCACTGTGTCCTGGGAATTTCCTGCAAGCTGGCAGCTGGATGCCCAGCGTCGAGTCCACTCTGTTTGATCACTGGGTCATAAGCTTGGGAGACATAAAATGGTGCTGGCTTCTCTGGGTGGGAGCCACTGATAGGCAGTGCCTGGTTCATTCCTTCGCTGAGGGTTGCAAAATGGTGATATTCTATTTCCAGATGGTTAAAAAGCCAGTTTTGTGTATATTTCACCACAGGTTTTGAAAAGTTGAAAAAAATTATGTGTTCAAACATTTGTGCTGTCCATTGGTGTATATAGGAAACAAAACTGGAAGGGTATACGGCAAAGAGTTAAAGATGGCTATCTTGGTGGTAAGACTATAGGTGTTCATTTTTTACTGTATCTGCCTGAAAGTTTTTCACTTGGTATATATCACTTTAATAATATAAATCATTGGGGCACTAGGGTGGCTCAATTGGTTAAGCGGCTGCCTTTGGCTCAGGTCATGATCCCAGGGTCCTGGGATCGAGCGCTGCATTGGCTCCCTGCTCAATGCAGAGCCTGCTTCTCCTTCTCCTGCTCCCCCTTCCCCCTGCTTATGCTCTCTCTCTCTCAAATAAATAAATAAAGTCTTTACATAAATAAAATGGCTATTCTTATGTGAATTGCACCTCAATAAATTTAAAAATATGTTATTAGATAGATTACATATGTATTTTATATCTAATACATGTATTACATATTATACATGTATTATATATTTAAAAATATATCCTCGAGACAGTAGGGTAAATTTGAAAATGGACTGGATACTGGATGATAGGAAAAAATTATTGTTAGAAATTGCGCATTGATAGTGACACCATGAATACATCCCTCGGCCCTTTGGGCTGCCCAGCTCCCCTCCCCGGGAGTCCCTCCCCTGCCCCCCAAGACTTCCCCATGATCCAGCCGCTGACACCACTATAGCCCAGCTCAAGCTGAGGGTCTCCAGGACCCCAGTCAGCCAGAAGTTGACAACCTGTGCCGGTCATTAAGCTTTTCCTCTCTGAGCTTCATGTCTACCCTCCCAGGTGCCTCGGTTCACCTTGGCCAGCGGCTCCCTGTTAGGCCCTGCCCTTGGGAGGCGCTAGAGGGCAGGCTGGAGGGGCGAGAGGACTTGTTTCTGGGCTTTATCGGCAGAAATCTCACCTGGCCTTAGTTTCAGACGTAGCAGCTAATTCCCATTTGCAGCTTTCCCCCAGAACCAACCTCATGGTGCCCCAGGAGACCCTAGCATCGAGGCCCTGTCATCACAGGTCTGGTCCCCTCCTCCCCAAGCCAGTCAGCCTCAATCATTCCAACTGCTTCTTTCCCCACTCCAGTCCCAGGAGCAATTCCTGGAAACGCCTACCTTAGTGTTTCCTTTTTGCCTTTTCGGCTCTTCAATATATGGGCTGATCATTCTTTCCCCCTCCCCCCAACCCTTGGTTAATCATTCCTTATATTACATTTTATCTGTGGAGTAAACGTCTCGTTGACATTATAACCAAATTTGCTGAGTGGGGCTAATTGCAGCTGCGGACTAATAAACTCAGCGGCAGATTTTTCACCCAGACCTTTTTCCTTGGCACTTAGATTTCCCTGACCTTCCTCTGTCGAAGGTGGATTTGGAGCTCATTCTCTTGTTTCAGTCCTTTCGCTGCCTCTTCCCTTGCTGCACGCTCGGTGACTCGGTGATTGGCTTTGTCGTGCACAGGGCAACAGGAGCTTGGGCTTGGCTAGAAATTTGGCAAGTCAGCGGGTTGGTTGCTCTTTGCCCGTGGCTCTTTGCCCCCAGCCAGTAACAGGAGTCTGGAGGGAAGTTACCTACGCTCTTTGCCCTAGGGACTGTCCCCAGGGCCCCACCCCGAGTGGACACTGCCAGCCTTCAGCGCCTAATTTAATTCTTACAGCAAGGAACCGGAGTGAGGGTTTGGTTTGCACAGCCTTCTCTTGGTGAGTATATTGTGTGTGACCGCACATGACCTTCTTTCTTCCTCACGTTCGGCTGGGCTCTCTTAGATTTCTTCCTCTCATTCGGTGGCCTCCCCCTGACAAGTTTTGGTTCTCTTAGTCTCCTTTTCTTGCATGCTTAAAAAAAAGGCCGGGGAGGATGCCATTTGGTTCAGTCAGTGAAGCCCCAGCTTTCTGGGGAGGAACCAACGCTTACTACTTACTACTCTGGGCTTTGTCTGCTTTGCGTGTTGTAATGTCTTTTGGTGTCTTTGAAGAAAACCAGCCATGGTGTAATGGGAAAATGGGAAATGAGGATTCGATTCCTGAATGTGGCCCTTTAAGGCTGTGTTCTCCAAAACTGGGCAATCTTTTCATGCAACACTTCTTGGCTATGATATTCGTTAGATCTTGGAGAACAATGACCAATTGACAGATCCAAAAATTATAATATCATCTTGCAATTAGATTTGTTTTGTAAAAAAGAGCTGTTGAGAAATTGGTCCTTTAAGATTTTGTTTGCATCTTGTGTTTTTGCAGGTGTGTCCATGTATGTTATACACGGGAGCTATTTTCTTTAGCTCTTTTCTTCTTACCATCTCCTGATGGTATTGCTAAGATTAACTTGTAAAAGAGCTCTGTTTAGTTGGTTTAAAGGCAAGCATTTGTAAGAATGGGGCATTTTATTTTATTTTTTAAAATATTTTAAGATTTTATTTATTTATTTGACACAGAGAGACAGAGAGTGTGTGCACACAGCAGGGGGAGTGGCCAAGGGAGAGGGAGAAGCAGGCTCTCCACTGAGCTGGGAGCCCCATGCAGTGCTCCAACCCAGGACCCTGGGATCATGACCTGAGCCAAAGGCAGACGCTTAACTGACTGAGCTACCCACACGCCCCAGAATTGGGCATTTTAAAACTGAGAAAGATGGAAACTAACCCAAACGTTGAAGTCACATGATCTTGGGAAATATTTGGCATTAAAGCTAATTTAAGTCCGTCGGTTTAATTACAATGGACATGTCTTTAGCATTATCACCATTGAATGTAAAAGTCTGTGTTATTTGGATTGCAAATTTTATCAGAAAAGGGAAAAAACTTAGAGCTTTGTCTAACACTCCATGAAGTTTTATGGGTGATCTAAGACTGGAAATAATAAGGGTAACAACTCTGTATGCAAGGAAAACGAGACTGGTTATTTAAACAGGGAAAAGTTAAAACAAAATCTGACTGTAGAAAAGGAAAGTTGTAGTAGAAGGCTTGTGAGAAGGAAGTCTTTGGTAAGGAATTTTGTACATAGGACTAAGATTATAGAGAAGGAATACGGAAAACATTTATAAGGGAGTAATCAACACCTGGGGAAGAAAAGAAAGAGTAAAAGAGCAAGATAAGGCAGAAGTTGAACAGTAATAAAATATTAACAGAAGCCTCAGCTGATTCTGAGGAGTTCCAGAGTTGGATTACCCTTCAGAGCCATCCTAAATTGGGGGAAGGGGGCTGAACTTCTAGAACAGCCATTTGATGTGACCACCTGGGAAGAGGGAACAGCTGTCCCAAGGCAGCTGTCTTAGGTCAAGGTCATCCCTGACGGGCTTCAGAGTTGGGAATGGTTGGCAGCCTCCTCACACCTAAGAGTCTTTCATTCCTAGTAGAGATTGCGGTCAGTGTATGACTGCGGCCACAGCAACTCTGATCCATGCAGTGCCCTGGATCTTCTTGTTAGACTAAGTTTATATCAACATGGGAGATGACAGGAAAAAGACTGCATGAAGTCTTTAAAAATTCATCTTATTGCAGGGCGCCTGGGTGGCTCAGTTGGTCAAGCATCCAACTCTTCATTTTGGCTCAGGTCAGGATCTCACGGTCATGAGATGGAGTCCCACGTCTTAAGATTCTCTCCTCCATTGCATGTGTTTTCTCTCTGTCTCAAAGAAATAATAAAAGAAAAAAATTAAAAAATATGTCTTGTTGGAGTAAGAGTTTTAATACCAAGTACATGGTATAAGCTTGGGATTTGGTTTTCCTCTATCAAAATGACAGTTCTTTGAGATTAATGGTCTAAATGGTGAAGGTTTTTATCTTTTTTTTAAAGATTTTATTTACTCATTCATTTGTCAGACAGAGATCACAAGTATGCAGAGAGGCAGGCAGGGAAGCAGGCTCCCTGCTGAGCAGAGAGCCCCACTCGGGGCTTGATCCCAAGACCCTGAGATCACAACCTAAGCTGAAGGCAGAGGCTTCAACCCACTGAGCCACCCAGGTGCCCCAAAGGTTTTTATCTTTAATCTGTCCAGAACAACAAAATTTGTATGTTTTGTCTTTATTAGTTCTTTGTTTAAACTAAGGTTTTCAATTTTCTCCCATTTTCTTGACTTGAAATGATTGAAAATTAAACCTGCCCTTTTTTTCCAGAAGTCCTGCAAACCAAAGCTAGAGAACTTGAAGTAAACCTCCAAGAAAATCACCACACTGGCCCATGCTTGTCTGTTGCTGCATGAGTCACTCAGAAAGATCACCAGAACAAGTTTGTTCTAGCCATCCTGAGTTGATGGATCTGCCATTGGAAATTCCAGACTTTGAAATTATTATGGTTGGGAGCAGTTTTATGGATCAAAGACAACAAAGAGCTGGATGCAAAGGTGACCCATCAGCTATTGTCCAATGCTGAGGACCCTCCAAATTGTTTGATTCCTCAAGGGAATAATCAACCAGACCTTTACGAAGGGTCTTACATAAGCTCGTAACCCTTACGAAGACCACAAAACTCTTTATAATGGCTTTGGTACTACATCTAGACTTAATTAAATACTAGCCCAAATATTCCCCGAAGAGCCTCAGAAGAACTAAAGAATGGGGATTTGGATACCCTATTGGCACTAAAACCAGCTGGAAATATAATGAATCCTTATTCTGGAACATCTTACAGAAGAAGTGGTTGGTTAACCATATTCACCAAAGCACCTATTATGGGTGAGATATACTCTTCAGTGGATCCAGAAGTATTTGGTGGGGCCCAATCATCAGATAACTATTCAAAAGTAAGACATTTGTAGTAGTAATAATATATTCATGCTAAAAATAATCCTAAGACGGGGACCCCACCAGTTCTAAAATATCTGTAACTTAGAGGCACTGAACCTGGAGAAGACTGGTGAGTAGACTAGACCATAATGCCAGAAACAGGTTGTTTTGTTTTTGTTTTTAAGTAAGTCCTGTGCCTGACATGGGCTTGAACTCCTAGCCCTGTGATCAAGACCTGAGCCAAGATCAAGAGACTGCTTAATCAACTGAGCCACTTAGGCGCGTGTGCGCGCAGGCATGTGTATGTGTGTGTGTGTGTGTGTGTGTGTGTGTGTGTGTGTTTTTAAGAGATCTTAACCCATGAATATTTTGTGTTCTTTACCATTGTCTTTATAAACATAGTTTCTATTACCTTGAAAGTATATAATTAAAGCTGAGTCTTGGGGAAATCAGAACAAAATTCATGAATGTCTATACTCAAATATGTAATATATGTATTTGAGATTTGAGTTTTTGAAATGCATGTACTCTCCCAATATTCCATACGTGACAAGAACTTTGGATGTATCCACTTCCTGCTGGAGCTGGTTCCCCAGTGTGTGCCGATCTACTAGAACCCACCATGGCCTGCCGTCAATATGCCTGAGCAATCTGGGTATGAAGTAAAATCATTTTCTCAATCTTTTCGTGTCTGCCAGAAATGTGGAAGTGTATAGCAAATACTAAAGTTGGCCAAATTCCTATAAGGACTAGAATCAGGGTTAACTCAGAAGGATGGTATTGGGTAATCAAACAATAAGTTCTCTGTTCTCTGAAAAGGCAAATACTCCTTTTGCTACTACCACCCCAGTAGTATTCAACAAACATGAAATTTGATTCTTTTTTTTAAAAGATTTTATTTATTTATTTGACAGAGAGAGAGAGAGAGATCACAAGTAGGCAGAGAGGCAGGCAGAGAGAGAGGGGGAAGTAGGCTCCCTGCCAAGCAGAGAGCCTGATGTGGGGCTTGATCCCAGGACCCTGAGATCATGACCTGAGCCGAAGGCAGAGGCTTAACCCACTGAGCCACCCAGATGCCCCTGAAATTTAATTTTTTGGCTGCTTTAAAGGTTAATAGGAGCTTTTTTTTCTTTGAAAATACTGAGGTGGACTAGTCAAACTAGTTAATTTAACTCCCATGGGCCCTTCGAGACATAGCTCAGATGTTACATAAACCTTCCTTAAATTGCTCTACCACCAGAAGAAAGTAGCCTTCAAGAAGTTATCTTGCATAACTGTTACCTGTATCTTATGAATTATGTTGTTTGTATATGTCCCTGTCCATTACAGGTCTGGATGCCCTCATTCTAAATCATGTCTAGTACAGTGCTCAGAATGAAGTAGGTGCTCAAATGTTTAATTCATGAGTGAAAATTTTCTATTGCCACCAAGTTTATCCTGGGGTGATCTTGATCCTGTGGCTGGCTGAGGTCTCAGTGTAGCTGGAGACTGTTGCTACCAGGAAACTGTCCAAGAGGTTGCACAAAGGTATATCACCGGGAGACGAAGCATGAGAGAGTGTGGACTCTGAAAAGCAAACTGAGGGTTTTGGAGGGGAGGGAGGTGGGGGGATGGGTGAGCCTGGTGGTGGGTATTAAGGAGAGCATGTATTGCATGGAGCACTGTGTGTGGTGCATAAACAGTGAATCTTGGAACACTGACAAAATAAAGTAAAAATTTTAAAAAAAGGTATATCACCTTGGGGAATTAAGGGTTTGGCTTTCATCTGTACAGGTCCCGAAAAATTAGTACCTCGTATCTATTCAGAGGCTTTAATAAGTACTGGGAGCTTTCTGAGTGTTCTATTCTGCCCGGCAGTGGTAATCCAGGAGTTCAATGGGCACAGTCCTCACCCTGACTTCATTGACCGCCTGGCTGGGGGGAAGAGTCCATTCAACAAGCCTTTCCACTGGAAAGCTGGACTGGTTTGGGGTGAGAAGGACGACATGCTAGGGATGGATAACTTGCTACACCCCAGACACTTGGCACCAGAGGGGCTTCCTGGAGGGACCACGCAGAATATGTTCTCTCCAAAACACAGCCCTCAGGCCTGATTTACAAAGTCAAAAAGTCCCTTTATTAACAATAAGCAATGAAAGTGGTTCACTGGAGGGAAAGGTACACATCTCTACATTCTCTCTCTAGATAAATTCATATTAGGCATGAGGAGGATGAGGCCTCCGTCCCCACCCTAGGAATTAAGCTTGTGAATAGGGCCATTATTTTTGAATTTCTCTTTTTTTTGGAACAAGATTCTCTCTCCCCCAAACTCCACAGGAATGGCTTTGTCAGTCAGGCTTCCCTGACTCACCGTTTTCTCAGTTTCTAATCTTCTTCTTCATTTTTTAAAAAAGATTTTATTTATTTATTTGACAGACAGAAATCACAAGTAGGCAGAGAGAGGGGGAAGCAGGCTCCCTGCTGAGCAGAGAGCCCGATGCGGGGCTCAATCCCAGGACCCTGAGATCATGGGGCTCAATCCCAGGACCCTGAGATCATGACCTGAGCCGAAGGCAGAGGCTTTAACCCACTGAGCCACCCAGGTGCCCCTCGGTTTCTAATCTTCTAATAGAAACACTGCTTCTTTAGATTTGTCAATACCTTTGATCATGTTATAGGGTATTGTTGGGGAAGAAGATTTTCCCTCTATCCTGCAACATTCTTCTAGCTAGTCTGAGAATCAAACTGACAAAGGACAGATTAACAGGAGAAAATAATTTTTTTAAAGATTTTATTTATTTATTTATTTGACAGACAAATCACAAGGAGGCAGAGAGGCAGGTGGGGGCGGGGGGAAGCAGGCTCCCTGCTGAGCAGAGAGCCCAATGCTCGATCTCAGGACCCTGAGATCATGACCTGAGCCACAGGCAGAGGCTTACCCCACTGAGCCACCCAGGCGCCCCTAAAATTTAATTATATACATATGAGGAATCAACACAGACATGAGCGTCCAAAGACAGACAAAATGAAGTATAAAGGAACTCCTGAACCAAGAAGAGAGTAGGGGTCTAGAACTTCAAAGGGAAGGAAAGCAACTTTCATGAAGAGGAAAAAATAAATGTTTGGTAAACAAGCATTTGGTGGGCCACCCACACAATGGGACACAAAGAGGAATTTGATCAAACAGGCTTGCTGGGTTCCTTCCTGTCTGCCATACCTAGTTCTTGTCTAATACAGTTACTTACGGTGCTAGCTCTCTCTCAACAGGTCCTCCGGATTCTTTTAGGCAGTTAGGAATAAGTAAGAAGGTTTCTTCCTGAGTGTTTTTGGCCATTAGTTATTTTCAACTTGAAATAATCTGCACATTAAAGTGGCACATTTTGGAGGAGCTTGCCCTTGTCCCTTATAGTTTGATGAGGTCTGTAATTTACTGTCAGCAAAAAGTGTTGTAGTAGTAGTAGCAGCAGCAGCAGCAGTGTGTGTGTGTGTGTGTGTGTGTGTGTGTGTGTGTGTGTGTGTTGCATTAAATTAAGGGCTGGCAATGACTCAGGACTTGACCCACCAGGGGTGGTCAGCTGTGTTAATCATGGAGTCCATATTCCATGTTACAGCTACAAGTGCTTCTGTCAGTCATAGCTCATCAAACCAGCAGCTTTGCTAAGTAGCAGAATGAAGGTTAGAAATTGGTTTTCAGGGGCATCTCGGTGACTCAGTGGGTTAAGCCTCTGCCTTCAGCTCAGGTCATGGTCTCAGGGTCCTGGGATCAAGCCCCGAATTGGGCTCTCTGCTCGGCGGGGAGCCTGCTTCCCCTCTCTCTCTGCCTGCCTCTCTGCCTACTTGTGATCTCTCTCTGCCAAAATAAATAAAATCTTTATTAAAAATAGAAATTGGTTTTCATTGGTGGAATTAGTAGTTTGTTAGTGTAACAGGTGAGAGAAGTGGGCTCGAATTGGTAAAATCGGTAATACTCAAGACTTGTGTTGTTCGGAGTATGTGAGACTCTTGTCACCCTTGCACTGACAGGACATAAGAGCCTAGCAAGTTGGAAGTCTGTTCCCTTAGGGATGATACTGTAGGCTAAACATCTAAATGGCCCTGTGTCCAGCTATGTACTCTGAGAGTTCCAGCTCCCCGATAATGTTTAGGAGGCCAACAGAATCCTCTCTCTGTAATCATGGTAAGTCTACTCTGACTGCCTTGCTTTTCTTACAAAATGATTGTCAGAGCACGTGAAACAACAGAGAGCTGGGACATCCCTGAACTTACTATTCATAAAAACTATTTTGGGTGCTGGGTGGCTCAGTCGTTAAGCGTCTGCCTTCAGCTCAGGTCATGATCCTAGGGTCCTGGGATCGAGTCCCGTATTGGGCTCCCTGCTCAGCGGGAAGCCTGCTTCTCCCTCTCCCTCTGCCTGCCTCTCTGCCTACTTGTGATCTCTGTCTGTCAAATAAATAAATAAAATCTTTAAAAAAAAGTAAAGCTCGGGGCGCCTGGGTGGCTCAGTGGGTTAAAGCCTCTGCCTTCAGCTCAGGTCATGATCTCAGGGTCCTGGGATTGAGCCCCGCAACGGGCTCTCTGCTCGGCGGGGAGCCTGCTTCCTCCTCTCTCTCTCTCTCTCTCTCTCTCTGCCTGCCTCTCTGACTACTTGTAATCTCTATCAAATAAATAAAATCTTAAAAAAAAAAGTAACGCTCACTATGTTATGTATGTTTTCTAGGTTAAATTAAAAAAGTGTTTATCTTTCTTAGTAGCTGCGTGGTGTTTGTGCCATTATTTAACTACTATACATTTTGACACTGAACTCCCTGAACAGGTTAGAAAAAGCATTACCCCTACTTTATTATGCATCTTGTTGGGAATTTTACCCTTAAGAAGGTGAGGCATGGGGCGCATGGGTAGGCATGGGGCACATGTGTGGTTCAGTCCGTTGGGCAGCTGGCTTCGGCTCAGGTCATGATCCCAGAGTCCTGAAATTGAGCCCCACATAGGGCTCCCTGCTCAGCAGGGAGTCTGCTGCTTCTTCTGACCCTCCCCCCTCTTGTACTCTCTCTCTCAAATAAATGAATAAAATCTTAAAAAAAAGGTGAGGTATGGTGGCTGAGACCATCAACTTTATACAGAATCTGGCTATGGGTTCATTACCTACTGCTCTACTTTTGAAATCTCAAAGCTGGACTGAGGTGTTCTGCCCATGAGATAAAATACTGATACTTTCCCCAAATTTACAGAAATAATTAAAATTGATAGATGTAATTTCCACAATATTGAAATTTACTCTCATGTGTATTATTACATTTTTAGCACCTGCTACCACTGTCTTGTATTTAACTTTAATAAAAAACAGTAGGGGCGCCTGGGTGGCTCAGTGGGTTAAAGCCTCTGCCTTCAACTCAGGTCATGATCTCAGGGTCCTGGGATCAAGCCCCGCATGGGGCTCTCTGCTCAGCGGGGAGCCTGCTTCCCCTCTCTCTCTGCCCGCCTCTCTGCCTACTTGTGATATCTCTGTCAAATAAAAAAATAAAATATTAAAAAAAAACAGTAAAGAATTTACAAAAATTTCATAAAGAGTTATGTAATATATCAGAATTTCATGAGGGTCCGTGACTTTCAGAGGCTCAAGTCATTAGAGATCTAGTTCTATCAGATGGAAATGGAATATTCCTGAGCAAAACTGCACCCCCTGCCCCAATCCTGTCAAGAGAAAAAAAAAACAAACCGATTCAGCAAACCGATTTGTTGTTGTTTTTAAAGATTTTATTTGACACAGAGAGAGAAAGGGAACAAGCAAGGGGAGTGGGAGAGGGAGAAGCAGGCTTCCCGCCGAGCAGGAAGCCGTGTGGGGCTGGAGCCCAGGACCCCGGGGATCACAACCTGAGCCGAAGGCAGACACCTAACGACTGAGCCACCCAGGCGCCCCGCTAACGTCATTTGTTTAAAAATTTCAGTAACGAAACGACTACAGGAGAAAACAGGATACATTCGACATGTATTAAGCGCCGACTAAGAGTGGAGAACTATGCTAGAAGACCCGGTGGTTCAGCCAAGGTGAAAAGGACGCAGCCCCCACCTCGCAGGAGTTCAGGGCAGGTAAATGGTGCTGAGCGCTCTGGTGGATGATTAAGGCTCAGAGCAGGTGTCCCAGCCAGAAACCTCAAATTCTGAAAGCCATTACATCTCTCCCGCCTTGAAAGTCACAATTTCCCCTTATCCCTAATCATTTGGGTTCAATTCCGAAGAGGAGCAACAGAAACAAAAACACAACAACATGTCCCCACTCCTGCTCCCTCCCAAACACGGGACAATTCTAAACTTTTCCCTCAGGATAATCAAGAGTACTTTCCGGTACCAGTACATCGCTTCCAGAAAACTACAAGTCCCAGTAGGCTGCACGCGCAAGCCGGCGGACACTCTCCCCCCGTTCAGAACACCGCCTTACGCTCCAATCCTGAGCAGGGCCTGCGAGTCGTGGCCGCGAAGCCTGCTGGGACTTGTAGTCCGCTTCAGATTCTTTTTTCCTGTCTGCGCAGACTCGCACGGCCTGTGTTCGCCCTTCGGCCCTGCAGAAGCCCAGCCCAGACTTCAATGCTCCCCACCCCCATTCCGCTCCATCCCCTCGGGGGCCAACCTCCTCCGGTCACGTGGGAAGCCATTCATGCGGCGATTGGCCGTGGGGGTTCAGGGGCGGGGCGCGGGGGCCCTGAAAGGTTCCTTGCCCCCTTGTAGGGCCGCTTGTTTGGCTGCTGCCGTCACCTCATGGCGACGCGGCTAGAAGAGGCAGCGCGGGGTAGAGGCGGCGGCGGCGCCGAAGAGGCTATTGAGGCCGGACGGGGCGGACGGCGACGCAGCCCGCGGCAGAAGGTCAGTCTGGGAAGCGTCTGCGTTGTTGTCCGGCCGGGGAAATGCCCGGGCTAGATTTTTCGGGGTCCACATCTTCACTCTCTCTGGTTACCTTTAGCCACGGGACGAACATCCGGCCTTCTTCCTTCCCGGGGGTGACGACAGCGGGAGCGGGTCGGGGGGGATTTGGGACTGATATGGATGGGATAGGAGGGAGCGAAGGTTGGGGTTTTGGGGCGCGCGACAGAGGTGGGAGAGGGCAGGGGGCGCAGCCTGGTGTGAGGGAGAAGGGGTGCGAGGCGGGGGCGCGCCAGGTGTGACAGCCACGTGCGGCGGATGCCGGGGAACCCCGGGCGCCAGGTGTTCCTTCTCCTAGCCCCCGCCCTCGGCGTGCTCTCCGTGCTCCCAGCGCAGTCGGAGGGCTACCTGGGTCAGGGGCTGGCCCTGCTCTTGCCCGGCAGGTGCGCAGGGCGCGCTGCGGGGTGCGCCCGGGCGGCGCGGGCGAGGCTGTTGCGCAGTAAGATAACAGCGCGGGAGCTGGGGTTGCACTGCGCCCCCCTTCCCCCGCCCCCCTGCGCTCCCCGCCACTGCGCGGGCGGGCGAGCTCCACGGGGCTGGAGGAGCCACTCGGCTCCCGGGTCACAGGGCTCGTCTCAGGGCACTACGGGCCTGGTTACACGTGGGACCGGGACCCGCGATGGGAAGACGCTGCTGGTGGACCTGGGTCCCACAGGGTTGGGGGCAGCATCGCGTGATAGCCGGTCTTCCCCTTTAGTCCTCTCTCCCCTTTCTTGCTCTTTCTTTATTTACCCTCCTTTCTTTTCTTTCTTTTTTTGGGGGGGTGAGCGGAAACTTGAGCGCCTCCCCCACCCTGGCCTTTGGTCTCTCTTAATCTGGGAGACAGGCTGGACCGTTCCCCTTGCCTTACTTGACTCACGTCAAGGAGTTTTCAGTGTCTCCCTGGATACAGGAAAATCGAGACCTTCAGAATGGGAGAATTCCACTTGTTCTGGAGTCAGTGGGTGGAGTTCGAAAAAGATTGCACAACAAATGGGGTACAGGGCTTTCAGGGCCCAGGAATGGAAATCCGTGGGGAAAGGCGCTGGAAAGGTGGAAATCCCGTCTCTTTTTCCTTACAGTGGAACCTATTGAAACGTTCAACTTGTTGGACGTCCTGCCTTGATCACTCACCTATTTAATATTACTTAATTATGCATTTGAATACTCTCAAAAATCACTCCTGTGTGAAATTATGAAATAATATTTTTCTTATGAGATTTATGAGCTTGAAAAAGGAGAACAAAACTTTGGTTTACATCTGAGCAGTGTCAAGAATTGGCTTTAAGGGGCCTCTTTCTAAGGTGGATATTTTCATATCTCCCTGCATAAGGGTATTACTACTTCTCAGTTACCTCTCTTTCTCTTTCTTTCTTTGTACTCTAAAATAAAGATCCAGTACTTGAAGGACTGAAAAAAAAGCTGTGGATTGAATGTACTCTAGGGTTTCAAAACTGTCACTTTGGACACTTCATTTATTCCCTGAGGGTGGGGAGCCAATCTCAGTGTTTGATTTCATAGGTCCCCCAGGGGAGGACTCCGATAAAAAGCCACTGCAATTGAGGACATAAGTTCCCGTTTATGCCACTAGGATAAGGACCGAAAGTCTGAATTAGGAACTGAGGTTTAATCAACTAGCATTTTAAAAGACCGAGATAAGAGGTAATGACCCTTTGAGGCAGCTCTCTGGGGAACAGCTGGACATGCATAGTCATGTGTGTCTGTACTGTCTCATTTTTGTTTTCTTAGCTCCTGTACCTTTTTTCTTTTGCTCATGTTTTTCTGGGCATCTTCTTCCTTTTGATTTACAATTGGCTATGACCTGGAATTGAAATACTTGGATTGAATATTAGTTTTTGAATTTTCGTTTTAAAAAATTGGGTGACTATCTTGTGTCTGTGAAACTTATTTCTTTATGACTCCTAATTTTTTTTATTTCCTCTGGGTTACCAGCTTGAAAGAATATTCCTAATTCTAACTTGACTTGTACTGTATTTTTTCAGGAAGCAGAAATGATATTTAACTAATTGGAATGTTTTGAAAATACTGAGGGAATTAAAGAAGAGTGACTGTTTAGTCACTGACTTAAAGGGAAAAACAACTGGAGACAGGCTTTATTGGCTCCTAGTTGTTTGAACCATCCACTTAGTCATTCTTCACCAGCTCAGTTAATTGTGGCATCGTTTCATAACTACATCCCATTTGAATGGTCTCTTGAGGTAACTCTTTTCTTCTGAAGTTAATTTTATAGTACATTTCTAAGGGTCTCTTGAATTGTCTAAAACTGTGCTATCTGATATGATACCTACTAGCTGCATATTTAATTGAAATTAAGTTAGGGGTGCCTGGGTGGCTCAGTCGGTTAACCTTTGGCTTGGGTCCTGGGATTGAGACCTACATCAGGCTCCCCATTCAGCCCTTCTGCCCTCTGCCCTTCACCCTACTCGTGCTCTCTCGCTCGTTCTCAAATAAATAGATAAAATCTTTAAAAAAAAATTAAATAAAAATAAATATTCCATTCTTCTCTCATACTAACCACATTTCAAGGGTTCAGTAGCCAATATGGCTAGTGGCTACTGTGTCAGAGCAGATCCAAAATATTTACAACATTGCATAAAATTCTGTCGGACGACATCTAAAAAGATGGAATATATATTGTCAAGTATTAGAGGCATTTTTTAGAACACCAAGGGCATGGGGCGCCTGGGTGGCTCAGTCATTAAGTGTCTGCCTTAGGCTTAGGTCATGGTCCTAGGGTCCTGGGATTCAAGCCCCACATGAGGCTCTCTGCTCAGCAAGGAGACTGCTTCTCACTCTCCCTCTGTTCCCCCTATTTGTGCTCACTCTCTGTCAAATAAATAAATAAAATCTTAAAATAAATAAATAAAAAAAAACCCAAGGTCATTACTGTGTAAATTTCTTTTTTTTTTTTTTAAGATTTTATTTATTTATTTGACAGAGCGAGAGATCACAAGTAGGCAGAGAGGCAGGCAGAGAGGAAGGGAAGCAGGCTCCCTGCTGAGCAGAGAGTCCAATGTGGGGCTCTATCCCAGGACCCTGAGATCGTGACCTGAGCCGAAGGCAGAGGCTTAACCCACTGAGCCACCCAGGTGCCCCTACTGTGTAAATTTCTATGTAGAATTTGTTTTAGGAGATTTAATTAAAAATTAATAGACACTGTTTTTTGAGCAGTTTTAGCTTACAGAAAGATTGAATATCAATTATAGAGTTCCCATATATTCCTTCACACATTGTTTCCCCTGTTATTTACATCTTGCATTAGTGTGGTGCATTTGTTAGAATTGATGAGCTAATATTGATACATTGACATTAACAAATGTCCATAATTTGCATTGGGGTTCATTCTTGGTATTATACAGTTTAAGAGGTTGGGTTTTTTTTTTTGTTTGTTTTGTTTTTTTTTTTAGATTTTTATTTATTTTTTTGACAGAGATCACAAGTAGGCAGAGAGGCAGGCAGAGAGAGAGGGGGAAGCAGGCTCCCTGCTGAGCAGACAGCTCAATGCGGGTCTCGATCTCAGGACCCTGAGATCATAACCTTAGCCGAAGGCAGAAGCTTAACCCACTGAGCCACTCAGGCACCCCCGGTTTAAGAGTTTTGACAAATGTATAATGACCTGCATCCACCATTACAGTATCCTACAGAATAGTTTTCACTGCCTTGAAAATCCCCTACTTATCCCTCCTTGATAGCCATTGATCTTTTTACTATCTGTATAGTTTTGCCTTTTCCAGAAAGTCTAAGGTAGGTTTGATTTGGTTTTTAATACTAGATTTTTAAAAAATTTTATTTATTTATTTGACAGCACAAGCAGGACGAGCAGCAGGGAGAGGGAGAAGGAGGCTTCCCACTGAGCAAACAGCCTGATGCGGGGCTCGATCCCAGGACCCTGGGATCTTGACCTGAGCCAAAGGCAGAAGCCTAACTGACTGAGCCATCCAGGTGTCCCTTAATACTAGATTTTTGATGGGGAATGTTAAAAATGATCGAATTGCTGTTAAACTTATTTATAGGGGCACCTGGGTGGCTCAGTCGGTTGGGTGCCTGCCTTTAGATCGGGTCACGATCTCAGGGTCTTGGGATCGAGTCCTATATCAGGCTCTCTGCTCAGCGGGGAGCCTGCTTCTCCCTCTTCTACTCTTCCTGCTTGTGCTCTCTTTTGCTGTCTCTGTTGCTATCTCTGTCTCTCTCTCTCTCAAATAAATAAAATCTTTTTTTTTTTTTTAATAATTTTATTTTTTATAAACATATATATATATATATTTTTTCCCCCAGGGGTACAGGTCTGTGAATCTCCACGTTTACAAACTTCACAGCACTCACCATAGCACATACCCTACCCAATGTCCATAACCCCCCCCCAACCCCCCTCTGCCCAGCAACCCTCAGTTTGTTTTGTGAGATTAAGAGTCACTTATGGTTTGTCTCCCTCCCAATCCCAACTTGTTTCATTTACTCTTCTCCTACCACATTAACCCCCCATGTTGCATCTCCTCTCCCTCATATCAGGGAGATCATATGATAGTTGTCTTTCTCCGATTGACTTATTTCGCTAAGCATGATACCCTCTAGTTCCATCCATGTTGTTGCAAATGGAAATAAATAAAATCTTTAAAAAATATTTTTAGGTCCGTAAACCATTTGGAAAGGATAAAGGTATGTAACCAAGGCTCAAATGAACAAAATCTTGTATCTACATAGCGACCCATAATTTTTACAGCGCTATTTGCACTTTTGTTAACTCTTAAGCATCACTGGATGCTGTGGAGAAGGCTGGAGGAACTGTCATTGCCCTCATTTACAGATGACAAACTGCTCAGCAAGGTCAAGTGATTTGCCCAAGGGGTGAAGCCAAGTCTAAAAACCAATACCCTGTCATCTAGACTACGGTAATAAGTAGTGTACTAGTGGGTGAATAGTATGGATTTTGGAGTCAAGACTCTTGGCTGTCTGCCACTTGCTTTATTAGCTGTGCAACCTTGGGTGAGTTTCTCAATCTTTCTGAACCTCAGTTGCATCATCTGTAAAGTGGCTATGATGCTAGCACCTACCACACAGGATTGTTTTAAAGAATAGGAGTTGGGGCGCCTGGGTGGCTCAGTGGGTTAAAGCCTCTGCCTTCGGCTCAGGTCATGGTCCCAGGGTCCTGGGATCGAGCCCTGCATCGGGCTTTCTGCTCAGCAGGGAGCCTGCTTCCCTTCCTCTTCTCTGCTTGCCTTTCTGCCTATTTGTGATCTCTCTCTGTCAAATAAATAAATAAAATCTTAAAGAAAAAAAAGAATAGGAGTTGATGAGAAGCACTCAGTACATTGCCAGGCATATAGAATTTTCCTTGATCTGGTAGGGAGACTACAGGAAAGATCATTTCTGTTACTTTTAGGGTACTGTTAATTTGGTAAATCTACTTACCAAGCTTTGGAGTTTTCTCTCTTCCTAGAATCTCTCTAGGATAGCTAAAATGAGAAGTCCAGTCAGTGTGGCAAGAGTATGGGGTAGGAAGAAACCATTTCATTATCTTATTTTGCTCCCCATTTGTGGATTTGAACTTCCACTCTTCTGGCACAGAGATTAAATAATAATCTAAGTGACCTTCTCTTTATAACATTGTTGTCTATTTTCAAACTTTGGTCAATTTCATTTTCAAGGAGAACCAAAGAGGCAAAGCAGTAATGAGAGTAGACCAGATCTAGCACATCCTTTAGTAAGTCCCTGTTTTTGAATTATAATATGCCACATTTATATACCATTTTATTGGAAGGTGGTTTGTATGTTATGTGTGTCATTTATATTGTTTTTGACTAGAGAAGTGGGTTTTTTTTGTTGTTGTTTGTGTTTCTTGTTTGTTTGTTTGTTTTTGTTTTTAAGTAGACTCCATGTCCAGCGTGGAGCCCAGTGTGGGACTTGAACTCCCGACCCTGAGATCGAGACCTGAGCTGATACCGAGCTGGACGCTTAACTGATTGAGCCACCTAGGCACCCCAAGAAGTTTGTTCTTTTTTAATTGAAGCATAGTTGACACATAAGATTGCATTAGTTTCAGGTACACAACATAGTGATTCAACAGGTCTACACATTATGGTAGATTATACATTTACTGCAAGCGTAGTTACCATCTGTCACCATATAGTGCTAATACAATACCGTTGGCTATATTCCCTGTGCTGTACCTTTTATTCCTGTGACATATTCATTCTATAACGGGAAGCTTGTACCTGTCACTCCCCTTAACCCATTTTGCCCATCCTCTTAACACCCTCTCCTCTGACAACCATCAGTTCTTGGTATTATGGTATTATGTATTTATGGTATTATGTATGTATGTATTTATGGGTGAGTTTGTTCTTTTGTTTATTTGTTTATTTTTTTTTAAGATTTCCACATACAAATGAAGTCATGATATTGGTTTTTCTCTGACTTCTCTTACCGTAATGCCTTCTAGGTCCATCCCAATTGACTAGAGAAGTTTAATGTAGGAATGTGTATGTTAAATCTATAAAACAGGGTGTGTGTGATTTGCTTGTGTACAGAAGGATTCACTATAATAGATTTTTCAGTAGATACGCTGTTCAGATTGTACACTTTACAGAGAGCTGTGTTTCAAAGGAAAGAAATCTGACTCCTCACTGTTACCTGCAGTGCACTAGGCACTTAAAATGTGCTTCCATTCTAATATCTCCTTACCTTTACAGAGTGGGTGACACGACATCTAAGGCTCAGTCAAACAACAGAAAACTTGCTTTAAATAACATAGCTCAGAGTTGATGAAGTTGGCCTAGAGTTGATATATAATTGTGCAAATGGTACACCCTATTGCTTGGACAGTTTCTGCTTACCTAGCAAATTTTAATCTAATATCACAAAGAAATTCCTTTGCTTTTTCCTCCCCTACTCACCCCCTTTCCCCTCCTTTAATTTCTTTTTTTTTGGTTCTAAACTGATTATCAGTAACTGTTAGTTACTATACCAGATGTGACAGTATTTTAAATGTATAAAATAATGTACAAATTTAATGTAGTATTCATTAACACTTAGAATTAGCTATGTTTAAATTTCTCCCAAGTGGAGCATTTCTAGAAGAAAATAAAAATAGGGGAGGTGACCCTTTAAGGATTTGAACCTTGAGAGTATATATGATTCAATTCATTTCCTAGTTGAAACTCTCTTGGTACTTGTAACTACTTAAATTTTATTCCTTGATGGAAAAGATACATAAAATAACCAGTGTTGTCCTTCTGTGCTATCAAAATAATTGCCTTAGCATTTATTGCTCAGGGTTTTGATTTGCATTCTGTGTTACATTTCCAAAATGTCCCCCAGAACGACCCCCATTCTCCCCAACTTCCCACTCTGTAGTCAGCCGTAAGTAGTACTGCTAAACCAGCACTTCTCCCTTTTTCCTTTCCCTACTTTCAGAAAGGTCAACATAGAATGGTTTGGGAAGGAAGATGTGCCAGTAGCTTAGAAGCACATTTCACCGAGTATTGTATTAATGGACATGTAGGTGATATTAAAAGTGAGAATATAGGCATTTTGTGTAATTTGTAAATGCATCCTTGTTCAGATATTATAACAGTTCTGCATGGTGCAGTTTATATTGATTCTATCTAATCTTACAACTCTAGAAGGTAGATAATGTATATCCCTAGTTTACAGATAAGGAAACTGAGAGGTTGATTTCCCTCATGGCTGCACAGGAGGCAGTAAGTGGTATGTTTGAAGGTCAGACTTTTTGGGCTCCAAAGTTGTTACCCATGTGCCATGTGTCTTGTGCTCTCTTAACACATTTCTTGAGAATAGTGAATAAAAACGTGCTCCTTGTTGAATGTAAGCAAAACTCAGTGGTGGGTCAAAAGAGTAGTCATTTTTGTTAAATGAAAAGAAATTGTGAAGGGTGGGTTGGATCACTGGGGGTATAGAAAAGCTATTATGATCTGGGAAGTTTTGAGGGGAATTTTGAGCCTTACAGGTTTCATACCTTTTGTTTCACTGAGGCCTTGGGTCAACCTTAAGATAAATGATTTAGGAAGTATGCTGTGCTTTAAAACTCTCTGCAAAAACACCTCCAATTGTATGAGTGTAATTTGGATAAATTGAAAGATAAGGGGTTTAGAGCAACCTTTTTGTAAAAACCTGTCTTTTTTTTTTTTTAAAGATTTTATTTATTTATTTGACAGAGAGATCACAAGTAGGCAGAGAGGCAGGCAGAGAGAGAGGGGGAAGCAGGCTCCCCGCTGAGCAGAGAGCCCGATGCGGGGCTCAATCCCTGGGATCATGAGCTGAGCCAAAGGCAGAGGCTTAACCCACTGAGCCACCTAGGCATCCCTAAAAACCTGTCTTAAAGTCCACACAACAGAGTATTAACAAAGAACTAAAGTGGTCTGAGTAAGCAGGACAAGAAAAAAGAGAAAGCTTGATATTCAGAGTTCATCATGGTTGGTCCACATGGAGCTGATGAAGTATGGCTTCATAAAGTTGGGACAGGTGTTCCATTTCGGTAACCCATAAAAGTAGACCATTTAACATCTTAGGAGTCTGTAGCTTGAAGATACTAATTGTGTGACCCAGCCCCTGCCCTTCTGCAAAATAGGTCAGGCCCAAGCATATTTCAGTAGCTTTAGGCATTAAAATTTTGGGGTTTCCTGATACTTTTGCTGCCTAGATAGGTGTTTAGGCTAATGCAGATATCTTTCAGTTTGCAGATTATCATTGAATTACAGTTTTAGAGGTAGAAATGATTTTGCAAATCATAGAGTCTGGCATCCTTTATTTTTATAAAATAAATAGTCATAGAAATTGTGAAATCAATGCCATCATCCTTGCTTTAAAAGGCAAATGATGTGCATAGTCTGATACAGATGTTAGCACCTACCACAGATGTTAGTAGTAGGTGTAGTAACACTACTACAAGAGAGATCATAAGGCTAAAAAAGCTATGTCCCACCTAGACCATTTCTGGACCTCTTTCCTCATTTCTTGGCTTCTTTGCCAGTAGGGGAGATCTGGTTCCCTCATTCTAACTTCAGCACTGCCTTCCCTCTTTGTCTCTCATTTACCTATTAATGCCTCTGTGTGCTCCCCATGCTCATAACATATTGTGACAGATCATTGGCAGCCTTTTGCTGCCAGAAGTTAGGAGTTGGGACAACTCCTAGAACTTATTGCCTCCAGTTTATATCCCTCCTCAGAACTCTGTCATTGCTCTGGTTTTACTCATGTATTTATTTTTTTTTTTTGTTAACAGCTTTATTGAGGTATAATTCACATACCATACAATTCACCCACTTAAAGTGTACAGTTCAGTGGTTTTTTTTAGTGTATTCAGAGTTTTGTGATCATCATCACATTTATTTTTAACATAACCTTGGAAGAACGTATTCTCTGGAATGATAGAGAAAAAGCTAAGAATTCAGTCTCTGCTTTCCAAGCCCTTAGGTTCAGGACCAAGGACACACTACTTTAAATTATATCTATGAGCCTGTTTGTTCATCATACTTGCCTCTAAGATAGTTCTGAGGATTAAATGAGGAAGTATATCAAGCACTGTTGGAGAGGCTTCCGAATGAATCAGAGGAAATGGCACTCCTGGCTCCCTGTCCTTGTACTTGGTCCCAGGACCGTATTCCCTAGAGATGGATCTGCTTGGGTAAGGGTGCCGAGATGAGGACCCCTCTCAGACCATGGTTTGAGTGTGTTGGCCTTTTAGTCTCTCTATTCCTGTTCTGCCACAACCAAGACAGCAGTTCTCAAACTTTTTGGTTTCAGACTCTTTTTGCATAATTTTTAAGTATCCTTTTGTTTTTATGGGTTATATCTAATATTTCCCATATTAGAAATTAAAACAGGTTTTAAATTATTACTCATTTTAAATGAACTCATATCGTGCTAATTATCCAATGCCGTGTAACAATCACCCCAAGACTCGGTGCTTGAAACGTTTATGATCTCTTTCTATCGGTCAGGAATATGGGTGTGGCTTAGTTCTCTACTTCAAGGTCTCATGGACTGCAGTCATCTGAAGGCTTGATGGAGATGGATCCACTCCCTAGCTGTCATGTAGTTATGGCGGGATTCAGTTCCTTATGAGCTTTTGGCTCCAGGGTTCCCTTGGTTCCTTGTTGCATGGGCCTTTCCATAGGCATCTGACAACATGGTTGCTGGCTTCATTAGAACGAGCAAGACTGTCAGCCGAAGAGAGAAGGAAGTTGCAGTCTTTTGTCACATAGCCATAGAAGTGACAGCCCCTCACTTTTGCCAGATTCTCTCTTTATTAGAAATCAGTCACTAGGGGCGTCTGGGTGGCTCAGTGGGTTAAAGCCTCTGCCTTCAGCTCAGGTCATGATCACAGGGTCCTGGGATCGAGCCCTGCATTGGGCTCTCTGCTCAGCAGGGAGCCTGCTTCCGCATCTCTCTCTGCCTGCCTCTCTGCCTACTTGTGATCTCTGTCTGTCAAATAAATGAATAAAATCTTTAAAAAAAAAAAAAAAAGAAATCAGTCACTAGGTCTAGCCTGCATTCAAGAGGAGGGAATTATACAAGGCTGTGAATACCAGGAGGATCACTGGGATCACTGAGGGCCATGTCAGAAGCTGCCTGCCACATATCAGCATAATGGTTTTTGAACATCAAATACTGATTATCCACAATAACACACTCCTAAATACAGAGAACAAACTGGTGGTTGCCAGGTGGGTGGGGGAATGGGTGAAATAGATGAAGGGAATTATAAAATCAAGATGTCTTGATTTTTTTTTTTAAAGTGAGGAGAGTGGCATTGTTTTATATTTTTGCAGGTTTCTTTAATGAATGGCTTAATAGACCGCTGAATTCTCAAATCTGCTTCTGGATTCAGTCGATGGCAATATGCCGTTGCAGTTAAAGCATACGGAGATAGTTTGGCCTTACGCACGTATGTAGTTGGAGCAGGGAGGAGTGTTTTAATAGCTTTTTTAGACAGGGAAATTCTTTGGTATTACACCAAAACTTGGCAAGTAGTAGTTCTTGAAGGGTAGTTGCCAAAGTGGGTTCTGAAACTCTGCTACACTTTTAGTACTGTTATGTTAAAATCTAATGGTCAGTTCTGCACTTTGCATGCATGTTCTTTTCCCATCATGTTGTAATATCATGTTAGTCATCTGAAAAGTATTGGTGTACCAGATTGTGTCGATCTTCCAAATGTTGACACATTTTGTTATATAATTCAAAATAATGGCAGTATCATCATTGATGTCATCAGGAGAGGGTTTGTGTGTGGTTTTTTTTTTTTTTTTTAGCAGTGTTATTAGTTCAGGTGTATAGCATAGTGATTTAACAATTCTTTACATTACTCACTACCGGAAGTAGAGTCTCCATATATCACCATACAGTGCTATTATATTATTATTCACTGTAGTTCTGTGTTGTACAGAAAAGTCTTAGGTATTGGGAAGCTGCCAAACTCATGGTAGCAGATAGTTTTTTTTTCTTTTTTTTAAGATTTTATTTATTTGACAGAGAGAGATCACAAGTAGATGGAGAGGCAGGCAGAGAGAGAGAGGGAAGCAGGCTCCCCGCCAAGCAGAGAGCCCGATGAGGAGCTCAATCCCAGGACCCTGAGACCATGACCTGAGCTGAAGGCAGCAGCTTAACCCACTGAGCCACCCACGCGCCCAGCAGATAGTTTTTAAAAAATTCTAGACTTTGCTTAAAAACTCAAAATTTGTCATTGACAACAAATATTATCTGTTGTTTGCCTTGAAGTAACAAGCTCATTATATTTATTTTGGAGAATATGTTTGCCAAATACCCAAGTCTGAATAAATAAGCATGGTTTATCTTTTTTTTTTTTTAAGATTTTATTTATTTGACAGAGAGAAACACAGAGAGGGAACACAAGCAGAGGGAATGGGAGAAGGAGAAGCAGGCTTCCCCCTGAGCAGGGAGCCCGATGTGTGGCTCGAACCCAGGACCCTGGGATCATGACCCGAGCCGAAGGCCGCTGCTTAACCACTGAGCCACCCAGGTGCTCCAGCACAGTTTATCTTTAAAAAAAAAAAAGAAAAAAGAAAAAAAAGGTGATCCATGAAAAAAAAGCTACTAGTGGGACTTGTAGTTCAAATAACTGCATTAGTGGTTTTCTTTAGGGTCCCATCTCACTTCTGTTTGTAACAGAAGTGCTTTATGTGTACTTTTTTTGTCTTCAAACAGTTAAAAAGATTTGGGGGCGCCTGGGTGGCTCAGTGGGTTAAGCCTCTGCCTTCGGCTCAGGTCATGATCCCAGGGTTCTGGGATCGAGCCGCTCAGTGGGGAGCCTGCTTCCTCTCTCTCTCTGCCTGCCTCTCTGCCTACTTGTGATCTCTGTCAAATTAAAAAAAAAAAAGTCTTTAAAAAGATGTGTACTCATTGGTTGAGATTTAATAAAAATTTGTAATTTTATTGCTTCCTCAAGGGCATTTTTAAGTAAAAATGCCCCCCCCCCTCCTCTGTTAGAGTACATGGTGGTGAAGAAAACCATGACTTAGATTGGTGTCCCGCCTTGATATCGTTCTTAGGAGTCCGTACTGTTACTCTTTTTTTTTTTTTTTTTTTTAAAGATTTTATTTATTCATTTGACAGCCAGAGATCACAAGTAGGCAGAGAGGCCGGCAGAGAGAGTGGGGGAAACAGGCTCCCCACTGAGCAGAGAGGCTGATGAGGGGCTGGATCCCAGGACCCCAAGATCATGACCTGAGCTGAAGGCGGAGGCTTAACCCACTGAGCCACCCAGGCTCCCCAGCACTGTTACGCTTTACTGCTTTTGTACCATTAGTGCAAATGTTAACACCAGAAGACAATATCTCTGTATTATGAAAATAATGTTTGAGCTTGCAGACTACCTGGAAGGGTCCACAGGGACCATACTTTGAGAACCACTGTCCCTGAGTTGTCTCAGAGGTGGGCTCTGTTTTTCCTTGTTTCATGTTTCCCAAGACCATTCTCTCAGAAGAGAATAGGCTTACTTTTCTTGGCCCTGTTCCTAAACCTTGTTCTAGGAATGTGGAATCCCAATTATTACTGACTCAACTGCTTTATCTTGCTAATGGAGCAATTCAGTAATCCTAGCAACCAGAATATTTTTACATTTAATTCCTAATGGCCAATATAAAGTTAGGTTTTATTTGCTAAAGGTTTGAAAGAACTTTTTTTTTAAAAAGATTTTATTTATTTATTTGAGAGAGATCACAAGTGGCAGGCAGACAGAAAGGGGGAAGCAGGCTCCCTGCTGAGCAGAAAGCCCAGTGTGGGGCTACATCCCCGGTCCCTGGGATCATGACCTGAGCCTAAAGCAGACACAACTGGCTGAGCCATCCAGGAACCCCATGTCATGATTCTTACCTTCAGATGTGATTCTTTAGGACATCCCCCATAGAAGCATTATCTCCATACCACGCTCAATAAATGTAGGTCTCAAATAATGGACTTTTTCCCTCTTACTTCCTACTTTGTTCCTTAGTTTATCTGTATAATAGAGTACATTCTCACTGTCTTAGAATTCTAAGGCTAACCTACATAATGTATTTAAAAAGTCTAGCACATAGCAATTAGTAGATGTTCTGTGTTTTCCTTCCTCCCTTTACTCAGAACTTAGTCTTAGATATACTATGTTAACCCTCTTTTGTAAATTCCATGTATCTCAAACACTAGGCTGTTTTTTTTTCTCAGTTTATTTTAATTGAGGTAAAATTGGAAATATCACATTATATTAGTTTCAGATATACATTATAATAATTCAGTATTTGTATACACTACAAAGTGATTGCTACAATAAGTCTATTTATCATCCATCACCATATGATTGACCTCCTTTAGCCCACCTCCAACCCCCTTCCTTTCTAATAACCACCTATTCCCTGCATCTGTGAGTTTTGTTTTTTTAGATTCCACATAAAATTAAAATCCTGTGATATTTGTCTATGTCTGTCTGACTTATTTTGCTTAGCATAATACCTCTAGGTCCATCCCTGTTGTTGCAAATGGCAAGATTTTGTTCTTTTTTATGGCTGAGTAATACTCCATAGTGTATATACACCACATCTTCCTTATCCATTCATCCACGATGGATACTTAGATTGTTTCCATATCTTGGCTATTGTAAGTAATGCTGCAGTGAACACAGGGATGCCTATATCTTTTCAAATTTATATTTTCATTTTCTTCAGATAAATACCCAGAATTGAAATAGCTGGATCATGTGGTAGTTGTATTTTTAACTTTTTAAGGAGCCTCCATACTGGTATTCATAGAAGCTGCACCAATTTACGTTCCTACTGTACACAAGGGTTCCCTTTTTTTCTGTAACCTTTCGAACACTTCTTCCTTTCTTTTTTTCTAAGATTTTATTTATTTATTTGACACCGAGAGAGCGAGAGAAGGAATATAAGCAGGGTAAGTGGGAGAGGGAGAAACAGGCTTCCTGCTGAGCAGGGAGCCTGATGTGGGGCTCAATTCTAGAACCATGGGATGATGACCTAAGCTGAAGGCAGATGATTAATGACTGGGCCACCCAGGCGCCCCCACTTATTAATTCTTGTTGTTGTTGTTAAGATTTTATTTATTAGAGTAAGCATGAATAGAGGGACAGGGACAAACAGACTCCCCACTGAGCAGGGAGCCCAATTTGGAGCTCAATCCCAGGACCCCAAGAGCATGACCTGAGCCGAAGGTAGATTCTTTTTTTTTTTTTTTTTTTAAAGATTTTTTTTTTAATTTATTTGACAGACAGATCACAAGTAGGCAGAGAGGCAGGCAGAGAGAGAGAGGAGGAGGAGGCAGGCTCCCTGCTGAGCAGAGAGCCCGATGCGGGACTCGATCCCAGGACCCTGAGATCATGACCTGAGCCGAAGGCAGAGGCTTTAACCACTGAGCCACCCAGGCGCCCCCCAAAGGTAGACTCTTAACCTACTGAGCCACCTAGGTGTCCCGTTGTCTTTTTGCTAATAGTCATTCTGACAGGTATGAGATTATACCTCATTGTGGTTTTAATTTGCAGTCTCCTAATGATGAGTGACATTGAGCATCTTTTTATATACCTGTTGGCCATCTGTATGTCTTTGGAAAAATGTGTATTTAGATCGGGCGCCTGGGTGGCTCAGTGGGTTAAGCCGCTGCCTTCAGCTCAGGTCATGATCTCAGGGTCCTGGGATCGAGTCCCGCATTGGGCTCTCTGCTCAGCAGGGAGCCTGCTTCCCCCTCTCTCTCTGCCTGCCTCTCTGTCTACTTGTAATCTCTCTCTGTCAAATAAATAAATAAAATCTTTAAAAAAAATGTGTATTTAGATCTTCTGCCCATTTTTTTTTTTTTTTTTAGGATTTTGTTTATTTGTCAGAGAGCACAAGCAGGGAGAGTGGCAGGCAGCGGCAGAGGGAGAAGCAGGCTCCCTGCTGAGCAAGGTGCCTAATGCAGGACTGGATTCCAGGACCCGGGATCATGACCTGAACCAAAGGCAGACGTTTAACCGACTGAGCCACCTAAGTGTCCCTGCCCATTTTTTTTTTTTTGAAGATTGATTTATTTGAGAGAGAGTGCACGTGCTCATGCAGGGGGTAGGGGCAGATGGAGAGGGAGAAATAATTTTTTTTTTTTTTTTTTAAGATTTTACTTCTTTGAGAGAGAGCACGTGTGTGCACAAGCTGTGCGGATGGGCAGATGGAGAGGGAGAAGCAGGCTCTCCACTGAGCAGGGAGCTGGATGCAGGGCTGGATCCCAGGACCCTGGGATCCTGACCTGAGCCAAAGGCAGATGCTTAACGACTGAGCTACCCAGGTGCCGTGGGAGAGAAAATCTTAAGCAGACTCCACACTGAGCATGAGCCCAACATGGGGCTTGATCTCATGACACTGAGATCATGACCTGAACCGAAACCAAGAGTCAGACACTTAACCTACTGCACCACCCGGGTGCTCCTCCTTTGCCCATTTTTAATCAGATTGTTTCTTTTTTTATTATTGAGTTGTATGAGTTCTTTATGTATTTTGGATATTAGCCCCTACTGAATATATGATTTGCAAATATCTTCTGTCACTCAGAAGGCTGCCTTTTGGGTGCCTGGGTGGCTCAGTGGGTTAAGCCTCTGCCTTCAGCTCAGGTCATGATCAGGGTCCTGGGGTCGAGCCCCACATCGGGCTCTCTGCTCAGCTGGGTGCCTGCTTCCTCCCTTCCCCTCTGCCTGCCTCTCTGCCTACTTGTGATCTCTCTCTGTCAAATAAATAAATAAAATCTTAAATAAATATATAAAGGCTGACTTTTAATTTTACTGATGGTTTCCTTCACTGTGCAGAAGCTTTTTATTTTTATTTATTTATTTAAAGATTTTATTTATTTATTTGACAGAGGGAACGAGCACAAGCAGGGGGAATGGCAAGCAGAGGGTGAGGGAGAAGCAGGCAGAGAGAGAGGAGGAAGCAGGCTCCCCGCTAAGCAGAGAGCCCGATGTGGGACTCAATCACAGGACCCTGAGATCATGACCTGAGCCGAAGGCAGAGGCTTAATCCACTGAGCCACCCAGGCACCCCTCTTTAGGGTTTTCTGTGTGTAGAATTATATCATCTGCAAATACTGACAATTTTGGGTGCCTGTTTGTTAATTGGATGCATTTTATTTTCTTTATCTTGCCTACTGCTGTGGCTAGGATTTTCAATACTGTGTTGAATAAATGTGGTGAAGGTGGTCATTCTTGTCTTGTTCCTGTTAGAGAAGCTTCCAGCTTTTCACTGTTCAGTATGTTGTTTGCTGTGGGCTTGTCATGTATGGCCTTTATTATGTTGAGGTATGTTCTTTCTGCCTCCACTTTGTTGAGAGTTTTTATTTTATTTTTTAAAGATTTATTTAGAGAGAGAGAGGGAGAGAGAACATTTGAGTGTGGGGAAGGGCAAAAGGATCACCATATACTGTGATATCACTCCCAAAATAACTAAAGTATAAATCAATCAACTTCAAAGGTTTTTTTGTTTTGTTTTTTAAAAAACTTATTTATTTGACAGGGAGAGAGAAAGATGGAAGACAAGCAGGGAGAGTAGGGGGTAGTGGGAGAGGGAGATGCAGGCTTCCCACTGAGCAGGGAGCCCAATGTGGGGCTCCATCTCAGGACCCTGGGATCACGACCTGAGCCGAAGGCAGACAGAAGCCCAACAACTGAGCCACTCAGGCGCCTCCCCCAAAGTTGTTTTTTTGTTTTTTTTTTTTAATGAAAGTAATACATTCACATCCAAAAGTATAAAATTAAAAGTAAGTCTCTGTTCATTTCCAGCTTCTAGGCCCATCTGTTATGGTGAACAATTTTGAGGGTATTCTCAGAAAAATATTTTCTAATATACTGCCTTAAATATGGATACATTTTTTGAAAAAGATATTATTTATTTATTTGACACAGAGAAAGAGAAAGTGCAAGCAGAGAGAGAGGGAGAAGCAGGCTCCTCACTGAGCAAGGAGCCCAATCGGGGGCGGGGGGGGGGGGCTCCATCCAGGACCCCAGGGTCGTGACCCGAGCCGAAGGCAGACGCTTAACTGCTGAGCCACCCAGGCTCCCCTATGAATAAATTGTTTTTTTAAAGTAAAAATTCAGTTTATTCATCTGTTTATGACACAGTACACAAGAGGCAAAGTGTTTCACATCATAGATTTCACTTCCAACTCCTTGGAATGTTCATTTCTTTGGCTAAAAGGAGAGACTAGACATGAGAGGTAGGCAATGCTTAGGCAACTGCAATAAGGATGGGGAGCGGGTGATACTAATGCCATCCCTGTGGGGACGGGCACAAGGGGACTATTAGTCATAAGCTATTTTCTAGAATTGTTAGCTGGAAACAAAGGAGCACCACTCCTGGATGCTTAAGCGTGTGGGCCTCAGTCATCCCCACCACACAGGTACAGCAACGCTTTCTGGTAGTCGCCCTTCGTGTCTTGCTGGATGTAGTAATACAGGGACTTGCCATACTTTCTCTTGAATTCAGACCTAATTTTCAACATGTCCACTTCACTGCGAGAGACCATGATTCTTATCAGAACTTTATCACGAGTCCCCTTGCCCTTCATGGAGCCGTACAGCCGGTCAGCAAAATACAGGGCTTATTCTGAATACACTGGACCAGGTTTAGGAAAGCATTTTCCAGGTCTCCTTTGACCTCCTTCTTGATGCCCTCCAACATGTCATAAGGGCTGTAGCTCTTGTACCTATCAAATACTTTCTGGAGGTGACACACACTCCGCTCAGTCATGATGCTGATCCTCTTGGGTACATCAGTTCCTTTCCTGTTCACTCTGGCATCATAGAGATCCCGGGCATCTTGGTCAATCAGTTCATAATCAATGACAGAGCCATCCTCTGCTCTTCTACCCTTGGCAAGGGCAACCATCAGCTTGCGGAAGTCACCAGATGTGTCAGAAATGATGTCCTTCTCCAGATCAGTCTTGTACATTTCCTTGTAGACTCTGTTAATTTCCTGAAGCTCTTGGTTGGACCTTGAGCAGATGATCTCAATGAAGGAGTCCTCATCAGTCCCCAGTCCCTTCATGGAGGCTTTCAGCTCAGAAGCGTCATACTGAGCAGGTGTTTTTAATAGGCCCAAAAATCACTGCCTCCAGGTGGCCGGACAAGGCTGATTTCAGCGCTGATGCAAGTTCTTTTTTGGTCCTTCTCTGGTAGGCGAAGGCAATATCCCGTTCCTGTTCATTGCTGCGGTTGGTCAAAATGTTGACAATGGTGACCTCATCGACACCTTTGGTCTTGATGGCCGTTTCAATGTTCAGAGCATCACGCTCAGCATCAAAATTGGTGTATGCTTTGAACGACCCATATGCACTTGGGGGTATGGAGTGATCACCCTCCAAGCTGAGCTTGCAGAGAATTTCGTGAACAGTAGACATTTTGAAGGAAGCTGGCCCAGCGCCGAGAGCAGCAAGCGTCCCCAGTTGTAGAGCCTAAATTTTTAATTTATACTGAGATGTTCATCCTGCACTAGATGTTTGTATTTTTCCCTACTTAATTATACCTTGGAGATCTGTCCATATTGACGCGGATCTGCATTATTCTTTCGAATCGCTGCAGTTTTACCTTGTATGGATGAGCATTATTTACTTAAGCAGTTCCTTATTTGTAGATATTTAGGTGGTTTTGTGTGCTAACGGTCAGTAGTTTGGTGAATAGCCTTTGCCCTTGAGTGAAAGTATCTTCAGAATAAACTAGTGGTGGACTTGCTGCATAAAAGTGAATGTGTACTCAGACATTGGTACTGCTACATACCCCTGCAAAACTGCTGCTCTACCAGTTTAGACTCCCAGGACTGTACTGAGGGACTTGTTTGCTCACAGTAAGGTTTGTTCTGTTCTTTTTAAATCAACCTTTTTACATCTGGTAGGTTAAAGATGATTTATGTTTTCATGCGTATTTCTGTTATTATGAGTGAGGTTAAACATGTTCTGTAACTGTGATCTGCTTGTTCACAAACCCTTGCAAATGGGTCTCTGCCTCATTTGAAGCCCGTACAAATCCGGCCTTTTGAAGCTGGTCCAAATTGATCTTCCTCTCCTTTAAAAAAAACATCTTCTGTGCTTCTTGGTTTACTTAGTTCTTTCCCATGCCAAGGTTATGAAGAAAATTTTACTTAGGACTTCTAGTTCTTTGTGGTTTTCATTTTCTGTTTTTCAGTCCTGGTACATCTGGAGGGATGCTACAGGGTATCACTCTTTTTCTCCCATATGGTTTGGGAGATACCTTAAATTATTTATCTCCTTTACCAATTTGAAATGATTTTATTTATTTATTTGACAGATCACAAGTAGGCAGAGCGGCAGGCAGCGAGAGAGGGGGAAGCAGGCTCCCCGCTGAGCAGAGAGCCGGATGCGGGGCTCGATCCCAGGACCCTGAGACCATGACCTGAGCCGAAGGCAGAGGCTTAACCCACTGAGCCACCCAGGCACCCCGAAATGACATCATTTTTAATATAGTGAATTCCCATATATGGGTCTGCATGGTCTGTTTTGGAAGACAGTGCTATATAATTAGGAAGCCTCTGACAAGTATTTCATGCTTGAAATAAAAATAAGGTTTCATCTGTGGGAGTTCATATTTTGAGATATTAAGAGTTTATTATCGTAAAGAATATGGGGGATGCACCTGGGTGTCGCAGTGGGTTAAGCATCCGACTCTTGGCTTCAGCTCGGGTCATGATCTCAGGATCATGAGATCAGCGTGGAGGCTGCTTAAGACTCTCTCCCTCTCCTTCTGTTCCTCCTCACCCCCCAGAAAGGAGTACAGGCATATTGTAGAGATGGACTCTAGAATCTAATTATATTCTAGTGCACAGTAATATGTCATTTTATCTGTTAAAAATTAAAATCCTTTCATTTCATTTCATTCCTTTGTTCTAACACAGTGAAACAGACTACTATTTAAGGAGGCATCAGGTTATATAATATATATTTTAAAGGCTTTGGTCCAAAATGTTTAAAACAGAATTTTGAGATGAATGATTGATGCAGTGTTAACTGTGTGGAAAAGTTTGCTATCCAGAATAATTCTTTGAAAGACTAAAATAGCTTTAGTATATAAACTATTTTAAATGATTTATATACAGCTAGAGTCACTTTTCTGATTTAAAAAGTATATGAAACCCCCACCAAGTACATGAAATCCCCACCAACTCCATCCACCTATTTAAAAAAATTAAAAAGCACATGAAAATGTAAATGTTATAATAAGTTTGTAAAATTTATATTTGGAAATGTAAAAGCTTCTCAAAATACTGGATACGTTTAGGAGGGAGGTTCATATTTTTAAAAAATCAACTAAGGCTGATAGCTGATGTCTTGAGAGATCGAGTATTTTTGGTATCTTTCAGTATTTCCTTGGGTGGTTCTTCCTTCTCTGGCCCCCACTGGGTCTGTCAAGCATGCACTCTTGTCATCACATTCCTGTTTGGTAGTTGACAACTCTTAGGGCAAGTTATTAGAAACATAGGTTGAAGGGATTTTTAGAGCTAATTCAGTTTATCCTAAGACACAAAAAAGTAGGGGTGCCTGGGTGGCTCTGTCAGTTAAGCATCTGACTCTTGATTTCTCCTCAGGTCTTGATCTCAGGGTCATGAGTTCAAGCCCCAAGTTGGGCTAAAAAAGTAAAACCATAACAACTTCAATACCTTAAAAAAAATCACTTAAATTATTTAAAGAGCGCCCTACCCCCAAATTAGTCCTGTCTCACTTCTATAAATTCCAGAGTTCATCACTGCTAAAAATTTAAAGCTCTTTCCTAGTGTTTTCCTATTTCATCCTTGTATATCTAGCATGCTATATATTTTTAGACATCATTTAACTTCTTAGGTTTATTTTTTAACTGCACAAGAGATCTGTTTGACCTTTGATTTTTCAAGGCTAATGTATGAAGTGTGAGGGGAGTTGTGTAATGAAGAAAACCTAGGCTCTTGAGTTTGACAGACCTGGTTTTGAATTTTGTGAGTTCCTTTTGCTGACTTAATATGATCGTGGGCAAGTTACTTCAACTCAGTAAGTTTCATTTGCCTTATCTGGGAACAATAAGACCAACCTCTCCAAGGGGAAGGTTAAATGGGGGTTATAAAGGGACCTGCAGGTTGTGAAGGTTCTCTTCACCTACTTGATAAAAATTTTTCAGGACTATCTGGGAACCCAAGGCAAGGTACAGCTCCTCCTCAGGAAAATGCATAAATGTGCACAGTCTTTCCCACCTGCTTCCTCTGAAGGGCCACCCTAGCCTTCAGTGGCAGGGTTTGAATTATTTCTGCTTTGAACACATGCCTGGCACTAGTTGAAGACATTTGATCTCATTTAAGCAGATGGTAGTTGAAGTAATTAGGAAGTGGATGTGGGCGTTGGCTTTTTTTGTTTTTATTTAGATGAGTGTTAGTAAAAGAAGAGTCATTACTAAAAACATTTAAGCCGTTTAAAGAAAATAAGCCAAAGAAATATGGCTCTTTAGCTTCAGTATTATTTGAAAGAGTGTAACTGGAAGTTTTAAACTTTAAAATTGTTCATCTTTATCTACGGATTAGAAAGGAAAGAACTTATTTAAATAGTTTTTTCTTTAGTTTTTTTTTTTTTTTCTTTTTAAGGATTTCATTTATTTATTTGAAAGAGAGAGAGAGAGCGCGCGTGGGTGCGCGCACAGCAAGGGGAGTGGCAGGCAGAGGGGGAGGGAGAAACAGGCTTTCCACTGAGCAGGGAGCTCAATCTGGGGCTCGATCCCAGGTCCCTGGGACCATGACCTGAGCCAAAGGCAGCCGCTTAACTGAGCCACCCAGGTGCCCCTTTCTTTAGGTTTTTAATTCCTATGCTATCTCAGTTTCAAACATGTTGGAAAAGCTATTACAAGTAGTAGATGAATACAGTGTATTCATGTTCGCAAAACTTTATAATAGCTGTTTGCTCCTACACTTAATGGTTGCTGAACTGGTGGCTATCCATTTTGAAGGCGTCTGTTCTTCACTTAAGAAATCCTCTTAGCTCTAAGTATTTAGACAATGGGAGGAAGGTTGAGAAATGTATCCTTTGACAGAAGGGGAGTGAATGGGGTGGAGGATTGTTGGGGTTTAGGGCTCTAGTAAACACTGCTGTGGCTGAATGACCTACTCTCCGTCGTGTCTTTCAAGCTGTAACAGCTATTGTGTGCTGCTCCTGACTATAGACTCATGAAAAAATGAAAATGTGATAGCTTGTTTTATGATTTTCAGGGAAAAGTTCAAATAGAAATTTATCTTGAAATGACTTATTGTCCATTTCATTTTCATTTGAGATTGGATTTTTTTTTTTTTTAAGATTTTATGTATTTATTTGACAGAGGAACAGTGAGAAAGGAATACAAGCAGGGGGAGTAGGAGAGGGAGAAGCAGGCTTCCTGCCAGGCAGGGAGGTGTTATGAAGGTAACTCATGGTCCCTAACTTAAAAGATGAAAACAGGCATGCTGTGAAAGCTTGGTGTCCCCCTCCTCCCCCACCACTTCCGGTTTCTCTCCATTAGTGTGTTTTTTTTGTATCCTTCCAGAGATTGTATATGATTCCCACTCATAAACTTACACAGCCACACACACACACACACACACACACACACACACACAAATCATGGCATGCAGTACATGCTGTTGGGCATTTTTCTTTATCCCCTTTCAACTTACCCTTACAGATCAGTAATTCTCCATCTACCTTATTTTTTAATAGGTGCTATAGTACTCTGTAATATGGATGTACCACAGTTGATCTCTCCAGTCCGTTATTTTGGTTTTGGGGGGTATGTAGTTTTATTATTTATTTTAATTGAAGTACAGTTCACATGCAGTATTACATTAGTGTAATACCACAAAATACCAGTTTGTCATCTCTCACCATACAAAGTTATTACCATCTAGTTCATTATTAATGGACATTTAGGGTATTTCTGATTTTTTTTTGTTGTTGTTACTACAAATATTGCTACATAAATGTCATATATATAATTTCATAGATGTACTTGTTTGTAGAAGAAATTAATAAGAAAGGAGTTTGGGGGATTGAAGCTATGTGGCGTGATTTTTTTCCCAACATTTTAAAGATTTTTATTTATTTGACAGAGATCACAAGTGGGCAGAGAGGCAGGCTCCCTGCTGAGCAGAGAGCCCTATGTGGGGCTCGATCCCAGGACCCCGAGACCATGACCTGAGCCAAAGGCAGAGGCTTAGCCCACTGAGCCACTCAGGTGCCCCTTATTGTGGAAATTTTTTAAACATAAAGTTGAAAGAATTTGATACTAACATCCATATTGCCACCACCTAGATTCTCCACTACCATACCTTTTCATTTATCTATCCATCTGTTGGTCCTTTCACCCATGAAGCCACTTTAAGTGTGTACATGCTGAGTTTTAACAAATGCATGCAGCTTTGTAACCCAAACCCTAATCAAGTTATAGAACATTCCCATCATCCTGGAAAGTTCCTTTGCACCCCTTTCCACACAGTCTCTGCCCTGAATTAGACTCCTTAGTAGTTAAACCAATTTGTTCCCCAACCAGGAATGCTTGCGAGTACCCCACACCCTTTCCCACACTGTGTGGTCAAAGTTTTTGATGTGAATAATGGTATCTGATAGTTTTAAGTTGCACTTCTCTTATTGTGAATAAAGTTAAGCATATGTTTGCTAGCCGCTTGTATTTTCTATGATTTCTTGCTTTGTATTGTTTGCCCATTTTTGTTGGGTTGTGGGTCTTAACATTCTTTATTTCATTTGATTATGCATTTGTGGTAAAATAATAAATTAATTTTGGGGCCCCCTGGGTAGCTCAGTCAATTGAGCATCCTACTCTTGATTTCAGCTCGGGTCATGATCTCGGGGTCATGGGATGGAGCGCCATGTCTGGGCTCTGCGCTGGGCATGGAGCTTGCTTGGGATTCTTTCTCTTCCTCTCCCTCTGCCCCCCCACCCCCGCCGCTGCCCGCCCCGAGTGCACACACTCTCTCTCAAAAATTAAAAATAAAATTAAGCATTTTTTTTTAACTTAAATGACTTTGTGTAGAAATTTTAATAAAATTTACATATGTTCGGGGGTACCTGGGTGGCTCAGTTGTTGGACGTCTGCCTTTGGCTTGGGTCATGATCGAGTCCCGCAGAGGGCTCCTTGCTCAGTGGGGAGCCTGCTTGTGTTCCCTCTCTGGATGTCTCTGTCAAATAAATAAAATCTTAAAATAATAATAATACCTATCTTGTGACATTATTGTGAGGATTAAATTAGTTAATATAAGAAAGTGCTTACAGTTGTGCCGGGATGTAGTATTTGCTGCATAAATGCTAACTGCTGCTGGTTATACAGGAGATGAATACCCAAGAAAAGGCATCCAGAATGGGTATCAGAGAAAGCAGAATAGGAAGTTGTATTGGCCATGTGATATAGAGGTCTCTGCTTAAGGAGGTAAGGGCTTATATATATAATTTACCGTTTAAAGTTGTTGACTTAAGAATTTGCTTCATATCATGGCCCAGTGCAGGGCCTCAAGAAGGTTCTTGAACAAACAGTCCTTACAGTAGAAAAATTGGGGCCTGCTATTTCAAGAGTCCAGCTGGACTTGGGCTTATTCATAAACCAAGGTTTTGTAGTGCCAAAGTTAGTCTTTCATTAGCAAATGTGAAAAATACATCAAAATTAGTTGTACAGGAGAGAAAGGAAATGTAATACTGTATTGCTTCTAAAGATAAAGTAGTCATAGTGGTATTTTCCTCTAACTTGTAATGTTTAGATATTTTCCATGGCTTGTTTTCAGCAACCGTTTTGGCCCATGTGTTCTCCATCAGTTGGCAATTGAGTACCTTTTATGCATAAGCTTTTGCTGTCTAGTTGGATATGCATACCAAATAGATGCTAATGTAATGTGTGTGACAGGAGCTGAGAGGCCAAAGAGCGGAGTGTCCGAAAAGACAAAAAGAAGTATTAACTAAAAAGAGAGAACAATGATGGGGCACCTGGGTGGCTCAGTGGGTTAAAGCCTCTGCCTTCGGCTCGGGTCATGATCTCAGGTCCTGGAATTGAGCCCTGAATCGGGCTCTCTGCTCAGCAGGGAGCCTGCTTCTCCCTCTCTCTGCCTCTCTGCTTACTTGTGATCTCTGTCTGTCAAATAAATAAATAAATAAAATCTTTAAAAAAAAATAGAGAACAATGAAATAGAAGGACAGCAAGAGATTTGATGGTTATTCATACTACGCATTCAGGTCCTTATTTATGCTCAGTGCCATCAGCTACTGTTTTGAGTTATGTAAACATTTTGACTTTTCTAGTCCTTCATCTTTTTTCTGTGTTTGGTAGTTGAAATTGACCTATCTGCCTATAATCTGAAAGCCAGAGTGATTTTTAATTAAATTTATAACATTTTGAAATAGGTGAATACATTGTGCCTTTTCTCCAAAATTGAGAGAACAGTAATAGAAGATACTTGCCAGTCATACATCTGATAAGGGACTTGTATCTGACATATATAAAGAACTCTTAGAACTCAATAAGAAAATAACCCAGTTAGAAAGGGGGCAAAGGATGTGAATAAACATTTCTCCAGAGGAGGTATACAAATGACCAATAGGCACATGAAAAGAATCTCAACATCATTAGTCATTAGATGAGATACCTTCACACTGTAGTGGCTATTATCAAAAGGACCGACGATAACAAGTGTTGGTGAGAATGTATAAATAATGGAACCCTACCTAACACACTGCTGGTGGGAATATAAAGTGGTGTAGTCATTTAGAAAAATAGTGTCACGGTTCCCCAAAAGGTTAACCAGAGTGACCATATGACCCAGCGGTTCCACTCCTAGGTATATACCCTGCAGAAATGTAAACATATGTCTACATAAAAGCTTGTACATTAACGTTCATAACAGATTTATTTATAATAGCCAATAGTTGGAAATAATCCAAATGTCCTGTCAACTGATGAATGGATAAATAAAACATGGTATATCCAAACTATGGAATATTATTTGACAATAAAGAGAACTGAAGTAGTGATACATACTACAACATGGATGAACCTTGAAATCATGCTATGTGAAGGAAGCCAAACACAAAAGGCCACGTATTATCTGTTTCTGTTTAGGTGAACTGCTCAGAACAACCACATCTGTAAAGACAGTACGTTAGTTGCCTAGGGCTGGGGGTAATGGGAAGGCTTCTTTCTGAGGTGACTAAAGTATTCTTTTGTTTTGTTTTGTTTTTAAAAGATTTTATTTATTTATTTGTCAGAGAGAGTGAGCACAGGCAGACAGAGTGGCAGGCAGAGGCAGAGGGAGAAGCAGGCTCCCTGCTGAGCAGGGAGCCCCATGTGGGACTCCATCCCAGGACGCTGGGATCATGACCTGAGCCGAAGGCAGAGGCTTAACCCAGGCGTCCCGGTGACTAAAGTATTCTAAGATTGATTGTGGTGATGGTTCCACAACTCTGTGAGTATACGAAAAACCAGTGGAGTGTACACTTCAAATTGGTGAATTACATGTGAATTATACCTCAATTAAGGTTATGAAAAACACTAATAGAGCTGAAAAATGAGAAATTAACAAATTCCATTTCTCAGGTACCTTTCTTATTAAAATTGATCCTAGGAGAGGCTTCAGGTTTTCCTGAATGAAAATTACCCAGGGCGCCTGGGTGGCTCAGTGGGTTAAGCCTCTGCCTTCAGCTCAGGTCATGGTCTCAGGATCCTGGGATCGAGCCCCACATCGGGCTCTCTGCTCAGCGGGGAACCTGCTTCCTCCTCTCTCTCTGCCTGCCTCTCTGCCTACTTGTGATCTCTCTCTCTGTCAATTAAGTAAATTTTAAAAACTTAAAAAAAAAATTACCCATTAATTAAATGATGGCTCCCCCTTCTTCCAACAGATTGCTTGCTCATTATATTTTTGGTGTGTCTTGACAAAACATTTTCTGGTATAAGGTGGATTTTATCATCATTACAACTCCTGAGAAATTCTGTCATGTATTAGAGATAGCAATGTTCCGTTTTAATTATCTTTTAACAGACTTTAATCAGTATTTAAAACCAATGTTCGGGACACCTGGGTGGCTCAATGGGTTGGGCCCCTGCCTTCGGCTCAGGTCAGACCCTGCTTCCCCTGCTCCCCCACCGCCTGCCTTTCTGCCTACTTGTGATCTCTCTCTCTCTCTCTCTGTCAAATAAATAAATAAAATTAAAACAACAACAACAACAACAACAACGTTGTGGTTTTGTGAACCCATTCTTTTTTTTTTTTTTTTTAAGATTTTATTTGTTTATTTGACAGAGAGAGATCACAAGCAGACAGAGAGGCAGGCAGAGAGAGAGGAGGAAGCAGGTTCCCCGCTGAGCAGAGAGCCCGATGCGGGGCTCGATCCCAGGACCCTGAGATCATGACCTGAGCTGAAGGCAGCGGCTTAACCCACTGAGCCACCCAGGCGCCCCTGTGAACCCATTCTTATACTAATGGTTTTCAGGGGAAAGGTTTAAAAATTAGTTTTTTTAAAATTGGGGAAGGGGTGCCTGGTTGGCTCAGTCAGTTAAACATCTGCTTTCCACTCAGGTCATGATCTTGGGGTCCTGTGACTGAGCTCCTCATTGGGCTCCCAGGCTTAGTGGGAGAGTCTGCTTCTTCCTGTTTCCCCTCCCCACGCTTGCCCCATCCCTGCAAATAAAATATTTAAAAAATAATAAAATAAAAATTGGGAAAGATATTAATAGCACTTATTGTTTTGCCTCTACTGCTTTTGTAAAGAGGGGGGCTGTTAACATTATCCATGTGCCCAGTAGTATATGGCAGTTCAGTATTTGATATAAAGTAGAGGCGGAACTTAGTAGCTGTATATATAATGTAGCAATAAATGATAATTTTGCATTTAGTTTGAAATTAATACTTATGTAGTATGTTATTTGGGCATATTCATGGCTTTAAGAAGTTTCTGCAGGAATTTAACAAAAGATGTTTGTTTTGGAATTTTTGAAACTTCATCATGACTATTTTATAAATTTAATACCTGCTGATTACACTTGTGAAATCTCATTCTACAGAATGCATTGCATATGGAAGTGAGTTTTAAATGTTTTTTGAGAGAATTTAAGAGTCTTTTAAATATTTCTAAGTTTTTAGGCTTAGAATGTGGCATCAAACAGTAACTCTGAAGATAGACAACCCTTTTCCCCTTAATGCATTAATTTTTTTAAATGAAAGTATTGTATGCACATTATTTTAACAGTATCATGAAAAGCAACACATTGCTAATCTTTCTGTCCTGAGGAAAATATTCTGTTTTGGTTCTTCATAACTCTTGAATAATGTATAAATTGCAACTTTAAAAATAAACTTTTCTGAAATAGGTTTTAACTTCAATAAAGTAGACAAATTATAAATGTTTAGGCTCAATGAATTTTTTTTAAAGATTTTATTTATTTATTTGACAGAGATTACAAGTAGGCAGGGAGGCAGGCAGAGAGAGAGGAGGAAGCAGGCTCCCCGCTGAGCAGAGAGCCCGATGCGGGGCTCCATCCCAGGACCCTGGGATCATGACCTGAGCCGAAGGCAGAGGCTTTAACCCACTGAGCCACCCAGGCGCCCCTAGGCTTAATGAATTTTCATAAAGTGAACGTCTATGTGACTCCATCTGGCTCAAGAAATAGAATATTGCCAAGTACCCCAGAAGACCCTACCCTCAGTATTAACCCCTCTGTTGATATCCAGCACAACTGATTAGCCTTGCCAGATTTTTTTTTTTTTTTTGAAGATTTTATTTATTTATTTGAGAAAGAGAGGCAGAGACAGAACTATCTGGGGAGCACCAGTAGAGAGGAGAGGGTGAAGCCGGCTCCCAGCTGAGCAGGGAGCCCATGCTAGGCTCTATCCCAGGACTCTGGGATCATGAACCGGGCTGAAGGCAGCGGCTTAACCCACTGAGCCACCCCCAGGTGCCCCTAGCCTTGCCTGATTCTGAACTTTACATGTAAGTGGTTTCCTACAGTGTGGATTCCTCGGCACCTTCCTCACGGTGTTTGGTCTGTGAGACTTAAATTGATTGGTATCACTGCATCTAGCAGTAGTTAGTTCTTGTTGCTGGATGGTATGAGCATAGTACAATGTATCCCTTCTCTTGATACAAATTTGGGTTAATTCCATTTGGGGACAATTACAGATAGCCCTGCTTTAAACATTCTTGGCCTTTGGCTGCACATATGTGCATACTTGGGTAAAATCCTAAGAGCAGGGTTTGGGTTGGAATGTATCCGTATTGTCAGAGAGTTTCTCAAAGTGGCTATACCAGTTTGTTCCTCCAGAAGTATAGGACCTGGTTCATCAACATTAGACTATAAAAGATAAAGACTCATTCCCACAATCTCTGTCTCCTCTGCTACTTTGATACTTTAAATCAGTTTTAGTTTTTCAGTTGGAAGTACTCTTGTAACTTGAAATAATGAATCTCTGCTCTCCTATAAACTTTGGAAAGTAACTTTGTCCACTTGTGGTAAAAGAAAGATACTAGACCCCCACCCCCCCCCCTGCCACCAATTGTATTATTCAGAAAGGGAAGAGGCCGTCTTTCATACAGAGAGGGAATGTATAGAATGCGTAAAATTCAAATTTGTGCCACATCATGTTAAGGGGAAGAAGCCCATAAACAAATGGGGTTAACATTATGATAGGAGAGAGAGTAAGGTCAATTTTACTGATTTGAGAATAAAATACTAGAATAATGCTTTTACTCCCATGGCCACTATCCACATTTGTTTGGGCAGGGGTAGTTGCTTAAACCATTATTCTCCCAAGTTTCTGTGGCTTAACCTGAGAGAACTTTATTTTTGTGCTCATCTAATAGTCCAGTGTGGAGTTCTTTGTAGGAAGGGCAGCCTGCCTTTGTATGTACATGGGATTTAGGGGCCTAGACTGTTAATTCTTTTATCCTGTAGCTGTGCCGTCTCTCAGAGTCTGGGAGATCTCTGCATTCAGCCAGAGTGGGGAAGAAATGGTGGGGAAAGAATGTATGCTTCTAAGAATGGAAGTCTTGTTGAAGAAGGGACAGTCATTATTTCATCTTCTATTCCATTGGTGGGAACTTTGCATGGGAGTTCCACTTAGATACAAGGGGGCTGGGAAATGGAGTCCCGGGCTGAGGATTTGTCTAGCAGCACCAGCTGGAGGGTATTGGAGGAGCGAGGGTTTTTGCTGAACAGCTAGTGAGCCACCTCTGCTCTACCGTCTGATCAGGGATAAGAACAGAATAAATAATGTTCCCTAACAGGATAATTTCATTTCTAAGATACTATTTTAATGGTGAATTTTTATAGGGAAAAAAGTTTATTTTTGAAAGGAAGTGTGAGTACTTTTTTTAAGATTTTATTTATTTATTTGACAGAGAGAGATCACAAGGAGGAAGAGAGGCCGGCAGAGAGGGAGGGGGAAGCAGGCTCCCTGCTGAGCAGAGCCCAGTGTAGGGCTCAATCCCAGGACTCTGAGACCACTGCCTGAGCCGAAGGCAGAGGCTTAACCCACTGAGCTACCCAGGAGCCCCAGTATTTTTTTTTTTTTAAGATTTTATTTTACTTATTTGAGAGAGAGTGAGCACAAGCTGGGGGAGAGGCAGAGGGAGAGAGAGAAGCAGGCTCCCTGCTGAGCAGGGAACCCGAAGCAGTGCTTGATCCCAGGACCCTGGGACCATGACCTGAGCCAAAGACAGTTAGTTAACTGAGTGAGCCACTTAGGTGCCCACCCTTTTTTTTTTTTTTTTTTTAAATTTGAAACAGAGAGGGAGCACGACTGGTGGGGAGGGGCAGAGGGAAAGGGAGAAGCAGTCTGCAAGGAGCCAGACCTAGGGCTCAATGCTAGGACCCTGGAATGAGGACCCAAGCCAAAGGCAGATAATTTGAGTGACTGAGCCACCCAGGTGCCCTTAGGGAAAGAAGTTTAGATTTATAACTAAATGGCATTTCTTGGGCGCCTGGGATGGACTGCCATCCCCTCAGGTCATGATCCTAGAGTCCTGGGATCGAGTTCCGCATCAGCTCTCTGCTTGGCAGGGAGTCTGCTTCTCCCTCTGACCTCTCTACTCTCATGCTCTCTCTCTCTCTGTCTGTCTCTCATGCTCATGCGCGCTCTCTCTCTCAAATAAATAAATAAATAAATAAATAAATAAATAAATAAATAAATAAATAAAATCTTTAAAGAAAAATAAATGGAAGGGGCTCCTGGGTGGCTCAGTGGGTTAAAGCCTCTGCCTTAGGCTCCGGTCATGGTCCCAGGGTCCTGGGATTGAGCCCTGCATGGGGCTATCTGCTCAGCAGGGAACCTGCTTCCTCCTCCCTCTTTCTCTCTGCCTGCCTCTCTGCCTACTTGTGATCTCTGTCTGTCAAATAAATAAATTAAAAAAAAATAAATGGCATTTCTCACTTCCTTTGGGACCACTTAGTTGTGTGATTTGTTTTAATTTTCTTATACTTTACAGTTATGTCGCCACTCTGGAACTTAGAAATTACTGTATTTACATCAATTTTACAAATCACTAAAAGAGGGAAAAAAAACGGTCAATCTGTGGTGTATTATTGGATGTAAACATTAATTACATTTGCTTTAACCCCTCTTTCCATATTTTTTCTTTTCCTCTCTCTAGTTTGTGATTGGCACAATGGAAGAAGCTGGAATGTGTGGGTTAGGGGTGAAGGCAGATATGATACACAACTCTCAATCAAATGATATTCTTCAACATCAAGACTCAAATTGTGGTGGCACAAGTAACAAGCATTCATTGGAAGAGGATGAAGGCAGTGATTTTATTACAAAGAACAGGAGTTTGATGAGCCCAGCATACTGCACGCAAGAGTCCAGAGAGGAAATTCCTGGGCGAGAAGCTCGAATAGATCCTCCTGATGGTCAGCAGGATTCAGAATGCAGCAGGAGCAAAGAGAAGACTTTAGGTAAGAATCTGTGCTCAGTGGTTGGACATTTCTGTGTGCTGCTCTTTTTACTTCTGTTCTCCCCAGCGCAGGTGGTTATGAACGTGGCCAGCATTGAGGCGGATGTTTAGCTAATACATCTCTTGTCCTCAGTGGGGTCAGTGTGTACATTTACTGCATTTTTTGCAGGAGACAAAGATAGCAAAGGAGGAAGTTGTTTTCTGTAAGTAATCAGGAATAAGCTTTCTTCACAGAATTTGGAGCCAGCTTGACAAAGTAGTATTTGACTTGCCTTGTTTGCATCTTTAATGTAGTCTGACTGAAATTTACTGTGAAGACTGTGCATTTATTGGCTTGTTTTATTTAAAATCTAGTCACAATGCTTTAGAGACAACATAATGTTATCTGTCGTTCAGAAGTGGGTTAAGACTGACTTTCAACGGTACGTTTTCTTTTTCCTTCTGTGTTTGAGATTTAGGACTAAAAAGGTAATATGTTAAATTTTGTTATGAAATCTGAAATTCCCTTTTATTTTAGCCTTACTCATTGACTCTAAATTTTTTTTAAATTTAATTATTTGACAGAGAGAATGAGCACAAGCAGGGGGAGAGGGAGAAGCACGCTCCCCACTGAACAAGGAGCCCGATGCAGGACTCAATCCCAAGACCCTGGGATGATCTGAGCAAAGGCACATGGTTAACTGACTGAGTCACCCAGGTGCTGTGCTCCTAAATTTTTTATACTTAGTATACCTAAGATTAACAGTATTTGATTTGTATGGTTTTCTGTACAGAATTATCCTTATTAAATATTTATTTAATATTAATATTATTAAATATATTTTTATTAAATATATTTTTCACTAACTTGGAAATATTAAATATATTAAATATATTTTTCACTAGGAAAACCTAAAAATTCTTATACAAATACAAGAAATAATTTTAATTCCGAGGACACCTGGGTGGCTCAGTCGGTTAAGGATCTGGCTTTAGCTCAGGTCATGATCCCGGGGTCCTGGGGTTGAGTCCCACATGGTGCTCCCTGCTCAGCGGGGAGCCTGCTTCTCTCTCTGCCTGCCACTACCCCTGCTTGTGCTCTCTCACTCTCTCTCTCTCTCTCTCTCTCTGACAAATAAATAAATCTTAAAAAAAATAATTTTAATTCCTTACAAACAAATGTCTTCAAAATCAGCAGCCCCAATTATATGTGTAAAAGCAGATATGGAGTCTTAAGAAGTTACAGGGAATGGGGCACCTGGCTGGCTCAGTTGGAGGAACATGCAACTCTTGATCTCAGGGTTGTGTTTGAGCCCCTCGTTGGGTGTAGAGATGACTTAATACTTAAAAACAAAAGTTTCACATAATGTTACCATGTGACTCAGCAGCTCTACTTCTAGGTATATAACCAGGAGGGTTGAAAGCACATGACCATGCAAAAATGTGTACATGAGTATTCATGGCAGCCTTTTTCATAATAGCCAAAAAGTTGGAACAACACAGTTGTTCATCAGCTGATGAATGGATAAACAAAATGTGGTATTATATCTGCTATAAAAAGGAATGAAGTAGTGATAACATTGTACGTGGGTGAACCTTGAAAACATGCCAAATGAAAGGAACCAGACAAAAAAGTCCACATATTAAGATTCTATTTAAGATGAAATGTTCAGAATTGGCAGGTCCATGGAGACAGAAAGTGGCATAGTATTGCCAGGGCCCCGGTGGGGGAGCAGGAGGGAGGGACTGCTGAAGGATATGGGGTTTATTTTTGGGGTGATGAAATGTTCTGAAATTAGACAGTGGTGATTGTTGCACGACTTTGTGAATGTACTTCATCGTACGCTTCTAATTAAAAGGGTGAATTTTATAGTATATGAATTGTGTCTCCAAAAAAAAAAAAAAAAACCAAAACCCAGATGGAATATGGTTTAAAATCTTGATTAAAAATTGCAGGTTAGGGCGCCTGGGTGGCTCAGTGGGTTAAGCCGTTGCCTTCGGCTCAGGTCATGATCTCAGGGTCCTGGGATCAAGTCCCGCATCGGGCTCTCTGCTCAGCAGGGAGCCTGCTTCCTCCTCTCTCTCTCTGCCTGCCTCTCTGTCTACTTGTGATCTCTCTCTGTCAAATCAATAAATAAAATCTTTAAAAAAAAATTGCAGGTTACATTATGGTTACTTCTTATCATATTTAATAATCATGTTTAGTCATCTCTTAAAATTTGTACTGGCCTTGGGCTTTGAGAGGTTTTGTTACTGAAATTTTGTGTGGATAGAGAGGTGTTCTGTTTTGAAGTTAGCCTGCATTTTTTCTTCATAGCACTGTATACCACATACCAAAGTCCTTTTAATATATATTTTTAAATGAAATATCCTACATATAAGAGTAAATATTTAAAAAATAAAATGGTTACTTTAGAAGTAAAATATTATCACTTATTTTGAAAGACCATTTGTCCTCTATCTCAGCCATCTGCTTCTCCCTGCCAAAGATTTTTAAAATACTGTTGCTAGCTCCTCGGAGGAAAGAACTTACGTTGACACCCTTTTATTTACACTAAACTTGGTTAACACACAGAAGGTGCTTACTAAATGATCAGAAGTTATTTAAATTGCTTATAGAAAAAATACATGCCACAAGTGATTTATGTGCGTCTTAGAGAGTACCAACTGAAATTCTCTTTGAACTTGCTTCTATATTTGTACTTGGGTAGGAAGCTTTTTAAAAATATTCTGCCCTTTGTAACTTGCCCTTTGTCTTAGCTTGGACATCAATGGTTAAGCAAGGGAATTTTTAAGCCTTCAGCAAGAGTTACAAATAGCTAGCAGTATTAGTGAGTGAAAAAATTCGGGGTAGGGGTGGGAAGGGAGGGGTGCCTGCTAATCCAGAATTTAAAAATAGCTTTCTTAATTTAGCTGGTAAATCTCTTATGTCTAGATACAGGCACAAATTGTTTTACTCTGGATGTCAGAACATAGAAAGTGTTATGTAGAATTTACAGGTTAGACTTGATCTTATTCCTCTTATCTTGTTAATCATCAGGAAAAGAAGTTTTATTATTGATGCAAGCCCTAAACACCCTTTCAACTCCAGAGGAGAAGCTGGCAGCTCTCTGTAAGAAATACGCGGATCTTGTGAGTATTAAATCAAGGGGGTAAAGTTCATATGAAATGTGGCAAAATGTTGTATGTACTTTATAAGCTTTTTAAAATACTTTGATATAGCTTTAGACGTAAAAATTATATTGTGTTCCAAAATTGAAGAGGAGAATATTATTTCTTGGGGCTTTTTGCTGCCTTGTATGACTTCATTTTATAAGGTGATACCTATAGGACATTATAATGCTAAGATAGGGCATAGATTTTCTAAAACTCAGTTTTAGAAGTGAAAAGGCTGACTTAGAAGTACTATAGTATGATGCTGAAGATGCTAGTCTGGGTGTAGTGGTTCCTGTATTTAACTTTTCCCAGGGGAATTCTAGAGATAAACGTTCTACCCATTGTGATTGAAATTGTGAGTTAGATGAAATAGTCTACTAAAACAATACTGTGTCTCAGGAAATATTTATTTCACATCTACTATGTGCCAGGCATTTCTTTCTCCTTCTTCTAGAGAAACTGACCTCATTTGTTTTGGGCCTATGTTATTTTAAGTAGCATTAATTCTCTTTTAAAAATTATGAAAAGTCTCAACATGGAAACCCTGCCATCCTGTTTAGGTTGAAGAATGGGGAAGTTCTAGAACCCTTTGTGTAAGTGTAAGGGTTGTGGGAAACTTAGAATGAGTAAGTGTAATATAAATGCTAAAAGTAATGCCTTTTGTGAAAAACTTATGTGAATTATTGATGATTTTTATGCATTTTCATCTGTTGCTGAAGCAGATATTCCATAGCACAAATACTACTTTTTGTCACTGGGCAGCTCTAAATATCAATTCTGTTTATTATTCAAAGGATTACAGTTAATCTCCCTTGCTTTACAAAGGGGTGTGTGTATGTGCCCCCGGAGCTGGCATTCAGCAGCTTAGCACCTTCTGTTCAGAGCAGCAGGAAGCCATGTGCGTCAGTATAAATGGCCTAGAACAGTCACAAATACAAAGATGGAAGAAAACACAGTGTGGTCAGGTTGCTGGCTTCAGGAAAGGAAATCTTCCACTGTCTGTGGAAACCGTTCCTATTGGTTCCATCTGCATGAGAATCCTGTAAGAACGGTGGAAGGCAGACAGCCATGAACAGATGAGAAGAAAGGGCAGGTAGCTGCCCGGGGCAGTCCTCGGACTCACCCGTACCATCGGGACTTCTGTGAAAAGGCACATTCTGATTTGGTGGGTCTGGGTTGGGGCCTGAGAGTCTGTATTTAAACAATCTCCCAGGTGGTGATGTTAATGCTGTTGGCCTTTAAATCACACTTTAAGTAGCAGGGGTCTAGGCTGTTTTTGTTTGTGGCTTTTATTGTGTGTGTGTGTGTGTGTGTGAGAGAGACACACACGTGTGTAGGTGGGTATGGTTATTTTTAAGTCCCAGTAATAATGGCTACATTCATTTTAGGATGTGTGACACATTAGACTTGCCTAGTAGTAACCTCTCTTTGCCTCAGATTTGTAGCAGTGAGACCATCAATGGAGTAATCTCTTCCTAAGGCTATTTAGAAAACTTCCCTTTTGTCATCACTGTCCTCTGTCCTTTTTGTGATAGCATCATCTGACATCATTGGTGCTTGTGGCGTGGATAAGTAGAATGTCCTGTAGAGCAGATGGTATGGCATGTTGCACTGTAACTGGGATGGGCTACTGGGGAGACCTTGTGGCCTCCATGTTTACCAAATAGTATGGGTTCTTGAAATGCTCACATTTCACTTGCTAAGTGTGGGTATCATTAGGTTTGTAACATGATTCTTAAGTATGTGTTATAGTGCTATTCTTTCCCATTCCTGAGTCAGTTTGTGTAGATGTTGATTATTTATTTTTTTTTAAGATTTTATCTATTTATTTGTCAGAGAGAGCACAAGCAGGAGGAGTGGCAGGCAGAGGGAGAAGCTGGCTCCCCGCAGAGCAGGGAGCCCAATGCGGGACTCAATCCTAGGACCCTAGGATCATGACCTGAACTGAAGGCAGACCCTTAACTGACTGAGCCACCCAGGCATCCCAAGTGTAGATTATTATAGTGTAATAAAAATCCTGATATCTGCTGGGGTAGGTGTATATATTCTTGTTATTAATCTTTTTGTTAGAAGTATCTTGGCTATTCTTGGCTCTTTATTACATTTTAGGTTCAACTTTCTGGGAAAAATTGGAAAAAACACCATTTGGGGATTTAGAAGAACATTTCATGGATTCTGTTGGTGCATTTGGGGGAGACTTGCCATCTTCATGAAATTAATGGAACTTAAAAAGTGTATATCCTGGGACACCCGGCTGTTTAAATTGATGGAGCATGCAACTCTTGGTCTCGGGGTCATGAGTTGGAGCCCCATGTTGGGTGTAGAGATTACTTAAATAAATAAATCATTTTTTTAAGTGTATATCCTTATGGGAAAGAAATTACACACAATGTGAAGAAAGAAATTAATCACACAATGATTAATTCCAAATGGATTAAGGGTTTAAATGTAAAAAATTAAGCTTTAAAGATTTTAGATATTTAGATTTATTTAGATATATTAAATAAATATTTTTCTAAACTTGGGTTAAGAGATTTTTTCAAAAGATATATTTTTATTTTTATTTTTTTTTTATTTTTTTTTTTTAAAGATTTTATTTATTTATTTGACAGAGAGCACAAGTAGGCAGAGAGGCAGACAGAGAGAGAGAAAGAGAGAGAGAGAGGAAGGGAAGGAAGCAGGCTCCCCGCTGAGCAGAGAGCCTGATGCGGGGCTCGATCCCAGAACCCTGAGATCATGACCTGAGCCGAAGGCAGAGGCTTTAACCCACTGAGCCACCCAGGCGCCCCAAAAGATATATTTTTAAAAGATTTTATTATTTATTTGACAGAGAGCTATGGCGAGAGGAAACACAAGTAGGGGGAGTGGGTGAGGGAGAAGCAGGGTTCCTGCTGAGCAGGGAGCTTGATGCGGGGCTTGATCCTAGGACTCTGGGATCATGACCTGAGCTGAAGGCAGATGCTTAATGACTGAGCCACCTAGGCTCCCCTATTTTATTTATTTTAGGAAGAGACAGAGAGAGAGGAGTGGGAGGAGAGAGAGAGAGAACCAACCACAAACAGACTCACTGTCAAGTGTGAAGCCCAATGCGGGGCTCTGTCTCACAAACCTGAGACCCTGACCTGAGCTGATATCAAGAGTCTCATGCTTAACCAGCTGAGCCACCCAGGCGCCCCAAGGGAAGGATTTCTTACAACACAAAAAGCACTATCAGAGAAAGGATTGCAAGAATTGGCTGTGTTGAAATTAACTTTCTGTTCAGCAAAAGACACTTCAAAAGACAGTGAGACGTCACATTAAAGAAACTGGGAAGAACATATTCCAGCAAATACAACCAACAGAATATTTAGTTTCAGGAATATCTAAGGAACACCTACAAATGAATACAAAAAGAAAAATAACCCAATGGGAAACTGGGCAAGAGACAGGTAAGAGGCATTTTAGAGAAGTGGAAAAACATGAAGATACAAAGATACCTTAACATAAAGGTGCATAAACATATAAAGAGATGTTCGACTTTATTAGTGATCAGGGAAATGCAAATCTGGACCAGAATGAGATGTGATTTTATATCCACTGCAGCGGCATAAGTTAAGAATTCTGATTATACTTAGTTTTGGAGAGGATGTGCATCTATCTACATGATCTCTTCTGAGTTGCTGATGGGAGAATAAATTTGCCAGCCACTCTCGAAAAGAGTTTGGCATTGTCATGTGAAGTAGAACATGAGTCACTGCCTAGCAGTCCCGCTCCTAGGTTTGCACCCAGAGAGGTTCTTGCATGTGTACAGCAGGGAGCACATAGGACAGTGTTCATAACACTGTAAGCAGTCAAGTCTGGGAACAACCCAAATGCCCATTGGCTTGAGATTGGGTCAGTAAAGTACGCTGTGTGTGCCATATTTTTTAAGTGAGATGTCCTGTAACCAGTGGGGCCAAATCTGCCGAGGCCTGTTTCTGTACTGCCCACAAGCTAAGAATGGTTTTACGTTTTTGAAGTGTTTAAGGAGAAGAAGACGACAATGCAACAGAGTATGTGGCCCACAAAGCCTTAAAACACTTACTTTTTGGCCATTTACAGAAAGGGTTTTCTGTTTCTTGATCTGTGCAAACAATTTGGATGCGTTCTAGCAATGTAATCTACAGTTGTGCTGTCCAAAATGGTAGCCGTTAGCTACACGCAGCTATTTAAGCTCACTTTAAATTCAAGAAGAAATTCAGTTTTTTAATTGCACTAGCCACAGAAGAGTCAAAATAACTGAAACCAGAACAGTTCTTTTAGGACCACATACAAATGAGGTGAACGAGAAGAGCAAAGGAACGGTGATCCTGGGATTCGGGACTGTGATCACCTTGAGCCTGAGAGGGCGGGGCTTGCAGCTCTCCGCGGAGTTACAGATGTCTGTACAGGCGGGGAGCCTCCTGCAGCTGTGCTGCACCTGTGGTCATAATAATGTTACTTTGCAAAAGTATTATACAAAAATAAAATTACTTTTTCTGCAAGAATTTCTGTAAGGATGTTTTTAATAGCTGTGAGCATATGGCATTTAAGGATGCTTGGTATGTTTTGATAGGCCACAAGGTGTCACTCTTGCTCTTGAAATTGACTCAGCATCTTTTCTGTGAACCGTCAGGAAGGTTGCTGCCTTAATCTGCGTTGATTTAACCTTGAAATATACTTACTTGCTCCAAACCTAAAATTGCAGCAATTCCTCTCTTTCTCACAAAAAACTTGAATGCTGCTTTTTCTTTTTCTTTTTCTTTTCTTTTTTTTTTTTTTTCTTTTTCCTTAGAGAGCAGGTGCATGTGCCTGAGCTGAGGAGGGGAGTGTGGGCAGAGGGAGACAGAGAGAGAACCTTCAGCAGGTTCTACACCCAGCGTGGAGCCCGGTGCAGGGCTCAGTTTCACAACCCAGAGATCCTGACCTGAGCCAAAATCTGGAGTTGGATGCTTAGCCGACTGAGCCACCGTGGTGCCCCAGTACTGCTTATTCAGATTTGGAGAACCATTTCAATAGAGCAGCCTGTGTGTTTTTCAGAAAAGTAAAACTCCTTGGTGTTGATTTCTAAAGTTTTTCCAAAAACACCATTTAGCAATTTTTAATAAGAGATTAAGGGGTGCTTGGCTGGCTCAGTTGGTAGAGCGTGTGACTCTTGATCTCAAGGTTGTGAGTTTGAGCCCCGCTTTACGGGTAGAGTTTTTTTTTTTTTTAAATAGATTAAGATTGTTTTTTCCCCTATCCTTAATTATTTGTTTACTTTCATATCATGACTAGAAAAGAGAAGGTTGGCAGAGTAATATGTTACAAAATAAGTTTTAAAAAATACTGTATTACTTGGTTTTTGAAAATGTAGTTCCATAGTTCTTAGTGTAATTCCTCCAGCCGTAACTCAAAGGTTTTCATTGTACTTCCTGATTGTAAAGTGTTTATTAATTTTAGCTGGAGGAAAGCAGAAATGTTCAGAAGCAAATGAAGATTCTGCAGAAGAAACAAGCCCAAATTGTGAAAGAGAAAGTTCACTTGCAGAGTGAGCACAGCAAGGCTATATTGGCAAGAAGCAAACTAGAGTCTCTTTGCCGGGAACTGCAGCGTCATAATAAGACATTAAAGGTTAGTTGGTTCAGTTTTCTGTTTTTCAGGAGGGACTGACACTGGCTTGGCTTACTTTATAATCACTGTGTACCTATTTGAAGTAAATCTTTTGTCTCTACATGTCTCTACATGTCTCTACACTCTTTTGCTTGGCCTGATGCTTCTTAATGGACCTCATACCTGGCCATGGGAAATCTAATTGAGATTGATTTTTAGACCACAGCTTACCTGCATGAAGCCCTGGCTTAGGAAACTCAGAGTTGCCAGTTTTTTGCTGAGCACTGAGGTAGCTGATTACCACGTAGGAGAAGCTGACGTGAATGCGAAGCCGAACAGAAACAGACTTGAGGCAGAGACTGGATCTGGGGAGGGAAAACAGCCGCTGAGCTCCTTAGGAGCTGTTCACCAGCTGCATGGCCAAACCACCCTTGCCTACCCCCAGTACCCAGAGGCTAAGTACTTTTAGAATAGCACATAGCACTCGTTTTACAGCAGGGCAGTTTGCCTCTCTGATTGTCTACTCAGGAAAAGCTGTGTGCTTATCAGATGATCACCTTCTGGTTCCAGATAAAGGGAAGGGGAATCAGAGTTCAGAAGCAACCCTTTAGGGTCACAATAAGTAAACCCCTGGAGCAGCGGCAGCTTTTATGAGTATCTTCTGTGTAAGTCTATACCATTAACAGGAGTTTTTTTGGATAATAAGGAAGAAAATATGCAGCAGGCACGAGAGGAGGAAGAAAGACGTAAAGAAGCCACCGCACACTTCCAGATCACATTAAATGAAATCCAGGCGCAGCTGGAGCAACATGACATACACAACGCCAAGCTCCGCCAGGAAAACATTGAGCTGGGAGAGAAGCTGAAGAAGCTCATTGAACAGTACGCTCTGAGGGAGGAGGTAAAGCCATTCTGTTGGTTCAGACAGCTTCTCGTGATCAACGGGGGTTTCTCCCCATTCACTGCCAGAGGAATACTACCGCCAGGATGTTTTAGAACTTTCATATTTGCGTAGTGCAAGTTGGGTTTTTCTCAGGAAAACTTTAGACACCACGAGAACAGGAGTCTTGGGGGTTGTCACTTAGATAGTTGGGAAGAGTCTGTGGCTGTGGGTAGGTGAGGCGGTTTCTTAGCGAAGCGTTAAGTGCTCCTTGTCTTCCACCTGATGCTACAAGATTGCATATTTAGCATGCAGATTTTCCCCCTTATCTAGACTAATAAATATTTGGCCTTCAGATACGCTGTAACTCAGACATCTGTGATAACCTATACAGTCTACATTACCGTTGTATTATACCTGCGTTTTAGATTCTTTCTTTTAGTGGGGGTTCTATACTATTTGAGAGGAAAAATAGAACCTATTTCTAAACTTTCATACCCACTGAAGTAAAAAGCTTATTGGAAGGATCCATGCCTGCTGGTCTTGGTCATTGGTCTCCGACTAAGACTTTTTCAGGCTCGTCAGGCAATTCAGAGGTGTTAATTAAAAGCAAACAGGTGATGGTCTGTTTTTTTGTTTTTTAAAGCCTCCTCATTTTTACAGGCCAGATGGGCAGGATTAGAGACATTAGGCTTTTTATTTATTTATTTATTTATTCAAAGAAAATTATGTTAATTTATTTCTTTCACATGTTTATCTGCTAAAAGTTTTTTTTCCCTTATTTTCAGTTAGCCAGCATAGAGCACATCATTAGTTTTTGATGTAGCGTTCAGTGATTCATGAGTTGCATATACCATCTAGTGCCCATCACCACATGGGCCCTCCTTAACGCCCATCACCTGTTTACCCCATCCTCCCACCCCCGTCCCTTCTGTAACCCTCAGTTTGTTTCCTGGAGTCTAGAGTCTTTCATGGTTCGTGTCCCTCTCTGATTTCTTCCATTCAGTTTTCCCTCCCTTCCCCTGTGGTCCTCTACACTATTCCTTATATTCCACATATGAGTGAAACCATATGATAACTATCTTTCTCTGCTTGACTTATTTCACTCAGCATAATCCCCTCCAGTTCCATCCATGTCGATGCAAATGGTAGGTATCCGTCCTTTCTGCTGGCATCAGGCTTTTTATACAGTGCATCCCCTGCCTTTGAAGTTAGGGAAACGTGCTTTTGTGTGTGTTGTAACCCTACACAAGTAGATTAAAATAGCTGGTTAAAGGGAAAAAAAAGATTGGCCCCTCTGTGGGTTACTGTATTCAGTTTTGAAGGCAAACTTTAGATCATGCTAACTTAGAGTCTTACTTTCAGCCCTTCAAAAAATACTTTTGTTAAAAAGATTGTTTCTTTATTATTTGAGAGAGAGAGTGCATGCGGGCGTGGGGGGAGGGGCAGAGGGAGAGAGAGAATCCCAAGCGGACTCCCTTCTGAGCACGGAGCCCCGGAGCCCAAAGCAGGGTTCCATCTCAGGACCCTGAGATCATGACCTGAGCCAAAATCACGAGTTGAACACTCAACTGACTGAGTCACCCAGTGCCCCTTAATCACTCTCTCTGCCTTTTCCCTTTTTTAAATGGAGAATTATAAACTTAAAAGTAGAGAATATGTCATCTGGTTTTAGCAGATGAAATCACAGTTTCAGCTTTATTCCCATCAGCTTGCCCTGGGTTATTTTGATACAACTTCAAGGTGTTCTCTTCCATTCCGTTCATATATATTTGAGGGTATACCTCAAAAAGATAAGGATTTTTTTTTTTTTTTTTTAGCACAACCACACTATCGTTTTCACACGTAACAAAATTAACAGTAATTACTTAATGTTAAATACTGAGTCATCGTTCAATTTTCTGTAGTTGTGTCTCCCCCCCATTTTTTTTTTTTTTTTAAGCTCTTTGAATCAAGCTCTAAACAAAGTCCATGTGTTTCACTGATTGATCGGTTTCAGGTCTGTAACATGAAGATTTCCAGGGGCGCCTGGGTGGCTCAGTTGTTAACCATCTGCCCTGGGCTCGGGTCAGGATCCCAGGATCCTGGGATCGAGTCCCACATCAGGCTATCAGCTCAGCAGGAAGCCTGCTTCTCCCTCTCCCACTCTCCTTGCTTCTGTTCCCTCTCTTGGTGTCTCTCTCTGTCAAGTAAATAAATAAAATCTTTAAAAAAAAAATGATTTCCTCTTCACTCTTTTTTTTTTCCTTTGAGTGTTTATTGAAGGAACTTTTTTGCCCTAGAGAATAAATTTTATATTAGATTATAAAGGCCTCAATTTTCTTAAAATTGTTCTTTTAGTTTTTAATATGACAGTCTGACACATGATAGATGTAGAAAACTTGAAAACTATGTACATTTAAGCACATTACATGTGAGTCTTATTTTGAGTGTTATCGGATGTTCTTTGGTCAGGAAGAGTTACTCTGTACATCTGAGAAGGGGTGTTCTGATGACTGTATTGTATGTAAATAACTACTTAACAATTTTGTTTGGAAATCGTAATGACATCTTAGCAAATGTCTAATATGTGCTGGGCACCAGGCACCTTACACAGCAGAGCCACCACATTGGCTTTTAGAGCTCTGCAGCAAATGTGGTTATCTCTGCTTGGCGGAGGGAAGTGAGAGTCAGCAAGGGGAAAATCTACCCCAGGCCACGCACCAGCCAGGACTTGACCTGGGGCCACTTCAGTTGTCACAGCATGCTGCCTCTGGCTGAGAAATCTGGGAAACTTAAAGGGGAGAAAAATACCCAGGAGTTAATGTGTCTGATATATAGGTTTAACAGTTTGATGATCTTATCCATCTTTTTCTTGATACATTTTTGAGCCTCATTTTCATTGTAAGGCAGGAATAGGAAGTACAAGTGTGTGGTTAATGAGGCTCCTTGACAGTCCGCCTCCGAAAGGGAGGGGGTACAGGGTAGCAGCTGGAAGGCTCCTTTCCTGCAAGTGCAAACCCAGGAGGGCTTGCAAGGCGATGTAAAGCTCACTCTTCTAGAAACTCATGGACCCAATGTCCTCAGCTATGGTGGGATTAGCAGGAAAAGCAGGGTAAGAATAAGCAAGGTATTGTAACTTGTGTTGTTTCCTCATCATTGTGTTCCTTTTTCATTAAGTGATGTAAGAAATTTTACTTCTCCCATAGCATATTGATAAAGTGTTCAAACATAAGGAATTACAACAACAGCTTGTGGATGCCAAGCTTCAGCAGACGACACAGCTAATAAAAGAAGCTGATGAAAAACATCAAAGAGAGAGAGAATTTGTAAGTTCTCTTTCTTAAAAAAAGAAATTTATTGTCAAAATTGTAACCAAAGCCATTCAAAATACTTATTCTACGTTAATAGAGCACCTGGGTCATGCTAATTGGTTTTTTGTTCTAGACTGAGAAGGCCATGTGTGTGTTAGAAAGTATTTGGCTATTTATTTCTGTTTAACTTTTTTTTATACAGAAGACACATGGGAGAGATTAGACCAAATTAGTAGAAAGATCTGCACTCATTTGACTTTTTCATGCTTACAGTTATTTCACTTTGGTAATGGTCACCAGGTTTAAGAATTATACCAGTATTCAACACATTAAATGTGGTGGTTCAGTTTAATATTGAGCTTACCAAACACTGGTCTCCTATATACCCTGATACTTTGCTTTCAAACAAGTAACTTGAAACTAAGAAACCTATTTGTCTATTTACTCTGGTATACTTTTATGATAAAATTTTAACAGAATTCTCTATACCTAATCACTCAGCTTCGTTCCCAGAGTGTATATTCAGACTATATTGCCTGTCAGTAATTGTGAATACAGTGGTATCTCATTGGGTATGTATATTTAACAAAAGCAAATTCAACTTTATGTGCTTAGCGCCCCCCCCCCCAAATAAAGATGAGAAATGATGATGGCAATGAGGACTGCTCATCCAGCTCTCACTCAAGTAGCACAGGCCTTGTGGCAAGCCTGGTGTGAAGGCTCTGTGAGCGGCCCTCATGATGTGAACTTACCATGTTGAGTGTGGGTCTAGGCTTAAGAGAGACCTGTTTTTCATACAGCACCATCTTCTGTGAGAATTAATAATGCTTTCCTGTGTATAATTGAAGAAACTGTTCTTTCCAAAGTGAGCGTATAAATTTCATATATTCACACACACATACATACATTGCACATATATACTTTAGAGTTGGTTTAATGACTTTTTAGGGCTTATTTGGGCTACATGTGACTTTTTACTTCAGGGGCTGAATTTCAACAGTTACTGTTTCACTGTATAACTTTTTCTTGAAAACTCAAGTATATAAATTAAAGCTCTCATCCACTTCTCCCCTGCTTTTTAAGAAGTGATCAGAAACTGGTCTCTGATTTCATTGCTTTGCTCCATACTCCTTCACTCTGCCTCATCCTGACTCTCAAGGAGTAAAGTGGATTTCTGAGTCGTCTAGATACTGTCAAGATTCCTAGTCATGTTTTCTGCTAATACGAAACTTCTAATTATTTTCACCTGAAACATAACAGTTTAACCCTGAGTTTTGTAAACCTATTATTCGGCCTCCAGGGTACTCTTTCTAAGCAGTAAAAGAGTGTTCCTACATTCCTGAATGTTACCAAGTAGAACAGATTGGAGAGGTAATGAGCAATTGATGTAACCGAAAATTTTATCTATAGGCTTGTAGTTCTTGCTAAAATAATGAGTGGAAGGATTAAGCCTAACTCTCTCTCTCTCTGGTCATTTGACATTATAATCATATTTGTAATTACTATTAGTATTTTGCCAGAATGTTTCTGTTTTCTAGTTATTAAAAGAAGCAACAGAATCGAGGCACAAATATGAACAAATGAAACAGCAAGAAGTACAACTAAAACAGCAGGTAACTTGACAGCAGGGTATAGTAGCATTTGTTAAAAAAAAAAAAAAATCTATGGTTCATTTGATATATACCTTGAATCTTCTCTAAGGTGCTTATGCTTGTTCCCAGCCAGAAATGAGAGTAGATCACGTGTCCCTCTTGGAGTTTTCCTCTTCATTTAGGGTGACCAGCTCAACCTGATTTGCCCAGGACTTTTGTGGTTTTAGCACTCAGAGTCCTGTGTCCCAGGAAGCACTTAGGTCTCAGCAGACTGGGACAGTTGGTGATGCTGTCTGCAGCGTCCCCTTTCCAATACCCCAGGTGTTTCCTCCCTTTCTCAGTCTGCTTCCATGTGGGTCTGCTAATTTTCAACTAACGAAGAACCGAGGAGTCTGCAGATTGGCACTCTTTTGTATTAAGTTGAATTACATGAAATCGCTGATACTTCTTTGACCTACAGAAATGGCAGTTTCATATAGTTGAACCTAAAATCTTCACAATTTTGTGCTGTGAGAACATAACCCATTTTAAAAATTGCCTATTAACCACTCTACTCTCAGAGCCATGGAGATGGTAATTTTAATGGGGCCTTCCCTACTTTTTCTTCTCTTTAAAGTATATGACACGCTATTAAGTATAGTCACCATGCTGTACATTAGATCCTCCAAACGCATTCATCTTCTAACTGAAAATTTGTACCCTTTGACCATTATCTTTGGATGTCCCCTTCCCATCAGCCCCTGACAACCACCACTCCACTTTCTATTTCTAGGAGTTTGGCTTTTTTAGATTCCATATATAACTGAGATCATATAGTGTTTTTCCCCTGGCCTATTTCACCTAGCATAATGCCCTAAAGGTCCATCCATATTATCACAAATGGAAAGATTTCTTTCTTTTTTTCTTTAAGATTATTTATTTATTTGACACAGAGATCACAAGTAGGCAGAGAGAGGGGGGGAAGCAGGCTCCCCGCTGAGCAGAGAGCCCAATGTGGGGCTCGATCCCAGGACCCTAAGATCATGACCTGAGCCGAAGGCAGAGGCTTAACCCACTGAGCCCCCAGGCACCCCTCTTTTTTTTTTAAAATGACTGAATAATATTGCATTGTGTATTTATACCACATTTTCTTCATCCATTCATCTGTTAGTAGGCACTTAGGCTGTTTCCAATTCTTGGCTATTTTGAATAATGCTGCAGTGAATATAGGAGTGCATATGTATCACTTTTAGATAGTGATCTCATCATCTTCAGGTATATACCCAGAAGTAGGATTCCTAGATCACATGCTAGTTCTGTTATTAATTTTGAGAAACCTCCATATTGGTTTTCACAGTAACTGCTGATTTACCTTCCCACCAACAGTGCCCAGTATTTCCCTTTTCTCTACACCCTTGCCAACATTTGTCATCTCTTGTCTTTTTGATAATAGCCATCCTAACAGGTGAGATGACATCTCATTGTGGTTTTGATTTGCATGTCCCTGAGGAGTAGTGGTGTTGAGCACCTTTTCATGTTCCTGTTGGCCATATGTAGGTCTTTGGAAAAATGTCAGTTCAGGTCTTCTGTCCATTTTTAAATTGGATTATATTTGTTTTTTTGCTCTTGAATTGTGTGAACTCCTTATATATGTTGTATATTAATTAACCCCTTATTAGGTATATGGTTTGCAGGTATTTTTACCCATTCCATAGTTGCCTTTTCATTTTGTTGTTTCTTTGATGTACAGAAGCTTTTTAGTTCAGTGTAGTCACTCTTGTTGATTTTTGCTTGCATTGCTTGTGCCTTTGGTATCATGACCAAAATTTCCAAGACTGCTTTTAAGGAATTTTTTAAAAAATTTTATTTATTTATTTGAGACAGAGAGAGAGATCACAAATAGGCAGAGAGGCAGGCAGAGAGAGAGGAGGAAGCAGGCTCCCCGCTGAGCAGAGAGCCCGATGCGGGGCTTGATCCCAGGACCCTGAGATCATGATCTGAGCCAAAGGCAGAGACTTAACCCACTGAGCCACCCAGGTGCCCCTCAAGGAATTTTTTACCTGTGTTTTCTTCCAGGAGTTTTTATGGTTTCAGGTCTTATGTTTAAGTCTTTAATTTTTGTGAATAGTGGTAAGAGAGGGGTCCAGTTTTCCCAACACCATTTATTGAAGAGACTGTCCTTTCCCCATTGAGTATTCTTGGCTCCTTTGTCAAATATTGGTTGACCATAGTTTATAGGTTTATTTCTGGGCTCTCAACTCTTTTCCTTTGTGTGTCTGATTTTATGCTGGTAGCATACTGTTTTGACTGCTTTAGCTTTGTAATATAGTTGGAAGTCAGGGAGCATGGTGCCTCCACCCAGTTTTGTTCTTTCTCAAGATTGCTTTGGCTATTCCAGCTCTTTGGTGGTTCTATTCAAATTTTAGGTTTGTTTTTTCTATCTCTGTAAAAATACCATTGGGGTTTTGGTAGGGATTAAATATAGATGGCTTTGGGTGGTGCGGACATTTTAATAATATTAACTTCTGATCCTTGAACACAGATATTTTTCCACTTTGTGTTGTTCAAGTTTTTCATCAGTGTCTTAGTTCTCAGTGAGTAGATCATTTATATCCTTGGTTAAATTTATTTCTAAGTATTTTAGTGATTTTGATGCTATTGTAAATTTAGGGTTTTTTTTTTTAATTTCTTTTTCAGATATTTTGTTGTTAGTGTATAGAAATGCAACTGATTTCTGTATGTTGGTTTCACATTCTGAAACTTTACTGACTTTAACAGGTTTTTGGTGGAGTCTTCAGGATTTCCTGTATGTAAGATCATTTTGTCAGCAAACAGACACAGTTTTATTTTTTCCTTTCTGATTTGGATGCCTTTTATTTTTCTTGCCTAATTGCTCTGGCTAGGAATTCTAGTAGAAGGAAAGCTTTTAAACCTTTAATGGTTGAGTACGATATTAGCTGTGAGTCTGTCATGTATGGCCTTTATTACATTAAAGTCTATTCCTTCTGTCTCCAATTTGTTGAGTGTTTATATCATGAATGGACGTTGTATTTTGTCAGATGCTTTTTCTGTACCACCTGTTGAGATGATCATGATTTTTCTCCTTTATTTTATCAATGTGGAATGTCACATTTATTGATTTGTGTATGTTGAACCATTCTTGCATCATCACAGGGATGAATTCCATTTGGTCATGGTCTGTGATCTTTTTAATGTGGTACTGAATTTGGTTTGCTAGTATTTAGTTGAGAATTTTTGTGGCTGTATTTATCAGGGATGTTGGCCTATAGTTTTCTAATAGTATCCTTATCTGGCTTTAATATCAGGGTAAAGGCTGACCTTATATAAAATGAATTGGGGAGTGTCCCTTCTCTTCAGTGTCTTTTTTTTTGAAGACTTTAGGAAGAATTGACATTCATTCATCTTTAAATGTTTGGTGGAGTTCACCCATGAGACCATCTGGGCCTAGGCTTTTCTTTGTTGCTTCCCTGTTTTTCAGTCCAAACCCCTTGTTTGTGCTAATGCAGTCTTTCACTGTGTTTGTCTAATGTGTAGTAAGGGTAGCAGATACTGCCTCCTCACTCAAAGGAAAGATACAGAAAATACTTCTGATGTCTTTATGGACGGGTAAAATTAGGCATTTACCTATAGTCCACCCTTTTCCAAGTAACTAGATTACATTCTGTTGAGAAAAGTGTTTATTTTAAAAGTTTCTTATACAACACATTTATATTTAATCTAGTAAGGTCTCTAAATTAGTTCTATAATGCACTTGATACATTGAGACTGGTCTGAATCTTTTTTTTTTAAAGATATAATTAATTTATTTAATAGAGACACAGCCAGAGAGGGAACGCAAGAAGTAGGCTTCCTGCTGAGCAGTGAGCCTGATGCGGGTCTCGATCCCGGGACCCTGGGATCGTGATCCGAGCCAAAGGCAGACACTTAACGACTGAGCCACCCAGGTGCCCTGAGACTGGTCTGAATATTTAAGAGCACCTCTTTTGAATGCTGTTTTGTCTTTGGGCATGTTTTATGATGTGGTGATGCTCATTTCCTGTAAAGGTAGCCTAACTTTGAAAATTCAAGTTTTTTTAACTTTCCACTATAACCTAGGATTGTGCTAGATTGCTTCTAGGAAATTTGAACCCCTTATTAGCTCTGAGTTGTCCATATAAATGGAGAAGAGTATTGATGTGGAAAAGGCATATAGTCTATTTGTAGATGGCTTTGGAAGATGGACTTAAATGTGGGAGTCATTGCTAATTCTCCAGGGCAAAGCACCAGAGGACCCTTCTATGAAGCTCCCAGGCAGCTCGGATTCCGCTGGATTGTTAACCATTGAAACTTCTGTTGTCAGCGATATGTGTCACCCTGGGTCGTGTTATTTGATCATTAGTTTGTCTCCTTTGCTGTCACGTCTTACTTTTCCTAGTCTAAATGTGGCTGTCCTTGCCAAGTGTTGGTCTCATTCTATGCTCTTACCATGTCAGTTTCCAGCATTTGTTGAGGAGAGAGTCGGATTGGTGTTTGTTGACCCGTTGTTCTGTAATGCAGGCATGTAAGTCTCGGTGTCCTGGTAGTTGCCACTTACTAACTACCCAGTATGGGCCAGTTTTGAGCTCTCAGATGGAACAGTCTACTTGGATAGTCCATCTTCGAGGAAAACAGCTATGAACGTGCATTTAAAACTTTTGATATTCTCTAACACACCAGGAATATTATTATGGTTATCACAATTTCCAGTATTTGAAGTGTACTTTAGAGCCATGGCCCCCAATACCCAAATCAGTCCAAATCGAACGTCCAAACAATCCATCACACTGAATTCTCACCCCTGCGCCCCCCCCCCCCCGCCCCCCAAGCCAGTGCTTCGACTTCTGTTTTGTTTTCCTGCCTATGTTAAGGAGAGAGCTATCCTTGATACCAAGCTAGGAACTGTGCAGGTGATGTTCTAAAAGAATGTTCTTTTTCCATGGACAATTTCTCAAATGTAAGGAGAGGTAATTGGTGGATTGGAGCTAGTAAATATTTGTACATTTTATTTTTTTAAAAATTTGTATTTATTTATTTGACAGAGATCACAAGTAGACAGAGCAGCAGGCAGAGAGAGAGTGGGAGAAGCAAGCTCTCTGCTGAGCAGAGAGCTGGACGCAGGGCTTGATCCCAGGACCCTGGGACCATGACCAGAGCTGAAGGCAGCCGCTTAACCGACTGAGCAACCCAGGCGCCCCTGTTTGTACATTTTAAACATTTTACATCTAAAGATGTTTAAGTCAACAAAATTTCCTCAGTTTCAGGGGATTCAGTGGGTTATAGAACTTCAGCTGTCTCTGGTAGCCAAGGGCTGAGTGTGTGTTCCTCTTTCTGTCACTTGTATCAGATAACAAATGTGTAACCATATTATGTCCTTTTAGAAAGTCTTTAGGAATTGCTTAAATTGTTTACCTGGAACTCAGAATATTTCATTACTTTTTTTCTGTAGCTTTCTCTTTATATGGATAAGTTTGAAGAATTCCAGACTACCATGGCAAAAAGCAATGAATTGTTTACAACCTTCCGGCAGGAAATGGAAAAGGTACTTGCATATTTTTAGTAGAATATTACCTAAAAGGGAATTTATATAAGAAGCTGTTTTAAGCACGAACACGACCTGGATGAGTTGCTGTTGTTATGGTACAGTCTTCATTTCTTCTCTGAACGTCCAATGGCATCCCATTTGGTCATTTTGCCCTTGGTGTGCCCCATGTAGCCAGTGGTCTCTGTGCTTAAATACCAGCTTTATTAAAGTGAATTCCTGTATTAAATTCAACTTGTTGTTACACATAAAGTGGTTTCTTTTTTGTTGTGTCTTTTGTTTTATTCGCTCAGTTGCACCCCGCCCCTCCTTCCCAAAGCTTTGTGTTTTTGGAGATTATTTGAAGATATCCAAGCCTGGAATAGTAATTACACCTTTTGGTTGGTTGATTTCATACACACACACACATACACATTTATGTATATTTATATTTATGTATTTTTATTTATATGTAATCAAAATGTCAGTGTTTCCATCTTTTTTTTTTTTTTTTTTAAAGTAATCTGCACACCCTACATGGGGCTCAAACTTACAACCCTGAGATCAAGAGTTGCACACTCCACGACTGAGCCAGCCAGGTGCCCCAGTGTTTCTACCTTTAGTTTTTTTTTTTTTTTTTTAAACTATACTCCCACTAAACATTTTTTTAAAAAATTTTATTTATTTATTTGGCAGAGAGATCACAAGTAGGCACAAGCAGGCAGAGAGGAGGAAGCAGGCTCCCTGCTGAGCAGAGAGCCTGATGCGGGGCTCGATCCCAGGACCCTGAGATCATGACCTGAGCCGAAGGCAGAGGCTTAACCCACTGAGCCACCCAGGAGCCCCTCCCACTAAATTCTTTCTCCTTCAACCAAACCCATTCTTTATTTGACTTCTTTTTTAATTTTCTTGTCTACGTTAAGGAAAGCAATATCCTTGATAACCAAGCTGAGAACCAGAGTATATCCATCCATCCATCCGTCCGTCCATCCATCCATCCATCCTTATTTTATGTGGCATATTCCCCTTAGAATGGGACTTTATGAAATGGTGGTGGGTTGGGTAGAAGTACAGCATTGCCTGGCACTTCGTAAACATCCAGTAGATGTTCGTCGTGACTATAACTAGGTCTTACGTAGTGGCTGGGGGAGTGGGCTCTGGGTCGTGTCCCAGCTGCGTCATATAATGTGTGGCTGGGAACAAGCTGTTGAACCTTTCTGGGTCTTCTGTATAAATAACAAACACCTACCAACATAAAGTGGAGTATTTCAGACAGTGCTTAGCCGTGTTAAGTGCTCAAATTACCACCTTCGGGTATTTTTGGTCCCAGGCGTCGGGGAGTGCGGGGAGTGGTGCATTAGTGCGGCCCGCCGGTCCTTCCAGCCGGTCCTTCCAGCCGAGGGTCCCTGCACACAGCGAGCGCCCTGTTAAGGCTGAACAGAGGTTAAGACAGGCTCTGGGGGTCGCTGTCCTTGCTACTCGCAGCTTGGAGATCGCGGTCGGTCAACACTCGACCCAGATCTTAGCTCTTCCCGTGGTCTTTGTCCCACCCTGCCCTGTGTTACAGTTTTGTGGCAGGGCGCTGGCTCTGTTGTATCCTTGGTTCCCCTGATGGCACCTGGCTTGGTGCCCCGCGTGGGATCGGAGCGGGGGCGCAGTCAGCAGTGCGCGGAGGAATCTTGAAAACGGGGCTCGGGGCCGGGCAGAGAGAGAAGTCTGTGAATTTCTGAAAACTGGGTTCTTACAGGTTTAAGAATGTTCCACTTATTTGGGGGCCCATTTTCTCTTCAGCAAAACCTAAAGTCAGTCTTGCAGAGTTGGGAGGATGCCCAAAGCTAAGGATAAAATGACCCTTTTTTTCTTGGTCGCTAGAATGTTCCCGAAGTGACACTGCCTGTAGTTTTGAAACGGATGTGGTCTTGGATGTTGTGGTAGGTCATCAGTTCTGAATCTTCGCAGGGAGCTCGGACAGCCCTGTCCTGCCAAGAACCAGACAGATTAGTGAATAGAAGACCCCAACTTGGACGTGTTTCCGTCCAGCCCGGGGAGGGGTCTCTCCTGGTCAAGCCCAGGCAGAAGGAAAGGCGCGCCCCGGCCGAGGTGGGAGCGACCGCTTCCTCCGTGTGCCGCGGCCTCCCGAGCCGGGCAGGCTGGCGTGTCTCGCGCTGCGAGAGCCCCTCCTTCGCTTCCCGCCGCCGCCCCTAGGGGCGCTCCCGGGGGCCGCGGTCCCTGCGCGGGGCCGGTGCAGTGAGGGGGGCGGCGGGGGGCGGGCAGCGTGGTTCTGTGGTGGGACGGGGTGGAGAGAGATGGAACTTAGAATTTACATTTGCAACTGTGTTGATTGACAGATGACCAAGAAAATTAAAAAACTGGAAAAAGAAACAATAATATGGCGCACCAAATGGGAAAACAATAACAAAGCGCTTCTGCAAATGGCTGAGGAGGTGAGGTGGTTTCCCACGACTAAGGTGTGTTCGTCGTCACGGGACGGATGGAGCTGCCGCCCCACACAGGGCAGGGCCGCGCGGCGACACCGCTGCCAGAGTTGAGGGCTCTGGTCGGAGCCGGGGCGCGGACGGCTGCGCGGTCAGCCAGTGTCCTCGGGGCTCGCGGAGCGGGGGCGGCCGTCGAGCGGCGGGGTGTCGCGGGCCTGCAGCCTGTGAAGACCGGGGTCGAGGGGTCCACGCGGTCTGATGGCCGAGTTCCGGGGCGGTTTGCAAGAATCCGGGTGGGGCGGCCGCCGCCGCCGCGGGGCCCACCTCCGGCGATGCCGAGACCGGCCCCGCTGCCTGCCTTCCTGCTTGGACGGAGGCTTCGGAAAAGGCGGCAGAGGAGGGTTTTTGCCGGCCCAGACGTGTCGTGTGCACTCAGTTTCCCGGCTTGAATCTCGCTCTCACCTCAATGGTAGAACAAGAGAAATCTATGTGGAAAAGAATCCTTTTCTGTGTTTAATCAGGCCCTTAAGTTTCTGATCTTTAGCTTTGTGATGAGTATCTTGAAATTTCCTTAGTAGTTGATCAATACCAAATGCTTTTAAAAGGGCATTTCGGTTATTTCTTAGGCCCCCCGGGCCAGTGGCGAACCGTGGGGAACCGTTAAGTCCCACCTGGTGCGCGTAGACGGGCGGAGCAGCCGCTTCCGCTCGGGTGCGCGGGGAGGAGACCGAACGCCTCCGAGACGTGATTGAACAGGTGGTTTCCAGGGCGGCTCAGGTTAATTTGTGTCCCGTGAACGGACTCGTGTTCAGCGAGGTTACGTAAGCCCTCTTTTTCCCTTCCAGAAAACTGTCCGTGATAAAGAGTACAAGGCCTTCCAGATCAAACTGGACCGGTTAGAGAAGCTGTGCCGGGCGCTCCAGACGGAGCGGAACGAGCTCAACGAGAGGGTGGAGGTCTTGAAGGAGCAGGTCTCCGGGAGAGCTGCGGGCGAGGATCCGGCGCTGCCCGCCACGCAGCCCTGCCCTGGCCCCGAGGCCCCCAAGGAGCTGAACACTGCTTCTAGAAGCGCCCCGGGGGGCCCCCTGGACGCCGTCCCCAGGCCCGCGAAGGAGAAACCGGCCGTGTCTGCAGGTGCCGCGCCGGGCATCGAGTCTGTTGACTGAAAGGAAGTATGATCACTGTATCGAGAGCTCTATTTTGTGTATAACTTTCTGTTAGTAGTAACTATTGGTTTTGTGGTGAAAATTTTCTTACTTTTTCTACCATATCTGTATTTTCTTAGAACTACTGGACTTACGTGGTACAGGAGGCTGCTTAGCAGTTTTGAATAGTTTTCCTCTATACATTTTCCTCAGCCGTGTTGCACATCTGCCTCATTTCCCTTCCATGGAATGCATGTGACCATCACCTTGTCCTATTTTCCCTGTTCCTTGGACAGAATTACTCAAATTTCACTCGAGATAGGGCCGATCCTCACAAGGGAACTTTGTTCTGATAATGGTTCCCTGATGTGAAAACAATATTGATTCAAACATCCCGCTCCTCCATTCATATAACTCAAAAAAAAAAAAAAAGATGATTTAGTTTTATCTAATAGCCCACTTTAATGCCAAGTAAAAATAAACTAGGGTTGGGCCAGAAATAAGCATAGCATCTTTGATTCAAATTAGCTTTTTGATAATATTTATATCCAGTTGACATGGCTGCAAGCCTTGAATACTCCGTTGCGGCAGATGTACATGAAGGTGTCACTTTTACAGTAGTAGATATAGACCAATCATTGGACAAACAAAACGGGCTTAATGTTTGTGACTAAGAACAATCCTCCTGCTTTGGTTTCAGGTTAGAACTAGAATCCATGTTTGAGCTCGGACCACCTAGATGTTCACTCTGGAGTATGGCGGCTTGTTTGCTTTCAGTTCGGGATTTGGGTACGCATGCTCCCCTTCCCGCAGAAGGCAGCCATCGGTAGTTGTCATTTTAAGACAATGAGGGTTAAGTTCATGTGTAGCTTTCATCAAGCAATAGTCCCTCCGCTACCGTGCTGCCCTCCTAGCTACTTGAAATTTGGTGTTCAACTGTTTGCGAATCCCACCAGCGAAGTTCTCCAGATTTTTAAAAAGGTTAATTTGAATTGCGGATCATGCTAACTGAAATGGGTTTTATTTCTAAAACACAAAGACTGGAACCCACACTTTTAACTGTGGGAAGACTTGGCAGAGAGTTTTTAGTAGTCAAGATCGATGATGCTTTTGGTCTGGTTCTCAACCCTTTTCTTAATTACTATTTTTTAAGAAAAAAGCCAGTAGTAGGATCAAGGGGGAACTTTCCATATGAAGCACGTCACTTCTCAATTAGTTTTCTTTGTTCTTAAGGATGTTGAATATGGCTGAGATAGGCAAATAAGTCAGGTTGTACCACGCAAGCTTGGACTTTGTCCCTGATAAAATTTGCATTGAAATCATTTATGAAATAGGCTCTACTAGAATTGATATTACCACATTCCACAGAGCAAAACTATCAAACTGACACTGAAATTGCTCACTGGACTAAATCAAAGTCCGTTCTGTCCAGTTAAAAGGGTTTTCTCTTTAAAAGTGTCTCTGTAAAGTCCTGTCCTATTCATGGTCTAAAGTGGGTTGAATGAATTGAAAGTTGTCTCACAGAAGCTTCCGCCACCATTGGTCATAGGAATCAAGGGGCCAGAGAGTGGAGAGAAAGAAAACCAGAGCCGGTTCTCTCATGACTGTCAAAGATGAGTCGGAAGCTAAAAACAAATATCCCCTCCTCCGACGGCCTCGTATAAATACTCCTTTCCGCTACTAGATGAAATGTTGGACTCCTTTCCCCTAGAGGAATGAAGGTATTTATCAGAAATATAATCTACTTTACAATTAGTACTAATGATCCTATTTCACAAGAACTCTGCTGGATGTACAGCTCTTACTGCTGAAGCCATTCGTGTAGCCCACCACGGCTCTTTGTGGTGCTTGTCCTGTGTGGAAGATGTAATTCTCGGACGCGTTGCCTATTCTCAAGGGCTTTCTAAAGCGATGTGATTGGAACAGTCCTTGGCCTGCTGCTTTCGGCTTTGACTATGTATCTGTAGCTAGATGCGGTCATGGTAAAGGAGGTCGATTGTTTGGGATGCGTGAGGGGTCCTTTCGGAATCCTTCCTGCCATCACCCTGTGACTACAAACAGGCCCCTCTGCAGACACCCTCCTCAAGCGATCACCTCACCAGCCCAGTGTTGTGGCTTTGTAGCACGCCCTGTGTCCACCGTGTTCTAGAACACTGTCCTGCTGTTAGGCTGGTCCAGAAAAGGTTTAAATGTCACATTCACTTCAGCTGCATCTGTCGCACCGTCATGGGATCTTGCTGTGTGTTACTCGTAGTGGCCATAGACTCCGAGGAGTAGAGAATACTTGGGTCTTGGATCATGGACCATTTCACCCTCAGACTTGTTAGGAGTACATTTCTTGGTCTTGAAACCAGTGTTTTTTAGTTACGTATGCAACTGCCTTTATTACACCTGGTTATCACAATCCAATTCTCAGGTGTTGCAGAAAAATCTACCTCTTTCAGACTGTAGATGGAAATAACTGTGAAAAACAAAAGATGCAGAGATCTTCTAGTTTGTGCTAAACACACGGCTTTATTTTTACAGCCCACGTCTTTCATGAGGATACGAATTGTTCAGAGGCAGTCTTGTTTTGCTTTTCAAAGACATTTTGTAGAGATTTTTCACTAATGTGAATCTGATTTTATCTACGCGATTCTGTATAGATTAAGTAAATATGTATGATAAATTTGACAGCGTCTGTGTCTCCTTCCGTCGCCCACGCGACCTCACCTGTCGAGCCACCGCAAGGACTGGGGCACACGGTTGGGTTCTCAGGCCTTACCAAGGGCGGAGCACCAGCTCACCCTGGGACTGGGTGGCAGAGGACTCCTTTTACGTAGCCAGACCTCTGTGCGTACTTTTTTGGGTATTTTTTGCACCTTTAGGGGGGAAAAAAAAAAAGGACCCTAAAAAAATCCTATAGTTTAGCTGCTGTCAAACTGTTTAAAAAAAAAAAAAGGAAAAAAAAAACCAACCCTGCATTTCCACAGGTCTTAGCTGCTCCCAGCACATTTCAGGGTGCACCTATGTGAGTAGCAAGAGAATTCGGTATATTATAGAGGCATATAGGGAACGATTTAATTTGAAGATGAACAAAAAGTATTTAAGCACATTAGCTTTAAAGTTGGCTGGCCCCGCTTACATTTGACTGTAATTATTTTAGACTTAATAGGCTACAAGGTCGTTGTTGTCGATTTTTGATCTGTTAAAATTAAAAACCATCACGCTGGCAGCTCCTGCAAAACAGGCTGAGGGGCCAACCTGGTATATCCCCTTGGCTGAGCCCTGCTGTATAAGCGAGCAAGCTTTCTTGGGGGGAGGGGTAGAAGTTACAGTAGGTCCGTGTCTACAAGTCTAACCTTCCCCGATCTTTGGATCAGGACACTCACGTATCCTGCAAAGTAATTCCGCACACACACGTACCAGCTTTCTCACAGGAAGGGACGCACACGGACAACACATTCATACTCTCCTACCCGGGTTCTAAGAAAACAAAACCAAATTTATTTTAAAACTTTATTTCTGCAAAGCCAATCAACAAGTGTTGGAGGGAAAAAGTGTAAAAGTTATTCTTGCATATTTGGGAACAGCAAGCACTTAGTTTGAGAAAACAAGGACTTAAAATAGTTGAATCAAAGGCAGTACCCTGCTACTTGTATTTTAAAACAACAGTGATGTTCTTTCTTAAACAACATTCCTTTCTTCCCTAAAAGCTACAATATGATACAGTACGCAATAGCTCACTTGAAAGTGCTAGAATCAGAAGGTAAAGAACGCCATACGCCAGCCCACTTACATTTCCTACTACACAAGGCCTTTTCGGCGCTTGATAAACCAAGCATTCATGTAGCATTACATTCAACAGGAACATTTCTTGTACTTTGGGTTTTAAGATCCTTGCCCCTCCAGTTCCGATGTTGTGACATCTGACTCTTCATCATTGTAAATATTTTCAGCCTGGAGAGGACAACCAAATAAATGCATAGGTAAAACTCACCATGGTTTTTTATAAAACCTCCTAAAAACAGCATTTAATTCTGTCTAGATTTTAGGATTCACTGGTCAGCGTGTTTCTGTGTTGGACATTTTTAGAGTAATTTACTTAGTAGTTCCCCCCCCGCCCGGACTTGAATAAGGAAAACCCAGGGCCAGTGTTCTCATTTGGCAGAAGAGCCCACCGAGCCACCAAGCTGCCCACGTGCTACCACTTTCTGTAGTAAAAAGTGTTTTCCAAAAGCATCTCAAGCATCCCTGAGATGAAGCACCGGCCCTGCGGGTTAATGAGAGGGTTAACACCACCTCAGAAACACTAGGTGCTCAGTACTCCGCTTCCGAGGACTCGTGGACGCTTTGCTCCCATCCTTCATGCCCATGATGGAGCAGACCCCGGACCTACAGCAGTGACGCCAAGAGCCCAGTGGACGAAGCGGACGACATCACGCAAAGCGCAACAGAGGCCGAGTCCCCGTCTGTGTGCGGACACAGATTTCTCCTGACCTGACAGGTGCATGCTGAACTTAAAGACTTGTTAAAATGGAGAAAGGTCTTTTAAGATTGTGCACATTACACCAAATTTAGAAAAGCAACCATCTGTAACAAAAACACTTTGAGTGGATGTCTCTTCATTCAGGAAAAATAAACACTTGAGCTCACCATTTGCCATATCTGCATGATGTTATCCTCAGACACCGAGCAGATGACCCAAGGCTCATTGGGGTTCCAACTAAAATCTGATATCTTGGCGGTGTGTCCTCCATGAATAAACTGTTAATAAGAATTTTAAAAAGCCTTTGTTTCATATCTTAGTTTTCAGAGCATCAATCTTGCAACTGAGGTTCAAAGGGAGGGGTTTACAGGCTTAGTAATCCACCCCTTGCTGCCTTTGCAAGTTTCCAGACCCTCAAGAAAGATGGGACAGTCCAGGGAACGCCTGGCTACCCTTTGCCTACACTCCCGATACAAGTATGTGCACAGGTGCGTTTCTCTCTCTCTCTCTCTCTCTCTCTCTCACACACACACACACACACCCCTAAGCCGCCCCCCCTAAGTACTTCACCCCACATCACCCAAAAGTAAAAGTAAGGACATCTTCCTACACAACCACAATGCCATTTCTATACCTAATACATTTAACATTAATTCAGTCTCATTATCAAATCTATGTACTTCGGTACAAACAGTTAAGACAATAAATCGTAAAGTTCTGTTACAGACTCTCCACACTGGCCCACCCGAGGAGCCTCCTGGTTCTCCCGCAGCCCGCACACATTCCCTTCTCCCTCTAGCACACCGCCCAGCCACCCTCCATCTCCCCAAGGGGCATCACTCCCAGTAGGGATTCAAAAAACCAACCAACCCCCAGGGTCCGAAAGCAAAGCCCCCCAAAGGGTAAGCAGAGGGCTTTGCTGTACAATGATGAAAGCGGCAGAGACTCCCTCCCTACAAGACACGGCCTCATGGGAAAACACTGGACCTCCCTTACCTCAGAATTAAGAATCAGAAGGAACCATTCTCACGGGGACAATGTGAATGCAGTCTTGGACCGAAGTCCCACTTCCTAACGAAGTCTAATTTGACTCAAGTTGACAATGAGGTTACATGCAAGGTAACTGTTCTACCTCATCATTTTTTCAGTTTAAAAATGACAGGAGAAAAACGGCTTTTTAGAATCGTGTTAAGGGGGGACATTGAGAGAAAATACGTTAAGACTACAGGCTTGGGATGTACAGAGAGTCCTCAAATCAAGACACTGTGGTACTAAAATTAGGGTGAGCATCCAGCTTGCCACAAGTTAGGTGTCCCTTGATTTCAGGCTCTCCAGTGAAAGGAGCAAAATCCCAGTGAATTTCCTCAAGGACCACAAAACCGTTAAAGAATCGTACTGCACAGGGTACCCCAAAATCGCTGGGAACCTTGAGAGCACGCCAAGCCGAAGAACCAGTCACAGTCACCTCCTATCACTTCTACGGAGCTAGCTAGGCGGACCCAGACACAAAGCGGACCGCTGGCTGCCAGGGGCCGAGGACAGGAGCGGACTGGGAGGTGCTGAAGAGCAGCGCTCCTTTCTGAGGGGAAGGAAACGTTCTGGACTGTGGCGACGGCTGTAGAATTCTGTGAACAGACTAAAAACCACTGAATTATATCCCTTAAACAGGTGAACTGTATGGTATGGGAGTTCTATCTCCAAGTTTTTACCAAAGTAAAGTAAGTACAAACGGCTGGACGATGGAGGACAACAGGTGATGGCAACGCCTCGGCTAGAGACACTTTAGAACTATGAAGCCACGCAGCACGGCACAGACTCTGCAGACTAAGTCACTCAACAGAGAGTAACACCGTCTAGGCGCCGTCTGTCTAGGGGATTTATTGAGAATTGCTCTTCTTTAATCGGCAGTGCAGTGCACAGAACATGCTGGCATGTCTGTGTTGTCACACCGCGTGTCCCTTTCCGGCCACGGCAGTGGGGTGTGGCGACGCGCTGTGCAAGGAGTGCGGGGATCCAGGGCGTCTGTGCCACGTGGGCTTCAGTGAGCATCTCCGGTACGTAGGGCTCACCTTCGAGGGCCTTCTTTACCTTTTAAAAGCGGTGGGCGAAGCCCAAGTGTACCAAGACCTGGTACTGACCTAGGAATGAAATACGCTACGGTGGACTGGACGACCATCCGCCAAATGACTGGCGGACACGAACGTGGATTCTGAGGGGGAACCGCCGCGAAGTGCAGCCACGCGCAACGGTAAGGGGACCTGAAGCGCACACTGCAGAGCTCGGAAACGGGAAGGATGAGGACTGACGGGACAGACCCACCACAGAAACCTTCAAGGGCCGAGGAGATGCCGAGTGATTCACTTAGGAGCAGGAGGGAGATGGTAAACACTTGGCACCAACAAGATCCAGAATGCTTTCTTTTTCTGGGCAGGGAACTTAAAAATCAAGTCACTGGAATACTTCTGTACTGTCAGATAATGTGAAGTATTGCTAATTCGGTATCAATACCGAGCCCCCCCCCCCCCGAATAACCCCCTCAGAAATACTACAAGTGGGAATCAGAAATTTCATGATTTTCTAGGAGCCCCAATAGTTCTTAGTGAAATATTCATAAAAACCTACTGTGCTCTATTTACTATTTTCAACAAATGTCAAAACCCAGTCAGAATAACCTTTAAGACCAATCTGAAATCCTCTCCAAGAGCTAGCATTTGGAGTTCTGACTCATTTCCAGATTCATGGATCAATGACAGGCAGTCCAATCTGCACATGACATTTCATCCTGCATAAGAAAGCCAATATATACCAGGAGTTCTGGAGGCCCGTCTTCGGCGTCTTCTGCTGATTGTTCCTCTCCAATTTTGCTATCAAAAAAGAACATACCGCTGTCAATACTGAAATTCTTGCAGGTTATCAGTGTTCACAAAACCAGCATCAGCCCACAAAGGCGTCTTAAAATGCACACACTCTAGAGACAACATTTCTACACTACTGCCAATGACAACTTCTGTATTAGTTACTGGTGGGATGTTCACCTTCTGGAAATGATAAAAGCTGTTCATAACTGAGGATGCAGCACAGAAATTGTTGATAATAAATACTAATTTAAAATTCATTATTTAAAAAAACAAAATTCATTATTTTTAACTGTGGCTGTTTGCTGCACTGGATTTAAAAGGTAAAACTTAAGATATAAGCCAAGGAAAAGAAGAAAAAAAACTTAGCCTAACAACTTCAACATGCCGAATCTGCCAGCAGCCCCAACACTCTTTAAGTCACACAACAAGTATCAGCCTTGATATCTTGCCCCAAGGTGGGCTTTGCTAGTAAGAACTGCTGAAAAAGCAACCTTCCAAGTGATACTCTTTCTTCCTATCAAATTTAAACCAAACACATGGGACTGCTAGACAATGATGTATATCCTCCGGTCAGGACTATTTCAATCTGTAATTCTATCCAATGTAATGTAATTCTAACACTACGCAAGTCATAAAAGAATTAAGAAACTTCACAAAGCCTCCAAATTTACTACTGGCACCTCCAGGGACAATTCAGCCGCCAGGGCATCAGACTGTCAAAGCCTGCTGCTTGACTTCGGAGTTTTCAGTTTCTACTTTTACTACTAAAATTGTTTTCAAATGAAACAGTGTAGACTCAAATATCCGCTTTCAAGATTCTCTACATTTCCAAGATTCAATCATGGCTAGAGTTTGTTCTGTACTAATACAGAACGTTAGATGTGCAGAAGTTTTACAATACAAGTATTTTATTCCAGTGTTTTATGTTCTGTGCACTGAAGAACTGGTCTGCGGTCTGTGATGAAGATGGCCTTGGTTTTAATAAACTAAAAACTTAGTCTACTTCAAAGCAATACATTTAAAATAAGGATTTTAAATAAGTTATTTCTTGGTAATGATTTAAACTTAGGATAATGATATCTGAGAAAGGCTCAAGAAAAGTAAAGGAGTCTCAAATTCTTAGAATGGCAACTCTGAGATCAAGGAACTTTACAAAATTGGAAGAACTCTATACTGAGCCCCAGAAGAACGTAAGCTCGCTTACAGCACTGCCTGTGCTTATCCCGTTCCCAAGTGTATCCCCAACAGCTACACAGACCACAGCAGGAGCTCAGCTCCTCAAAATGAAACAATGAAAGCACAGAAGAGCAAATGATAGAAACACTAAGAGTGCAGGTAAGAGACATAAACTAAGAGCGCACATACGAGACATAAACAGCTAACATCTATACCCCTTTCTATGCCAACAGTGTTTTCAATATAATTATTTGGATCGTTAAGACATACACACGCCCCCAACTTCATGTCTGAATACCAACAACAAAAACTCATCATATAAATTCATTTTGCATTCCATTTGCTGATTCACTTGTTTTACAGAACCAAGACTCTTCAGGAAGGTACTTGAAAGTTGCTTTAATATTTGGCTTATTAGTCTGACTTCGGGTCAGGTCATGATCTTAGGGTCCTGGGATCGAGTCCCGCATTGGGCTCCCTGCTTGGCGGGAAGCCTGCTTCTCCCTCTCCCACTCCCCCTGCTTGTGTTCCCTTTCTCGCTGTGTCTCTGTCAAATAAGTAAGTAAAATCTTAAAAAAAAAATTTTGGCTTATTAAACGGGGATCAGCAAACGACTCTCGACTTCATGAATTACACCATCTGTCAGACTGGCATACTTATGCAGTTTCTTGTCACTGGACTTGGAGTTACCTTAAATCCCACACGTTCAGGCGGCGATCAGTACCACTTGAAGCCAGAATAGTTTCATTATGTGGAGACCAGTGGACCTAGCAACACAGATTGGAAAGTGTCAAGTATCATCTGTTCCTACGTTTGTGGATATTATTCTAATCCTTGAGACCTTCCCATCTTCTGTTCTCTATCCTCTTCTTGTCCTATCCTTTCAAGTGCTCTTAAATGGCCCATGTCCTCAGCCTGCTTTCCAGGAAGGTCACACCCCAATACAGGGAGCTCAGCTAGGAATCCCCATAAAGTTACTCAGCCCCCTAACTACCCCAGAAGCTTTTCAACTTTTCAATTAAGTGTATCTTAAACCTATGCAATTGAGGGGCGCCTGGGTGGTCAGTGGGTTAAGCCTCTGCCTTCGGCTCAGGTTGTGATCTCAGGGTACCAGGATCGAGCCCCACATCGGGTTCTCTGCTCAGCAGGGAGCCTGCTTCCCCCTCTCTCTGCCTACTTGTGATCTCTCTGTCAAATAAATAAAGTCTTAAAAAAAAAAACCTATGCAATTGAAACCACTTAAAACGATATACAAGGTTGTTTGTTTTTTTCCCATCAGAGGATCTACCATGCTGGATACCTTAACTAAAGAATCCTTGGATTTCACTTCTTAAACTGATCCTGTTTTGCAAGACTTTTTGTACTTCTAAAGTTATAATCTCACAGAGCTCCAAGTTACTTCCGACTAGTTAACCTACACAGAAGAGGAACTTAAAAAAAAAAATAGCATGCCTGCTATAAAAGCAACAAGATTTTAAATTTCCCCCATCAGAAATTACCAAAAACCTGACAGAGACACTAGAAAACTGCCACATACCTGGAAAATTTCATCTTTATGAGATTCAAAGGTATGGAGTTTTAACTTTAAATTACGCAGATCCCATAAAGCTACAGTCTGAAGAAAAATAACAAATGAAAAGGAATTCATTTCTGCACTTTACGTTGAGTTTTAGAATATCTGACTAGCACAAGACAACTGGATTCATAAACACCAAATACACAAAGACTTGGAAACCTTATCTGCAGAGCCAGTTGCAAGAATGAACTCGCTGTAGGGGTTGAACGACAGGCAGTTGACCTCGGCAGTGTGCGCGTCCACCAGGTGGCTTGGCTTGGAGGTGGTATTGGACCTGGTGTCCCATCTAAAACACAAAGGTACAAGGCACACAGCACAAGACAGAGCCACCCGCCCCTCCCTGGCTTCTCACACCTGTTTCTGGGTCCACGCCACTCCACACCCCCCTTATTTCTGCCACGCTTGCCCCTTCATGGACACCCCAACCATGTACAGAGCTGCCAATTCGGACTGCCAACCATTAAGTGACATATTCTAAACCTACAGAAAATAAATTAGGGCTATCATTTCCAGTTACTCATTTATTAGATTCCTGTCTTAATACCAACTATTTCAAGCATACACCAACTACTACACAGAGAACAATTTAACAATTTGATACCTACAACCTAGCCTTGTCAAGTCTTACTACTTGGCCACATTTGCCTCAGATAGGAGTTTATGAAATCAAACACATTACAGGCAGCCAAATGCAGCCCCGTGGCCATGACCCGACAGAATCATTCTTAGCCCTCATCTTCAAAGTCACCGCGACCCCAATTTTGACATTTGCCACTGCCAAGAATGTTTCTTCATATTTACTTATGTTTTCTTTTTTCCAATAAAAAATGGTGTTTACTCATATGTCACAGTGACTTTTATACAAAAAAGCCATTACACATGTATGCTTTCCTGTATGTCAATTATACCTCAGTGAAGTTTTTAAGGCCAGTATGTAACTTTAAAAAAATAAGTAAATCAAACCACAGGCCACCACAATCACTGATGGTCATTCAGGACACCTACATAGCAAGACCCCACTGAACCTTCCACCTTACATCATAAGTTTCTGATCATCAGCAACTGATCCAAATAAGGACTCGTGGAGCAGATGCCAGGCCACATCCTCTACAACAGCCGAGTGGCCAGTGAAGATGGCTTTAGCATCCACAATCTTGCCTTCCTTTGGTCCTGCGTTTATATCCCACAGACAGACAGTCTAAAGAAGGAAAAAATAAACAACCTTCATTAAAAAATTATTGAACAAGGGGCACATGGCTGGATCAGTCAGAAGAGCTTGTGACGTTTGATCTCAGGGTCAGGAGTTCAAGCCCCGTGCTGGGTGAAGAGATTACTTAAATAAACTTAAAAAAATTATCTAACTATATAAAAGGTAGAAATAAACACGAGAAGAAACATAAATAAAAGTGAAGCTTCTGAAACAGAAGAGTGTATGCTTGTACCATTCATCATCTGAGATGCAGAGGGCAAGGTAAGGATACAGTAGGGGGGATGGGGAAACCGAGCATGACGGCAGGCAAGAGACAATCAGGCTCGAGTTTCTACTGACAGCGTTGGTGGTATAGTGGTGAGCATAGCTGCCTTCCGAGTTTCTACTGACATATCTTCAGTCAAGTATCTAAAATTCATCTAGATTACACAATGCAACACAGAGCCCAACATTCAGTATCTACTGAACAGATATTTGTGTCCTAGAAATTCACACAGGGCTGGGAGATTGGAAATTAAAACTAAAACATGCTTCTTCAACAGCAAAAATATTTGGATAAATCTTTGACTTCATAGCAGAAACCACTACAAACATTAAGAAGTGGGACAGGTGAATAACCCAGAAACCCCAACTAGGCTACTTTGAGAGGCCAAAGTTTAGGGCCTGCGGACAGATCCCCACAGTGCACTCCTCAAAACATCAGCAGAACCCAAGGAGAGGCCATGGGCCTTCCCCAGGTCCCAAAGATCACAGATCAGTAGGCTCTGCGACCTGAGGCTTCAAATGACAATTATCACAAAGTTAAGAGGAAAGTTTTTATGAAAAAATGTTGCCAGCTACAAGGCAATGATTATCATCCACATGGTTTAAAATAAAAGGTAATTTCATTAGAGTAAATTTGCTGCAATAATTCCACTGACACTGGTATGGGGTTCATCTCTTCAAAAATCACTTTCTTATCCAAGTCTCTATAACAAAGCTATTTCCCAGTAATAGCTATTTACCCAGTACCAAAAAAAAGTTTTATATAATACACATACCCTGAGTCTTTGTTGATACACACTCAGATGCACAATTTACAAGCACTGAAGAGAAAGTAACATGTAGAGCTCTTGCCATCCTCCCCTGCTCATTTCAGAAGGATCCTGGGAAGATTAGCAAGAAGCCTGGCACATGCAGAGCCCTTGGAAAACTTCAGCTATTATTATAACTAGCAACTCCCAGCCTGGAGTCTTCAGAATGCACTAGTAATTAAGTTACTGAGCATAACCCATCCTCCCTGTTTTAGAGACTCAACCATGCCCACTTTGAGGGACGTGGAGGAATGCTTCCTTTCAGAGAACTAAGGGAGACCCTTGCTTCCCAGCCTCTCTTGTGGCTGGGACACGATGTTGGCTCCATCAGTATGGCCACAATTTTGAATTGTGAACATCAACAGGGAAATCTGTTCTCATGACTGCCAGTGTGGGGGTGGGGTGGGGAGGGTACACAGCAGAGTGTAACATCCACTAGCCTCTTCTCTGGGTTGTAGGCCATTTTCTAGACAGCACAGCAATTCTGTGAGCTGCCCAGGTCCTTCTGATAAATTTCTTTTCTGTTTGTATCAGCCAGAGTTGGTTTTGCTTGCTTGTACCTAAAGATTCTTAACTGGGCCAATTACCTACTTTCAATATTTAAAAAAAAGCATAACAGAAATTGTGACCAGTAGAAATATAAAGAAGGTCTTTGACGTGACAGGCCCCGTTCTAGGCAGGAGGATATACGAAGGAAGAAGGTAAAGAACCTGTGGCCAAGTTACAAGAGCTTTCAAAAGCTCCAAAACTCTCAGCTCTGGGCTAGAGTTACAGCAAACATGTTTTAGTTACAGTATGGGATCCATGAAGGAAGGTATGGAGCTGTAGGTGGAAAGAATGCTACAAATATTGATCTGCAATAAATTAACAAGATCATTTTCCATTTGTGTGGTACTTTTGTTAAAATACTTGTATTAAGGAGGCCAGGATAACTCAATAGGGAAAGGTTAGTCTTGCCAACAAATGGTGCTAGAAAAAACACAATAACCACAAGTGGAGAATGAACTTGAACCCCTACCTCACACCATATACAAAAATTAACTCAAAATGAATAAAGGACCTAAATGTAAGAGCTAAAGGTGTGCAATTCTTAGAAGATAATGTAGATGTAAATATCTTTGTGATGTTGGATCATGTAATGGTTTCTTAGACACGATATCAAAAGCATAAGTGACAAAATAAAAAACACATAAACTACAATCAAAATTCAACTTTTGTGCTTTGGAGCACATCACCAAGAATGAAAAGACAACCCACAGAGTGGGAGAAAATCTTCTGAAATCCTACCTGATAAAGGACTTGTATTCAGAATATATAAAGAACTCTTACAACTCAATAAAAAAACCAAAATTTAAAAATGGACAAGGGATTTGAATACATATTTTTCCAAAGAGCTATAAATAGCCGATAAACACATAAAAAAGATATGCAACATCATTAGTCATCATCACCACAAGGAGGTAAACCATTTCACCCTCACCAGGATGGCTAGAATAAAGAAGACAGACGACAACAAGTGCTGACAAGGAAGTAGAGAAACTGGTACCCTGGAGTACACATTACTGGTGGGACTGTGAAGGGCTGCAGCTGCCTTGGAAAAGCTTGGCAGTTTTTCAAAAAGTTAAACATAGAGTTAGCATAGGACCCAGTATTTCCATTCCTAGGTAATTACCCAAGAGAAATGAAAACCTACATCCACACAAAACTTAATACAAAAATGTTCACACAGCAGCATCAGCCAAAATAGCCCCAAAGTGTTTAAAAACAAAAAAAGACCAAAAAAGCAAAAAGGGCCAAGCAGGAACAACCTAAATGTCCATCAACTGACGAATGAATCAATTCCAGCACATCCATATAATGGACTACTCAGCCATATAAAGGAGTGACATACTGACCTATGCTTCAACATGGATGAACCTTGAAAAACTTGTGCTAAGTGAAAAGAAGCCAGACAGGGAAAAAGCACATACGATTCCATTTATGTGATTTATCAGGAGACAAATCTATTGACATAGAAATTAAATCAGTGGTTGCCAGGAGCTGGGGGCAGTGGGGGGCGGTGACTGCTTAAGGGGTCTGGAGTTTCTTTTTTGTGCCATTTGCTGAAAATGTTTCAGGATTCGATAGTAGTGATGACTGCACAGCTTTGTGAATATACTAAAACCCAATGAATTCTACACTTAAAAAATAAACTAAAAGGTAATTTCTGTTTCACAAACACGTCATAGTTTTCATTACAAAGATACATTTGGAAATAATGGGACACCTTTTGCCCACCTTCCCTCCATTCTAAGGTTGCTTCAAAAGAGCTCTGTGGAATCCTAAGGCTCCAACAGGGCAGTCTGATAACCATTGCTCTAAATCCTGTGAAAACGTTATCACAATAATCATGAGTATTATCTTAGAAAACCTTTCAACTACACAGCGCTCCTTCAGTGCACAGCTCTCCACGACAGTCTTTAAGTACATGAGATTAGGAAGAATAAGTCTCTCACATGATCGTCTGATGCACTTAGGAGATGTCCACTCAAGTTCGAATTCCAGGAAAGACCATAGCCTTCCTTTTGGTGGCCTCTTAACCTAAGATCAGGATTACATTCTCCACTTGGGTCTAAAAAAGGAAAGAAACACATTAACTACGAAGTGATTTTCTGTTTATCAGTAGTAGTAAAAGCAATCCTCGGTCCTTAATGAATAAGCCCTAACATTCATTATAACGTTTGAAGAAGCGTCATATACAAACGATGACTTGGGACTTGGTCTGACCCACAGCCACTCTGAAAAGCTGTTCTCTGTGCTTCATTTCAAATACTCAATGCAAACCAAGTCTCAAGACCATAAAGTAACGGGTTCCTTTGCGAAACCGAGTATTAGCTCCAACGCAAAACACTGAAAACTACAGCTATGCCCTCAGATCGGAGTGGCAACCTGCCCCACCCCAGATCAATTTTTTTCAAACACTTTTGTGAGGAAAGAGTTAACACAGCAGGTCTGGTTGCTCAGCCCCTGCATGACTCCAGGGTAGCCCGCAACCATGACTGACCCTTAGCCAACCCCTAGGAATGTGACCCTCACAAAATTCTTCATGTCACTGACTGATGAAGCTGTGTATGCCCAGAGCAGTGAGGCATGCCGTAGCAGCTCGTCAAGACTTGCAGGGTTGTTTAGCAAGATTCATGATGTATCTGGCTTCACTGCTGGGGTCCTGAGTTGCCCTTGCCATGGCTAGTCATAGAACAGCATGTTCCTATGTGACTAGACCTCTATAAAAACACTAGATCCTGAGAGTCAAACAGGCTTCCCTAAGCAGAGACATTGATCACATGCCCCTTCAGTCTACCGCTAGAGAAAAAGCATGTTCTACGTGGCCCTAGTGGGGAAGGACTCAGACGCCTGTGCCTGACCTCTCTGGACTCTGCCTGTTGCATATCTTTTCCTCCTGCTTTTGCTCTGTAGCCCCTGCTACAGTAAGTCCTAGCCAGGAGCAGAACCTGTCTGGGAGGTCCTTCCATTACATCAACTGAATTTTGAGGGTTTTTAAACCTTTAAAAATTATAGATTACACTAGTTTGAACGACCTCACAGCAATTATTTTTCAAGAAAAATGTTCAAGCGATGGCCTGATTTCATTACTACATACCTGGTTTAGCAGGGTGCTTTGTGTAGTCAAAAACCAGCACATCAGAAGATGGAGTTTTGGTAGCAATGATGTGAGGATTCTGCGGCATGTAACGAGCACGGTTTACTTCTCCTTCATGGTTAATTTTAATTTCACATTCAATTTTTCCTGTTACAGAACCAAAGCCACCAAATTCTAATGTGAGAAGAAAGAAATAAACACATACACTTACGATTAAAAATCACAAGTCATTTAGTTTAATCCACCCAACAGATTTTAACCTGGCAAAACACAACACAAATTAACTAGAGAACACAAAAATTTGGGTTTACTTGCTACTTGGAATTAATTTATTCTCAAAGCCCATTTGAATTGGAAAATGTTGATAGCTATTTCATGCAAGTTAATTGTTTTACCTTGGATTTAGAATAATTAAAAACTGGCCTCTTTCAGTTGTAAAGAGAATGTAATTATTTCCTAAAATCAGAAATCGATGCTAACTAATCCCCACCCAACCCTAAGACATAGACATACTGGTTCCACCAGCGTACTGAATTCAACAGCTAGCGGAGTGCCGAAGCTCAAATGAGGGGGCTGGGTGTGAATGAGACTACAGTGTTGAATAGTTATTAAAAAGGCCTTGGAAAAGCAACAAAGTCATATAAAAAGCATAAGGAACTTCTGAGAAGCAGCAAAATAATAGCAAGAAAGAGTCCATGTAGAGGACATCTAAGCAGATAACAGCAAACAAGAACATTTTTTTTGTGTTCAAAGATTAGGAACGGGAATAGTTGATGCTTAAAAAGTTTGGAGGTTTCACCTCGTGATTGTGTTATTTCTTCCTGACCTAGAATGCCGCTTCTCCATATATTCCTTTTCTGTTCCCCCGTATCTCAGGTTCGGGAACACTAACTCAAATGGCTGATGGAGCCAGGCAGATAACAAGTAAAACGGACTGGCTGGGTCCCAAAGAAAACCAACTGAAAGCAGCAAACCACTTCTCAGGTTCAGCCAGCTCTTGCTATACGGGAACGCTTAATGAACACTGGCTCCCATGGTTTAATACTTGCACTTGGCCACTCTTCTCTGTGGCAAACGTAGCTTACTCTTCTGTGTGGCTGGAAATCACAGGCCAGTCCACACGGCTACGCCTACACAACCATATACAATCACCTTTTTCCTTCTCAGCATGTTCCTTTTCCATCGTGTCAGTGGGAGAAATCTGGCCCAGCCTTTCTAAGACTGCTGCTCACCGTGAGACTCTGCTCCAAACCTGCCCCAACTTTGCTTTTCAACCCACCACCCAGCCCTCCACCGTGGATTCTAAGGGCTCTAACATTTCTAATATAAAGACACTCAAGTTCCCTAACTCCTTTACTTAGAACAACCCGAACGGCTCTCCTCTTCTAAAAAAACGGATTTCCAGTAAGATTTACTTTCAACACAGGGCCTTGTTTTCTCAAATTCAAGAGTTCGAAAATAAAAACCACCATTTTAATGATAAAATACTATCCATTAAAAAATACCGCCACTGAAAATAGAGAGAGGTGTTAACCGCAGGTTATTTCAGTCACTTGCCGGAATGGAATACAAAGAACAAGGGACCTCGGCAACTCGGTACCTCCATAAATTACGCACAGAGACTAAGTCTGAAGCCAAAAGTCCAATAAATACATACTTTAGGATTAAAATCCACTGAAAATTTCTCATTATGATTTTTACAGAAATAACGCATAAAACTGTAGGGAAACGGACTGTGAATTGTGGCAGTGGCAAAGGGATTAAATCATTTTGGAAAATAGTTTTAGACTATATTAAGTGGACAATGAATATGCCATAGGACTCAGCAATCCTACTCCGCTAGATGAATTCTCCCACATGTGTACAAGGAGACATGGCAAGGATGTTTGCCGAAGCACCGTTTGTAAGAGCAAAATACCAAACAGAGGCAGTCCAACTGCCCCCTGGTAGAATGAATAAAGGAAGGTTTAAGCACAACGGAACACGACATGGGAGTTAAAAGGAGGCAGACATCTACGTGGTTTACACACATACACAAAACAGTACCCAAAGAAAAAAAGTGGAAAAAAAAACCTTTATACAGATTTACTACTGTATGAGTAATAAAAATACAAACAGTTAAAAATGGCACAGTAATTTCAGGACAGTGGTAAATTCTTTAAAGGCAGGCAAGTTAGGAAAGGGGTATAGGGTGGCAGGATTTTAGCTATAATGTTTTACTTTCAATATGAAAAAAACTGAAGTAAATTCCTTAAAATGTTAAGATTAAACCTTATTTAGGGCTGTGCAGACAGCACTAACCCAACAGGTCTGATTGCTTAGCCCTTTCAGCTCTGGGGACACTGGGACCATGAATGACCCTCAGCCAAGTCCTGGGAACATGGACCTCAGAATGTTCTCAACGTCACTGATGGATTGATGATTTTGTGGAGTACACCTGGAGCAATGGACCATGCTGTACCAGTTTGTCAGGGTTGCTCTGCACAGATACCAAGATTGACGACATGCACCTGGTTTCATTACTGGGGTCCTGAGTTTCAGTTGTCTTAACTGGCTGCCAGAAGGACATGCCTGTGAAAACAACCCCCCACCAGAGTCTCAGATCCTGACACTCAAATGGGTTTCCCTGGGCAGGAGAGAGAGATTCTGCACATGTCCCTGTTATTTGCTGCCAGAGAGAAAGCACGTCGTGTGCAGCCCTGGAGGAGCCTTGTGCCAGACCTCCCTAGACTCCCTGGTGTGTATCTTTTCCCCACTGCTTTTGTTCTATATTCTTTACTATAACAAACTTTAGCCATGCGTATAATTTGCTATGAGTCTTGTGAGTCCTTCTAGCACAATGACCAACCTTGGGTGATGGTGGGAAGACCAAATCATGGGAATGTACGTTTGACAGGGGAAACAGGGAAATCAATAGCTTCCGTAAAAAAGCCACTGTTAACTGTTTGGTACATACGCCTCCTCTGACTTTTTCCTATATACACCCAATACATATTATTACTTTTTACCAAAATGGGTACTACAATCACACAAAGGAGTTAATCTATCCTGGACAGCTTTCCATACTAGGGCATACAGATTTGCCTCATTGTGAGTCTGTGTGAAATTTCAAATTTATCGCATTCTTAGGAATTGCTGAACAGTATTTCAAACATACCATAATGTGTTTAACCAATTTCCTATAAACTAACATCTGGGTTGCTAGGCTGATCTTAATTTTTCAATCCTGCAAATAATGCTATTGTGAAATCCTTGTGCACATGAAATACTTGTGCAAGTAGTTCTATGAGATAAACTCCTAAAAGTTAAACTGCTGGGCCCAAAGATATTAATAGAAAACTGTAAAAACATATTAGAAAAGAAGGCACACTTCCTTAAACACCAATACTGGAATATACGGTATACCTACCACCCTTCTCACTGTCACAGTGGGAAGCATCAAACTGTGCATCATCATTCGGAATATGGACTCGAGCAACCACGAGATGATTCTGCTCATCAGATGTGTGAGTCCCCAGCACTAGCCAATGAAGGGCATAATCCTTTCCTTCCGGTCTGTTTAGGAAAGAAAATAAGTCACACTAACCCTAAAGAAATCAGTTGCTAACAAATTCAGTCCATCTCCAACCTCCACACTCATAATCATTGACTTCTCACCTAAAAAATATCTTCCATTTTAAGAAACTAGACATTTCTAAATTTTCCAGTAAGAGGCAACAAGACAGAATGGAAAGTTTAAGCACTGAGCCAGAAAAACTGGGTTCAAATCCTGGCTCAAACTAAAATTAACTATATGCAATTCCTTAAATCACAACTTCCTGGGGGCCCCAGTTTCTTCACCCGAAAAACAGGTTATGAGGGCAAAAGGCATGAAAACTCATTATTAATGTTCATGGTGCTTAAAGTCTATGAAATGGGTTTCTCAATATTATGGGGGGAGGGCTGACGTTACCTTGGTTCCATAGAACTCATTTTGACGCTAAAGACCCACTGATGCTCCTTGGCACCGTGGACCAAACAGTGAGTTTTACATCAGTATCTATTAACAATGTTTCCCCATTTGTATTATCTAGAATAGCAATTTTCGCCTATGCTCTGTGGTCCCACCTAAGTGAAGAGCGCCAAAACCTAAGGCTCTAGGGCCCCAACACCAGACAAATTAGGCTACTTAGGTTTCTAAAGTTCAGTTGTACAAAGGATTCAGTGGATTTTAAAAAAAAGGTTGAGGATTGCTTCTACAAATATAATTTACTAATAACTAATAAAAATACAAGATGAAATTTTACCATGATTTGGCTTAATGTAAAAAAGAACAATAAATACAAGTCCAAGAACAGAATAAGGCAGCCATGGCTAAGCAATAGCAGCTTGTTTGAAAAAAGGCATGAGTCTCAGTCAATATATTTTCAGTGGCCAAAAACAGGATACGGCTACCAAAACAGTTAATTTCCTCTTAGACACACTTATATGAGGGGGGGCAATATATGCGAGCACACACCCACTTATTTTTAAATGAAAAAAAAAAAAGACATACTTAGAAAACTAGGTTCTAAGCAATATAGTTTGGGAGAACTGAGACAAAACAAAATCTTTGTAGCTCAAAACAAAAGGGAACTTAAACACATCTCATTAGAATCATTTGAAGAGAAATAGGAATGCTTGAGAGAAAGGAGGCATTGCAGAGCAATATTATGGCTAACATAAAAAAAAGTGACTTTTTAGGAGCTTAAACAGAAAAAACCAGCACCTTTCTAAGGAGCATGGTCCAAACATGGACTGGAGTTTGTGAAAAATTCCTTGACTCTAAAATTCAATTCACGTATCCCCTGACACAATAATCATATAAAGATTTTTTTTTTTTTACTGGAAATCCTTTCATCTCCATCATTAAAATACAAACCTATTTTCCTGAACCAATCAATATTACAATGTTTTCCTCCGATGCTGAATGAACCTAAGACTGCAGAAGCACTAATGTTAAAAGACCTCGTCCATTTTCAGTGCCAGAATCCTTTGATCACTTAGACTCCACTGCTAAGAAATTCACCTGACAAGCACAGATTATTACAAGGTTATTCTCAGCATTGTCTTAGTGGCAAAAGATTGGTAACAACCTAAGTATCCATCAATAAAGAACTGGTGACATAAATTATAATATATTCATAAATGGAATTCTGCGGAGCCCTTAAAACAAAAGACCGTATCTATCTAAGCATGCGGAGAAGAAAAAGTCTCCAATATAAACTACCAACTGTAAAGTGAAGTGAATAATGAACAACTTGCTACTATAAAAAAAAAGATGGACAGGAGAGGCACCTGAGTGGCTTGGTTGGTTAAATGTCCAACTCTTGGTTTCCGCTATGTTATGATCTCACAGGTCCTGGGATTGAGCCCCATGTTGGCCCTGCACTCAGCAGGGGGTCTGCTTAACTTTCTCTCTCTCCCTTGCCCTCTGCCCCTCCTCCTGCTGATGTGCACATACTCTCTTAAAAGAAAAAAAGATGGAGGGGAAATATGCATATGTACTTATTTCTGGATGGGTTTTAAAAAATGCCAAAAATAACTGTCTCTGCTTTGGGTAATAAAACTAGGAGAATAGGGGACATGGAAAGGAAACTTATATTTCACTCCATGCACTTTGTACCACCTGAATTTGAATAATTACAAAGATTCTTAAGTAGAGATTTAGTCTCAATGTGTTTAATAGCTAATTATTTAATAAAAGATATATGGAATAATGAAATTACTTCTTAGAAATGCCTAAATAGAAATTTTTAAAGGCAAATCCACTATGTGGACAATTACCTAACTCAGTTTTTAAGGACAAGAGTTCAGAAACTGTAAGTAATTATTAGAAGTATGCTCTATGTAGTATGTAGGTAGAAGGCAGGCCTTATGAGGTTGACTAGGATCTAGTTCCTCAACGACTCAGGGAGTAAGAATAGTCAACGTTTCCAGTGTTCCATATAGTAACAAAACACAATCAAAGTCCCTTCATATTCCAAACAAAATCCTGCAAAAGCACCACAAAGCTATCCTCAACATCCAAGAATGCAGGCTGCCTGGCATTTTCTTGCATTCCCAGAGCAACTGCACATCCCACAACCAGATCCCACTTCTTTGCATGCAAAGAACACCATGGAATACACAATTTAGAGTATTTTCTCTTAAGTTCTTAAGTGTTAATATAAAAGTAGTATGGTGGTGGGGGGCTGCTGGCTCAGTAGGTGGAGCATACAGCTCTTGATCTCAGTTGTAAATTGGAGCCCCACGTTCGGTGTACAGTTTATTTAAAAATAAAAATCTTGGGGCACCTGGGTGGCTCAGTTGTTAAGTGTCTGCCTTCCGCTCAGGTCATGATCCCAGGATCCTGGGATTGAGCCCTGCACAGGGCTCCCTGCTGAGTGGGAAGCCTGCTACTCCCTCTCCCCCTGCTTGTATTCCCTCTCTCGTTGTCTCTTCATCAAATAAATAAATAAGACCTTTTAAAAAAATAAAAATCTTTAAAAAAGCAGTACCTGGGCTAAGAACTTACAGATCTATCATCTTTAAAGCTGCTACACAAAACATATCATAGGTAACATTTTTAAAAGACTTGAATACACAGTTTTCATTGGAATCCAAATGGAGAAATACAGTTATTACACTCTAATAAATTATTTCTGAATACAAAGGGGTGGGAAAATCAGCACCAGTCACCACTTACTGCATACTTACTCCATGCCAGCACTTTAACAGTGCAGGATCTTATTTAATTCTCTCAAAAGTCGGCAGTCAGAACCACCAGCACCTCCATTTACACATCAGACAGTTTGGGGGCAGATACTGACCAATGTGCCTTAATTTAGCTACTAAGAAGCAGGGGGCAGGATTCAAACTCTGGTTTCTAACCTTAGAGTCCCACCAACCCCCACTGTTTTCTTCTGTTAAGGTAGGTCAAAAAGATCTAAAAGAATGTAAATTAAGCTGTTAAAGCTTTTAATTTACTTAACAGGAATGCACCAAGAGTCAAAATTAAGTGGTGCTCTGAGAACCCGAATACCCTTAAGTATTTGATGCTCAAAATGGTTATGTCAGTGCTTAGAAGTCTCCATCATTTATTTCTTGGCTAACCCTTCCCACATTTGTATATCTACACTGTGATTTTTTGGGAACCCCAATGGAAGTCCTACCTGTATGGAAGACGGTGTTTGCATATGGAGAATCTGTCCGTTAAAGGAGTAACCTTATATAAAGTAACTTGCTCTTATTTTCATAACTTGTCTCAAAATCCCCTTCCTAGATTAATTTTGTTAATGCTCATTAAATTATATGCTCGCATTACCTAAGTTTTATAGTTTTAAAGTATATGGCCAAGTTCCTACTAGAAAAAGTGCAAAGGCATGAGAAAGGTGATCTAATACAGGGCTTGGCTCAACTCAGGGATACTCAGTTTTTTTAGCTCAAAATCCCTTTCCACCACTTACAGAATGTGTGATCTTGGGAATTTTACTCAATGTCTCCACCCCAGTTTCCACAACACAAGGATGATAAAAAGTAATCACAGTACACTTTTGAGTATTAAACCAAACAAGGGGACACAAAACTTCAGATGTGCCAGACCTTATTTTAAGTGTTCAATAACGCCAGCAATTGTTACCAGGGAATTTCTAGAAATGGCTGAAAAAACACTCTTACGAAGACCAACAACCTCAAAGTGTATTCCACATTATTAGCCTAACATCTTTTCTTTGGCGAACCGTTGCTAAATTATTCCCCCCTTTGCCAATTAAAACCTATTCATACTGGAGTAGCTGATTACATGGATATGCTCACTTGGTAAAAATCCACCAAGCCATATGCTTATGATTTGTGCACTTTCCCGGGTATACCGTATTTTTCAATAAAGTTGTAAAGAAACCCAGCCCCCAGCGGCTGGATTTCTTTGGGGTCAGTGGCCCCCCAAAATGCCGCTCTGTATTGAAACCAAAAAAATGTCAAATATATCAGATGAGTCCCACAAATATCATTAATCGCACTTTATCCCCACATCTACATATCAGAAGCCATCCCATAAATCACTTAAGTTTCGAAAATATAAATCACCTGCTACCTCATCCAAGGGCTAAACTGATTACATACTCCTGTTCTATATGTGAAATGCTGAAACTAGGAAATCCACGGCAATAGTTAAATCTGTGCAAAGTAAAAGTTACCAAAAACCCTTACTTAGTCACTTCAGGAAGCCACTGAACGGTAAGACTCGGCCACTGAAGAGCATGGGTCATAACCAGGTCATACAGAAACGGTGTATTCTTCTTCCAGATTTTATATTCTTCATTGATGACACGCTCCTCCACAGTATCTTCAAACACTGAAATTTGGAGAAAGCCCATACAATTAAGCGGCTGAGAAAAATCGAAGTCAGAATCTGTATACAGATACTGGAGGTCACCTCGAGATGGCCACACCTAATCCACTCAGATTTACCTCTAATTTGGACACGAACTACTCTTCCAGAACGTGGAGAGAATATTTATTAACACCAAGAAGCTTATTTTTTGCACTTAGAAATCAATACCGCTTGCGCATACAGAATTGGGTAATTACACAGACAACGATTTTGTTTCGCCAGTTACAGCTGTTCGCACCTGTTCTAAGATGACGACCCGTATGTACAGGGGCTCCACGACCTACGCGGGGAGACGAATCCACGTGTAGCAGAAACCCCTCGGCCCGCTCCCTCCATCCCCCACCAGGAGCGGCCTCCGCTCCCACGAAACCAGCGTCAGCAGCCATAGGCCGGCGTGTTCCAGAATCCCCCGGACAAGGGCCGCGACCCCGAAGCGATCGACGCGCGCGCGTGGAAGGAGCAGCCGTGTCCGCTTTCCGGTGGCGGAGGCCGCCTCCGCCCGAGAGCCAAGGGCGCCGAAGGGAGCGCCGGAGGCGGGGGAAGGGAGAGTAGGGGGGGCAGAGGGGGAAGGGGGCCCAACTCGCGGCCCCGCGGCCCCGCGCCCAGCTCCGGAAGTGCTCGGAGCCCTCCGGCGCCTTGGTCCCGTCCCGAGTAGGCCCCTCGAGGCGCGCGCCTAGCCTCGCGCCCGGCCCCGCCCCCTGCTCCTCACGCCAATTCGCGCCTTTCGCCGGCGCGTGCCGCGGCCTCGCGCGCCCGCCGCCCCCCGCGGTCCCGGCGCGCGCCGCCCCGCAGGGCCTCTTACTCTCTTTACTCGCCATCTTGCGTCGGGTCGTTCGCCCCTCGCAGCCGCCGCCGCCGCCGCCTCGGACTCCCCTCGCTAGCCAACAGCAGCCCAAACGCAGGCGTTCCTGCCTCGCCCAGGCGCGTCACACTCTTCTAGCTCTCGAAGCGTGAGCTCCGTCTTACAGCCTGAGTGCTCCCCAAACGCTGCGTCTTTCTCTCCTGCCTCCTCCCCGCTCGCGGGTACCGAGGTCTGAGGCGCTCTTCTCTCTCTCTCCAAACTTGGAACGAGACTTTTCAACCCGCGCCTCCCAGCCCGCCCAGGCAGCTGAGCGCAGGCGCATCCGCCCTGGGAAAAGTGAGAGGCGGCGGAGAGGCGGGCCTGGGAGCCAACGGCTCGGTCGTTTCAACCAATGAGGTGCGTCAGGTAGGTTTCACGCGGCATTTGGAGGCGGGCTTCTGGGGGTGGGCGGGGCGTTCCGCGGCAGGAAGTTGACGAGGCGCAGGCGCGAGGACTCGCCCAGCGCTCCCAGGGCCGGGCGCGGGGGCGGATGGGGGCGCGCGGGGGTGGGGCGGATGGGGGCGCGGCGTGCGGGCTGCGCGGGGGCCCGCGAGCCCCGGGGCCGCGGGGCGTGGCTGCTTGCAGCGGCCGTGGCGGTGGGGTAGGAGGGGGGCAGGGAGACTGCCGCCGCTTAGCCAAGCAAAATATCAGAGCGAGGGAGGAAAATGGTTTCTAGTCTCGAGAGATTCCTGTGCCCTCAAAGTCTCCCCGATAATCATGGGCATGCAGTTCTGTGCACCCTGAAAGGTTTTCCTCCAGCCGACTGGCTTTTCCTTGGGCCTGGTCGAGCTGAGGGGTTCGTTGGAGGCGAAGGGAACCTTTTACAGAGGCCGCGGGCGTCTTTTGGCTGCTGAAGCCGCCGGGCCTCCCTGTTAGGCTAAACCTGCGGCCTGTACTAGCACAGGCCGCCGACAGCTCAAAGCTGACTTGAATTACATTTTCGTTTGTTTGCACATTTGGGTCCTTATAATGATTTGCGCCCTCTCGAACTGCAGAGAATTTTGTCCTTACCCCGGCGTTCTTGTCTCTGCCCCAGTCCGAGCCCCTGCTGAGTCATTCTTGTCACCTGCAGGGGTTCTGGGGCGACCCCACTCCACGATGGCGAAGCTGGGGAGAGCTGCCCTAAGCTGACCGGGGATGGCTTGCTTGAGCGCAGCTCTACCTTGGAATTTGGTAGCCCCTGAGGAGTGCGTGGGAATGCAGAGAAAGGGGGCTGCAGGGCCGGAAGGGCCAGATGGTACCGGGTGGGGGGAGGTGGCCAAAATGCCTGCGTGCAAAGGGAGCCTCAGTGCACATCCAGACTCAGGAGAGAGACTCCCTGCAAAAGCAATTCAGAACGTTCGCTGCTTTGGTATTTTCCAAGTGCTTTCATGAGAATGACCGTGGTGATCCTCAGACAAAATTGTTCCGTTGCCTCTGTCATGCCCACTTTTCTGATCGGGAAACAAACCCACACGTTACTGTAGTCGGTGGCAGAACCAGTAATATTACTTTATATAGAAATTTACTGTCTGGTGTCTCTACTTTCCAATAGGTTACAACTCATTATTATAACACTCTGCCTTCATGTCAGGCCCAGGAATCTGGTTAGGGACTAAAGCTGGGGCAGGGTTGGGCAGAGAGGGCCTCGGCTAGAGAGGGACAAGGGTTGGAAGGTGTTTAAAAAGCACATTTCTTGTATTCTAGAACACTGGTTGGCAAACGTTTTTCTGAAAGGGGCCAGAGTAAATATTTTAGGCGTTGGGAGCAACTACTCAGCTCTGCCACCTTACAGTGAGAAAGCAACCCCAGACAATATGGACGAACCTGGCTGTATTCCAATAAAAGTTTATAGACACCGAAATTTTGTATAAATTTTCACTGAATTTTCATATAAATATCACGTGCCACAAAATATTCTGATTTGTTTTACAATTACTTTAAAATGGAAAAATCATTCTTAGCTTCCGAGTTATACAAAAGCAAGTGGTGGGTTATATTTAGCCAGAGGACTCTATAGTTTGTCCAACTTGTTCTAGAATAATTGTCTTAAGGGCTTTGCTTCAGTGGGAATGTCCTCATGTACACAGTAAGAGATGGCTTGCCAATTTCCAGTCTGCCTTTTGATCAGTAGGCATGATTTCCAAAAACTATTACATGTGTAAATAGTTGAAAGAAATCTTCACAGACATTATGGCTTTAAAATCTTTATTCTTTCCACCTCACTGAGGGTCAGAGGCAGAAGTATGAAGTAGATATTTCAGGAGTTTCTGAAAATACTCAGGCACTATCATATACTTAATCCAAAAGTATCTTGTACAACATATTTTATTAGCTTTGGATTTTTGTTGTTGTTGTTCCTAAGGAGAATCTGTTAATCCTTTTTTCTAATTTTTTGAGTTTTGTTTTGTTTTTGTTTTTCCAGTCAGGTCCTTTTTTTTTTTTTTTTTTGCCTCAAAAAGGAAATACCTTTTCCTTCAATTTGCTAAACTGTTCAGTTTTGTTTTTGTTTTTCACCCCAACTTTTTACCTCTGGTCCTTTTTCTCCCACCTTCTCTGTGTTTTTGTCTCTCTTACACTAAGCTAAGTCTGATAAATGAGCAAGGATGAACAGGTGCATTCCTAAAGTATGGGCTCTCTTACCAGAGAGAGGCCCTGTTTAGGTACCTTTCCCTAAGACTGCTTACATTGAAGTTGCTATATTGTTAGCCACCACTTTCTCCATGCCTACTGTGTTTTACTTGTATTATAAACTGAAACAGGTTACACCAAACCGTGCTGACCTTTAATATGTGTGATGCAGTCTGGTACTTTATTTCATTTAAAAAATATACAGATTACCCTGTCCCTTGCACTTTTATGATCACACTTAGTCACAACTTGAAGTTTGAAAAACACAGGCACTAGGATATTTTTGAAGCCTCTAGCCAGTCCCTGACCATCTTTTATAAAATAGCAACATACCAGGCTGCCGAGGTGCTTCAATCAGTTAAGTGTCTGACTTCAGCTCCAGTCATGATCTGAGGATCCTGGGATCAAGGCCAGTGGGCAGGTGCTCCAGGCTCCCCGCTCAGCGGGGAGTCTGCTTATCTCTCTGTCCTCCCCATCCTCTGCTGCTCATGCTAAATCTTGCTATCTCTCTCAAATGAATAAATAAAATCTTTTTAAAAAAAATACCAACATACCCCATGCCCCCCTCACACAGGTAATTGCATTCTATCCCCCTTACTCTATTATCTTTTCTCTCATAATGCTTTTCACCACCTGAAAAATGTTTATTCATAGGTTATTCTCCCTACACTAAAATATAAGTTGCAGGATCTTTGTTTTGTTATATCCCCAGTACCGGGATGGGTGCTTACCACATGAGGAAGCTCAGGCAGAGAATAGTGGTTTCTTGCCAAGGTCACATAGCTGGTAAGTGTTGGACTTGGAATTTGAATTCAATCTGTCTTATATAGCAAGACAGCAAAAGTGATTCTGTGTGATAGAATGAACTGTTTACCAAAAGAAATGAGAGAGGGATATAATACCCAGACATTCTGTGTTTGTAAGCAACGCTCACTAGTTTCTGGTGAAAATCTTAGCTGTTCAAAAAAATCTTGGAGTACCTACTGTGTTCCATGCATTGTTCTGGGAACCGAAGTTACCTGGTATGAACAAGACATATAGAGCTCCTACTCTATACAGTCCTTGTTTGTACAAACATTCCTTCTATTTTATACATTCCTTTATTTTTTTTTATCACAAAAGCAAAGCTCATTACAGAAAAATCTGAAAATTACACAAGCAAAAAGGAGCATAAAGAATACCAATTTTGTTTCTGACCAAATGATTTTCATCCAAATTGTTAGGAGTGGAAGAAGGTACAGAAAACATTAATAGCTATTGTCTCTTGGTTACGGGTATTATGAATGATGGTTATTTTCTTATTCATACATTGCTCTATTTAAAAGAATTCTCCAGTGGACAAACACTACTCTTATAAGCAGGGAAAAAAAAAAACCACACATTTTTGAAAAAAAATACAAAGAATGGCACACAAATGAATTGTCTTAATGTAATAGAATTCTTAGTCATTTCTCTTAAAATATTGTTTAATGCACTTGTGTTAGAGGGAGCTGAAGGAAATTATTGGAAAATAGAAAACACTGTACTTGCTTGAACTTGTACTTTGCTTTCATTTAGTATTGTGATATTTTATTAGGTAAAGTGAGGTCATTGTTTTATACATATATGTGTTAATATTTAACTTTCATGGGTGTCCCGCTGGGTTTCTGAAAGGCCAACTTACCCCGTTGTGCTGGTTGTTAATGTTAAGCAACATGAGCTCTGCGTTGGTGACAGTGTATAAAGGAAATGACCTAGACCAGAATCCCTGGGGCTTAGACTTAGAATCACTGGGGCGGAGTAAATAAATATTTGTCAAATGAAAAATATTGAATAGGAAACTCCTCCTGGTCTGTCCCAGTCCATAAGTAGTGATAACAAGGCTTCACATGTAGAACCTTCTTTTAGAAAAATTGCTCTGAGCATTCCACCCCAAGATCGTTGTTCTTTTATTCAAAGTTTTAGTACACGATGCATTGTAATTTACAACGGAAGACTGCTTCTGAAGTTCACTATAGTGAAAATTTGTTATAATTGCTGGCTATCATCCATTCTTCCTTCTCGAGGAAACAGCATGCTAAATTTCTTTTGGTTGAGTTCCTCTTTCTTCTCCAAACGTCTTACAGGTTGGTAGGATTGTCCATCAAGATACCTCACCCTCGGGGTGATAGAAGGTGGCAACCAGAGGTCCCTTCTTCCTTTCAATCTGCCATCAGAACCTTCCATTGACAGACCATAATAAGGAGGAAATGGGCGTGGGAATTTGGGAAAAGCAGTTTGTAGAATCCCAGCCCTGGCGGCACAAGAGAAGAGGAAAAAAGAGGTAGCTGAGAGCTAAGAGATGGAGGCAGGTAAATAACCATGACAAAAGCATGCTTTGCTTTTTAAAAGACCAGTAGTGGTTTCTGAAAATAGAACTCCCAAGCAAATTGGAAATTTTCAGTATATCTGTGGCTAAATATAAATTGCATCATTATTATACTTTATGCTGAAAGGCCTAAGGGCTCAAATTTCAAACCTGTAACATGTTCTCTGGCCTTAGTGATGGCATATGGGTGTATCAGTTGGAAAATTTGTCTCCTAATGCATATTTATGAGGTTCAGGATGCATGGCAAAATTGTTCTCTTTGATTATTACAAAGAGGAAACCAGCTTTGATGTAGACCTATCTTAGTCATCAAAAGATCTGTAATTGTAAGGTCATTTACAAATTCCTATTGAGAATTGTTTTTCAAAATATGCTAGGAGAAAAGCCAGTGAAATTCATTATCTTACTGAGAAAATACTTTATAGTCTCACTTAAGGGAAATTACACATGCTTCAAAAGTATAGACTGATTAAGCCAACAGATTTTATTTTGAAAGTTTACAAAATTACTAGTCTTCTATGATTAATGAATAGAAGGGAAAATTACTATACTAGTAGCAAAACAAAATGTTAGATGAAAAATGTGTCTATGAATGTTCATGGCAGCTTTATTCGTGATAGCCAAAAACTGAAATCAGCCTAGATATTAAACTATGGTACATCCATACCACAGAATTCTACTCAGCAAGAAAAGAAAAGAAACTATTGATACACAAAGCTTGGATGAATCTCTAGGGAATTATGTTGCATGGAAAAAAAAAACCAAAATATTACATACTTTATGATTCCATTCATATAGCATTTTTGAAGTGACAAAAACTTGAGAAATGAAGGAGGGATTACTAGTTGCCAGGGGTTAGGGAGTTGGGAGCAGAGATTCAAGAATGTGAGTGCGGTTATAAAAGGACAAAGTGAGGAATCCTTATTCTGTGGTATTGGAACTTTCTGGTATCCTGACAGTGGTGGTGGATATACAAACCTACATAGGTCATAAAATTGCATATAATTAATACACAAGCAACCATACACAAATGAATACAAGTAAAACTGGGGGAAGTCTGATGAAGACGAGTGCATTATATCAATGCCAGTATCCCGGTTGTAATATTAGACTTTAGTTTTGCAAGATGTTACCTTTGGGGGAAACTATGCAGGATGAATCTACAATTATCTCAAAAATTTTAACCAAAAATTAAAATTAAAATTGGTGCGCAGTAACCATGAAAAAAACCTTCGCAGTGCTTTCAGTCTTGGTCCATTTATTAACCGAATTAAAGTCAATAGTTCCTACATAGGTGATTTTTTAAAAAGATTTTATTTGAGAGAGAGAGAGAACATGCGCACGCAAGCGCGTGAGTGGGGTGAAGCACAGAGGCAGAGGGGGAAACAGATTCCCTGCTGAGCAGGGAGCCTGATGTGGGGCTCGATCCCAGGACCTGGGATCGTGACCTGAGCGGAAGGCAGATGCCCAACAGAATAAGCCATCCTGGCGCCACCATGTGTGATTTTTTTTAAAAGAAAGATTATTTATTTTAGAGAGAGAGGAGGAGCAAAGGGAGAGAAAGAATTAAGCAGACTCCACTGTGAACATGGAACCCTGATGTGGGGTTTGATGTGGGGCTGGATCTCAGGACGCTGAGATTGCAAGCTGAGCTGAAACCAGGAGTCAGATGCTTAATTGACTGTCCCACCCAGGTGGCCCCCCCAGCATGTGTGGTTTTTTTTTTAACTTTTAAATTATGGATAATTTCAAAGAAATACAAAAGAAAAGAGAGCAGTGAAATGGACCCCCATGTACACACCACCCAGCTTTGATAATTATCAGCTCATGGTCAAGTATGTTTCATCTATGCCCCCGTCCAGTCGTGCCATCCCTCATTATTTTGATGCATATTTCACACATCTCATGTCATTTTTAAATATTTCTACATGCATCTTTACATAAGAGTTCCCTTTTTTTAACAGTTTATTTTTTACTGAGGATGTTTTTTGTAGGTATTAGAGTGGGTTTTTTTTAAGGATTTTATTTATTTATTTGACAGATCACAAGTAGGCAGAGAGGCAGGCAGAGAGGCAGGCAGAGAGGCAGGCAGAGAGAGAGGGGGAAGCAGGCTCCCCACTGAGCAGACAGCCCGATGCGGGGCTTGATCCCAGAACCCTGCGATCATGACATGAGCCAAAGACAGAGGCTCAACCGGCTGAGCCACCCAGGTGCCCCTGGGGGTCTTTGAGTTTTAAAAGTAATCTCTATGCTCCATGTGGAGCTCAAACTCACAACCCTGAGATCAAGAGTCACATGCTCTACTGATAGAGCCCAGCCAGGCAGCCGCGCACCCCAAGTTCCTTTTTTAACATTTTTTTTTAAGATTTTATTTATTTATTTGACAGAGAGATCACAAGCAGGCAGAGAGGCAGGCAGAGAGAGAGGAGGAAGCAGGCTCCCTGCTGAGCAGAGAGCCCAATGCGGGGCTCGATCCCAGGATTCTGAGATCATGACCTGAGCCGAAGGCAGCGGCTTAACCCACTGAGCCACCCAGGCGCCCCCCAAGTTCCTTTTTTAAAAAATTCAAAATAACAGAGGGGCCCCTGCATGGCTCAGTCATTGGGCATCTGCCTTCCGCTCAGGTCATGATCCCAGGGTCCTGGGATCGAGCCCCATATTGGCTCTCTGCTGATCGGGAAAGCCTGCTTCTCCCTCTCCCCCTTCTCCAGCTTGTGTTCCCTCTCTCCTGTGTCTCTCTCCGTCAAATAAATAAATAAAATCTTTAAAAAAATTCAAAATAACAGCAATACATTTGTATGTACAAAAAATATATCAATTCCTTGATATCAATACCCAGATAGCCTCTATATTTACTGGTTTGTCTCTTAATAAAGGTTATGCTTTAGCTTTAGTGAGGTATAGTTTATGTACAATAAACAGCACTCTTTTTTTTTTTTGAAAATTTAATGAAGATTTTATTTCTTTATTTGAGAGAGTGAGCCCAAGCTGGGGGAAGTGGCAGAGGGAGAGGACTCCCTCTCCCCAGAGGAGACTCCCCATTGAGCAGGGGTGACACAGGGCTCATGACCTGAGCCCAAGGCCAATGCTTAACTGACTAAGCCACCCACACACCCCAACAGCATCTATTTCAAGTATGCAATTCAGTAAGTTTTGACAGATGCAAACACCTATGAAAGCAACACTACAATAAAAAAAAATTTCAATCATGCCCAAAAGTTTCCTTGTGGCTTTCCTCCATCTATGGCCACAAAGCAACCACCGATCTGCTTTCTGTCACTAAAATGAGTTTACAGAAAGTGTGGTTTTGAAGACAACAACATAAATGGTACATGCTTTTATAAAAATTAGAAGGGAATATAGAGACTAAAGAAAAATATATGCGGGGCGCCTGGGTGGCTCAGTGGGTTAAAGTTTCTGCCTTCGGCTCGGGTCGTGATTCTGGGGTCCTGGGATCGAGCCCCACATCGGGCTCTCTGCTCAGCAGAGAGCCTGCTTCCCCATCTCTCTCTCTGCCTGCCTCTCTGCCTACTTGTGATCTCTGTCTGTCAAATAAATAAATAAAAATCTTTAAAAAAAAAAGAAAAGAAAAATATATGCATATTCTTCTTTATATATTTTGATGGTGAGCTCCTGAGGCAGAAGGCAAGTTAAACTTAGAATACTATCATAATAACAGCTAACATCTATTGAGCACTTAGTATATGTCCGATATTTTACATATATTATCTAATTTGTCTCATGATAGCCCTATGTTATTATCAATCCTATTATTATCAAAGTCATATATTTGAGGAGGCTGAGGCACAGAGAGGTAACTTGCCCAAGGTCTCACAGCTTGTAACTGAAAGAGCTTAGATTTAAAAACCAAGTCTCGGGACGCCTGGGTGGCTCAGTTGGTTAAGCAGCTGCCTTCGGCTCAGGTCATGATCCCAGCGTCCTGGGATCGAGTCCCGCATCAGGCTCCTTGCTCGGCAGGGAGCCTGCTTCTCCCTCTGCCTCTGCCTGTCATTCTGTCTGCCTGTGCTTGCTCTCTCTCCCTCTCTCTCTCTCTGACAAATAAATAAAAAATCTTTAAAAAAAAAAAAAAAAAAAACTTAAAAACCAAGTCTCTGACTCTAGAGGAATTCCCTTAAACACAGCTGTGGTCAGTTTATCAGCAAAAAAGAACCGACATGAGAAGAACACCCGGATGTATTGCTGAAAAGTCTTACCCTTTTTTTAAGATAAAGGAGCAAAGGCAATTCAATGTGTAAATGATAGTCTGTTCAACAACAGTCTGGAACAACAGGGCATACACGTGCAAAAAAATGAAATCTAGACACAGACCTTACATCTTTTACAAAAAATTACCTCAGCATAGATCATAGACCTAAGTGTGAAACTATAAAACTCCTAGAAGAATTAAAAAATGGGCAAAGGGCCCAAATAGGCATTTTCCAAAGGAAGACATGTAGATGGCTATCATCACTCATCATTGGAGACATGCAAATCAGAACCACGATGAGCTATCACTTCACAGCTGTTAGGATGCCTATTATCAAAAAGAAAAGATTTCATTTCTTTTGATGTCTGCATAATATTCCATATATTTATAAAAAATTTTAAAAAATAAAAAAAAAAGAAAAAAAAAAGAAAAGAGATAGGGGCGCCTGGGTGGCTCATTCGTTAAGAAAGAAAAAGAAAAAAAAGAAAAGAGATAGGGGCGCCTGGGTGGCTCATTCGTTAAGCGTCTGCCTTCAGGGCATGATCCCAGGGTCCGGCATCGGGCTCCCTGCTCAGCGGGAAGCCTGCTTCTCCCTCTCCCTCTCTCCCTGCTTGTGTTCTCTCTCTCTCTGTGCTTCTCTCTGTCAAATAAATAAAATAAAATAAAGACAAGAGATAAACACTGGCGAGGATGTGGAGGAAAGGGAACCCTTGTGCACTGTTGGTGCGAATGCAAACTGATGCAACCACTATGGAAAACATTATGAAGGTTCCTCCATATGTTAATTAAAAAATTCTTTATCCAAAATTTATATTTAACCAAAAATTAATAGAAGTATCCAAATGATCCAACAATCCCACTTCTGGGTGTATAGCCAAAGGAAACCAAATCATTTCCTTAAAGAGATATTTGCACTTCCATGTTCATTGCAGTATAATTCACAATAGACAAAGTATGCGAACAATCCGAGAGTGGACAGGTTAATGGATAAAGAAGTCATGGTCTGTATGTACCATGGAATATTATTTGGCCTTAAAAAAGGAAATCCCATCATTTAGAACAACATGGATGAATCTGGAGGTCATTATGCTAGAGAAAGACAAATACCTCATGGTATTTGTACCTCTCTTCTATGAGGAACCTAGAAAAAGACATAACAACAACAACAAAAAAGACATAACAAAAAAGTTGACCTCATAGAAACAGAGAGTGAAAAAGTAGTTGCCATGAGCTGGGGGTGGGAGAAATAGGGCGAGGTCGTTCAAAGGGTACAAACTCTCAGAAATGAGATGAATATGGTCTGAGGAGCTAATGTACAACATGGTCCCTCTAGTAAATAACACTATGTTGTTTCTTTGTAATTTGCTAAGACAGTAGAACTTAAATGTTCTCACCAAAAAAATTAAAAAGGTAAATATGTGATGGATGATTCACTTGGTGAGGGGAATCCTTTCACAATGTATATGTATAGCAAATCATCACATTGTACACTTTTTAAAAAAATATTTATTTCTTTTGGAGAGAGAGAGCATGCACATGCATGAGAGCTGGGAGAGGGTCAGCTGGAGAAGGAAAGAGAGAATCCCAAGCTGACTGCACTCTGAGTGCAGAACCTGGTGGGGAACCAGATTTCACAACCTTGAGATCATGACCTGAGCTGAAATCAAGAGTTGGATGCTTAAAGGACTGAGCCACCCAGGTGCCCCTGTACACTTTAAATGTCTTAAAATTAGTTTGGGGGGAATAAGGTTTGGGGGGAAATGCTGAAAAAAAAATCCTCCTAGAAGATAACATAGGAGAAAATCTAGGTGACTTTGGATTTGTTGATGACTTCTTGGATATGATACCAACACCATGATCCATGAAAGAAAAAAGAAACTGATATTTTGGACTTCATTAAAATTAAAAACGACTGCTCTGTTCTGTTAAGAGAATGAAAAGACAAGCCACAAACTCGGAGAAAATACTTGCAAAATACATATAGAATAAAAGACTGGTATCCAAAATATACAAAGACCTTTTAAAACTCAAGAATAAGAAAACAACCCAGTTTAAAAATGGGCAAACAATCTGAAGAGACACCTCACCAAAAAGATATACTGATGGCAAGTATGCACATGAAAAGATACTTCATATCAAATGTCGCTGCAGAATTGCAAATGAAAACAGTGGGATACTACTACACACCTGTTAGAATGGCTAAAAACTATGGAGACATGCAAGGATGCCAGGGGCTCAGGAGGATGAAGGGATGATCAGATGGAACACTGGGAATTTTTAGGACAGCAAAACTATTGTGAAAAAATTTTTTTAAAAAGATTTATTTATTTATTTGTTTATTTGAGAGAGAGAGCACAAGCAGGGGGAGTGGCAGGCAGAGGGAGAAGGAGAAGCACGATCCCTGCTCAGCAGGGAACCAACGTGGGACTCAATCCCAGGACCCTGGGATCATGACCTGAGCCAAAGGCAGATGCTTAACCGACTGAGTCACCCAGGTGCCCCCAAAGTATTTTTTAAATTTAAATTCAAGTCAGTTAACATATAATGTATTATTAGTTTCAGGGGTAGAATTTAGTGATTCATCAGTTGCATATCACACCCAGTGCTCATTACATCAAGTGCCCTCCTTAATGCCCATCCCCCAATTATCCCATCGCCCCCCCACCAGCTCCCCTCCAGCAACCCTCAGTTTGTTACTTATGGCTAAGTCTCATGGCTTGCCTCCCTCTGTTTTTCTTATTTTTCTTTCCCTTCCCCTATATTCATCTGTTTTGTTTCTTTTTCTTTTTCTTTTTTAAAAATTTTGTTTATTTATTTGACAGAGAGAGAGGGAGAGATCACAAGTAGGCAGAGAGGCAGGCAGAGAGAGGAGGAAGCAGGCTCCCTGCTGAGCAGAGAGCCCGATGCGGGACTCGATCCCAGGACCCTGAGATCATGACCTGAACCGAAGGCAGAGGCTTAGCCCACTGAGCCACCCAGGCGCCCCTTCCCCCCAAAAGTATCTTAATTGAAGTCTTATCCTCTGCAAGCTTCAGTTTCCTCCTCTCAGAAGTGAGGAATTGTACTAGATCTCAGAATGAAATTTTGTCCTTAGAAGTAGAGATGAATTGGGGCAACTGGGTGGCTCAGTCGTTGAGTGTATGCCTTCGGCTAAGGTTGTGATCCTGGGGTCCTGGGATCGAGCCCTGCATTGGAGCTGGTATCACTTGGGTGGGCGTGTTCCGGCAAAGAATAGACTCACGCAGAAAAGTATTCTTTATCAAATCTTTTCGATGATATTTTGAACAGAACTTCAGGGAAAATTTGTTTCTATGTCTATCACGTGTTTGTTTGAAAGCTGCTTTGTGTGTTCAGCTACAATTTAGGCTTCAGCGACCTTGAAAATGTGATAATTTCAAGTTAGGGTAAATATTCTAACTTTTGGGAGAAATCTTAGTTATATTAAAAGTTCAATGACCTGGCTTTGTAGCAAATATCACAATAGTTTAGTCTTAAATAAACACAAAAATTTATATGATAATGTAAAATCAGTTGGTCACAAGGACCTTGTTGTGTTATCCTGGTATGAAATAAAGACATTCAAGAACATCCTGGCTGTATAAACTGCCACTCCAGCATGAAGGGAGTAACAACATTTATATAAGTTACTGCATCCCGTGTTCCCTACAGATAGTCATAAATGTTTGATAATGATATCTAATGATTCAACTGAATGAAGAAAGAGGTACCAGAGAAGCAGACTGAAAAACATCAGCAATCCTTTTTTTTTTTAAATTTAATTTATCTGAGTGCAAGAGCAAGAGAAAGAGCATAAGCAGGCAGAGTGGCAGAGGGAGAGAGAGAAGTAGGCTTCCTGCTGAGCAGGGAGGCCCATGTGGGACTCGATCCCAGGACTCTGGGATCATGAGCTGAGCCAAAGACAGCCACTTAACCACCCAAGTGCCCCCATCAGCAACCCTTTTAATATATACAACAATACTATTTAAATTGCAAACATATAAAAGCATTATAGGGGCATCTGGCTGGCTCAGTTGGTGGAGTATGTGACTCTTGATCTTGTGGTTGTGAGTTCGAGCCCCGTGTTAGGTTTGGAGATTACTTTAAAATAAAATCTTAAAAAAAAAAAAGTAAAAGCATTGTAGATGATTCTTGTTGCATCATTTAATTCCTAAGGAAACTTGAGTTGATGGAGCCCTGATTCTAAATTTACATTAAAACCAATATTTAGTATGGGAGTCAGTGTTGCTACTTTTCTGGGGAGTAACTGTTAATACTAAGTATTTTTGCTTATGTTATATTAATTGTTTTCCTTTAGTCAAGAAAAAATAGGCTTGCCACATCCACCACTTCACTCCCATTATAGAAAGGAATGTTGCATATATATTTAGATTACTTAAAGCAGTGGCTTTACATTTTTTTCTTGGCCCGAACCCACAGTCACATGTACATTTCACATTACCTATCATCTATCTCTCTTTTTATGATACTGAAACAAAAGTAGTACCTATTCTTACTATGTGGTAATACTCTCTGATCTGATCTGTTCTATACTGTTCTATTTGATTAATGAAATACAATCATGACTCTCTAATTTGATTTCACTAATGGACCAAGACCCACAGTTTCAAAAACATAGCTTAGAAAGCTCCAGATGAAATGTGCAATGAATAGACCACTTCACTTCTGAATAAATATAAAAACTTAAAATTGATAGTCCATAGACTGTGTTTCTGGGGAGTGGGACTGAGAGAGAGTGAGCACCTTTTAATTTTATCTGCCTGCGTTTTAAAAATTTTAACATGTATAACTTTTATCATAAAAAATCTAGCATGAGGGTGCCTGGGTGGCTCAGTGAGTTAAACTGCTGCCTTTGGCTCAGGTCATGATCTCAGGGTCCTGGGATCGAGTTCCGCATCGGGCTCTCTGCTCAGCAAGGAGCCTGCTTCCCTCTTTCTCTCTCTCTGCCTGCCTCTCCGTCTACTTGTGATCTTTCTCTGTCAAATAAATAAATAAAATCTTTAAAAAAAAATCTAGCATGATGTATCTATTTATCCTAAGGAGCTGATGTAATAGATTCTAAAAGTTATGTTTTTTTTAAAAAGCAGTAGAAGGGGCGCCTGGGTGGCTCAGTGGGTTAAGCCGCTGCCTTCGGTTCAGGTCATGATCTCAGGGTCCTGGGATCGAGTCCCGCATCGGGCTCTCTGCTCAGCAGGGAGCCTGCTTCCTCCTCTCTCTCTGCCTGCCTCTCTGCCTGCTTGTGATCTCTGTCTGTCAAATAAATAAAATCTTTAAAAAAAATAAAATAAAAATAAAAAGCAGTAGAAAATTGAACACAACAAGAATGTACAATTATAGGGTATTAGTTGCGTAAATTATAGTTTGTCCATGGATATACCACACCAGCATTAAAAATGATCATGTAAGTTCTAGCTCAGTGGTTCTCAGACAGGGGTGATTTTGCCTCCCAAGGGACATTTGTCAATGTCCAGGGACATTTTGGATTGTCCCAACTTGGGGAGGGAAGTGCTCCTAAAATCCAGTGGGTACAGGCCAGGGATGCTGCTGAACATTCTACAACACACAGGCCATCCCCCCACAACAAAGAAAAATCCCCAGATATCAATAGTGCTAAGGTTAAAAGACCCTAGTCTAACCAAATGACTATATGTATGTGGAAGTTTTACCTCTTTTCTCATTTCTGTAAATAACTTTATTTTTGGAAGCTTTTTATCTCTTTCTTATACTTAGGTTAGAGTTATATATGTTCATATCTTATTTTCCTTTCTAGGTAGAAAGCTCCTTTTCACAGATGGGATATGTGTCTGATTCATCTCCGTATAACCAGCAACCAGAAAACTTCATGTCTTGTAAGTGTTTAATAAATATCTGTTGAATTATTACATAAGAGAAAATATGACATACTATAATTATTGAAATGGAAAGATGCTCTCAATATATTTAACTGGGGAAAAAAGCAGGTTATGAAACAGGATGAATGATCTCTAGATTCAGTGCAATTCCTAGCCCAATCTCAGCTAACTTCTTTGTAAAATTGATAAGCTGACCCTCAAATTCAGTTGGAAGGTCAAGGGACCTGCAAAAGCCAAAACAATCTTGAATGAAGTTGGAAGACTCACACTGCAGAACTCTCAGAATAAATTATAGGGCTAAGTCTTTGTGACCTTGAGCTAGGCAATTTCTTAGCTATGACACACCAAAAGTACAAATGAGGAAAGGTTAACTGGGCGTCATCAAAATCAAAGCATCTGTGCTGCTAATGATACCATAAAGACACCCAAAAGATAACCCACAGAATGTGAAAAAATTTTTGGAAATTATGTATCTGATAAAGGAAAGTATATAGAATATATAAAGGACCCTTACAACTCAATAATAAACGAAAACCCAATTTAAAAATGGGCAGGGCACCTGCGTGGCTCAGTGGGGTAAGCCTCTGCCTTCTTCGGCTCAGGTCATGATCTCAGGGTCCTGGGATCGGCAGGGAGCCTGCTTCCCCCACTCTCTGCTTGCCTCTCTGCCTACTTGTGATCTCTCTCTCTGCCAAATAAATAAATAAAGCCTTTTAAAAAATGGGCAAAGGAGGGGCGACTGTGTGGCTCAATTGATTAAGCATTTGACTTCAGTTCAGGTCATGATCTCAGAGTCCTGGGATCAAGCCCTTCTTCGGGCTCAGCGCTGGGTGTGGAGCCTGCTTGAGATTCTCTTTCTTCTCCCCCCTTGGCTTCTCCCCCTTGCTAACAATAAATAAATTAATTAATAAAAAAAGGTATACAAATGGCTGATGTAGGGGAAGAAAAACAATTTCCCCTCCGCCCTTCTAGATTCTCTACTGGGACCCCTGTAACAAAAGACAGATTGACAAGAGAAAAACATACAAATTTATTTAACATAAGTTTTATGTCACACAAGTGCTTTCATAAGGAAATGAAGACCTGATGAAGCAGGTAAATTGAAGTGCTTTCATGCTAGGTTTGATGAAGAATGAACAAACGTGGGAAAATGATAAGACAGAAAAGTTATGAATAAGTAAACGGAGGTAGCATGTTCTGAACCCCATCACCAACAAGTTTATGAAGAGGGAAATATAAATAAAACCACAGTGAGAGGTTACTCCACACCCACAAGAATGACTGTAATAAAAAAGAGGCGTAATAACAAGTATCGGTGAGGAGATGGAGGAACTGGAACCCATTTACGTTGCTGGTGGGAATGTAAAATGGTGCAGCTGCTTTGGAAAAACAGTTTGGCAGGGGTGGCGCCTGCGTGGCTCAGTGGGTTAAGCCTCTGCCTTCGGCTCAGGTCATGGTCCCATGGTCCTGGGATTGAGCCCCACATTGGGCTCTCTGTTCCTGGGGCTCTCTGCTCGGCGGGGAGCTTGCTTCCCCCCTCTGCCTGCTTTTCTGCCTACTTGTGACCTCTGTCAAATAAATAAATAAAATCTTAAAAGAAAAAAAGTTTGGCAAAATTAAACACAGAGTTACTGTAGGACCCAGCAATTCCACTCCTCGATATGTCCCCAAGAGAAATGAAAACATATAGTCACACAAAAAGTTGTACACAAATATTCACAGCATCCTTGTTCATACTAACGAAAAAGTGAAAAACAACCCAAATGTCCATCAACCAATGAATGAATATATAAAATGTGGTATATCCATGCAGTAGAATCTTATTTGGCCATAAAAACAAAGTATATCTGTATCTGACACCGACACCATGGGTGAACCCCAAAAATATACGCTAAGAGAAACCAAGCATAAAATCCACATATTATATGATTCTGTTTATATGAAATGTCTAGAGTAGGCAAATCCATTAGACGCACAAAGTAGGTTATTGACTGCCTAAATCCGGAAGGTTTGGGCGGAAATGGGGAAGATTTTATGAAGTATAAAAATGTTGTAAAATTAGATTGAAGGGGACCTCGCTGGCTGAGTCGGGGGAGCATGAGACGCTTGATCTCGGGGTTGTAAGTCCAAGTCCCATGTCGGGTATGGACGTTACTTAAAAAAATAGTCTTTAAAAAGAAATAAGTAAGTAAATACTAGATTGTGGTGATAATTACATAAACCTGTAGATATATTAAAAGCCAGTCAATTGTACATTTTAAATGAATCCTACAGCATGTTAATTATATCTCAATAAAGCTATTTTAGAAAAAGAAAAGCAAAAGCAACACAACGTGTATTTGCTCCCGAGAATGTCGTGAGCTTAAGATAAACGTGGAAAGTTAGCGGGTCAGCCTGTACCTGGTTTTCAAAAACATTGTTTGTGAAAACCCTGATTGATGAGTTGCAGCTGCGCTGGGAGGGATGTGACTTGGCACTTAGTCTCAGAGACAATGCACCGACCACAGTGCACACGTAGCTGCAGAAGCGCGGGGCTAGCTGCCCTGTGTGGAAGTCTCTGCGCTGGTTCAACTTAACGCTCTCCGCCGCGCATGCTCAGTGTGGTGGAGCGACCCGGAAGCTGCGCGTAACTGCGTGCGCCACCCCGGGAGGCCACGGCTCTTTGGCACGTACGCTGCTTGCTGCGTGCTTGTTACAGCTACGTAAACTAATGCTGAAAATAAAATTTTTTAAAAAATGAAAAAAACCACAAACAAACAAACAAACAAACAAAAAAGCTATGTAAACTAGTGTGCGGGGAGAAATACCACGATGTGTAGTGCAATCTTATATTTAGCTATGTTAGTAGGTGATTCCCCTTGAGCGTCCAAATTCCAGATATCTTTGATTTCTTTATACCTCTCTGTATTTTTTTTTTGAATCCGTAACATTTTACTTATTTTTTAATAAAATGATTTGAAAAACAAGTTTTTGCATTCCTTGGCAAAATCCTACGTGGTCATGGTGAATCATTCTATTAATGTATTTTTTTTCAAGCTTTTATTTATCCATTCGGTAGAGAGAGACAGCACAAGCAGGCAGAGAGGCAGGCAGTGGGAGAGGGAGAATCAGGCTTCCCTCCAAGCAGGGAGTATCGTGGGGGACTTGATCCCAGGACCCCAGGATCACGATAGGAAAGTAGAGGCTCAGCTGAGCTGCCCAGGTGCCTGGATTCTATTAATGTCTTACTGAATTTTATTTGCTATTGTTTTATTTATAGTTTTTCATCTAGCGCCTTCGGTTTTCTTTTTTGCCACTGTATTCTTCCAGATTGGATTTCAGGGTTGTAGTGTTCTCATACAATCAATTAGAGAGTTTTCCATGCTTGTCTATAACCTGGAACTGTAGGTTGAGTATAGAAAGAATCTGTTTTAGGTTGCTAACTTATTATAAAAGGATATAATGCAGGGGCGCCTGGGTGGCTCAGTGGGTTAAAGCCTCTGCCTTTGGCTCGGGTCATGATCTCAGGATCCTGGGATGGAGCCCTGCATCAGGCTCTCTGCTCAGCGGGAAGCCTGCTTCCCCTCTCTCTCTGCCTGCCTCTCTGCCTACTTGTGATCTCTGTCAAATAAATAAATAAAATCTTTTTTTTTTTTAAAAAAGGATATAACGCAGGAGCAGCCAGATGGAAAGGGACATAGGGTTTCCAGTGGACAACCTTCACACCACTTCCTCCTGCTCACCAACCCAGAAGCTCTCTGATTTTTGGGGGGAGGGGAAATTACATATTAATATTGTCTTTGAAAAAACAAACCTTGGGGTGCCTGGCTGGCTCAGTCAGTAGAGCAGCATGGGACTCTTAATCTTGGGGTTATGAGTTGGATCCCCACATTGGGCGTAGAGATTCACTTAAAAAAAAGAAAATCCTTATTTTTTTCTTCCTTCTTTTTTTAAGATTTTATTTATTTATTTAACAGAGACACAGCGGAAGAGGGAACACAGCAGGGGGCGGTGGGAGAGGGAGCAGCAGATTCCCTGCAGAGCAGGGAGCCCCACATGGGGTTCGATCTCAGGACCCTGGTATCATGACCTGAGCCGAAGGCAGCCGCTTAATGGCTGAGCCACCCAGGTGCCCCCAAAAATGATCTTTTTTTTTCAAGGATTTTTATTTATTTATTTGACAGACAGAAATCACAAGTAGGCAGAGAGGCAGGCAGAGAGAGAGAGGGGGAAGCAAACACCCTTCTGAGCAGAGAGCCCTATGCGGGGCTCGATCCCAAAACCCTGGGATCATGACCTGAGCCAAAGGCAGAGGCTTTAACCCACTGAGCCACCCAGGTGCCCCCCAAAAAATGATCTTTAAAAAAAGAAAAAAATAAACCTTTACAAAGAGTTTAGCTTTTTTCCCCATCAGAAGAGTCACTAGTGAGACTGGAAACCCTGGGCAGAAGGGTCAGTAGATGCTCAGGCCTTGCACATTCCCGCACATTCTGTGCATCCTGTGGACGGGGTGCTTGTGTGGGGCTGCTGAACTTTGGTCCCCAGCGCTCCAGGGGAGGGCTCACCCCGCCGCCACAGCTCTCCCTTTCTATCGTGCAAGCGTGAGGACAGTCTGGCATGGCAAATGTGGAGGTAGGGGAAAAACTTTTGGGATCAGACACGAAGCAGGCTGAGCCTAGGTACTAGCTGTGTAAGGAGGTGCGGGGAAGGACCCCCTGCCCTGCTCCCAGAAACAGGAGTCCCCTTCGTCCAGCGGGAAGAGAGTCAGTTTAGCACCTGCAGCCCTCCACCCACACAGGAGGACCCTTAGGTTCCAGTCTGTTGCCGGCTGCCCCATAGAGAATTCTTGGGAATCATTCATCGAATAATCCTGCTTGTATCTTCTCACTTTCGAACAGTTATATATATAGTACTGTCCTTTAAACGGGGAGTGTTTAAATAAATATCCTATGATATTTAGGAATAATATCATTAGGCGATCAGACCTCCTCAAACAGATTTTCTTTGGTAGTCTCTGGAGTTTTCAAAATCCATTTAGCTGTTCTATGTTACCTTTCTTTCTAGTGGTTGGATTACTAAAGCTTTCTAAACTAACCCTTTTGCAAATAATCCACCTCAAACACAGACTAGTTTTCATCTCTAGCCACAGGAGGGCGCGCAAATACATTCATCAAGTGAAGTTAGGTGTAGAAAAGTTGGGACGGTCCTGACTCGGGTTGAGAAAAGAGCCATGGGTAGCATTGTACGCTTATTAGCGTAGAGCAGTGCAGTCCAGGAGAACTTTCGACGGTGATGGAAATGTTCTGCATCTGTGCTTCCAGTCCATCAGCCACTAGCCACATGTAGATACTGAACCCTTGAAATCTGGCTGATGTGACTTAGGACATGAATTTTTAATTTTCATTATAAATTTAAATAGCCACAGTTGCTAGTGGCTACCATATTCGACCATGCAAGTCTAGAGCACTAGACTCCATAGGAATATTGGTTTTTCTGAATGACTTCATGTACTGACATTTACATAATTTTGGATCTAACAACAGTAACTTAAGACCTAGAGGAAACTAACAATGATGTTCTCACCCTTGGCCAGCTACTGTGCCAGGCACACTTACACACCCACCTGACTTGACTTACTACGCACCTAAGAGATGGATATTACTATGTCCATTTAATGAACGAAGAAACAGACTCCGGAGAGTTGAAGCAAATGGTCCAAAATCAGAGATAGTCATCGAGCCAGATATACCCATCTAGTATTTTTCGAGAGCCTGCAATGTGTCAATAAATAGATCAGCTAGACACTATTATAGACAGTAGACATCTGTAATGGGAGCCAATGCCTAATACGGGGCCTCTTTAGTAAATGTTATCATTCTGTTCCATATAATATTTTCTGATTTATCTGAGGATGACATATATTTTTTGCATATCATTTTCTTAGAGTTGGAAGAAACCTCCAGACTAACCACTAGCACTACCTCTGGTGAATGAAACTCTCGCTGTGAGCTCTGACCTAGGCAGAGGGATAACTGGGTTTTCCATGTTCAGCTCTGTCTACTAACTAGGCCTATGACCTTAAGTAGTTAGTATGCCTTTCCCAGGCTAGAATTTCCTCATTTCTCGAACACCACTTTTAGCCCAGGAGATCTCCAAAGGCTATTTCATATTTTCCTGATTTTGAGACACATTTTTTTCAGCAGATTTTGTCTAATGGGCAGTTGGCAGCAACTCTTCTTAATTAGAAGTAAAACAGTGGTGTAGCTTATAATCATGACATGTTAGACTAGAGGAAATACGGTCTGTGATTTCAGAATATCAGTAAAAATATTTACGTTTAAATTTATTTTAATATACATTTTGAAATCCCCCCAGAGGCAAAGACAATGACATTCTATACTGACTCTAAGTACAGTTGAAAATATTCAGTTGCATATGTCCTAACCAGTGCTTCCCCGAGTGACTAAGACAGGACATGCAACACACACACTCAAAGGTCTCCATTGCAGTGATGACGCGCACCCCATAGAACCGAAGATCAGCAAGATTGATCTCAGGCAAAGTTGGGAGTGGGTGCCCTTTTGTTTGTCTTGAGGGTTTCTCATCCTTTTCCTTTCTTTATCTTCAGGTACTCAAAGCTCTTAAGTACTTCTGCTTTGTGACACCTTCATTCCTTTCTTCTGCCCCAACCCCCATCTTGATCAATTACACTTGAGAGTAAATTAATTATACGCATATTTTCTCATAAAGCTATAGGACCAAGAAAATCACTTGGTATCAGTGGTGTATTGGTATGGTTAATAACAAGCTCTCCAGGGGTAGGGCTGGAGGAGGGCCTGATTTGCAGCCTTTGCCAATTTCTGTGGATAAATGCCCCCACGGTGGCTGCTGCTGATTTTAAACTACTGATATGACGTCAACCACTTCGTAAAAATTCTGAAAATTTAACAGTTAACCTCTCACGAGCCAATACGACCCTGCTTCAGCATACCACAGCTTTTGGTCCAGATCTGATTATTCCATTCTTCAGCCGCAATCCTGTGATGGTTCCCGATTGCCTCCAGGATAAAAGCTAACTACTCCAACTTGATGGTTAAGAGCAGGAGATGCTCCAGGTCTCATGGGTCCTGAAGATAATGCAGTTTGGGGGCCCTCTTAAAAAACAATAATACAAACTTAATAGTATAATATTAGCTACAAAAGTGAATAATTATTTGGAATGAGAAAAGAAATCACAGCTAATTACAAAGGTTAAAAAGCTGACAAACACCAGAAGCACCACAAAATCGGAAAAAAAGAATCACATGGTATGATTGGAAGAACTATCCAGAGACATGCTTCTGACTGTGGACATTTTATCTTTTTTTTTTTTAAGTAGGCTCCACACCCAGTGTGGGGCTTGAACTCACAACCCTGAATCAAGAGTCACGTGCTCTACTGACCTAGCTGGAGGCCCCCCAGGCTCTGGACATTTTAAATCTCGTTTCTTATCCAGCCCCCCCTCACCACGTACTTCTGGTGCCAGGTGCTGTAAGACACAATCATATTGCCATGTGCCCTCTGGGCCCTCCGCAGTAGGCCAGGGGAATATTCCTGGGAACCATTCCCATGTGGGTGGCTCTCAGTGTCCTAATCCCTCATGGAAGCAATTGTAAACCGTGTAAGCTCGTGTCTCTGAATCCTAGCAAAATGATTCTCCAACTCAATTTCCCCTTAGCTGGGCGGGCCCCCAAATGCCTGTGGCCACGCCAATGCCCCTGAGCATGATGGGAAATGTATGGGTCAGGGTTCATGGAGGAAGCCGACCTGCCACGGGTGATATATAGTAAGAGACTCATTATGGGGTCAGATCTTTGGCAGCTGTGGGAGCCGGGAAACAAGGCTGCATGGGCTGCTGCCGCTGTGTCTGTGGTCCATCCCGAAATCGCTGTAGGTCGTTGGGAGAGCAGTTGGGAAGGAGGAGGACATCTGGGAGACGCTGAGGGAGCTGTGGGCTTGAGTGCTGCCCAGTCCCATCTAAGTGTGGGGGCGTCAGATCAGCGACACTGCGGGCAAGCTGCCACGGAGCCTGGCACCCTGGGCTAACCTTCAGAGCTGCAAAAATGGGGCTGCGAATTCACACCTGCCTCCCACGAAAACGTGTCTAGTGGCCAGTGCTAACTTGGAACCACAGAGGGGAGAGAACATGGTGTCAGCTTAGCTAAACTGATGCAGGACAAAGCCCCCGCAGGAAGTGTGAGAGAGGGGACACTGGAATGCAAGGAGACAACATTTTAAATTGATTTCAGCTTACACATTTTGGTTTTGCAAATTTAAGCATATGGACACGTAGACACGTTGCTAGGACCTTAAGCCTCATGAGCTTCTCGAGAGATCCACCCTGTTAAGGAGCTGCACAGAGTTGCAACCTACCCGCCAGCCTTACTAGATCTCCTTTCCCTTTCTCTCTCTGTCTCTCCCTGTCTCTGGCACTCTCGCACGCACACACGCACGTACTCACACATGGTCACTGAGCTCTTATGTACCAGGCATGTTCTAGGCACTGGGGATCCAGAAGTGAGCATAGCTGACAAAGATGTGCACCCGGGGGGGGGGAGGGGGAGTTCACATGCTAATGGGCTGAACGAGCTAAAACAAAGAAATGCACAGAAATGCACGTTTGCACATCAGGTGGTTGGAAGTGCTTTGGAGAGAAGTAAAGCGGACAAGGGAGATAGGGAGCAGGAGTGAGCAGAGAGGAGCTCTGGGGGTGGTCAGAGAAGGCCTCACTGAAGAGGTTAAGCAGGCCTCTGAATGAGGGGACAGCAGAGCCGGAGCTGCGTAGCTATCTGGGACACAGTGTCCCTGGCCAGGAAACTATTGCAAAGTCCCTGAGGCCGAATAGAGCGAGCTTGCTTTGTTCTAGCAGAGCAGCTCCAGTGAGCTCTGGCAAAGGTGGGAGAAGAGATCAGAAAGGTGGATGAGGCGTGGATGGAACTAGAGGGTGACATTATGCTAAGTGGAATCAGTCAGTTGGAGAAAAGACAAATACCATATGATCTCACTCCTGCGTGGAATTTAAGAAACAAAACAGATGAACAGAGGGGAAGGGAAGGAAAAAGAAAATAAGATAAAACCAGAGAGAGAGGCAAACCATGAGAGGCTCTGAACCCCAGGAAAACACAGACGGCTGCTGGATCGGGGGTGGGTGGGGGGAGGGAGTAACTGGGGGATGGGCATGAAGGAGGGCCCATGATGGGAGGAGCCGTGGGTGTGATACGCAACTGACGAATCTCTAGATTCTACCCCTGAAACTAATAAGACGCTGTATGTCACCTACATTGAATTTAAATAAACATTTTAAGAAAAAAGAAAGGTGGATGGGGGCTGCCTGGTGAGCCACTAGCCTTTGAGTCTCGGAGCGGGGACGACTGACACGACGACACTGAAAAGTTCTGCGTTGAGAGGGATTGAAGGGGGACAGAGATTGACTCAGGGGTCCAGTTAAGAGGCCTGCACAGTAATCCTGAGCCATGCTCACGGTCCCCAGCTCCACTGACCTTTTGCCCAGCATCGCCTTTCCCAGCTGCTTTACTTCTGCTGTCCCCCGCCCGCCCGCCCACCTGGACGGCGCTTCCCGCTTCCTCTTCTCAGGTGGACTAAATCTGTTGGCAGAATTTGATCTCAATTTTATTTTTCAAATCTGATAACACGTTAAGTTTGCGAGATTTCCTCCTGAACCCGATAAGAAACAGCAGGTGAACTGCTAAATCGAAAAGAGGTTTTCAAAATGGGAAAATACTATTTCTTTAAGAGGCGCTGGGCTAAAGCTCGCAAGTCCCTGAGAGTGGGTGTCCCCTTGCATTTTGTGCTTCAAATGCCTCACTCATGTCATCCTAGTCCTGGTCCGGCAAGTCCCCCAAAATGACATTAGAAACGCCAAATTAGTAACTTGACGGTAGAGAAAGCTGGCATACACCTCACCACCAATGGGACAAGGCGACCTCGTGTGATACCTCAAGAAAGACACAAGATCTTTTATGTGGTGTCCCCATCCAAAAATGCATAACTCCATGTAATCGTGAGAAAACATCAGACAAACCTAGACTGAGGAACCTTCCATGACGTGACTGGCCTATATCCTCTTCACAACCATCAATGTCGAGAAAGGCAAAGAAGGGGCGCCTGGGTGGCTCACTGGGTTAAAGCCTCTGCCTTCGGCTCAGGTCATGATCTCAGGGTCCTGGGATCGAGCCCCACATCGGGCTCTCTGCTCAGCGAGGAGCCTGTTTCCTCCTCTCTCTCTGCCTGCTTCTGCCTACTTGTGATCTCTGTCAAAGAAATAAATAAAATCTTAAAAAAAAAAAGAAAGGCAAAAAAGGCTGAGGAGCTGACAGGAACTGTGTGGAGAGATATGCATAGTACTCCGGATTGGGTCCTGGACAGGAAAAGAGTGCTTTGAAGGATATTCTTGGGGCAGTGGGGAAAATGTGACTATGAACTGTAGATTGGATAATAGCATGTCAATATTAAAGTTCCTGATTCTTGTGATTGAACTGTGGTTATATGAGAAAATGTTTTTTATTATTGAGAAATACGCTATGAAGCATTTAGAGGGTAAAAGAGCAATAAACTTATTCTACTAAAGATTAAAATGATCTATCTGTGTCTATCTACCTCAGCCTACCGTCTATCTACTACCATCTATCTCATCTGTCTATCTAGAGAATGATAAAGGAAATATGGCCAAATATGAATATGGGATTTGTTTGTACTATCTTTGCAACTTTTCTGTAAATTTGAAATTACTTCACAATAAAACAATTTTTAAAAAGATTTTATTCATTTATTTGACAGAGAGAGAGAGAGAGAATGCAAGCAGAGGGAGCAGCAGGGGGAGAGAGAGAAGCAGATTCTCTGAACGGGGAGCCCGATGTGGGGCTTGATCCCAGGGATCTGGGATCATGACCTGAGCCAAAGGCGGATGCCCAACCGACTGAGCCACCCAGGCGCCCCACAGTAAAACAATTTTTAAAAGTCTCCAATTTTAGGGGCGCCTGGTTGGCTCAGTCAGTTAAGTGTCTGCCTTTGGCTCAGGTCATGACCTCAGGGTCCTGGGAGAGAGTCCCACACTGGGCTTCTTGTTCAGCAAGGAGCCTGCTTCTTCCGCTTCCTCTGCCCTCTGCGCACGTGCGCACGTGCTCTCTTTCCTTCTCTCTCAAATAAATAAATGAAAATCTTTAAAAAAGTAAGTAAAAGGTGGGGGTACCTGGGTGAATTAGTTGGTTAAGTGTCTGCCTTCAGCTCAAGTCACATGATCTCAGCACCCTGGGATACCGTCCTGAGTCAGAGGGGAGCCTGCTTCTCCCTCTCCCTCTGCTGCTCCCCGTGCTTGTGCTCTCTCTCTCTCTCTGTCAAATAAATAAATGAGTAAAATATTTTTTTTAAAGATTTTATTCATTCATTTGACAGACAGAGATCACAAGTAGGCAGAGAGGCAGGCAGAGAGAGAGGGGGAAGCAGGCTCCCTGCAGAGCAGAGAACCCGATGCGATCCCAGGACCCTGGGATCATGACCTGAGCCAAAGGCAGAGGCCTCAACCCACTGAGCCACCCAGGCGCCCCTAAATGAGTAAAATCTTTAAAAAAAAAAAAAGGCGGCTCCAATTTTAGACATCTAGATGAAGGGAATGGAGATGGGAATCATTCTTTACAGCAGGTATCAATCCTTAGCTTTCAAAGTAAACACAAATGCTATCAAAGAGTCATCTTTCTGCAACAAGATGGGGGAGGATAAATCATTAACTTTTTGATAGCTTTGAACTTGCAGTTCCCATTTACATCTTAGGTCCACTAGGTCTGTCAGAGTGGGCAATTGATAAGGTACAAGTAGTTATGAGTCCAAATAACTGAAGTGTTTCTCTTTAATTGCTTGAATGGACAGAAATGCACAAGGAAAATTTCTGTAACAATAGCCTGTTATTAAAATGTGAAGTGACTTCATATGCAGGTACGTATTTTATATTTTTCTATAGCACTGCCCAGAATTGGGCAGAGGGCTTTGGATACAATAATAGCTTGTCAGTTCTCAACCTTGGCTGCACATACCATCTGGGGAGTTTTTTAAAATGTATCGATGCTTAGGTCTCTCCTCCCAGAATTTGACACAACTGGTTCTGTGGTGCAGCCCTAAGAGCTTTAAAAGTACCCATGTGATTTTAACGTATAGTTATGGGGAAGAACTGATCTAAAGTCCTTCATTTCTCTTTTGGATAATCGTAGTAACATCGTAAGAGATGCCGGCCACAGAACAGAGGTGACTTCACTTGGGAAGGCAGTATCATGGGAAGGATACTTTATCAGCAGAAGGCATTTCTCCTTCCTCTGAACTCCCATATAATTTTTGTTCCATGCCACTTAATAGTTTTTACCTTGAATTATAGTTATTTGTATTTATATTGTATTCCTTGCTACACTGCGGACTCCTGGATCACAGGATTCATGGAGAAATGACTGTGTACTATTGTTAAGACAACAGGACCATTGGGGCACCCGGGTGGCTCTGCCGGTTAAGCGTTCCACTCTTGATTTAGGCTCAGGTCATGATCTCAGTGTCCTGCAATCAAGCCCCTTGTGGGGCTCTGCGCTCAGTGGGGAGTCTGCTTAAGACTCTCTCTCTCCCTCCCCCTGCCCACATGCTCTCTCTCTTTCCCAAATAAATAAATTAATTAATTTAAAAAGACAGCAGGACTGCTGTGCCGAGCTCTTAGAGCACCAGAAACAGGGCTTTACCCTGTCTTTAGAGCTATGACACGTGGCAGTGTTCATCTTTGTGTTGGAGAAATGCCAAAATATTTGGAATCTAGTATGTTCACACCCAGTAAAATTGTATGGATAGAAAAAGGACTGAAAAGAAACACATCAAAATGTTCACAGAGGTTGCTTCTGGTGCATATGATTACGGATGCCTTTCTTTTTCTTTTCTGTATTTTACATGAGTATGTATCAACTTGAAAGCTATCAGTAGAAACGAAACACATCAAGTACTCATCAATCAATAAATTCATCATGATTACTTGAAAAAATATGATGCTGAGAAGTTCCTTGGTCATCTTTGGTGCATGTTAGAAAATCAAATGATTATTTTTAAAATAGTAAATAGGGATGCCTGGCTGGCTCAGAGGATGGAGAGTGTGACTCTTGGTCTTGGGATTGTGAGTTTAAGACCCCTTGGTTGTAGAAATTACTTAAAAATAAATTCTTAGGGGCTGCCTGGGTGGCTCAGTCGTTGGGCGTCTGCCTTTGGCTTGGGTCATGATCCAAGGATCCTGGGATCGAGCCCCACATCGGGCTCCCTGCTCAGCAGAGAGCCTGCTTCTCCCTCTCCCACTCCCCCTGCTTGGGTTCCCTCTCTCTCTGTCAAATAAATAAATAAAATATTAAAAATAAATAAATAAATAAATAAATAAATTCTTAAAGAAAAAAAAAATAAAGCTGGTAAATAAAGGGAAAGAACCACTCATTCATCCAGCTTTCCTCAATGAACTCTACATCAGAATGAACCGTACTGCATTTTTTTCTATTTATTCACTGGTTGGTGGACATTGGGGTTTTTTCCAAATTGGGGGCTATTATTATAATGCCGCTATGTGGGTGCTTGGCTGACTTAGTCAGTGAAACATGCGACTCGTGATCTTGGGGTTGCGAGCTTGAGCCCCATGTTGGGTCTAGGGATTACTTAAAAATAAAATCTTTAAAAAATGCTCCTATGAGCAGTTGAATACAAGTCTTGGTGTAGACATATTTTAATTTCTCTTGGGCACACAGCTAGGGATGGAATTGCTGGGTCATATGGTAAATTTATGTTTAACTTTTTAATAAACTGCCAAATTGTTTTTCAGAGAGCTGCACAATTTTACATTCCCATGAAGATTCTATGGGAGTTCCAGTTTCTCAACAATCTCACCAACACTTGTTATTGTCTGTCTTTTTTTTTTGTAACTTTTAATAGTCATTTTTTAAAAATTTCTTTTCAGCGTAACAGAATTCATTGTTTATGCACCACACCCAGTGCTCCATGCAATACGTGCCCTCCATAATACCCACCACCAGGCTCCCCCAACCTCCCACCCCCCACCCCTTCAAGACCCTCAGGGTGTTTTTCAGAGTCCATAGTCTCTCATGGTTCATCTCCCCTTCCATTTTCCCTCAACTCCCTTCTCCTCTCCATCTCCCTATATCCTCCATGCTATTTGTTATGCTCCACAAATAAGTGAAACCATATGATAACTGACTCTCTCTGCTTGACTTATTTCACTCAGCATAATCTCTTCCAGTCCCGTCCATGTTGCTACAAAAGTTGGGTATTCATCCTTTCTGACGGAGGCATCATACTCCATAGTGTATATGGACCACATCTTCCTTATCTATTCATCCGTTGTAGGGCATCTTGATTCTTTCCACAGTTTGGCGACCGTGGCCATTGCTGCTATAAATTGTCCATCTTTTTGATTATAGCCATTCTTAGGTGTGTGAAGTGGTATATCCTTGTAGTTTTAATTTTGTTTTCCCTAACAATTTTAAGCATCTTTTCACGTGCTTATTGGTTATTCATTTATCTTTATCTTTTTCTTTTTTTACATTGAAGAGCCTATCTTTATTCTATTTATATTTGTTATAAATATAATACATTTTTGAAAATTTGTTTATAATTAACTTGAGTAGATTTATATTTTAAACAGACCAACTCAATTGTTAAAGTTACATAATATAGAATACGATCATTTAAATGACAAAAAAATTTCATATTGTGAAATAGTACACTGTATGCTGAGATGGATGAGGAAAAAAAGCCATTTATCTTCTTTGGTGAAATGTCTATTCAAACCCTCTGTTCATTTTTTATTATTTTTTAAAAGATTTATTTTTTAGAGAGAGAGAGCCCGAGTGGGAGGGGCAGAGGGAGGGGGAGAATCTCAAGCAGACTCCATGCTGATTGTGGAGCCCATCGTGGGACTCAACCCCATGACCCTGAGATCATGACCCAGAAAGAAACTAAGTCAGATGCTTAACCCACTGTGCCACCCAGGTGCCCCACTCAATTTAAAAATTGGGTTATTAGACTTATTACTGGGCTACAAGAGTTATTTATATGTCCTAGATACAAATTCTTCATCTGATATATGATTTACAAGTATTTTCTCCCAGACTCGTAGCCTGTTCCTGACTGCATCTTGCCTATGGGTGGTATTCCATAAGAGAATATCAAATGAATAGTTTAGCTAATTAGGCCTGCTCCACCAGAATGATATATTTCATACCCGCAGGCTGGTCCTCTAACCGTTTTGCTTCTGAGTTTACTAAAATTTTATTTAGGATTTAGCATCGTGTTCAAAAAGGACATTGGCTGGTAATTTTCATTTTTCAAACCTGTATCAACCAGGGTCAGTTAAGAGACAGAAACCACACCATTTGTTTAAACAAAAGATGGCATGATCTCACTTAATATATGCAGTCTAAAAGAGTCAGACATGTAGAAGCAAAGAGCAAAAGGGTGGTTGCCAGGGGCTAGGAGGAGGGGGACATTGGGGGGTGGTGTTGGTCAAAGGATACAGGGTAGTCATGCAAAATAAATAAGTTCTGGAGGCAAAAAAAACACAAAACAGTCTCCTGGAAGAAAGCTCTCCTTATGCACAGAATCCAATTGAGTTGTATTCTATCCACTGGGCAAAAAGGCGCTTTTATTCAATACATTTTCTTGAAAACTTGTAATTATCTCTTTAGCTTTAAGGAGGGCATGGGATGTGATGAGCCCTGGGTGTTGCACACAGCTGATGAATCATTGAACACTACATCAAAAAATGGGAGATGGACTCTATGTTGGCTAATTGAATTTAAATTTAAAAAGAGAGAGAAAATAGGAAAATCACTGTTAAAGGGACATCCTCTAATTCTGTGTTCCATTCTAAAATAAATAATAGGTAATAATTTGAAAAGAGAATTTAACATAAACAAATGTTAACTGTGAAAGATAAAGAGAGGACTCTAAGGCATCATGGATGAGTGAACAAAAGGAAGAAGCTGGCATTATTAAAACTCTGAGGGGCTCCTGGCTGGCTCAGTCTGTGGAGCATGCGACTTTTGATCTCGGGGTCACGTTCTGGCCCCATGTTAGGTGCAGAGTTTACTTAAAATAAATAAGTAGGGGCACCTGGGTGGTTCAGTGGGTTAAAGCCTCTGCCTTCAGCTCAGGTCATGGTCTCAGGGTCCTGGGATCGAGCCGGGGCATCCGTCTCTCTGCTCAGCAGGGAGCCTGCTTCCCCCTCCCTCTCTGCCTACTTGGGATCTTTGTCTGTCAAATAAGTAAATAAAATCTTTAAAAAAACAGTAAAAAATAAAAAAAAATAAGTAAATAAATCTTAAAAAAAAAAAAACCCTTAGAAAATTGGAGGAAGGGACTGAGACCCAGAGTTTGGGGGAGGGGTGCGGCTAACTGGGGCTGCTATCTTTGCAGCTGAGCTATAGCAACAATGACGCTAGCTCTCCAAATGTTGGAAGAGCTGCCAGGGGGATTCGGATGCTTCTGTGGGAAGAACTGTGGCTGCCAGTGGGTAGGGAGCTTTCGGGAGGAGCAAGTCTCCTCCTTTTCCAACCTTACAGTCTCTCTGTCTCTCTCACTCCCCCTGCTGGCAGACATGTGGTTTACAGAGTCCCAAGCCCCGGCATCATCAGCCCGAATGTAGAAGGACTGGTTTGGACCTGGGTCCAATAACGTACTGTTTGATACAAGGTCATAGAAAAATAAGGTAATATTTTCCTACATTTACCATAAATTATTACAATTTACATAATCCTAGCCCCTCCCCTTAGCTGTGTAGTTTCGATGAGTTTTCTTAAGCTTCCTTTCCTTTTGTTTACTCATCTGTAAGAGAGCAATAATTCTGTACCTGCCTCATAGGGTTATTATTTGAAAGTTTCAGATAAATTCTCTAAGAAGCACAACAGTTCTGCGTGGTTTTCTTTTCTGAACGTCTTTTACAGATATCCCTCTTTTTTTTCCCCCTCTGTTAGTTCCCAATTTGTTGTGCCAATTTAGGTCACATATATTTTCACCAAGGACCATTTTGTGTTTACCTTGTCCAGAGTCAAGAAGACTAAGCCGATCTGAAACTTAATGTGTCCAGAACTTTCAATCCCTGTGTACAGCCTTTACCTCATGTCCTGTTCAGTTGTCTTGATTTCATTAAAAGTCAACACCAACCAGTTGATTGTCCAACCAGAAAGCTTAAAGTCTTTCAGTATTGTACTTTCTACAAGCATCAGCAGTTGGGGCACCTAGGTGCTCAGTGTGTTAAAGCCTCTGCCTTCAGCTCAGGTCATGATCTCAGGGTCCTGGGATGGAGTCCTGAATCAGGCTCTCTGCTCAGCGGGGAGCCTGCTTCCTCCTCTTTCTCTCTGCCTATTTGAGATCTCTCTGTGTCAAATAAATAAAATATTTTTTTAAAAAGTGGATTTTTAAAAATAATTTTCATTTGATTTGGTTCTACCTCCAAAATATATCTTCAGATCCATCCAGTCCTTTCCATCTTTATGGCTAGCAGTCTAGTCCCAACCACCATTATCACTCACCTGACTAGAGCTCCTACCTCGTCTTCCCACTGTCATCCTTAACCATTCTAATCCGCTTCCCACAAACTATCAAGGGATATTTAATTATTCCTCTTTCCTGCTTAACTCTTCAATACTTTCTCATCATACCTTGAATAAAATACAAACTTCTTACCATAGTCACCAAGGCCTTACATAATTGGATTCCTGTCTACCTCTCAGGCACATTTCATGCTCAATGTGTACCAAGAACATTCTGCTCTTCTTTCAGTTTACTGAACTTGCCAATTTTGGTTCCACCTCAGGGCCTTTGAACTTACTGTTCTCTTTCTGACTTCCCACACACCAGCCCCACCCCTCCTTCTCTTCCTTTGAGTTTCAGACTTTATGTCATTTGCCCAGGGAGACCTTTGCCAACCACTCAGTCTAAGCTCGCCCCCACCCTATTATTTTCTAATCCAATGCAACACTCTGCTTTCTTCCTAGTGCTTATTGCACTGTGTGAACTTCCTCTTTTCTTGTTTATTTACTTGTTTTTCCAGTATCCCTCATTAGAATGTAAGCACCAGAATATGAGCTTACAAGATGGTGTCTTGTTCACCATCCTGTTCTCTAGTAAGTAGGACAGCACCTGTTTCAAAAAAGATACTCAAGATTTATGAAATAAAAAACAAAATGAAGCATTTTTTTCCCCATCTGGCAGGCTGGGAATTGAGCAAAGAAAGTGGGTGAGACTCTTTGAGGTGGCTAAAACAATGGTCAGGCTGACTTTCCCATGAACTGGTGGGGAATGGGTCAACTTGGGCTCATGTATTTTAGCTTATTTTTTCCTCTTGTTTAGGGGCTGGGAGGACGGAAGAGTTGTGAGATGAGGTCAACTAGAATTATCTACGCCAGTTTCCTTGTCTACCAAATGAATAAAAGGACCATGAAGATCGCTGAAATATGTAGAGGACAAGTGGAACACAGCCTGTAGAGGAGCATGGGCGGGATCAGGGGAACTAGTCAGCAGAATACTGTGGCAGCCCAGGTGAGTGTGACTGTGGTTTGGACTCGGGTGGCAGCAGTAGACATGTGAGAAGTGGTCGTACCTGAAATATACAAGAAAGATTTTGTGATGATGTAATCACTAGACTTCTCATTGTTTCATTTGACTTTTGCTCTATGAACTGCTCTATGAACCCAGTTCATCCTGCCCTGATATTCTATTTACATTCTCTGGTGTTTGTAGAGCCATACAACTTTTTTTTTGAAGTTTACATATTTATTTATTTATTTAAGTAATCTCTACACCTTATGTGGGGCTTAACTCACTACCCTGAGATCAAGAGTCACATGTTGTTCCAACTGAGCTGGCCAAGGGCCACCCAATATCCATGAAACTCTTGAGCAGGTTTTCTAAAAGCTCCAAGACTTTGGGTACTCATCTGTGTATTGGAACAATATTGTGGCCTAAATTCCCTGGTGATGCTGACAACAATTTTTTGTTAGACCAAACTTTGGTCAGGCTCCTGAAACTTCTTCTAGCCCCATCTGGGCACTTCCTTATAAAATCCAGTTTTAGCAAAAACCCTAAGTCAGTTTAGCCAGACACCCCATCATCCCTATCTGAACCCCCCAATATCTTTTTTCTTTTTTAAATTTATTTAAATTCAATTAGCCAACATATAGTACATCATTATTTCTGATGTAGTGTTCCATGATTCATTAGTTGCATGTAACACCCAGTGCTCATCACAACACGGGCCCTCCTTAATACCCATCACCCAGTTACCTCATCCTACCACTCACCTCCCCTTCCACAATCCTTAGTTTGTTTCCTAGAGTCAAGAGTCTCTCATGGTTTGTCTGTCTCTCTGATTTCTTCCCATTCAGTTTTCCCTCTATTCCCCTATGATCCTCTGTGCTATTCTTTATGTTCCACATATGAGTGAAACCATATGATAATTGTCTTTCTTCGATTGACTTTGTTCACTTAGCATAATCCCCCTCCAGTTCCATCCATGTTGACCCATCACGACCCTACATCATTGCTCTTGCTGCTTCGACGGGAATACAGGCACCCACTCTGTGTCACAGACACAGAGTCTGCCACTGATTTTTGATCATCTGTCAAGACAGAACAAGGTGTACCACCTTAACTAAGCCCTTCTCTGGAACCCTTAGAGCCACATGAAGATTTCTAATTCTGTACCTAGGTAACTTTAGTGTTCATTTGTTAACATGCTTGTCTCCCTTTTTGTAGACTCTAAGAGCCTCAAAGGTAGAGATCATATCTTTTTCATATTTCTCTGGCAATTATTGGATAATAAATGTGTGAAAGCAGATTCAAAATGAAGTAAGCATTTCGAAAAGAGTCATGCAAAAAAGAGTCAAAAGGACATTGAGCAAGCAGAGCCTGTGCTACTTGTTTCTTTTCAATTCTCCTGTTTCAATTCTCAGAACACTATAAACTATCCTGTTTCAATTCTCAGAACACTATAAACTTCTGACTTTTATCAGTTGCAAGTGTACCATCTCCTGGAACACATCCTCCTACCTTGTACTGAAATAGAGATAATGTAACACCTGTTAGCTAAATAGCCAGTCATCTATTAGATAGTCAGCTTAAACTCAGCCAGCACAGGTCATAATTCTTTCAAAACATGTTATGTAACTTTGTGAATTTTGCTTTGTACACATGCACTCTCTGCTCACAATTCAGAGCACACTTTCAATGATTTGGGGCCACTCTGTGTCTTCTGGATTACAATCCCTAAAACCTCGAATTAATGCTTTGGTTGCTTTATAGACTCTTCTTGACTGACAAATGTTTAGATAAATTGGGTTTGTTTTGTTTTTAAATATTTTATTTATTTATTTGAGAGAGAGTGTGTGAGCAAGAGCGAGCGAGAGAGAGAATGAGCAGGGGGAGGGGCAGAGGGAAAGGGACAAGCAGACTCCCCGCTGATCAAAGAGCTCAACATGGGGCTCCATCCCAGGTCCCCGAGATCATGACCTGAGCCGAAGGCAGATGCTTAACCATCTGAGCCACCCAAGTGTCCCAGATAAATTGTTCTAATGTACATTTTTAGGACACATACAAATGGCCAGCATATACACAAAAAGGTACTCAGCATCTCTAATCCTCAGGGAAATGCAAATTAAAACCACAATGAGATATCGCCTTTCACCTGTTAGAATGGCTATCACCAAAAAGACAAGAGATTATTTATTTTAAAATATTTATTGAAAAAGTGTTTATTTTGGGGGGCGCCTGGGTGGCTCAGTCGTTAAAGCGACAGACTCTTGATTTCAGCTCAGGTCATGATCTCAGGGTTGTGAGACTGAGCCTACACAACACCGGCCTGCATCGGGCTCTGTGCTGGGTGTGGAGCCTACTTAAGATTCTCCCTCTCTGGAGAAAAACCCTAAGAGACTCTTAATCTCAGGAAACAAACTGAGGGTTGCTAGGGGTTGGGGGGTAGGGATGGGGTGGTTGGGTGATGGACATTGGGGAGGGTATGTGCTATGGTGAGTGCTGTGAAATGTGTAAGCCTGATGATTCACAGACCTGTACCCCTGGGGCAAATAATTACACTATATGTTAATTAAAAAAAGATTCTCTCTCTCTCTCTCTGCCCCTTCTCCCCCCACTCTCTAATTAAAAAAATATGTATTTATTTTGGGGCACGTAAATGGCTCAGTCAGTGGAGAATGTCACTCTTCATCTCCGGGTCAAGAGTTCAGGCCCACATTGGGCATGGAGGTTACTTAAAAAAAAAGAAAAGAAAAGGGGCACCTGGGTGGCTCAGTTGTTAAGCACCTGCCTTCGGCTCAGGTCATGATCCCAGGGTCCTGGGATCCAGCCCTACATTGGGCTCCCTGCTCACCGGGAAGCCTGCTTCTCCCTCTCCCACTCCCCCTGCTGTGTTCCCTCTCTCACTGTGTCTCTCTCTCTCTGTCAAATGAATAAATAAAATTTAAAAAAAAAGAAAAAATAAAAGTATTTATTGAATATTTAAATGTTTAAAATATTTATATCTTATATATAATATTTAAATATATAGATAAAGGAGCACCCGGCTGACTCAGTTGGTACAGCATGTGCCTCTTGATCTCGGGGTCATGAGTTTAAGCCCCAAGTTGGGCATAGAGGTTACTAAAAAAATGAAAAAGTATAGATATAACACTTGAATTTATAAATACAATATTTAAATATAGAATATTTAAATGCTTCAAAGTATTTATTTAAAAATAAAATATAAGTGTTGGGTAGGGTGTGGAGAAAAAGGAATCTTTATGCACTGTTAGGGATGTAAATTGGTGCAGCCACAATGAAAAACAGAATGAAGTTTCCTCCTAAAATTATAAATAGAACTACCATATGATCCAGCAATCCCACTTCTGGGTACATATCCAAAGGAAGTGAAAAACAAGATATTGACAAGATATCTGTGCTCCCCTGTTCATTGCGGCATTATTTACAATAGCCAAGATAAGGAAACAACCTAAGTGTCCATTAGCAGATGAATGGATAAAGAAGATGTGGTGTATATACACACAACGGAGTATTATTCAGCCACTTCTGACAACATGATGCCCCTTGAGGACATTATGCTGAGTGATACAAGCCAGAGGAAGTGATTCTACATGGTCTCAATCTTAAGTGGAATCTTAAAAGAAAATTCATACAAATAGACTATAGAAAAGTGGTTGCCAGGGTATAGAGGGTGGAGGAAATAGGGAGAGGTTAGTAAAGTGTACAAAAAGGAAAGAAAATGTACATGTTAAAATCACGAGTAAAATCAGGCATTTTTCATATGTATATATGTATATATTTACTATAGGTATATGGTTACATATGTATATATTTGCTCCCTACACATAATATACAACATAATATAACAATAGTAATAATAAACAATAACATAATCACAAATGGAATTAATTATTTTTCATATAAATATTTATATTTGCATTTTAGATGGGACAAAAGTTTACTTTTATTTCATTGTATTTATATACATTTGCAGGAGTGTGCATATTAAGAGACTAATTCAAACATGTTTTCAAATTATATATGTTTTGTTTTGTTTACTTTGTAAAACAGCAAACTTGAAATTCTGAAAACTTCATAGCAACTATGTGGGGAAAGTCTGCTATTACTTATTCTGAAACCAGAAATTATAGCTTGGCGGCCCTCACAGAAACAAAAAGTGGCTTGACATGACATATTAGATGTAGAAATAATTACTTAGGTGGAAAAAAGAGACAATCTTGTCAATTTCCTTTGGAGTGGATACCCATTAAAAGTTATAACAACACTTGAATCCAGAAAATCAATCATCTCAAAATATTTTTAACAGACTCAGTATTTTTCATACTTGTGTTTCTGAAAGAAATGAAAATGGAGAACCCAGGAAACAGGGTGATGCTATTATACTCATTAAAATTTCTATTTTTAATACCCTAAATTACTTAGCTGTCATTTCATTTTGCGTTTCAGCTGTGGTTGGCTTTGCAAGGCTAACATTTTCTTTGGTGACAGTTCTTAAACCAGAAGAATTTGGCCAGTAACTTCCCTATTTCATAGAACGTTTAAGAACTTTTTAAAAAAAGTCATGTAGTTGGTCTAAGAAGGTAAAGGAATGTGATATTTTGGTAGGTGGTTACTTTTTGTTTTTATTTTGTTATGTTCTTTGTTTTTCACTTCTAGACCCACGCTGATGTTTTCCAGGATCCTCAGAACATGTAAAGGTAGCTATATTTAACCATTCTTTTGTAACAGAGTGAGTTACTGACCTAGAAATTTGTGTACTGATTTGTATCTTATTGCATTATTATGCTGTGGGCTTGTCAGAAAGATGACCACTAAGAAACCTTCTCATATCTATTATATCCAGTCAGGACTTACATCCTGAGCTCTAGTCTCTAGGCCTCATAAAGGAGGTGAGAGTTTCTGTGTTTCATAGAAGGGAGAATTTTGATGGATTCAACCAAACTCAACAGTATGGTTGGCTTCTTGAAGACTGGGGAACAGGGTTGGCTTCGTGTGTGAGTGACCCATGTAGTCACACAGGGCCCTGTGCTGTTATTCTTTTGAAATTCTTCATACTTTTTGAACAGGGGACCCTGTATTTTCGTTTTGCACTGAGTTCCACAAATTACATGGCTAGAACTACTGTGAGGACATCGGAGTGAGTGTGGCGGTGGAGCGAGGGTGTTTTCTTCCTCTGACAGGGAGGCCACAGGGATATTTGAGGACAGGCCATGGTGTGCCTTAAGAATCACTGTGAAGATCCCCAGAGTTGAGCTTGGCAAGGAGTAAATGGATCTGCCAGAGGAACCGCCTGCTTTGGTAGGGACATAAAAACTTGGACAATGACTCTGGATTTCCCAAGCCCCAGGGTTCACGTCTATGTTAAATGAGGGTCTCCCTCCGAAAGACAGATTAGGCATGTGTAATGGGTTAAATGAGGTCCCTCCAAAAGATATGTCTGCTTGAAGCTTCAGAATGTGACATTATTTGTAATAAGGGCTTTTGCAGATGTCACGAAGGTATGCATCTCAAGAGGATCGTGGATTAGTGTGGGGTCAAGATCTGACGACAGGTACCCGTACAAAAGACAGTAAAGGAGAAGACGTAGAGAGACACGTAGAGCAGAGAGCCACATGAGGTTGGAGGCAGAGATTGGAGAAATGCATCTTTAAGCCAAGATGCCAAGGACTGCCCGCAGCCTCCAGAAGCTAGGAGAGAGAAACCAACCCCAGCAACACATTGATTTTGGATTTCCGGCCTCCAGGCTGTGAGGAAATAAATTCTATTGTTCGAAGCTACCAAGTTTGTGATAATTCGTTATCGGCAGCCCTAGGAAACCAATACAGCCAGTGTCAGCAAAATGCTTGGCTATTGAGATTTAATTGGTTTAGAGGGGGAAAACAGGTTTCACTCCTTTCAAGGTCAGGAGTTGTAGTGGACGTTCCTCGTGTCATGGTCTTCTTCTGCAGGAAAATAGTCTTTTCCAGAAGCCTCCTAGAACACTTTTCCTTTCCATCCCAGTGGCCAGTGTTGGGTCACATGGCTATCTTCAGATGCAAGGGATCTTGGGAAAGTGGATATTTAGCAAAGGGAGTAGAACAACCAAGGTTGAATTACAGCCCCAACGAAAATGGGAGTTTATTCACAAACAGAATGTGCATGGTTCTGGGGGACAAGAGATAATAGCCAAAGTACATCATCTGACGTAATATTTACCTGACATAATACCAATATCTGTATTGGTATAGCTAAAAATTTGTAAAATTAAATTACATTTGAATGTGAGTCAGAACACTGACAAGGTGATGATTATTCTGTGGCCTCTTGCTCCTAAAGGGGGATCACTGGGCGAGTCCAAAGGGCATCCTCTGAGAGATCATTAGAAATGCAGAATCTTGGCCCCAGCCCAGACCTACTGACTCAGAATCTGCACTTTAACAAGATCACTGGGTTTGAAAGGCATTGGTCTAGATGACTCACTATAATGTGACTAAAGGACTCAAGATAAAGCAAGCCAGAAACAAACTGGCATCACTACTCAGGAGCACAGCAAAAGACAAGTCCAATAATAAGACTAGTAGAACCAAAAAGAAAAAAACTTTGAAATGTTGTCATGTAAGCATAATGCATTAGGTACACGGGAAAAAAAAAGATTTGCGGGGACTCAACTTTAAGTGGAATGAGATATAATTGATTCCTACACCACCATCGCATCTATGGTCATACTCAGTAAAATTAAGTTCCTTACAGCACATAAAATGCCAGATGAGAAGTCTTCACCCCACAAAGATGGGCTAATCAAGCATTCAAACTGATTAATCCTTAAGCAGAAAGATCTGCTGTCACTGGTGAGAGCAAACATAAAATTTAAATGAGTGGGGGTAAACCTACCTCAGAAAACCAAGGCTTCCTTTCTGTAAGATTTTGATTCTTTATTGAAACACTTTGTTGTGCGTGAAAATGAAGTTTTCCTCTTCGTCCTTTAATGAGACCCTGCGGTTGATTTCATGCCAATCGTTCTCAAGCCTTTTAAAGAGCCATTGATTGGATATATATGTGTGTGTGTTTGTTGTCTCAGCCTCATTTCATGGGACTAGAAATACTCAAGATTTGCAATGTCTCCCAAGGCCAGAGTTCACTTAGAACATCGCCTCCAGTTCTGCTTGGTGAGGCTGTTTATTTAGAACACACACACATAAGCCCCAGAGTTGGCAATGAAACACTCGAGTCAGCATTTTGCTTTGGAGAGGTCACACCTATTTATTTGAGCAAGGGTATTTGCTTTTTTTTTTTTTTTTTAAGATTTCATTTATTTATTTGACAGACAGAGATCACAAGTAGGCAGAGAGGCAGGCAGAGAGAGAGGGGAAAGCAGGCTCCCCGCCGAGCAGAGAGCCCGACGTGGGGCTCGACCCCAGGACCCCGAGACCATGACCCGAGCTGAAGGCAGAGGCCTAAACCACTGAGCCACCCAGGCGCCCCAGGGGTATTTGCTTTTTAACAGCAAAACTGGATCAGTATAAAAAGCTATAGTGGCTAAATGTTCTGCTTGAATTCATCTGTTTCATCACAGAGCTCTCTCAGACTGCAAACTCGCTAACTGCTTCTTGAAAGGGGATAAAGTAGGCAGTGAAAAAAGGGCAGATTGAGGACATTAAATAATTTTTTTCCTTTTTTTTAAAGTTTTTTTTTTAATTTATTTGACAGATCACAAGTAGGCAGAGAGAGAGAGGAGGAGGAGGCAGGCTCTCTGCTGAAAAGAGAGCCCGATGCGGGACTCGATCCCAGGACCCTGAGATCATGACCTGAGCCGAAGGCAGAGGCTTTAACCACTGAGCCACCCAGGCGCCCCAGATGAGGACATTAAAAACAGACACTTCACCAAAGAAGATAGAAGAATGTCCAAAAAGCACACAAATGGTGCTCAAAATCAGTAGTCATTACAGAAACGGAATTAAAACCTAAGTGAGGTATCACTACACTGCCTAGAATAAAAAAGACCGATAACACCAGCTGTTGGCAAGACTGTGGACTGAAATCTTCTCGAACTGCTGGTAGGAGCGAAAAATGGTACAACTTTGGAGAACTTTTTGTTAGTTTCTTATAAAATTAAACATGGATCGACTCTAGGATCCAAGAATCCAACTCTTAGGTATTTTCTCGTGAGTCACGAAAATATTTGTCCACAAAAAACACCCCCAAACCAAAAAACTGAACAAAAACTTGTTTGTAGCGACTTTATACATAGGAGCCCCAGACTGGAAACCACTCAGATATCCAGCAGCAGGAAAGCGGGTTATCACATAATGCTGTCCTTGTATAATGGAATACTACTGAGCAACGAAAAGGAAATAAACAGGGCAACAGCAACATAGATGACTGTCAAAAACATTTGTTCAACGAAAGAAGTCATTCCGTCGGATTCCATGTAAACAAATTCCAGAACCAGTGAAACTGATAGTGATTAGAACCAGAAAGTGATTGCAGGGGATTGGGGACTGGATGGGGAAAGAGACACAAGAAAACATTCCGGATGAGAGATATATTAGGATGGTGGTTACACGGGCATGTAATTGTGAGAAGCCACTGACCTGTATACTGAAGATCTATGCATTTTTTGTGTCAATTTTATGTGCTTCAATTTAAAAAATAAGAGCTGGGTCACCTGACTGGCTCCGTCAGAGGAGCGTGTGACTCTTGATTTCAGGGTTGTGAGTTCAAGCCCCACTTTGGGTGTAGAGATTAGTTGAAAATAAAACCTTGGGGCACCTGCGTGGCTCAGTCAGTTAAGTGTCTGCCTTCGGCTCAGGTCATGATCCCAGGGTCATGGGATCGAGTCCTGCCTTGGGCTCCCTGCTCAGTGGAAAGCCTGCTCTGCCTGCTGTTCCCCCTGCTGTGCTCTCTCTATCTCTCTCTGTGTGTCAAGTAAATAAATAAAATCCTAAAAAAAAATCTTTAAGGGGTGCCTGGGTGGCTCATTTGGTTAGGCATCTGCCTTTGGCTCTGCTGGAGTCGTGGTCCTGGGGTCCTGGGAATCGAGCCCCAAGGGGCTCTCCTTTCTCAGTAGGGAGTCTCCTTCTCTCTCTCCCTGAAGCTCCCCCTGCTTGTGCTCTCTTGCTCACTCTCTCCTTCTCTCTCTCAAGTAAATACGTCTTTCAAAATAAAATCTTTAAAACAAACAAACAAATAAAATAAAATAAAAAGTAAAAGCCCATCCCACTTCCACACCATCCAAGAGAAACATCTGTCCAGACAACCCACAGTACAGAATTTTCTCTTTCAGGCTGGAATTCTCCAGGTAGTGCTTTACCAGCCCACCTTGGAGCTCTACACTGGATCTTCTAAATGGGTTACTTATCCAAACCTGATGATTCTGGAGTTTCAATCTCACTTTGGTATTTCAATAAAAGCTGCCTTTCTTGCCTCAACTTTAATTTTGTTTCCTAGCTTTTCCTTGGTCCTTTGACTACAAGCATTTGTTGGTGAGGCACAATATATATGAATAAAAGAAAAAAATGTCATCTCTTTTGGGACTTACTCTTCTCTCTCTCTCTCTCTCTCTCTCTGTTTTTACAGGAAGCACAATAGTGTGTTTTGCTTTTCTAACTGCCAGATCTGATGCAATGTAATTACTTAATTAGATCAGATTACTGTTTATGTTAAACTCGAATAATGATTAAACTGGAAAATTTCATGACAAGAACTCGTAGGTGAAGTCAGCCAAAATCAGCCACTGCTTGTCTTAACCTATCCTTTGTATATCCTGCCTCAGTCACCAGGAGGTACTCAGGCAGAGCTGACAGATGAATGGCCCCTGTTAATGGAATACATCTAGGTCACGGGTAAGCCTACATCTGAGGCAAAACATGGGCAGCAGCACTTCCAAATCTCTCTTTCAACACTGCCATATGGCAGGAACACGGGTGGTGTTCTGGAGAGGTCTTTCTCCCTGATGCTCTCTCTCCCTCTTGTACAATCTATCTCCAGGTCCAGAGTTCAAAGCCTCTCCAAATGATAAGATTTAAAAAAAAAAAAGCTTGTTAAATTGAGGGAGAACATAGATACAGTTGTGGTAGCCAGTCCTCATAAATGGACCCAATATTCAAGCCCTGGCTGGTCTTCCCTTCCCACAATGAATCTGGCTGGTCTGTGACCTGAGCTGAACAACAGGCTGTAGCAGAAGTGGGTGGCCCTGGGCCATCTCTAGGCCGGGCTTTAGGAACACTGGTATGTTCTCCTTCCTTCCTCTTGGAATATTTGTTTTTGGGAGCCCTCTCGTTTCAGATCCTTTGAGAAGAAAACACTAAAACCAAATTAGAGATGCAAGGAACTGATTTGGGGGAAATGCTAGTGAAGGAGAAAAGGGAGAGAGAGAGAGAGTGCATGGGAGTTGGCTGAGAAAGCTTTCAGATTGTGCTGTGGATCTGACACTTGTGGAACAAGGCATGCAAACAGGAAGATTGGTTGGGGAACAGGGCAGCTCTGAGAAATTCTTGCCCAACCTGATGCAGAGCCCCAGAGAAAAGATCGCCCATAAGAGACATTCTGTGATGGGCAGGAAAAGCCCAGCTCCAGTACCCTCACTGTACCCAGTCATTAACTAGGAAAGGCCCAGGGAACACAGGGCCTCCATGTGAAGGTTGTTGTAGATATCGAAGGTAAAACCCCTAGAGGATGTTAGCTAACTCTACTACTCCTCACAGCAGGTTCTCTCTTTAAGGGAGGTCTGAGTGGCATACTCCTATGGCTGCTGTATGTAGCTACCCTACTGGAGAGACCCTGTGGAGAGGCCACGTGAAGAGGAGAGAGCCTGAAACTACATGGAGAAGGAGCAAGGTCCAGTCACCTCAGTATCCTGGATCCCAGGTGAGCCTCCACATGACTCCAGCCTCCGCCACCATCTGACTGAAACTCCCATGGGAGAAGCCTTCCAATCAACCCACAACATTGTGAGTGATAAAAAAAATTTTGTCGTTGTTTTAAGCCACTAAGGGTTGGGCTGGTTTGTCATGTAGCAAGAGCTAACTGAAACAACAGTGAAGTTCATAAAATGCACTAATCTTATGTATAGAGATCTATGAATTTTGACATATGCCAACTCATATGGAGAGATCACTCAGATCAATATATAGAATGTTTACAGCAATCCAGAAGGTTCCTTCATGCCCTCTTCCCAGTCAGTACCCCTCCCCAAACCAGAGATGCCACTCTATCAAGTTCTATCACCACCAATTAGTTTTGTATGTTCTTGACTTTCATTTAAATGGAATTATACAGCATACACTTTTTAGTGCCTGGCTTCTTTCACTCATGATTATGTTGGCAAGAGTCATCCATGTAGTTGGGTGTAACAGGAATCTGCCCCTTTTTTATTGCTGTATGAACATACTATACTCTGTTTACCCACTGTCCTGTTGCTGGACATTTGGGCTGTTTCTAGTTTGGGGCTAGTCTGAATAAAGCTGCTTTAAACATTCTCGTAGAAGTCTTTTGGTAGACCTATGCACCATTTTTTTGGGTTCTATCCAGCAGTGGGATTTTTGGGTCACAAGATGGTATCTGCTTAGCTTTAGAGAACGATACCAAACTGATTGAACATTTTGTAAATAAATTTCTTATTTAGTTTAATAAATAACAAATGGTACATCCAAGACATTTAAGTAGGAGACCCTCCTACTTGCTTGTCTTTCTCCCCCACTTGACTTACGGCTCCATGTGGGCCCGAATCATTTCTATCTTCTTCATACAGTGCAGTGCACAGTATAGAAGGGATGCAGGACCTATTTGTTGAAAAAAAAAACACCAACAATAAATAAGTTGTCTTAGTTTAACACTGAGAAATACATTTTTAAGAGTGGATTTTAGGGGGTGCCTGGGTGGCTCAGTGGGTTGAAGCCTCTGCCTTCGGCTCGGGTTGTGATCTCAGGGTCCTGGGATAGAGCCCCGAATTGGACTCTGCTCCGCAGGGAGCCTGCTCCCCCCATCGCCTGCCTCTCTACCTACTCTTGATCTCTGTCTGTCAAATAAATAAATAAAATCTTAAAAAAAGAGTGGATTTTAGGTACTATGGTCAATCAAGGGAGGAGAAAAAGACTTAATAGTTTTCTGAAACTTCCAAAGATTCATAATTTGTAATCACTTGACCACAGGTATATGGATAGGGATTTCATATGCTTTCAACTATTTTCAGTTTTGTGTAGACACACTTAGAATAAAATGTTAAATTATGAAGTCTTTACAGTAGCACTTTTTCATCTGGGATTTGTGGATAGATTTGTGGGGGCCTGAAATTGAATACAAAATTTTGTGTGCAAATAAGTATCTCATTGAGGACTCATGGTTCCAAGCGGCAGAAGCTCAACGGAAGTTTCACTTAATGTAACGAAGGGAATTTGATGTCAGGGTCTTGTTTGGCTCATGGAGTCCAAGGAAGACAAGCTCAACCATGATCCAGAAGGGCACAACCTGGGCAGCTCAGGGTCTGGGGCCATGATCCATGTCTGCATAGGGATGCCTCCTGCTCCACTGGCCTAAGGACATCTGATTGGCAGAACCCAAAGCACATCTGAAACTCTAATTTCAGGAGGATCTAGAAAATGTAGAGTTTTTTTGTTTGTTTGTTTTGTTTTGTTCTCTGTTTTTGAAAATGTAGTTGGTTTTTTTAAAAAGATTTTTATTTATTTATTTATTGGGCAGAGAGAGAGAGAGAGATCACGAGTAGGCAGAGAGGCAGGCAGGGAGAGAGGAGGAAGCAGGCTCCCTGCTGAGCAGAGAGCCCGATGTGGGGCTTGATCCCAGGACCCTGAGAGCATGACCTGAGCCAAAGGCAGAGGCTTAAGCCACTGAGCCACCCAGGTGCCCCAAAATGTAGTTTTTAACTTTCCAATTTCTACAGAACAGGAAGCTCCCTAAAATAATGTTGTAATAGATCACAGGATTCTATCTTTAAGACCCCAGACTCAGCTTGAAAATCCTTTTCCACTGAGCACTGGGCCACCAAGGGCATGGAGTTGGATCTATAGGTTGTCGTCCCTGCACCTTATCGCATTGCTCCCAGACTGATGATGCATAGCTCTTACTTTTGTTAAGAAAAACAATATACAGAACTTAGACAAAATGATGGCTGCACGTCCTTTCAAAGTCATAATGGAGCACTGGTTACAGCATCATGTCCTATAATGGATAACATAACTGTCTATCCCAGAAAGGCAAACCACAAACTTATAGCAAAAACTGCTTAAGCTCCGGGCTCCTGGGTGGCTCATTCGGTTAACCATCTGCCTTCTCAGTTCAGGTCATGATCCTGGGGTCCTGGGATCGAGTCCCACATTGGGCTCCCTGCTCAGCAGAGAGTCTGCTTTTCCCTCTCTCTCTGACTCTCCTCCCTGCTTGTTTTCACTCTCCTTGTCTCAAATAAATAATACAAACTTTTAAAAAAGAGATTTTATTTATTTATTTGACAGAGAGATAGAGAGAGAGCACAAGTAGGCAGAGAGGCAGGCAGAAAGAGAGGGAGAAGTAGGCTCCCTGCTGAGCTGGGAACCCTATGTGGGGCTCGATCCCAGGACCTTGGGATCATGACCTGAGCCAAAGGCAGAGGCCCAACCAACTGAGCCACTGAGGCGCCCCAATAAAAATTTTTTTAATTAAAAAAAAACTGCTTCCGCTCAAACTGTTTTAACATCAGCCCATTCAAACCCATATGTTGCAAGCCTCCAAAACTTATGTAGTTTACAAATCTTGACACATGCACAGCTCATTCCTTGCCCAGACCAGCCTTAGAAGATCTGAGCCCAGCCCCCAAAGCCCTATATGTGTGTAGCTTCTCTAACTTCCTTCTTTCAAGTCACTCCTGAAACTTTGTGAACCTGGGGCTCTCCCTTAGTCAACAAGTTTAATAAACCTATTTTATGTGACCAAGGGGTGGCTCTGGCAGTCTTTGTGGGAGCTTTGACAAAGTCCATGCCCTTCATATTGCTGTACAAAAAATACAGAGTGGGGGGCGCCTGGGTGGCTCAGTGGGTTAAGCCGCTGCCTTCAGCTCAGGTCATGATCTCAGGGTCCTGGGATCGAATCCCGCATCAGGCTCTCTGCTCGGCAGGGAGCCTGCTTCCCTCTCTCTGTCTCTCTCTCTCTCTGCCTGCCTCTCTGTCTACCTGTGATCTCTCTATGTCAAATCAATAAATAAAATCTTTTAAAAAAATACAGAGTGGGAGAAAAAGACAAAACAAGAACATCTCCAAATACAATTTGAAACAAGGTTCTATTAGTAAAGACTTCAAGAATTAGGAATGAATTAACAGGAGTATCCTTTATCCTTCATTTGAGGATAATAGGTCCCTGCTCACCTTTGCAGTCAAACCACAGTGGACCCCTGGAAACTGCTGGAGAAGGAGAACACTGAGGAAGTGTTAAGTCCCAAGTGGCCACAGTCTCTCTCCCAACAAATCACCACTTACCAGCCAAAAAGCACAGGATAACTTTTTTGGTCCCATCTCGCTGCAGTATTTGACAATGTTGATCACTTCTTCCTTAAAATTCTTCCATAGACGTCCAGGATACCATGCTTTCTGGGTCATCTTTCATCCTCTCCGATGACTTCTTCTCAACTCTAGATGGACAGGGAGATCAAGCAAACAAGATAAGGAATAAGAAATGACCGTTGAGTTAGTAGTTATGATGTCCTCCATCGTCTTAGCAGAAGCAGTGCACAGGAGGAGGCAGAAGACAGATCGAAGGGACAGAGGAAGGCGAGGAGAAACGATGATCGTGGATCTCTATTTCAAACTTGGAGATTGTTACTGCTTTTATTTATTTGGGAGTTGGGTTTTTTTTTTTAAGATTTTATGTATTTATTTGAGAAAGAGAGAGTAAACAAGAGAGCACAAGCTGGGGGGAGTGGAGAGGGAGAAGCAGACTCCTCGCTGAGCAGGGGGCCCTACGCAGGACTCGATCTGGATCCTGGGACCCTGGGATCATGATGTGAGCTGAAGGCAGGCACTTAGCCAGCCGAGCCACTCAGGCACCCCGGGGTTTTCATGTTTGCTCGCTTTTGGCTCTCTCTTACCTCATTTATTCATGCAGTTCTCTAAGCAGTCAGTGTCCATCTGCCATGCACAGGAGCTACTGCCAGAGCTGCGGGGCTGCAGAGGTAGCTGAGACCCTCCCCGTCCTCTAGAAGCCAGTATCCAAGTATGACACCCAGCCAAACACAGCGGGAGTCACAGAAGATGATGAATGTCCCAGGAGCCTCCATGTTATCTGGAGAGATTTGTTTTTAAAAAAATTCAAGAGGCTCAGGGCGCCCGGGTGACTCAGTTGGTTGAGGGCCCCGCTGTTGGATTTCTGTTTAGGTCATGATCTCGGGGTTATGAGATTGAGCCCTGTGTTGGGCCCCACACTCAGTGCAGATTCTGTTTGAGATTTTCTCTCTCCCTCTCTCTCTTACCATCTGACCTTCCCCCTGCTTGCGTGAGCTCTCTCTCTCTCTCAATAAAAATCTTTAAAAGAAATTCAAGAGGCTTGAACATATTTACGTAGGAAGATAAAAGTTACAGGTGTGTTAATGTGCTTTCAGGTTACTTTCTAAAACTGAATCTTAACCACATTAACCCAGAGGCGTCCATTGTCTTGAATATTTTAAAGATTTTTACAGCTGGAGGGGCGCCTGGGTGGCTCAGTGGGTTAAAGCCTCTGCCTTCGACTCAGGTCATGATCCCAGGGTCCTGGGATGGAGCCCCGCGTTGGGCTCTCTGCTTATCGGGGAGCCTGCTTCCCCCTCTCTCTGTGCCTGCCTCTCTGCCTCCTTGTGATCTCTGTCTGTCAAATAAATAAATAAAATCTTAAAAAAAAAGATTTTTACAGCTGTAAAGACACAATCAATGTCTAGCTTTTAATCACCAAAATAGTCTCAGAAACCCATTTCAGAGGTTGTGAAAACAATCTATTCCCACACAGTTTACCACCCGTATTAATACACCTTAACTGTTCCAATGTTTTCAGCAGCATGACTTACCTACCCCAGGAAACTTTACCTTAGGAAAATAAAAGTGTTAAATAAGTTTATTGTTTAGTTCAGAAATGATTTTTAAAAATATTCTTTATAAAAAATTTAAATTAAAAGTTTTAAATAAAAGGATTTTATTTATTTATTTGAGAGAGAAAGTATGAGAGAGAGAGAGCACAAGCAGGGAGAGCGGCAGGCAGAATGACCCTGACTGAGGATGGGATTAGGATTGCTCTGGTTCGGGAGATGGGCAGGCTGAGCAATTTTCGGGAGGAGAAAAAGGAAGCAAGAGAGAGGCATTGGGACTTTGAGGATTAAGGATATGCCTGGAGAAGAGGTCCGGAGTGTCACTGTAGGTAGAGCTAGGGAGGCCCATGGGCATGGTGCTTGTTTTGAGTTCCTTGACCCTGCCCAGTGGCAAAAACCATTCCTCCTTGTAACCATCCACCGATTACATTTATGTAGTAAGGCATGTTTTCTTAAAATATGGTCAGAATTTCTGGTGGGCTTGAATCTAGCCTTTTTTTTTTTTAATTATTTATTTATTTGTCAGTGAGCGAGATCACAAGTAGGCAGAGAGGCAGGCAGAGAGGGGGGAAGCAGGCTCCCCACTGAGCAGGGAGCCTGATGCGGGGCTCGATCCCAGGACCCTGAGATCATGACCTGAGCCGAAGGCAGAGGCTTAACCCATTGAGCCACCCAGGTGCCAGGCTTTTTTTTTTTTTTTTTAAGATTTATTTGTTTATTTGAGAGTGGGAGAGAGCGAGAGAGGGCACCTATGACTGGAGGAAGGGACAGAGGGAGAGACTATCCAAGCAGTTTGCCTCTGAGTGTGGAGCCTGACTAGAGGCTCTACCTCCAGGGCCAAGAGATCAAGACCTGAGCCGAACCCAAGAGTCAGATGCTTAACAGACTGAGCTGCCCTGGAGCCCTTCAGGTTTTTTTTTTCTTTTTTTGAAATAAACACCCCAGGTTATTGTTTACACATTTGCGCTTTTTTTTTTTTAACACACATTTGTTTTGTTTTGTTTTTTTAAGATTTTTTTTTTTTAGTATATGTGCTGCCGAAGCGAGCACTTTTTAAGATTTTTTATTTATTTGACAGACAAAGATCACAGTTGGTAGAGAGGCAGGCAGAGAGAGAGAGGAGGAAGCAGGCTCCCTGCTGAGCAGAGAGCCGGGTGCAGGTATCGATCCCAGAACCCTGGGATCATGACCTGAACCGAAGGCAGAGGCTTTAACCCACTGAGCCATCCAGGCGCCCCCACACATTTGGTTTTAAGAACCAATGTTCTAAGGGGAAGGAGCTAGTAGAGTGGAAAAAGTTAAAATTACTGGTGAGAATGATCTTACTATTATTCTTACTGTTGTAATATGGAGAATGCTTGTAAATTATTCAAATTCCGGCTTTTCAAAGAGATGTTTATTTCTCTTATGAAGAAAAATTATCCAAGGGACACTTGGGTGGCTTAGTTAAGCATCTGCCTTCGGCTCAGGTCATGATCCCAGGGTCCTGGGATGAGTCCAGCATTGGGCTCCTTGCTCAGCAGGGAGCCTGCTTCTCCTGCTTCCTGCTCCCCCTGCTTGTGCTCTCTCTGGCTCTCTCAAATAAATAAATAGAATCTTTTAAAAAGATGATGTTTAAGTGGGGCTCCTGGGTGGTTCTGTTGGCTAAGCTTCTGTGTTCGGCTCAGGTCATGATCCCAAGGTCCTGGGATCGAGCCCCACATTGGGTTCCCTGATCAGCAGCATCCTGCTTCTCTCTTTCCCTCTGCCTGCGGCTCTGCTTTACCTGTGCTCTCTCTCTATCTCTCTGTGAAATAAATAAGTAAAATCTTAAAAAAAATGATGTTTGAGAAAAATTATCCAAAACATATAAACAAGGTAAAAGAATGACCGAACGTATTTTCTTCTTTCCTTCTTTCTCTCTCTCTCTTTCTTTGTTTCTCTCTCTCTCTCTCTCTCTCTTTCTTTCAAAATTCCATTTATTTATTTGAGAGAGAGAGAAAGAGTGAAAGCACTGGAGCAGGGGGAAGAGCAGAGGGATAGGAAGAGGGAAAAGCAGACTCCTTGCTGAGCTCGGAGCCCAACCAGGGGCCATCCCAGGACCCTGAGATCATGACCTGAGCCGTTCTGAGCCGAAATCAGATGCTTAACCAGCTGAGCAACCCAGGTGCCCTAAATGTATTTTCAGTGTGAAATGGCAGCACTGTCCAGCCGATCTGCCCAAGGATAATTGTATTCTCCGGGAGTATGTACCTTTGTTTGCCATACTGATTTCTATTAATTAGGCTTCATGCTCTGTAAACTTCCATATAAGCTTGTAGATTTTTGTTCAATAGAGATGCCTAGCAGAAATGACACCTCCGAAGGTTATGATTTTAATGTCTTATAGGAAATAAACAGTTTCATTGCCAAGTAAACTTATTTCAGCATGCTGTTCCTGCTTGAGTATGTATATTCTATTTCTCAAATGACCTTTGAACCAACTTTGCTATGCCACGGGTTTCTTTGTTTCTTTCTTTTTTATAAACATTGTGTTTTTGTTTTTGTTTTTTTAAGATTTTTATTTATTTATTTGACAGATAGGGATCATAAGTAGGCAGAGAGGCAGGCAGAGAGAGGAGGGGAAAGCAGGCTCCCCGCTGAGCAGAGAGCCCGATGTGGGGCTCGATCCTAAGACCCTGGGATCATGACCTGAGCCGAAGGCAGAGGCTTCAACCCACTGAGCCACCCAGGCGCCGCATGCCACGGGTTTCTTAATTATAAATTAAGTAAATTTTTTACACACATTCATTCTTTCTTTTTCTAAGTTCTTTTTTTTTTTTTAATTCCAACTCGTTAACAGACTATGTAATATTAGTTTCAGGTGTTCTATACAGTGATTCCACACTTCCACACATCACCCAGTTCTCATCCAAGTGCCCTTCTTCCTCCCCATCACCTGTTTTACCCATCCCCCACCCACCTCCCCTCTGGTGACCATCCCTGTGCTCTCTATAGTTAAGAGTCTGTTTCTTGGTTTGTCTCTCTCTTTCTCTCTTTTTCCCCCTTTGCTCATTTGTTTTGTTTCTTAAATTGCACATACACACACATTTATTCTATATTTGGGAATACGCAGGGGTTGGATGAAGATCTGGGATCTAGCTGTTCCTTTAAAAGAATTTTCGCCCACTCTGTTTTTGGCTTTACCCCACAGCTCACCCTCAGGGGGCCTTCTTCTTCTGGTTCCTAAGCTTTTCTGCAGGTTCTGTGACATACGGCTGCTGACTTATTACTGGTTTCCCACTCTGCAGGCCCTTAGCTTTTTCTCCTTTGTATCATGTGCCATGTGGCCAACGACTTTACAGCTTTCCAAATTTTGCTGTCATGTCAATTATACTTCAATAATAAAAATATTTTAAAAAATCAGCTATACTTTAACAGTAATTTTTTCTTACAATTTTTGTTGTCATATCTTTTCTGTTGTCATCTTCTCTAGGGCTTTCTGTTTCCTGGTGAGTTTGTGTCTTAAAAAATTTCCTTTCCGGGCACAGGGGTGGGTCAGGCGGTTAAACATCCAACTCCTGATCTCAGCTCAGGTCTTGATCTCAGGGTCGAGAGTTTGAGCCCTGCATTGGGTTCCACGCTGGGCATGGAGCCTACTTAAAAAAAATTCCTTTCAGTCTTTCTAGTGGGGTTTCAAGAGGGACCCAAGGTATATGTATTTGCCTTGTTCAACTAGAAATGCATGTGATTCTAAAATACACTCCCCAAATACAGAAGTGGTTTCTTTTTCCATCAAATGAAGAAACTTATGAAAGGTTGAGAGAAAGTGAAAGTCTTGGTGATTGAGGCTGATTTTTTAAAGTCCAATATTTTAGGGACTCCTGGGTGGCTCAGTTGGTTGAGTCTCTGACTCTCGGTTGTGGTTCAGGTCGTGATCTTGGGGTCGTGGAATCAGGCCCCATGTTGGGCTTCTTGCTTGGCGTGGAATTTATCGGGATTCTCTCTCTCTCCCTCTCCTTCCCCATCTGTTTCTCCCATGGCTCGTGCTCACGCTTTCTCTCAAATAAATAAATAATAAAAACGTTAAAAAGTCCAATATTTTATGCTAAACCTTAGAAATCACAGTGTTTTGGATCTTGAGTGTGAACTCCAGATTAAGTGTACGAAATGCACCACTGAATCACACCTTGGAGAGCAGCAAGCGCTGAATATGCACAAATGGTCTTTAGTGTCATGTTTATATGGGAATCTTTTTCTTGAAATTTAATGCACTCTAATATGGAAGAGCCATCTTATACATACTGTCTATTACATTTCCCAGCATAGTGAAAACACACGTACTGGGGAGTGGCAGTGTAGTCAGATTACTTCCATACCGAATTAAGAAGCATATTGCTGACATCCGGCTGTCGGGAATGAATAAGGAGCATGAAGAAATTGTCCTGTTATTCGCACACTATAGTTAGCATCACCCCCTCCCCCCATATAACTCCCTGGTTTTCTTCTGAAAGCCCAGCCTTTCTTGCATCTCAGGCTCTGTGCTTTGGTGACAGGAGGAGGAGGAGTTGTTGTTTATCCCCAGTTCCAGGAATGGATGGTAACTCAAGTGTGGCCGAAGCATTTCACTCCCTTGGCCAAAGACACCGATTCATTAATGGGCGTGTGAACTGGTTAGACTTAGCCGATGAGATTCAAGCAGATGTTCGCTGGGGCTCTTGGAAGAGTGTCCCGCTGAACTTCAAGTTGAGATCACTGCAGGGGAAGCAGCTGGGAGACACTGTGGACCCTGAAAATGAAGCTAACAGAGCAGAAGGCAGAGAGGATGGATGGAGGCAAAACTACTTGTGATGGATGGTGTTGCCTGACTTAAGTCATGTGAGCCAAATAAATGTTCTATGTCTTGAGGCAGTTTCGACTATTTTTCTGTTACTTGCCCCCAGTACGACCCCCCTAGCAAAGTCCTCATCGCTGCTTGCTTCCACAGTGATTTTTACCTCAATGAAAAATCGCTTTTGTAACGTGAGTATGCTGAGAAAAACAACAACGAAACACCGAGCCCTTCGGGCTCATATCCACTCATTACGTACGCCAAGAGCAAATTTACCGGAGCTGTAACGTGAAATGTCTGCTCTCATAAACACCATAATAAGTGCTTGTTCATACAGAAAGCCATTGATATTAGGACCTGTACAACAGCATCATTTGATCAGAGAATTTTGCCAACAGGCCATTCCATTTTCCTTTCCAGCATAACATTTCCATTAACTTTGTGAGTGGTTTTACAAACTTCTTGGCAGTCATACAGCTTGAACCTTTAGCGTCCTGGAAAGCACAGTTTTTAACTTATTCTGGAAAATCTCAGCTGGTTTACCAGAGAGGTCATTGTGCTTTGTTTATGAAAAGTATTCAAGGCTTTGGTGGCTTTCTGCCACTATTTGACAGTTTCATAACAGGCAAAAGCGCAGGGATCTAAACACAAAATCTAATTTTCACGTAACGATTACATTTCTTATTCCTATTCTTTTTTTGTCTGCCCGTCACACTTACAAATTCTCTAGCCCAGCAACGGAGAGTCAGCTCAGTATTCATACTGACTTTCTAGGCACTGTTTGCATTGATGAAGTTATTTTGCACTGTGGTGTTTAGATAACTTTTTCTTAATTGCTTTCATGCTTCAACGGACCGCTGATTCGTTTTTACAAATTGGGAATATGATGAAGCACTGTGGTTACAGCAAAAAATGCAAATTGGACAAATGTAAGTAATGGTATGCAAATGACATAAAAATACATTAGCTGAGATCAAATGTAGCCTGGCAAATGAATGTTAGCTGGTCGATTTAGTGTTTATGGTGAATGCCCGAACTTGAAGATGGGAATGATAATGGAAGTTTCTGCGAAAACTGTAATTTATCTTAAATTCAAATGTATTAAATGCATGTGGACACAAATGTTTTATTTTTTTCCCGAGATTCCTGAACTGTGTGTGAACCCCTTTTATGGATTCCACGTATCACCAATGATCTGAGCACCACATTCAGCCAGTACTTCCCAGGGAATACTTGGGGGGTGGCCAAGGAGGGGGTTGGAACAGGAAAGCCTCAACAGTAGGAGGGAGAACCATTGGCATCAACAGGACCATTTACCAGAATATCAGCCGTGCATAGGTTGGAACTTGCAAGATCTACTCTCTTGGCCATTTTCGAGCATAGAATACAGTATTGTTAACTATAGTCACCGTACTGTACATTAGATCTCTAGAACTTATTCACCTTATAACTGAAACTTTGTTCCTTTGGACCAACATCTCCCCACATCTCCCTCTCTTCAGTCCCTGGCAATCACCATTCTAGTCTGTTTCTATGACTTTTTTTTTAAGATTTTATTTATTTATTTGACAGACAGAGATCACAAGGACACAGAGAGGCAGGCAGAGAGGGAGGAAGGGAAGCAGGCTCCCTGCTGAGCAGGGAACCCGATGTGGGGCTCGATCCCAGGACCCTGGAACCATGACCTGAGCTGAAGGCAGAGGCCCTAACCCACTGAGCCACCCAGGTGCCCCTGTTTCTATGACTTTTAATGTATCTAGATCCCACATACAAGTAAGATCACACAGTATTTGTCTTTCTCTGTCTGATTTATTTGATGGGTGACCTACCTATACTGTAGCATATGTCAGGATTTCTTTTCTTTTAATAGATGAATAATATTCTATTATATGTATGTATTACATTTTGCTCACCCATTCTTCTGTTGATGGAAATTTGGGCAAGATTTTATTTTTAAAATTGTAATTATCATTTTACATATTTATACTCAGTCTCATTCTTATATAAATTAATTTGAGACAGACTTTTTATCTAGTAAAAAAAAAAAAGAGAGGGGCACCTGGGTGGCTCAATGGGCTAAGGCCTCTGCCTTCGGCTCAGGTCATGGTCTCAGGGTCCTGGGATCAAGCCCCGCATCGGGCTCTCTGCTCGGTGGGGAGCCTGCTTCCCTTCCTCCCTTTCTACCTGCCTCTCTGCCTACTTGTGATCTCTCTCTCTCTCTCCGTCAAATAAATAAATAGATGTCTTTTTTAAAAAAAAGAGAAAGAGAAATACTGTATGATCTCACTTAAATGTGGATAACATAAAAAAAGGGGGGGTGCCTGGGTGACTCAGTCAGTTAAGTGGCCAACTCTTGATTTGGGCTCAGGTAATGATCTCAGGGTCCTGGGATCAAGCCCCACATTAGGCTTTGCACTCACTGGGGAGTCTGCTTGAGGATTCTTTCTCTCCCTCTCCCTCTGCCCTTCCCATTGCTTGTGCTGTGACTATAGTTAATAATACTGTACTGCAGGGGTGCCTGGGTGGCTCAGTGGGTTAAAGCCTCTGCCTTTGCCTTGGGTCATGGTCCCAGGGTCCTGGGATCGAGCCCCACATCAGGCTTTCTGCTCCTCGAAGAGCCTGCTTCCTCCTTTCTCTCTCTGCCTACTTGTGATCTCTGTCTGTCAAATAAATAAATAAAATCTTAAAAAAAAATACCGTATTGCGTATTTGGAAGTTGCTAAGAGAATAGATGTTAGAAGTTCTTGTCACAAGAAAAAAAATTTTTTGTAACTATATGGATGTTAACTAGACTTATTGTGCTGATCATTTTGGTGTATATACAAATATTGAAATATTATGTTGTATACCTGAAATGAATATATTTTATGTCAATTTAAAAAAATAAATTGGAAAACAGGAAGAAAAAAATGAAACAACAAAACCCACTTAGAGTTAGCCTAGCTTACTGCATATATTTTGGATGTGTAGTTTCAAAAATTAAAAAAAAAAAGTTTTAAATTAACTTCACTACCTAAGATCTGAACCTAACCATTTTCTGGGTTCAGGAAGCTCTTCTCTGATGAATTATAGGTAAAAATAAATATTCAGATATGTACAAGTATGTCTATAATACAGAATCTTTGTATTATATGTCTCCTGTGCTTTAACTAAACTAGTTATGAAATTCAGGGATGACCCAACAAAGAAATGGAGATAGTCATTTAATAAGATGATGCATAAATTTTAAAAAATTAATTAATTAATTAATTATAGTCATCTCTACACCCAAGGTGGGGATTGAACCCATGATCCTGAGTTCAAGAGTTGCATGCTCCCCCTACAGAGCCAGCCAGGCTCCTCGCATAGATTTATTTTTTAAGCCTGTCCTGACTTTGTTTAAGTTTCATTGATCCTTATGAAAATCTAGTTTATACAGTTTCAGAAACTCTGAAAACATAGCCACTGTGTCATGTGGGACATGCCTGGGCTATTAAACTATTGCCCCCCTCCAACCCCCGGGGTGGGAAAGAGAAACTCCAGAAGCTTGGGAAAAGGCTAGAGACCCAGATGGAGCCGCCTCGTGTGGTCTTACCCTCCAGAGCTGCAGATTTCTGTTGGGGACTCTGGCAGGGAGAGGCAAGATTTAGAAAAGGCACCATTTGAGAAGGCTCAGCTCCACCCCTCTCTCTGCCAAGTCTTTCCGTTTGCTTTGAACTGACATAGTCCAAGGTGTTCCTGGAATTTGCATGACGTAATGAAGTGCAAAAGAGCAGTAGCTCCCAGTGCAAGTGTTGCCTGTTTGAGTCAGTGTGGGTTGGTAGGGGTGGGGGTTAAATTCCAAGCATGATTTCCACAAAGGAGAGGAACGAGATTGTTATCTTACCCACTACACATTGGTCTTCATTTGCTACTAACATGCAAGTACAGCAAATAATGGGGAGGTGGTAGTGCCATGCTATTATTTCTAAACATTTTTTTTATTGAGCCATATTTCACATACCATAACATTCACCCCTTTGAAGTGTAAAATTCAGCAGATTTTAGCATATCACGAGGTAGTGCAGACATCACTACTAATTCCAGAACATTTTCATCACTCCAAAAAGAAACCCGTACCCGATCACAGTCACTCCCTATTGCCCCGCAACTTCCCCCAGTCCAGCCCTAGGCAACCAGTCTGTCTCTCTTTGCCCATTCTAGACATTTCATGTAAATAGAATCATATAATATGTGGCCTTTGTGTCTGGCTTCTTTCACTTAGCATAATGTTTTCCAGTTTCGCCCACGTTGTAGCATGTGTCAGTGCTTAATTCTTTTTTATTATCAAAGAATATTTCATTATGTGCCTCTACCGAATTTCATTCACCCATGCATCATGGGTTGTTTCCACTTTATGGATATTATGAATCATGCGGCTATAAACCTTCATGTACAAGTTTTACGGGATCATATGTTTCATTTCTCTTGGGTATATACCTAGGAGTGACATTGCTAGGTCCTATGATAATTCTTTTTTTTAAAGAATTTATTTATTAGAGAAAGAGAGAGAGTGCGCATGCGCATGAGTGGGGAAGGGGGCAGAGGGAGAAGAAGACTCCCCGATGAGCAGGGAGCCCAGGGACACAGGGTTCCATTTCTATCCTAGGACCCTCAGATCATGACCAGAGTCAAAGGCTGTCACGTAAAGGACTGAGCCAGCCAGACCTCCCCAAATACCACCAATCTTAGAGCAGGAGAGCAAACATGAGGCCTCGGGCCAGGAGAAAAAAGCCCTTTGTGCAGTTTGGGAACTTCTGAAAGGATTTAAATACAATGTTAACCCCATCGGCTAGGACACTGAGAAGGTGGTGAAGTCTGAGCTCTTCAAAAAATTAACTGCAGAATTAACCTAATTAACCTAATTAACCTGGGTGGCTCAGTTGGTTAAGTGACAGCCCTTGGCTCTGGTCATGAGCAGTGTCTGAGGGTTCTGGTTTCTGCATTCTTTCCAACACCTGTTACTGTCTGTCTTTTTGATGATAATAGCCATCCTAGTGGGTCATGCTATGTATTAGATACACTCTCATACTCTTGGCTCAATACATATTTTAAACCAGTTGTTAGGAACCGTCCCTGAGGATGTAACAGGGTTGTGAAATTCTCTAATAGTGCTTTCCTAGAGAATCCGAAGTCTGCTGAGGCTTCGCTAGGTGGGAATCCAGCTCCTGAAAGAATATTTCTCTCTCTCTCTCTCTGTGTGTTTTAATAGCCATTGGATTAAATGAAACAGCTGGCTTAGGTCAAAATTGAGGATGACTTTTCATGAACTCAAAAGTGTTTCCAATTTTTCTGTTGCACAAGGCCATGGATTAAAGCCTCGTTGTGCATTAAGGCCTTTTTCTATCAATCCAAGGACCGCCCTCTGGTTCCAACATGGAAATAATTACAGAGGTGATAAGCTCTTTTTTAAAATCCACTGTTGTTGTTTTCATAGTTACTGAGTTGGCCTGTGTAGTAATATGGAAACCCGTTGCAAGTATGTATTGCCCCAAGAGGTTCTGAAGCTTAAAAAAAAAAATCCAGCTTATTAGTGGGTGCTCCTGCTCCTGGTTCCCATTTGGGTTAAGGGTAGAGTCTTGTGAAGATAATACACCACACATGAAATAAACATCCTCTTCAAAATGAACATTTCCTTCTATGTTCCAGTGCAGAAGGAAGGCAGACATGACAGGCTTGACTTGCATGTGACTTCATGCAGTCACATTCTAAAACAACAAGAAACTCTAAGGAGCTGCCTGATATTTCACTATTTTCAAAGAGAAAACCACAATCTAATATTGTTATTTTGTTTAACATCTCTGTTTAATGTTGAGGTTCAAAACCACTTAGATACAGGAGTCCAGGTGAGAGCTAACCTATTGGGATGGAAGATGGGAAGGTTAAACGGTGCTAAAAGGGTTGACATACTTACATTTAACTTTATTTTATTTATTTTATTTTTTAAAGGTTTTATTTTTATAGCTTCATTTTTTTTAAATTTAAGTTTTTTTTTTTTTTTAAGTATTCTCTACACCCAACATGGTGCTTGAACCTATGACCCTAAGACCAACAGTCACATGCTCTACCGACAGAACCAGCTGGGTGCCCCAGGTTGACATACTTTTAAAATATTGTATTTTGGAAAATTTCAAACATAATATATTAGAGAAATTGATATCATCCAGACTCCACTATACCCACTGCTCAGCTTAAACACCTGTCAACATTTTCCAATTCTTGTTTTAAACCAACCCCTCCTGGGGCACCTGGGTGGCTCAGTGGGTTAAGCCTCTGCCTTCAGCTCAGGTCATGATCTCAGGGTCCTGGGATTGAGCCCCACATCGGGCTCTCTGCTTAGTGGGGAGCCTGCTTCCCCCCTCACTCTCTGCCTGCCTCTCTGCCTACTTGTGATCTCTGTCAAATAAATAAATAAAATCTTTAAAAAAAAATAAACTAACCCCTTCCTACTTTTTTCTTTTGTGCCTAAGGATTTTAGTTCAAATTCAACATTTCACCTGTAGATAATACAGAATGCATCCATAAATGATGAGGGTTTTTTCTTATAACCATTATACCATTACCCTATTATCACACTTAAAAAATAAACAATATCTTTCAACATCATCAAATATTCCGTTGATATTCAAATTTCCTTTATGGCTGAAAAACTTTGTTTTTAAATTTTTTTATTATGGGAAATTTTAGAAATAAGCAAGCATAAAGAGAATAATAAAATGTCCCTCATGTACCTATCACCCACTTTCAGCAATTATCAACTTTAACTCATTGTTTCATCTATGATGCCACATACTTCCCTCCCCATAGTTTTATTTTTCTTTCCAATATTTTCTTTCTTTTATGTGGTAACATTCATCTCACATAAAATTGATCATTCCCACCATTTTATTTTTATTTTATCTTATTTTTTTAAAAGATTTTATTTATTTATTTGACGGACAGAGATCACAAGTAGGCAGAGAGGCAGGCTGGGGGAGGGGGAAGCAGGCTCCCTACTGAGGAGAGAGCCCGATGCGATGCGGTGCGGGGCTCGATCCAAGAACCCTGGGATCATGAGCTGAGCCAAAGGCAGAGGCTTTAACCCACTGAACCACCCAGGCGCCCCCATTTCCACCATTTTAAACTGTATAGTTAAGTGATGTGTAGTAATTCATAATTTTGTGTGACCGTCACCACTACCTTATTCCCCACCAAAAGGAAACCCCATACCCATTAAGCATTCACTCCTCATTCCCCTATCTTCCCAGTCCTGGGAAACACTAATCTGCTTTCAGTCTCTAAAGATATGCCTAATATGCCTATTTTGGATATTTCATATTAAATGGATGCCCCTTATAACTTTGAAGTGAATCTGAAACCCCACATAATTTCATCCATAAAGAGTTCAGTGTGTGGACACCTGGGTGGCTCAGTGGGTTAAAGCCTTTGCCTTCAGCTCAGGTCATGATCCCAGGGTCCTGGGATTGAACCCCGCATTGGGCTCTCTGCTCAGCAGGGAGCCTGCTTCCTCCTCTCTCTGCCTGCCTCTCTGCCTACTTGTGATCTCTGTCAAATAAATAAATAAAATCTTAAAAAAAAAGAGTTCAGTGTGTATCTTTCAAAGGTAAGGACTCTTTTTCTTTAAGCATAACCACAAAACTATTACCACATCTGGAAAAAAATTAAACAGTAATTACTATCACAAAATATCCAGTCTGTGGTCAAATTTCCATTTGCGTCGTAAGTGCTCTACGTTTGTTTTAGTTTGTTTGAATCAGGATCTATACATGTATCTTAAATCTTTTTTCAGGTAGCGATTCCTTCTCCATCTTCTCCCCACCCTTGCAACTTGTTTGCTGAAGATCTTGAACTGCCTTGTAGAGAATCCCACTGTCTTGCATTGGCTGCTTGCTTCTCAGCGGTGGTGTCTAATGTGCTCCTCTGTCCTCGGAGTTTCCTCCACATTGGTAGCTCTGTCTAGGGCAGCACTATCCAGTATGGCAGCTACTGGCCACGTGCAGTTATGGAGCGCTTAAGCTGTGATTAGTGAAAAGGAGTCTTTGCTTGAGCAAACTTGAGTCCGACTCCTCTGAATCCTCTTTCTGACTGGGTTCCAGCTTTGGGTTTTGTCTGAGGCCTGCTTACTCCTGTTTTTAGCAAGAATCTAGCTGGGTGAGTTTCATGAATATCTCCCACTCTTTTTTTTTTTTTAATTTTGAAGGTTATATGTATTTATTTGAGAGAGACAGCTAGAGAGAACAAGGGCAGGGGGAGGGGTGGAGGGAGGGATAGAGCGAGAGGGAGAAGGAGACTCTCCGCTGAGCAAGGATCCTGACGTGGGGCTTGATCCCAGGACCCTAGGGTCATGACCTGAGGCGAAGGGAGATGCTTAATCGACTGAGCCACCCAGGCGTCCCCACCACCTTTTTACATTTTATTATTTATTTATTTATTAAATTTTTATTTATTTATTTGACAGAGATCACAAGTAGGCAGAGAGGCGGGCAGAGAGAGAGATGGAGAAGCAGGCTCCCCGCCGAGCAGAGAGCCCAATGCGGGACTCGATCCCAGGACCCTGGGATCACCACCTGAGCCGAAGGCAGAGGCTTTAACCCACTGAGCCACCCAGGCGCCCTATTTATTTATTTAAAAAGATCTCCCACTCTTGATATATGATCAAATTCCTCATCCCTTACCCTCAAAATCTTATCATCCTGGCCCACCTTCAGCAAGAAACTTTTTGAATTCGTCCACCTTGGAAGACTCCCCCTAGCCTTGATATTTCCTCTTTGTAATTTTCCATCCACTGACCCCTACTCTGCTTCTTGGCTATAAATCTCTTTGCCTTTCTTGGATTTGGACTTGAGCCCAATCTCTCTCCCCTACTGCAAAACCCCATCGTAGTAGCCCCTCTTAAGGAAGATTTGCCTTAATATCTTTAACAAGTGTCTGAGTAATTATTTTCTTTAACACTAGCCCAAACTGGGATGTGTGGTAAGTGTAAATTACATACCAGATTTCAAAGATTTAATGTAAAAAAAAATGTAAACTATCTCTTTAATAACTTTTATATTGATTTCATGTTGACATAATGTTTTGACTACATTGGGTTAAATATGTTAGTAAACTTAATTTCACTTATTTCTTTCTAGTTGCTTTTATTATTATTATTTATTATTTTTAATATGGAAAAATATGTTTAATGCAGAATTATTTAAATCATAAACAATTTGAGGAAAAAACTTTAAATTGAGTAATAGTAGAAAATAATCAAATTTAGTGATATTCCTACATAATGGTTTTTTAAATTTTTAAGACATTTTAAAATTATTTTTTATTAACATAAAATATATTATTTGTTTCAGGGGTACAGGTTTGTGATTCAACATTCTTACACAATTCACAGCACTCACCATAGCATATACTCTCCCCAATATCCATCACCCAGTCACCTCTCCCTCCCACCTCCTTCCATTCCAGCAACCCTCAGTTTGTTTCTTGAGTTTGAGTCTCGTATGGTTTGTCTCCCTCTCTGGTTTAATCCAGTTTCATTTTTTCCTCTCTTCCCCCATGATCCTCTGCCTTGTTTCTCAAATTCCACATATCAGTGAGATCATATAATAATTGTCTTTCTCTGATTGACTTATTTCACTTAGCATAATACTCTCCAGTTCCATTCACATTGTTGCAAAAAGGGCAAGATTTCATTTTTTGATGGCTGTATAATATTCCATTGTGTGTGTGTGTGTGTGTGTGTGTGTGTAACATCTTCTTTATCCATTCATCTATTGATAGACATCTAGGCTTTTTCCATAGTTTGGCTATTGTGGACATTGCTGGTATAAACATTTGGGTGCATGTGCCCCTTCGGATCACTACATTTTTTTATCCTTGGGGTAAAAACCCAGTAGTGCGATTGCTGGGTCATAGGGTAGCTCTATTTTCAACTTTTTGAGGAACCTCCATGCTGTTTTCCAGAGTGGTTGCACCAGCTTGCATTCCCACCAACAGTGTAGGAGGGTTCCCCTTTCTCCGCATCCTCGCCAGCATCTCTCATTTCCTGACTTGTTAATTTTAGCCATTCTGACTGGTGTGAGGTGGTATCTCATAGTGGTTTTGATTTGTATTTCCCTGATGCCAAGAGATGTTAGGCATTTTTTCATGTGTCAGTTGGCCATCTGGATGTCTTCTTTGCAGAAATGTCTGTTTATATCTTCTGCCCATTTCCTGATCAGATTATTTGTTCTTTGGGTGTTGAGTTTGATAAGTTCTTTACAGATTTTGCATACTAGCCGCTTATCTGATATGTCATTTGCAAATATCTTCTCCCATTCTGTCAGTTGTCTTTTGGTTTTGTTGGCTGTTTCCTTTGCTGTGCAAAAGCTTTTGATCTTGATGAAGTCCCAGTAGTTCATTTTTGCCCTTGCTTCCCTTGCCTTTCGCGATGTTTCTAGGAAGAAGTCGCTGCGGGTGAGGTTGAAGAGGTTGTTGCCTGTGTTCTCCTCAAGGATTTGGATGGATTCCTGTCTCACATTTAGGTCTTTCATCCATTTTGAGTGTATTTTTGAGTGTGGTGTAAGGAAATGGTCCAGTTTCATTCTTCTGCATGTGGCTGTCCAATTTTCTCAACACCATTTGTTGAAGAGACTTTCTTTTTTTCCATTGGACATTCTTTCCTTCTTTGTCAAAGATTAGTGGACCATAGAGATGAAGGTCCGTTTCTGGGCTCTCTATTCGGTTCCATTGATCTACCTGTCTGTTTTTGTTCCAGTACCATACTGTCTTGATGATTACAGCTTTGTAATAGAGCTTGAAGTCTGGAATTGTGATGCGCCCAGCTTTGCTTTTTCTTTTTCAACATTCCTCTGACTATTCAGGGTCTTTTCTGGTTCCAAACAAATTTTAGGATTATTTGTTCCGTTTCTGTGAAAAAAGTTGATGGCATAGACATTTTTACAATATTTGTTCTTCCAATCCATGAGCATGGAACGTTTTTCCATTTCTTTGTGTCTTCCTCAATTTCTTTCATGAGTATTCTATAGTTTTATGAGTACAGATTCTTTGCCTCTCTGGTTAGATTTATTTTTACTAATCTTATTAATAAAAATAAAAATCTTATTAAAATAAAATTTTATTAATCTTGGGTGCAATTGTAAATGGGATCGACTCCTTAATTTCTCTTTTTTCTGTCTTGCTGTTGGTGTATAGGAATGCAACTGATTTCTGCTGTGATTTTATATCCTGACACTTTACTGAATTCCTGTATGAGTTCTAGCAGTTTTCGGGTGGAGACTTTTGGGTTTTCTACATAAAGAATCATATCATCTGCAAAGAGTGAGAGTTTGACTTCTTTGCTGATTCGGATGCCTTTTCTTTCTTTTTGTTTTTAGGGCTTCTAGTACTATGTTGAATAGCAGTGGTGATAGTGGACACCCCTGCCATGTTCCTGATATGTCCCTGATATGTCTACATAAGGTTTTTTTTTTTCAAGTTCTTCATTTCTTTTACTCCTCAGGATTAATTGCTCGCCAGAATTACTATTGAAATACACAGAGTTTTCTTCTTTCAGAAATGGGAATCAAGTAATAAATACTGTTTTGCCATCTGCCTCATTCACAGGACGTATCATGGACATATTTCCATTGAATGACTTATTTTGAATGTCAATGTTTACATTAAGCTGTATTTTCCTTTAGCTATGTAATTTTTTAAAAACTTAAATTCAGTTAGCCACTTTTTGGTTGCTTTTTATGTGGCAACTGGAAGATTTTAAATACATAGTGGCTTGAATTATTATTTCTATCGGACAGTGTTGCATTAGACTTGGTGAAATTCAGTTTTGCTTTTTTGACAAGTTGTATGTCATAGGTTATGTTGCATATGTCTAGCTAGAAGCACATAATGTCACACTCTTCTTGTGATGTTACGAGTTGTTGATGATCGGTTTTTGAAATTTATTTATTAATTAGGGGTTGTAAAATACTGATATTTTAATTTTGTCATTTCTTCTGTAATTCTACCTCATCCACTGTTTGGTTCCTTAGTAGTACAGCTCGGTAGGGAAGGTGAGATCAATATTTGATTCTCTCCCTTTATTTATTAATTCTCAAAATTATCAGTTGGTTCAGAAGCCATTGATAGATTAAAAATATTTAGGGGTGCTTATTTTTCTGTGCTTCTTAGAGTGATTTACGGAGCTTACATAGGAATGAAGATGCAGGTATGTAAGGAAATTGAATACTATCTAATCCCAAACTGGGATAATAAGAGGAAGTCTTCTAAAATGTCAAGGTCATGAACGACAAAGACTGAGGAATTGCTCCAGAAGAAAGGAGACCAAGGAGACATGACAGTTAAATGCAACTTGTGATCCTGGACTGGATCCTGGATGAGAAAAAACAATTTCTTCCCCTTTTACTGTAATGGTCATTAGTGAGACAATTGGTGACAATTGAGTAAAGTTTGTAGATTAGCTGATAGCTACTTTTCTGATTTTGATAATTGTACAGTGGTTATAAAGAGAATATCCTTATTTTTATGAAATGTACACTAAATTATTCAAGGGTAAAGGGAAATTATATCTGCAAAGAGTTCTCAAATTATTATTATTTTTTTTTTTTTTAAAGATTTTATTTATTTATTTGACAGAGAGATTACAAGCAGGCAGAGAGGCAGGCAGAGAGAGAGGAGGAAGCAGGCTCCCCGCTGAGCAGAGAGCCCGATGCGGGGCTCGATCCCAGGACTCTGAGATCATGACCTGAGCCGAAGGCAGCGGCTTAACCCACTGAGCCACCCAGGCGCCCCGAGTTCTCAAATTATTAAGAAAATATACATACAGAGAAAGAAATAAACCAAATGTGGAAACATTTGGGGGATTTGAGTGAGATATATATAGAAATTCTTTGTTCCATCTTTGCAATTTTCTATGAAATTGCTGCAAAAAATTAATAAACTAAAATAATGCATATGAATTTAAAAATCCTGCCTGTTCTCATTGCAAGATTATAAATAAGTTGATTTCAATTTGAACTCAAAACCATATTAAAACGTACTTTGCAGATTTGAGAGGGACTGTGTGAAGAACAAGAGAGTAGTTTAAAACCAGTTCTGAGAAGAGTTGTATAGTGGTTTAAAATGTGTCCATAAGTTCTTTGACAATCTTTCAAAAGCTGGAGGTCAAGTCCCCTCTTTTGAGTGTGAGTTGGACTTAGTGACTTGCTTCTAATAAGTAGAACGGTAGAAGTGGTACATCACTTTCTAAGACCAGATCATAAAAAAACACTGTGCTCTCATAAGTAGTCTGTCTTAGATCCCTAGCTCTGGAAGAAGCCACTCAGGCAGCCTTGTGGAGACACCCACATAGGTGCAACTGAGGCCTCCTGTCAACAAACATGTGAATGTGCCATCTTGGAAGTGAATTCTCCAGCTCCAGTCCAGCCTTCGGATAACAGCAGCCCTGGCCAACAGCTTGGCTGCAACCTCCTGAGAGACTGTGAGCCAGAATCACTCAGCTAAGTCACTCCTGCATTCCTGATTCACAGAAAGGGTCTGTTGGTCAGGCTACTGTTACGCAGTGATAGATGGCTGATACAATTCCGTACCTTTTTAAAAGAGATTTATTCATTTATTTGACAGAGAGAGGGCAGGGGAGGGGCAGAAGGAGAGGGAGAGAGAGAATCCCAAACAGAGTCACCGCTGAGCATGGAGCTGGATACAGGGCTCGATCTCACAGTCCTGAGATCATTACCTGAGCTAAAATCGAGAGTCAGATGCTCAACCGACTGAACCACCCAGGTGCCCTTACAATCCCATATCTTTTTTTTTAAAAGATTATTTATTTATTTATTTATTTATTTGACAGAGAGAGATCACAAGTAGGCAGAGAGGCAGGCAGAGAGAGAGGAGGAAGTGGGCTCCCTGCTGAGCAGAGCGCCCGATGCGGGGCTTGATCCCAGGACCCCAGGATCACGACCTGAGCCGAAGGCAGAGGCTTTAACCCACTGAGCCACCCAGGCGCCCCTACAATTCTATATCTTAAGCACCCTGAAATCATGCTGCCTGGACAGCGGCTTACATATAAAACTGATCTTTTCCACCAGAGTCTGATATAATCTGTAAATGAGAGTAGATGTAGAAGGGAACATTTCTAAGACATAACCAAATGTACATTATTATTTTGAAAACTATTATTGAGATTATGGTACTTACTCAGAAGTCATGAGGAAATAGCTAAACTAAAATGTAAGCTTTTACTGACTGATTGGAACTCCTAGGAAGAGAATTTAAGACATGAGTTAGAATGTAAATAAGACATGAAGTTGAGAATAAAATCACGTTATGAAAGTAGGTTTTAAACTAGGAGGAGATTTGCCACTAGAAGAGGCAAAGGAAACATAAACCTCTCATGAGAGGAAATCTTAGAAGGATATTTTTCCATTGTATTTCTAGTACTTTCCAGGTGGTTCTGATTTCTCCCTTGATTTAAATCAGTTATTGGGAGCCTGGGTGGTTCAGTCGGTCAAGTACCCGACTCTTTGTTTTGGCTCAGGTCATCATCTCAGGGTCATGGAATGGAGCCCCGAGTCAGGCTCTGAGCCCAGGTCGAGGGGTGGGGAAGGCTCCTCCTCTCTCTGCCCCTCCCCCAGCTCATGCGCTCTCTCTCTCTCAAATAAATACAATCTTAAAAAATATAAATCAAGGGGCACCTGGGCGGCACAGTCTGTTAAGTGTCTGACTCTTGGTTTTGACTCAGGTCATGATCTCAGGGTCCTCGTATGAAGCTCCATGTTGGGCTCAGTACTGAGCACGGAGTCTACTTGAGAGTTTCTCTCTCTCTCTCTCCCTCTTCCTTTGCCTCTCCCACTCATGCTGTTTCTCTCTCTAAAATAAAGAAAAAAAAAATCAATTACTTACTGAGCACCAGATGACTCAGATGTGCTCTTTGTCCTTGAAATGCTACTTGGAAACAATTTTGGCTGTGAACCTTGTTGTTTTAGGCTCATTGTCTTTCTTTAGTTCCTTTGCTTCTGTGGTTCTATATGTGAGAGTTTTCTTATTTAAAATTTATCTCCAGAGAGGAGGGGAGTTATGTTTCACAGAACAGATATCGCTGTGGACGTAAATTGGTTAATAGGAATTGTGATTTGTGTACCTGCTGTCTCCCTATGTGTTGCCATACCTCCAACAAAGCGATAAACACATTTCTGGCCTTGCAAGGCTAAGACTCAGGTCTGAGATGATCCAGTAGTCACATCAACTTAGTTAAAGTAGAAAGGACAGGATAGAAAAATGAAGAATGAGGCCATAATCCATATTCACCATAAAAAGATTCCATCTGCAGTGCAGGAAAAGTGGTCTTTGTTTATGGAGAATAAGACTATACATACTCTACTGAGAGCAATTAAATATTTACGGATTGACTTGTGCTGTGCATGCTTTTTCCATGAGACATGGGTCGTATTACTCTCTGATGTAAAATCCTGGCTCAGGTTGGGATCTCTGGGTGCAGAAACTGAGTTGGGGATTCTTACGTACGTAAGTGCCTCATTGAGAGCAGAAGGGAAGTGAAGGAAGCAGGGGGGGACTGGAGAAGGAGGTAAGCAAGGAGGCTGTCTCAGCTGAGGACTTGTTTCAGTCTGATCCCACAGGCACTACAGAGCATAATTTGTACCACAGAGGTAGTCTCACCTTCAGGCAAAGGGCTGGCCTTTTATACCTTATTTCAGTCAGCCGTTGGCTCTGGGCCGGTCTGTGGGGGGTGGGGTATAGAGGTATAATCTCCTTGAGGTGGCTTCAGCTTAACTGAGGGGAAGTCTCCAAAGAGGGGAACAGCTATGAGCCATTAACCGACAACATTCCCTGATGGGTACATTGCTCCCACGTGACAGGAATCTTGGAAATGAACCAACAGTGTCTACAACAGGTTTGAAATTTTTCTATGGTCATTATGTCAGAATCTAGGTAGATGTTCCCCAACCCGTTTCTTCTTCCTGGCTATATACGTCGACTATATTTCCCAGACTCCCTTGCAGTTTGCTGCAGCCGCATGACTCAGTTATAACCAATGGAAAGCAGGGAGAAGTGATATGGGCCACCTCTGGCCCTGGCCCATAAAACCCCATGTGTAAGCCATCTTCCATGCTCTCTCTCTCTCTTTCTGGCTCTGTTGAGCTCTTTCTTTTTATAACTGCCAGATGTAGACCATCTAGTGGAAGACTGTGGAAGACTGTGAGGTCCCATGGGATGAAGGACCTACTAGCTAGTTCCTTGAATGAACACAAAGAGAACCACCCTTCGCACAGACCCTCGTTGGACGGTGACCGGAGCAAGAAATAAATCATTATTATGTTAACCCGCTGAGATTTTTCAAGTTGTTTGTTTTAGTAGTTAGCCTACCATGACTCATTTAGTGAACGCTCTATTTTTCAGAAACCTGAATAGCTTCTGAAAACTTTATTTTCCAAATTCTATCCATTTCACTGATAATAATCCTTGCTCAAATCTGTGGTGACCAAAGAGCTGAAGACCTAAAATTAGATTTTTTTTTTTCTTATTCCTTCAGACCTGGAAGAAAGCTCTGACAGTATGCTCCAGTATTATGGGTGAGTTTTAAACGGGCCATGAAAATATATGGTTAGGATCATTCTTATCCAAAATCCTGTTCAGAGAAACCAAGCAGGAAGCTGCTTTCTCAAGGTTAGACAGCTTGCTATTGTTAACAAGTGGTGACAACTGTTGGCTAAGGTCTAAGACAGACTAAGGTCTGTCTGACATAACTATTGGACTTGCCTAGTGCATAGAAAGCTCTTTAATGTTTCTGTTCAGCTGTTCCCAAGGCTACCATGGAGAGAGGTGAGCTACCTGATTACCTAAGAGGCCAGAACTGAGAACAAACTATTTGTTGTTTGGGAACAAGCACCTTCTCAATTTGTCAAGCTTTTGCTTCAGAAGATGGAGTTGCTACAGGAACGAAGAGGGCACATTCTCTGTCTGTCTCGCTCTCTCTCTCTCTCTCTCTCTCTCGTGCACACACACACACACACACATACACATACACTAGGGTGGATGTAGTATATAAATTCATCAATGTTTGAAACTGGTTTATGGGGGCGTGCCTGGGTGGCTCAGTCGGTTAAGCATCTGCCTTAGGCTCAGGTCATGGTCTCAGGGTCCTGGGATCGAGCCCCGCATCTGACTCCTTGCTCAGCAGGGAACCTGCTTCTCCCTCTCCCACTCCCCCTGTGATCTCTCTTGCGCTGTCTCTGTCAAATAAATAAATAAAAATCTTTTTAAAAAAACCTGGCTTATGGGACACAATAACTTGTAGGATTTCATTGTCATTAGTGGTTTACAGAGCATGCCGGGGGCCAAGTACTCCAGTGAATTGGGTGGGTCCATGTGGCCCACATCAGCTTTCCTTTTCCTGGAGTTGAATTGGAAATTCAGATTGGTTTGGGGCCACAAGCAGTCTTCTTACTTTCCACACCCACTTCCTTCTCCAGCTCAGAGAGAGTCTAGAAAGCAGACCTTTACCTGGTAAGCTCTAAGGACACTGCTGTCTTATACCCATCAAATCCCACAAGTGGAAATGGAGAGTAGCCCCAAACTTGGCATGCTTTCTATGTGAAATCGGGTACAGTGGAGTCCTCCCCGAAGGCAACAGAATTCAAGGGTGTTGGTGGTGGGGAGAGAGGTTGAAAGAGAGAGCGAGGCATGGGGTCAGGAAATACAGAAGGAAACAGAGATAGACAGAGACAGAAAGAGACAGAGAGGGATAGAAACAGACATTGTTAAAAATCAGGAATGATCAGTTTCTTCTCCCTTACATCACTTCTTCCGTAGAGAAGAGAAAATGAGAGGAGCTGGGAGAAGCGCCAATGTTACTTCATCATACTCCCTCCTGGGGATTGGAGAGGAAATTTCTCAAGAAAAAATGTGGCCAAGGGAATAGGATTCCCTCTCACACTGTCAAAGATCTTTCTTCACTTCCAGAAAAAAAAAATCAGTCAAACAGGTGATTATTTAGTGTTTACATTGGTTAGTCCCTCACCAAGTAATTTTTAAAGTTTATAATCTTTGAAATATGATCTCAAAATCTCAATGAAAATTCTGAAGCTCAGAGAAGTTGGATAGAATTCTGTGTATATCCCCTGCCTAGGTAACCTATGAATTGGCTGTAGGTATAAGAAAATATTAGGTCTCAAAAAAGAAAAGAAAAGAAAAGATTAGGTTTCCGTACTATAAAACAGGGATCAGTAAATTTTTCCTGTAAATGTCCAGAGACCTTTAGCAATGACTCAACTCTGCCTTTCTAGTTCGAAAACAGCCATAGGCAACGCATAAGTGAAGGGGCCTGGATGTGTTCCAGTAAAATTCGTCTTATGAATACTGAGATGTGAATTTCATATAATTTTCACATGTCCTGAAATATTATTCAGTCTATAGAAAGCCATATTTTTCAACCATTAAAAAATGTACAACCCAGGGGTTGCCTGAGTGGCTCAGGCAGTTAAACCTCTAACTTTTTTTTTTTTTAAAGATTTATTTATTTATTTTGGGGAGGGGTAGAGAAAATCTCAAGTAGACTCCCTGCTAAGTGCAGAGCCTGAGCTGGGGCGTGATCCCAGGACCCTGAGATCATGACCTGAGCTGAAATCAAGAGTGAGTTGGTGAACCTACTGGGCCACCCAGGAACCCAAGTGTCTGACTCTTGATTTCAGGTCAGGCTTTGATCTCAGATCAGTGAGTTCAAGTCCTGAGCTAGGCTCCATGCTGAGCAAGGAGCCTACTTAAAAAAAAAAATAAGTACAACCTGGGCACCTGGCTGTCTCTGTCAGTAGAACACATGACTCTTGATCACAGGGTCATGAGTTCAAACCCCACGTGTGGTGTGGAGTCTGCTAAAAAAAAAAAAATTACAACCTATTCTTAGCTCGCGAGCCATACAAAACCAGATAACTGAGGCACCTGCGTAGCTCAGTTGGTTAAATTTCTGACTCTTGATTTCAGCTCAGGTCATGATCTCAGGGCTGTGGGATCAAGGCCCGCATTGGACTCCGTACTGAGCGTGGACCCTGTTTGGGATTCTCTCTCTCTCTCTCCGTCCCTCTCCACTCTCTCTTTCTCTCCAAAAATAAAACCAGACAACTGGTGCTAGTTTTCCAACCCCTGCTTTAGGAAAGAAACTCTTCCCCTCAGGTAACTAGCACCTTGTTCTGAGTTTGTTCAGTTGTCTTTATGCAGGGCACTGAGGCTGGATTTAAAAGTAAAAAGCAAAACTTAAAGACTCTGTCTTGGCTGGGGCGCCTGGGTGGCTCAGTGGGTTAAGCATCTGCCTTCAGCTGGGGTCATGATCTCAGGGTCCTGGAATCAAGCCCCTCACCAGGCTCTCTGCTCAGCGGGGAGCCTGCTTCCCCCTCTCTCTGCCTGCCTCTCTGCCTACTTGTGATCTCTCTCTGTCAAATAAATAATTTTTAAAACAAAAAAACAAAACAAAACATATTCTTGGTTTAAAAAAAGAAAAAGACTCTGTCTTGGCTGTTCCTGAATATATAGTTGACTCTTAAACAACACAGGTTTGAACTGTGCTGGTCCACTTATACGTGGATTCCCCCCCCCCATAAATACAGTGTAGTACTTAAATCGTATTTTCTCTTACGATTTTCTTTTTTTAAAAAAGATTTTATTTATTTGACAGAGAGAGACACAGCCAGAGAGGGAACACAAGCAGAGGGAGTGAGAGAGGGAGAAGCAGCCCAGGACTCTGGGATCATGACCTGAGACAAAGGCAGATGCTTAAGGACTGAGCCACCCAGGTGCTCCCTCTTATGATTTTCTTAATAGCACTTTTTCTAGATTAGTTTATTGTAAGAATATAGTATATAATACATGTACAAAATGTATGTTAATCAACTGGGTTTGCTCTCTATAAGACTTCTAGTTATGTTGCTGAAGACTCAAAAGTTAGACAGACATGTATTTTCTAGTGCATGGGGGTTGGTGCCCCTACCCCCTGCCTTGTTTAAAGGCCAACTGTATTGTCATTCTGGCCCCTCTAGCCATGATGGAGCCCAAACAAATGTGGAAGTTTAGAACTGTAAAAGGTAAAAAGAAATTCTCTTCTAAAACACTCTTGTTTACTGTCATCCTTAAGGGATACGAGTGTTTCTAGTCATTACATTCTTACCTGGGTTTACTCTGAAGTTTGATAACCATTTCTTTTATTCAAAAAACTGTTCTAGAAGTAAAGAACAGCACTTGGCATTCCTTAGATATTAAAACATTTTAAAAATGCCTTTTTCCTCCTGCATCCCGGGTTTAATTGTTACTGTTGGTGGGTCACTTCTGCCTCTTGTCCCCCATTGAGCAGCTTCCCTCTGGCATCCCAGAGCTCCAGAGTGGCTGCCCCCCACCCTCCCACACCAGCCCACTGTCCCACACTTAACCCTTCCTTGGTACCAAGTGTCTGGGGCTCCTCCCTCTCCTGTGAGCCGCCCCGTCCCCCCTCTGTCCTTTCCTTTTGCCTCCCCCAGTCCCATGGATTTGTAACATCTATCTGGGTGCCTTCTTGATTAAAACTTCCCGGCTGGGCTCTGGTTCATGGATTTTCTCTCTTCTCTAAACTCCCACGACACTTAGCCCGGGGTACACGATTTAGCACTTAATTATATATTGTCTTTTATTGTTTGTTTCTATTTGTTGTGTTAGTTTTGTCTTTTCCAGTGAAGCCGCAGAGTTCTTGAAAGGAACACATCTTGTATTTTTTTAAACCTCTCACAGTACTCCAGTAAGGACACAGTTAATACTTCCTGTTCTACCAATCAGTGTGACGTGATAGATAGGCACAGATGTAAGGCTTTGTACGCATTTCTGCAGTATCCGTGGTGCTGATGAATATCTGTCAAATCTATTAAACTGATTTGAGTAATGAAGAGCAGCTCAGAATCTAGTATTCAGTTGGGTAAATCACACCATCTCTGTATCCATTTTCTCATCTGCAAGATGAAGATGAAAATATTTTCCCAGCCTACCTCAGAGAGTTACTGGGAAACTTAAATGAGATAATGTAGCTTTGAACTGTATGAATGTCAGGGATTAGTATACCTCACATTTCTTTCCCTAAGTGTTACAGGGAAAAGTAGAGTTTGGCTTTTATCATGAAGAGCGGGTCCCTTTCTAACCTCTGTTAGAATGGTGGGTCATTCTCAGGGAATCCTGAGTATGAGTAAAAAGGTAGGAACAGAGTAAACATGATCTCTTGGCTTTCAGTTTTCCTGAGAAATTTTTATGGTTGTGGCAAATACAGTAGGTGGTTGGATTTTGAAATGGAAATTCCCCAGCTAAGATAGTCTTTGCTGTCCCTTACTTAACTATCCTTTCTGTACTCTTGTCTGCAAGCTTATTTATGACTGTCTTCATTCTCTCCTGGTCAGGTCTAAAGCAAAATGTGGTAAAAGGAAATCTTAGTGAAGAGTTGAGAACTTCCTGCTTTTGGAGTGGATCCTCTTCTCTATTTCATGTCTTTAGATTCCAAAAGGAAAATCTTACTCTGGCTGAATTGATATAAATTTTCTTCTTCTTCTTCTCCTTCTCCTCCTCCTCCACCTTCTCCTTCTTCTTCAGCCTTTTATTTATTTTAAATAAACTCTATGCCCAATGTGGGGCTTGAACTCACGACCTCAAAATCAAGAGTCATATGCTCTACCTATTCAACTAGTCAGGTGCCCTCATAATTTTTCTTCTTATGTATTCCCTCCCTCCTTTACTACCTGTTGATCCCCTCCCCGCCCCCGTCTTCCTGTCCTTCCTCCTTATTTTAGTTGCCCCAAATACCAAAGTATATTTGTTACCATCGGTGCTATTTCTTGAGATAGTTTTTTTTTTTTAAGATTTTTTTAATTTATTTGACAGACAGAGATCACAAGTAGGCAGAGAGGCAGGCAGAGAGAGAGGTGGAGGCAGGCTCCCTGCGGAGCAGAGAGCCTGATGCGGGGCTCCATCCCAGGACCCTGGGATCATGCCCTGAGCTGAAGGCAGAGGCTTAACCCACTGAGCCACCCAGGCGCCCCGTGATAGTTTTTGTTTTTAATTAAAATAAAATTATTTGGGGTTAAAGATATATCTCTTTATTAAATTCTAAAATGTGTTTTTTATTAGTGCTTAATACTGGACTTACTTTTTCTTTGTGTTGGTGATATATATATATATATATATATATATATATATATGCAATTCTTCTTCCCAGGACCCCTTTTACTGTTATTAATCTAGTATTAAACACTAACTGACGCTATTCCTTTTTAAGGTTCAACTCCAGGTTTGAGCTAGACCTGAGAAACCGGCCTAAATCGCTCCGGTAAACGCTATGGGCGGTTCGTATGGAGATCTCTGTCCTCCAGCTGTTCAGGACAGAAGCGCTACTGGTATGAAAAAACGGAAGCTTAATTTCTCATGCCTCCTCCCTTTTCTGCTAAGAGCACCGCACCTGCTTCAGTGTTCTAGGGAGAAATCAGCACAGCTTTCTCCGCCCCCTGAAAAGCGCCATACTCCAGGTGGGTCTAGTTGCCTCCCTTCCCAACCAGGCCGGAGAGCCAAAGACACCCCTCCCGGGCTGGGTGGGTGCACCAAGCGCTGGCCCCCGCCCTCCGGGTCTCGGGAGTGAAGGCGGGGCAGGTGACCAGCCGCGGGGTGGGCGGCCCGCGGAGTTAGTTACCTGGCGCGGCCAGGGGCGGGGCGAGGCGGGGCGAGGTGGGACGAGGTGGGACGGCGGGGGCGGGGCCGGGGTGCGATCCCAGGCTGCGATTGGTTCTCCCCGCGCCTGTCTCCATGTGCCGCGCGGCGGAGGCACAACATTCAAGTCCGGGGGCGGGGCCGGCGCGCGCCGGGAGGAAGCGGCAGCGCGGCAGCTGCGGGGCGTGGGGGCGGTGGCGGCGACGGCCAAGGCCGAGACCGAGGCGGCGGAGGCTGAGGCGAAGGCGGCGGCTCCGTACCCCGTGACGGTGCTCCGTCGGACCCCGTTCCGGGCCCCATGGAGGCGGCGGCGGGCGGGGGCTGCGGCTCCGGGCCGCCGCTGCTGCTGAGCGAGGGCGAGCAGCAGTGTTACTCCGAGCTCTTCGCGCGTTGCGCCGGCGCCGCAGGCGGGGGCCCGGTGTCCGGGCCCCCTGAGGCCGGCAGGGCCGTCCCTGGCGCGGTCACCGCAGCCGCGGGCACCGTGGCCGACCTCTTCCGGGCGTCGCAGCTGTCCGCCGAGACGTTGCACCAGGTAGGTCCCCGCGCCCCTATGCCACAGCAGGTCTGTGGGGACCATTTCTGTGGGGATAAGGGGGCGGGGTGGGGCGATAGGGCAGCCCAAGGACCTGGAGGCCTCGGCCAGGTCGAAGTCGGGGATGGCGGCGACGCCCTTGTCCCCCGGGGAACACCAGCCTCCTCTGCAGCTCAGGAGTGCTGGGTGCGCTACCCGTCTTCCTCCCCTGAGACAGACTGACGCTCCTTCCCCTCCCCCGGCCATTGCTGGGGCTCTGCAGCCGCCCAGACCCAAAGTTTGCCTTGTTTTGGAAGTGGTGTTTGTTTTGGCTGCTGTCTGGTTTAACCTCTGCTCGCGGCTCCTGCCTTTACCTCTCCTGGGTGGGTGGAAAGGTGTAGGCGCTCAGGGTGCCTTGCTGGATTTGAACTTGAAGTGTGTGTGTGTGTGTGTGTGTGTGTGTGTGTGGTGTACAGAGAGAGAGAGATAGAGAGCGAGCGAGCAAGCAAGCCAGGGGCCCAAAATTGAATGTTGTCCGCCATATGTATATGTAATGTATTTATGTATCAATATAGATATATGTATCTACTATATGTGTTTGCTCACTAACATATTTCTGAATATTGGTATTAAATTGGAAAGCCTTAGTAAGTTGCAGAGCAGGGACAAAGGGCTGCAAGAGGATGTCTGTCAAAGCAAAGTCAAGCTTCCTGTTTCGGGTTAGAGATAGACCCCAGACATCCACCATAGGAGACACCTTGTAGTTTCCCATCTTATTACTTGGACTTGAAATAGAACTGGAAAGTAGTGTATGTCATAGCTACCTCCTTTTAGCTGCTCCATACCTGGAAAAGGAGGAGGGAGTGATCCACAGCACACGCTGTTTTTGTTTTTTGATTTCCCTGGAGCTTGGAGAAAGACTGCTTGATAAGCATCATCTTTTGATGTCACCAGACTTTCATGTTGGTAAGATTCTCAATATCAGACCCAAAACATGGAATGAAGCTTTTTAAAATTGTTTTTTTAAGTTTTAATTTTAATTCCAGTTAACATACAGTGTTACATTAGTTTCGGATGTACAATATAGTAATTCAGTACTGCCATACATCATTCTGTGCTCCTCAGGACAAGTGCACTCTTTAACCCCTATCACCTGTTTCACCCTTCCCCCCACCTCCTCCCTTCTGGTAACCATCAGTTTGTTCTCAGTAATTAAGAGTCTGTTTCTTGATTTGTCTCTCTTTCTTTTCCCTTTGCTTGTTTCGTTTCTTAAATTCCACATATGCATGAAATCATATGGTATTTGTCTTTCTCTTACTGACTTATTTTGCTAAGCATTATACTCTAGCTCCATCCATATCATTGCAAATGGGAAGATTTCATTCTTTTTGATAGTTGAATAATATTTCTTTAAATACATAATATATAACAAATATATAAAACACTTGGTCTTCTTCTGTATCTTGGCTGTTGTAAAGAATGCTGCTATAAACTATAAACATGGGGTGCATGGAAATGAAGCTTTTAAAAAAAGATTTTATTTATCCATTTGAGAGAGAGAGAGAGAGAGAAAGAGAGAGCAAGAGAGAGCATGAGATGGGAGAAGGTCAGAGGGAGAAGCAGACTCCCCATGGAGCTGGGAGCCTGATAGGAGACTCGATCCCAGGACTCCAGGATCATGACCTGAGCTGAAGGCAGTTGCCCAACCAACTGAGCCACCCAGGCACCCAGAAAGGTTTTCTTAAAAGCAATAGTTAGTATGAAAGTTAACGTCAGTTGGATATTTAGAGTGGGGAGTGGTAGGTTAAAATCTAGTTCTAGAGGATTAGTGAGGGCTTTATGGCTCATTAGCAATATCACTGGGTTTGTAGGTTCTTCTTTTTTTTTTTTTTTTTTCTCTTACCACTTAAGACTAGGCTTTATACTGCTGGGGTATGCATATGCCTATATGTTTGTTGGCATAACTTTAGCCACTCTGTAATCTTTCACCTTTTAAAAAGGATTTCTGAAAATGTAATTAGTATTCATGAAACTTAGCATGACTCTTTAGTCCTTAAGTCCTTTGTATGTAGAAAGTTCTGCAGTTGCTGTTCTCTGAGCTGAACTAGGTAGACAAAATGTCAGTGTCTTAAAACACAAACTGTGGCCATTACTTGAAGCCCTCAGAATATTCCCAAGTATATAAATTTATTAAATGCTGTTACAACTTCTCAGCTGAAAAAGAAATAAGTGACTGAGGCCGCACAGCAAGTAAGTGACAGCTGAGCACCTGCTAAGGCTTATTTTGTAGTCAATAATACATGGTATGTGATAAGAGAAAGTGGGCATATTAAATGTGAGTATGTTGGTTCACCATTCCTAAGGAATTGGGGAGGAGACGGTCCTGGTGTTAGAATCATGCTCTCTTGAAGTATATATGATTTAGAAAGAACCCAAGGCACAGTGTGTTTGCATGAATGAGTTTATATTCTTTTTTTTTTTTAAAGATTTTTTATTTATCTGACAGAGATCACAAGTAGGCAGAGAGGTAGGCGGTGGGGGGGGGGGAGGCAGGCTCCCTGCCCAGTAGAGAGCCGGATGTGGGGCTTGAGCCTAGGACCCTGGGATCATGACCTGAGTCAAAGGCAACGGCTTTAACCCACTGAGCCACCCAGGCGCCCCGAGTTTATATTCTTGATGTCCAGTTGAAACCTGCTTGTAGAAGACTGCTTCAGATGTTGGCAAAGGGAGACATGCCTAGAAGATTGCTTGTAGTAAATCTCAGCTGTAAGCTTTCTTACTCAGCCCAGCAAAATAAAATACATACTTCCCCATTAACCCAATATAATTGCAATAATCCAGTATTCTTCATACAGGTAAAAGTGAACATCAGAGGATTCTGGACAGGGAAATGTAATCAGAAGAGAGTGAAACAAAGCTAGCAGTCAGCAGCCACCCAATTTTTACCAGCCATTTTAGTGGTGTGTGCTGTGGTGTGATACGGTATGGTGTGGTGTGGCATATCTCCATGTGTATGTGCGTGCTCCATTTACCTCAATTTGCATTTCCCCATGAGTGTATTAGCCATTCTTTAAAACAAATGGAGACATTTTTAGCCTTTCCTTGTTAAACAGGAACCTGTAAGTTCAGAATTAAGTGGCCCAACAGGTATAACTGCCCAATTCATGGAGGCACTAACCATCCCTGGTAATTTCTATGGTAACAGCCAGATTCATTTTTCTTAATAAGCATGTAATTAAGATTACCATAACATTTCAGGCAGGGTGAAAATCTTACCTGGAATAAATGTTTTACAAAAATACCTAATTTTGTCTCCTCCTTGCAGTAAAAAATAAACTACTATACCTATTACTTTGTTATGAAAGTGAGTTATGTTAAGGATTTTTTTGTGTTGAAAAAAATATATGTATATTTTTAAATAAATTTAATTTTTTTCAGAGCAGTTTTATGTTCACAGAAAAATTATGGGGAAGGTACAGAAAAATCCCATACATCCCCTACCAACACACATGCCAGCCTCCCCCATGATCAACATCCGCCACCAGACTGATTGATTTGTTATAGTTGACATTGACATATCATTATTTCCCAAAGTCCATGGTTTGCATTAGGGTTCACTCTTGGTATTGTACATTCTATGTTTTTAATATTTATTTATTTAATATTTTTATTTCATTTGAGAAAGAGACATAGCAAGGGAGGGAACACAAGCAGAAGTGGAAGAGGGAGAAGCAGGCTTCCTGCTGAGCAGAGACCCGGATGCAGGGCTCAATCCCAGGACCCTGGGATCATGACCTGAGCCCAAAGACAGATGCTTAATGACTGAGCCACCTAGGTGTCCCCACATATTTTTTAAAACAATATTTATTTGAGAGAGAGAGAAAGAGAGAGCATGAGAGGGGGTAGGGTCAGAGGGAGAATTGGGACTCCATCCTGGGACTCCAGAATCATGACCTGAGCTGAAGGCAGTCACTTAACCAACTGAACCACCCAGGTTCCCAAGACTTAATTTTTTTTAAAGATTTTATTTATTTATTTGACAGAGATCACAAGTAGGCAGAGAGGCAGGCAGAGAGAGAGGAGGGGAAGCAGGCTCCCTGCTGAGCAGAGAGCCCAATGTGGGGCTCGAACCCAGGACCCTGGGATCATGACCTGAGCTGAAAGCAGAGGCTTTAACCCACTGAGCCACCCAGGCGCCCCCAAGACTTAATTTTTTTTATTGCGCTTTTAGGTTAATAGCAAAATTGAGAGAGAGGTGCATAGTGTTACCAAAAACCCCCTTGCCACACACATACACAGCCTCCCCCATTAGGAATACTCCCTTCCAGAGTGGTACATTTTTTACAATTGGTGAACTTACATTGGCAAATCATAATTACCCCAAGTCTTCATAGTTTACAGTATGGTTCACTCTTGGTGTTGAACATTGTATGGATTTGGACAAATGTATAGTGATATGTATTTACCATTAAAATATCATACAGAATAGTTTCACTGACCTAAAAATCCTCTGTGAACTATATAGTCATCCCTTCCACTTACTCCCAACCCCAGGAAACCACTGATCTTTTTACTGTCTCCATAGTTTTGCCTTTTTTAGAATGTCATATAGTTAGAAAAATACAGTATGTAATCTTTTCAGATTGGCCTCTTTCACTAGTAATACACATTTAAGATTCCTCCATGTCTTTTGATAGGTTGATGGCTCATTTCTTTTTAGTGCTGAATAATACTCCATTGTCTGGTGGTACCACAGTTTATTTATCCATTCAGGAACTGGAGGACATCTTGGTTTCTTTCAAGTTTTGGCAGTTAGAGATCAAGTTGCTATAAACATCTGTGTGCAGGTTTTTGTGTGGAATTAAGTTTTCATTTCCTTTGTGTAAATACCAAGGAGTGTGATTGCTAGATCATATTGTAAGACTATCTTTAGTTTTGTAGGAAACTGCCAAATTGTCTTCCAAAGTGGTTGTACCATTTTATAGTCCCCTCAGCAATGCATGAGAGTTCATGTTGCTCCATATTCTCACCAGCATTTGATGATATCAATGTTTTTTATTTTGACCATGGGAACATAGTGATATCTTGTTTTAATTTGCAATTCCCTAATGACATGATGTTGGACATCATGTCATATGTTTATCTGCCATCTTGCATTATATTTTAAGGCATCATAATAGCCTATTTGAAAAAGGTCTTTTGGTCCTATTTTTAGAGTATTTATCTTCATTTGCTGATTTATTTTAAAAGCTGGATTCCAGGACTAGGTGAAAAATGGTAGAACAAAACCCTTTATTTTTTATTTTTATTTTTATTTTTTAAGATTTTTATTTATTTATTTGACAGAGATCGCAAGTAGGCAGAGAGGCAGGCAGAGAGAGGAGGAAGAAGGCTCCCTGCCGAGCAGAGAGCCTGATGCAGGGCTTCATCCCAGGACTCTGAGATCATGACCTGAGCTGAAGGCAGAGGCTTTAACCCACTGAACCACCCAGGCGCCCCTATTTTTTATTTTTTAAAGATTTTATTTATTTGACAGAGAGAGAGATCACAAGTAGGCAGAGAGGCAGGCAGAGAGGGAGAGGGAAGCAGACTCCCTGCTGAGCAGAGAGACTGATTGGGGGATGCAGGGCTCGATCCCAGGACCCTGAGACCATGACCCGAGCTGAAGGCAGAGGCTTAACCCACTGAGCCACCCAGGCACCCCATATTTCTTATTTTTTTAAAGGATTTTATTTATTTATTTGAGAGAGAAACAAAGATAGTGAGAGAGAGCCCCAGCAGGGAGGAGAGGAAGAAGTAGGCTCCCTGCTGGGCAGGAGCTGGACATGCTCCCGAGGACTCTGGGAACATGATCTAAGCTGAAGGCAGACCCTTAACCGGCTGAGCCACCCAGGTGCCCTAGAACAAAGCCCTTTAAATTAGAAAAAGAAAATAGAAATGTCTGAGGAACATAGTTTTTGTTTTAAGACAAAGAACCTCAAATGTTAGAGTGATTGGTTTCTCAGGTTGTGAAGTATTTCATTAGTGTTCAAAGACCAGCATTTTACTAGAAGCCGTAGGATGGTGTGGTAGGATTCAGGTTTGGGTTTGACCTGTATTTGAGTTTCTGTTGCTCATCACGGACAGTTCTAGGTGCTGAGCTTACAACAATGAACCAAACACAAATCCCTGTTTTCATGGAGTTGACATTCCAGTGCAAATTTTTTTTTACTCTTCAGTTTATTTGAGTAAGAAACAATTTGAAGTATGACCCCCAGAGGGGCACCTGGCTGGCTCAGTTAGTAGAGCACATGACTCTTGATAAAGCGGTTTTGAGTTTAAGCCCCGTGATGGGTGTAGAGCTTGCTTTAAAAAAAATAGGGGAATATAGCCTCTAGAAATAAAATATCTACCTTAAACTAGCAAGTTTTATATTTGGTGTAATGAATTAAACTATATAGACTTATTTATAATATTTATCTTTCAGGATGGTGTGTTAGTCCCTGGGAATGCTGTGCATATTTGAAGTAGTTATAATTTTATTTTTTATGATAGTCAACTCTTTTTATTTTGAAATAGTCTGTTTTTAAATTGAGATACAATTAACATATAATATTATATTAGTTTCAGGTATACAACATAATGATTTGGAATTTGCAAATTTTGTGAAATGATCACCACACTAAGTCTACATCTGTCACTATACATTTTTTTTGTATGTTCAGAACTTTTATGATAGACTCTCTTAGCAACTTTCAAATGTATAGTATGATATTATTAACTATAGTCACCATGCTATTAAATCCCCATGACTAATTTATTTTATAACTGGAAGTTTGTAACTTTTGATCACTTTCACCCATCACTCCCACACCTATCTGTCCTCTGTATTGATGAGTTCGAGTTTTTTGTTTGTTTTAAAGATTTTTTTTAATTTATTTGACAGAGAGCACTAGTAGGCAGAGAGGAAGGCAGAGAGAGAGAGGGGGAAGCAGGCTTCCTGCCGAAGCAGAGAGCCTGATGTGGGACTCGATCCTAGGACCCCGGGATCACGACCTGAGCCGAAGGCAGCAGCTCAACCCACTGAGCCACCAGGTGCCCCAAGTTTTTTGTTTTTAGATTCCACATGTAAATGAGGTCATATGGTGTTTGTCTTTCTTTTTCATGATGGTTAACTCTTAGACATTAAGGGGAGTAGCTGTAAGACACTGCTGATTCTGTAATATCAGGGGATATCACTGAATTGGAAAAAAGCTAATGTCTGATTATTTAAGCAGCTTTGATTGAGTTAAAGAAGTAAAACATGGCTGCTAGAAGCAGGGGATATTTTAAAAATTCCTGTGCATGGAATCACGTTTTTGTTTTTTTAAAGATGTATTTATTTTAGAGAGAGCTTGAGGGGTGGGGGGAAGGCAGAGAGAATCTCAAGTGGTCTCTCCGCTGAGTGCCGAGAATGTGGGGACTCGATCCTGTGACACTGAGATCACCGTTGTAGCATAAGTCAGGAGTCGTAAGCGAGGGGGTGGGGGTGGGAGGGTTGGGGGCTGGGTGGTGCAGTTGGTTGGGTGTTCAACTCTTGGTTTTGGCACAAGTCATGATCTCAGGGGTCCTGAGATTGGCCCCAAGTGGTTGCTCTGAATTCAGTGAGGAGTCCGCTGAAGTTTATCCCTCCCTCACCCTCCACCCCTCCCCGTGCTTGTGCTGTCTCTCTAAAATAAATAAATAAATCTTAAAAAATATAAAAAGAGTTGGTTGCTCAGGGCATCTGGGTGGTGCAGTCAGTTAAGTGTCTGGCTTTTGGTTTTTGGCTCAGGTCCTGATTTCTCTGTTGTGAGACTGAGCCCTGTGTTGGGCTCCCCACTCAGCGTGGAGTCTGATTGAGAGTCTCTCTGCCTCTCCTTCTGCCCCTTCTGCTTGTGTGGGCTCTCTCTTTCTCAAATAAATAAAATCTTCACTTTTTAAAAAAAGATTTTATTTATTTCTTTGAGAGAGAGAAAGCGAGAGAGATCACAGAGGGAGAGGGAAAAGCAGACTCACTGCTGACTGAGAGGAGAGCCTGATGTGGGGCCGGATGCCAGGACCCTGAGATCATGACTTGAGCTGAAGGCAGCCACTCAACTGACTAAGCTACCCAGGCGCCCCAATAAATAAATCTTAAAAAAAAAGGGGGGTCCATGGCTCAACTGACTGAGCCTCCCGGGTGCCCCATGCTTGGACTCACCTTTGGGAGGAAGTCCTATTTAAAGGTTTTCTTTAATTCATTGAAGCAGCTGATTAATCATTAAAGAAAACTATAGGTAAAAGTCAAAATTCTTGTGAACTTTCCATTGTTAGATTATTAGCCAGAACTATTTTTTAAAAATGCAAATAAGACAGTTCTCTATTTTTGCGTCTTTTTATCATGTCCGTTTGAACATAGACTTTAAGGAGATAGAGGCCAGAACACTAAAACAGTAAGTAAGAATGTATGCTGTTTGAGATAGTGTTCTTTTATTGTTAAAAAAAACAATAATGCCAGCAGATATAGGAAGTCCCAGAGCCAAACCATTGTGTGGTTAAAGGAGGGACATTTGCATAATAGTTGCTTGTTTCCACTTTTACAACAAAAATACTTCAGGTGTGTAAAACTTAGAGGATTACCCAACAGATACTTAAAACAGTTCACATTCAGTATGAAGGTTTCCTGTAACCTCCTTCTCTGGTCCCATTCTCTTCCCTGCAACCTCAGAGGTTACTGCTGTCCTGAATTTGGTGTGCATGAACTGAAAAAAAATGGGACGCCTGGGTGGCTCAGCGGGTAAAGCTGCTGCCTTTGGGATCCCGGGATCCCAGGATTCCAAGGTCCTGGGATTAAGTCCCAACATCCAGCTTCTTGTTCAGCGGGGAGCCTGCTTCTCCCTCTGCCTGCTGGTTCCCCTGCTTGTGAGCGCTCTCTTTCTCTGACAAATAAAAAAAAATCTTTAAAAAACAAAACAAAAAGAAAATGTTAGTACTTTTATTATATGTGTAGATAACGTGTATCTGTATAGCATGTGTGTATATCTATATGTTACTAAAACAATATATTGTTTTGTACGGCTTTTCAGCTTTTTTTAAAAAAAGATTTTATTGGGGGTGCCTGGGTGGCTCAGTGGGTTAAAGCCTCTGCCTTTGGCTCAGGTCATGATCCCAGAGTCCTGGGATAGAGCCCTGCATCATTGGGCTGTCTGTTCCTCCTCTCTCTGCCTGCCTCTCTGCCTACTTGTGATCTCTGTCCAATAAATAAATAAAATCTTAAAAAAAAGATTTTATTTATTTATTGGACAGAGAGAGAGAGAGAAAGAGTGAGGGAGCACAAGTAGGCGGAGCAGCAGAAGGAGAAACGGGCTCCCCGCTGAGCAGAGAGCCCAACACCGGGCTCCATCCCAGGACCCCAGGATTATGACCTGAACTGAAGGCAGGTGCTTAACTGACTGAGCCACCCAGGTGTCCCTGTATGACTTTTCAACTTAAAATTAGAAGTATTGTACTCTGTAACCTGCATCTTGCTCTTCCTCTCATTATGTTTTTGAGATTCATCTTTGTTGACACATGTAGCTCTAGTTCATTCATGTTTCCTTTTTAAGAATCTTCATTACTTAGTCTTACAGTGACTCATCATTATGGTGTTGTAGAGGCCTTTATGCCTGAGGGAAGTGGCATTTTTATTTGTATAGAAGGTCACATGACTGGGGGACTGTGCTAAACATGTACAAATATTAAAAACTCCATTATAGTTAGTAAAACGCACACTGATATGATATTCTTGAGGTGTTAGAGGACCTTAGAATTAATTGATTGGGCTTTCATAGGCATGCTTTTTTCTCATCTTTTCTTTTTTTTTAATTTCTGGTGCAGCCTGTGAATGAATGTCACCATCTTGACATTTATTTTGTTACATTTTTAAAATTTAAATTCAATTAGCCAACACATTAGTTTCAGATGTAGTGTTCAACAGTTCATCAGTTGTGTATAACACCCAGTGCTCATCACATCGTGTGCCCTCCTTAATGCCCATCACCCACCCTCTCATCTTTTTTTAAATGGAAAATCTCAAACAAGTGGATAGAATAATATATTAAACTCCTCTGTCCTTACCATCCATGGTCAACAACCATCAGGGCACATGTGATCAGTTCTGTTCCATCTGTGTTCTCAGTTTTGTACCCTACCTGCTCTGTTATCCTAAAGCAAATCTCATACATCACATGATTCATAGGGTTTATCTTTAAAGAAGGAACCTGGGCGTGGTCAGAGGAGCTGGAAACATGGAGGGGTTTAATATAGGCGGAAAAGGTATCTGTGGCCTTTGGTCAAATGGCAAGACTGAAGGATGGTTGCATGTGATTGAGCTATTTGCAGTCTTTAAGATAAGGATATTTGAGACTGATTTAGAAAGATTAGATAAACCAATAGGGAGACTGAAAAGGTAACAAAAGTGGAGACTAGAAATACAAGATGGGGGCACCTGGCTGGTTCAGTTGGTGGACATGTGACTCTAGATCTTGAGGTCTGAGTTCAAGTCCTGAGTTGGGTTAGAGATTACTTTTAAAACAATGCAAGGTGGTTTTGAATATTGGCCTAGTTTCACATACATAACTGGGGACTGTTCTACTTTAAGGGTATGGAAAATTGGTTGTGAGGAAATCTTGAATTGTTTCAGTAATTATCAGTAAGTTTTTAAAGAGGGTTTGGTTCCTTTCCAGGTTTTTTTTTTTTTCAGATTTTATCTTTGTTTTGTAAAGGCAGGTATCTAGGATTTTGTATTTATATCATTCTCTACTTTAGTACATGTCTTCTGGTGGGCAACTGAGTCTGTTTGGGCTGCTAGAACAAAATACCACAGTCTGGGTTGCTTATAAACCATGGAAATTTACTGCCCACAGTTCTAGAGGCTGGTAGCCCAAGATCATGGTGCCAGCATGTTTGCCTTCTGGTGAGGAGCCCCTTTCCTGGTTTATAGCTGGCCCCTTGTTGCTGTGTCCTTAAATAGTGGAAAGGGCTAGGGATCTCTCTGTAGCCTCTTGTTAAGGCATTAAATCCCATTCATGAGGGTTCTATCCTCATGACCTAAGGACCTTCCAAAGGCCCTGCCTCCTAATACCTTTACATTGGGCATTAGAATCTCAACATGTGTGTTTTGTGGGGGACATACTTGCAGAGTGTAGCAGAAACTAACTAGCCTGGGTTGCTCAGGCCAGCGGGGTTTCCTGGGGCAGGAGACTCAGTTTTCAAAGCAGGACAGTTGCAGGCAAATTGGGATGGTTGGTCACTCCCTCTAATGTTTACCACATTAATTATTTATTGCTCTGTAGTGACTTTGCCTAAATTTAAATTGCAGCTTAAAACAACACATTTATTATCTTGTTGTTCCTTTGGGTCAGGAATCCTGACATGGCTTACTTGGGTCCTCAGGTCAGGGTTTCACAAGGCTGAAATCAAGGCATTGGCTGGGTGGCATTCCTTTGTGGAGCTCGGGGACCTCTTCCAAGCTCATGTCATTGTTAGTAGAATTCAGTTCCTTGTGAGTTCAGGACTGAAACTCTCAGCTACTAGAGACTACCTGCAGTTCCGTGCCACATGGCTCTTTCCATAGGCAGTTCATGATATGGCTGCTGGCTTCTTTAAGGAGATTCTATCTCTCCAGTTTGCTCAGAGGATAGACACCCCATTGCCTCTGCTGTATCCAGCCATAGCCATAGAAGCAAGTCACAGGTTTGGTTTTGCACTGAAGAAGAGAGGATTATTCAAAAGCAAAGACACCAGGAAGTGAGAATTATTGGTGGTATGTGTCACCTTGAACTTTGTACCACACTTGCCTTCCAGAGTTTTCTGAAGCAGAAAATTACTGTTTAGCTTTTTGGGGCCAGATAGTATAGATGTTTTTGCTCAACCGCTTATTTAAAATTTCTTTATCTTTTTAAAATATACCTTCATGCATAATTCATTTTCTTATGCCATGTAGAACTGGCAACTATGTTATCTTCTTATGTATTATTTTTAATTTTAGTCTTTAGGCCATTTGTTTTTCCTCTTAACTTGTAGGAGTCAGGAAAAGAAGTGGAAAAGCAGTCCACTCCTGCCCGGAACACTCTAAAGCAGGCCTGGGTCCATTTTGGGGGTCTGTGAATTTAGTTGTGGAAAAAGATACATTTGTATTTATACCAATCTTTAACTGAAATCAAGCATTTCCTTCTATTGTGTATATAGGCAAACAAACCACAGTATTAGTAGTAGTACCTATGATTTTATCACTTATAGAAATAGGACTTTTTAGAATCATCATCAAACACATGCATTACTACCACAAACTTGCTTTTTAATATTTTGGTAGCTCTATTTCAGTATGTTTCTTTTTTTTTTTTAAAGATTTCATCTATTCACTTGACAGAGAGATCACAAGTAGGCAGAGAGGCAGACAGAGAGAGAGGAGGGAGCAGGCTCCCTGCCGAGCAGAGAGCCCGATGTGGGACTCGATCCCAGGACCCTGAGATCACGACCTGAGCCGAAGGCAGAGGCTTTAACCCACTGAGCCACCCAGGCGCCCAGTATGTTTCTTTTATAGTCCTATTTTAAGTGTTTCATATCATACATTTAAAAATGGTGTTCTGAAAAGAGGTCCATGCCGTCTACCAAAGGGCAGGGGGCATAGCGCAACAACAATGAATAAGCCTTGTTCTGAAGAGTTGTGAGGTGTCTGGACTAGGAATTTCAGTTCTTCGTGGTTGATTGTTTCCAAAGTCAGAATGGCGGCAGCGCTGCTGGCAAGTCTGGGTCAGGAGCGAGATTCCATAAGGCTGTGGTGGTCCCAACCCCTCCAGTCAGCCCTTTGAGGGGGGAAAGGAAGGCTGGAGAGAATGAGTGCTCAGCTGCTTCCACCAGGACTTCACCCCGTCCCTCCCGTCCCTGCTCAGCTCTCCCTGCTCCTGACCTTTCTATCTGGCCCTCTCTACTCTGCTTCATTCCAGGGAACCCCTGTGGAGCACATGCCAGCTGGCTTTTGGGCCTGTTTTATTTACCACTATTCTCTGTACTTCAGAGACTGGCTAGAACATGAACCTGAAAGGAAAAGTGATTTTTAACAGACTGGAGAAACTCCACTCTCCTCATGATTTAATTCAGGACCAGGAGAGGCTATTTAATATTAGGTTAGTGGTAAACGTTTGCTTTGACTTAATTCATTTGTAACACTTTGCCATTGGTTTACAGAAAAATAGCTTTGTTCAGCCTCCTGGGGGTAATTAAATGTTTCACCTGTGTTAATTTCCTGACTAATTGAAGTGAATCCCATAAATGCCAGCAATTAAGAGTTGTTTTTGCTTTTTTTTAAAACAGGCTTTCTTAAATGTGTAATGTTTGTCCTATGCCTTCAAAAGAACATATTTAATGCAGTATTCTCTTTGTTGATCCCTTAGTTCAGGGTCGGTCTTGTGAAAAACAGATGATTTTACATGAACAGGTTTTTGGCCCTGGAGATGTTTGGTGTACTTGCTTTAGGAGTTTTTTTTTCTCCTTTAGGATTCCTTTGAAATGGTTTTAAAATGTTTTAATTCCTCTCCTTTGCATACATTCTGGTAATTTTGAGTCCTGTTACTGAGAGATGGCACTGGAAGCAAAATGTGTGAAATTTACCATGCGGATGTCTTTTTTTTTTTTTTAATTTGTTTGACAGAGATCACAAGCAGGCAGAGAGGCAGGTGGGGGTGGGGGGGAGCAGGCTTCCTGCTGAGCAGAGAGCCTGATGTGGGGCTCAATCCCAGGACTCTGGGATCATGACCTAAGCCAAAGGCAGAGGCTTAACCCACTGAGCTTAACCCACTGAGCCACCCAGGCTCCCCACCATGCGGATTTCTTAAAATTCTCTTTCTCTCTCTCTCTCTCCTTTTTTTTTAAGAGACAGAGAGAAGGAGAGTGCAAGCTGGGGAGAGAGGGGCAGAGGGGAGAGGATCTTTTTTTAAAAATACCTCCCCTTTTAAAAAAGATTTTATTTATTTGACAGAGAGAGCGGGTGCGAGAGATAGAGCACAAGCAGGGGAAGTAGGAGAGGTAGAGGGAGAAGCAGACTCCCCTGCTGAGCAGGGAGCCCTATGCGGGGTTCAGTCCCAGGACCCTGGGATCATGACTCCAGCAGAAGGCGGAGGCTTAATGACTGAGCCACCCAGGCACTGTTGGAGAGAGAGAATCATTTTTTAAAAGATTTTTATTTATTTTTTTGACAGAGAGATCACAAGTAGGCAGAGAGGCAGGCAGAGAGATGGGGGGAAGAAAGCTCCCTGCCGAGCAGAGAGCCCAATGCAGGGCTGGATTCCAGGACCCTGGGATCATGACCTGAGCCGAAGGCAGAGGCTTTAACCCACTGAGCCACCCAGGTGCCCCTGGAGAGAGAGAATCTTTTTTTTTTTTAAAGATTTTATTTATTTGACAGAGAGAGATCACCAGTAGGCAAAGAGGCAAGCAGAGAGAGAGAGAGGAGGAAGCAGGCTCCCTGCCGAGCAGAGAGCCCGATGTGGGACTCAATCCCAGGACCCTGAGATCATGACCTGAGCCGAAGGCAGAGGCTTAACCCACTGAGCCACCCAGGTGCCCCTGAGAGAGAGAATCTTAAGCAGGCTCCAGACCCAGCCTGGAGTTTCACTTGAGGCTGGATCTCTCAGCCCTGAGATCATACCCTGAACCAAAATCAAGAGTTAGACACCCAACCAACTGAGCCACCCGGGCACCCCTGGATTCTTTTAATTTATTCTTTGTTCTCTATCAGGTTTACTTTACCTTGGCACTATTGACACTTTGGGCCAGATCATTCTTTGCTGTGGGGGCTGTCCTATGTGTTATACAATGTCTAGCAGCACCCCTGGTCTCTATCCAGTAGATGCCAGTATCTGCCCTTCCCTGAGTTGTTACAACCAAAAATGTCTCTAGATAATTGTCTCTTGGGGCAAGATCTACCCTGGTTGTAGATATGTGATAACAATCATGGTAGGTACTACCACTTATTTACTGATTACAGTATAATTGGCCTTGTCCTATAACTTGTAGACTGCTCATCTCATTTAATTTTCATAAGCAAACCACAAAGTAGGTATTATTGCCCCCACTTTGAAGAAGATAAAGTGGAGGTACAGAGATTCAGTAACTTGCCCATGGTCACATAGATAAGTGATTTCTGGTAATATTTTTCATAGTTATTTGGGTTAAAATTCAGTCTTTGTTGAAGAGACAAACTAAAAAAGGGTGGGTTTCCTGATGATTTCTCAGTGGAAAGGCTATGGCTTTCAGAGCAATTCTGTGTAAATGTTGGAATTCTTGCTTAAAGGAGTGAATCTGTCTATGGGTCTGTGTAGGGGATTTGGACCTACTTCTAAGGAGGTTCAGTATGGTAAAGCAGAATGTGAAACAGTCTACAGTCAAGGCTGATTAAATTTCAAAGCCAAGGAAGCCATCAGAAATTGGGATAAGGCTCAGGTACCCCTTAATAAGTTATTTTATTCTACCTAATATATCTAAAATACTATCATTTCAGGGTCGCCTTGTTGGCTTAGTTGGTGGAGTATGTGACTCTTGATCTAGGAGTTGTGAGTTTGAGCCCCATGTTCAGTGTAGTGATTACTTAAGAATAAAATGCTTAGAGATGCCCTTCAACAGAAGAATGGATAAAGATGTGGTCCATATATGCAATGGAATATTACTCAGCCATCAGAAAGGATGAATACCTAACTTTTGCATCAACATGGATGGAACTGCAGGGGATTATGCTGAGTGAAATAAGTCAAGCAGAGAGAGTCACTTATCATATAGTTTCACTTATATGTGGAACATAAGGAATAGCATGGAGGACATTAGGAGTAGGAAGGGAAAAACAAAGGGGGGCAGAATCAGAGAGGGAGATGAACCATGAGAGACTATGGACTCCAAGAAACAAACTGAGGGTATTAGAGGGAGGGGGTTGGGGGAGTGGGTTGGCCCAGTGATGGGTATTAAGGAGGACACTGGGTGTTATATATAAACAATGAATCTTGGAACACTGCATCAAAAACTAATGATGTACTGTATGGTGACTAACATAACATAATAAAAAGTAAATAAAAATAAAATGCTTAAAAAATTTTTAAGCTGGGGATTTGGAAAATGTCAAGACAAGGTTTATATGACAAGAAGAAAAATTAATACATTGCTTGGTGGGGAAATCAAGGTTTAGTAGAATTTTTGCTTAGTTTGAATTTTAGAAAGCATTTTCAAGATTTTATTTTGATACTAAATATTTATGTTAATGTGGGCTCAGTGGTCTTGTTCTGGAAATAAACTTGTCTTTTTAAATATTTCTATGTCAGTTCTCCCAAACATAATTTGATGATTCAAGTCGGAGAAAGGAAAGAAATGAGCGAAATCTTGCCATTTGCAACAACATGGGTGGATCTAAAGGGTATAATGCTAAGTGAAATAAGTCAGTCAGAGAAAGAAAAATATGATATGATTTCACTCATGTGGATTTTAAGAAACAAAACAAAGGAAAAAAAAAATAAAAAAACCCAGACTCTTAACTCTAGAGAATAAACTGTTATCAGAGGGGAGGTCGGTAGGGGGAGAATGGATGAACCAGGTGGAAGGGATTCAGAGTACACTTATCATGATGAACACCGGCTAACATAGAGCATTGCTGAATCACTGTATCGTACACCTGAGATTAATACTCTAGGTTGACTGTACTGGAATATGAAGGCTGGTGCTTGTGTGGTGGTTTTGGAGGTAAAAGCTACATGTAGATCATGGCAGAACATCAGTATTTGCATATAGGGAGAGAGCCTGGGTCCCATATCCTTATAAAACTGCGTTATTAGTCCAAGACTGTCCAATTTTATACTAGTTTTACTCGTATAAAAGAGAAAGAGCAGGAGCAGGGGAGAGGGGCAGAAGGAGAAGCAGACTCCCTGCTAAGCACGGAGACTGACATGGGGCTGGATCCTAGGACCCCAGGATCATGACCTGAGCTGAAGTCAGAGGCTTAAATGACTGAGCCACTCAGGTGCCCTTCCATCTTATTTTTTTAAAAATCTGTATATATCGAGTTTTTTCAATTATACAAAATTTACAAAGGTATTTACAACTTGTAAGCTAACTTTAAAATATTTACTAATCTGTCAGCTGATTTTAAATTCCACATTTTACATGTTCTCTTACTGTTTGAAGTTTTAAGTATTTGTTTCATAGAATTTATTTTGGGGGCACCTGGGCGGCTCAGTGGATTAAGCCGCTGCCTTTGGCTTAGGTCATGATCTCAGGGTCCTGGGATTGAGCCTTGCATCAGGCTCTCTGCCCAGCAGGGAGCCTGCTTCCCCCTCTCTCTCTGCCTGACTCTCTCTGCCTGCTTGTGATCTCTCTGTCAAATAAATAAATAAAATCTTAAAAAAAAAGAATTTATTTTATTTTTTATAAAGGGGTAAGACTTAACTCACATGTGATTATTATTGTTTAAAAATAGATATTAAATTGAGTATAAACCAGTAAAAAAAGAAATTGGGGTAAGACTGTGTATTCAGGGCCCCGAAGCAAATGGCACGCTCAGAGGGTGTTACTGACGACATCGTGGAGGCACGGAGAGATTAGCAGCAGCACGAAGCCATTGCTGTCCCTGGGTCTGCCCTAGGAAAGCAGGGCTGTTGCGGGAGGAGCAGTGGTCTAGAGGAATGCAGTCATGGCCAGAACTGTGGCTGGGGAGGGGCTGGTGAGCTGAGGGACAAATAACCAACTCTGTCTCCTGTTGTCTGATGTGCTCCAGTGCCCAGCTGGAAGCCAGAGGCTGGAAAGCCTGGGTGCTGGAGCTATAGAGACCAGTCTCCTGGGCAGGGTGGATGAAGAAGGGTTGTGGTTCTGGGGGACAAATGGAGGAAAAGCCAGCACAGGCTAAAGCTGAACTGGGAGCCACCACCCTGGATCCTAGGAGAATGGGGCATGGTGGGTGGAGGGGGCAAGGGAAGTCCATTTGTGCCAAGCCAGGCTTGGGTGTGCAGACTTCCATGAGGGAAAGAGAGGACTGGACAGGAGTGACTGGTCCATCTGAGCTGCTGCTTCCCACTTCTTCAGGGAAGTGTGGGGTTGGCTCTGCATTTGGATATGGGATGTGTGCACGTGTGTGCTTTTTTGATCAGAGTGGGACATTTTCATGGGTTGCTGGGTTCTCGTTCAGGGCACTGGGAAAAATAACAGGAATAGAGTAGCCCTCTTGAGATTCTGCCAAGAGTTAGTTGCACATGGTGGGAAAGGTTGCCCCGGGGACCAGAGATGAATTCAGGGGAGTAGAAAGTATATTACAACATTTGGGGGCATGACCTAGCATTAGTTTGGCATTTTTTTTTCCTGAAGGATAAGAAGGATTTTTTTTTCCTTGAAGGATACGAAGGATTTGTCCTCACCCCAAAATCACAGTATATGTATATGTGTCCTCTCAGAATTTCTCTGTACCTTGCTCAAAGTTACTAGGGCCCTATTGCGCAAACCGAGGACTTAAAAAAGAATCTTCCTCGTATACTGCAAAGTAAAACCAAGAAAGAGCTTTGTTCTCTTTTACATTCTTCATGGGCTAGCATATCTTCTGGAAAACTTGTTGCCATGGCAATGGGATATTATCTATCTCTGTTGTGTACTACATAAAAATAGCCCTTTGTGTTTGAGGGTGATGTCGGTTACAGGTGGTTGGGTGAATGTATAGCGGGGTGCCTTGTCAGCATTCCATTGTTTAAGGTTGTGAAATCAAAATGAGTATCGATTTGCTTTTTTCTCTCAAAACGGAGTTTTATCTGGAAAAGGCAGGTAGTGGTGCTCTGTTTAATTTTGGAATTTTAAGCCTCCCTTTCCAGGTCAGGTGAATATGGTGGCTGAAAACACCTCTCATGGTGATAAGTAAATGGCTTCTCTACTCTTTCTGTTGGTGCTACAGGGTGTACAACACAACACTGGGCTGGGGCCAAGTATAATTCTTGTTCTTGAGCAAATGGTTCTGCTTAAGTGCCTTGTACTTATAAACTGAGAAGTAGCAGCAAGTGGTTGGGTGGAATAGCTGAGCTGTTGCTCAAATACTGACTTCTTGTGGGTTCTTTTTTTTTTTTTAAAGATTTTATTTATTTATTTGACAGATCACAAGTAGGCAGAGAGGCAGGCAGAGAGAGGGGGGAAGCATGCTCCCTGCTGAGCAGAGAGCCTGACATGGGGCTTGATCTCAGGACCCTGAGATCATGACCTGAGCCGAAGGCAGAGGCTTAACGCTCTGAGCTACCCAGGTGCCCCTTCTTGTGGGTTCTTAAATGGAACAGATCCTTGGTAAAGGTCAGTTCACGGTGCTAGTTTTAGCATTGGCCTCACATGTGTAGCCAAGGTTGGGATCTTGACCCTAATCTTAATTTTTCCTTTGAGAAATCCTTTGGGTAATTTTTTAGAACCTTAAGTCTCAAATATTTTGTTGTTCTTTCAACTTTCTTCTAGAAACTTGTCTTATATGTAAATAATAGCTTCCTGGTGCTGAAATAAAATTTACTCTGCTCTTGAGAATTTTAGACTTTTTTTTTTTTTAAAGATTTTATTATTTATTTGACAGAGACAGAGATCACAAGTAGGCAGAGAGAGAGGAGGAAGCAGGCTCCCTGCTGAACAGAGAGCCCGATGCGGAGCTCAATTCCAGGATCCTGAAATTGTGACCTGAGCCAAAGGCAGGGGCTTTAACCCATTGAGCCACCCAGGCACCCCAATTTTAGACATTTTTAAGAAAATACCATGGCAGAGAATTTTAGACCTAAAAGTAATCACTCCTTTTTTTTTTTTTTTAAACAGAGAGTGTGTGTGTGAAAGCAGGGAGAGGGGCAGAGGGAAAGGGAGAGAGAAAATCTCAAGCAGGCTCAAGCCCAGCTCATAGCCTGATGTGGGGCTTGATCCTAGAACCCTGAGATCATGACCTGAGCCAAAATCGAGAGTCAGATGTTTTACCAACTGAGCCACGCTGGTACCCTCAAAGTAATCACTCTTAATTCTGAATTTTGTTGTACTACTGCGGAAATGGAATCATTACCTTTGTCTCTTCTCTGCGAGGATAATATTGGAAATAGTTTTTGCATACTTGCTGGGCATCCATTACTGTCCTTAGAAATTTTTGTGTGTAATTAACTCACTTAATTCCCATAAATATTCTTTTTGTAAAAAAAGATTTTATTTATTTGAGAGAGAATGCAAACAGTGCACGCTCATGAGTCAGGAGAGGGGCAGAGGGAGAGGGACAAGCAGACTCCCTGCTGAGCATGGATTTCCCCATGTGGAGCTTCATCCCAAGACCCTGAGATCATGACCTTGAGCTGAAGTCATATGTTTAACCAACTGAGCCACCCAGGCACCCCATAATTCTCATAAATATTCTTACTGGGTTTTGTCACTGTTTTTCAGATGAAGGCATTGTTATTAGTATGCCTTTTCATTTCTGAGCCTGTGTAAGCTGCTGTGCAGTGTAGGACTTGGTTGTTGCTTTTGTTTATCAGGATGCTGTAGTGTATCTAATACTGAAAAGCATTCTTCTATCAGGTGATGGCAAGATACAGTCTGTGGGCCAAATCCATCCTGTCATCTATTTGTTTGTTTGTTTGTTTGTTTTGGTATGGCCAATGAGCTAAGAATGGTTTTTACATTTTTTAAATGGTTGGGACAAAAATAAAAACATTTCATGATATATGAAAATTATATGAAATTCAGATTTCAGCTTTCATAAACTTTCATAAACAAAGTTTTTCTTGGCACTTAGACACACTTAAACGTTTCTGCATAGTGGATGGCTGCTTTCGCACTAGAGTGGCTGAGGTGAAGAACTGTTAATAGAGACTGTTTATAGCCCACGGACCCTCAGAACTTAAAATGTTTACAAAGTTTGCCAACCCCTATTCTATATTATTTTACATCTCAAATGGGAGATCATACTGATTAATAAAAGCAGGTTAGATTTGTGTACAGGTTCACATGTATTTGGATTCTCTTTGGGTATTATATTTTCCTCTCTTCCATTAAATGTTACTACTTTCACAAGCCTAGTGTCACATACTATGGCATATTTCAGATAAACTTGATTTCAACTTTCTATATCCATATTTTTATTAACATATAATGTATTATTTGTTTCAGGGGTACAGGTCTGTGATTCATCAGTCTTACACAAGTCACAGCACTCACATAGCACATACCCTCTCCATCATCCATCCCTCCCATCCCTCCCACCCTCCTCCCCTCCAGCAACCCTCAGTTTGTTTCCTGAGTTCAAGAGTCTTCTATGGTTTATCTCCCTCTCTGGTTTCATCTTGTTTCATTTTTCCCTCCCTTTCCCTTTGATCCTTTGTCTTGTCTCTCAAATTCCTCATATCAGAGAGATCATATGATAATTGTTTTTCTCTGATTGACTTATTTCACTTAGCATAATACCCTCTAGTTCCATTCATGTCGTTGCTAATGGCATGATTTCATTTTTGATGGCTGCATAGTATTCCATTGTGTATATAAACCACATCTTTATCCATTCATCTGTTGATGGACATCTAGGCTCTTTTCATAGTTTGGCTATTGTGGACATTGCTGCTATAAACATTGGGGTGCACGTGCCCCTTTGGATCCCTACATTTGTATCTTTATGGTAAATACCCAGTAGTGCATTTGCTGGGTTGTAGGGTACCTCTATTTTCAACTTTTTTTTTTTAAAGATTTTTATTTATTTATTTGACAGAGAGAGAGATCATAAGCAGACAGAGAAGCAGGCAGAGGGGGAGTGGGAAGCAGGCCCCCTCCTAAGCAGAGAGCCCGATGCGGGGCTCCATCCCAGGACCCTGAGATCATGACCTGAGCTGAAGGCAGAGGCTTAACCCACTGAGCCACCCACGCGCCCCTATTTTCAACTTTTTGAGGAACCTCCATACTTTTTTCCAAAGTGGCTGCACCAGCTTACATTCCCAACAACAGTGTAGGAAGGTTCCCCTTTCTTACATCCTTGCTAACACCTGTTGTTTCCTGGCTTGTTAATTTTAGCCATTCTGACTGGTGTGAAGTTATATCTCATTGTGGTTTTGATTTGTATTTCCCTGATGCTAAGTGATGTTGAGCACTTTTTCATGTGTCTATTGGCCATCTGGATGTCTTCTTTGCAGAAATGTCTGTTCATGTCTTCTGCTCATTTCTTGATTGGATTATTTGTTCTTTGGGTGTTGAGTTTGATAAGTTCTTTATAGATTTTGGATACTAGCCCTTTATCTGATATGTCATTTGCAAATATCTTCTCCCATTCTGTCAGTTGTCTTTTGGTTTTGTTGATTGTTTCCTTTGCTGTGCAAAAGCTTTTGATCTTGATGAAGTCCCAATAGTTCATTTTGCCCTTGCTTCCCTTGCCTTTGGCAATGTTTCCATATATATATATATTTTAAAGATTTTTTATTTATTTATTTGACAGAGATCACAAGTAGGCAGAGAGGCAGGCAGAGAGAGAGGAGGAAGCAGGCTCCCCGCTGAGCAGAGAGCCCGATGCGGGGCTCAATCCCAGGACCCGGAATCATGACCTGAGCCGAAGGCAGCGGCTTAACCCACTGAGCCACCCAGGCGCCCCTATGTTTCCATATTTTTAAAATCATAACAAATACTCCTAACCTTTCCTAAATGAGGGTAATGAATTTTATCACTTTATTAATGTTTTCTTTGCTAGATCAGTAATTATAATCCCCCCAGTTCTATTTATTTCCAACTATATTGCTTTCTGCTTTTGGGCATTTTAGTCACCATATAAACATTGATACTTTAATAATCCTAACTAAGCCACCTGAACTGACTGTGCTATTTTAATTTAATAAATCCTATATTAGATAAAGATTATATATATATTTTTAAAAGATTTTATTTATTTATTTGACAGAGAGAGAGATCACAAGTAGGCAGAGAGGCAGGCAGAGAGAGAGAGAGGAGGAAGCAGACTCCCTGCTGAGCAGAGAGCCCGATGTGGGGCTTGATCCCAGGACTCTGAGATCATGACCTGAACCGAAGGCAGCGGCTTAATCCACTGAGCCACGCAGGCGCCCCAAAGATTATATTTCTTACATTCATCCTATTGGGTTTAATATACTTAACATGATCAGCTTTGGAACATTCATACAGTTATTTTTTTTAATTTGTTTTCTTTTTTGTCTAATTTCACTTTTTAAATTAATGGCTTTATTGAGATATATGTCATATACTGTACAACTTACTCATTTAAAACATACAATTCAGTTTTTAGTATATTCACTATATATTATTAGAATATTTTCATCACCACAAAAAAAGAAACCTAAGCAAGGTACCCAATTGTACCCAGTCCTACTGTCCCTAGGCAACCACAACTCTGCTTTGTATATTGATGAATTTGCCTATATTGAACATTTCTTATAAATGGAATTGTATGATATGTGGCCATTTGTGACTAGCTTTTTTTTAGCATAATCTTTTCAGTGTTCATCCATGTTGTAGCATGTACCAGTACTTTTTATGGCCTAATAATATTTGATTATATGTATATACCATAATTTTATTTATCCATTCATCAGTTTATAGACATGGGTTGTTTCTATATTTTGGCTGTTATGAATAATGTTGTTATGTACATTTGTGTGTAAGGTTTTATGTGTATGGATGTTTTCATTTCTCTTGGTTAATAACCTAGGAGTGGAATTGCTAGGTTACATAGGTAACTCTGTGTTCAATTTTTTTAAAAGATTTATTTATTTTTGTTGAAGAGTGGGGGGCCCCATCCCAGGACCCCAGGATCATGCCCTGTGCTGAAATCAAGAGCTGGATGCTCCATCATCTCAGCCACCCAGGTGCCCCTCTATGTTCAGTATTTTGAGGAACTGCCAGACTCTTTGAAAGCTGCTACATTATTTTACATTTCCCACCAGCAATATATGAGGATTCTAATTTCCCCTCATCCTCACCAACATTGGTTATTGTCTGTCATTTATAGCCATCCTAGTGGGTAAGAAATGGTATCTTATGGTGGTTTTAGTTTGTATTCTCCTAGTGACTAACGATGTTGATGTATTATGTGCTTACTTGCCATTTATATATCTTCTTAGGGAAATGTCTATTTAGATCCATTGCCCATTTTTATTTTTTTATTTTTTTATTTTATTTTATTTTTTTTAAGATTTTATTTATTTATTTGACAGACAGAGATCACAAGTAGACAGAGAGGCAGGCAGAGAGAGAGAGGGAAGCAGGCTCCCTGCTGAGCAAAGAGCCCGATGCGGGACTCGATCCCAGGACCCTGAGATCATGACCTGAGCCGAAGGCAGCGGCTTAACCCACTGAGCCACCCAGGCGCCCATTGCCCATTTTTAAATTAGGTTGTTTGTCTTTATAAAATCTTGAGTTGTAGAAGTTCTTTCTGTGTTTTAAGTCCCCTATCAGGTAAATGACTTGCAGAAATTTTCTCATTCTGTGGGTTGTCTTTTCACTTCCTTGATGGTGTCTTTTGAAGCATACAATATTTTTTAAAGACTTTATTTACTTGAGAGAGAGAGAGTGCATGGAGGGGAGGAAGTGGCAGGGGGCAGGGAGGCCACTCCCTGTTGAGCAGACAACCTGGGGCTTAATCCCAGGACTCTGGGATCATGACCTGAGCTGGAGGCAGATGCTTAACTGACTGAGCCACGAAGGCACTCTGAAGCATACAGTTTTTTTTTTTTTTATTTTCATGAGGTTAAACTATTTACTTTTTGCTTTCATCATTTGTGATTTTGGTGTCATGTTTACAGAACCATTGCCTAATCCAAGATCGTGAAGGTCTACACCTGTATTTTCTTTTAAAAGTTGTGTAGTTTTAGCTCTTACATTTAGGTCTTTGATCTGTTTTGAGTTAATGTTTGTATGTAGTGTGAGGTAGGGGTTCAGCTCCATTCTTGTGTATGTGGATATCCAGTTGTCTTCATACCATTTGTTGCAAAGTTGTCCTAGCATAATTTTCCCCCGCCGAATGGTTTTGGAACCCTAGTCCAAAATCAATTGACCATAAATATAAGGGTTTATATTTGGACTATTCATTCTGTTCCATTGCTCTGTATTCCTGTCATTATGCCAGTACAACATTGTCTTGATTTATTTATTTTTGAGGCACAATTTCCCCCTCCCTCACTTAAAATTAGGACACCTCATAATTTTTTTTTCTTTTTTTTTAATTTCTTTTTTATTAATTTCTTTTCTGCATAACAGAATTCATTGTTTATGCACCACACCCAGTGCTCCATGCCATACGTGCCCTCCATAATACCCACCACTTGGCTCCCCCAACCTCCCACCCCCCCGCCCCTTCAGAACCCTCAGATTGTTTTTCAGAGTCCATAGTCTCTCATGGTTCATCTCCCCTTCCAATTGCCCTCAACTCCCTTCTCCTCTCCATCTCCCTATGTCCTCCATGTTATTTGTTATGCTCCACAAATAAGTGAAACCATATGATAATTGACTCTCTCTGCTTGACTTATTTCACTCAGCATAATCTCTTCCAGTCCCGTACATGTGATACAAAAGTGGGGTATTCATCCTTTCTGATGGAGGCATAATACTCCATAGTGTATATGGACCACATCTTCCTTATCCATTAGGACGCCTCATAATTAATGGTATCTTCCATTGCATCAAAACTGGCCTACTGGGTGTTAGTGGCTTGGAAAATGATACTAAAGTCTAGAGTGGAGCACTGTTGACTCTTGGGATCCAAATAGTTGGGAGACGGGGATAGTGAAGAGGTAGTAAATTGATTGCTCCCTCAGTGTTTAGCAGCAAGCTCAAAGCAGTAGTCAAAAGTAGCCTAGCTTTACAAAATTTCAAAGCTGAGTACTAATAGTTCCGGTTTCTTTTTATGGATTTTTCTTTTTAAAGAAATGCTGCATCACCGAGTGGTGTTGGTAGCACAGAAGACAACACAATGGAAAACGTGGACCTTGACCACTCTTAGTTAAAAAGACTCACAAAAGTTCAATTTTGAATGTGAAGTTTTAGGAAAACCTTGAACAACTAAGTTTGCTTATTTTCCTTTCTATGTATATATGAGTGATAAAAGAAAGATAGAAGTACAAAAAAAGCTCCTTTAACAAGTCTAAGATAAACACTAAGTGGTAATACTATTGTGTCATATCTTATTTGGCATGTTTTCTTAGTGCTACCTAAATAATGGTGTCTTAGGTTTGAAATGCTGTTATCTTCCTGCCTCTAGCTCTGTTAACGTTTCAGAGGGAGTTGGGTCCTTTCCTAGAGCCTGTTGTATGAATTGATGTCCTTGGTTTCCACTTCCTGCCCTTTACTGTATGTCCATTTGTTTTCTAGGCACCATAATTTTGTTTTTCCCCTTTCTCTTGTTCTTGTAGTTTTTTTTTTTTTTTAAAGATTTTATTTATTGGTGCACCTGGGTGGCTCAGTGGGTTAAACCTCTGCCTTCCGCTCAGGTAGTGATCCCAGGGTCCTGGGATCGAGCCCCACATCGGGCTCTCTGCTCGGCCGGGAGCCTGCTTCCCTCTCTCTGCCTGCTTGTGATTTCTCTCTGTCAAATAAATAAATAAAATCTTTTAAAAAAGATTTAAAAAAAGATTTTATTTATTTATTTGACAGAGATCACGAGACAGGCGGAGAGAGAGGAAGGGAAGCAGGCTCCCGGCCGAGCAGAGAGCCCGATGTGGGGCTTGATCCCAGGACCCCGGGACCATGAACCGAGCCAAAGGCAGAGGCCCAACCCACTGAGCCACCCAAGGTACCCCTTGTTCTTGTAGTTTTAAGACTTAAAACAAATAACAACCCTATATTACCATTCTAGTGGAGTTTTGAGTAGGAGTGGATGTTAACATGTTTGTTCAATCCAGTAGGAATATTCAATCACTCAGGAGATTAGCTTACAAAAAATGACTTTTAGAAAAGTTATATTCCTCACCTTGCTGCCTTAATGTTAGCATCTTACATAATCAGTACAGTCATCAAGAACAGGAAATTATCATCACTACAATATTATTAAGTACACTACAGACCTTATTCTCATTTCTTCACTTTTCCACTGGTGGTCTGTTTCTGTTCTAGGATACTATTCAGGATCCCATATTGCATTTAGTTATTTCTCCTTAGTCCCGTCTAGTCTGTAACAGTTTTTTAATTTTTTCTTTCATGACACTTTGGAAGAATACTCATCAGTTATTTTGTAGAAAGGTCCTGAATTTGGGTTTGTTTCATGTTTTCTTATGATTTGAATAAAGTGCATTTTTTGGCAAGATTACTAGAGAAACAATGATGTATATTTTCTGTTGCGCTCTATCATGGAATTCATAATGTTGATAGTTGGTGTTATTTACCTTGATTCCTTAAGTTGGTGTCTGCAGGGTAACTCCCGTAGTTAAAGTATCTTGGGGAGAGGTGCTTTGAGATTATATGACTATCCTATTTCACCTGTTAATTTTTAGCATTCATTGGTGGATCCATATCCATTTCATTTCATATTATTCCTAGAGTATTTGTGAAAAATATTCGATTGAGTAAAATAGAGCTTTGCCCTCTAAGAAGCCAAGGTCAATTACATTAAAGTCCTATCGTATTGGTTAGTGTAACACTAGCAACTGTGTACCCCAACTTTCAAAGGCTTAACAAAACAGAAGCTTTCCTTCCCAATGTATTTTTGGTTGTGTAGGTGGTTTCCTGCCATACAATATTTCAAGGACCCAGGTTTAACTTTTTATTTTGAAGTAATTTCAAACTGACAGAAAGGTTATGAGAATAGTACCAAGAAATCCTATGTACACTTTACCTAGATTTACTTGACATTTGCCACATTTTACCTTATTTTTTCTCTCTCTCTCCATGTATGTGCATGTATTTGTATCTATCCATCCCTCCATTTATTTATCATCTGCCTGTACTAACCCGTCTGAGATTAAGTTGCATACATCATGCTCTTATATGCCTTAATAGTTTAAACTTCAATATTTATTTGTTTAATTCTCGTATACAAGTAAAGTAGTTGCAGAATTGCTACCTCATACCAGTGTGAGACACACTTTCGCTAACTAGATTACAGCATTTATCAACAGCTCTCCTTTCTTTAGATTTACGGTATCTGGTCATGATAACCGTTTTCAACAGTTTTCCACTGACGTATTAAATTTTGAAAACTGTACACAGCACATAAAGTTATTCAAACTCTGGACGATTTTTTTCAAGATTTTATTTATTCATTAGAGAGAGCCGCCCAATGAGGGGCTCGATCCCATAACCCTGAGATCATGACCTGAGCTGAAGGCAGACGCTTACTCTGGCACCCCTCAAATTCAGGAAGTTTAATATCAATATAGTACTTTGTCTGCAGTCACTATTCCAGTTCCCCCAGTTGTCCCCAAAATATTCTTCATGGGAGTCTTTCCCTTTTTTCCTGATACCAGATCCCACTCAGGAACACATATTGAATTTATTTGTCATGGCTTTTTAGTCCCCTTTGATCTGGGATTGTTCCTGCAAACCTTTGTCTTTTGTGACATTGCCATTTTGAACAATGACATTTCATGACATTATTTTGTAGAATGTACCAAATTCGGGTTTGGTTGGTAGCCACCAGCCAACTCATGTTTAGATTAAGATTATGCGTTTTTGTCTGGATACTGCATAAGCAATGTGTCCTTCTCAGGTAATGAATGCATTAAGAGGCACATGATGTCTCCTTGTGTCTCATTGGTGATTTCAATTTTTATCATTTGGTTAAAGTATTGCCTATGTCTGTAGTGTTTTTAGATATGAAATATCGGAGTGATCAATACCAGGAATCCTCTTACAGCAGTGTTTAGATTGAGAAATTATGATCGAAAAGACTTTCAGAAGCATTTAGCTTGACATATATTTAACATGAAACCAAGTTTTTAACTTTTTTTTTCCCTGAGTCATCTACCATTGAAATGTTAATGCAGGATTTATCCATTCATGACTGTTATTTCTTCCTGCAGGCTATTTTTCCTTAAAGAAAATTTTTTTTTGCTGTAGTAAAATACATAAAATTTATCATTGTAACAGTTTTTAAGTGTACAATTCCTTGGTATTAAGTACATTTGCAGTGTTGTACAACCATCATTACTATCCCTTTCCAGAACATTTTCATCATCCCAAACAGAAACTCTGTACCTACTAAACAGTAATTATCCATTTCCCCTTTGCCCCAGCTCCTGGTAACCTTATTTTACATGTCATCACAATATTTTAGTATAAACAGCAGCTTTCTGTTATATCTGGGATAAGGTCACTCAACTTTTGCTCCCATATCAAGACTATAATAAAAATGTTATTCCAATTTCTGCATTTTGGCATGAATTAATGTATAGTAACTCCAAACCCTGGTACGGGGAGCAATTTTATTCTGAAAGTTGACAAATAATTATTGGTTTGTAATTTTTACCTCCAGGGTTGGGGTATTTTGGGTGGGATAAGGGCAAGGAGAGGCGAAATTATTCCTGTAGGGAAGAAGACCAGAGTTTAAATTGCCTGTTCTAAAAAAAAATAAATTGCCTCTTATGCTTTCCATCTTGGCCACCTACCAGTTGGGTATAGGCATTCAGATCATCCATGCTTTTGTTCATCGCTTAATAGGTATAAATACGTAGAAATTGGGATAGATTTTAGCAGTGTTAGAGGCTCAGGGTTCATAAAGGCACTTCTTCTCACTGCGGTCTTTGTGTGTCCCTATTCCCTGGTCTGCGAAGTGAACATAACAAAACCAAGTTGTCTGCAAAGGCTGCTTTGGGACAAAACCATAAAATACTTTGCAGAATAAAGGGGGCTCCTTATTCTTAGTAACATTCTCAGTGTTCTCAGTAACATTCACTCACCATCATTATTCTGTGTTGGGAATATTTATTAGAACTAATTTTAATAGCACTGTAGAATATAGATTGTGTGGCCACTTGTCCTAGTTTGCTGGAACTGCAGAAACAGCTATAGATTTAAAAATTCTCATATAATATTGCTCAGATGACCCATCTATTCCTTTACTCTATAGTGCTGGGTGTCTGTTTCATTTCCTCGACAAATTTAACAAGGCCTTGAGACTGTGGACAGATTCCTTGGTTCATGTGAGCTGTAGATGTAAGAGAGACCCCAGGACTAGCCTGTGTCTTGCTCTTGAGAGATTATTGATTGTATTGATAGATGGCATAATCTATTATTAGTTAGGTACCTGCAAACAGTTTACAGGATTTCTCTGTGGTTCACACAGTAGGGGAGGATTCTTTGAGGCAAGAGGTGAATTTTTCTGAAGAGTCAGTAGTCTTTAGGGTCCTGCCTTAGCTTCCTACTTATGGGAGATCTTAAACTGAATGAGGTGGCCCCCTCGCCATTAGAGTTCCTATGACCTTAATGATTCCTAGGGGGATGAGTCAGGAAGAAGTCAGGCAGTCCCTTTCTTGCTGTACATACCTTCTGCGTGAGGATTAAGGATGAGTACCTTTGAGGTCTGAGCCTGCTGGAAGGACCCTTGTTCTTTTCCTCCTCCTGTCTGAAGAATGATCAGGTCACATCATTTTTACTTCTGTAGTGGTACCAAAGGTCATTCCAAGAGGCAATGTCTGACTGTTTTGGTTCTATATGGCTGCCTGAAAACCCACTCCAGAACTTGGTGGCTTATAGTAACCATTCTCACAGTTTTGTTGGTCAGGGATTTCAGAAGGTCTGATCTGGGCTCTAGATGGCATTGATTGGGTGGCTGGTACTGCAGGTTCCGCTTCCAAGAATGTCTCTTCACTCTTAGGAAAGTCTCCTCTGTCTGTGGCCTCTCTCCATGTGGTAGCTCAACCTCCAGGCCCTCTCCACATGGCTCAGCCTTCTCACATCATGGTGGTCCCTGGGGAGTTGCACTTCTCACAGGGTGGTGATGGAATGAAAGTTTCTCTTTTAAATTCAATTAAATATTGGCAGACATATTTGATACTGGGACTGTGATCTTATTTTATTTTGTCATATTTATAACCTAATCAAGGTAGAATCTTAAAGGAAAGAAGGAGCGCTTTATTTCCTCTGCTCTTTGTGTGGATGTTGGGTTGTCCAAATAGCAGGAGGTTCAACTTTTGGCTTGTTTTGGATTACTGAGCACGTCCTTTAGAAATGATTTCCTAATGCTCTCCTGGCCATCCGGAGTGAGCACAGAAGACCTTTTACTCCATAAAAGTAAGCTGATAATAATAACAAGTTGAAACATCTTGATAATGAATATATTTGTGCAGCTTTTCTAATCCCAGGTTATTGAAACTCTGTCAGCCTTGGCTGGTATCCATGCCCTCTCTGTGCCCTTGTGTTTTCTTTTTTTTTCTTGGGCCAGTCATGCTGAGTGAGCACTACAGCGTTAGGAGGAGCAGTGGCACTGGGATGTGGAATTGGGGAAGGTAAAGCTGGGGTTCAATTGCAGTAATCCTAAGTTTTTGGCACAGGAGGGGCATGACAACCTCACCTCCCTTTTATGCATAAGGGAGAAGAGGTATAAAAAGATAAAGTAGCTTTTCTTAATGGCAGCATCTGATTCTCTATCCTCTTCACCCTAGTACTGATTGATAACACAAAACAGATGTGCTTTGGGCAGGAGAATAGTAAAGCTGGATCTTTTTATGATCCTGTACTTATTTATTTGTAGCACTGGATCTGTTTTTTTTTTTTAAAGATTTTCTTTCTTTATTTGACAGAGAAAGAGAGACCACGCTTGTGCCTGTGCATAAGCAGGGGGAGCGTCAGGCAGAGGGAGAGGCTGAAGGAGGCTCCCTATGTGGGACTCTGGGATCATGACCTGAACTGAAGGTAGCCGCTTAACTGACTGAGCCACCTGGGTGCCCCTGTAGCCCTGGATCCTTAACATAGGAAAAGCAGTGTTGATTCTAACTAGAAGTTGTGGGCCATTTAATAACATGTGAGGCAGAATTATGAGGAAAGGTGAGAAAACAAGTGGCTTCTAGCTTTCACCATCTTCTCTTCTATTGCGCAAGTTGATGCAACGTCAATTTTTTAAGTGTAATCTCTACAACCGATGTGGGGGTTGAACTTACCAGCCTGAGACCAAGAGTTGGATGCCATACTTACTGCGCCAGCCCGGCACCCCTAAATAGTCCATTTTTAAAGCAAAAAAAGAAGGAAATTTTATTCCTTCATTTATTTATTGAGAGAGGGAGAGAGGGGGCAAGGGGCAAACAGGAGGGGAGAATCTAAAGCAGGCTCCATGCCTAGTGCAGAGCCCAGTGTGGGGCTCTGTCTCACAACCCTCAGATCATGACATGAGCTGAAATCAAGAGTTGTATCCTTAACCAGCTGAGCCACACAGACACCCCTAAAAAAGGAAATTTCTGATACGTTTTGCCGAACTTAAGAATACTGTTTATAGGGGCGCCTGGGTGGCTCAGTGGGTTAAAGCCTCTGCCTTCGGCTCAGGTCATGATCCCAGGGTCCTGGGATAGAGCCCTGAGTCGTCGGGCTCTCTGCTGGGCCGGGGGCCTGCTTCCTCCTCTCTCTCTGCCTGCCTCTCTGCTTACTTGTGATCTCTATCTGTCAAATAAATAAGTAAAAATCTTAAAAAAAAAAAGAATACTGTTTATATGACAGACAAAACGTGAAATTTGCTAATACAAACACATCCTAGTCAGAGCTTTGAGTGCCCATAAGCAAGTCCTTAGAATTATTTTGAGTGCCACATTACAGGTTTCCCCCATCCATACGTGTATTACCTAGCACTGCGCGACTCTTTACGGGGTGTCAAAATGTGGGAGGATTTAAACAAATTCTCTTAAATGCTTCATGGGATAAGATGATCCAATGGGAACTGAATGTTTTCAATTAGGACGTTTCCATGGATACCATTAAGAGTGCCAAAATTCATAGCCACAGGAGATTTTACTTGCTTCAATATTGATTAAGAAATCTGAGAACAATCTCAAGAAGTGTAGGAGGTAGGCGGAGGATAAATTCTGAGGGTAGTATAAAATTTGCTTTTTGTCCCATGGTGAAGGGCTAGTCCAAATAAAATTCTAGGCCGTCAGCCAAGTCTAACAACAGGATTTCTGTCAAGAGAATGTCCAGAATAAAAGTGAACATGGGTTACTTTTTTTTTTTTTAAGATTTTTTTTTTTTTATTTATTTATTTGACAGAGAGAGATCACAAGTAGACAGAGAGGCAGGCAGAGAGAGAGAGGGAAGCAGGCTCCCTGCTGAGCAGAGAGCCCGATGCGGGACTCGATCCCAGGACCCTGAGATCATGACCTGAGCCGAAGGCAGCGGCTTAACCCACTGAGCCACCCAGGCGCCCCGAACATGGGTTACTTTTATTCCAGGTGTAGATGTTATTTATTCATTCACATTCGCTTTTTTCTGTGCTGGGTACAGGGCATTGGTAGTGTAAAACAATCACAAAAATCACAGCCCTTTGTATCTATGTTGTTTGTAAAGAAAACCTAAATGGTGTCTGCGTAGATCTTAAAATTTGCATCCCTCTGGGAAAGACTCACATCTTAGGTTATTACTCATTTTTAAACACGGATTCTTTTCCTGGGCTTTTGGCTCTCCAAGGGATCTGTGGATAGAATTCAAGGGGACCTTGACCTTGAATGAAGAAAAAAAGTACATCTTTATTTTGACTAATAACGGATATTTAGCATTTTCATCAATCAGTAAATGCGGGCAACAAATCACAAAGCTATTAGCCCCACCTGTGACTGTGTCGTCAGTCAGCTTCATAATGCATTACAGTTGTTGCAAATACCTTGCACTATCATTTATGCTAATGACTACTTCAAAATTTTGGCAGTTATTAGAGCTTCCACTTGTTTCTGATACTTAATACCATAATAAAATAGCATTTTTATTGCTAAATCACAAATTAGTACAATATTTTAATAACCATTTCAATAACTGGCTTCCCTTGCAGTGCTATGCTTATTTTTTGCATTTAAAAATATCATTCCTAAAACGGATCCATAAGGCTTTACCAGACTGGCAGAGAGTCCATGGCATAAAAAATGAAGAACCTCTTTCCTAATAGAGTGCAGAGTATAAGAGTTATCATATCTTAATATTCTGACCACAGTTTAAGAAAGCAGTTTCCTAGTTAAGTGCCTTTCATAAAAAAAAATTTTTTTTTTAAATTAAAGTTCAAAAGGGAATTATTTTCTGTTGGCTCTTGTGTGGGCCCTGGAAATACTTTGCAGGCAGCTTTGACTTTCATTTGAGAATTTGCCTTCAGAGGATAAAATATTACCATGACAAAAGTTTAAGAAGAAAAGGTTTTCGGGGGTTTATGATGGGTGTTGCTGTTTAAATCCCTGGGATTTGACCCAGATACATTTGCCTGCTGACCCCTCTCCTTTTATACAGTTCTATACTATCTATTTAGTACTGGTTTCAACCTAAAGAAAGGCAGGCAATGCTTGAGTGGTAAAAGTTTCTGTTGTATTAGCTTTCTATTTGCTGCATAGCAAATTTCTTCAAAATTTAGCACTTTAAAACAACAAACGTTTATTATGTCATATAGTTCCTGAGAGTCGGGAATCCAGAAGATAAGCTGGTCGTTCTGGCTGGTGAGTTGTCATCCAGACCTCAGCCATTGGAAGGCCCAATTGGAGATGGAGGATCTACTTTTGTGAAGGCTCACTCACATGGCTGTTGGCAGGAGGCCTCGTTTTCACCACATGTGCCTCTCCTTAGGGCTGCTGGAATGTCTTCATGACATAACAGAAGGCCTCCCCCAGAGTGTGGGATGTGGCATCTGAGAGAGATAGCAAGCTAGAAGTAACTGTGTGTGTGTGTGTGTGTGTGTGTGTATACTTTTTTTTTCTAAAGTAAGTTCTGTGACCAACCTGGGGCTTGAACACACAACCCTGAGATCAGGAGTCGCATGCTCTGCTGACTGAGCCAGCCAGGTGTCCCCGACCCTTTTTTAAGAAGCCACACTATTGGAACGCCTGACTGGCTTAGTCAGTTAAGTGTCTGCCTTTGGCTCAGGTCATGATCCCACAGTCCTGGGATCAAGCCCCACATTGGGCTCCCTGCTCAGCTGGGGGGCGGTCTGCTTCTCCCTTGCCCTTTGCCCCTCCTCCATGCTTGTGTTCTCTCTCTCTCTCAAATAAATAAAAATCTTTAAAGAAAAAACCCATGGTATCTTTTATGTCCTCACCTCATCACTTCTGCCATATTCAGTTCATTTGGTCACACAGAGAGCCCTGAAACAATATGGGAAAGGGCTACACAAGGGCATCATGAATACTAGGACGTGAACATCACTGAGGGGCTATCTGGGACACCAGTTACTACATGTGTAGGATCCTTATTTTCCATAGTTGCAAAATTGTAAGTTGTATTTTCTTTTCATATTTTAAAATTCCAAATCAGAATTTCTAACCTTAAAATACCCAAACCATTCACAACATAAATGTAAATATAAATTTATTTTTAAAAATATCTAATGAATGGGCAAAATCAAATGCATACTATAAAAGCTGCGTTGCATACACTTCATTTGGGGAATTTTTTTTTAGGTTTTCACTTACATTCCAGTTAATATACAGCATAATATTAGTTTCAGGTGTACAATATAGAGTGATTCAACAATTCCATAAATCACCTGGTGCTCATCATGACAAGCACACTCCTTTGGGGGAATTGTTTTTTAATGGGCTGAACTCTTGACTCCCGAGAAGTTAAGACTGCTGGTGCTTCCTTTTTTTCCTGGAAAATCTCCGTGTACCAAAAACTGAATTCTTCAATTCCAAAGACTTTCCAACTTTATGTTTTTTTATTGCTGATTTGGTGTGCTTGGATGACAGCCAAAATAGAAGATAAATGGTAGATGCAAGGCCTGGGTGGTTTCCATGGAGACTTCTTGCAGGAGCCTTTCTTTATTCATTGATTTCTGGGAAGCACCCCTTCCAGTTAATGTGTGGTGCCCATCAATCTGGTGGCTGTTGGAAAGGGGATTTGTTGACACGAATTCAGAATTGAGTTTTTCCATGTATCTCTGAAGTTGAATTAGATTTTCCTGAAACTTGAAGATGTTAATGGGTCCTCTTCCTGAAGCAGTTTAACTGTACTTTTGTTTATTTCAACTTGGTTTGAGCTTTGGGGAATAGAAGATAGGCCTTGACTGGAAACAGAGGTATATGGATTTACTGTGTCTAATCATGCAACCATGAAATCAAAAACGTTTCCACCTCAGGAACCAGCCCATCACTTTTAACCACTGTTGATTGCATTGGCTTAGAGCTTTTTGCTGCCTTTAAGTATTTTCCTTTTACTTTCAAAATTGTGTTCAGTTGGATGTGACCAGTTCTACACGAAGGCTGGCTCACTCACTTTCCATCTTGACTCCTCCTGTCCCAATGTCATACTTCATTTATACAGTGATAGCTTTCCTTGACTTTATCTATTGACTTGACATCCTAGGCATCATATTTTCTTTCTTAGACATAGGAAGATTGAAAAAAATTAAGGATTTGAGGAAAATTTGCAAAAATGAAGAGCACTATGAAAGGCAGCTTTAATTTTAGTTTTCTCTGTAGCCAGAATAGGTGGCCTCCTGATGGGCAGAACTGCCTTCTCATTGCACACTGCCCACTATAGGTGCTCAGGTCAGTCAAGATCAAGCTGGTTACCAGTACTACTTTTGGTTCTAAGTGTAGCTTTGTACAGAGGATTTTACCATTTTTAATAGAGGTTATAATAAAAATGAAGTCTAGTGTCAAATTATCTGTATGTGTGTGGCATGCGGGTGCAGTAGTTGTCTAATATATTTTTTTAAAGTTTTATTTATTTGAGAGAGAGAGCGTATGCAATAGAGACAGCACAAGTGGGGTGGAGGGGTAGAGGGAAAGGGAGAAGCAGACTCCCCACCGAGCAGAGAGCCTGCCATGGGGCTCAATCCCAGGACCTCGGGATCATGACCTGAGCTGAAGGCAGGTGCCCAACCAACTGAGCCACCCAGGCACTCCAGTTCTCTAATATTTGAAAGGTAGGAAGCTGGAAGTTTTTTTTTTAAGATATATATTATCAATTTTAAGAATTTTTTGATTATTATAAATGCATGACTGATGTTATTTTCTGATCCTGTAGTTTTGTGGGCAGTCATTTTGGAAAGGGACCAAGATGAGAATAAAAACTAATTATAAAAATACAGTTGACCACTTTGGAAAACAGTGTGGAGATTCCTCAAAAAGTTAAAAATAGAGCTACCCTATGACGCAGCAATTGCACTACTGGGTATTTACCCCAAAGATACACATGTAATGAAAAGAAACATATGTACCCCAATGTTCGTAGCAGTGATGTCCACAATAGACAAATTGGAAAGAGCCAAGATGCCCTTTAACAGACAAATGGATAAAGATGTGGTCCATATATACAATGGAATGTTACTCAGCCATCAGAAAGGATGAATACCCAACATTTGCATCAGCATGGATGGGACTGGAGGGGATTATGCTGAGTGAAATAAGTCAAGCAGAGAAAGTCAATGATCATATGGTTTTACTTACTTATGAAACATAAGGAATAACATGGAGGACATTAAGAGAAGGAAAGGAAAAGTGAATTGGGGGAAATCGGAGGGGGAGATGAACCACGAGAGACTGTGGACTCTGAGAAACAAACCGAGGGTTTTCCAGGGAAGGGGGTAGGGGGTCGGGTGAGCCTGGTGGTGGGTATTAAGGAGGCCATGTATTGCCTGGAGCACTGGGTGTTGTACATAAACAATGAATCTTGGAACACTGCATCAAAAACTAATGATACATTTTTATGGTGACTAAAATAACACAATAAAAAATACATTTGAAAGATTGATTATGTTATGATTCATCAGAAGATTTTGTACAATTTACATACTGTGTGTTTTTACCTTTGGGACATGCGTTCTTAAGAGCTGACTTCTTTGGACTTTGTGATGTGTGTCAGCTATGTCATCTCACAAGCATGTTTTCATCTGTGCATCATGTTATATTGGGACTTGGATGGAATGTAAATCTTTTATTAGCCTAAATCTGAGTCTAATCCTCTCCATGGCTTTGGTAGAAAATTGATTTCCTCTGCTGTGTCAAGATTTTTTAGGTCAGTGCTCTTTGGAAGTTTCCCAATTCTCTTAGATTAAAATAGATTTTGTTTCTCTGCTGCATACTGGTATTCTTTAGTAGGACACTGGAATCTAGAAAGTGAGAAAACAGATCTTGATAAAATATCTATGGGTTCTGTGTCAGCTAACTTGTTGACACACTGTACCTTTGAGGAGCCAAGGAGTTTATGTGCTTTCAAAAACGTCATTTGGGAAGCATTTAAAAAGTGGCATTTGTAGGTGAGCCTGTGTGCTTTAATGAGTTCCACTTGGTGGCCTGCTCACTAGAAGTGAGTGGAAAAGAGAGGAGCTACTCATACCCCACCCAATCCATTTCATGAGTATGAGCTGTTGGAGCTGGAAGTAGGGTGACCAACTTGGACTTTCTCAGTTTTAGCACAGGAAGACCCACATCGCGGGAACCCCCTCAGCCCTCGGTAAACTGGGGTGGTTGGTCATCCTGGCCATGAAAAGCATGGAGATGAATGATTTGGCTCTGGTGAGTACTCATAGATATTTTAACTTGGGATTTATTAGAGACGTAGCATCTGGCCCCACCCAGTGATGCTCATGGGTGAATGTTTTTACTTTGATTTCAACTGAAAAGCAATGAAATGAGGGGAGATGGAGGTTTTTCCACTTTCTGAACCCAAGAGGAGGTGTTTAGGGGATGCTTTGGTAAAAAATTATTACCATTAAGTTTTATCTTTATTTTTCTCCTGGACAATGGAAGGACCTTTAACTACACTTATCCCTTCTCTCAACTTAATGTTATTTGTGTGTGTGTGTGTGTGTGTGTGTGTGTGTGTGTATACATACATATGTGTATTTTATACATATATGTATATATATTTATATACTAGAAACACAAAGTAGAACACAAACTTAAATATAAAACATAAAACTGTAAATTAAAAAAATAGAAAGGCTTTAGGACCTAGGACTAGGCAAAGACTTTTTAGACTTGACACCAAAGGTATGATAGATTAGATTCCTTCAGAATTAACAATTTTTATTCTGAGAAAGACTTTTAAGAGACAAGCTACAGAGTGGAGAAAGTACTTGCACATCACATATCTGACAAAAGACTATAATATATAAAGAACTGTCCAGACTCAACAGTAAGGAAACAGTCCAGTTAGAAAATGGGCAGGGGCGCCTGGGTGGCTCAGTGGGTTAAAGCCTCTGCCTTCGGCTCAGGTCATGATCCCAGGGTCCTGGGATCGAGCCCTGCGTCAGGATCTCTGCTCGGCAGGGAGCCTGCTTCCCCCTCCCTCTCTCTCTGCCTGCCTCTCTGCCTACTTGTGATCTCTGTCAAATAAATAAAATCTTTAAAAAAAATTAAAAAAAAATTAAAAAAGAAAATGGGCAAAGACATGAAGAGATATTTCTGTGAAAAGGATATGTAGACAGATGACAAATGAGCACATGAAAAGATGTTCAACATCATTATCCATTAGGGAAATGCAAATTAAAGCCACAGTGAGAGATTACTACATACCTAGCAGAATGGCTAAAATAAAAAATAGTGACGTCACCAAGTGCTGATGAGGCCACTGAGAAATGAGATCATTCATATCTTGCTGAGGAGAAGGTACAGTGATGTAGCCCCTCTGGAAAACAGTTTGGCAGTTTTTTTTTTAAACACTAAATATACCATAAGACCCGGCAATTGCATTCCTGGGCATTTATCCCAGAGAAAAAAAGATTTATCTTTATCCCAAAACCTGTGCACAAATGTTTATAGCAGCTTGATTCTTAATAGCCCTTAACTGGAAATGACACAGATGTCCTTCAGTGGGGAAATGGTTAAACATACTGGTACATCCATACCATGGAATAGTACTCAGCAGTAAAAGAGAATGAACTATGGATATAACAACCTGGATGGATCTCTAGAGAATTCTGGTGGGCGAAAAAAGCCAATCCCAAATTGTCACATACCATGTAGTTCTATTTATATAGTGTTTTTTAAAGGACAAAGTTATAGAAATGGCGAACAGATTAGTGATTCTCAGGGCTTCAGGGTCACCGGCAGGAGTAAAATGATTGGCTGTAAAAGGACAGCATGAGACATCGTTGTGGTGAAGGAAATTTTCTGTTCTCTCTCTTGCCTGTATCAATGACAACATGCTGGTTGTGTTCTTGTACTGTAGTTTTACAAGATATTATTCAGGGGAAATTGGGTAAAGGATTCACAGAATCCTTGCCCTGTCATTGCTTAGAACTGCATGTGAATCTACAATTATCTCAAAATAGTTTAATTTTTAAAAAAGCAATTAAGAAGGAAAAATACAGCAGAATCTACAAAGAGCAGACTCAGAAGAATCAGAAATAATAAATAATGTAGCACTTTTATATCTGGTGGTGTTCCAGGGTTCTGGCCCAGTTTTGTTCTGAGATGGGTCCATGTGAGTCCCTGTATGTAGGTGTATGATTGACTTTTTCCTCAAGTGCTTCTAATTTAGGAAGCTATTTTCTGCATGCCCTTTGTGTGCCTTTTGTCTCTGGTTTTCTGCTAGACACATACTAGTTTCTTCATTTCAGTTTCAAGGTCATTTCCAAGCACTGTTAACTTTTATGATCTCATTTTTTTGCAGTGTGTTCTTACCTAAGGGCCAGAGTATCTGGACACTAGACTTGTTTTTCCCGAGTGATTTTTTTTCTTTGTCTATGTGATAGAGATTTCTATTTGTTCGCTGACATTCATTCCCTTCTCTTTTGTAGTAGAAACTCTAGTTTTGAGTTGGGCGCATGACCATTCAGGGTAAAGTCTGCATTTGCTCAGATTTCAGTAGCTAAGTGCAGCAGTGTGAACAAGTATGAACCTTCTATTTTGATTAAGCCATAAATTAAATGGAACTATCCATTTGCTTTAACAAACACTTAGTGATTAGATAAAGTCAAATACTTTATATAAAAGCTATATGTTATGGGTTAAACTGTGTCACCACAAAAAGATACGTTGAAGTCCTAACCCCCAGTACCTTGAAATGTGGCCTTATTTGGAAGTAGGTCTTTGTAGATGTAAGCAAGTTAAGATGAGGTCATGCTGGAGTAGGGTAGGCTCCTAATCCGCATAACGAGAATGCCATGTGCAGATGAAGACTGAGGTGATGTATTTACAAGCCAAGAAACTCTTGGGGGCTACCAGGTGTTCGGAGAGAGGTATAGAACAGAATTTCCCTTAGAGCTCTCAGAAGGCACCAACCCAGGGCACCTGGGTGGCTCAGTCAGTTAAGCGGTTGCCTTCATGGTCCCAGGGTCCTGGGATCGAGCCCCATGTTGAGCTCCCTGCTCAGGCTGGAGCCTGCTTCTCTCTCTCTGTCCCTCAACCCCATCCCACTCATGCTCGCTTAAGAGCTCTCTATCTGAAACAAATACATTTTTTTTGAAAGAAGGTACCAACCCTGTTGATACCTTGATTTTGGACTTCCAGCCTCCCAAAATGTGAGATGATGAATTTCTGTTGTTTTAAGCTGTCCAGCTTGTGGTACTTGGTCACAGCAGCCCTAGGGAAACCAGTACACTGTGTTTCAGAACGTCCTAGAGTGTTTTTAAAAATGGTTTGGGCACGCAGAGGCTTCTTAATCTGAGTCCTGAGGCATTTGGACTGAGTATGCTTTCTTTTTCCTGGAAAATCTCACTGTACCAAACATAGACAATCTTCATTGCTCCAAAGCCCTTCCAACTTCCTTACGTTTTTATTGCTAATTTGATGTGCTTGAATGCCAGCCAAAGAATAAGGTAAATGGTAGATGCAAGAACTGGGTGGTTTCCATGGAGACTTCTCACAGGAGCCTTTCCTGTCTCAGTTCAACAGTTGTCAGGGAAACATCGAGTTTCAATTTGTGGGGTCTGCCAATTTAAGTGGCTCTTGCCAATTTAAGAGGACATGGTTAAACCTCTTCAAGATCCTAATAAATTTGGAGCAGAGCTCTTTTAGATTCTCTGGAAGTTGTAGTAAGTTTTTCTGTAATTGAGAGGTATTAACTAGTCTTCTGCTTGAAATGATTAAACTACCTATTTGTTCATATGCAGAAAATGCTGATTGTGAGCTGTGGGGGAGGAAAGCTGAGGTTTGTAGAAAGAAAGGCCCATAGGCAGAGAGCTGGGGTCCAATGCCGCATGACTTCTGTTCATGATCTTTAGCACGCCCTGCACTATGAGAGATCCAAGAGGCCTGTCCTGTATGTAACTGTTTACAGGCTGTGGAGTTGGCAGTCTTAGTACTGTATGTTTATTGCTTTTAGTTAGCTGTTGCGGGTTCAGTGGCTGATGGTGGTGGCAGTTTAATGGAAATGGTGGCGAGAGCACAGATTCTGGATATACACGGCTATAATAAATGGGAATCCCTAGGGTTGTCGCTATTGTGACAGCTTCCTCATTGTGCTGTTTATCAAACAGTCAGCTATGGTAGATTGCAGAATTCCCCTAATACGGTGCATCTTCTTTTTTTTTTTTTTTAAAGATTTTATTTACTTTAGAGAGAGGGAGTGTGAGCTGGGGGAGGAACAGAAGGGGAGGGAAAAGAGGGGGAAAGAATCTCAAGCAGACTCCATGCTGAGTGTGGTGCCCAACGTGGGGCTCCATCTCACGACCCTGAGATCATGACTGAAGCCAAAATCAAGAGTCAGACGCCTGACCGACTGAGCCACCCAGTCAGTCCTGCTTCTGTTTCTTCTGCTGCTGCTGCTTTTTTAAAATTTTTAAATCAAGATGTGAAGTCTGTGTCTCCATCCTTAGAGTGTTGTCTCATCTCGTGACTTGCTTTAATCATAGACTATAGTAGAGGTGACCTTGTGCAAGTTTTGAGTCTTGGTCTGAAGAAACATTTCACCTTCAGCTCTTGCTGCTTTGGGAGCTCTGCCACCAAGTGAAAAAGCCGAGGCTCACCTGCTGGAGGATGAGAGGCTGTGTGTGGGGAAATGGGGGTCCCCAGTCACCCTGTAGCTGACTGTGGAAGCTTAAGTGAGCCCCACCTGACATCGGCAGAGTCTGGTCCACATCAGTAAAATTGCGTAGCTGAGCTTAGCCCAAATTGCTAACCCCCACATTATGCACTAAATACATGTTTTAATGACTAAAGTTTTGGGTGGTTGGTTATGCAGCAACAGATAATTGATAGAGCCGGCGTTTGGATGCTCTGGACCAATTAAGGCTACTTTTGACCTGTTCTCGATAACACCCAGGAGAGTAACACCATCATGTTACTAACAGGAATTACCTGTGGGTAATTTAAGCAGAAAAGGAGTTTATTGGGTAGCTCAGTCTTTTGCTAAGAAAACTGGGAAAAGGCTTGAGAAGTGCACAAGGGGCAGCACTGCTAGAATTGCAGCTGTATCACGCCACAGATTTGGTTTGGTGAAGATGCTAGTACTGTGGCTACTGAATACTGGACGCCTCTCGGTACACTTCTCTTCGCCTGCACCGGACCTCAGGTATGGGGCTCGGCACCTCCGTGGCCCCGGGGAACTGATGTCGCTGCTGTTTTCAGAAAACAGTGATCTACTGTTCTTGCTGCTTTGCCCAGTCGTTCGTGATTCAGGTGGCCTGTGGGGTGTCTGACCAAGCTGAGGGCCTGTGCCCATCATGCCCTGATTGAGCCAAAATTAGGAAACGGAGTATCTGACATTTTTAACTTACTTAGCTGAAGGCAGGTAGAAAATTTCATAAACATGGGCAAGGTGTTGTGATGCTGGGCAGCCAAAAGAAAAATCACAAAATGTTCATTAGTTTCTGTTTTGTACCGTGGTTAACTCGGTTTTAGCACACTCATGAAACCGGCTTTGAGGTTCATTCCTTAGTTCTATGGAGAGAAAGTAGTCTGAGCCTGTACCCTTTACACCTGCTCCCTTTCCCACAGATACGTGCCCATGGCAATTTGGAAGTCCAAAAAATAAGTGGGCCCTAATAAGCATGTATCTCTCTCTGGTTGCCAAGGTACAAACAGTATGTGTCTTTCAGTTGGTAGGCCCAAAGAGACTCCATTCACTGCCACAATGCCCCACCTAAGAGAGTGAATGAATGAATGAATGGTGTCTTAGTGAACATAAGGGGTTGCCTTTTTGTGCAGTGAATTTGGTTCATATGAATCGCTGGGTAGCAAGATCTTTAAATTCAGGTCATTTCTCATTTTCCAGAATTTCTGTGATAACCATTCTGAATCCTGAAGTGCCCATCTGCAAAATCATTTATGTAGGATTAGTTTAAATATTAGAAATAATACATAGAAAAGCAGAATGCTTGGAGAGTGTGTAGTAGGTGCTTGAGAAATGTTGATCCTTTTTTCAAACTTGGATACACATACCCCAATCAGATCACATCTTATCTCAGGCTGCTATAACAAAATACCCTAAACTGAGTGGCTTATAAACAACAGAAATTTATTTTGGACATTTCTAAAGGCTGGAAGTCCAAGGTCAGGGTGACAGCATGGTCAGGGTCTGGCGAGGGCCCTCTTTTGGGTTGCAGACAGCCGGGTTCTTGCTGTGTCTTGACATGGCAGAAAGAGGGAAGCTGACTGTCTTGTGACTTTATAAGGGTACATATTCCATTCATGGGGTCTCTACCTTCATGTTCTCATCTAATCCTAATCAACTCCCAAAGGCTCCATCTCTTAATACCATCACATTGAGGGGTAGGGTTTTCACATATGAATTGGGAGGGGGCACAAACATTGAGTCCATAACAGATTATAAACTCTTGGAGGGTAGGGACTATTCTTTCTCTGTCAAATATGTCTAAGTTGTCAAATCTCTAGGCATGGCTTGTGAGAATGGGTTGTTCTTGGGGTAGATTGTCTTGGGAGAAATCAGGACCTAGACCTCAGGTCATCCACTATGTGTGTTGGGGGGAGTGCCAGTTTAGGGGGGATGGGTGGATTGTCTCAGATCAGGCAATGCAAAGTCTATCCTGATGGAATAGTGTCTACAGGTGATTCAAGGTAGAACATAGGAGATCCACCTGGATCCTAGGGATGTCTCTCCTGGCAAGCATAACTCAGTAACAGGAGACCTAAGAGCAGGGAAAGTTTGGGGATTTGGGTACCAGGGAAGTGTCAGTGTGTACCTGGGGGTGAGGTGCAGGACAAGGACAGACAGTTGAGAGCAGGGCCAGGCCTTAAATGGTGGGTGTCTGTTAAGCTAGAGTGGGGGAAAGGGTGGATGTTTATTGATGGGGCAGAGAAAGGGGATTTGGTCCTGGAAAGAGGTTAGTCTCCTTAATATATAACATGGCCCATTAGGTCACAGTAGGTCTAATAGCAGAGTGGACTTGGAGCTGGGTTCTGGCTAGTTGGGCTGAAGAATTGATTTGCATTTGCTGTGACGATGTTGGGGGACTTAATGTGCCGGGCCCTGCTGTGGGGAGAACAGTCATGAACAGTTTCGGTGTCCTGTAGTATAGATAGTCTGCTTTGAGGGGGCCAGCTTTCTTGCCAGGAGGCTGCCAGAACGACAGGGAGGGGGGAGGAGCATTTGTTATTTTAACAGTTGAAAGAGTCTTTACTAAGAATTCGACAAAGAAACCCAATTAATGAAGTCAGATTGCTTACCCCATCAAAAAGTGCTGGAGGGTTCTGATCTGTCTGGGTTTAAGTTGGAGAGTGAGAACTCTAATGTGATCTGAGACCCAACTTCCATTCGTTTATCCCCTCCCAAAGCATTTCAAGGACTTGTATATGATGCATGGGAGCTCCACTGCGGTGAGGTGCCTTCTCATTCTGTTTCTCTCACTATAAGGCACTGGTTTGAAACGGGAATGTGTGTATGAGTGAGTGCATGTGTGTCTGTGCCTGCACAACCGTGTATAACATAAAAGATACATAGAAGGGACTGAAATGAACAAACTTACAAAAATACCAAATAACCCCAACCTATAATTTTATTTTTGAAAAGTACTAAAAATGTCAATAAACAAATTGCCTGAAAAGTGAATCCTTTGTCATGTGTGGTCACCTGAGATTTTCCTGTCTGCAGCTGTACAAAATTCTGTGATGTGGCAGAGCCTGGAAACCAGGGCCAGCATCCTAAAATGAATCTGAGTCACCGTTGCCTTTTAATTCAGTTCTCGTGTCAAGACTGTGTGTGTGCATGTGTGTTCCTTCATCTCATTGATTCCTGGCATTTGAATCAGTATCTGGCACACGGTCAGCCCTCAGTAAATGTTCTTACTGTTGATTCTGTTGTTTTTTTCCCCTATACTGTTCTACATCACATTGACTGTCTTCCTGGGATCGGCAGGATGCTTCCTTTGTTCCTGGGTGGTTCACTCTCATTGCACTCTTCCCCTCAGCTCACTTGGAAGTGTTAGATCCCGGGTTGTCCCCAGGCAGGCACATGTGCAGCCATTTGGACAGGTTGAAAAGCTGTGGCGTTGGCTTTCCAAAGAAGACCTGGTTTATAAAAGTCATAATAAATCATTGTCATCAAATGTCATCATGACCTGTAATCTTTTCTCATTCCAAATGACAGTTTAGGTGCATGACAAAATCTGTAGAATCACTCTGTCCACCTGATAAATGCCAGTCCACTGTGCAAACACCAAAGCAGCTAACCCGAGTGTAGAATTTCTTTGAATTCTCGTCTTTGGGAACCGTATTAGTTTTACGTTCAACTCCTTAACATATTTCTTTGTCTCAATTCAAAAATGATCTCCCTCCTGCAAAACAAACAAAAATAAAAACTGAGTAAATTCAAAGTTCTGGGGATATGTTGCATTTCTCTTGGACTTTGTTTGCTTGGAGTCAGATGATTACAAAAGGACTTACCTGAACTCACCAGCTATCCTGGCTGGAATCAGGTGGTGTCTTTGATCCTTTAAATCTGAAAAAGTTTTTTTGAATACGTTGATGTAGTCACATAAAGCCCAATTCAATGGTGCAAAACAGCATTCATAGGGGTTCAGAGTTAAAACACAGTAGAGCATATTTAAGGTCGTCCATAAGCCTTCTTAGTGGGAAATCAATGGGATGGGTGCTGTGGAGAATGCAAGGATGATTTTAAAAAGTCTGGACTTGCCCTCAAGAGACTTGTGGCCTGGTAGGGGGATGTAGCAGGTATCCTGAGAATCATAATACAAAGTAGAAGTGGTAAGTGGCAGAGGGAGAGGTTCAAACTATAGTTTTGAATTCAAACTATAGTTTAGAATTCATTTTTATAGAATTTATGGATCTAGAAAAAGCCTGCATCCAATCTAGTCAGAGTGCTTTGTTCCATTAGATGAGACTTGAGACCAAGGGAGGTCAGGTGCCTTCCCCTTGGTCACCCAATCTGGCAGAGCTACCTTTGACAAAGATAACTCATTTTTATAAAGCGAGGTGCTGCCTTGATTTGTGTTGGCAACTTTGAGGAAAGAGCACTGTGTTTGCTTGTTAAGTCTGGGCTGGGTGAGTGAGGATCATTGCAGCTTTGCCCAGCTGGGCACTTTGTTTTGAAATTGCACCTAGAGCAAGTGGGAGGAGAATGGTTTTTGGGTATGTCTATAATATTTTCTGTTGGCGTGGGGTTTGGCTTTGTCTCTTACAACTTTCTTGAATTCATTTTAATTAGATAATACATGTATAAGATTCAGAATTCAAAAGGTAAAATAGGAAATACAGCAAACTCTTCCCTACCCCTGTGCCTTGGCCAACCTGTTCCCTTGCCTTCCTCTCTCCCCTTCCCTTCCCCAGAGGGCAGCTGGCAGCCAAGTTTGTTAGCTTCAACTTCCAGAGATAGCGCATGGATATATAAGTAAATGTGTCTACAGTCAACCCCCTTAAAAACATAACCTCCTCTACCTATATTGTGCACCTTACTTTTTCTGTTTCAGCAGTTTAACCTGATGACCTTTCCGTGTCATTCATGATACCAGGAGCTTCCTCATTCTTATGTAGGTGGTAGCTTTTGTTTCTTGTGTCAGACCCCTGAATCCACTCTAGATAAAGTTGAGCCAAAGAGGGATTAGGATTTTGGGTAACTGGTGGAATTGTTTGGAAGCTGGAGAAGAGGCCGGCATCTAATTTTCTGAGCCCTGCATAGCCCTAGTGGTAAGTGGAAGCCGCCTGTGCTCCTGCTCGCACTGCACAGCGGAGAGCAGGGCTTGCCTGCACTGCAAGGGCTTCCATTGTCACCCTGAGCCAGGGAGGGGGCTTTGCCCCTACTGCAGGTTCCCGCCTGCAAAAGTAGATGCTTTGAGCAAGCTTCTCTTCCCTTATATTTCTCACTTCCAGAGTGAAGTCATGTGTACATATGTTTGATCAGTGGAGTCGTGGTCACATGTTTGCAGTTTAGCTGCAAAGAAGCCTAGGAATTTGATTCTCAGCTTTCAAGTTGGGAGGCGAGACTTGTAATACGAGAAATTTCTCCAAATAGAGAAAAGCTTTCAAAAGACGATGGATAATCACAGATATGACACGTGTCTGCTAGAGCTGCCTAGAATTCTGTTGTGTGGATGAATCACAGTTGATTAAACTAATATTTTAGATGTGTTTTCCAATCTGTATCTTAGATAATATGTATTGAATGACCTTGTACCTATGTCATTTTACTTGTGTAAAATGGAATATAAATTCATAGAAGTAGAATTCCTAGATCAAAGAGTTGATTATAATTCTTAGGGATATTGCCAAATGGTCTCTGGATGTTATACCAATCTGTGTCTCCACTAGCCGTGTATAAGCTCCTGATTTTTTGCCGAGAGTCTTTTCCCTGTTCAGATTTCGTCGGAGCCAGAGTGGCAGGCTGGGTCTTCCCCACTAATGGGGTGAATTTTGGGCCTTAGGCCAAGAATCCTGGCACACCAGGTCTGGGTTGTAACCTCTGCCAGGACAGTCTGTTTTTAGCATCTGGGGTGGATTCAGCCTATAATTTTATTATAGATTCTGTAGCCTTAAATTAAATGGCACCCTGGGGCATCTGAAAGATAATGTAGCTTCCAGAATGGATTTGCAACTTGGGAGGAGCTTACATGTTGAGAGGACTTGGATCACTATGTTTTTGCAAATGCGTAAGGACATTTTCAAAGAGTGGTTATGAAGATTTATAATACCTTTTCCCCTTTAAAAATAAAAAGCAAGTAAGTGAAATAAGCCAGACAGAGACAAATGCTACATGGCATCACTTCAGTGTGGAATCTTGGGAGGGGAAAAAAAAAGTCAAATTCATGGAAACAGAATAGAATGGTGGTTGTCAGGGGCTGGGGTGGGTAAGAGGTGGAGGAAAGGGGGAGAGGATGGTTAAAGGGTACAGATTTTCACTTTATAAGTTGTATAAGGTATGAGGATCTAATGTGAAACATGGTGACTATAGTTTGTAACACTGTATGGTATAACTGATATAAGCTAAGAGTTAAGTGTTCTAACACACACAAAATAGGTGAGGTAATGAATGTATTAATTAACTCTGGGGACAATCCTTTCATAATGTGTATGTATATAGAATAATCACAATATACACTTCATATGACAATTTTTCTTGTCAGTTACACCTTAAAGCTGGGAAAAAAGGGCAGAATCTTATTTTTAGGATGTTAGATTATTGCATAAATTTTGCTTCTTACTGAAATCTGGCATCCAGTTGCCCCAGTTGAAAATATGTAGTAGTATAGGAAGCCCTTGTTCAGAAGCTTCTAAAAATTTTAGACAAATTTATATAAATGGGTAGCAAATGGGGAGTAAATACATGTGTGTGATTTTTAAAAAAGATTTTATTTTATTTGAGAGGGAGAGAGAGAGCTTGAGTGAGCACATGAGCAGGGGGAAGGTTAGAGGAGAGGAAGAAGCACGAGCAGGGAGCCCAACTATATGGAGGCTCAGTCCCAGGGCCTGGAGATCATGACTTGAGTCTCAGGCACATGCTTAACTGACTGAGCCCTGTGTTCTCCCCTAATGGAAGTGTTCGCTCTTTAAGCTGGCATTTACTGAGTATAGCTGATTATTTCAAGAAAATACCCTTTCTGCGTGGCTATTGAGAGTATCTTCAAGGATATAAAGTATAGCTCAGGGAGGCAGTGTGGTGTTGTGCAGGGGTTGGTAACCCTTTGTGTAAAGGGCCTGGCAGTAAATATTTTAAAGCTTTGTAGGCCAAGAGGCAGATTGAGGACATTATATAGGTATTTATATAACAAGAGATGAAACAACTTTCCACAAGCTTTTTATTGACAAAATTCAAAATACAACAATCCAGTCCTTTTTTTTTTTTTTTTTTTTTTTTTTTTGTAATACAGGTCTGCTAGTAAGAAACATGGGATTCTTGTTTTTCGGATAACATTTCACCTAATGGGATTCAAAGCTAGCGTTCCCCGATCATCAAATTGATTGCAAATGTTCATTTGTAAAAACCGTTCTCAGCTCACAGGCGGTACAAAACCAGGCAATGATCCAGATTTGGCCCGTGAACATTATTAGTTTTCCAACCCCTGTTGTAATGGGAAGACCATGAGCTTTGGACGCATGACTGTGTAGGTTTGAGTACTGGCTCTGAACTTGGGACCTTGAACATCTCACTTAACTAAGTTGTGGTGTTTATTTATGCATAAACTGGAGGTAATCACATACCACGTGGAATAAATATCTTCCCCATCTTTGTTGTGATTTTGAATTAGGATTCCAGTTCTACAGATGTTGATGTAATTTAGCTAGACTTACTTGGAATTAGTATTTAACAGATTGAAGAGGCAGTTTGTCGGGGGATAGAATGGTCTCAAAGTACTATGTGAAAACATGTTTTTGCAGTGGAGAGATCTGGCTATCACCACCTTTACCAAATGGCCAAGCTTAGCAACCAAAGGTGAGGTGTTCTGACATAATGTGCCCCTCACTGATATGTACCTCTTACTATATCATAGGATCACCTGTGTGGTGTTGCTGCCAGAAATGTTTGACGTGAGTGTTACCATAAGAAAACAGACAAATCTAAAATATGGAACATTCTTCAGGACATTGTACGCTCTTGAAAGGATTCAGTGTCATGAATAACCAAGTGAGATGGTGCTAGATTAGGGGAAGATTAAGGGGAGGCAAGATACAAATGTAATGCATAAGCATTAATTAAATCTTGGATATGAAAGAGTTCTGTAGGCCATTTATAGGACAATTGAGGGAATGTGAGTAGGGACCATATGTTGTATGATAATATTAATGTTGATTTCCTGAGGTGTGCTGATGGTGGGATGGTGTAGGAGGATATCTCTGTTTTGGGGAGATGAATAATAAAGTATTTAAGGGTGGGGAGAGAGGGAGTGAGAGAGTGAGAGAATGAGAGAGAGAAAAGAGCAAGTTGTTTTGTTCAGTGCTGCTCACTTTGTAGCATGACCCAGACACAATGCTTTTAATGGGGAGGTACCTAATACATTTTAAAGTGTTAAGTACGTCTAAGTATTAGTGGACTTTTCTGTCTGAAATTATGCCTAAGCACTGAATGTCTGTCTTCTCTTCAACAGTGTGCTGGTTTGGCTTAGGTATGTACTGTGGTACTTCATGTTGAGTATTTGGATATGGAGGTTCATATTTTCTTGGGCAGCTCACCCAGGTACCTCTGGGCTGAAAACCCCTCTGGATTTTTAGAATGTGTAAATGAATAGGAAAGGAAAACTCAGGTTGGTTGACCCAACGCTTCAGCTGGTACGACTTGGCAGCATGTCCTTCAAATATTCCTCTGTATTTCTGTTGCTGAGGGCGCCTGCCGGGGGGCTGACATCCCCTGGGGCTATGCCAGGTAGAAGCAGGCTTGGAGGAAGACTCTTGCCATGTGTGTCTCCAGAGCACCAAACTGCTGGAACATCACTGAGATCTTCTGGGCTCTGAGGCAGAGGGCAAAATAAAGCATGATGAGGCCTTTCCTTGTGCTTTGATCCTAAGCAGTCCTTCCCAGTTGAGCAGGCATGGAACAGACAAGTTAATCTCTTATATTCCTGCAGGAACTCTTATGGCTATATGGTGTGAGAGGACTAAAGCCAATTTAGCAGCCACTTGGAGAAGTAATTATAAGATGAGAGAAAGAAGAGCGATTCTGTTACTACAGGCTGTGAAAATGAATTAATTCAGCAAACATTAATTGAGCAACTGAAAAATAGCAAGAATTGTAAAATATGAGTCCTGGGGTACACATGATAAAGATATACTCTTGCCTTGGGCTGGGCATGTGGTGGGGGTAGGGGAAGGAGTTGGGGTATAGTGGAGACAGTGACCAAAATACAGACTTGGCAATATTACAAGGCTAGTGATGTGACAGAAAGCTAGCAAGGAGGGTTATTGGAATGCAGAAAACATGCCATATGGAGTTAAGGTTGCAAACATAAGGTTGGTCTTGAGGTGATCTGGAGAATGAGTCTTGCGGGTAATGAAGTGGGGAGACCTCCAGCTTCCAGACAGGGGATATACCACGTGCCCATAGGCTTGAATGACTCTTATGTGTTGAGACTGGTTGGCATCTGGAGTGGCTGAAGCTTTAGATGCTTGGCGGAGAGGAGACAGACATGGGGTTGTTGGAAAGGTAGTTTAGGCCAGATGGGAGGGCCTCAAAAGCCATGCTCAGGAGTCTGGGTTTTATAGGAAGGGGAACGAGGAGCGCTGAAAGTCCCTTTGAATTGGAGGTGATCTTGTTTCAGTAAGATCTCATGGAGGGAGTGTGGAGGATGGTGTGGTGAAAGTCTAGGGGCAGGGCTTGAAGTAGTTGATGTGTGAGTTAGGAATAGGAACTTGGCAGCTGCAGCAGAGAAAGAATAGAAAATAAGGGTCTACTGGTGCTCTTGCAGAATTCTTTCAACCCCTCCTAACACAACTTTTTATGATTTTAAATCTTTCTAAGGAAGTCTTTAAAAAATACTTGAAGAAGAGAAGCTTATTCTGACCTTTGAACGTTCTGAAAATTTATTACATTTTAGCTAGGAAAGAAAGAATTATTTCAGGCAAACTGGAACATGTGTGGACTGATTACTCAGCACAGCCACTTAATCTTTCAGAATTAGGTAGGAGGGAAGCTATTTTAGTGGCCTTCAGTCTTCTTCCAGAACTTTGTCCAGGTTCCTCCCAAATGGTTGGTGAATTTTTCTGATATGTATTCAGCACCCCCACAATTCAGTGTACATCTGTAAGCTGTAAGGAAGTTGATTTCATCCATTCCTTTTTTTTTCCCATCTCTGGACTTCCACCTGAGAAAACAAATACGAGTCCATAGGTTCTTGTTCTGTGTCAGAATTTGCACAATGTGTAATCTGAGATGGGTCCAGCTGAGAGTGTTACAGTTTTGGAGTTTAAAAAAGAGGAGTGGAATCTTTGTATTTTTTCTTTATTTTGAGCAATGCTTGGCAACTCGGACTGTTTGAAGGAGCAGTTACGTAAAATATCTCCTGCTAATTGAGTATTTGGGGAGAAAGCACCACCTTATTGTCTTCAGTTCGTGTTAAAATATTTCTACCCACAATTTAGAGCTTTTCCATGGAGAATTTAATTTAGCCTTAGAACATCCTGAACCTTGAGAAACAAAACTTAGAAAATTAACCTCTTTTTTGAGTTGAGACATTTCGGTCTTACAAGGGTCCATACGTAAGTTCCAAAGGCTTATAATTATTTTGTCTTCCTTATGGCTTGAATATTTTGGAAAGTTCTTGGGCTATTTCTTGGAGGGTTAGTGTACCAAAAAGCAAGAAAAGTGACCTATGGGCTTACCTTACCTATGTGTGTATGTTCCATGTTTGCTACAAAGCAGTGACCCTAGTGGTGTGTGGGCCCGAGGGACACTTTCCAAGGTAAATGAAGCAGTTTACTAATGTCAGATTTGAGTGTTGGTCTCAAAGTACCATGTGGAAGTTTAATAGCAATTTCATTTACCTTTAGTTAAGAGCTTTTCAGTCTGTGTATTACTTACGGCAGTGGAATAAATGAAGGTTAACTTGATACTGAATTAACACTGAAATAGTTAAATTATTTGCATGTCAAGTGTTATAGTTTTTTAGGGATGATTTTGCAACACAACTATATTGATGCTGGAACCACGTTGATGACGTTGGTGTTTTTTTTCCCATGTGTGGGCAAGCCTGTACCTGAAGATGTATGACTTCTATATTCCCAGTAAGGGATGTGTTATACAACTCAGTGACTTTTTGTTTGTGAGGGTGGGTTCATTGATTTGATTGAGAATTTTTAATCCTGTGCATTACATCCTGGATGCCTATCCTTGTGCTGGGAGGTGAATGGAAGTTACGGCTTGCCCTTGGAGAGAAGACACCTTAATGGGAGGCAGAGAGAAACAGATCATTGTAATATGGGATAAGTGCTGAAATAGACATGAAAAAGCTTGAATGTGGAGAATGTCAAACATACACATGCACATAAGTACAGACAGAGTAGGAGAATGAATGAACCCTCATGAACCCATCACTCAAACAGTTCTCATCTCAGGGGCATGCTTGTTGTAGCCGTACGCTCTGCTCTACTTACTCCCTTCCACCCTTTTGTTTGGAAGCAAATCCAAGACAATATATCATAGGGTGGGCATTTATAGATATTTGAAGAGTCAGAAAGTACACAGGGAAAATAAACTATACCTGGGGAGTTGGGAAGGAAGGAGCTACGGAGAAGTAGCATTCAAGAATGGAGGGAGTAAGTTCCAGTTTCAGGTGAAAGAGATGGGACCCAACGATTACTGAATATCCCTTCGCATTGTATTAGGTTCATTTAGTACACTAGTTCATTTTTTTCTTCACAATAGTCCTATGAGGGAGGCACTATCTCTGTTTTACAAATGAGGACATTAGGTTTCAGGCAGATTAAAATAAATTTGCCTGAAGTTATAAAACTAATTAGTTTTCCGCATTACAAACCAGCCTTGACTTATAGGCTATTTAGTTTCCCATCTTCTGCACCATGTGCATAGATACAGAGAAGTGAAAGTACAAGATGTGTCTGTGAAAGTGGGAGATGTGGAGTGCAGCTACAGGATGTGTGTGTGTGCGCCTGTGTGTGGGCGTGTGCCTGTGTGTTCATGTGTCTGTGTGTTTGTCCGTGTTTGGAGATGAAACTAGAGAAGCTGCTCTGGGCCAGGTTGTGAAGGGAGTTTAATGCCATACTAAAGAGATAGAATATTGTCCTGAGGTTGGTGGAGTTCCAGGCTGAGAGGTCTTTTTTTTTTTTTTTAAAGATTTTATTTATTTATTTGACAGAGAGAGATCACAAGTAGGCAGAGAGGCAGGCAGAGAGAGGAAGGGAAGCAGGCTCCCCGCTGAGCAGAGAGTCTGATGTGGGGCTTGATCCCAGGACCCCGGGATCATGACCTGAGCTGAAGGCAGAGGCTTTAACCCACTGAGCCACCCAGGTGCCCCCAGGCTGAGAGTCTTAAAGCATGAGAGCAGTATTGTCAACTTCTCAAAAGGCAGAATATGCATGATATATGGAGACGGACTGGAACTGGAAGATGAGCTCAGGTGAGTATGGGTCAGAAAGATTATTTATTCAACCAGTATTTATGAAGTATAGACAATATGGCAGAGAACGATGAACAACAAGCACATCTCCCTATTTCATGGAGATTAGTAGAGAATTAGTCACATGCAAATGGCCTGTTGTAATGTGATTTATAATAAGAAATATATATTTGGTCTTCAGCCCAGTTCCTAAAGCACAGAACCCCCAAAATCCTTGGAATTTCCTGTGATCAGAGCAGTAACTGTGTCTTTTGTTACGTTAATAAGGTGACTTGGGGTAAGCCCTCAGCTAACCTGAGATGCCGGCTGGTTGCCAAGGGAACCAACCTTGTGATTTGGAGATTTGGAACTTCGGATACCCTCCCTTCACAAACCTCCAGGCAGGGAGGGCGCTGGAGGTTGAACCAGTCACCAATAGTCAGTGATTTAATCAATCATGCTAATGTAATGAAGCACCCATTAAAAACCCCAAAGGACAGCTTTCAGAGAGCTTCTGGGTCGGTGAGCTCCAGGTATCTGGGGAAAGTGGAGTGGTGCTCCAAAAGGCTATAGAAACTCTGCACACTCCCCATACCTTGACCTATTAATTTCTTTCATTTGGCTGTGTCTGGGTTATATTCTTTTTATAATAAACTTAATCCACTGAGTAAAATGTTTCTTTGAGTTCTGTGAGCTGTTGTAGCAAATTAACCAAACCTGAGGAGGGGTCATGGGAACTTCTGATTTATAGCCAATTGGTAACAAGCTGGGGTTGTGACTGATGTCTGAAAGGGTGTGTGTGTGTGGGGGGGCACCCAGGGGGCAGAGGACCAAGCCCTTAATCATTCAAGAAAACCTCCTATATCTTGGGAAGAACAGTGAGTCTGCAGTGTTTGAACCACGACCTGCTCCCCACCTGCCCTCCACCAGTTCCATATGAGGAAAGCTCTGTTCCTGATGGACCCAGCCAAGAGTCTGATGCTGTCTCTACATAATCCTGTCAGAGCAGAGTTGAACGGCAGGACACCCAGATGTTGTGTTCAACAACAGGACACCCAGATGTTGTCTGGAGAATTACTTGGTGCTGTGTGGGATACCTCCCCCTTCACATTCTGGGATTGGTTTCAGGACCATAATACTTAGGATCCTATGAAAAGGTGATAAACTTCCTAGTTCTCAGAAAAATGCAAAGTAAAACTGCAGTGAGATAATACCACAGTCCATTAGAATGGTGAAAACGAAAAAGCCCAAGAATACCAGCGTTGGCAAGGACGTAAAGCAAACTGAATTCCCAAACACCGTCGGTGGCAGCGTGGCCATATCTACTAACACTAAACATATACATATCTGGTTAGCCAGCAGTTGGCACTGTTAGATAAAAACCTAATGAGAAATGTATTTCAGGTCAATGTATTCTGCTCTGCATGTCTTGACAAGACATGAGCAAGAATATTATAGCTGCACGATTCAGAATAGACCCAAAGTGGAAACCATCCAAATGTCCAGTGGCAGAAGGATAGATAATTTGTGATATATCCACACAAATATTTGAATAACAACTAAAATGACTGAACGTTACTTCACTCAACAACTTGAAAGAATGTCAGAAACAACATTGAACAAAGAAGCCAGACATGTGGGTACATAGTCTTTGACTATATAAAGTTCAGAAAAAGGCAAGACTAATCTATGATATTAGAAGTTAGGAAAATGGCATATGGGTAGCCATTGAAAGGAGCTACACAGCGGGGTCTTCTAGAAGGCTAGTAATGTTTTATTTCTTGATCCTGGCCGCTTGTTACATAGTTGTGTTCCATTTGTGAAAACTTATGTCCCTATTCAGCATACACTTAGGATTTGTATGCTTTTCCGTATCTATATTATGCTTTTCCATATGAATATTATATTTCTTCTAGAAACAAATTCTGATAATTAGTATTGATGTTTACTAGTTCACTTGAGGAAAACTCACTATTATCTGAAAGTCGCAGTTGGGTTCTTCGTCTCTCTGTGTATTAGTGCCTGCTTGTTTTGTTGTGAGAACATCACCAACTAATGAAATAAAGTTAGAAAAAAGTTAAAGAAATCTGTTCCTGTATGGTTAAGCATGTGAATTCTATTTAGAAAATTTGTTAACGACAGCAAGGTTAGGTACTAGGAAGGGTTAAGGCCATGACAGAGGGGAAGATAGGCTTGGTTTGGGACATGGGTCAGTGGTTGACTGGATACGGTTACCATTGACAATAAGTTTCTGATTTAGGATACGGAACAGTTGACATCGGCAAGATCAATTAGCAGGTGCCAGGATACATGGGGAGGGGCTTAGTTATGTTACTTTCTAAGATGGGGCTGGGTATCTGCATTAGGGTTTTGGAAAAGCGCCTGAAGCTCTGAGACGTTACATTTGGAAAGAGGGATTTGGTGATCATTTGGATGGTAATCGAGGCACTGCATTTATTGAATAGTTGCTATTGTCAGCACTGCTAATTAGCTCTCATGAGGTAATTACCGTTCTCTCTCCTTACACTTATGGGGAGACTGAGGCACAAGAGTTAAGTAGTGTGCCTTAGGTTATGCAAACAGTTAATTAGTGCCCAGGCCAGGATTCACAACCAAGTCTTTTACTCCAGGGGCTGTTCTCTTTGCTATAACCTCGTATTGCTTCTCCAGTCAAGAATGAATCTGGGGAGGATTGAGACTTTTGGAACAGCAGTCTGAGAAACTCAGCAGACCCTCTTCAATGAAACAACCCTTTAAGTGGTAATAAAAAAATACGAAAAATAAAGTCATTGGAAATTGACCTGAGGATGTAGAGCAGATGGAGAAGCATTCAAGAACACCTCCTAAATCTTAGTCTGCAGTATTTGAACCACGACCTGCTCCCCACTTGTCCTCCACCAGTTCCATATGAGGAAAGCTCTGTTCCTGATGGATGCAACCAAGAAGACAGGACTCGATGTTCCCCAACCCCAGCTGTAGTCTAGGGCTAGGAGTTAGACCACCTGCTATGAGAAATACTGTAAGTATCAGAAGGAAAGGAGGGAGGGAAGGGGAGACAGAGAGAGAGGGAGAGAGGGAGAGGAGGGAGGGAGGGAGGGAGGGAGAGGGAAGGTGAGAGAGAGAGAGAGAGAGAGAGAGAGAGAGAGACACTAATCTATACATTCAAGAAGCCCAGCCCTGTCCTCTCCACTCCTGTGGCTGCCAGGCTATTTGTGTCTCTGTGAAGCAGGCTGGGGACGCCTGCAACCACAGTGAGGCCTGCAGTTGGGGGTGGGGACTTGGGTGTACAGTCTGTTAAATAACACAAAACTCAGTGTTCTTCCTGAGATTCAGCAACTTTCCTTGAATATATGCTCCCTGGATTGCTACGAGCCTTTGGTTAATTTCCAGAGTTCTGTCCATTTGCGTAGTGGGTTTTCTCATTGCTTTGATGGAGGAGAGAATTTTTGAAGGCCTCTTTTTGCTGACATCCCAGTTGCATTTTTGTAGGATTTTTTCTTAAGATTAATTAGTGGCTCTTTATAGTTTGGAAATCTAAAAGCCCATCCATAAGGATCAACTAAAAAAGGAAACCACGGTGTATCTTTATAGCAGAGTATTGTGTAGTTGTTAAAAGAAAGATGTAATTTTAACTGTGCTTATAGAGAAGATTTTTCTTCAAGAAATAATGCTAAATGAACACAAGTTGCAAAATAGTATGTGGTATTCTATTTGTGTAAAGTATTGAATAAACAAGAGGAAAAACACAGGTGTGTGCTATATATATATGTCTGTGTAGAACATTTCTAAAGGAATACAAAAAAAGAATATAATGTTTTCCTCTGGGCCATAGGAAGTGGAGGCTGCTTTTTAGATCTTCACACCACTTACTATTATTTGAACTTTTGAGTATTACTTTGAAATAACTTTAAAAAGTCATTGAATATTTGTTAGTTTTAAACTACCAATAGGATATGTGTTAGTTTAGGTCTGCAGATTAAAGATTGCAAGATCTTAAAGACATTTGTGTTCATAGTCTACCCCCCTCCCTTTTGCATCTCTGAAGTGAGCACTTGTGATGTAGTTTCAATGCTTAGGAAATCCTGTTGCCTGAAAATTTTAAAAATAATTAATTCACTTTTAGTTTTGATCAGCTGGGGTAATCCACAAGTAGCGGTAATGACTAACCTGTTCCCTTTTCACTCCAGTGATCTTCTAGACTTTGTACATTAGTATCCACGCCCCCTGAACAAGTCACTGTCTTTTTGTAAGAACAGTAATAGCCATACTCTGTCACCTTTATTTTTATCTTTGAAAGAGGAGGAATAATCACTCAGTCCTGAAACATCATGAGTAGGTATAATTTAATTATCTGAATTGAAAATCTTCCTGTCAGCTGGAGGAAAAAAAACCCAACCAGTGTGTACACATAGGTTCTCCAGGGAGTTATTGGTTAGCTACACTATGAAATCCTTCAGATTTCATAATATATCTTGTCTCATTTTCCTGTTATGAAATGAGGTTTACAGCCTGGCTTTTCTTGTCTCTTTTCAGATCACAGAACTGTGTGGTGCAAAGCGAGTTGGTTATTTTGGTCCAACACAGTTTTACATTGCCTTAAAACTGATTGCTGCAGCACAGTCTGGCCTCCCTGTACGGATAGAGAGTATTAAATGTGGTAAGTGTCTCCCATTTATACATTTTATTGTCCATGACCAGTGTCTTTTTTATGAGAACCGTTTTTAGTGGGCTTAAGGCCTGTTCTGTAAGCATTTGTGGAATTTCTCCTTGTTCTTCCAACTGTTGTAAAATAAAGTAAGAAAACTTAGCAGGTACCTTACTTTTTCTTTTTTTTCTTTCTGAAATGGGAAAAAAATTCAGAGAGTGACCTGAGATTCATGCCTTTTTAAATTGTTTTTTAAATTTTAGATTTTTTTTAGTGTTTTGTTTGTTTTTTTAGATTCATGCCTTTTAATGGACTTGAAGTTAAAATAGATTTTATTCTTTAGCAGGAGATCAGGACAGGAATTCTAGAGTCTGTGGCAAAATAATAACATTTAGTTTTATTTTCCTCTTGAGGAATATATAATGCCATTTGGAGTTCTGTTAGGGACAAGGAGACAAATACATGGGAGAGTTTGAGTGGAACCTATTTCTACTTCCTCTCCTGTCCCTGCGAGTCATATCATACATGATCGTCCTTCAGTCCCCCAATACCTGAAGCACTCTTCTGATGATCAGTAAGTATTATGGAGCTACCAAAATTTTGGCAAAATGAACTTAGCTTCTCAAAGTTTTGATTTAATGTTTTCTTATCTTGCTATCCCTGTCCCCAACTGCGTGACTGAACACTGCACAACTTAAACAAAAAGCAAAGCCCCAAACTTAGCATCATTTATACTGCCTCAATATTGGGCTTACAATTCTTTATGAAGAAGGTAGATTATTCCTGGGCCATGCTGAGGCCCTCTGTCCATTTACTCTGATCTAAGTTACTCTCATAAATTCACACAGCCATGCAGGAGCTTCTTCCTTTTCCTCATTTTGAGATTAAAACCACGTAGCTGTCCGTGCCTGTCCTGTAAAGTCCTTGGTAAACCTCAGAGTGGGTTCAGGAAACTTGTAGGACAACTCTTGAATAGCTGAGAAGAGTCTGATAGCTTGACTATGGGAAATAAAGTACTTTTGCGCTAACCGTCAGGAAGCCACAATCATCCTGCTAATCTTTATTAAAGGCTTAGTGTCTGCCAGAAACCATCTCATTTAGTCCTCCTGACAGCCTACTGCATTAGGTGTTTGTATTTGCTTGCATTGCCTAGGATGAAGTGTGAAACAAATTCCACTGAAATCCCAGTGCCCTAACAAAATGCAGGTTCGCTTCCTGCTTTGCAGTGGGTCACAGTGACCCTCTAGGGCAGCTGCCCTCCATGTGGTGGCTTCATGATCCCAGCTACCTTCTCTTTCGGCACTTCCCCCTCCCCCGGCAAGCACCTGTTCCTATATTGCTGCAACAGAGAAATTGTTTCTCACCCTAGCAGGTAAATACTTGGTCCTGGATGTGACTCTCGTTACTCCTGCTCACGGGCCAGAACTTGTCACATGGATCCACTGAACTACACCACTCACTGGGGGTGGTGTAATTCTCTCCTGTGCCTGCAAGGAGAAAACTGGCTGTGGATAAACACTGGAAGTCTCTCCTGTGGTGCTGTTGTTATCCTTTTCTTACAGATGTGGAAATTGAAGTTTAGGGGGCGTTGAGTAATTTGCCTAAAGACATAATGTTAGTGGAGTTTGGAGCCAGAAGCTCAGCCTTCACTTCCCTCCCTCTTCATGCATAGTATCCTAAAGACATAATGTTAGTGGAGTTTGGAGCCAGAAGCTCAGCCTTCACTTCCCTCCCTCTTCATGCATAGTATCCTCTTCTTGATTATTCTGTTTAGTAAGGTGCTGATTATAATCTGGAATCAGGGAGTATTTTCTGAATGGAAAAAAATCTGATCCAAAAGGCATGCCTTGGTATTACATAATTTGGTTCCTTAAAATAATTTTTTTAAAGATTTTATTTAATTATTTGACAGACAGAGATCACAAGCAGGCAGAGAGGCAGGCAGAGAGAGAGGAGGAAGCAGGCTCCCTGCTGAGCAGAGAGCCCGATGCGGGGCTCGATCCCAGGACCCTGAGATTATGACCTGAGCCGAAGGCAGCGGCTTAACCCACTGAGCCACCCAGGCGCCCCTCTTAAAATAATTTTTAATGGAGCATTATTTCAGTGGCAGGTTTGGTATTTACCACTATAAGGCAGAGTGATCACTGCTATAAGTCACTTGCTGTGATTAGTTTAAAGTCACATCACATTGTACTTGGACTTGGGGTAGACAGAAAATTTCCAGTTTCCATTCCACTGTAAGTGATCATTAAGCTTTATTGTCGTATCTTCCAGTTTTATCTTCTGGAAAAGTTAAAGCTGCTTTGTTGTATACAAGAATACATTTTTAAAACTTTTGTTGCTTGTTTTAAGTTAGAATGGTCTTTTACCCAATTTGTGCCTACATCTACAGCTTAATTTCCTGGGAGTGGAGGAGGGATAAGGAGGGGTTGTCTAAATTATTACATGGGTAAAGGATTAACAGTTTTTCACAAGTATAAGGCTTTCTCAGTTGTATTTTATAAATCCTGATGTTGCCTTTTATCTTTGACAGTTTATGTATATCCACAGTTAATTTTGAATTTTCTTCCTTCATTTACAGATTTATTAAATAAAAATTATTTGCAGTCAGCACATGTTAAGTAAGAATGAGAGCAAGATTGGGCCACACTTTGAGCTGCCATTTAGAATTTTCCAATTTATTGCTTGAAATCCATTAGTTCAGTGTTTGATGACACAAACCTTGAAGGCCAAAGAGAATGCTCTGTGAGAACTTAATCTGAAAGGTTGTAGTACCCTCATCATGCTCATGGAGTTGAGTCCATTCTTACTTCGAATTACCCGCGTCTCTGTATATGTTTGCGTTAACCTCTAACCCCTAGCCTTGCCCATTTTGGCCAACCACCACCATCTATAGTTGTTTAGTCCAAGAACCTAGAAGTCATCCTTGGTTCCGCCCTCTCCCTCACTCCAAAGGGTAATCCATCAACAGTCCTGGCCCTGTGGCTCTAGTCTCATTGCCTGCTCCCTTCATCTGTCTGTACCCACTAGACCAGGCCACCTTCAGCCACTCACTCGGATATCACAGTGGTTTTGTCATTGATTTCTTGGCCTCCTCTCTTCTCTCTTCCAGTCTCTTCCCATGTGGCAGTAGGAATGATCTTTTCATCCGTCTCCTCGAAATCCTCCCCTGGTTGGCTCGTTGTACATCAGACTAGAATCAAAGTCGTTACACTCATCTTTCAGGCCCTAAAGTAAGCTAGTCTCTTCTCCATCCTTATCTTAAACTTGCCCCCTCCTCTTGTGTTCACAGTCTGTAGCCGGACCTCACTGGCCTAGCCATTTCTGGTGCAGGAAAGACCATGTCATCTCAAGGTCTTCGGTTCCCCGCAGTCTGTTTCCCCCCATCTTTTTCCAGTGGCTGGCTCTTCCTGCTCATCCTTCAGGATTTGTGGACTGCCCCACCATTCTGTGTAAAGTAGGTTTTGTCAAATTAATTCATTAATGAAGGAACCAGCATAGAGTAAAGCTGGTTCAAGAAAGTGTAGGAGAGTCAGAAATATTTATAGTCATGGAAGGAAAGAATGATGGAGTAAGATTGCTAAATTACATATAAAATTGGTGAATACCCTGTAGAGCAGTAAAACTATAACTTGGTTATTATACTGTTTTCTAAGATGAAATTCACTTGCATTGCTATTAGACAAGATTAGTTAGCTACCAGTTTTCTACCAGTGAAGTTGTAGAATGTGTAATGAAGAGTAAATAGTAAGTCAAAGCAAAAATTCAGATCCCTAGGGAGTTAGGTAATTCTTAGATGGGTTAATCCTGTTAAGATAATGCTTCTGGGTGGCAGTCCCCTCCCTACTTTACTCTCTGCCCCCATCTGCTCCTTTATAGCACTTTTATCAGTTTGTAAATACTCCTTTACAAGTTTGACTAATTTCTGTCTTCCTCACCAGTCTGCAAGCTTACCTGAAGGGAGGGAGGAGATCTGTGCTATGGAGCACTGTGGACACTCGGGTGTGTTTGTTGAGTGAGTGAAGAGATGAGTGCTTCTTCTTGGGGCCTGAGTCTTAATTATCTGTCACTTTTTAAGCTCAAACAGTTGGATTTCAGATTCATCCAGAACTCGTAAGGGGTTTCTAAAGAAGTCTTTCTAGGGCTGTGGTTCCCAGCCTTGTTTGCACTTGAGAATCTGCTGGAGAGCTTTAAATGCAAAATAAAAAAATACAGGTGCTAGGGGCCACCTCCAGAAATTCTCATTTAATTAGCCTGGGGCTGCAGTCTGAACATAAGGATTTTTAAGAGCGTCCCAGGTGATTCTTATTTGGAGCCAGGGTTGAGACCACATTCTAATGAAAGCTGAGTGGAGCATTTTCAAGAGCTTTGCTTAAACTATGAGTATATATTCTGTGATAGCAGGGCGTAACTGGGGTGAGGCCAGAGGCACCCAGAGTACATAACTTTAAGGGTGAACTCATTCTTAGGACTGTACAAGTGCTCATTCTCCATTTACATAATCAGGTCCCTGAGAGTAACCATCTCTTTAAATGTTGGCACTAAGTCTCTCTCTAGCCTCACCCTATTTGGCTTGTTAAACGGATGGTATAAACCTTACAATGATACAGGAGGACAGAAGGAAGGGGTGAAATTGAGGGCCAGTGGAGAATTCCAGATGAGGAAAGTACATGGTGGATATTTGCCTCGTGAGCTGTTGTTCCTTCCTTTGTGAAGACTGGTCCTAACGGGGTGTGAGGACTGAGGGAGATAGGTAGGGCTGAGGTGGGCCCCTTTGGCAGTCTGATACTTCTTGGAATAATGTTTTAAGTGTATACAAAGACATAGGAGTTGAAAGAAAACCAGTTATTTTGAAATTAAAACTAAAGCTTTTTAAAAAGTGTTATATGGCAATATACATACTTCATTAATGCATGAAATAAGAGACCGAACAGTGACCTAAATAACTAGCATACTTTCAAAAGCAGTGAGGGGGATAAACAGTACTTCAAGATGTCTACCACAAGTGTAGTGTGATATATAAATAGCTGATCCCGCTGGGTGACAGAGTTACAGGTGCTGCTAATGATACTACAGCGTTTTGTGGCCTACGTTCGTGATCGAAGGAAATGCTAACTTGCAGCTAGGCTAGGGAGAATAAAGACATAATATTTTTTCTTCACTGAGATGACTGGCCCCATGATTTCTTTCCACAGTCCCCCTGGGAGTCTCTGAATCCTAATAATGCAGTAACGTGGTTCACATAGCCTCTGGGGCTGGGCTCACCAAACTGGTTATTGATCTGGCGGCAGGCTGGCACAGTCTGTAGTGAAAGGAGAAAGAATTAGGACAAAAGAGTAAGTTATTTACAAAATGAAATACATTCAATTCTAAGGTTTTTTTTAAAATTAAATGCCCTTTTATGAAATTGATGAGTAAATGTAATTTATTTGCCATTACCCCTCCAAAAAATTACAAGTGGAAACCCCCCCCCCGTGTTGTGGTCATGGTTCTGTCACCAAATTGCTGCATGACTAAGACAAGGCCCACCTCCCCTTCCTGGGCTTAGTTCTTCACCTGTAAGATGCAGATATTCCAAACAGGTTTTCTCTAGGTTGTTTTCTAGCTCTGGAATGCCACAGTTTCTTGCTGAGTGTTCAAACCTGCAATAGAAAGAATATTTTAATTTTCTGGATGACAGTATAGCCTTGTGGTTGAGTGTGGGCCCCAGTAATAGGTTGCCTGATTTTGAATTGTTTGCACCATCACTTTTTGTGTGCCCTCAGACAAGTTTCCTAACCTTTTTGAGCTTTAAATGGCTCACCTGGAGAAGGGATATACCAATAATACCTGTCTTACAGGGTTGTTGTGAGCATAAAATCAGGTAATGTCAAAAATCTGGAAAAGCGTCTAAACTGTGCCATCTAATGTGGTACTTACTAGCCACATATGGTTATTGTTGATTGAGGAATCGAATTTTTAATGTAAATTATTTAAAATTTGAATAAAAATACTCAAGCAGTGTAAAATATTTTTCCATTAAATGCATCTTTATTGTTTTAGTAAGACTATGTTTTACTTTAACCATTGCATTGTGTAAGACTGGAATCAGCAAACTTTTCCTGTAAGGGGCTAGGTGGTGGATATTTTAGGCTCTGTGAACCATATGGCCTTTGCTGCAACTACATAACTCTGCCCTTGAACCATGAAAGCGGATATGGATGATATGTAAACAAAGGAGAGTGGCCATGTTCCAAAAAATCTTTATTTATGGACACTGAAATTTGAATTTCATACAGTTTTCATATCACAACTATTTTTATTTTGATGTTTTCCAGACATTGAAAAATGTAATACCCATTCTTAACTCACAGAGTATACAGAAGTAGGCAGTGGGCTGGACTTCCTTCACAGGTTTATGCCCAAAATGAATTAATTCATGTCCATCAGAAACCACTTATAATAATGTTTGTAACAGCTATATTCATAATGTCCCCAAACTGGAAACAGCCCAGATATTTCTCATAGGAGAATGGATTAAAAAAAATCTCAATATATTCATAAAAATGGATTATTCCATAGCAATGAAAAGGAATAAACTGTGTCTACATGCAGTACACTGGTTGATTCTCACAGACAAAATATTGTGAAGGAAGCTAGTTTCAAGGATACATACCGAACAATTCCATCATGTGAAGTTCTATAATGGGAAAGGTAGTCTGGATTTAGAGATTAGAACGGGGTTTGCCGAGTGGGACAAGGAGAGGGGATTGACCAGAAATGGATGTGAAGGAAAATTCTATAGGATGGAAATGTCATATCTTAATTTGGGTGTATGTGCTTATATATACATACATTTGTCAAAATTCAGATGGTACACTTAAGATTTATGTAAATTATCCCTCCATACAAAATACTTCTTACATAATTTAAAAAGAAATCATTTAGTTGTTACCATTTAATGTTATAATATCTCTTAGTAAAATCCAGATTTCTGGCCACAGTGGTCCACATTCCCTCGTGTCAACCAGCAACTGGAACTGTGCTGTGCTAGTAGGGTAGCCAGTAGCCATGCTAGTGTGGCTGCTGAGCACCGGCAATGTGGGAAGTCTGAATCAAGGTGTGTAGTGCAGGTAAAATACACCTGGGAGTTGAAAAACAAGTCTGAAGAAAAGAATGTGAACTATTTCATTAATAATTTTTATCTCAATTGTATCTTATAATGGTAATATTGAGTTGAAGTAATTATTAAAATTAATTTCACCTGTTTCCTTTTTTATTTGAAAGAGTTTTGAAAAATTGTGACAAAATGTACATAACATAAAATTGACCATAAAGTTTATCTAAACTGTGTTTGTTTAAAGTCATCTCCACACCAAATGTGCGGCTCGAACTCACGACCCTGAGATCAAGAGTTGCATGTTCTACCCACGGAGCCAGCCAGGTGCCCCACCTTGACCATTTTTTAATTGTACCCTTTAGTACATTCATATTGTGCAACCATGTCCACCATCCATCTCCAGAACTCTTTTCATCTTAAATATGTGAAACTGTAAAGCCACTAAACAGCTCTGCATTTCCCCTTGCCCTAGTCACAGGCAACCACCATTCTACTTTCTGTCCCTATACATTTGACTATTGACCCTTCGTATAAGTGAAATCATACAGTATTTGTCCTTTTGTGACTCTCTTCTTCACTTAAAAAATTCTACTTTCAGTCTCTATACGTTTGACTATTGACCCTTCGTATAAGTAAAATCATAACAGGATGTGTCTTTGTGTGACTCTCTTCTTCACTTAAAAAATATTGTACTTACTATACAATTTACAATTATGTATGCGGCTCGCCTTCAATTTCTGGTGGACAGTATTGACAGTGACAGTGAACAGCAGCTGCCATTTTAGATGGAACGTGGGCTCTCTCTGCTCAGCCCCACCTCTTCCCATTGTCTTTTATCGTTTGTTATTCCATTTCTGTTTTATGTTTACATTTTTTCTAATTGAGGAAATGGAAGTATTTCTTATATTCATGTCACCATCAAACATGGAAAATGAAAGGATTTTTCCCTTACTTTTTAGAGGGTCAGTTGTTTAGAAGCATAGTTTTCTTTGAGGAAGGGAAAAATAGTCATTTATAATTTAATATACAAAGTGTTTCTATGTTCAAAGACTACAACCTAAGATAACATCAGGAAACAAATTATCGCCTTGGATGGCTGTACTCATTGTCTCTGTGGCCCCCATAAACCTTCAGTTTGAACTCTGTTTATTTCCTTGTGCTAACTTAATTCAGTTTGGGAGAAAAGATTCTAACCAGCTAACAACTAACTAACAAACGGCTCTTCTCTTGTGATTACTTAAGGTACATCATTGGATAGCAGATACTTTATTGATTAAGTTTTTAATCAAGTTTCACTATTAAAAGCTTTTTTTTTTTTTGTAAAGATTTTTATTTATTTATTTGAGAGAGAGACAGTGAGAGAGAGCATGAGTGAGGAGAAGGTCAGAGAGAGAAACAGACTCCCCGCGGAGCCGAGAGCCCGATGCGGGACTCGATCCTGGAACTCCAGGATCATGACCCGAGCCGAAGGCAGTCGTCCAACCAACTGAGCCACCCAGGCGTCCCTCAAGTTTCACTATTAAATATGGTGTCCATACGACTACAAAAAAACATTTAGACTGAGTATTTACAAATTAGAGTTTTACTTTCCACTTTTTGAAAGCTTGGAGCACTTTAAGCTCCAAGGTAGATAGCCCCTTCATGAACATTTTCACTGATAGGATTATTATTATTTATGGTTACAATTCTGTTAAGTGGGAGTTGTTTAAGACCACATAAGCAGAGAAAGTACAAGAGAAATTCAGCTTATATTTGGTGTTTCGCTGTTTGGTGGCCATCTGGAGGAGAGAGGTTTTTTGCCAGGTGACTAGTTCTGGAGAAATGCCATAGCCAGGGAAGGAAGAGACTCTGTGAAGCGACTGTGTTCTAACGGATATCTGGGAGTTCTAGTACATTAATAGTTGATATTCATCTTCTCGTGTTTGTATTCTGTTGTTCCCAAAATTACATGTTGAACACCCAGTAAAACACTGGTTGGGGAGTTTACAAATGTGAACATTTACTTCTCTTCTCCCTCAAGTAGTGTTTGGAAGTAGAGTCATCCTCTCGTGGACAGTTGGGGTACAGATTATTTTATGTGATCTCATTCCATCTTTTTAGATACCTTTTGCAGACTGAACTGAAACAAATACCTTTCTGAGAAAATAACCATAGGATGAGCTTATATTTGATTTACACAATATCTGGGTTTTCTTTTCTTCTTCCCTCTTTCTTTTGAAGTCCATTCCCTCCTTGAGTAAGTGGAGAGCTGCCCAGGTTGGGGAACATTACAGTGTTCAAAATGGTGGCCATCTTCTCTTTAGAGGAGAGTCCTGGTTTAATTTTCCAGATTGCTTATTCTATTTATGTCTCTTGGGCCTTTGGCTGATTGATCATTCAGGGAATCATCATATTGCCTACTTCTTTGAATCCAATGTGAACATAGCAACTAAAAATAAACATGATGTGGATATCCGAGAACCAGGGGCCTTCTTTGCCTGGGAGCTGGGATACTTGGTTGTTGTTGCTAAGATGTTTTCTGGCTTTAGCACAGCATCAATCAGTGGAAGTGCAGCTGTGTTTGGAATAGAGCGCTGATGGAAGTGCAGAGGCTCGTGATGAGTATTCTCCTGAACAATGGATACAGATGCAAATCATTAACATAATCCATAATATTATCCCAATTTGGGGAGTTCTTTGTGTTGTGTGATTGTGTGTGATTTGCGTGCCGAGAACTAGAAGTGTGCCAAAGCATCATTTCTGTTTGAGAATAGTTTTTATCAGATATTTGAAAGATAAGTAAATATTCCAGACTGTTGCATTTCTGCTCTTTGTAGCCTTGTGAGTGTGGCTAATGGTTTTGACAGTGGAATCTGGCTGAATGTTGGATTGATTGCTCTAACTTGATACCATTTTCCTTATTCCATTCTGAAAAGACAGTTGGAGATCAGGTGTGAAAATTCCGTAAGGAATGCTGTAGGCTGAAAAACTGTTTTACCCAGTAAGTTTGCCCTAGGAATGAGGGGCCTTTCTGTAGGGCAGCAGTTCTGGGGACTGACAGCTCTGCCATAGACGGCAAGCTGTGGGATCTTGGGGGTGTCACTTAGCTCCTTTGAGTCTGTTTCCACATCTGTAAAAGAAGGCTGATGGTAGTCTTACCTTACTGAGTTATGAGGGTTAAATGATGTAACATTTGCAGATCTCGATATCGTGTCTGGCATATAATATGTGTTGTATAGATTTTGCCTCCTTCATTTGCCACTTAACAGTGTTTATACAGTAGCACATCCTTCTTGCTGGTGCTGGACTAAAGGCTGAGGTGGGAGATCAGTCCCAAACCTGGATATCCTCTGCAGTGACTTGACAGCATTTAAAAATGTGAAGCCAGCATGCCGTGCTAGAACTGAAGCATTTTTCTCTCGTGACAGTATTATAGGAGTTTTCATTGTGTCCAAATAAAAATTGAATCTATACTTAGTGCTCTGGAATTTTTCCTCAAAAGTGATTCATCTTTTGGCCATTGCGTCCTGCTTTTCACAGTTTTAAAATAAAGTCTCACTTGAGCTTCTCTGTTCTGGTCCTAAAGAACTGCCACTGCCTCGCTTTATGATGTCGAAGACCGACGCTGAGATACGATTCGGGAACCCGGCTGAGCTTCATGGGCCCAAGTCTCAGATTCCGTATTCAGTCACAGAAAAAAACACCTTCAAGAGAATGGACGATGAGGATAAGCAGGTAAACAGCCTAATCAGGCGTGTCCATTTTACTCTGATCATAAAACCTCACGTAGCAGTGTCTCATATCTGCTGTCAAGCTTCTAGCAAACCTCGCCATCTGGGATATAATTATAGACTTGGAAGTGAGCCAGTAAAGTTTCCCTGTAGCAAGAAAAAGCAGCTGACATATAGCTACCCCTGGGTCCTTAAGAGCCTACTTGAATGTGTCCAAAGTAGGCTACTGATTTAACACACTTACTTGATTTCTCTAATCAGCATTTCCAGATGGGTTCTTTGAAACGTAACTTACAGGATTTTTTTAAAGTAAATGCGACACCCAACGTGGGGCTTTAACTCAGGACTCCATGATCAAGAGTTGCAAGCTCAACTGATTGAGCCAGCCAGGAATCCCCAGTTTTTTTTTTTTATTTTTTTTAAGCTTTTATTTATTTATTTATTTGACAGAGATCACAAGTAGGCAGAGAGGCAGGCAGAGAGAGAGGGAGAAGCAGGCTCTCCGCCGAGCAGAGAGCCCTATGTGGGGTTCGATCCCAGGACCCGGAGACCATGACACGAGTCTAAGGAAGAGGCTCAACCACTGAGCCACCCAGGCGCCCACCTAGGAGTTTTTAATAGATTCTCTCCTTACACAAAGTTTGGAGAAAAGATTTCTGTGGTTAAATATGTTTGGAGAATGCGGCTTCATATTCTTTTCTTGGGGGAAAGACTATATCCTCAGTCTTGAGGAGTCATAGTGCACATTAGCACATTCAAGGCCCTGAGAAGTCCTGCTGTAAGGAAACCTAGAGATTTGTGTTTACTAGACTTCTCTCACCAGGAAATCTTTTCTTGCAGAGCGTGTTTGGAATTCCATCTTGGGAAATGCTGCCGTTACACATTTAGCAGGTTAGGGACAAGGATAAGGAGGGTGGGCTTTTAAAATTAGAGCACTAATTGCAATAGTCAGGTGGTGTTTGATCGAGACAGAAGTATAAAATCTTAGAGGAGTGAGCCTATCAAGAAAGAGGTAAATACTCTTACGCATTAGTAAACCCTGATGGCATGAAGGTATAGCTCATACTTCTAATAAAGGTACTGAATCATGCAGAAAAGTCAAATTATATTCAATATAGTATCTTCAGTAAGACAAAGATATTCATATTTTAGGAGGACGAATCAAAATGTTTTTTAAATGCAATGAATATTAAAGGATTAAGTCAAAAAACTAATTTACATCGCTTACCATGATAATGCTGTATATATGAGGTTGCTACAGAATTTTTATATTTATAGTCAAGTGACGGGTATATATAGCATGTCCTGTTAAATAACTCCATGTGCTGTTGCTTTTGTAATTCTGATACATTTTAAACAGGTTCTTCAGGGATGGAGATAAATATATAAATATATATATATATATATCCCCATCTCTTCAGTCAGTGCTCTGGCGTGTTTTCCTACTAGCATTTGGAGAGGAATGAGGGTTCACTATCCTAGGATGGTTGATACCCCAGGGACTTTCTAGGCCCATCTCCTGGCTGCACGATTGAGGACACATCCTTTCACTTCAGGTTGGGTTTATGGTAGGCCCACCCAGTCTGTTGATGTGAACTCACACTTTCTTTTTCTTGAAAAAGAGTGATCAGTATCTCAGATTGCATTTTTTTTTTTTTTTAGATTAAGAGCACCCATATGGTCTGCATGTTGATTGGAGGTACTGTTTCCTTGTTACTTGGGCGCTCAGAAGTTACCAGTTTATTGGTAGCGTTAAAAAAAGAGGCAGAGGGGTGCCTGGGTGGCTCAGTGGGTCAAGCCTCTGCTTTTGGCTCAGGTCATGGTCTCAGGGTCCTGGGATAGGGCCCGGGTAGGGCTCTCTGCTCAGCGGGGAGCCTGCCTCCCCCCTCTCTCTCTGCCTGCCTCTCTGCCTACATGTGTTCTTTCTCTTTGTGTCAAATAAATAAATATTAAAAAAAAAAAAGGCGGAAACCCAGGAGCAGAGTAACATGGTTTACCTTGCCAGAGCCCTACATAGAATTCACCTTTCAACTGAGGTTTGAACTGTAGCTTGTTAAACCTCCCTCTTAGAGTTTAGAAGTGGTTTACCCATAATGAACTGTGTAGTTATCCCCCCAGTGTGAAAAACCTGGCATTTTACTTTGGCATAGTAAGCTCCAGGAACATTTAGCATTAAGCATTTTAAATGTGTATTTTTAATATCCACATTTGCTGGAAAACTTGGTAAGTGTAAATCTAGGAAATAAGAGCCTTTATCAATGAATGAAAGTTGAATTTATCCACGAAGAGATCCGATCTGGGGAGTATGAATGCTCTTTCATGTGATCATTGTCTTCCATTTTCCAAAGGAAAATTTTAGCAGAATAACTAAAAGCATTTCAGGCTTGTTTTAGTAATTTAGACAACTAAGCACTGGCGAGACTTTGTTCTCTGGGAGATGTGAATCCTCAGACACTGCATTTTAACTGAACTGTGTTTTTGAGAAAACATTCCCTCCATTTGTTAAATCAACCATCTCGCCAGCAATAGAGTTGCATTATACTTCGTAACTGCAGCTCGGAGCACCAGGCTTCTCAGAGTGATTGCCCCTGAACTCTGCTCTGGTTCTTTTGAAGCAGGAAACACAGTCTCCCACGATGTCACCCCTCGCCTCCCCTCCTTCTTCCCCGCCTCATTACCAGAGGGTGCCCTTGAGCCATGGCTACAGCAAACTGCGGAGCAGCACGGAGCAGATGCATCCAGGTAAGAGGCGATCTTGTCCAGCTGTCCCAGGCAGTGTCTTAGAGACTCCTTAATCTATCAGCCGGCAGTGCTGCCAGCTGCTGAATCTCCTGACTTAATTACCTCTGTCCTTGGAAACATGGCTCAATTTAATTTTATACTCTCAAGCAAGGTTTTTTTTTTTTTAAATGAAATGAAATCTATCTTAGTAATAATGCCTTGTCTCCTATCCTACAAACTAGTTTATCTTTAGACTTGTAAATGATTTAGATGATTTAATCCTTCATATACAGATTTCATTACACGGGAACATAGCATGTGAAAGATGGTATTGTCTTGGAATTGTTGTTCCTTTCGGCAAACATTCCAAACATATTTGTATAACAACTGCTTTTATGAAACTACTTAAAAATATAACTCTGCAAAAGCAAAAGAGTTGATTCGACCTTTAAAGACCAATCACACAGAAATGAAACTATTTAGCTCCTGTGTTTGGGAATAAGAATAAGGGAAATAAATGGTAGGGGAAGCGTTTTGCTGAGAAACTGTGTAAAATACCTAGTTGTGGGGTTGCCTGCTTTCTCACATTGGTGTTGTGCTGGTCACGTTTGTGGTAAAATGCGTTAGTTGGTTCGGAGGATGACTTGCAGAGTTGGCTGCCTAGCCTGCAGTGCCTAAAGCTCCGTAAATTCACTGCAGCATCTTGTCCTCCTGGGGCTCAGGCTCATAGTTTAAGATAGGACTAATTAAATGTATTCTAGAATTGGTTATCCATAAACCTCCTTTTGTATTTTGTGGGGTGTGTTTGAAAATGACCTAGTTTCTGCAGGTTTTTGCGACATTGAAAATAGTGGGGCGTTCTAGAGGGACGCAGATAAAATTGTGTGCTAGGCTAGAGGTTGGAATCTTGTAGAGAGGAGCAGGTGTGGCATAATGGAAAAATCTTTTGATTGGAATCAGAAGGCGTGGGTTTAACGTGACTAACATGACCTTGGGCAAGCCATTGAACTGCTCTGAACCACGATTTCCTTTCCTCTTTTAAAATGGGGTAACAGTATTCTATAGGGGTGTTGTGAGGATTAGTGAGAACACAAGTATAAAGTCTGATTGGAAATTCAGTCCTGTGCAAATTCAAGATGATGTTATTAAGGGTTAGTAACAAAAAAATGTCTCTCCTGAAACTTGGATGTCCCATTTAGGGTCTGAAAGGAAATGAGAATTCTTCATTTTCCTCTTAGAATCTCTCTCTCCTGCCTGACTTCCCTAGTTTTAGAAAAGGAGTTCTTTTTGATTCCTTATGTTATTTGGGCTTGGACATTGGAGTTTTATCCCCAGCCCTGGTGCCTGTTTTTTGTTTTTTTATTCACAGGCAAGTCATTTTTTGTTCTGCCGCCTCAGCCTGTTACTGAGTTCTACCTTACCTCTTTTTCCTTTAACAACTTGTCTGCAGAGGCGCCTGGGTGGCTCAGTGGGTTAGGCCTCTGCCTTCGGCTCAGGTCATGATCTCAGGGTCCTGGGATTGAGCCCCACATCGGGCTCTCTGCTCAGTGGGGAGCCTGCTTCCTCCTCTCTCTCTCTCTCTCTGCTTGCCTCTCTGCCTACTTGTGATCTCTCTCTGTCAAATAAGTAAATAAAATCTTAAAAAAAAAAAAAGAAAAAAAAACAACTTGTCTGCATTCACCCTCTCTACTCCTTGCCCCATTCTTTCCTCATTCCATCCACGTTGGGCTTCCATTCTACCGTTGGCAGGGAGACAACCCATTTCTCTCCATCTTTCTCGTCTTTTAGAGCACTGTAGAGTTATTCTTTTTCTTTTTAAATTAAATTTAATTTTTTAAATGTAATTTTTAAAATTAAATTTTTTAAATGTAATTTTTAAATTTGAGACAGAGAGAGAGAATGCACACAGGAGCAAGTGCATGAGCGTGTTGGAGGGGCGGACTCCCCTCTGAGCAGGGACCCTGAGTCTGGGCTCAATGCCTGGACCCTGGGATCATGACCTGAGCCAAAGGCAGTCGCTTAACCAACTGAGCCACCCAGGCATCCCTAGAGTTTTGTTAATTCATGCCTTTTCAGAGGGCAGGCTCACTGCTGGAATATTTTTCTAGGAATACATTTTTCTGGGGCCATATCTCTGTCCAAGATTCTGCCGTGATTCCTGGCTAGTGGGGAATATATGTGAGTATGTTTGAAATCAGACCGAGTGTCTCTAGACCAATCTGATCCAGAACCCCTTTTCAACTTCTCTCCTGGCTCCTGCTAGTCTAACCTGCTAGATGAAGCTGAGCTAATGCTCAGTAGCTGAGGCTTGTATGCCGGGCATCGCGCACACATCTTCATGTGCGTTATTTGCTTCTTAGCACAACCCTCAGAGGCAGATACTGCTACCCATGTTTAAAAAATGTTAAATCACAGTAATACATCCATATAGTTAAGTAATACTTAAATACCTGTAGTGGAAACAACTGTTCTCCTTCCAATTCGACCTATTTCTGATCTCCAGAGACACCTACTTTCAAATCTTATCTGTTTCTTCTGGTGTCTAAGGTCTTATCTCCATATCAAGATACCTGTTCTGTTTTTTCTTATGCATCGTATTCTGATGTATCAATTCTAGGAACGCACTCTCTTAAGGGCATGGGCTGTGATGTCAGTCTCCTGTGCCTAAAGGTAGACTTGATGAGCCTGCGCTTCTGGCCTGTGTGACTATGGGTATGGATGGCACTTTTCTGAGCTTCAGTTTCTCGTATCTGTAAAATGGAATAGTATCTGTTTCAGAGGTTTGCTCTGTGGATCAAAGAAGGAATGTTATATGAACCTCCGTTCCTAGCACAGTTCCTGGCATATTATAGGTGCTCTTGTGTTGGCCTAGTATTTTCTTTTGTGTTTTTAGAATCTGGTACCTCTTTTATTTATTTATTTTAAAAAAGATTTTATTTATTTATTTGACAGAGCGAGAGATCACAAGTAGGCAGAGAGGCAGGCAGAGAGAGAGAGGGAAGCAGGCTTCCTGTGAAGCAGAGAGCGTAATGCGAGGCTCGATCCCAGGACACTGAGACCATGACCTGAGCCAAAGGCAGAGGCTTAACCCACTGAGCCACCCAGGTGTCCCTGGTACCTGTTTATTTTTGAAGCTCTTTAGTGTTCTTGAAAGTCACCTTCTGGGTATCATTCATTAGGTTGACTGCAGATGTAGAGTTTTTACTGTGCTGTTACTAGTGGTTCCTGTTCTAATTGGACACTGAATCTCAGAGTGATGACATCTTTATGCTTCATATTTACTTCTCCTTTTGGAGAAAGATGATACTTATAGTTCCTTATTAAATTCTCTCACAAAAGAATAAGAATTCTTTCCTTTGTGTTGAATTGAATGTTCCAGGTTTTATTTAGAGGAAGTAGAGTAGAGATAGTAAGTAGTGCCTTTTGGCTTTCTGAGTTGAGATCCAGCTGAGGAAGGAGACAGGAGTTGGACTGATGATGGTCCGATTATGAGCTCTGGTACTGACAGAGCTGATGGGACTGCGCACGTTTTAGCTTTGTGACCAGATGGGCTTCATACACTCACCTTTCCAGTCGCAGGCTGGTGTGGCCAACCCAGGCTTCCCATAGTAGTAGGAAGAGAAAACCTGCCATTGAGGCCAGGCCCTTCCAGAAATGATCCCTTACGCAGCTGAGTCTTTGTTCAAGCCTTACTGATGAGATAGGTCTATTTCTCCCAAGGGAAGACCCTTGTAGATAAGGGACTGGAGCCATGGGCCACATGGCTTCCTTGCATATGTGTCCTCCTTTGCAATAGAAGCTCCTTCCCTCTGAGGGGAACCCGAAGCATGGGGAATCAGCTCCCCAGGGAAAGCTTGTGACCACTAGTATCCCAATTGTGGTACAGTTTACTATGATTCAAAACTTCTGGCATTGAGAGTTTAATTCTGGCATTGGGTATTCCATCAAAATGGAGCGATCTTAATCCTTCTTCGACTGAACTCTACCTTTGAAGCTAATAATACACTATATGTTAACCAATTGCATTTAAATAAAAAAAAATAATAAATAAATTTTAAAAAATCCTTCAGAGGACAATACCTGTCTACCAGCTGAGACTTACCTTCTAAGATTTGGATTACACGTTCTTGGTTTTATGTCTTTTGCAGTTTATATATGTTTGTTTATTCTTAGCAGGGTCTGAAAATCTACTTAATGCTTTGCCAGGTAATGATTTTTGATGTTTTAATATATTTTAATGGTATTATAATGTTGTGTTCCAGTCCCTTGGAGGAAATACAAAAAGCAGATGTGAGTCCAAGAGTGGTTTGCTGTTTTTCACGTGCCGTTATTACACCTCCTTTATTTTCCAGGGGTCAAACTATACTAAGGGCGATGCCGTAACAGGCTGCTCTGCTCTCTCTACCTAATTTTATTCATGAGGAAACTATAGGAAGAGAGCATTTTAGTTCTTTTTTTAAAAAATATTTTATTAAATTATTAGCGCGAGAGCACAAGCCAGGGATAGGGAAGGGGGAGAGGGACAAGCAGACTCCTCACTGAGTGGGGAACCCGATGTGGGGCTCGATCCCAGGACCCTGAGATCATGACCTGAGCCAAAGTCAGAGGCTTAACCGACTCAGCCACCCAGGTGCCCCAGCATTTTACTTCTTGATATATTTCCAAACACTTGAATTTTTAACCAGAAATGTTAATCAAAAATGGTTTCATCATGGCTGATAATTTCTCCTTTCTGTTAGAGTTGAATACTACTTGGTTATATTTAACTGTTTTCCTGCCATATTGGCAAGATCATTATGAAGTGTTCTGGAAATAAAAGGAATAAAAAAATGCATTTGTTTTTGTGGCGTAAGAGCTTTTCTCAAAGTCAGCAAAATTATTTTTCATTTGGTTACTGAAAGATAAAATAATAAATATAAAATGCATTTATTCCTTTTCGTACTTTACTCGGTTTTACATTCTGTCCAATAAGGAGAAGAAGACTGTGCCATTTATTTTTGAAAAATGAACGGTAATGTTGATTCTTAGTGTTCAAAATGCATATTTATTTTCTTGCTGCTTTGGAAGGTGGATGATGAATGCAAGACTTTTAAACCAGCGGGTATATATAGAGTTTACCTCATACTTAGAATTTGAGTATTTATAGCATGGCACTTTCCTGACTATTGTTACTGCTTCCTATTGCAATTTAGGTTCTCAAACGTTCCACTCTTCTAATTTATTCCTAATCTCAACTTGATGTAGATGTTTTCCTGTCTTTTCATGAATCAGTTGAATGTCTTTAGATTGCTTCCCTAAATTGTACCCAGGGGCACCAAGGTTGGTTTGTGCAAGGTGGCCCTATGTACATAAACTCTAATTCCTTTGCTGATTCTTCCCTGAAGAACAGACACTCTCAGTTTGAGTGTGAAGTCATAATTTTTGGGTGGAATCTTCTTGTACTGCACTGACTTTCCTCCTGTTTTTTCAGCTCCTTATGAAGCTAGACAGCCCCTTGTCCAGCCTGAAGGATCCTCGTCGGGGGCCCCTGGAGCCAAGCCCCCTCGGCATCAAGCTTCCCTTATTCGGGTAAGTGATGTTTTGGGGTTATGCTAGTGGGAGACTTGGGGGATGGGACACGACTTTCTGACGGGCCCTCTTTTTTTTAAAAGTTCTACCCCCAATATGGGGCTTAAACTCATGACCCCAAGATTAAGAGTCTCATGACCCTCTGACAGAGCCAGCCAGATGCCCCTGTTCTCCTACATCTTTTTGTAGATGTGTTTCTACCCTTTCTCAGTGTCTCTAGACTAATTCAAGCTGGTTTTTGGTCTTCAGTCTAAAATGCCTTTCCACCTACATCATTAGTCTCCTTTTTCAGGAGGAGTGCTTTATTTTTTCCCAAAACAGCCTATGTTATTTCTGTCTTACTCTTTATTATTATTCATTCAGTGGATACTTAACTGTTGCCCTTTGTTTGGTGCCTCCAGTTACATTGGAAGACTTTGGACGGCAGCGGTAGTTCTTCCGCGTTCTGTTTCAGTGCCTAGGCCATGCTGTTTGGAGAATGATTATTTTACATGCTGTTTCTTATATGGAATAGATAGAAAAGGAATATTATGACAGAAGAACACGAGATGTCTCCATTTCTCCTAGTTTATAAAATGTCAGCTCTCCTTTCTCCAGTGTTTTCTTTTGGATAAAGAACTCTTATTATTTTCATGTCTGCAACTGTTTTCTTGTGTAGTATCTCTTGCGTCCTGTGCTGGGGACGTCATATTCTCACAAAAGGGTGTGTACTTGTTGGTGTGTATGTGTCTGCGTGGGAGGAATTACGAAAAAACTGGGTGTGCTGTTTGACCCTGAAGACAAGAGGAAGTTGGGTAGTTTGTGTGACATTTCAGTTATCCAACTTGGGAAGAAGGACCACTTATGCACAGGCAGTTCTACTCAGAATAGAAGGGTAGTGTCAGATATTCCCATAAAGAATTGGTTTGCTAAACTGAGGGTTGCGAGGGGATGGCAGGGGTAGGCACAGGGTGGTCGGGTGATGGACATTGGGGAGGGTATGTGCTATGGTGAGTGCCGTGAAGTGTGTAAGCCTGACGACTCACAGACCTGTACCCCTGGGGTGAATAATACATTATATGTTAATAAAAATAATTAATTAAAAAAAATTGGCTTGCTAGTCTCAAACAGAATAGACAAAGGCTAAGGGCGATCATGTTCGCTGATACCCTCTGGGAATGGGGCAATCTGTTAGGCCCAGAACCGTGTTATGGAAAGAACTTTATCTTCTAAGGTGGTAGTCTGTGTACAAAGAACTTCCTTAAGGATAATAATGTAGCCATATGCTGTATATTTATATTTAATGCTTCCTACAACTGTAAGATCTAGGTCCTGTTTTATCTACTAGTGTATATGAGTTAACTGTGGCCAAGAGAGGTTAGGTAATGAGTCTAAAGTTTTACTCTTAACTAATAAATGGCAGAAAGGGTCCTTGTAATAATGACAGTATTGAAATGCACATAAGCTGCCCGCACCATTGAAGTCCCAACGATGCCCCCCTTTCTTCACACTGACATACTTGTTTATGATACTGACTGGTAGTAACCCCTTTGAAATGCTCCAGCAGCACCTTTAGGGGTGAAATCCCACATCAGTTTCTGGCTCGGCCGCTCTTCCAGTCTGCCATGAGCTGCTTCTGCTTCATTGGTATGGATGAAGCCATCTTGGAGTCCCGGGATTCGGCTCTGTTATCCCATTTATTAGATAACAAAACCTGAGGTTTAAAGACCTTATTTAATTTGCCCAGAGTCACAGCTAGGAGAGATAGGGCCGGAGTTCAAACACAGGACATGTTTTCTTAGTCTGGCTCAGGAACCAGATAGATGCTGATATCATCTGGTAAGCTAAGAAGCCCTAGATGAAAAATTGGCATTGAGAGTATGAGGGAAAGATCATGAGTTCAGTGTTGGACGTTGGGATTTGAGCTTTTGGGATAGCCAAGAGGAAGTGTCAAAGAGATGGTGGGGAATATGGCTCTGGAGCTTTGGGGAGAGCCAGGGCTGGACATCGGTATTTGGCAGTTGGTGGCCATTAGAAGGACTTATGGTATAGTGCAGAAAAAAACAGATGGATTCTTGCCCACATCTGACCAGACTGTGTGACCTTTGCCAAGTTTCTTCTCTTTTCTGTAACGTGAATGACTTGGAATGGACTTAACAGTCCATTGGAATAATCTGCAGTAGTCTGACTCCCTTAATGTTTGCTTGGGGTCAGTGAAAGCCCTGCCCCTGCCCCCTTCTGATTGGAGAATTGCCTTCTGTTGAAGATGAGAACAAGGGGCCTTGGTTGGGACAGCAGTTCGTGGTTTTCATGGCTGATGAGTTTTTCTTGCTTTCGTTCCTAGGTTTCCTTCCTATGCCTATCGACTTGGTTTGCTTGAACTCCCATTTCTCAGAAAGGAAAATGCCAACCTGAATTAGTCATGTAGATCATGGGATCTAAAGAAAAGGTTTTTGGTGGTAGGGGATCAATATGGATTGGGCCTGGTGGTAGGGTAGGCTGGGGTAACTCATTCTCCTCGCATTGCCATGTTAATGTGCTTTTGGCAACCTTGCTCTCTTCTAGCTTCCTCTGTGGCCTTGTATTCAAGTTGTTCCTCATGATTAAAAGGGAGGTGGCCTCTGAGTACTTGGGGAGGTTTTCCGGACACTAGGCCAGTGCTGTTGCAGCTCATCAACTCGACATTTTGGAGATGCTTATGCCAAATTCAGCAGCCAGATATTGGCATGAATAATTTTTTTTTGCCCAATATTTTAGGAATTTCAGGGTTTTTTGTTGTTGTTCAGGGTTGGAAGTTTTTTCCCTTAAAATTTCAGATGCCGAGCATATTTTCTATCAGTGGATGGTTGACAGTGATTTGTAAAGAAATGCTGTCTTCAGGGCGCCTGGGTGGCTCAGTCGGTTAAGTGTCTGCCTTCACCTCGGGTCATGATCTCAGGGTCTTGGGATTAAACCCCAAATCCGGCTTCCTGCTTAGCTGGGTGCCTGCTTCTTCCTCTCCCTCTGCCCCTCCCTCTCCCTCTGCTCCTCCCCCCTGCTCATGCTCTCTCTCTCTCAAAATGTTCTAATAAGTGTGTGTGTGTGTGTGTGTGTGTGTGTGTGTGTGTGTGTGTATGTATGTATATTAGAAATACTAAGTCTTCTTTCCTGATTCATCTGTTTATCATGTGTTTATAGGTCATTTTGTGGTTTACTTTTCACAAATTATCTTAACCATCGACATTTGTAATTTGCTGGTGTGGGATTTACAACTGTTCCCACTATACTTTTGTTCCCACTATACTCCACTGCCTCTGCTTTTGCTGTGGCTGCCAGAAACTGCCTTGGGTTAAGTCCTTGTTTTATTGACCCCTTTTGCCACTGACCACCTTCTTGACATGCTCTCATTGTTTGGTGTCCATGATGCCATCCTCTCCTGCTTTTCTTCCTGCTTCTGTGACTGCCTCTTCCTAATCTTCTTTTTCCATTCTCCTTCTTCGATCAGCACCTCACGTGTTGGTGATGCCTGGTCTGCTTCTTACTCTGTTCCTCTTTAGCTCTACCGAAGCTCATGACCACATATCTCCATCTGCCAGACATCCTCACTCAGATGTCCCACTGTGAGTTTAAACTGACGTGTCTTTCCCACAAAGCCAGCTTTCGCCCTTCCATTCCTGGCTCCATCCACCTATCAGCATGGGCCAGAATGCTGGTCTCTATATTTGGCTCATCTCTTGGCTCTTCTTCCCACTTCATTGCCAGGTCCTTGCCATTTTACTTTCTAAATGCCTCCCTTACCTGTCCATTATTCTGCATTTCTTTGGTTCAGACCATCCTCTTCTGTGACTGAATCTATTCTATTAGCCTCTAACTCTTTTTCCTTGCTTCCCCTCTTGCCCTCTTCAAATCTTAAAAGTACATGTCTAATCACACTACTCCCTTGACTGAGACCTGTCACTCCCTGCCTGCTGCTACCTTTGTATCACATATGTTCCTGAACATGGCTCTCAGGGCCCTGGTGTTTGCCCCTGCTTAATGCCTTTTCAGCCACAGTAGCTCACTTCTCTCCATCAATACTCTTGGCCACACAGAGCTACTGTTGTTTCTCCAATGGTCGGTGTTCTCTGTGTGGGATCCTTATTCTCCATCCTGGATTTTGCCTTCCTTGTTTTCTCCTTTGTCTTAATTCACGTATGCTTTTGTTTTCCATTGATGACATTAAGTTTGAGAATTTTCTAGTACTTCTTATATATGTGAAGTTTCCATTTTATCATTCTTTAAAAAGAAAAGATTTTATTTATTTATTTGACAGATGGAGATCACATGTAGGCAGTGAGGCAGGCAGAGAGAGAGGAGGAAACAGGCTCCCTGCCGAGCAGAGAGCCCGATGTGGGACTTGATCCCAGGACCCTGAGATCATGACCTGAGCCGAAGGCAGAGGCTTAACCCACTGAGCCACCCAGGCGCCCCCATTTTATCATTCTTTTTTTTTTTTTTTTTTGACAGAGATTACAAGTAGGCAGAGAGGCAGGCAGAGAGAGAGGAGGAAACAGGCTGCCTGTGGAACAGAGAGCCCGATGCGGGGCTCGATCCCAGGACCCTGGGATCATGACCCGAGCTGAAGGCAGAGGCTTTAACCAACCGAGACACCCAGGTGCCCCCCATTTTATCATTCTTAAAAAATGGTTTGTGACTTCTCTCATTTATCTGTAAGCTCTGCTAGAGGATGGGCATTCAGTCTTCATTAGTTTCACATTCCAGAGGCAACTGGTGTTGTCTGTTTCTTTTATACCATTCCAGGAGTATATTATGCACATATAAACAAATACAGGTATTCATATATATTTGTGTATACATATACGTATACACACACATATAAATTGTATGCAATATATTTTTACATAACTTTAGGAAGACAAGCTTGGGCAAATGCAATATCCTTCCAGGCAGATCTCAGTAGAAAAAAAATTATCTTTTATTTGAAATCAAAACATACTCACTTTTTGCACTCTAAGTATACATGTTTTGATATTTTCTTCTCTTTCTGGAGGGGTGAACTTAACAGCCTTCTGGGGTACATTCTCAATACTCACTTGTCTTTATTACTTCAAAGACAAAAAACTGATAAACAGAATTTAGAGAACTTCATCACTCTGCCATTTTACTTGGGGGTTTTGCCTATATTTGTGGTGGCAGTTTTCTGCTGACTAGGTAGACATTGTTAGACATTGCTACCTAGTCGCTATATTAATATAAAAGTCTGTGATTTGAAAAACATTTATTTAAATTAGTTGTCTCCTCTCTCCCCTCCATTCTTGCTCAAGTTCAATTTTTTACTGTGCCTCCCAATCCCACCCTGAACTTAATTGTAGGTACTCATGGCCAGAAGCAGATTCTCTCTGCTCCTTTCCTCCCTTTGGAACTTTCTAAATAGGAAAGAAGTGTGTAAAGGTTGGTAAAAGACAAATACCCCAAGGTTCTGTCAGAGTGCTGTTGGCATTAAGTCAGAAGGGAATGGATGGTCACTGTGAGTAAGTTCATTGTAGGCATTTTGATGAGAACAGGAAGAACTAGACTTTCTGGGAGGCTGTCGCTGCGCTGGGAGGACTTTTTATGGTGTGAAAGGTATCTTATGAATGGATGGGACTATCATGTTGTGGGGTAAGGGCAGCAGAGAGTAGAGGCTGTGGCTGGAAGACTGGGATGGGATTGAATGAGGTGGCTTAGAGGTGAGTTGTGAGCAAATCGGTGCTCTGAGTGTGGAGAAGAAAGAAGCAGGTCACCAAGTGGGGCCTACTCAGTACTGTCTAAGCCACTCTGCTTCTCTTACCTGGTCCTCAGCCCCGAGGAATGCCCTGTTGGCAGGTCGGGCCCAAGGGGGGCTCTTTCATGGTCATCTGGCCTGGGTGGGGGCTGTTTTTATGGTTGTTTTGTTTTCTTTGAGTGGAGCCTCAGGCATTTTTTTCCTTGATTATTTTGGTATCTTTCCTGCTCTCTCCTTATTTGAGAGCTGTGACCTTGCCCTCTGCGGAAGTGCCCCGGCGTACCTCAGCAGGACATCATGTTCAGTTCTGGCCCCACCCCACTTTTTTTTTTTTACTCCACATCTTGTAGTCAAACCAGTGGGCTAATGAGCCACTGAAGAAACCCTCGGGGATGTTCTCCTGAGGGGCCGGAGCTCTGCAACCACCTAATCCATGCTCGCCCTCACTCCTTGGTCACGGTGAGAGTGCGCTGAGGTGCTGCTGGCTTGTTGCAGATTATATAGTAAATGCCACACTGCTCTTTTTTCGTTTTTGGGTTTTTTTTCTTTTGGATCATGGGTTGTGAACTTTGAAATACTCTTGTTCTTGAGAGCAATTAAAAATTTAAAAAATATGTCAGAAATTAAAAAGATAGAAAAGGATGCAGAATGAAAAGTGTCCCTCCTGTCCCCACCGCAGGCCATCCAGTTCCGCATCCTAGAGACAGCTAATGAGACACATTTCTTTTGTATAATTCTAGGACTATTTTATGCATATACAAGTGAATATAGGTATTCTTATATGTAATTATATAGAATAGGTGCAAAACATATAGTTCCACATTTTTATACATATAGTAGCATACTATGTACATCTGTTACGTGCTTGCATATTTTAGGTAGCAATAAACTTTAACAGCATTCTATAGCAGTCCTCATCTTTTGGCTTTTTTCAAATGCGTGGCATTTTGTTGTGTGCATCTTCCGTAAATCCTTTATGGATCAGCTCCTTCTGATCAGCATCTGGAAACTTGCAATCAGAGTATTGCTTGCATATGCATATATGTGTGTGTGTGTGTGTGTGTGTGTGTGTGTGTGTGTATACAAAAACACACAGAGAGAGCGCATGCACCAGTTCTTAGAAATGGAATAATTGGCTGAAATGTCTACACATTTTTGTTTTATTTTATTTTTTTAAAGATTTTATTTACTTGAGAGAGACAGAGATAGCGAGAGAGAGCATGAGCAGGGAGGAGAGGGAGAAGCAGGCTCCCCACTGAGAGGAGCCTTATGTGGGGCTTGATCCCAGGACCCTTGGGATCATGATGCGAGCTGAAGGCAGACACTTAACCGACTGAGGCACCCAGGCGCCCCTACACATTTTTATTTTTGATAGAGATTTTCAAATTGGAGACCGTACCAATTCACACATTCACCAACGATGTATGAAAGTATTTATTTTCCCATACCTGTGCTAACACAATGTGCTAAAAAACTTGCACATCTTTGCCAATCTGATAGGTGAAAAATGGTATCTCAGTGTAGTTTTTTTTTTAAAAATATTATTTATTTATTTATTTGACAGAGAGAGAGAGAGAGAGAGAGAGAGAGAGGGTACAAGCAGGGAGAGTGGCGGGCAGAGGGAGAAGGAGAAGCAGGCTCCCTGCTGAGCAACGAGCCCGATGTGGGGCTCCACCCCAGAACCCAGGGATCAGTACCTGAGCTGAAGGCAGACATTTAACCAACTGAGCCGTCCAGGTGCCCCTATCTAAGTGTAGTTTTACTTAACATTTCTCTTTATTTTTAATTTTTAAGTTTTTAAAAGATTTTAATTAATTAATTAATTAATTAATTAATTTGAGAGAGACAGAGCAGGGGCAGAGGGAGAGGGAGAAGCAGGCTCCCCACTGAGCAGGGAGCCTGACATGGGGCTCAGTCCCAGGACTCTGGGATCATGTCCTGATCCCAACAGACTGAGCCACCCAGGTGCCCCAACATTTCTCTTTATCAGTGAAGTGTATAGCCTATGCCCCTTTTAAGAGTTATCTGTGTTTTTCTTTTGTTTGTTTTGTTTTTTTTACTGGTTTGTCATTCCTGCCAGTGTGAAACCAGAAGCTGGTGTCTCTTTTTCCTTGGAGGAGTGAGAGGCTGTATATGGAAAATTGCTCCTTGTGTGCTTGAGAGGAGGTCCTGAGCACCCAGGGCCCTTGTAGGAGGTTAGGGACCCCAGCCTCTCTTGGTTCTGGAGCGCTCTAGGCCCTCTGGCGACAGGAAATTCTTATTTAGACTTTTAGGGCAGAAAGTTGAATTACTTAGTTTATGGGTAGAGATTAGGGCTAGGAAGATCTTCTGTTGTTAGGGATAGTGAATGTTAATACATAGTGTGTGTGTTGACCTCTTGGCATTGCTAAATTCTCTTCCTCTGACTGAAATAGAAGGGGGTGAGGGAAGGAGGAGGAGGAGGAGGAGGAGGAGGAGGAGGAGGAGGAGGAGGAGGAGAAGGAAGAGGGTGGGAAGGAGTATATGTGTGTTTGTGTGTAACAGGAAGAGCTGGTTTGATCAATTTTATAGGAATGCATATGCCTTGTTCTTGACATCTTGTTTTACCAGATTAACTCCGCGTTTGATTTCAAACCTTAGCTGGAGTTTTACCATCTCCTTAAGGAGTAAAAAAGGTTGATATGTTCTACTTCACTGAGTCTACTACCTAGGATTCACAGATACCCGATTAGTCACTATTACCACAAAGGAGGTCCTGTTTTTCATCACATTAAGCCTCTTTCCTACTTACTTCCTTCACCTACTTCTTTTCCCCTTATTTTTGAAACATTTTATTTCAATTGATACTCAAATTAACTTTTTTGTAGCCTAATTTTTTAAAGATCGGTCTCTTATTATCTTCTTCAGGTGCTTACCATGTACTTATGCTTCTTAACAATTAACGTGGTGGTAGTTGCTTGGTTTCTTTGTTGGGAGACATTTCTACATGAAAAATGTTTCGTGTTACAGGATGAGAATAATAAAGAGATACTGGATCGTTGAGAGATGTGATTCCAGGATATAAGAACACGGCACCTGGCGTTGAAACTGAAGGATTTTTATGGGAAAAGGAAAATTCAGTAATATTAGGATTCATTGGGGTGCTGCCTTAAGGCCTTACCGAATCTGTGCTTGGAGACAGGGTAAAAATGGTGGATCTGGTACACATGAGAAGTCTAGCTTCCCTATAGTTCTTCATAGGTCATTAGATTACTCATGAAAGCAAATGAGCTTATTTTATTTGTGGGGTCAGCTCTGTTTTTCCCCACCATTGTGGGCACTATGGTGTCCAGAGCTTTTCTTGATAGTAGCTAGGGCCCACATAGATATGGTAGATAGGAGCCCCTCTGATTTATTCTCTCAAATGTAAATACCCAGTTGAACTCCTGGTCCCAAATAGTACTATTGAAAGCTGGAAAAAGAGAGTGTGTGTTTGTTTCTGGCATATTCTCCAGGACCCCTTGGTCTCAGTTCGTTGGTATATATATTTGGGTGTAAATATGGAAGGTTCCTTTACAGCAGTACCATTTCAGCTCCTGGGCCCATTGGTGGTATGCCCCCTGGTCTCAGGTGAACAGGTGTCATGCCCTTAGTTGCGTATCCCAGTGAGAGTCTCTACCAAGTGAGTGCTTATTTGATCCTGGTGCTGTGCTCGTCCCTTAACTTGTAGGTGTCCTTTCAATTCTCTCGACAGTCTTGGAAGGTAGACTTCTTGCAAGATTATGTCCCGTACTCATTCACTCTGGAGTTCTAAGGGGCTTCTGGGGGTCCGGCACCATACCAGGAGTACCCTGAGGACTACAGACATGGTCCCTGCTCTCAGGGAACTTGCTGTCAAGTGGGCAGATGGATGTGATCAGAAGGTCCCACCTCTGCGTGTATAATGGAAAACTGACAGTTGCCCTAATGACAAGAGAGGATTTCCATGGCATGTGACAGAGAAATCCCACCTAGGGCTGGAAAGTGAGGGAAGGCTTCCCTGAAGAAGTGCTACTTGAGCTGAGCTGCACAGGATGAGTAGAAGGTAACCAGGCAAAGGGAGGATGGTGCTGGGAGGTGAGGAGAGAGGTGTCTGGCTGAGCAGGAAGAGTCTAGACTGAGGGTGTGCATTGGCCAGGGTTTCACTGTGGACGGCAGAATCTACTCCGGCTAGCTGCCCAAATAGGGATTTCTGATAAGCGGGTGGCAGGTCTACCAGGTCTCCGGAAGGGCTGAAGATTGTGACTGTCTTCTGGGCTTGAAGGAACAGTTCCCCAAACCACGCAGCAGGGATGGATGGCTGGAGGGCTGAGGGAGCTTTGCCTTTGCCACAGTCAGGTAGCTACAGAGCTGGGCAGCTGTCGCCATTGCTTTCAGCGGCGGCTCCACACTCTGTATGACCCAGGCCGCCAAGTGAATGTTTTGTTCCCTGCCTCTTTTACCACGTGACTTGTTTTGAACCAGCCTTTCATGGGCTTGTTTAGGGGAACCTAAGTTCCATGTGGAATTCTAGCAGCAGAGGTATTTGGATAAGGTGCTTTTACTTAGCCAGCATCTGCAGTGCAGAGTGATGCTAGGAGGCACTGGCATGGGTACTGGGTGAGCCAGTACACCATGTGTAGAGCACACAGAGGAGACACGGTCCAAGACCTGAAAGAAGACCAGTGTGGCCAGAGTCCAGAGTGGGCGGGAGACGAAGCTGGAGAGGTAGACAGAGCCCTGTGGGCCATGGCACTGCCTTTAGGTGGGGAACTGATGGCTCAGAAATTAGGTGGCCCAGGCAACCATCCCAGATCCGAGCCCAGATCTCTCTGCCTCCAGAATCTGCACTCTTTTGTAGCCTCATTGTCTAAAGCATTCCTCGAATTCAGCCCCAGATCTCGGGTGTTAAGGGGAGGGCATAGTGAAGGAGGTTAAGGGCACCTTAACCTAACTGGCAAGGATTGGCGTGGGCATGTTAGTGCAGTGGTACTGGAAGTCCGCAGCCTCATCAAAATCTCTCCTACTGCTGACTTCTCACTTTCTCCTGGACTCCTCCAAGCAGATAGCAGAATCCCAAGGGAAAGTGCCCTGTGGAGTAGCAGATCTTGGCTCCCGATGGAAGAGTTGGAGATAGTGATTTTTCATAGGCATTTCTTAGGTTAATCAAAATAGTGTTAGTGCCACATACTAAAATAGCAGTGAAATGATTGAATACCTGTATTGTATGGCTGTCTGTGGGATTCTTTCTGATGTGAGAACATGCCAGATGTTTATAGGTGTGTGAGAAATCAGATGGTGCTGTGTCTGTATAATTTAGTAGTTTACTGGCCAAAGTCTACAACTGAACTAGATAATGGGAGGGATGTATAAGTATAGGTCATTCATATCCTGTATGAATATCAGCAGTCTGCAGAAGTGCTGCATTGATTTTGGCATTGGAGCGATGGTATTCCTATTTTCTTTTCTTTTCTTCATGGTGAGTTCACTCTTTAATCCCCATCACCTATTTCACACGCCCCACCCCCCGCTGGTAGCCATCAGTTTGTTCTTTATAGTTAAGAGTCTGTTTCTTGGTTTGTCTCTCTTTTTGTTTTCCTTTTCTCATTTGTTTTGTTTCTTAAATTCCATGTATGAGTGAAATCCTATGGTATTTGTCTTTCTCGGACTGACTTCTTTCCCTTAGCATTATACTCTCTGGCTCTATCCATATTGTCGTACAAGGCAAGATTTCATTCCTTTTTTGTGGTTGAGTAATAATTCTGTGGTGTGTGTGTGTGTGTGTACACACATACTTGCTTGCACCCCACATTGCTACCCATTCATTTTTTCATGGACACTTGGGCTGCTTCCATAATGGCTATTGTAAATAATGGTGCAGTAAACATAGGGATGTATGTATCTTACGGTGTTTTGGATAAATACTCAGAGGTGTGATTACTGGATCCTAGGGTAGTTCTATTTCTAATTTTTTGAGGAACCTCCATACTGTTTTCCACAGTGACTCCACCAGTTTGCATCCCACCAACAGTGTAAGAGGGTTTCTTTTTCTCCTCATCCTCACCAACACTTGTTTCTTGTCTTGATTTTAGCCATTCAGAGAGGTGTGAGGTGGTATCTCATTGTGGTTTTGATTTGCATTTCCCTGCTGGTGAGTGATGTTGAGCATCTTTTCATGTGTCTGTTGGCTATCTGGATGTCTTCTTTGGAGAAATGTCTGTTCATGTCTTCTGCCCATTTTTTAATTGAGTTATTTATTTTTGGGGTGTTGAGTTGTAGTTTTTTAAAAAAATATATTTTGGATACTAACTCTTTCTTGGATATATCACTTGCAGATATCTTCTCTCATTCCATAGGTTGCCTTTTAGTTTTGTTGATTGTTTGCTTTGCTGTGCAGAAGTTTTTTTTTTTTTTGGATGTGATCATCCCTATAGTTTATTTTTGCTTTTGTTTCCCCTTGCCTCAGGAGACATACCTAGAAAAATGTTGCTAGGGCTGATGTCAGAGAAATTACTGCCTGTGTTATCTTCTAGGATTTTTGTGGTTTTAGGTCTCATTTAGGTCTTTAATACATTCTGAGTCTATTTTTGTGTATGGTGAAAGAAAATGGTCAGTTTCATTCTTTTGCATGTAGCTGTCCAGTTTTCCTAGCACCATTTTTGAAGAGACTTTTTCCCATTCCATATTCATTCCTCCTTTGTCAAAGATTAATTGACCATCTAATTGTGGGTTTATTTCTGGATTTTCTGTTGTCTTCCGTTGTTCTATGAATCTGTTTTAATGCTAGTACCATACAGTTTTAATTACTGCTACTTTATAACATAATTTGAAGTCTGGAATTGTGATGCTTGCAGTTTTGTTTTTCTTTTTCAGGGTTGCTTTTGTGGTTCCATACAAATTTTAGGATGGTTTGTTCTAGCTCTGTGAAAAATGCTGTTGGTATTTTGATAGGGATTGCATTAAATGTATAGATTGCTTTGGATAGTATAGACATTTTAACAATATTTGTTCTCCAGTCCATGAGCATGGAATATTTTTCCATTTCTTGGTGTCATCTTGAATTTGTTTCATCAGTGTTTTATAGTTTTCAGAGTAGTGAGGGTGTTTCTTAAAAGGGAATGGTATATTATTACAGGATGGTTGGATCAGAAAGGGAGAGGCCTCGGGCTTGCCGATTAAAAAAGAATGTATACTCTGGACTCTGCTCATGTTCCAGCTCTACCATTTTGGTAGGCGGGTGATCTTGGTAAGTCACGTCCCTTCCTTAACGCTCAGTTTCTTGTTCTGCAAACTGGAAATAATGGGACCTACTTCTCAGGGTTCTTGTGAAGGTGAAAATAGGTCATGTGTATTGGGTGCTTGTGGTGCCTGGCACTGAGCAAAGTAATGAATATGTGTTCCCGCACATTCTCCTATGTCTGTGGTGATTGCTTTTAAAATTTAGTTTGTCTTGACAAGCAGCAACTCCATGTTACTCATTAGATTCAGATTCCTGTACTTTGCAATCAACCTCCTAAGCTGTTGAAATGAGATCCCTGAGCAAGTTTGGCATCTTTATGGATGCATTTCCATGAAGAAACTGATAAGGTTAAATTGTTCTGTTAGGATTTAATTTTAACTAACTTCTCTACAGGCAAAACCAGAAGTCATTTATTGCAACTTCCTATGAATCTATAATTACTTCAAAATAAAAAGAAAAAAACGGAATTTTTTCTTTTAATTTCATTGGTAAAGGAAGGCACCCAGCCTTTACAGTTAGGTGATGTTGTTTGATAAATGCATATAAAGTTCAGCTCTATTCATCATATGAGAGCTCAGGTTAACCTTTCTGTCTCTGGATTGGAATTGTCTATTTGTCCAATTATTCGTTCAGTCACTGAAAAAAAAATGTATTGAGCATAGGCACATAGCATGAGCACTGGGTGCTGGGGCTACAGCAATGATCAGACTGGACCAGTTTTGCTGCCCTCATGGACCTTTTATTATAGTGAGAGTAGGGTGTGAGACAGAGGATAAATACACAAGATTATAAAGTATTACACCGAGTAACCAGTTGGAAGGTCAAAACTAAATTGTTGAGCTCCATCTTGTCTTCTTCATTCCTCAATCGTTTTCCCCGTTTTACCCTGGCCCTCTCTTCTTTTTACTCAGTACATCTTCTCTTCAAGTCTCCTTCAAACCCATGAAAGATAAACTCCTATTCACCAGACATAGAAAGATGGCTGTAAAGATGTGTCCACACACCTGCTGTCCCTATAGATGGCCTGCGTGGACAAATTATAAAATGGAGTAGGCTCAGAGTTGTCTCATGTTATTAGGTGGTCAAATTACAAAACAAAGCCACATGCTTCTGTGTTGAGTGCAGGAATGGCTATGCCATCCTGGGCAGGCCTCCTTTTCCTTTGGGCCTTGCCTGAAGGATAGACTGATAGCTGCTGTGACAGATATGCCCCATGTTTTTTTTTTTTCTTTTAAAGATTTCATTTGTTTATTAGAGAACAAGCATAAGCAAGGGGGGAGCGGCAGGCAGAGGGAGAGCGAGAAGCAGGCTTCCCACCAAGCAGGGAGCCCAATGTGGGACTTGATCCAAGGACCCTGGAATCATGACCTGAACCGAAGGCATCCACTTAACTGACTGAGCCCCCAGGCGCCCATGCCCCACGTTTTAATGACTTCATCGCATTGGTATATGTCTCACTCATCTAACAGGTTGGTAGGCAGCCGTCCTCCACATGGTGATTCAGGCACCAGTGATCCTTCTGTCCTGTGGCTGTGCCATCCTCCATTCAGTGGCCCTTGGGGACGAGCATAGAGGACTGCAGGGTGCTAGCTCTACTACGTGGAAGTAGTGCCAGTCACTTGTGCTCACATGGCATTGGCCAGAGCTCAGTCACATGGCTGCAACCAATTGCAGGGAACATGTCATTGTTGGGTGTGCAGCCACAGCCACGCAGTGATACTTCTGTACTAGGCCTCGTGTGCTGTAAATGACCGGAGCACAGCTGCCATAATCCCACATATCAGCACGTCTGTCATTTGCCCCTCTGACTCTTCTTTCTTCTCAGCCCCATGGCTGATGAGCGAGCATGATCGTTCCTGAGGCAGATTCATATTCCCTTGGGCTCTAGTCTGGTCTCACCAGCCTGTTAGTTCTTCTTTCCCAGTAGGGGAGATTGAGTCTTCTCACACCTTTGCTCATGAAATCATGTTGTGATCAGTGGTTGCACTGAGGCCATCTTATTTCTTCCAAAATATTGTTGGCAGGTGAGGTGTTCTCACATACTCTCTGTGGGCTTTCCATCAGCTTTTACTACTCCAGATGGTTTGTTTACTAAGGCGCTGGAAGGACACCGGTGTAAGATCACTGTATCCGCAGGTGAAATGGCTGCCTCCAGGGTGGGATTAGATTCTCAACAGAAACGTTCTGTGGGGGGCGCCTGGGTGGCTCAGTGAGTTAAAGCCTCTGCCTTTGACTCAGGTCATGATCTCAGGGTCCTGGGATCGAGCCCCGAATGGGGCTCTCTGCTCAGTGGGGAGCCTGCTTCCCCTCCTCTCTCTCTGCCTGCCTCTCTGCCTACTTGTGATCTCTGTCAAATAAATAAATAAAATCTTTAAAAAAAAAAAAAAGAAACGTTCTGTGGTTGAAACAATAGACACACCCTTCGTAAATTTCTCCCTGACGATGCCTCCTTGCAATTCATATTATTCATCTGTGCTTGATTTTTAAGATACTTCAGGGGTAAATGTCACCTTTTGGGATTTTATTAATAGTATTACTTTTTAATGAGTCTTTTGAAGTCGCTTTTATTACAAACAGCCAGTTTTCCCTTGAGATAATAACTTGTAGTGCCAAATATTTGCATTTCACTTGAAACGAAGGGTTTGAATGTTTGAAATATAAGCAAATCTAATTCTCCTGTGTCTAGAGAAACTGCATAATGAACCATATGTATGTGGCTTAAGCAGACAGATGTGGAAGGTTTCTCTCTCATTTTATTTTTTCTTAAAAATGCTGGCAGAACTTAAAATTGGCAGCAACTAGCAAATAGCTCTACCCAGCCAGCAAAACCACTGGAGCTAGAGTTGAAGGGGACGAGTCCTCTTAGGGTGCTGGCACATGTGGGGCTTTTCATGGCTCTGGCTTCTCCTTGGAAGCCCGGGGCCCCATAGTTCATCTCCCCATATTTCTTAGTCTCTCTCCGGTGGCTGAATTTTCATATCTTTGTCTGTAAAGTGGAGCCAGTTGTTTCAATTGACTTTGGGGTTCATTTGGAGAAGATGTTCCATGCATCTGGGTCCTGCAGCAAGATGGCCCTCTAGCTGCTGACAGAGAGGTCCTTAGCTGCCATCCCACTGCTGGAATGGGCCTTCCTCTGGTCCTGGCCATATGGCTTTTTTCTTTCTGTCACCTCTCATCCCTCCCTAACTTTGGGCCATCTTGACCTCTGGCCCGGGTTGCTCATGTGGTCTTAACTTGTCCTCCTACCTTTAGTCTTTCCTCTTCCATTCTCGTCACTGAAGTGATCTTTCTGTAACTGACATCTGATAATTTCATTGTTCTGTTTAATACTTACCTGTGGCTCCCTATTGTCTTCTAGATACAGTCTGTATCTCTTAACCTGGTCCACCTGGGCCTTCACGATCTGGGCCCTGCTTGCTGTCTGGACTATCTTCAGGCCGCTCCGCTAACGTCCATGTCGTACTAGCAGCCTATTCTGTCTACATGTAGTCTTTCAGAAGATGACCATTTTCTGTCATTTTGGGGGGTGGTTATAAATTCTGTTCCTTTTGTTGGTGTTGCTCTACGTGTTTTGTGGCATTGCTTCTCGAACTTGGGTGTGCTTCAGGTTATCTAGAGGACTTGTTAAACCACAGATTCCTGGGTCCCACTTGCAGACTTTGATTCCCCAGATGTAGGGTGGAGCCTGACGTTCCGTGTTTCTAGCGAGTCTCCAGGTGATGCTGATTCGGGTGGTCTGGGGACTGTACTTGGAGTAGCAAAGCTCTAGAGTAGCCTGTCTTGTTGTAGCACTTGCTTCGTTATTTTGGGATTGCCCATTTGTCTTTCTCTCTCATGAGACCTTAGGTTTCCTGGGAAAAAGAATCAGTTTACCCATCAGTATAGCTGAGTCACTGGTACCTGGGATATTCTTGGTGTTCAGTAAGTGTCTGTTGAATGAATGAATGAATGAGTGGGTCACTGTTTATGCAGCAAAGTTCAAATCATTTTGCTTCTTGTGATGAGCTTTCTTTTAGACTATTTCAGCCTAAGAATGTGTGGAATATGATCTACTCTTTCTGTATGCCCTCACCTGACACTGAAATACTCACTTAATGAGTATTGAGTGAGAAAATCCCCACAGAGATCAGAGGCCATGAATGAACTATAGGAAGATAGACATGGATTTCTTTTGATAGATCTGAAACTTTATGTGAAATGGACTCACAGGTTTACTTTCATTTAGCACAATATGGAGTAGTGTTTCTGCACCTCTTTTATTTTTTATTTATTTTTTTAAAGATTTTCTTTATTTATTCGACAGACAGAGATCATAAGTAGGCAGAGTCAGGCAGAGAGAGAGAGGGAAGCAGGCCCCCCACTGCACAGAGAGCCCGATGCGGGACTCGATCCCAGGACCCCAAGATCATGACCTGAGCCGAAGGCAGAGGCCCAACCCACTGAGCCACCTAGGCGCTCTCTGCACCTCTTTTAATATAAGGCAAACATCTGAACTTACTAGAGCCTACCAATCAATGGATCTCACACTACTTTTTAGAATCTGTGATGTGCCTGCTAGGGACTATATGCAGAGTGAAGGGATACATGATATGGTTCTGGTCCCCCAGGTTGAAACCTGAGTGATGGTATTTCAAGAGCACTTGTAATGTTCAAGTATGTGTGATACTAATCATAAGAATTCATATTTTTTAAGATGCCTAATTACTTGTTTATTAAATCAGTTAAAAGCATGCAGTGAGAAGCAAGTTCTGGGAAGGAGAATGGGGGTAGGTTAACACATTTAGAGCAAGCCCGTAAAAGGGCCATGCTGTGTTATGTACAGGTTATACAATGTTCTTATGGCTTCTCCCTCTTTGTTGCAAGGCCTTTTTGATTTAGGGAGCAGGAATTCTCCTTGCCAGCTTAAGTCTTCTTGGAAAGGAGGTGGGGTTGGAGTTCTTTTGGGAATCCAAGAAATGAGAGAAAAGAAGTGGCCCGTTGGTCCTGAGGAGGGGGAGTTCTTAGTTATTCGTGCTTGCCCTAGTTGCCTTGGGTTTGCTTCACTCTCTGGTTATCTGCTGGCTGCCAACAGCCATCCTCACCCCCTATTCTTTTTTAGTATTTCTCTGCCTCACAGGTTCTGCTTAGGCTGGCTCTGGCTTCTTCATGGCTTCAAGCCCCACTGGGCCCTCACTCTGTATCGTGGCCTCATTGCATCCATTCAGGGTCTGTTTTCTGTGCTTTTGATCTTCATGTTTCTTACCCACAGCCCCAGTAATGAGCATCTGGCTGAAGTTTTTCTTGCTAGGGTAGAGTTTTCTCTGCAAGAGGGTCCCAGAGGCCAGAAACTGTGTGCCCTCTCTTCCTTACTTGGACTCAGCTGGGTGAGACCAGGTGTGAGGTAGGTCTTGTGGTGCACATGTGGCTGCCAAGCCCACCTTTGTATCAGAGCTGGGGGATGGGAGTTGCCTTCTCCTGTGGCTGTGGTCCTGGCAGGTACACTGGAGAGCCCTATGGGGCAGTGGGACTCAAGTAACAGGATTTGAGCAGGCTGGGATCAGAGGAGGGATGGTCTGGGAAGAAGACAGAGATCTGACCCATGAAGAGCCAGCAAGTGGGTAATCAGCCTGCTAAGAGTGAGCAGCGGGGGAGGTTGGATTATAAGGTCCCTAAAGGCCTTGGGGGAGGTGGATGTTTTTTATTAGGTGATAGGTCATCTCTGTAGGCTTTTAAGCCAGACTGTCAGAATAGCCTTGAGACCTGCCAAGAGGCCACTGATGCGCGTCGTCAGGGAGATAATGTGGGAGAGGAAATAGAGTGAGCAGGTGGTCATGGGATTGGAGAATGAACAAACATGGGCTATCATAACAACAGCAGCCAGATATGGCAGCTCCAATTCCAGGCGGAAAGTGGTGCATTCTAGGGGAACGGTAGCTTCTGTATCAGACCCAGGAATGTAGCAGCCAACACCTAGCACAGAGATTTTCATGCCTTCATTTGCAGGGCGGCGGTGGGACAGGGCTTTTCACCAGTGTCCTGCTGGGTTTGTGAGCCATCTGCTTGATTGTTGAGTTGTAAACATCCATTCTTGTGTCCAGCCCATACCCAGCTTTTTAGATACATTTACTCTAGCTGTTTCCTTCAGTGCCAACCAGAAGGACAGTGTTCCTGGGAGTCCCACACATTATAATTTGGCCAGGAACCCAATCCATTGCATACTGATTCCCTCTACCCTGGGTTTTGCCCCTGCAACCTGGTCAGACAATCTGGCCTTGTTTGGAAAGTGCTAGTGTGGAACATTTGAATTTGGCTCTGGGATTTGGTGGGAGTGTTTCAGAAAGTTGTGTGGTCCATTGGGTGCTTAGACTGAATTGTGACCTTTCTTGTTTTATTGATATTGTTTATTATCAGAAACATAGGAGTTTCTGAAAACAACTTGGATGCAACTCAATTTTTAAAAATTAATTTATTTTTAAAAATTGAGATAAAATGGTATATAACATTGTATTAGTTTTAGGTGTGCAATGTAATTATTTGATATATGTATACAATGCAAAATGATTACACTAGTTAACATCCATCATCATACATAGTTACAGATTTTTTTCTTGTGATGACAGCTTAAAAGGTTTACTCTCTTAGCAACTTTTAAAAACATAAAGTACAGTATCATTTACTATAGTCACCATGCTTTGCATTACATCTCTAGGACTTACTGATAACCAAAAATTTGTACCTTTTGACCACTTTTACCCATTTTGCCCCCCCCCATGCCTGACAGCCACCAATCTGTTCTCTGTATCTATGAGTTTGATTTTTTTCTTGGTTCCACATATAAATGATATCATACAGTATTTGTTTTTCTATGTTGGACTTATTTCACTTAGCATTATGTTCTCAATATCCCTGATGCAACTCAATTTAAAAAAAGGCCTTCTAAAGAGTAGGCTGACTTTTTTGAACAACAGATAAAACAGAGGGGGTAATTACTTGCTGACTGCAATAATGCAATAATGCTGATTGCAAATAATGAAGGATATGGACTCATCTCTTAAGTTGTATGGGCCTTCATTTCTTCATCTGAGAACAGGATAATAATACCTGCTGTGTCTACCTTTCAAAGGTTTTGAGATGCTCAGGTGAGATAGGTATGTGTAGTGCTTTGTAAATTTGAAAGCATTCTGTGAATTTAAGATAATAACTAATGATTAGTGGCTTCTGGGGCATTTGAAAATGTCTGATATACATTTAGTGGAAACTCACCTGGTATGAAAACTTTAAAGATGACATCTCAAAGTTGTATCACAGCTCAACATTTTATAGTCTTATTTCATCTCTGAAAGTCACAGAGGGGAGAGCTGGGTGTTGCTGAGAATTACTTGCTGGAATGGGGTGTGTGGGGGTGGGAGGAAGGATGCAGAGATGGTCGGCTGTCTTTTCTAGGGATAGTGGGTAGAATGCCCTCCTAATGATTAATTTCTTGATAGTGTGTGCAGAAGCAGGCAACTTGATGGGTTATTTAGCAGTGATATCTCTCCTTTTCTTTCCTAGTCTCCTTTTGTCCTAAAGGGTCACACTCCTTGTGTTCACCTTAGCCTTGGGGTAGATGGGAGGAATGGAACAAAGACCTAGACTCCTCCTGCCAGAATCACCAGTTTTGCTTCTTTACTCATGGCCTAGTACAGTCTTTTCTCCTGATGTTCGTTTCTGGTTCTCCTTATCCTTAAATCCTCACATTTGCCTTGCATGCCCCCTAGTGGCAGGTCTGATGCACCCCATGTTATGTTGCCCGGTTTGCTGTGATCCCACGAGCAGTTGTTCTCCAGACCCAGTTCTATTACCAAGTGTTACCCGCAGTTCACAAATGCAGAACGACAGGTTCTGGGATCCTGACTTGCCACTTGAGTAGGACGTGGGGAGGTGGAATTGGAATCAGAACTTTTGATTCCCAGAATTATACAATGGAAATGCCTCAGAAAAAAGATGACATGGTTATAGCTTTTGTATATTAAAAAAAAAATGGTTTAAAAGGAAGCTAGATTATTTTGCTGCCTACTCAGCTAACCTGAAAGGATAAAAATGTGGTCAGTATTTAAAGATAAGAATGATCGTCCTTTTTGGGCACCTGGGTGGTTCAGCGAGTTAAGCGTCTGACTTTTGATTTCACTCAGGTCCCGATCTCAGGGTTGTGAGATTGAGCCCCGACTCCGGCTCCATGCTGGGTGTGGAGCCTGCTTAAGATTCTCTTGCTCCCTCTACCTCCATCACTCCCCACCCTGCACTTGCTCTTTCTCTAAATAAATAAATAAATACATAAATAAAGTGAAAAGAATGATCATCCTTTTTACTCTTTCTTCAGCACATGGGAAAAACTTTCTTCACTCACCAAGTGTTCAGTATTTCATGCTCAGTCCTGTTAACAACTTTGAGGTATCCAAAAATTTACGAAGCATGATGTCTGCCCTGCAGAAGTTTATGTTCTAATTACGTCCTAGTTACAAGGTGTTTAAATGTATTCTCTTAAGGAAAAAAAATAAGTATAACACATGATGACTTTTGCTGATGTTTTCTATTTTTACCTCTGAGCATTTGCTTATTTATTTTTGAAGTCCTTCTCCGTGGAGAGAGAACCACATGATAACAGCAGTAATTACCCGGAGGAACCCTGGAGGATAACAGAAGAACAGCGCGAGTACTACATCAATCAGTTCCGATCCCTTCAGCCTGACCCGAGTTCCTTCATTTCAGGTAACTAAGCTGATGGGTGAAGACATGGGTCCCAGATTATTGTCTCACATCGATAACAGTACACATCTTGAGAAATAGTTCACACAAAATGAATGTGACATCCTTCTGTGATTTTGATTTGTTTTCCCTCTACGACTGAATTTCTTATCAACTGTAAACCATGCAGAAAAATACTTGGCAATGACATTTGGAGAATGATGTTTCAGTTTCAAAGGTTTAAGTGGGAATTTGGGGGAGCCTGGTCTAGACCTGTGCCTTATTAGCGGAGCAGTTCTTGAGATGGTAGACTGTGGCACCAGGATGACCTCTTTAATTGCTTATTCATATTCGAGCGAAGATGTAGTGTAGCCTTCTAAAGATTTCGTGTCACAAGTCCCTTAATGTTATGTATGCTTTACAAGTCCCAAATTCGTGCTCGTTTTCTTTGGCTCAAGTCCTTCTGCTCTGGATTTTCTGAGAGAAATTAAAATACGGGAGGAAAATAGACCAACAGTTTTATGTCCACATGTCTGTTCTTCTGGGCTGTATTCTAAATACGTATTCCTGTTGAGTTCTCATGCAAAATTCAAACTGAGGCAAACTGATTTAATTCCTCTATGCCTACATTTTCCTGGGCTGAAGACTAAACAGTGAAATAGCAGAGTCTGGAAGAAAAATTCATAAAACTTTCTTTTTGTACTTCAATTTTGAAGAATAACAATATTTCCTCAATAATTGTAACCTGACATATTGAATATGGACTAATTTTCTCTTGAGAAATAAGGTGTATAATTGAAATATACTTGTGTAAATTCAGAAATCATTTTTCTGATTGGTGGTAGTAGTTTTATTGAAAGGCAAATATCGTAGATACAACAAATTCAGTGTTGACAACAGGACTTAGGATAAGCAGAAACCCAGATTGACCATTTACTAACCTTACCCACTGCTTCAGTGACTTTTAAATTTTTTTAAAAGATTTTATTTATTTATTTGAGAGAGAGAGAGAGAGAGAGAGCACGAGCTGGGCGGGGGTACAGAGGGAGAGGGAGATATGGTTCTCCACATGGGGCTCAATCCCAGGATCCTGGGATTATGACCTGAGTCAAAGGTAGAGGCTTAACCCACTGAGCCACCCAGGTGCCCCTTAAGTAAGTTTCTTCATAATGTATGTGTATAATTAAACAAATACAAATGGGTAGCTGTTAGGGGTGTTTTTATTTTAACTTCCTTATTTTGCAGAATTTCAAATGTGATATATCTAGAGTGACTAGTACAACAAACCCCTGTGTACCTACTACACAGCACAGTGATTTTGTTCAGCCTGTATCCTCTCAGCCCAGATGATTTTGAAGCAGTTATCAGATCATTTCATTTGAAAATATTTCAGTTCATATCTCAAATGATAAGAAAGACTTCTTTTAAAAACGTAACCGCAATTCACTGGCACACATGAAAAAAAATACGAAACACATTTCCTTAATATCATGAAGTCTTTGTTCAGATTTCCCTGATTGTCTCACAAATGCCTTTTAAAAACAGTTCAGTTTGTTGAAGGTCAAGAGGAGTTCATCTATTGCAATTAGGTGATGTCTCTTTTAAAAACAAAATCTTTTCTGAGATATTAACATACCATAAAATTCACCCCTGTAAAGTGTACAGTTCATTGGTTTTTGTGTATTTACAGACTGTATTCAAAATCTGAATTTAGAACACTTTCATTACCCCACAACAAACCACCTACTTATTAGCAATTATTCCCCATTCCTGCTCTCCCCACCTCCCAGCACCACATAATGACTAAACTACTTTTTCTCTCTAAAGATTTGCCTATTTTAGGCTTTTCCTATAAATGAAATCATATAATGTGTGGTCTTTTTTTGTGTCTGACTTCTTTGACTTAGCATAATATTTTTAAGGTTTATCCAGGTTGTACTATGTACTAGAGCTGGATTGCTTTTTTATGGCTGAATAATTTCCATTGTATAGATATATACTACGTTTTATTTATTCATCAGTTGATGGCACTTGATTTGTGTTGTTTCTACTTTTTGGCTATTAAGAATAATGCTGCTTGGGGGTGCCTGGGTGGCTCAGTCACTTGAGTGGCTGCCTTTGGCTCAGGTCATGATCCCAGGTCCTGGGATGGAGCCCCACATCGGGCTTCCTGCTCAGTGGGGTGTCTGGTTCTCCCTCTGTTCCTGGCCCCATTCTCATCCTCTCTCTCACTCTCTCTCAAATAGATAAAAAATCTTTAAAAAAAAAAAAGAATAATGCTGCTCTGAACATATGCATGCACATTTTTGTACAGACGTATGTTTTAATTTCTCTTAAATATATACCTAGGAGGGGAATTGCTGGGTCACATGGTAACTCTGTGTTCAGTCATTTGAGGACCAGACTGTTTTGCACGGCGGCAGCATCGTTTTAACATTGCCGCCAGCAGCATATGAAGGTTCCGGTAACTGCACATCCTCACCGGCACCTACTGTCTTTTGCTTCTAGCCATCCTAGTGATGCCAGATGGGCTGAAGCCCCAAGAGTGAGGGCCTCAGGCCCCTCGCCATGAGCGTTCTTGGCTTTGTGTGAGAAAGAATTCAAGAGCAAGCTGTTCAGAAAAAGAAACAAAAATTTATTGAGTATGGAAGTGAGAAGGGAGCTACTTCACAGATAAAATAGTGGTCTCTTCTCCCAGGTGAGGAAGAGGACCCTCCTTTGCCTCTAAGAAAGAGTTTTCTAAGTTTTAAAAATTAGCTAACTGTATAGGGAGGGGCTTACTCCTTAACTTTGGGTTTATCATTTACATTGGGTGTGTGGTTTCTCCGTCGTCTTAGGGTTGTGAAATTACCTACAGGGAGCAATTTTAAGAATGTCCGCCCTTTGGGGCTTTTACTGCTGGAGGGAGTGGGGTCTTGTGGTCTTCCGTGGTTGGCTCCCGTGACTCTGTCTGCTGCCTGCTCACTTTTAGGTTAAGGGTCAGTCTCAAACCTGAAGGGCTTTACTTTGGTCAACTCGTCTCCTGAGTCTCCCTTCCCTCCTACCTCACTAGTGAGTGTGAAGTAGTATCATTTGTGGTTATGATTAGCTTTTCCCAGATGAAAAATGAAATTGAACATCCTTTCATGTTCTTATTGTATATCTTCTTTGGAGAAATGTCTATTCAAATCCTTTGCCATTTTAAATAAATACTGAATGTAAGAGTTCCTTATGTATAGACATAACTTGGGGAGATTGAAGATTTGGTTCCAGATGACAGCAAATAAAGTAGATGTTGCAATAAAGAATGTCAAATATTTTGATTTCCCAGTGCATATAAAAATTATATTTACACTATGTTGTAATCTGTTAAGTGTGCAATTGTATTATATGTAAAACCACTGTGTGTGCACATATATATATATATCTATATATATGCATTTTTTTTAAGATTTATCTATTTACCTATTCAACAGACAGAGATCACAAGCAGGCAGAGAGGCAGGCAGAGAGAGAGGGGGGAAACGGGCTCCCTGCTGAGCAGAAGGCCCGATGCGATGCGGGGCTTGATCCCAGGACCCTGGAATCATGACCTGAGCTGAAGGCAGAGGCTTTAACCCACTGAGCCACCCAGGTGCCCTAGCACTGTATATATTTTAGTTAAAAAATAATTTATTGCTAAAATATGCTAACCATCATGTGAGCTTTCAGTGAGTTGTAATCCCTGATCACAGATCACTGTAATAAACATAATAATAATGAAAAAGTTTGAAATATTGTAGGAATGACCAAAATGTGTTACATGTGTGCCAATACCACACCGTCTTGGGTAATGTAGTAGGTTTTGAAGTTAGGAAGTGGGACTTCTCCAGCTTTGTTCTTGTCAGTGCTAATTGTTTTGATTTCAATTTTTAGGGATTGTGGTTTTTGAAATTTAGCTTTATACATATATAAAATATTTTCACAATTCTGAATTTGAGTCTGTAAAACAATTTACTAAACAATTTACTAAGTCTAGCTTCTATTTCTATTTCTATTTCTATTCCATCTACCCTTTTCTTCCTTGCCCCCTTTTTTATGGTTTATCTCTTTTTAAAAGTAAAAGCAAATTTTTCTGTGTGTGAATATGTTTATGTGTGTGTGTATATTCTTATCTCCCATCTTCTGTGAGATAAATGGTAGCATACTATTTCTACTTCTCTCCACTTGCTTGTTCCGATTAACATTATGTCCTGGTGATTAGTCCATATTGCACGGAGAGATGTTTCCCATTCGCTTTTATGGTTGTGTACTACTAGATTGTGTGACATGCAGTCATTTATTTAGCTAATCCGCTTTTGGGATTCTTTTTAGTCTTTTGCTCTTACACATATTTTTGTTGTGAATAGCCCTCTACCTGTCTTTTTATATTTTTGTCAGTATATCTTTGGATAATATGATTTTGCTAGACACTGCAAGACACTCCTTCTGTGGGGTTTGTGCCGGGCTGTCATTTCAGCAGCATTGTAGAAGATGCCCATTTTCCTGAAGTCTTACTATCACTACATGTTCACTGACTTTTGTATTTTTCTCCCACTTGATAGGCAAGAAATCATGTCTTTGCATGGTTCTATTTTATGGATCTTTTATGAAGAAGGTTGAGGTGGGTTTTTTTTTTTCAATATGATTAAGAGTCAGTTGGGCATCTGGCTGGCTTAGGCGATAAGAGCATGCGACTCTTGATCTTGGGGTCGTGAGTTTGAGCCTCATGTTGGGGATAGATTACTTTAAAAAAAGGGGGTGTGTGGTTGCATCTATTTCTGTGAACTGTCATAGCTCTACCTGTTTTTGTATAGTGTTATTGGTCTTTATTTTTAAGATTTTTATCTATTCATCATGTTAACATTTATCACTGATTTATCAATGCTATGTATAGCTGTTTTTTACTGGGCTTAGACACTCCTTGTAATAAAAAGTCTGAATCTACATTTTGATGTTTGATTGCTGACAACTTTTTTTTTTTTTTTTTTAAGATTTTATTTATTTATTTGACAGAGAGATCACAAGCAGACAGAGAGGCAGGCAGAGAGAGAGGAGGAAGCAGGCTCCCTGCTGAGCAGAGAGCCCGATGCGGGGCTCGATCCCAGGATTCTGAGATCATGACCTGAGCCGAAGGCAGCGGCTTAACCCACTGAGCCACCCAGGCGCCCCTGCTGACAACTTTTTAAAGCCTCATCTCTCCCTCTTTTGCCCCATATAAAGCTTCCCAGCAGGTCTGAAAACAGCTGGAGAGAACAAGGAAAGGAGGCTGGCTTGGGGTTTCTAGGTTGGCTGGGATTAGGGCCGGGAGGGGGGTGGGGGGTGGGGGGGGAGGATTCCAGCTCATTGATTCAACATCTGTCAGCACCAATGGAGGGAGCACTTGGGCTTTCTCATCAGCTTCCTTCTCTGGCAGGTGACAGCCAAGGCACAATTGAACTTGTTAGCTGTTGGCTTCCGGATGGGCCCTGCCTAATCTCTTTCGGACACCAGGGCAGAACAGTCCCTCTTTACTGTCTGAAGGCCAGGCTGGGTCTCTGGCTTGGGTTTAGGCCTAGTGTGATTTGAAGAAAGGATATCAAGGGGGAAAAAGAAGAATGAGTTAAGGGGTGAATGTCTTTATATCTATAAAATAGCTGACAGGCTCTTAAGACATTTCTGATAAATGTTTGACAAGTGGGCCGCACTGGTGGCCAGTAGTCCTGTGACAGCATTATTTCTCAAGATGCTTTTCAGAGAAAGCTCATTGGTTAATAGGGCACTTTGCTTTTGATTCTTAAAAATCTATCAAAGGAAAATAGATCTGCTTTAGGGTGCATTATAATACCTTATTTTAAGGCCAGCTAGAAGACTTGTGATTGCCAAGGAAAGACTTTCGACTTAATCAGTTTAGAGCTTGAGGCTTTATTTGACTGTTCTTCATGTTAGAATCAAGGACTTTGAATTTTGAAATTGGTCTTAGAGCTGAAACCATAAAAATTTCAATCTTGTTAAGGATTGGTCTAACATTTTAAGTGCAGTTGGGACTTGGAGTTATATAACATGTAAAATGGAATGATTACCTGATTTCAGTTGATACTGGTAAATTTGTGATGGAAAAAGAAAGTAGCAAGAGGTTCCTGGATAAGTTTCTCAAAGAGCCAGCAAGGGATCTTATATTTCACCCGACTCTTTACCAAGATGTCTGTTTTGTCTTGTGTGATAAGATGAATGGTGTCAATTTTCTTTTTGCTCTGTTTTCTGCTGTGATCATATATTACTTTCTCACCCTTTCATTAAAAGTGCTTGACAGATTTTTACTTTAATAATTTTGAAATTTGTCTTCTGAATTTTGAATAAACTTTTGCAGATCTTTGGAAAAATCGAGAAAGAATTTATATGTATAATAAGTATTATGATATTGTTTCTTTTGCCCAATTATAGTTTATATATTCTTTTAAAAGCTGTTCATAACACTGAAAAAATAAAACAAAGTTTAAAAAAATAAAAGCTGTTCATATGTTGTTTTAGCCATATGATTTATAGTTGCTTTGATGAATAAATATTACATTTATTGTTATATGGTAGGGATTCTGAATGAAAATATGACAGTTCATTTACATATAAATTTAAAAAGCTGCTCTAGATAAGTAATTAATGATTTATTTAAACAGTGGCTCTCTTGGCAGGTTCTGTGGCCAAGAACTTCTTCACCAAATCAAAGCTTTCCATTCCAGAACTCTCCTACATATGGTAAGTATAATTAATGCCATATTAGTATCATAGTGTCATTATATACCCATACCTTAGCTCCTACTTTTGCATTTTGAAAGTCTTATCCTTTGAATTTTTTTTTTTTAAAGATCTGTGTATTTATTTTAGAGAGCACAAGCAAGGGGAAGGGCAGATGGAGAGGGAAAGAATCTCAAGCAGACTCCTTGCTGGGTGTGGAGCCCGACTTGGGGCTTGATCTCATGACTCTGAGATCATAATCTGGACTGAAATCAAGAGTCAGACACTTAACTGGCTGTGTCAGCTGGGGGCCCCTTGAATTTTTTTTGACAGATAAAAGAGTGAATAGAACTTAAGATTTTTGTTGCTGTGAAGATTAAAGAAGTTATTATATGAAAAGCACAATGCTCTGTGTCTGGTGCACTGTAACTGTTAGCTGTTACTTAAAAATTAGTTTCCCAATTATTATCGTCCTCTAGATCCCTTTCCTGTCTAAACAATTGTGTGGGCATATGAGCATTCCCATCTTGTGAATTTTATTTTCAGATATTTCTGCTTGATATGATGCAAGTTACCATAAGATCTTGAAAAGCTCTTCTTTAAAATATTTTATGAGGCCAGGTGAACAGAAGGTCCACAAATGTTTTGGAATTAAGTCAGATTTGACTATTCTAACAGCCTCTGAGCTTCATAAATTTGGCTGGTGTTTATCAGCTGGGCCCTAGTTCCAGCTTGCAGCTGTGGTGCGCACTGCACCTCGACGCCGTGCTGGCTGCAGCCTGGGCTCCAGAAGGCCTGTCCCGAGCTGGTCCAGATGGCTGATTTGCGTTTATGAGAACGCTCGGTGCCTCTGTAAACTCCCGGCTGTGTGTGGGCCCTTCTTCCTCAAGCCTGGGTGGGAGATGATGCTGCTATAAATATATAATTAAAACACTGGAATATTTGTGTAAGACTTTTTTGCACGAGGATTTACAAAAATTGTGGTAGGATTTAAAATTGCTTGTCATGTTTTGTGCATTTTATTGGAAAACTATTCCAATAACACTTGCACATGCCAGTGTATCTGAGATTTCTGAGCTGGGTTTAGGTTCTTCAGCAATACAGTCTAGCATAATTCTTTTTTTTTTCTTACAACAAGCCTTATATTAGATTTTAAAGCTAGGGGAAAAAAATAGACTATTGTTTTGAAAAGAAGACAGTCTCTTTTGGCAGAATTCCCAGTCTTAATGTTATTGGCATGAGGCTTCCTCTTTTTTTGTTGAGACGTATCCGTGAAAGGTGAATGGTATTCTCTCCAGTCAGTGTTTGAAACTGTTCCCTGACTCTTTACCCTGCGGACCTGCTCCTTCAGGGCTGGTGCGTTCTAAATATTGGCGGGAGAAGGATGTGAATGGTCCAGAGGAAAGTTAGGGAGCTTACCTTCTCTATTTCTTCTCTGATGTAGAGAGATACCTTTCCAGCACAGTTTTATGTCCCGTCTCTTTACTTGTCCCAGCACAAGTATATTGTCTCTGTACACCTAAGAGACTGGTTGCGCTTATGGTGTCTTACTTTGGCAAATAGGTTTCTTTTGTGCTGAGTAAATAGGTCTGTGCCTTTCAGTGGGAAACACTGACTGAAGCCAAGATAAGCCTTTTCAAGACTGTTTCTTCCTTTCTGTCTTACCTGGTTCCAGCCTTCCCAAGTTGCTGGTTTTATCTGAAAACATAATTCAACCAGTATTTATTGAACTCACTTGTATTTTCCCAGGAGGGAATTAATTCTCAGGCAAATTTTGTTTTGTTTTGTATTTTTAATAGACTTTATTTTTTAGAGCAGTTTTAGGTTCACAGCCAAACTGAGCAGAAGTTAGAGAGATTTCCCATATATCCCCATCCCCACACAGGTGATCATCCCACGATTAAATAGTAGATACAGGTTAAATATCAATATGGTATTATCAAGCAAATTTTTGATACAACATTTATGTGACTTGAAAAGTTCAAGGTTCTTCCTAAAAGCTGAAAAATGAAGTGCTCATTTCTGAGCTCAGTTAACGGTATAATGGCTGGGACAACTATGGAAAGGTTGAGGCCCGTCCTTCCTCTGACCATTGTGAGTGCCAGATCTGGAGGTCCTCACACCACCATGCATTTATTGAATGACTATCAGCTAACGAATTCTGAGCCTTATTTTCCTTTTTGTGCTGTAGTTTCTTGTCTTTTGTACTCAGTGTTGTAAAACAGACCTGCCAGCGAACCTGAAGTGTGTCAAGTTTTGTTTATAAAGTGCTGCTGGTACTGGTGCTGTTGATCAGCATTCGTCTTCCAGGTGCCCCCTGAGATTTCATAGGAGTGTGGAGACTTCGCAGGGCCACCACCAGAGAGCCTGGGAGTTGTGTTTGCATATTTAAAAAAAAGAGATTGATTGATTGATTGATTGATTGATTTCTGGTGGGGTGGGGGGTGGAGAGAGAGACGTGTGCACACTCCGGTGCAAGTTGGGTGGGGGAGGGCAGGCGGAGAGGGAGAGAGAGTCTTAAGCAGACTCCATGCTGAGTGCAGAGCCTGACAAGGCACTCGATCCTAGGACTCTGCGATTAGGACCTGAGCCGAAATTAAGAGTCTGATGCTTCATGGACTGCACCACCCAGGTGCCCCATGTTTGCATATTTGAGGCTGAGTAACTTTTCCTCTAAGCCTTGTGTTATGTGCTTATGACATGTTATAATTAGGGAACTTAGTGATGCTGACTGTGATGGAGCCCTGACCCTGCCTGAGTTCTGTGCCGCGTTTCATCTCATCGTGGCTCGGAAAAACGGCTACCCACTGCCCGAGGGCCTGCCTCCAACTCTGCAGCCAGAGTACCTGCAAGCAGGTAAGGTGTCCTCAAAGTCCTAAACCTTTGACATTTTCCATCCAGGCCTTATAAGAACTTTTTGTGCCTTAAGGTGGTATCCGGGCACTTTGCGGAATCTTTTACATCTAAAGTCCTTTAAGTGCTATTAGATTGTCACATCTTATGATCTAAGAATTCAGAATGGTGTGGTTAAGTGTGAGTCATTTGTTATTCCCATTCTATTATTCTCTGGATGAATTTGAGCCAGTCACTACCCTTTCATTAAAATTGTGCAGTAGGCAAGTACTGAACCTCCTAGCTGATATAAAATGAAGAAGAAGATCTTCCTGTAGAGTCAAGTGCTGACTTGGCATCTTTAGGTATGTCCTAATGTTCCCAAGTGGCCTGGGGCAATGGAATGGAAGAAGTTAAAAAACTACATGCCAGGAAATGTGCAAAGCACTGTGATCTTAATGTACTCTTGATAAATGTTTACATCTCTATACATCTATGTAACTGCAATCAGATAGAAATATGGAACATTCAGCACACCACAGGGCTGGACTGGAACTCTTTGTCTTTCTCCTTAATAGAGCTATTATCCCCAAACCCATTCAATAAGAAGAGTCATGGTGAGTCTAACATTTGTATCAGTTCTTTTGGAAGACTGGAAAATTAAATACCTCTTGCCCTTTTCAAAGGCAGTGGGCACTGATACGATTTCTGTTACTCAGGGAAGTATAGCTTCCATTGTGAAGGTTCCAGAAACAGCTGGTGCTGTCAGTAAGCTTTCTCACATATTAGGGAAGGCCTCTTAAAAACATGAGACGTCTAGCCATGGATGATTATTGGCAAGGAGAAGCAATGTCTAAAGAAATTGTGAATAGTCTTTACAGAGTACACATTTTGTGTTTAGATCTGAAAAAGTTTTTCATGTCTTGTCGCCTCATAACAACACGAGATTCAAAGTGGCCAGTGACTTATCTAAGTCTTGGGGTCTCTGACTCTTAAATAAAAAGTCTTTCATTTTCTGTATTTGGTAGTGGGGGGGCAAAGCTCAACCAAAGGGAGGAGACCAAGTGTGTGACCTGTGCCACTGGCAGGTAAACATGTTGGGGAAGAGTGACCCATTTTGGGATCTTCCCCAAATGCCTCCATAAAATGTTTGCAGGGGAAGGTTCAGGCAGTAGAGTCTACTACTCATTTCAGAGCTTAGGCTTTGGTCATAGCAGCTGCTTTCTGACTATTCCAGCCTGCTACCCTTCCTTCCAGGCTGGGGGAGACCCTCAGGGTTCCCCAAGAACCTGTTTGCAGTTGGGCAGCATGACAGCTCTATTTCCACTTTGGTGTCTATCTCACCATCTTTTTTTCTCATTTTTCCCCCTCTCTGTTCCTCCTGGATTGAGGCAAAGAAGAGCTAACATTCTTGGGGCTATCTTGGCAAGGGTGTAGCTTTCATAACCAAGTCAGTATCAGGTCATCCAGGAGCCCCTTTTCCTGGGAGCAAGGCCACATGATGCTTTGTCTCTCTCTCCCATGAGGATAGACAGCTGACCAGAGGGCCAAGGTCTGCTCCAGGGCTAGTTAGTTATATTTAATACTGTCACTCTTTCCTACTGTGAGCCCTGGGTTCATGGGTTGTTTCAAAAGCCACTGATAAAATTTTTTTTAAAAGATTTTATTTATTTATTTTGACAGAGAGAGATCACAAGTAGGCAGAGAGGCAGGCAGAGAGAGAGGAGGAAGCAGGCTCCCTGCTGAGCAGAGAGCCAGATGTGGGGCCTGATCCCAGGACCCTGAGACCATGACTCCAGCCGAAGGCAGAGGCTTTAACCCACTGAGCCACCCAGGCGCCTTAAAAGCCGCTGATAAAATTTTTAAAAAATCTGTAAGCCCTGTGCAAAAATTGTGTTAACAGAAGACAAGTAACCTCTTTTGATTCCTTCACTGCTGCAAATGGCTGCTTTTGCCTTGGTTATGCAGTTGCGGGTTGGGGGTGGTCTGTGAAACAGAGTGCCAGTCAAGAGGCAGCTTCCTTTCAGTTGGAGTGAAGCCCCTTGTTTGTTCCTGATCATTTGTGGAGGCTGTCAGCATGCATTTATACAGAAACAACTGAAGAATCCATCGTGTACCCTTTAATTAAACAAAAACTGCACATCATTTCCAGAGCTTATGGGATTAATTTTAAATAATAATTATACAGTTCTAATAAAAACCATGAGAGACCTCATAAAACCCCATCAAACTCAGTGATGGTATATTTTAGGCAAACCCTAAGGGTTTAACAGTTAACTCTTTTTTTAAAAAAAGATTTTTATTTATTTATTTGACAGAGAGCTGTATAGAGAGAGAGCACAAGGAGGCAGAGAGACAGGCAGAGGGAGAGGGAGAAGCAGGCTCTCTGTTGAGCAGGGAACCTGCTGCAGAATTGATCCCAGGACACTGGGATCAGGACCTGAACCGAAGGTAGCTGCTTAACCCACTGAGCCACCCAGGCGCCCCAACAGTTACCTTTTTAATGCTTTATCACTCATGTTTATTTTTGTATGTAGCTCAGGAAAATGGCCGGAACTATCTACGTTTTCTCTGTGCTTTTAGACTTTGCATATATGTGTGATTCTGTTCATTTTGGGAGTTCATTTTTTAAAAGATTTTTTATTTATTTATTTGACAGAGATAACAAGTAGGCAGAGAGGCAGGCAGAGAGAGAGAGAGGAGAGGAGAAAGCAGGCTCCCCACTGAGCAGAGAGCCCGATGCAGGGCTCGATCCTAGGACCCTGGGATCACGACTGGAGCCGAAGGCAGAGGCTTTAACCCTCTGAGCCACCCAGGCGCCCCTTGGGGGTTCATTTTTATGGTATCCCACTTGGCTTTTTAAAAAACGTAACTTCCTTATAGCCACTTTGGAAAACAGTGTTGCGGTTCCTCAAAAAGTTAAAAATAGGGCTACCCTATGACCCAGCAATTGTACTACTGGGTATTTACCTCAAAGATGCAGATGTATAAGAGGGGGCACATGTACCCCAATGTTTATAGCTCAATGGCCACAATAGCCAAACGGTGGAAAGAGCGGAGATGCCCTTCAACAGACAAATGGATAAAAAAGATGTGGTTCATGTACAAAATGGAATATTACTCAGCCATCAGAAAGTATGAATACCCAACATTTGCATTGACATGGATAGAATTGGAGGGGATTATGCTCAGTGAAATAAGTCAAGCAGAGAACGTCAATTATATGTTTCACTTATATGTGGAACATGAGGAATAGCTTGGAGGACATTAAGAGAAGGAAGGGAAAAATGAAGGGGAGGCGGAATCAGATGGGGAGACGAGCCATGAGAGACTATGGACTCTGGGAAACAAGCCAAAGGTTTCAGAAGGGAGGGGGTGGGAGATTGGTGAGGCCGGTGATGGATATTAAGGAGGGCACGGACTGCATGGAGCACTGGGTGTTATATGCAAACAATGACTCATGGAACACTGCATCAGAAACTAATGATGTACTGTATGGTGACTAACAACATAAAAAAAAGAAAGCTTAGCTTCTTGTTGCACCTTTTTTTCTCATCTACGTTCAGTCTTAAAAAATCTAACCTAGTTTTCAATAAGATTGGTGAAGGGTATAAATTCGGTTGATACATTCATGCATTTATAATTATACAAGCTTGTTTTCAATAAAATAATGAAACAAATTGTTGTATCTGATTTTTTGCCTAATAGTGGAAATTAAAGGACACAGTTGGAAGGAAAAGTTGGATTATTTGGTAGCTTACCCATGGTCCTTTGATATTTTCCTGTCTAGGTGACTGGGTAGATTATGGTATAGATTTTTACTGTCAAGTTTTAAAAAAAAAGTTGTGTGAGCACCGTGTTACTCTCATGGGTCAGAATGCTGTATAGAAGAGCATTCCTACTGTTAATGGAACTTGCTGGCAGTTAGAGAATTGATGTTCAGTAAACTCGTGTACTCGTAATTGGAGGCAGTGATAGGTGCTGTGAAGTAAAAACACAGCTGCGGCAGGAGGGCGCATAACCTTGGGGAAGACGTCCTTCAATATTTGCGCTGAGATGTGAAGGATGAGCTAAGGGCTGTGTAGGTGAAGAAGGGGGGAAGGGTAGGCTCTGGGCAGAAGGGGCAGCAGGTGTGCTGCAGAGGGCCCCAGGGGGGACTTGGAACACGGGAGGCATGGAAAGTGTAGGCCACAGCGGCTGGAGTGCTATAGGGGCCAGAGCTGGAGGGGCTGGGGGTGAGGCTGAGGACGAAGGTACGGAACCAGTCATGCGCAATGACATTGACGGGTTTTAAGCAGGGAAGTTTCCCCGTCCGACTTGCTGTGGGTTGCTGATTGCTGAGGCTGATGCTGATTGGAGAGCAGGTTTGGAGGAGCAAGGGTGCACTCGAAGACCAGGTTATGGCAGTGGTCCAGTTAGATCCACAGGGGGCTGGCACTAGGGAGGTGACAGTGGAGTTGGAGACATGGGGACAGGCTAGAGAGAAATTTAGCCGTTAATGATGGCGTTTGTAGGTTTGGAAAGTGTTAGCTTTGTCTGTAGCCAAGACCCTCTCCCGATAAAGCTTAAGTCATGCAATTCTAGTCGAATCACTGATTGGTAAACTAGAAGCAAAAACCTTATCTCTGTTAAATCTGCTGGTGTGGTCGGATTGTGGAATGGTACTTGGAAAGGTGTTTCACTGAGTTTTTACTAAGGAAATGAGACTGCGTGGTATAGTCAGAAAAATCACCAGGGTCAGTGGTTTGCCCTACTCGATGTTGTTATAGGATCGCAGGGTTCTCGTCTCACAGAGTCAAACAGTGACCCTCTCAGACACAAAGGGGTGAAGTGAAGTGAAAGTTTCTGAAGTGAAGGTGAGAGCAGAAAGGAAAGAAAAAGCTCTGTGGGGGGAGAGGGGTCCCCAATGGGTTGCCACTGGGGGGGGGTTTAGGTCGGTCTTTTATTGAAAACTTGACCAGGGAGCTTGTGGCCTTGAGACTCCTGGGCGGTCTTGGTCTGAGCAGGGACAACAGAAAACACCCTTAATGACTGACTTCTATGAGGTTTGGTCCATTTCTGCAATCACACTGTAGCCGCCAGAGGCAAATACTCCCTCACATCGGGGACCAGGTGGCCTGGTCTCCTCCCTCATCTCTTGTTCACTCTTTCAGAGCCTAGTCATGGGCCCCCTGTCCCTCCCCGCCTGTACCTTAACCCTCTCCTTACTCAATATCAGTGAAGTTCAGACCAAAGTAAGCAAATGAACAGTTTAAGATGCTTGTACTCACCTGCCTGTTGTAGCTGTTAGTCAGGGGCTAGTACTTTACTGCAGAGGGAAGGTGGCATTTCAAACTCTGGTGGGGGTGGGAGGGTGAGAAAGGATTAAAAAATAATGCCAATCCGTACTTGCTTTGGCAGCACATATGCAAAATTGGAATGACACAGAGAAGATGAGCATGGCCCCTGTGCAAGGATGACAACGCAAATTCATGAAGTGTTCCATATTTTTTAAAAAAATACCAATCCATTTTTAACATTTGATTCAAAAAAATTGTTTAAATATGGCATTAAAATTTTTGATTTTGTAATAGTTGGTCTTGATAAATTTGTAGCTTCTGGTTATTGTCAACCTTGGGATATTGGCCAATTTCCTGGTTATTGAGACATTTCTTTCTTAATTACTTTGTGACAAAGAGGTGAAATAGAATCTGCTTCTCAGAAATGGTGTGGCAAGTATTAGTTTACCAAGTAGCATAATCCACTCAGCTACCCAGCTAACAGCAGCTTCTGTCACTGTTCTATGTTAGACGAAACCCAAAATGCGATTCTTCTTTCCTTGTAAATCAGCAAGAACTTGTACTCTTATTTTTGTTATTTCTGCTAACCAGAAGAATTTTATAAAGTTTTCTTGGTCACCTATCATTTAAGATCATGTCTATTTCCAATAGTAATAGCTAAAATGAAGTATTTCCTTAGTTAATGTTTGTAGCATTAAAACTATCACCAGTTACTGCCATTTAAGAATTATGCTAGTAGGGGCACCTGGGTGGCTCAGTGGGTTAAAGCCTCTGCTTTCAGCTCGGGTCATGATCCCAGGGTCCTGGGATTGAGCCCCACGTCAGGCTCTCTGCTCAGCAGGAAACCTGCTTCCCTTCCTCTCTGTCTGTCTGTCTCTCTGCCTACTTGCGATCTCTGTCTGTCAAATAAATAAATAAAATAAAAAAAATTATGCTAGTAGCATAGTTAAAATATAAAGTATTGTGATAGTGAAGGTTACTACTATGTTACAATGTAAATGCTGACAGTTCAAGTCCCTAGTCTTGCATTTACCATCTAAATGACCTTGAGTAGGTTGCTTAACTTCCCTGCTTCAAGGTTTCATCACATGTAAAATGGGGATGATAGAAATAATAGGTTGTATATGAGAAGAACTTAAAATACTACCTTGGCCTGATTACTGCCATAAGTAGTGTGTAGTGTATCGGTGCTAGCAGGTTTTGTTGTTATATTTCCTAAGCACAGAAGAGCTGATAGGAAACAATGCCTGCTGTGAATATAGTATATATTCTTATGTATTCTTCTTGTTTCTTCTTAGCCTTTCCTAAGCCCAAGCGGGAGTGCACACTATTTGATTCTTATTCTGAGTCAATGCCTGCGAACCAACAACCCCGTGACTTGAATCGGATGGAGGTAAAAGATCTTCATATGTTAATAAATAAGAATGTGTGTGGAATTAAAATCCATTAGCCTGTGTTCTTTACAAACTCTAGAAAATCCACTTTTATAGCATTTCTCTTCATGCTGAGTACTTAGGTTGAGGCTTAGCCTTTCAAATCTAGACATCAGATATATCTATTACTTTTTTCCCTTTTCTTACTAGATTTAGTGAAATGAGCAAAGTAGTGTCTTGACCTTCTAGGGGTGAAAGGTAAGTGTAGACAAAGTAAGCCAGAAAAATGCTAGGCAAATTGTTTACTTTAACGAAGATTTAATTTTGAAGTAAGTGTAGGAAAGTATTTTTAGTAGCTGAGTATGAGCTAGGTCTAATGGACCTGGAATAGTTTTAAGAGGAAGTTTGAGAACTATGTAAGAGAATCCCAGAATACAATCAAAGCTGCCTTCTTCCTTGGGGTTTTTAGTGTTGGGACCAAACAAAGACTGATTTGGATTATTCCCAAGAGAAATCTGTAGAATTCCTACAGTGTTGGGCCATTGATGTAAGGGTCTAGCCACATGCCTAGTGGTCATTAGGTGTGCACCAATGAATAGGAGTCATTATGGTTATTCTTAATATCAGCACGCTCTTCATCATCATCATCACTGTTATGGTTGCTATGATGACACCTTATGATATCTGCTGTTCCCATCCTAAAAAAAAAGTCTGGAAATGTGTAATAATGGAGGATTGTTCATAGGTTGCTATTATAGTCCTCTGACCCCGGTTAAAACTGTTGCAAGATGATGGAAGTCAGACGCAGGATACAGGGTCATTTCTTTCACTTTTTGCAACTGGGTGTAATTATTTATTTATTTTTTCCATGGGGCTCTCATGCGTATAGTCTGTGTGGCAGTGACATCCTCTGTGATGGAATCAGCCTGCTTCTGCAGTGTTCCCTCTGGTAACACCTCTCTTGGCCTCTCTCCTACTCTCTCTTTGAGTCAGAGCCTCTCTTTCTTTTCTTTTTATGAGTAGCTTTCTACTGTCGGGAAGTAGGTATAAAGTGACATCAGGAAGAGTGATAGATGTGCATCTGAAGAGTTTAAGGTTTTTAAATTTCTTTCTTTCTTTCTTTTTTTTTGAAGAACGTGTGTGACAGAGAAGCAGATAACAACAATTAGCCACTTTTCCTGAACCTCTGTGTACTCTGGGGCTGCTGGCAGTGTCTGGAGATTTATGCAGTTGCCCTGTTTTTGTTTGTTTGCTTGCTTGCTAGGGGTCCCCTTGCTTATGTAAAATTATGAGGCTGTTAGGTGATTTATTTAAAAATGTCATACATTCTTATTCTTTCTGGGCAAGTGTTAGGTTTCAACTTGGCAACGGTATCAGGTGGTCTTTGTCCTTCCAACGGAAACAAATACTGGCTGCGTTTTAGAGGAATTAATTACTGGCTTGTGTTGCTTTCCCCCATGTAGTCATTTATCATCTGTCTAAAAGGAAAGGAGCACATCTACAGTCAATTGTGAAGTCTGTAAATGGCGATGCTTTAAAACACACACGCACGCTCTGATGTCCTTGATGACATAGATACTCACCTTTATGGACGTGATGTGCAGCCAGTTTTGTGTTAAATACGTTTGTATACTTTAAACTGGCTCTTTTGGTGGGGGTTGGTGGTGGTTAAAAGTCTTTGTTTTACCCTGTCCAAAGAAGACAGCAAAACAACAACAACAACTCTTTCTCCACAAAATTGTTATATTCTAGGGTGGGGTGCTTTTAGATAATCATGTAATAATGTACAGAATTCAAGGATGAAGTATTGAGGTCAGTTGATGCTTTGGCCATTCAAGAAGTATAGGTCAAATTTTAGCAGCTAATGATTAAATATTTCATTTTCTTCTATTTTATTCATTGTTCTTTCTACCAATCTTTTAATCTCTTGTGAATGCATGCATGGGATTTAAATAGATCTTGATACTAGTCCTGTGAAGAATGACTCCATGAAGGTGTTTGTGCTGTGAATGTGGCTATAGCCAATTCAGGTCACAAGAGCTTTGCTCAGCAGTACAGATCAGATCTCTAGACAGCAGGGCTATAACCATGTACTTGTTTCCTTCAAGAATTAAAGATTATGATTTCAGGTAAAGTCCTCTTTAGCAGTGCTTCTTACATTACTAGATTTCTTTCTTTTGGAAACAGCTTTACTAAAATATAATTCACATACTATACTCATGTAACGTATATGATCCAGTGGTTTTTAGCATATTAACAGAATTGTGCAACCATCACTATAGTCTTGTTTTAGAACATTTTTCATCACTCCAGAAAAGAAAGCCTGTACTCATTAGCACTCATTAGCACTCATTGACTATACCCCCTTCCCTCCAGCCTCTGCTGATCAGTAATCTATTTTCTGTTTCCAAATTTGCCTATTGTGGGCATTTCATACAGAATTATACAATATATAGGGTTTTTTTTGGTGACTGCTTTCTTTCATTTAGTATAATATTTCATTTTTTAAAAAAAATTTATTAGAGAGAGAGAGAGCGCGCGCACGCACAAGCAGGGTGAAGGTTCCTATTCCCTGAATAGGGAACCTGATGTGGGGCTTGATCCAGATGAGCTGAGCTGAAGGCAGATGCTTAACTGAGTGAGCCACTCACTCAGGTGCCCCTAGTATAATGTTTCAGAGTTTATTCATGTTCTAGCATGTTTCAGTGCTTCCTTCCTTTTTATTGCTGAGTAGTGTTCCATTTTGTGGGTCTGCCACTTTTGTTTGTCCGTTCTTCAGTTGATGGACATTTGACTTGTTCCACTTTGGGGTTGTGAGGGGAAAAAATGCTGCTATGAACAATAATGTAGCAGTTTTTGTGTGAAAACATAATATTTTCAATTCTCTTGAGTGTTTACCTAGGAGTGGAATTGTGTGTCATATTGTAACTCGTGTTTAACTTTTAGAGGTACTACCAAACTGCTTTCCTAAGCACCTGCGGTATTTTACATTCCTTTGCCAGTAATGTATGAGGGGTCCAGTTGTTCCATATCCTTGTTAACACTTGTTATTGGGGCACCTGGGTGGCTCATTTGGTTAAGCAGCTGACTCTTGGTTTCAGCTCAGACCATGATCTCAGGTTCCTGGGATTGAGCCCTGCATGGGGCTCTCTGCTCAGTGCAAGTCTGCTTGTCCCTCTTCCCCCAACCCCCGCTTTCTCTCTAAAATAAATAAATAAAATCCTTTAAAAAACACTTGTTATTTTCTGTGTTTTTTATTTTAGCCATCCTAGTGAGAGTGAAGTGGTTGGTATCTAATTGTGGTTTTAATTTAAATTTCCTAATGACTACTGATGAGCATCTTTTCTTGTGCTTATTTGCTACTTGTATATCTGCTTTGGTGAGATACCCAAATCCTTTGTCCTTTTATAAATAGAGTTATTATTGAGTTGTAAATGTTCTTTATATATTCTGAATATTAGTCCTTTACTCAGTGTATAATTTGCAAGTATTTTCTTTTTCCTTTTTAAAAATTTTTTTTTTTATTTATTTGATGGAGAGAGAGCGTACAAGCAGGGAAGCAACAGAAGAAGAGGGAGAAGCAGACTCCCTGATGAGCAAGGACCCCCCGCCGCAACCCCCAGTTGTGGGGCTTGATCCCAGGACTCTGGGATCATGATGTGAGCTAATGACAGGTGCCCAACCAACTGAGCCACTCAGGCGCCCCCCTTTTGTCTTTCTTGATAGTGGCCTCTGTAACACAAATATCTTTTATTTTAACGAGGTCCAGCTCATCTATTTTTTTCTTTCGTTGCTTGTGTGTTTGGTGTCATATCTAAGAAACCATTGTCTAACAGAATATCATGAAGATTTACTTCTTTGTGGTTTTCTAAGAGTTGTATAGTTTTAGATCACATTTAGGTCTTTGATCCAGTTTGAGTAAATTATTGGGTATGTCATGAGGAAGAGGTCCACCTTCATTCTTTTCTTTATGTCAAAGATTTATTTATTTTAGAGAGAGAGAGAGAGAAAGAGAGTTGTGGGGAGGAGCAGAGGGAGAGAGTGAGTGAGTCTTAAGCAGACTCTGTGTTGAGTGTGGAGGCTAATGGAGGGTTTGATCTCATAACCCTAAGATCATGAAATGAACTGAAACCAAGAGTTGGATGCTTAACAGATTGTGCCTCCCAGATGTCCCCACCTTCATCCTTTTGTATATGGATATCTAGTTATCTCAGAATCATTTATTGAAAAGACAATTTTCCCCCATTGAATTGTCTTGCACCTTTTTTGAAAATCAGTTGACTGTAAATATAAGGGCCTATTTGTGGATTCTCAGTTCTATTCCATTGATCTGTCATAATGCTAGTACCACTCTGTCTTGATGACGATAACTTTGTGGTGAGTTATGAAATTGGGAAGTCTGAGTCCTTCAACTTGGTTTTTTGTTGTTCTTTTTAAAGAATATTTTCACTATTCTGGGTCCCTTGCATTTCTTTATGAAATTTAGGACAAGCTGTTCAAATTCTGCAAAAACATGAGGAAGGAGTGCACTGAATCTGTAGATGAATTTGGGGAGTATTGCCATCTTAACAATATTGAGTCTTCTGACCCATGAACATGGGATGCCTTTCCATTTATTTAGGTTTATAAAAAAATTTCTTTCAAAGGTACTTTTTTGGGGATGACTTTTTATTTAATTTTCTACTTCTAAATCATTTTCTTTTACTAGGGTTCTAGTTTATAGTCCAGGTGGGAGAAACAAGTGAAAGAAAGGCGCTGTTAAGATACATTTTCTTTTCTATTGGAGATAGTAGACTTTGAATAGGTAATTATATCTGAAGGCTTCATGGTAATCCCAAGAATCACCTGCCTGTGGACTGTTAAATCCTAGACCAGGTTACCACCAAGCAGTACTGAATTCCATTCTTTGAAACAGTTGAAAAACAGAAGTATTGCTTATGTCCCTGGGGTTGTTCAGATCGAGAGGCAAACCAGTTAATCTTCTGGAGCACTAGATGGCTCCAGGATTTACCCTACTTCCTTTAAGGTTTATTTGATTTTCTGAGTCTGTTTAAAATTAAAAGACTATCAGAAGGCATATAGTGACAAGTCCTCCTCCCATCCTTTCTACCATCTACCCAGTCCCCTTCAATTTTTATGTATCTTTCCAGAATTTGTTTATATATATATATAGATAGATTTAGATATAGATATAGTAAATATTAATATATGTTATTCTTTTATCAGAGACCTTAGAATGCATATTAGTTGAGATTTTATAAGAAATACAAATTTATAGTAAGTAGGTTTTAAATAGAATTTTAAACCGATCAATATGTGATCATTTGAGTATTCTTTCTTTTTAATATTAGTGAGGACTTCCCCTAATAGAGTTAGGAGAAAGTTTTGTTCTGCTCATTTTTCTCATTCCTTGACAAGGAAGCTGTTTGAATCAGGGTTGAACACTCTCTGCATAACAGATTTTGGCAAATACCTACATTATGGGGCCACTTGTCAGAACCCCTCTCTGCTTGTGAGAAAGTATATAAAGTGCAGGTTTGTTTTTCGCAGAATGGGCAAATGTCACACAATTCTCTGGCTGAATCCCACACCAGGTTCAGATTTAATGTGCAGTCTTATACATATGCCTAAATCTGAATCGTCATTTTTTTCCCTCTGCACATGTAAATTTTATTATTTTTTTTAAATTATAAAGTTTTTAAAGTATTCTCTACACCCAATATGGGACTCGAACTCGGGACCCTGAGATCACGAGTCATGCACTCTACTGACTGAGCCAGCCAGGTGCCCCACATGTAGATTTTCAACACAAATTAACTTACACCTCACTAGAAATCTAAAAAAATAAAGTAGTATTGAATGTTAGAGTTTACTGGAGACAGAAATATTGGCAAGCTATGTAGTTTTGAAAGCATTTTCATCATACATGTAACTTAATTTATACTTCAACCTGTATAATTTATTTACTTTTCTTTTCCAAGAAGCTATCTATTAAAGACATGGCTGACTTTCCTGTTCCAGCCCAAGATGTGACCAGTGATGACAAACAAGGTATGAAAAGAATGGGTGTTCTTCCTTAAGGGACATTCTACCTGTGTTTCTTCATCTACTTCTCTTGGAATGGCTGGCTTCTGGAGCATATAAGGGCAGTGCTCAGTATATGAACACATTTGGATGGATTAAGTAGTTCAAATTGTCAGAAAACTGTAGTTTTTTTAAAGATTTTATTTGTTTGACAGAGATCACAAGTAGGCAGAGAGGCAGGCAGAGAGAGAGGAGGAAGCAGCCTCCCCGCAGAGTAGAGAGCCCGATATGGGGCTCGATGTGGGACTCGATGTGGGACTCGATGTGGGACTCGATCCCAGGACCCTGGGATCATGACCTGAGCCGAAGGCAGAGGCTTTAACCCACTGAGCCACCCAGGCGCCCCAGAAAACTGTAGTTTCTAAAGTGGTAACAGGAGCTTCCAAAGCCTGCTAACTCTTTGGCCCCTTACTCACTTCTGACCCTCAGACTACTCTGACCCTTTACATTGGGATTTGGTTGTACTAATTAGGAAATGACTGGAAGCTGGAAGAATTGAGGGCTTAACATCTTGGGTTGACAGATGTGATCCAAGAACATCAGTATAAATGCATATTTGTGAATAGCTCTAATCCTTGAGGAACTTATCTTCTAGAGAGAGTTTCTGTCCCTTGGATTTATCTTGTGACTTTGTGGATGCAAGGCTATGTCGTGGAGCCAGAAACCCTTTGTCTGTCTTACTGGGCAACGGGCGAGTGAGAAGCCATACTGCACAGTTTTCCATGTTAGAGCTGCCATGAAGCACATAGATGAGTTGGCCTGGGAATGTTCAGAAGAACAGTTGGAGGTCAAACCCCCACCCCCCAGCTCGCAACACCACTCCATATAATTCTTTATAATCTACCAGATCCTTCTTTCATTGTCTTACGTCTCACAAAACTGGATGGAGGCCAATAGGTTTTATCACCTAACACGCAGAGACAGTAAACCGAAGTGCAGTCAGTATGTATCAATTGCTTAATAAAAAGAATGGAGATAAGAACAAAGATTGTCTAAGTCTCAAGCCGGTATTCTTTTTATTATTTGATACTGATTTACTACCCATGAATGAGAGGCTTATCTGAAGGGACTAAAAAGCCCTGAAGCTATTTTGGGCTTTATTGTTGAGACTTGCCATTGTTGCCCCTTTGTACGGGAGTTAAACATGAAAAATAAGTTTTCCATTGGGAAACAATAATTGCTTGCTCTCTATTTAAATATTTGTTCAGGAGAGGCAGGCAGAACTAGACATTTTTTGCAACAGTGTGTACTCTCATCACTGCCTTTACTAGTGGGTCTAAGCCTTGATTGCACTTTGGAATACCCTCGTGAGGTCTGAAAATACCGAAGGTTGCATCTCACTCCCAGAGAGATTCTTTTTTTTTTTTTTTTTTTTTTTTAAGGATTTTATTTATTTGAGAGATGGACAGTGAAAGAGAAAGTATAAGTAGGGAAGAGAGAGAGAAGCAGGCTTCCACTAAGAAGGGAGCCTGATGTGAGGCTCCATCCCAGGACTCCGTGATCATGACTCCAGCTGAAGGCAGATGCTTAACCACCTGAGCCCCCCTGGGAACCCCTCCCAGAGAGATTCTGATGTCATTGGTCTGGGTGTCAGGAATGAAAGGGGGAAATTTCTCATATTTTCTGGTAATATTCCTCATAGCCACTAGAGGTGTTCTCTGTTGAAAGTTGGAAATACTGCTTTGTTCCTTGTGGGATGAGAACCTATTTCCATATGTTAGGGTGTTTTTATTGTTTTACTAAGTGCTATACCAACCTATAGAGCTTTAAAACACCATTTTCATAGGAATTCTTTGTTTTAATATAATGTGCCTCAGACATAAAATTTTATAGTTTTTTTCTTTTTCTCCTTTCTTTCTCTTGTTGTTTAAGAACAAAACAAAGCACGTGTAGCTTTGAAAAGTACTGTGGATGAAGCCTTGCCAAAGGATATGTCTGAGGATCCAGGTAGGAGAAAACCATTTTAATATGTTTTTATGTAATTATTTCTAATTTAAAACACCCAGTAGTTTCAGTGAGTAGAAAATTGGTGGAAGTGTAGGTTTCTCTCTAAATATTTGCCTTGTGTTTTATTCTAAGGTAACCTTTTGGTTGCTTTTTACCACTTCCCTCTTTTCAGGCTTGAGAAGAGGGTAGGTTTTTTTTTTTTTTTAAGTTCTGAATTTAGGTTTCACTGATAGGATCATGCCGTTTGAAGTTGGTCTCATTGTTACTTTTACTGTGAAACTGGGAAGGCTTGGAGTTGAGATTTCAGTAAGCCACTGTGGTTTGTGTGTAGAGTAGGGAGCTGATGGGTAGATCAACTGGAGGCCCACAGCTGAACTTTCCCATTTCCAAAGCAAAAATCTCAAATATTTTCATTAAACTTCACCACCAGGAAGGCAAATAAATGTGCTTATACTTGGAGTGGATTCCAAGGAAAAAAGAAAAGTTGTGTTTGTCCATGTTCTTAGGGACTTGAAACTGTGTCTGTGAACTGTGGAGATGGCCAGGCCTGTGTCCTCAGCTCTCTTGATGGGAACCATCACTGAACCAAGCTGAACCTAGTTAAAAACAAAGGCTAGGGAGGGCATTACTCTTTGGAGCTCCAGTTATGAGGATGTGAAAGAAGTTGCTGCATTCTCTCATTGTTGTCTTTCATAATATTTAGTAAGTAAATTATGTTTGTTTTGGTTAGCTGGCTATCATCCCGGCCTTATTTGTTTAAAGTTGGAACAAAGGTATCAGTGTAACATTGAGTCTTAATGTTATAGTACCGTATTTCCCAAACACTAAGTTCATTCAAGGTTTAAAAGAGAGAGAGGGGTGGGGGAAGATAAAAGGAGGAGGGGGGGACAGAGAGAAAGAGAGAACATGAATATGAATGAGACTCTATGATTGATTTCAGTGATGAGGTTTAAGATTCTGTGTTTTTTAGTCAGCCCCCCAGGCGATTCTGATGTGTAGCCTATTTTGGGAGCCTCTGCCTCTAGGAGTTGATGTTAAGAAATAGAAAATTGAGATTGTAGATCAATCATGACTCCAAAAGTGGTAGGAATTCTCAAGCTTCGTTTAGGTTTTTGAAACTGATTTGGGTTCCTTCGTCATAGGGAGAAATGCTCAGTTTATGTGACGACAAATGGAATGCTGGCCTGTTAGAGAATTAAACTTCAGGCTTGCTCTCTTTTCCCATTTCAGGACAAATGCCTCAGGTGGGTTCTTTCCACCTCTAATTTCTGGAGCTAAACTGGATGCACCTCTGTTTTTGTAAACTTCATGTTAACTGTATAGTAAAAGCTAGTTGAACTTGGAGAGTTAAATTGGTGCTTTTCCAACAGCCTTTTAGGCTAATAACTTCCTATTTTTTTCCCATGAGCATCATGTGTTCTCTGGAGCGTGAGCGTCACATGTCATTTTTAAGATTCCTTCATTGACTGGGGCATGGAGTTGCCCGACAAATGCTATCAGGGTGTGCCATGGTGCGTGAAGTACATTTGAATTTGTTTCACATTCTGCCTGGGAACATGCTATGTGGTTTCTGATTCATTTTTTCCACTGCTGCCCATTTCTGGAGTAGATACGAGGGAATCCCTCATCTGAAAACCCATTTAAAACCCCCTTTCCTGGGGCAGGTTTGGGTTTCTAGTGCGAGACACTATAGAGTTTCAAGGTGGTGGTTTTTAACTCTGAATGTCTGTCCGTGCCACACAGACGTTTCGCCTCAGTTTGAGTGCTGCCTTTTAGGGAATTAAACTTGAAGCTTGCCTTTTAATCTTTTTACAGTTTGTTGCAAAGTTGACCTTCCCAGGGTGTTGTAGGAAGTTGTCATTCTTCTCCCCTCTTCCCAGTTAAATGAGAAGCTGTGATCTCCCCGCTGGCTTCTGCCTGGACCCCAACACAACGTGCCCTGGCCATTTTTGCAGACATTCGCATGCCCCAGATGCCGAGTCTGACTTTCAGGGGCTTAGAGGCCGATGGGAGACTTAACTAAAAGAGTGTTCTCTAGCTTCTCGTCATCTGAACGAAACTTGTGGGAACTTACCAAGATCTGGCTGGAGTATATTTTTGCCCATGGCAGGAGAAGAATCACCCTGCCCTGCTCTTCCACGGTGGCTGGTAATAATGATGATGATAATGATAATAGTAGTGGTGATGAGGATGATGTGGTGGTAGGACCGTTGTCAGGGAATGGGGGTAATTCCTCGTCACGTATTTTTAAATAGACCTTACCCTTTTAATTGCTGCAAGTGTATATATTAGTGGAGCCTAATAGATTCCTTAGCTAACATCGTATTCCAGCCTAATTCAACAGGGCACACTGTACAATGGTGATCTTTTTCTTGACGTCTCTAGGTCACGCGGAGGGGATTAGGCCTGTTGATCCTCACACCGTAGTCACCAGGCGCCACTGGTGATTCTGGCGGCTCCCTCAGCTGCTGCCCCACGGTCTTCGGGGTAGAGCAGTTTTCTCCTTCCATCACCTGCTCCCACCTGTGCCTCTTTTGCTGTCCTAATGGGAACTAAATTTAGAATCCAGGTTTCTCAAGACAGAGGATCCCAGGGGAAGGGAGTGAAAAATGAAGCAAGAGGAAACCGGAGAGGGAGACAAACCACAAGAGACCTTAATCTTTAAACTGAGGGTTGCCGGAGGGGAGGGCGGGTGGGAGGGATGGGGGTGCTGGGTGATGGACATTGAGGAGGGTGTGTGCTGTGATGAGTGCTCTGAGTTGTGTAAGCCGGATGATTCACAGACCTGTACTCCGAAACAAGTAATACATTATATGTTAATAAAAAAAAATGATGTATTATATATCGGCTAATTGAACATAATAAAAAAAAGAACTATGAAAAATTTCCTAAAAAAAAAAGAATCCAGGTTTCTTAGCTCAAAAAATTAGGAGCACTCTCTAACAGTAATATTTTGCAATTCTAAAATACAGTTCGTTTTCAAAATACCTTCACCTTTTCTCTGTCCCCATGAGAAAGAGGCCACATTTTTATTATCTTCATTCTGTAGATGAGGAAACTGAGGCTCAGAAATATAATAGTTAAGGTTGTAGCCTGGAGGGATATGTAGGCCTCAGGACTCCTGTCTGGGTCTCCATTGCTTATCCATACCCCACACCCCATCTGTCTGTGTGTCTATCTCTCACCGGCAGGGTTTACCCCTCCTTCCACACCCATTCTTATCCCAGCAAAAAGAGATAATGGCAACTGACAAAGGACTTAATGGTCACCCCCCATGATCTGGTTTGGGGAACCAGACTTCTATTTGAACATGACTGAGACTCTCCCAACCCACATATTTCTGGAAAGCAGAGTGGCCTGAGGGAGAAGAGGGGTTCAGAGCCAGCTGTGGGGAGCCTGCCAAGAGGGTGGCCCCCAGCTTTGTGGTGAGTCTGTTTACACTGTTCAGTCAGCCCCACGGCAGCCTGCTTGACTGCAGGATGGGCTCCCCTTAGGCCCCCTTCCTTCGCTGCCCGGGGTTTGTGGGGTTAGGGGTGGCGGGGGGAGCTGCATGTACCTGCAGGTGTGGGTGCATGCTAGTGGGTAGGACAGGGCTCAAACTTCTTAGGCCTCCCATGCTTTTCAGGGCTTTGGTAGCATTTTGAGGGATTGAAGTCAAAAGGTGCCTATGTTCTCACTACACCAAGCCAAAATGTTTATTTTGGGGAGAAATGCATCTTTTCTGCAGCTGACCATATCTGAGGGAATATATATTGCTAGTTTGCCTTGTGCCTTGTTAGCATTTTTAGCTCCCCTTTCTCTGCTGCTTATCTAACCCATGGATTTTAATGACCATCATCAATCCAGGCTGCTTCTTCCCAAGGAGGGTTGTTATCTTTAGAGCAATATAAAAAAGGGTGGGGTAATTCATTGAGACACAAGAAAATGTTTGGAAGAATTTGCACAAACAATATACAACCTATATTCTTGTTCCTAGTTAGTAGCACTTTTTCTGTGGATTTTTAATGAACATTTTATGATGAAAAATTTGCAGTGGTTGCAAAACCTTAACATAACTAATGGTTTCTGAAGTTGTCTTCCGTAGGGTATTGAAAACGTAAAAAAGGATTAATCTTTTTGTGTTTATAATTACCCCAGCAACTTGTGATGGGAAAGTAGGCTCCATGGCTGTTGATGCTGAGCAAGTTAGTTCATGATTTAAATTTGATAAGGAAAAGTCGTATGGTTGATAAAATATTTTAATGATTTCACTCTGTAATATCCCCTGTATGATTTGGTCACAGAGACATAGGACACAAGAATATTTTCTTACAGAAAAATCTGTGTAGCTCATTTCAACTTGTGCGAGCTGTGATTTCTTGTGCTCATGCTGCTCTGGTAGTATATTTTAAGAAAACCTTGAAATATGTAACCTGATAGATTTCTTCCTAGCCTTCAGGGGAAGCTGGTTCAAAATCAATTACTAGGCTCTCATGATAGACCAAGAAAACCACAGGTCTAAACCCACTGTTATATAAGCAGATAACCTCTTGAGAGGGTTGTCTTTTTAGACTAGAATTTCTTTATTCGTCAACGTAGATTTGAAAGTAGCTCCTTAGTGCTCTAACAAAAGAAAAAAAATGTTGGTCTCTCCCTCCTTTGAATTGTGCCTTTAGCTTAAGAAATAAAGTAAAAAAATAATGAAAATGTGGAGGCAGTCGAGTTCTCCACAGGGACACCTGTACCTCACGTTTACCTGTTGATAATGTTTGTTCTGCACTAGCCCGGATATTGCTTTTAAACCTGTTCAACTGCAGAAATGAAAGCCAAGTAAACAACAACTAATCTTTGTTTCAGCCACTTCTAAGGATTCCAACAGTCTCAAAGCAAGACCAAGATCCAGGTAGTGTTTGTTTAATTTCTGCTTTAATGCCCTTTCTATCCTGTCCCCGACTAGAAATAAAATCCCAGAACCTGAAGCCCAGCCCATCAGATTTGAAGCTTAGAATAGGGGTGAATTCACTTGTCATGAAGGGCTTGCTTGGAGCATGCGGTGCTGCTGGGAGACACTCAGTTTCTGTATTTATTAGTGCCGGAAGATGGTGGCTGCTGCTGGCTGGTCGCCTGACAAGAGGTGGTTTGTGTGCATGTGGCCCAGTTGTTGCAGGATGATAAGGAATAGAGGGCAGTAGCTTTGGAGAGAAGGAAATGTGGTTCAAAGGTAACACTGAAATTTACTGTCAGGACAAGGTGGACACCAGGAAGTGAGACTCCTGAGGGATGAAAACAGAGTAGGAAAAGAAAATGCTCACAGTGATTTTGATGAGGCTTGAGGTTTTAGGTAAGCAGTGCTCATGGTCTGTTTTATCCTGTCTTAGAGCAGCTTTTTGGCTTCACAGTTTTTAGATCCGTATAAGCTAGTAGAAGAGGGAGAGCAAGTAAGGCAGAGCTGCAGTTGACATCAGACATCAGAGTGGAGGATGGAGGAGAAATACAGAAACATTAATAGAACATCAAAGAGGGGAAATGGTATTGGGACCACTCTTCAGTGCTGAGTACATATGTGTACTGGACAGTACATATGTGTTTGCTTTGGCTTTTGGTGACTTTTTCTTCCTTTGGCTATGAGACACATTCCTGAAAAAGTGAATTTAAATCTGACCATATTTTATATGCTTGAAATAGTGATAATTAAGGAAACTTCATCTTTTTGTAAATCTGAGAGTTATCCCTTAGTTTATCTTTTATGTCTGGATTTTCTTAAACTGGAATTCTTGTTTCCTTGTTTATAGAAGATACAGATATCTATATTCATAGTTTCTGAAATAATAGATACAGTAATTTTATTGGCAGAAAAAAAGGTATAGTCCCTGTTCCTGTCTGTGGCTACCACATTTACTTGTCTTTTTTTTTTTTTTTTTTTTTTAAGCATGAATGGACCTTTTACTGTACTGGCTTAAAGTAGTGGCTTTAGGATATAAGAATAGTAACATTTGTCTGCCCTCATAGTTTGAAAAACCTTTGAATTACAGAAATCTGTTTATGTGTGCTGTGTTAACTGTAAATTAAACCTCACAGTTTTCTTTTGTTTACTTCCTCTCTTTCTCAAAGTGAATGAAAGTATAAAGTTTCATAGTTACATGTTCTATTATTAATAGAACTTTATATATTAAAGTTCTGGCCAACTTTTATATATTATCCTCTTAGGGATCGGTCTCCTGGTCTAATTTGGATGTTTTTATTTTCACTACTCCCCAACTGGGTCTTTGCTGAGACTGAGAGACTCAAATTACTTTTATTTTCCTTTTTAGAATAGTAAAACTTTGGAGAAATATGAGGGAAAGAGGGAAAATCACTGTTTTAATACGACTTACATTCATTATTTTGTTGATTCCCTGCACATTTGTATTTAAATTGGTTGTATTCACAGTTTTACAGTATCACTTGTTTAATATTCAGTTAACTTTCCATATGCAAATACGAGTATACAGGTTATATATGGAGATAGAATGGAATGAGCTATGTGGTATGGGATAGTATGCCTAACTCTCTATATGTGTGTTGACATACACATGCATACACACACCCGCTCCCCCCATATATTCTTTCTTGACTGAAGAATGTCACTAAAGCTCTGTCTGGCATAAAAGTGCTTTTAATTTCTAGCTAGAGTATCTGATTTCCGTTTTAAATCAAGATTTCCCAATTGAAAGCTTTGTTGCCCTTTCCTATCAATTTCCTTTCGCTCTAATTGAAAGTATGAGACCATTCTTGCTGCCAGTTCCTGCATGCCTTCGCCTTGCCTGTCTGGCCAGTTGTGTTTTTTTTTTTTGTTTTGTTTTGTTTTGTTTTGTTTTTAGATTTTATTTATTTATTTGACAGAGAGAGATCACAAGTAGGTAGATAGGCAGGCAGAGAGAGAGAGAGGAGAAAGCAGGCTCCCTGCCAAGCAGAGAGCCCGATGTGGGACTCAATCCCAGGACCCTGAGATCATGACCTGAGCTGAAGGCAGAGGCTCAACCCACTTAGCCATCCAGGCGCCCCTGGCCAGTTGTTTTACAGAGCCCACCCCAGAACACGTTCTGTGCCTTTATGGCAGTTTTATGAAAGATTGCAACCTTGCATGACAGACAAAACTCTTCAACTACCACAAAGAAACCTTGAGGGAATGATTCAGGAAAGTAAAAACTTGCTATGTCAAAACCAGATTTATCAAGAACTGAAGTTGCTTAATAGTGATTGATAGGTTCTGATTTCATAAATGGCACTCTAATAGCTAAATACTAATAATAGTTTTCTGAGGTTAATTTGCCTCTAGAACACATCTCTGACTCAAAGGTCATTTTATTCTTTGACATGAGCTTAGCTGAGAGGCTGAATAGAACGGATGTACACATCCACTTCTTTGAAAATCATATTGGAAACTCACCCACAAACCTGTTTCTAAGCAATAGACTAATGTACTGAGTTGAATTAATATAGAAAATAATTAAGTCTCTAACAAGTAGTTTAGCCGCTGCTAAAAGATTTCTTTCCGGGCTCATAGGAAGTATCAGAATATTTTAAAAATGGAATTTAGAAACAGATTGGAGTTTGAATTGAACCAATATAACTTTCTAATTGTGTGACCTTTGGCAGGTTATTTATTTCCTGTTCCTTTGAATGTAATTATTGGAGTTACAATCTCAGAAGTTGTCTAGTTAGCTACTGTCTTGTTACAGAATGAAGGACAAAGTTTAGAGGAGGCTTTACTTGGAAAATTTCCCCAAACTGGTATTTCTCATGATAAGACAGCCTAGACCCCTCCATCTGATACATGTGTGTTTCCCTTTCCTGAAATGCATTTGTGGCATAGTCCCTTGAGCTGCTGATTCCTCACTCTCAGCTTCTCTGCCCCACTTCCATAGGTGCCTGTCATCGCATTTGCATGGGAACGGGAGAAAAGTGCTGCAGTCTGTTAAGACCCTGAAGCCCTTCTGTTCCAACACGGACGTGCCTAAGCAGAAGGCTTATGCGTTATTCTTATTAACAATACCCATAGAAACGGATCTGAATTTACAGGAAGCTTTTCCTTTGTGTAAATTTAGATCTAAGATATAATATGAACAAAGGGGTTAAAAAAGGTTCTGATTCATGGCTGGGTTTGGATAGTTATTGCCGGTAGTGGTACCCAAGGGACAGTTGAATTCGTGGTTGCTTTGAGATGGGCCTTGGTCAGTCTTTTGGAAAAGTGACTTTGACTTCTGTGGGTATTTCCATTTTAACCTTACTTCAGAGACTAAAGCTTTGCTGTCTCCCTTCTGACCTTCCCTTATTTTGCTGCAGATCTTACTCTAGCACCTCCATAGAAGAGGCCATGAAAAGGGGCGAGGACCCTCCCACCCCGCCACCGCGGCCACAGAAAACCCATTCCAGAGCTTCCTCCTTGGATCTGAATAAAGTCTTCCAGCCCAGTGTGCCAGGTGAAGTGCCCCTCTGCACCCCAGTCTTTCCCTTCCCTGTTGGAGTCACTGGATGTGTGTCCGCCACAGAGGCCTTTGTGAGTCCACAGAATGAGCAGATCTGACCGTTTCCTGCCCCAGGAAGGTGTTCGAGTTGCTATGGTATTCTTGGGAGGGAAAGCAGTTCTAAGCAGATAGATATCCCTCGTGTCTGGAGCCTTGCCCACACTTGTATGGACCAAGAATTATGAAATTCTGTGCTAAGAGGATTAAAATACTTTAACCCCAGACAGCCCACTGAGTGCATGGCTGGGGTCTCGTTCTCTGTAATTTGTATATAAGATTGCTGTCTGTCGTTTCCTGAGATGCTTATGTAGTTCTTCTCTGAAAGAGCTTGGGGATTGACACCGGCCGGAAGCTTCCCCTGCGTCTTATCCTTGTGGTGAAGATCCTGTGTCTTGGAGGATTTAATGCTAAGGGGGCCTGCTTTCTAAATCTGACCAATGGTTCGGTGGTTGGTGGGGGGACCTAGGGCAAGAGCTCCTCCAGGTGGCTTGCTGAGGGGTTTCTGGGGGTGCCACTTCCTTGAGCCAGCTGCTGTACAGCTGGGGTTGGAGGTGGGGGAGGTTGGAGGGCCCTGTCTGCTTCCCTGGCTCCCTGTGAAGTGGGAGATTTCCTCCTAGGGAACCTACAGAACAGCAGATGAGAACCATGCATGCCTTTGCTTAGCAAAGGTGCTAGGATGCAGTGCCTTCCCAAGTGTTATTTTGAGAGTAACAAGGGCCTTTCCACTGACTAATGTAGGCAAACTATAAATACAGTGATTTTCTGGAACTTTTTCTCTATCTGTGTGCGTTTTAAATCAAGCCAGCCTCAGATGCTAGTGATTTGCAGATTATTATCTTTTCTACTAAAGCAAGAAAAGACTCTCCTTGGCTCACACATTAGCATGACCTCTGTGTCCCAACAGAGCTCAGCATGTTTTAGTTGTTCTAATAAAGTAGTCTCCTCACAGTAAAGTTACAGATTGTTTTTTAATATACTAGAGTCTTGAACTCTCTATGAAATTTGATTCTCTGCCATGAGTTCATCAGATAAAAATTTGCCTTGCATTTCCCCCCATACTTTGATCCAAATTCTGGCATAATTTCATAGTAACTGGTATTTGAGGTGGGAGTAGCCACAGATGATGATGCTATAAAAATTTCACATGGCTGGTGGATTATGACCCAGAAGATTTTTCTATACATGCAAGAAGATTAAAACAATCTGGGCAGCTATCTTAATACGTTTTCCTTGCAAGGAGAAGCTGGAGACGTGCAAGCATATCTCTGGCTGTGCAAGCCCGCGAAGAGTGCCAGCTGTGCGGGAATGGTTGTGCTGTGGCTTTTATGACATTGTGTCATATGGTGGAAGAGACAAGACTGGATTTGGAGTTCAGCTCTGCTGCTTATTAACTGTTTGATTTTCAGCAAGTGACTTAATCTTTCTGCATTTTGAATTTTTAATCTCTAAAATAGGGCCAGCAGTCCATGGAGCTGTCGGGTTTTGGTGAGATAATAAACATAATCCTAATAGCAACATGTTTGACATCTAGGCACTCATTTGGCTAGAAATCATTGAGGAAAGGGAATCTGAGGTTAAAGTCCCTTGCCCCCCCTTGATCGCCAGTGGTTCAAGTCTGTGATCCACTCCCTGCAGTTCCTCAGTGGGCTCACAGAGGGACTGAGCCCCAGTTGCCTGCTGTATTATGAGCAAAGGACTGTGAAAAACAGAGTAAGTGAGGCCAGGTTGCTGAGTCAGAGTGGCCTATGGTGGACTGACAGTGTGGAAAAGAAATACAGTGGAGAGAAGATGCAAAGACACAAGAATGAAAGAGGGAAGTAAAGAAAATGATGAGATGGTTGTTACATAGGAGTGATGATGTTTATATAAAGGGAAGAGAAGAAAGTAGAATAGAAGACTGTAGTGACCAAGGGGAGGAGAGCCCACAGAGAACTCTTCCACAGACTCGGTGAAAGATTTGGATGGGATTTAAGGGAAGAACTTAGAAAAGGCTGGCATCAATGTCTTCCAATTTAGGAAGATCGGTAACATGATATGGGGAAGAATATCAAAGGGCTCATTTCAAATGTAAATCTATAAAAGTGAACAAGCCACTTTGGCAGTATGGGACAATTGGCTTTACCTTTGATATCTGTAAAAACTTATGAATTTAAATTTATGGGAGTCTAGGTTATCCCAGGGCTCTAGGTAGGTGGGTCCTGGTATTATACCTAAAGTGTATGTTTTCATAGGGAGAAGTTGATATGACACAATTGCTGTGTGTAAAAGGGAGATCACCTTTGTTGTTGTTGTTTTCAAAAGATTTTATGTATTTATTTGAGAGAGAGCACAAGCAGGGGGAGCAGGAGAGGGGGAAGCAGAGAGCCTAATGGGGGCTCGCTCCCAGGACCTGGATCATAACCTGAGCTGCAGGCAGACGCTTAACCAACTGAGCCACCCAGGCGCCCCATGGGAGATCACCTTAGTAAAAGCTGGTGCATGTCAGGGGGCCGTCCTTTCAAGGCCCAAACAGCTGCTGCATTTGAGAGAAGATAAAAATGTGCAAGAAAGTCTCAGTGATGATGCAAGTATACAAAATCTAGATGCAATCAGACCTGGGATGTCTGGATTTTATTGCTCTATGCTTAGAGCCTCGAAACATATTTTATTTTATTAGTACTTTGTTTTAGAAAACATATTATATTACTAAAATTCCTGTAAGAAAAATCACACTGTGAAGGCAGTACTTTTTAGATCCTAACTTCCTTTTCCTCATTGAAGCAGTTGTTTTCATAAAGCAAATTTTTTCATAACGAATTTCGTTTGTTCCAGCCTCTGGGGTGGGAACTCCCCTCCTGCTCTCAACAGTGACCCGCCACTTCCAGAGCCATGCCTAAAGCTTGCAGCTGGTGGTTGCCACGGTGATGGTCAACCCCTTTAGTGCTGCCTCTGCCGCAGATAGCCCTGTGCCAGTCATTGAGTATCTACCTACAGATGGGGCAGAGGGGGCAGAAGTTGTGGGCAGAAGGGGCAGAGGTTGTGTGGAGGAAAAATAGCAATCCCTTTAAAGCTGCAGACCAGACACCTTCATCACTTCCACTCAGCTCTAACTGGGGAAACCTAGTCCCTTGGATATAGCTAGCTGCTGGGCAGCTGGGAAAGGTAGTTCCTGGCGAGATAGCCATTTCCCATTGACACCCCTCTTACTGTGAAAGAGGAGAGTGGATGTTGGTGGGCAGCTCTTTCTCCCACATTGCATGTGGCCAAATATATTCAGATCCACATGTTAAAGCCATTGTGATGGCTGAACAAAACATCTATGGGTAGCATCTACCCATGGATCGCTAATGTTTTATTTCTGCTTTAGACATTACTGATAATAATAGCTCATTCCAGGGTTAAGAAATTATGGTACATCCATATTATGAAAACTTAGGAAGCAGTTAAAAAGATTTAGGTATGTGTACTATCTGACATAAATTAGGTGAAAGAGGCACGGTGCAGAATATGTATGTTCTTAAGTGTATAGGCAGTTTTTGGAAGGTTACTTAGGAAATTGGTAATAGAAGAGATGAGGATGACTGGGGACAGGAGTGAGAGAGAAACTTCTCATTGAATACACACTTCTATCTTTTAAATTTTGCCTTAAGTACAGATAGTAAAGAAATTTTGCTTTTCATTCAGTAGCCACAGTGACCAGATAGTACTTGAGAGTACCAGAAATGTCCTTCCTGGCTGAGTTTACCTGCCTCAAATTTACCATACTCTGTCCAGGGTATTTTTATGACCAGCCTCTTGCCACTTTGTAGAATGCAGCTAATATGACAGAAGCATTCCAGTACATTCCTTAAGGCTCTGATACGTCCTTCAGATTCCTCCTCAGTGCCCTTCCAATATTGAGAAATAGTTTTGGAGGACTCCTCATAGCCTCCATTGTGAGATGGACAGGTGGGCAAAGTGTGATAAGGGCTCTGTCTTAACTTGGAAGGGGGTTGTATTTTTTAGTTGGCCAGCTGAGACGAGTCCGTCCAGGTTTCTCTAAAAATTGATACTTCTTTCTGCAACTTGAGAAATATGTAAACCCTTTGGGAATAAGAGATACAACATTTCTTACCTAATTTAACCTTTCAAGTTCTCTAAAGGATGAATTTGCTCAAACAGCTTCAACCTTATGGATTTCCTTATTGTATCATTCTTGTGAGAGCTGCTTGTTCCCTTTTAAAATCTAGTAGGATTATGGTATTCCTGCTCTACTCCCAAACTTTTGTGTCCACGTTACGCAGCTATCTAAGGGTTCAGTTTGGCAGTCTGGACAGGTTTTTTTTTTTTTTTTTAATGAAAACTTCATTGGGGTAAAATCCACACACTGTAAAATTCGCCCCTTTAAAGTATATAATTCAGTGGTTTGTAGCATATTTATACTGTTGGGCAGCCACTAGCATTATCCAATTTTAGAACATTTTCCTCACCCCAAAAAGAAACCCCATACTCATTAGTAGTCCTTCTTCATTCCCCTATCCTCTCCCCACAGCTGTTGGCAACCTCTAATCTACTTTCTGTTTCCATGAATTTGCCTGTTCTGGACATTGTATTAGTGGCATCACACAACATATGGTGTTTTGTAACTGGCTTCTTTCACTTGGTATAATGTTTACAAGGTGTATCCATGTTGTAACATGTCGGAGTACTTCATTCCTTTTATGGATGAATAATATTACGTTGTAGGAATATGACACATTTTATTTATCCATTTATCAGTTCATGGATATGCATAGGAGTGGAATTTCTGGGTCATATGGTAAGTCTAAGTTGGACATCTTGAGGAACAACCGAAGTGGCCGCACAGTTTACTATCTCACTAGCATTGTCTGAGGACTGCAGTTTCTCACTCTTGAAGCACTTATTATTGCCCATCCTTTTTATTTTAGTCAGCCTAGCTGGTATGAAATGGTATCTTATCATGGTTTTGATTTGCATTTTCTTTTTTAAAATTATTATTTTAAAATAATCTCTGTAGCCAGTGTGGGGCTCAAACCCACTATCCTGAGATTGAGAGTTGGCTGCTGTGCCAACTGAGCAGCCAGGTGCCCCTTGATTGGCATTTTCTAGTGACTAATGATGTTGAACACCTTTTTGTGTGCTTATTGGCCGTATTTATGTCATTTTAGGAGAGCTGTTCAAAATCTTAGCCCTTTTTTATTTTTTAATTTTTTAAAAAGATTTTATTTATTTATTTGACAGAGAGAAATCACAAGTAGGCAGAGAGAGAGGAGGAAGCAGGCTCCCTGCTGAGCAGAAAGCCCGATTCGGGGCTCGAACCCAGGACCTGGGATCATGACCTGAGCCGAAGGCAGCGGCTTAACCCACTGAGCCACCCAGGTGCCCCTCTTAGCCCATTTTTAAATTGGGCTATTTGTCTCTTATTGTTGAGTTGTAAGGGTTTTTTGTATATTCTGGATGCAAATCCCTTTTCACATACATAATTTTAAAATATTTCTCTCATTTTGTGGGTTGTCCTTTCAACATTTATTTTTCTTTTAAAGATTTTATTTATTTATTTGACAGACAGAGATCACCAGTAGGCAGAGAGGCGGGTAGAGAGAGGGGGGAAGCAGGCTCCCCGGCTCCCCGTGGAACAAAGAGCCTGATGTGGGGCTCGATCCCAGGACCCTGGGATCGTGATCTGAACCGAAGGCAGAGGCTTTAACCCACTGAGCCACCCAGGCGCCCCATCCTTTCAACATTTTTAATGGTATCCTTTGACGTGCAGAAGCTTTTAATTTTGATGAAGTCCAGTTTATTTATTTTTCTTTTATCATTTGTGCTTTGGGTTATCATAGCTAAGAAATCATTGCCTAACTCAGGGCCACAAACACGTACTCCTCTTCTAAGATTTTTATATTTTTAGCTCTTACATTTAAGTCTGTGATCCACTTTGAGTTGCTTTTTTTGTATGTGGTGTGAGGTAAGGGTTCAAATTTTGGGTTTTTGTTGTTTGTTTTTTCATGTGACTATCCAGTTCTCCCAGTACCATTTGTTGAAAAAACTATTATTCCCTGTTTAATTTTCCTGGCACCCTTGTTAAAAATCAACTGACCATTTAACATAAAGTCTTATTTCTGGATTATCAATTCTATTCCATTGATATTAATATATCTATCCTTGTGCTAGCACCATACTGTTGTGATTGTTCCAGAATTATAATACGTTTTGCAGTTGGGATGTGTGTCTGTGCCCACTTTCTTCTTCCTCTTCTTCTTTTTCTTTTCCTTCTTCTTTTCTTTTTTTAAAAAAGATTTATTTATTTGAGAGAGAGCGAGCATGAGCAAGTGCACAGAGTGGGGAGGGGTAGAGGGAGAGGGACAGAAGGAATCTCAGGCAGACTACCTGGTGAGCATGGAGCCTGATGTGTGACTTGATCTCAAGACCCTGAGATCATGACCTGAGCCAACATCAAGGGTCAGACGCTTAACCGACTGAGCCACCCAGGTGCCTCTCTTCTTTTTCAAGATTGTTTTGCTTTTTCTGTGTCCTTTGCATTTCCATATGAAATTTAGGATCAGGTTGTCAATTTCTGTTTTTTTTTTTTTTTAAAGGCAACTGGAAGTTTGGTAGGGATTGCACTGACTCTTTAGATCAGTTTGGTTAGTACTGCTATCTCAACAGTATTTTGCCCCCAACTTTATAATGAGGCTAAGGGACAAATAAAAATTGTACATATTTATGGCATACAAAGTAACGTTTTCCATCTTAACAATATTAAGTCTTCTTTTTTTTTTTAATTTTATTTATTTATTTGACAGAGATCACAAGTAGGCAGAGAGGCAGGCAGAGGGAGAGAGAGGGGGAAGCAGGCTCCCTACCGAGCACAGAGCCCAATGCGGGGCTCCATCCCAGGACCCTGAGACCATGACCCGAGCCGAAGGCAGAGGCTTTAACCTACTGAGCCAACCAGGCACCCCAACAATATTAAGTCTTCTAATCCATGAACACAGGATATATTTTCATTATTTAAGTCTTTAATGTCTTTCAACAATATTTTGTAGTTTTCACAAATAAGTTTTGTACTTGTAAAAATTTATTCTTAAGTGTTTTGTTTGATGTTAGCCTAAAGGGAATTGTTTTCTTAATTTCATTTTTTGCAGTCTTCATTGCCGGTGTATAGAAATATAATTGGTTTTTATTTATTGATCTATCTTGTAACCTTGTTGAATTTGTGTGTTAGTTGTCTGGACACATCTTTATCCTTAACTTAGATAATGAGTTTGGCAGCATACTGTTGGACTTCTAACTGCTTAACTAATCATGCAGCTACTACAAACATGGAGGGAATCCCTTTTAGTGTTTGGAAAGCATTTAAAGAATCATTACTGACTGCTTGCATTCAGCTATACTTTTTCTCTCATATGTGAAACCAGTTGATCTAGTTACTTTATCAGCAGTATATTTTCTTTTTCCTAAAGATTTTATTTATTTGAGAGAAAGAGAGAGCGAGCGATGGGGAGGGGGAGAGAGAGGATGAGAAGCAAACTTCCTGCTGAGCAGGGAGTCCATTGAGGGGCTGTCCCAAGACCCGGAGATCATGACCTGAGCCTAAGACAGTTGCTTAACTGACTGAGCCGCCCAGGTCACCTGAGTAGTATATTCTTTACCTGTCAGTATAGTGTCCACTTTGTCCCAAACCAAATTTCCCTATTTGTTAGAGTTGTTTTTAGGCTCTTTATTAACACCTAGCACTAGATACATAGTGAATTTGAGGCTTACTTGGTACAGGGTACACATTTAAAGCACTTTCCATGCATTGTCTCTTATCCTTACAATAACCCTAATGAGGTAGGTGCTGTTGTATCCCCGCTTTAGAGAAACAGAAACTGAGGAGCAAAAGTTAATTTGGCTAAGGTCATGGAGCTCGTAGATGGTGGTGCTGGGCTTTAAGCTTGCGTCGCCCAATGCTAGGGCCTACACTCCACTGCCTTAAGAAGGGGCAAGTATTTCTCTTCTCTCTACCCCACTTGCATCTCCCAACTTCTCCATTTGGTCAGATATTTGGTAGTCATGTCTCTATTCAGCTGCCTATGCTGGACATTGAATTCTTTTTTTTTTTTCCCTTAATTTAGAAGGCTCAACACTCAGCATGGAGCCCAACGTATGGCTTGAACTCACAACTTTGAGATCAAGACCTGAGTTTGAGATAAAGAGTCAGATGCTTAACTGACTGAGCCACCCAGGTGTCCCTGGATGTTGAATTCTTAAGAAGGGGCAGAAGGCACAGTGCTATTACTCCTGTTGGTTGCAGCCCTCATCCTCCTTCACTAGCCAGCTGAGAACTGAGACTCAGCTCCACACCTGGGCAGTTGGCTTACAATTCTAATTTGACTAGGGGCGCCTGGGTAGCACAGTTGGTTATGCGTCTGACTCTTGGTTTCAGTTTAGGTCATGATCTCAAGGTCATGAGACCAAGCCCTGTATTGGGCTCCATGCTAAGCATGGGGTCTGTTTGAGTTTCTCTCCCTTTCTTCCCCTCTCCCTGTCCCACACAAGTTCTCTCTCTCAAATTAAAAAAAAAAACTCATTTGAATTTGTATAAAATTCAGACATTACATATCTGACCCTTAAGTTCATTTCCACGAAGCCTGGTATCCTCCCCAGGGAAGGTATCCTTCTGACATTTTCTAGTCCATTTATAACATCAATTTCATGGTTTTTGTCTTTAAAATAATTGACATCACATTGTACATGTTTCTCCTGTGCTTTTACAGAATTTGTTATTTCTTGGAGATCTATCCATGTCAGTACTGATAATTTTGTCATCCTTTTATACACATTCTATATACTGGCTACTTTGTTAAAAACTGTATTATGGAAAACTTCAGATTTATGTAAAAGTAGAAAATCTCCATCCCCAGATCAACTGCCAGATATTATATAATTTCATACATATTTTATATGTATCTCTAATTGGTAAGGTCTTTTTATAAAAACTTAATCAGGGCTCCTGGGTGGTTCAGTGGGTTAAGCCTCTGCCTTTGGCTCAGATCATGATCCCAGGGTCCTGGGATTGAGCCCCACACTGGGCTCTCTGCTCAGCAGGGAGCCTGCTTCCCCCTCTCTCTGCCTGCCTCTTTGCCTACTTGTGATCTCTCTCTCTCTCTCTGTCAAATAAATAAATAAAATCTTTAAAAAAAATTGCTGGGTGCCTGGGTGGCTCAGTGGGTTGAGGCCTCTGCCTTCGGCTCAGGTCATGATCTCAGGGTCCTGGGATCGAGCCCCACATCGGGCTCTCTGCTCAGCAGGGAGCCTGCTTCCTCCTCTCTCTGCCTGCCTCTCTGCCTACTTGTGATCTGTATCTGTCAGATAAATAAATAAAATCTTTAAAAAAATTGCTAAACCTTAATCATAGCTGTTCTTCCCTCTTTTGTATTTCTTACAAACTGGCTGGTCAGATCTAGGCTTGCTTAGAATCACACTCTATTTTTAGCAAGAGTAGTTCCTAGTGATACTGTGTATTTTCTACTGCATCACATTAAGAGGTCTCTGATATCTAATGGCTCCATTTTTGTGATGTTCAGTTTATCAGTGGGTTCATGAAATATTAGCCTGGTTTATCCGTTATGACAGAGATCCCTAGCAGCTGCTCAGATAATCATTTTATCAGGTAATGATCCTCATTGCCCGCATCCAGTGGTGTGTTGGTAAATGTTTAACTGGCTATTTACTGATTTTTATGGTATAAACATTCCTGCCACAGCCACTTTTATTCTTACTGATGTGTCACTAAATGAGGGGTTGGAACATATGTATACAGTTGGCTCTCATAAGCTGGTATGAGTTGTTTTCAGCAAACTGCTGCTTAGGTCCATTATTTCATTGGTAGTTATAAAACGGTGATACTCCCATTTCTTATACCTTTATTAATTTGGGCCTTAGTTTATTTGCCCATTTATCTATTGTTAGACATTTTGCTTATAATTGTTACAAAACTTGTGAGCTGAAGAATACCATAAAATGACACAATTCTTGGGGTGCCTGGGTGGCTCAGTTGGTTAAGCATCTGACTCTTGATTTTGTGTCAGGTCATGATCTCAGGGTCATGAGATCAAGCCTCGTGTTGGGCTCCACACCCAGGTTAAGATTCTGTCTCTCCTTCTCCCTCTGCCCTCACGCCACTCTCATGCATGCTCTCTCTCTCTTCCTCTCTGTAAAAAGAAAAACAACAAAAAAAGCAATAGTGTTCTCAGTATATGCATTTGAGTTCAGAGAGTTTAATGAAAACTGAAATAGACTTCAGTAATGGTGAGTGGCAAAAGTGTCCTTTCATTTAACCAATATTTATTTAATACTCATTGTGTACTAGGTACTGTGGAGAATTGTAAGAGGAATATGGATATGGCCTCACTTTCTGCTAATCAGTGTTAACAGTTATATGTGAGAACGGTGCTGTGTCTGGAAGGTTTCTAACTAGGATGATCTGTAGATATATTGGAGTGGTTGTACAGGCTATTGAGCTAGCCTTTGAAAAGGATGGATATAATTTTTGGAGCCAAATTCTGTTGATTTTTCTTTGATACCTGCCTTGGTTCACTTCTTACTACCATTTGCCTTGAAGACTACTATAGTAATCTCCTGTCTGATTTGCTTGCTTTGTTCTTTCCTTCATAGAGCGGCAGGATTAATTTTCTTAAGCTCAGCTATGATGTTACTTCCCTATTTCAAACTTTTCAGGCCTTTCAATGTAAACACCAAATTCCGTTGTCTTAACAGCTAGACGTAAAACCATGAGAACACATGAATTCAGTAAGGGACAAGCCCCAATGCCTGGAATGCTCAGGGAGGAGTGTATTTCAGGAATAAGTGGAGACCAGAAGTCTAAGGTTTGCCGACTGACCAAAAAGAATGGAGGCTAGGGGAGAAGGAGTTCTCAAACCATGTTCCTAGGAAGCGTTAGAACAGTTCATTGGAGTGGTAGGGTTAATCCAGATTGCAAAAGGTAGAGTGACTGAGACACTGGTGTGGGGTAGTTGTTCATCACAAACTCACTTTGAAGCGTTTCAGACTTAGATGTTGGTTTGACTATATGTCACATTTTTCAAATTCGTGGTAGAAAAGAGACCCTACCAAGATAATAGAATCTTTTTCCAAGTTGCTTGCTTGCCTCCCATTGAAGACACACACACATAAACATTTTTAACCAACCTACAGAGTTTCATAGTAAAATGATTAGGAGTAACACATTCATGTAAAAGTAATAAGAGAAATGAAACTTGACCTTAACCAAAGTCAATTCTCATGCATTTTTGTTGCTTAACTCTGCCTAGGTCTGTGTCTGGGACCTCGTTAACCTGTATGACATATCCTGTGGTGCAAGAAGAAGGAGTTACTAGAAAAAAATGGCAAATTCTAAAATCATAGAGTGTCAGTGCTAAAAGACAACATACATGACATCTTGGCCACCTCTCACATATTACAGGAGATGAGACTGAGATCCAGGAACAAAGCAATTGCTTTGTTCTCCATCGGAATCCTCTTTGTTCAAGTTATTGTTACAACAGATTTGGTATCAGAGAAAGCAATCTATATTAATTTAACTTGGGGGGCACACCTTACTATTTTTCTACAGGCGGTAATTCATCTGAAGTTAAAAGATATATTAAAGAATAGATATGGGGCCCAATATGCAAGAAACTAATATTGTTTTTCTGTGTTTTCATTTATGTGATTTACAGTATTGGACCAATTTCCCTGAGGTTCTTTAGGGAGACAGGAAAGAAAGTTTTGCCTTCATAAATACTGGGAGATCTTAGGAATTTATTTTTTTTGATGATCGAAAATTGTTATGAATATAAATTGTTATTCAAATTGTTGTGTTAAATATCTACAAAAAAGGAAAGGAATCGTATACTGAATCCCTGGCCTCAACAGTGATCAACTATGGCCCATTTTGTTTCATCTGTGTTCCCTCTCCCATATGATTAATTATACTTTTTCCCCCACCCTTAGCTTGAAAAAAAAACTATTGAGGTATAATTTTCAGACCATAAAGTTCATCCATTTTAAATGTACAACTCAGTGACTGACAGTAAATTTATCAAATTGTGCTGTCACCATAATCCAGTTTCAGAACATTTTCAGCACCCCAGGAGTACAGTCAGTCCCCATGCCCAGCTCCCGACAACCAGTCATCTACCTCCTGTTTCTATAGATTGGCGTTTCTGGAAATGTCGTATAAATGAAATCATAAATATGGGGTCTTTGTGTCTGGCATGCTAAACTTTATGTGATGTTTTCGAGGTTCATCTAAGTTGTAGCATGTATCAGTATTTCATTTTTTAATTGTGGAATAGTGTTCCACTGTATGTACGTACCACATGTTGTCTCTCCAGTCTTCAGTTTCATGGACACCTCAGTTGTTTATACTTTTTGCCTGTTAGGAATAATGCTACCATGAACACTTACATACAGGTCTTTGTGGGACATATGTTTTCATTTCTCTTGGCATAGGACCTAGGAGTGGAATTACTGGGTGTATGGTAACTTTAAGAAACTGCTGAACTGTTTTCTAAAGTGTCCATACTATTTTACATTTTCACCAGCAGTGTGCAAGGGTTACTGTTTCTTCCCATTTTTACCAATGCTTACTATTTTTTAAAAAATTATAGCTATCCTGCTGGGTGTGAAGTGGTTTTTTGTTGTGGTTTTGATTTGTTTCCCTGATGACTAATGATGTTGAGCATCTTTTCATGTGCTTATTAATGATTTCTATGTTTTCTTTGATGAAATGCCTACTGAAATCATTTGCCCACTTTTAAATTGGGTGTTTGTCTTCTTTTTTGCGGGGGGGGGATGGTGTTCACCTTTTTATTGTTGAGTGTGTATTCGGGAGTTCTTAGTGTATTCTGGATACAAGGTCTTTATCAGATGTGTAATTTGCAAATATTTTCTTCCCATTCTGTGTCTTGTCTTTCCATTTTCTTAGTGGTGTATTTTGAAGCAAAAAAGTTTTGCATTTCAATGAAGTACAGTTTATGAATTCTTTCCTGTTTAAAATGTTCTTTTGGTGTCACATCTAAGAAATCTTTGCCTAACCTAATGTCTTGAAGCTTTTCTGTTATTTATTTCTAAAAATACTACAATGTTAGCTCTTATATTCATGTCTTGAATCCATTTTTCTTTAAATTTTGTTTGTAGTGTGAGCTGAGGGTCTAAGTTCATTTCTTTATATGCGGATATCCAGTTGTTTCAGCCCTGCATGTTGAAAAAAACTCCTATTGAGTTGCCGTGGCACCTTTGTTGAAAATCACTTGACTGTAAATTTAAGGGTTTCTTTCTGGGCTCTCTGTTCTGTTTGTTGATCTCTATGTCCTTATGGTAGTACTACACTGAATATTTTTTTTTTTAAAGATTTATTTATTTATTTATTTGACAGAGATCACAAGTAGGCAGAGAGGCAGGCAGAGAGAGGGGGAGAAGCAGGCTCCCTGCTGAGTAGAGAGCCCCATGCGGGGCTTGATCCCAGGACCCCGAGATCATGACCTGAGCCGAAGGCAGAGGCTTAACCCACTGAGCCACCCAGGCGCCCCTACACTGAATATTTTTTAAAGCAAGGCGGTCATGTGTAGTCTTGTGAAGAGATAATCACGTGACTTAGAAGGCTAAAGATTTGCTACAGTGGCATATTTTAAGATAGTGTCTAGCATCTACTCATTTATTTGAGTATGTGGCATGTAGCATATTCAGAAGCATCATTTTAGTTCCTTGAAGTTGCAATACTTTTCTTACTTTCAGCCTTCTGACATGCTTATTCCCTGGACATACAATAACACCTGTCCAGCCCTTTATCCCCTATCTCAGTGCCCTTTTTTGCTCTTTACCATTACCTGTCCTGTAGCTTCAAAATGTGATACTGATTGCTGCCTCATAGTAGCTTGGGTGATGTCATTTTACTTCCCCAGGCCTTAATTTTCTCATCTGCGAAGTGGAAGAATTGAATTTGATCTCATTACTTTTCTAAACTCAGTCATTAATATTTTCCCTGGTGAACAATTCCAAGTCGTGTGTAAATTCCTGTCTTTTAACTGGTAAAAAATAATTGTTATGTTTAACAGAGAATTTAATGAGGTTGTGTGTTTGGCGGAGGGAAGTGGGGCATTATCAGGGGATCGAAGCAGCTCTTTTTGGAAAACTACTCCTGGCAAACATTTTATCATATTTGTAGGTGTATATGACATATGAACCCATCACTGTGTGTAACTGGGTGATTAGGGGATAGGCATAGGCTCACACATGCTTTTGTGAGTAGTAAGGAAAGAAAGTACATTTTCTATTACAAAGAAATCACCATTTTAATGAACTTGCCAAGAAGAAGAATGGTCCTCACTGACGAAATCCTGGAAGCTTTGCATATGGCTAACTCTCTACTTGATTGATACTTAAAAGTGCAGGTCCCACTGGCAGGCTCCCTTCAACATTTTCCATCCTTTAAGTGTTTTTTTTTTCCTTTGGCATTTGAATGCTTTTATTTTCTTCATAAAATATTCATAGTTTGGGGGGATGGGAGGCCTTTTCACAGCTGAAGTTATTTCAAGGTTCTCTCCCCCAAAGAATTGGCTTTCTGTTCCTTGCAGCTTTCAGTTGCCACATTGGCTGTTTTATTTCTACGTAGTAATTTGGAACATATTTTCATTAAATCATTGATTTTGGGCTTTGTAAAGATCTGAGGGAAATTAGTATAGACAGTCACATATATGGATAATATTTTGTCTGGAAATTTCTAAGCATAATAAAATGAAAAGATAAAAAAATCTAAGAGGTTGAAGTTTTGGATGAAGATACCAGGAGCCTGAGAATCAGCAGATCGGTGCTAGAAAATGCACATCTTTCAATAAATTTAATAAACACCTGTTACTGTATTTTCTGTTACTGTTACTGTATTTTCTGTTACTGTTACTGTATTTTCTGAGTTTAGGATTAAATGGCAGTTTCTTTCATGAACTTTTACATCTGGTTTTCAGGATTTGGGTATCTATTATTTTTTCCCTGATTACATTTACAAAATTTTCTGATTTTACAGAACTTTGCTGATATCTGGTATTCTACCTTATTAACGTGAGACTTAGGAATAAATCTGCGATTGCTTCACATGTATGGTAAAGCTTTCAATGTATGCATCAAAGGTGTTTTCCTCCCCTCTTCTTTCCTTCTCTTTCCTTCTAGGAAAGCAGGTGTTACTGTTGTAGGAATGTTTTCATCTTTTGCATGTGTACACTAGATTACTCAGCCAAAGTGGTTTTTCAGTTTTGCTTTGCATGAAGGTATACTTTTTCTCTTTTTAATTTTATTTTTTAAAGATTTTATTTATTCCTTTGACAGAAAGTAAGTACAAGTAGGAGGAGCAGCAGGCAGACGGAGAGGGAGAAGCAGACTCCCCACTGAGCAGGGAGCCTGATGTGGGCTGGATGCGGGCTCCATCCCAGGACCCTGGGATCATGACCTGAGCTGAAGACAGATGCTTAACTGACTGAGCCACTCAGCGCCCCTTTCTCTTTTTTAAATTGATTAGAGCATGCTGGATAAAATATTTGAATCCACTTTAAAATCATGAATGGAAAAAAATAAAAATAAAATTATGAATGGACTGGAACTATTTTATAAGAGGAGATATTTTACTAAATTCACCATGTGAATACTTAATACATCCAAGGCAGTGTGTTTAGATGCTCTGGGAAGTAAAAATATGAATCAGACATAAACTTGGTAGAATGAAGCTAGATTAGTATCACCTACTGTTAAAGGAAGAGTCATGAACACATAGAAGAGATTTTTCAGCAGAAACCAAATAAGGAAAGATGCGTGAGCTAATGTCATTTTTTTTTTCTTTTTTTGAGAGAGTAGCAGCTAAGGGAAAACCCGAGGCGTGATGCTGCCTGCCTCCTCCTAGAAGCCATGTGTGTGCGTAGGCAAATATTGAGATTTCTTTCTGAAACTCCAGATCTCAAGTGAAGTGAAGTGGGTGGGTACTTTTAGTTTTGGCTTCTCTTGACTGAGCGTCAGTGGATGGGACTTCTGGAAAGAGAGGGGAGAGAGCTGGAAAAGTGACTAATCACAGCTGATGGCCTGGTATGGTGGAGAGGAGAGGCCCGGGCCTCCATGCTGAAATGCTGGAACAAACTGGAGTTTGGGGAGCGCCTCCGAGACCACTGATACTGCTCAAGACTTGCGAGAATACTCTCTGCGACAGACTTGCTTAATACTTTTGCTATCTCACATTTTAAAATAACGTATTTATATAACCTCTTGTTGACCTTTCAGTTTTAGTCATCATCTGCTGCCTTCCCCTTCTAGCACCTTTTCTCCTCCTTCACCCTCTCAATACAGTTCGTAGAATTTGGGTTAGATCAGTATTTAGTGTTTATATTATTCTTACGGCTATGTAAGCCGTATAGTAAATTATTTACTTTTCCTACCTGCACGGATTTTTGTTGGCCCCGGAGTGCATAATCAGCTTGTTTCTTTTCAATGTTTTTCAAGCAACTGTAGACTGCCTCAATTTTCTAAAGTTCCTCTTGAAATTCTGACACAGGTATTGGTTTCATCTGTTTGAAGAAATGTAGAGTGATTGTCTTCCATGCCGGATACATAGTTCTCATCATGGCATTTCCCTTCTCTGTCATCCAACGATTCTTTTCTTCTTCCATGTTGGAACTCCTTTATCCTGTGCCTTGCTCTTTCTTGGTTTACTCTCTTGCTTTGGTAGAACACATCCTTGAGTAGCTTTCTTGGAGAAGGTACATAGAGCTCAATATAAGCCCCTGAATGTCTAAGAATGCCTTCAATTGAAGCATGAAGCTGGCTGCTCATTTGGGTATTAAAGCATCGGTTGGAAATCCGTTTTCTTCAGAATTTTCATGACATTGCTCCAGTGAAGTCTAGCTTTCAGTGGTATATTAAAAGTTTGAAACTGTCTGGACTCTTGATCCTTTGGATGTGGCCTGTCCTCCCTCTTCCATCCCCTGCTGGAAATTTGTAGACTCTTTTAACTCCTGTATTTTGAAATTTCATACGTGCTTTGCCAGAGGTCTGTTTTCTTCCATTGTTCTGGGTACTCAGTGGGCTCTTCTAGTTTAGAAAGCCCTAGTCTTCATTTCTGGGTAGTTTTCTTAGACTATGTGATTTTTTTTCCTGCTATTTTCTCTCTTTTTGTGGAATTTTATTTGAATATTATCCTGCTTTTTTAAAGATCTCCTTAGTTGGGTGCCTGGGTGGCACACTCTTGGTTTGGCTCAGGTCATGATCTCAGGGTCGTGGGATTGAGCCCCACATTGCGCTCTATGCTCAGTGTGGCATCTGCTTGGGACTCACTCTCCTCTCCCTCTGCCTCTCCCCTCTGCACTCACATGTGCATGCTCTCTCTCTCTCTCTCCCCCCTCCCTCCTAGATAAGTAAATAAATCCTTAAAAAAAGATCTCCTTAGATTATCTTTGAATCTTTCTATTAAGCTTTCCCTTTCTACTATCATGTTTTTTAAAAAGATTTATTTATTTATTTATTTGACAGAGAGAGAGATCACAAGTAGGCAGTGAGGCAGGCAGAGAGAGGGGGAAGCGGGCTTCCTGCTGAGCAGAGAGCCCAATGTGTGGCAGGACTCAATCCCAGGATCCTGAAACCATGCCTTGAGCCAAAGACAGTGGCTTAACCCACTGAGCCACCCAGGTACCCCTCTGCTATAATGCTTTTAATTTTCAGTTTCTCTTTAATTATTTTACTATTCTTTTTTTTTCAGCAACATCTTGAGTATTTCATCTTTGCAAATAGCATCTCTTATCTCTTACTGAGGATTTCCCTGATAACTTTGAGAAATTTCACTCCTTATTCCCATCCCATTAGCTATCTTCTTAGTAAATAAAATAAAGCTTCGTGAGGGTAGAGCTTTTTTTCCTGTTGTTGTTTTTTTTTCACTGATATTTTCACAGTACCTCAAACAGTGCTTGTTACATAGTAAATATTTAAGTAGTTCTAGAATATAAACAGAATGATCATTATGATGATACTAATATACATTGAAGAATTTTCCCCTAGTATGGATCTAATCTGTATCTTTGAGATTAACCTTTTTTTTTCTATTGTACTATTTTAGAAATTTTTATGTAGATATCTGATAATACTTCATCATCTGTTTCTGTTTAAGAAAGGGCATAAAAAACTGATTGGAATATATGGATAAATGGATAGGACTTGCCATCTGTGGGTTTCGTAGTGGAATGATCTGATTTGGTCATCTTGTTGGCGATCTCTTGATGTTGGTATCTATATCTTCCTTCTTGCTGGTCCATTTCCCTGGAGCACTTCTTTTAACCTCTGGATACAAAAGTCTGGGAGCAGAGAGGAAGAGGGATGGTAGTCTCACCATCCAGAATGTATACATATACTAGATCCCCCTGTTTTCAATATGGCCCCCTGCCTTCATCTGGGCCTGGTGTCCTCCCTGGAGAAGAAGGATACTTCTAGCCTTTTGCTGGAGTGGGAAACATGATGAAAATGTGTAGAATGTCAGAGAAAAATCTTAGGATCTAACTGCTCCTAAAGGGCTTCAATGAATTTTTTTTCCAACATGGGGATGGATCATGGTCCTGTAGTTTTTATGTTAGTTCAAAGAGATATTTGTTGGACACTTACTATATTCTGAGTTATCCAGGTGGAGTAGGGTTAGGGCATGGACACTGCAGGCAGAGGGGACCGCAAGAGCAGGGATCCTGAAGCCCAAACCTGCATGAGGTGTAGCTGGAACCTGACCTTCACGGGTATGGTCAAGGTATGCCCTTCTAAAGGGTAGGAAATAGGAGTCACGATTAGTTCATTTTCTTTACTTCTTATTGCTTTCCTCATTTTATTGCTTTCTTCATCCTTACTTCCAGAGGAGTTTGATGTCCTCAGTTCTTGAGAACTGGGGGGCTTCTTTGGTACACCTTGGTTATTGTCTGTTTTCTCTACTGCTCATTTAGCTATCAGCCACTCATCTATTTTCCCAGAGAAAATTTAAAAAGTTCTTTTCACTATTATGTTAACGAGGTAAGAGTGAGTTTAGGTGCAAATATTCAAACTGCTATCTAGACTCAAAAGTCTTGCTTAGGACATTTAATAAAATTCAGGACAGCAGAAACTGGGAATCCTATACGTATCAAGCCAAGCTTTTAGTTTCAAGTGATCCCAGGTTGATAAGCACCTTTGGGTTTCTGGCAGACGGTAGAGGAGGAACCCACTTTGCACACAGGGCCCAGTTCCTATAGGTGAAGTTCCAAGGGATGTGCATTTGGAGTCACAGGTCACCAAGCACTCTAGGAAATGGAACACAAGGAGACGGAGCTAGCAGGAGCAACAAAAGGGTGGTAAATATGAAGCCCCTAGACTGTAGGATTATCAGACACAGACTACTACATAAATATGTTTAATGAATTGAAAGAAAAGGAGACAGAAAAAATGAGAATGTAGCCGAGAAAATATAAAAACGAAAAAAAAATTTGAAAACAGATCAAATAGAACTAGAAAGGAAACAGTCATTAAAATAAACCTGAGGGGGCCCCTGGGTGGCTCAGTGGGTTAAAGGCTCTGCCTTCAGCTCAGGTCATGATCCCAGGGTCCTGGGATCGAGCCCCACATCAGGCTCTCTGCTCAGCAGGGAGCCTGCTTCCTCCTCTCTCTCTGCCTGCCTCTCTGCCTGCTTGTGATCTTTGTCTGTCAAATAAATAAATAAAATGTTAAAAAAAAAAACCTGAGGACTGGATTAACAGGACATTAAGCACAGTTGACGAGGGAATTGGTTCACGTAACAGTAGATCTTAGAAAATTATCCAGAACACAACACAGTTGAGACAAAGAACCCCAGAAGGAGAGGTAACAGAAAATGGCAATATTTGGAGAGACACTATTTGGAGAACCACTCAGAATTTCCCAGGGTGAACAGGATGCCACATGATTCAGAAACTCTAGTGAAGCTCAGTAGGTTATGAAAGAAAAAGAGGATGAAGAAATAGGCAGACTCAGTGTCAAGTTCGGTACTGCAGAACACTGCAAAGAGATTTCAAAAGCAACCAGAGAGAAGACAGACTACTTAATGAGAAAACAATGGTTCTATAGACACATGACTTCTCGCCAGCAATAATGGAAGCCAGAAGACAGCGAAATACTATTTTTAACGTGCTGTGAGAAAATAGCTGTCCATCTAGAATCTATACCCAGTGAAATACTCTTTGAAGAATGAGGGTAAAATAAAGACTTTCCAGTCACACACTGACTAAGCTGGTCCTAACAGACTATCCATGAAGGAAGTTCTAAGGATGAACTTCAGACAAAAGGTAATATCAATAGTAAAAGAGGTTGTAATGGAAACTAGGAAGACTTTAAAACTGAATGAGAACACATCAAAACCTGTGACAGTTGAAAGACCATTTGTAACACTAAAGGCTTACATTAGAAAAGAAGAAATGCAATCAGTTAAGCAAGTAATTTAAGCTACAAAAAGAATAGGATAAGCCCAAAGAGAAAATACAAGGAGATGAACAGATATTAATGAAACACAAAGCAAGCAGAAAATACAGAGGCTCAGGAAAGCTGGCTTTTTGAAAAGAGTAATAAAATGGGAAAATGTCAGGTAAGCTCAGTGAAGGGAAACTAGAGTGATGATACAAACAGCATTAGCAGTAGAAAACAAAAGTTATGTGCACGGAGATTAAGATGAGTAGAGGAGGGCATGGGAATGTCTTTATGGCAATAAGTATGAACATTTAGACAATAAATGTCTAGAAAAATATCATTTATCAAAACTGACCTAAGAATTAGTCTAAATAATCCTGTAATAGTTAAAGAAATGAAGTCATTAAAAATCTTGTTTCAAGCAAAGCTCCAAGCCCAGATGCATCTGCTGTCAAGTTCTACCTGACATTCAACAGTAGCCACCTGTTCCAGAGTACAGATGGGCAACACTCTCCAGCCGTATCAAACCTACCAGATAACCATATGTGGAAGGAAACCCACTTATCAGTCTCTCACTTATGAATACAGTTGGCAAAAATCCTAAACAGGGTATTAGCCAACTAAATCTAGCGGGTATAAAAACCTGACCAGGTTGGAATTATCCTAGGTTAGCAAGGGTGTTTTAATACTTAAGAATTTATAATCTAACTTATCATTTTAACTAATTGTAAGGGGCAAATACTATCCTCTCAGTGGGTGGACATGCAGTTTTGGTTAAAATGCCTCAACAGATTATAAAAAAAATCTCAAAATAATAGTAGGTGGGAATTTTCATAATCCCGTAAAGGGTTTCTATACTAACCTATAGCAAATATCATAGTTAATGTTGAAATAAGGAGAGCCTTCCCTTTGAGATCAAGAGACAATAACAATGTCCATATGATTATTATAAGTCAACTTTACAGTAGATTTGCTAGCCAGGTAAGTAAGATAAAAAAACAAAAATAAAGGTACTGAAAAGAAGAAACCAAATTGCTGTGAATATTCATAGGTGATAGGATTTTATCCAAAAGTATATTGAGAAACACCCTCATATCATCTTTTACAAAAATAAGGCATTTTTTAAATTAAAAAAATAGTAAAAATGAAATGAATCAGACATGCATCTGGAGGCAGATCCTCCATCTGAGCACACTAAGCAGGGAGAGAGAGACATATGACTCAACTGGTTGGTTTCCTCGCTCTCAGGGATCACTGTCTTTTGCTGCCAAATTTCCTAGTGTCTTGAAAACTGTTGTTTTATACATTTTGGTCTCGTGTCTAAAAACTGTGATTTCATGTAAAAACCGTGTTTGTTTTCGGCTGTTTCAAATAGGAGGGTAAATCTCATCTTTGTTATTCCCTCTTGCTAGAAGCAAAAGTTTGGTTAATAAAATGGCTTATCAATTCTTAGTCCTCTTTTGTTAATAAGTCCTCTTTTGTTAAAAACACACTTTGTGGGGCACCTGGGTGGCTCAGTGGGTTAAAGCTGCTGCCTTCGGCTCGGGTCATGATCCCAGGGTTCTGGGATCGAGCCCCGCATCGGGCTCTCTGCTCAGCAGGGAGCCTGCTTCCTCCTCTCTCTCTGCCTGCCTCTCTGCCTACTTGTAATCTCTGTCTGTCAAATAAATAAATAAATAAAATCTTTAAAAAAAAAAACACACACTTTGTTCTGGTGCAAGGTCTTTGCTGTAAAAGCATGTGTAGTTTTTAAAAAAATTTTGTTTTTAAAGAAACCGGTAATTTAAAGGCCCAATCCTGAGGACCTTTGGAGTACAGAATGGCCCTGAGATGGATAATTTCTGAGGCTTTTGTTTTTCTGCTGCTATATGCTTTGTTATCGAAGGCTTTTAAGGTCTCACCACCTCTGGAGTTTTGACCCACTGATGTGTTTCATAAATTTTAATGAAAGACAGATTGAGAGAAATCACTGATGGGCCCACATGGTTGTACCAGATCCGTGCACTGGCTCAGAATGCAAATCTCTATGAAATTACTCTTCAGTTACCTTTGTGGAAAGCCCCAGACTCCATCTTCTGGCTCGTCTGATCTAGCTAGGTCAGATCAAAAGTGATTTGCAAAAACTTTCATGTTCTTGGCACATTGCTATGACTTATTTTTAAGTCACAGAAAATTGTCCAAATATTAACACACATATTACAGAATCACCAGTAAACTAGGTATGGTTAAATAGAGCATGGTGTGCTTTTTAAAGACTTTGTAAAGAATATGGTTTAACTTGCCAGTGTGTGATAATAAACTTATTTCTTGTGCGTGATCATGAGCTTTATTTATAATTCACTAGCAGATGTTTATTTTCATTTAGTTACAACTCAGACATTCTTGGCTTAATTCAAATGTTCTCTGTACCTCACAAAATTAAAAAAAAATTAGATTGAGACTTTTGTTCAAAACATCCTTTAAATGGGGCCAGATGATTATAGGAACAGATTTTATTTCTGCTAATAAGGATCAGGGAGAGAAAAGGAAATTGAGATCTTTGAAGTGTCCCTCAACATCATTTAGTCCCATCTCTTTCAGCCTCCCCGCTGTTGTCAGACCCAGTAGCTTACAGGGCAGCAGAGCTGACTGTGGGGACTCTGGCTCCCTTCGTTCTATAGCCCACTTGCTGAACTAATGAGTAGTGTAATGGCCAAGAGAGAGGGAGACATATTAGAGAAACCAAAGGGCCTAGATTATTTGAAACTAAACAAGTAACATCAGAATAATGAGGGATTGACTGCCTTTCCCATGCTGGGTTCCAGTCCTTTGATCAGAGGGTGTCTTTTCCTTACTGTTTTATACTGTCTTAATCAAAACAGCCTATATAAATAATTGGATTTGAGGTAGGTAGGATGAAAATGAAAAAGTGATTAGAAATATCATGTACTCCTTTAAAAAAAAAAAAGTGAAGCCTTCAGATGGATTTGAATAACCTAAACATGTTAACTGCAATTGGTATTCCTAGTTAAATGTTAAGGGCAATTGGTATTCTTAGTTAAAAAGTGGAAAGGGTATTTTGTTTTGTTCTTGGTAACTCTCTTTTTTAAAAAAAATATTTATTTGAGAGGTGGGGAGGGGCAGAGGGAGAGGGGAAGAGACCATCTTAAGCAGACTCCACCCTGAGTGCAGCACCCGATGTGTTTTTGGTAATTCTTAACAGTATGTGTTTTTCTTTTCAGCTACTAAGTCAGGATTGTTACCTCCACCACCTGCGCTCCCTCCAAGACCTTGTCCATCACAGGTAGGAAACAGAAGTTGATTTCTGTGAACTGTTGGGTATAGCAAAGTTGTCCTACCACTGTGCTTTCTTTGTAAGGGTTGGTAGCCACAGAACTGGCCGGTCACATTCTCAAGATGACGTCTGGACAGAGAGTATAGAGAGTAGCTGCATTTCTTCTTATCTGTCCAGTCCCCCAACCTCATGTGGAAAAGGGAAAGTTTCCTCAATAAGCAACCAAACCAATGCATACTGGTTCTCCTTTGGCCATCAAGGGTTGCATGTTGTTTTCAGATAGAGAAAGAAGAAGAATGGGTGACTCTTCAGTTGGGGGGTGGGGGACATGGTTTTTCTATATAGTATGTACAGTTTGGGTGTGTATATTGTCATCAGTATTTTAGGAGCTGTGTTAATTCTTCATAATTAATGGTTGTCACCATGGTATTCGTGCTGTAGTTTGGGCCTGCAGTGCATTCTTTATCTTTAGGTTGGTATTTTCTTTGGAACATTAAGCTGAAACAGCAGGACTTGGGAGAATGTGTCACCAAAATCTGTTTCACTTGTGAATTAATTCTGCCTCATTTATATGTGCTACTATGGTCTTATTCATCAACACTCCTTGTAGAGCTGGAAATGAGAAGCAAGCTGCAAATCTGCGGTGTGGTAAAGGGCACTACAGATCCTTCCTTTCATTAATTGCTGCTGAAGAGACTTTCTGTCTTTAAAGCCCCTCTAACTTGCAGCAGAAAATGTTGGGAAATTCTCTGTTAACAGTCCTAGTTTCTACCTTATTGGTCTAGATGCTTCAGAACATACTTTTCCAGATGGCACATCTTAGGACTTGCTAAGTCACTGAAACCATTTCGGGCATTTGCTTGTCCTTCTTTTAGAGAATTAGATCATCTTTAGCGTTCACTCAACCTTGAGGTCCAGATACAGTGTACTGCTTTCCTTCCTCTGTTTGAAGGGCAAGGAAAAGCCCCGTTCTTCCTGAATCACATATAAGCGAGTGAGAGCCCCTTTTCTAATACTCCAGGATTGGCTTTAAAAGTTGTGGATTAATCAGTCAACAAGTATTTATTGAGTCCCTGCTGTTTATCTAATGGCAAGCTTTAGTTCCATCCTAAGCATTTCCCTGCTTATAATTTCTGCTCATTTACATTATTAGCTCTGTTTCTTGAGCATCTGCAGTAGACCAGGTGTTGTGCTAAGTGCTTTCAGTGCATTATTTAATCTTCACAAAAATCCTATGAAGTAGGTGTTAATATCCTTTATTTTCTTACAGGTGAGGAAATTGAAGCATACAGGGGTTAAACAAGTCAGCCAAGGTGACATAGCTAGTAAATAGGTAGAGCCAGCTTCCAGATGAGGTCCATCTCCTAAAGGTCGCTGCCCTCCCCATCTCCAGAGCTGAAGTGTCTGTGTATACAGTGAGACAGTGATCTGCTGCTCTGGCCGGTGAGGCTTTCACCACGTGCCGCCTGTGGAGGACCTAGATGAGACCAAACTCCTGATTGGCACCAACAGCAGACCTGGGCTTTGTCACAACAAAATTGTGGGCATTCTGGAGGCAGTTACCTACTAGCTACTGGTTTTAAACTAGGGCTTGGGAGCCACCTGGATGAATGCATGAAGACCCGTCTGAAAGGGCTTTCGTGATCAACCTCCTTATCTTCTCCTGTACAAGTAACAGGAGTGACTTCCTGCTTGTGAAATGCCTTGCTGCTATCAGCAGTCCTCATCCGACGACCTGCTTGAGGTGGCCTTCCTGCCTGCTTGGGGTCTTAGTGACCAAGGATGTGATGGGGAGCTGGGAATTCTCAAGTCACTGTTAATGAATGAGGTTGCTTCTTCGTCTGCCAGATTTCTCATCACAGTGTAACAGTGAGCGGAGTGCTCAGCCCAAGCCTCCGCCTCAGCTGCCTAACTTTGGAGATTTCAGGCTACAGAAACAGGTGTGTAACAAATGCAGGCAGAAAACCCCTTCGTCACTTCCCTTCCCTTACTTACTCTCTTTTCCTCCACTGTAAGTGGGACACACACATTCAACAGAGGAAATCCTGGAGCTGAATAGGGGACTGTATTTAGTCGTTGTGCCCTGCCCCATTCCTGATGGCCCTGGGAGAGGCGTACCTAACCATGTGGGTGGGGCATCTGTGTGTTCTAGTCTTTCTCAAACCGCTTGTGATAAAGCCATCTTCTGGGAGGGATGAACAGGGTTCTGTGATAAGACAAAATCGCAGGCTGCCACCTCAGCACCCGCTTGTAGAGAGTCACAGTGCATATGGGCTCATTAAAGGATTTGAAGTCCTACAGTAAAGAAACCTGGTCAATTTTGGTAAAGCTTGCCATTTCTTTCTTTCTTTATACAAGACTTCACAATCCCCTGAGGGCTTGGTGGTTAGGGAACGTTATTCTCCACCAGCTTTAAAATACTGGTAAGAACATTTCCAAACTGCTTTCATCTGTTACCTCCTCTTTATTTATGTGATTAAAGTTAAATTTTTGTATCTTAGGCCAGTAGTTTTCCCTAAAAGAGTTGAAACTGAAAAAGGAAGTTTACCATATGTTAGCTTCGGATTTCTAGTTGTCATGTTTTCTTTTTTTTTTTTTAATTTGCTTTTCTTTTCCTTCTGGCTTACTCTCTCATGAGGTCATTTTTACCACTTCACACAGCAAGCTTTATTACGGCATACTTAAGCACTTTGAGTTCTTCTTTTGCTCTGTTAAACATTTTCTTGAGTGTTCCTTGTTATATATGGGCAATCGATCTGACTTTGGAAAAAAATATATACATCCAAATGAGGCTTAAACTATAGTACCTAGGGGAGAAACAAGGAAGGTTGGTATAATATAAATCTTAAATTTGTCAGTAGCTGTGAGAAGAGATTAAGATAAAAAGGCTTTGGATTTAAATTTTCCTTTTTTAAAAAAACATTTTATTTATTTATTTATTTATTTGAGAGAGAGAGAGAGAGAGAGAGCTCGCTCAAGCATGGAGGGAAAGGCAAACTCTCCACTGAGCAGGGAGCCTGATGTGGGTCTCAGTCCCAGAATCCTGGGAATCAGGACCTGAGCCAAAGGCAGACATTTAACTGACTGAGCCACCCAGGTACCCCTGGATTTAAAATTTTCATATTATTTAATTTGATAAATGGATAAATGTTTAAGACTAGATTATAATAAACAAGAAGACATTCTGTTCCCTAAAAAGGAACAACTATTTAAAAAACTATGTGGCTAGTCAGTGATGTCCTTCGAGGTTTTAAGTATGTAAGAGAAAAGCACTTGTACATTTGCGGATGTGTCCACAAAGGTATACAGAGCTCATTTCTACATATGCTAGAAGTATATCTCTACTTTTATCAAGTGAGAGAGATGAAGTATAGGTGTTCAGCATAAAATGCAGTTTATCTGGCCCTTAATACTAAGTACTAGTATGATATGGACATCTGGAGTAAATTATACAAATGGGGCCCTGGAGTTAGGAAAAGGAATAAATTCAAAGAAGCAGATCTTTTTATTTTTCATACTATAGAGAAAATCAAAAGGGACCAAGTGAATATATAAAGAATCAAACGGTTTGTGTTCCATGTTTTCCTGGGACAGGCTAGGGACCAGGGCGTGGTATTTTGGCTCAGCTCCGAAGAAGTGACACATTTATTTATTAATTTTTTTAAAAAAGACCGATTTATAACACAGATGGCTAACAAGCAGTTAGAGTTAACTGTTTTATATGGAGCCGTGTTAACATGAGAGTTAAACTAGTAGCTCACTGTGGGTATGCGTATAAACTGAGGAAAATGCCATCTGCAGAGCTGGTGCTTGTCCTGTATGTCAGTTCTCTAAGGGCCTGTTTGGTTCTCCAATAATTAAATCTCTTTAATAGTATTGATCTCATGCCAAATTTCTTATGGCAATAATCTTTATTTAAAAAAGTTTTTTGGTACAAAGGATAATTTTTTCAGTTATACATTAGCACCACATTTGATGATTGGGGCTCCCTGTAGACTAATGTGCTCAGGATTTTCCTGTTTATTCCACTAATTGCTTACCTTGGAACAGCAAGTGCTTCTCACTGGCAGTGCAGTGTGTACTAAAATAGCACTGTAGGATGAAAGTGCTGTGGAAGAAGCATTTGATCAGTACTTTTAAGCTTAGACCAAGAGGGCTTCATGGAAGGGCTAAGGTGACCAGTGAAATGAGTTTTAAACAAGAGAATTTTTCTTTTCAGATGGCTGAGGGGTTCAGAGTATTACCGTAGAGAAAAAGCAAATGCAAGGAGCAGGCATGCAAGAGATCCCCATGTGTTCAAGGAACTGTCTGAAATTTAGAAAGATAGATTTTAGGGGAGAGAGATTTAGTGTTTGGATGTGGCAGTGAAGAGCCAGTGGCCTGCCCGCTTGAGGCCCATTGAGGCCCAGTGGTGCCAGAGCCTTGGGAGAGGAAGGGTCCCTTGATAGGAGAGTTCTGTCCGGGGAGCAGCCCCTGGCAGGAGAGCACAGAGCGTCAGTTAGCCCATTGGTACTCACGTTGTGCCCGCAGGAATCATCTGGGGGAGAGCTTTAAACCTACTGAGGTCTGGGTCCCACCCCCAGAGATTCTGGTGTGGTGGGAGGTCCAGACATTGGGAGTTTTAAGAAGCTCCCCACATGATTCTGAAGTGTATCTGGGATTGAGTAACACTGAATTAAGGCAAGAGGAGGAATGTTCAGAGATGAAGTTGAGAACCTATGGGATTTTCTGGCATTATGGGATTATGGGATTAATGGTATGCCCTGAGTTCTTTTTTTTTTTTTAAGATTTTATTTATTTGAGAGGGAGAGAGGAGAGACAGAACACAAGCAAGGGGAGGGGCAGAGGAAGAGAGAGAAGCAGGCTCCCCACTGAGCAGGGAGTCCAATGCAGGGCTTGATCCCAGGACCCTGGGATCATGACCTCAGCCGAAGGCAGGCACTTAACGACTGAGCCACCCAGGTGCCCCATGCCCTTGAGTTCTTTAAGTGCTCAGTAGAAGTCTTTGTTGAGTTGGTGAGGGAGGGAGGCATAAAGTCAGGTGAGGGGACATACCCATATGCTGTGGGGACAAGAACTCTGATCCTGATGGATGGTCTTGGGAGTCTGTCTTCTTGGGATGGCTGACTCCAGCAGGGTTAGAGGGCTTGATGGGATGGTCTTCCTGGAAGGACTAGCCACTGTGTACCTCAGGTCCTGTATGTACTATTTTGAAGGATGAGCCAGGAACCCAAGATGACCTTGAGAGGAAATCATAGTCCATGCAGCAAGTCTTTCTTTCCTTTTTAGAAAAATTAATCCTTTTTTAAATTAAAATTTTTTAAATTAAAATTTTAAATTTTAAATTTTTAAATTTCCTTTTTTTTAAAAAAATTAACATATAAAGTACTACTTGTTTCAGCAACACAGTGAGTCTTTCATCTAACTTTGTCATCTGGCTAGAATGAGGTCCTCAGGCACTACTGAACCCAGTAGGAATATCCTGGGCTTGCTGTTCATTTTGAAGCCAAATTTCTTAGACACAGCTTTTTAAATAAGATCTACCCTCTTGTCGTTTGGAAGGAATGACAGGCTCACTTCAACTCAAATGGTAGTTTGTAGGCCCTGAACTACTTATAAAATACTTGACGCTATGCTTTCCTAGAAAATGTTCTTATAAATTAATATCCTGTCATTTCAGGTATTCTTTCTGTAAGTTAATGTATAGTTGGCGATACAAAATCATAAATTCTCCTGGAAGACATTAAGAGTTTTAGAGCTCATATGTACTTGTTCTTTTTCTATTGGTCTTTGTATGGGGGCATTACTGGTGATTGTGTAAGTTTCTCACAGGGTTAATAGATTTTTAAAATGTAAATTTGATTAAAGTTTAACATGCATATCCAATCCATTTTAAACACATATTAAATCATTTTAATAGAGTAAAATGAACTATTTCACTGGCAACTTTAAATATCTATAAGAAAACATTCTTTAAGTATAAACAATACGGAAATGTCACTGCTTTTTACATTTCATAGCTTTTCTCTTGATCAAATTAAAACTCAGTGGGCATACATCAGATATCATGAGATCTTTTGCTATAATATATGCAAATGATCTCATGTACATTAGTCATCGAATCACCTTGATATATTGGCTGTGTAGATAAGGCATATTTTTGAACTTTCAAGCTATGTACAATATCATAATTTTCATTCGTCAGTATGTAAGTTTAGTATATGTCAAAAGGTATTTTTCTATGTATTTGAAACTTTGTAATTATTCTGAAGAGAATTTACAAACCTATCACCTAGGATGCCACCTTTGCTTTCTTCCAGAGTGTTACCCTGTTCTGTCTTACAGTGCACGCTGTAGGTTAACTGAAAATAACAGTATGTTAATGAGTTTTTCTGTGATTAAGGAAAGAAGATCTAGGCCCAGGACCTGTCTTCAACAGTGATGATGAAAGAACATACTACCGAAAGCTGCAGAGCACGATATGAATGTGTCTGTGCTCTTGTTCTTAGCTCTACTACTCTGTACCTTTGTGGGAAGTAAGGAGATTAGTCTCACAGACCTACTGCCTCTTCTATAAAATGTGAAGATTATATAGATCCTCCTACTACCCAAGGTCTCTGATTCTGTGTTGTATTCCTCTGTCCAAGAAAAATTTTCTTGCAAATATAGTTGAAACATCATAAAACACAATTGAGGACAAGATGATTTAGACTAATTTCTCCCTGCTTCCCCCCCACTGCTAAGTACAACCAAAAGCCCTGGATGTAATAAACAGAAAGAGGACTCTGAAAGATGTAAACAGAAAAGTGGACTGGCTAAGTCCTTAGGACTTGAGTAATGGCATGGCAGTGAATTCCCTGAGTTGTTAAAAAAAAAAAAGTCTCCCATATATCCTGGACTGAGTGCTGGAGGAACCTGCAGCCTGGAACTACCAACAGATAGAGAAAAAAAAAAGCCCTTGAGAAAAGTCTACTCTCTAGCCAGAGGACTGGGAAAAGGGTAGACAAGCTAGACAGAAACCTTTTTGACAATACCCGTCCTACCCCAGCCAAATACTACCGAAGTCTCTCCCTCTGGTGTCATCAGAGGGCAGTCTGGGAGTTGGTCTCTTGTCCCTCACCTGGTGGCAGCAGACAGCCTGGGGTGGCACTTTCCTAGCTGGCAAACGTGGTTTTAGCAGAGACCAAAGTGATCTCCTAACCCTGGTCTGGTGGCAACAGGTGGCCTGGGGAGACACTTTATACCCCGACAGACAGTATCACTGGAGACAGACATTTCCCAATAAGCAAATACTCAAGGAGTTTGTCACTGGTAGACCTGCCCCATAACAAATACTAAAGGGAGTTCTCTAGACTGAAATGAAGGGACACTAGGCAGTAGCTTGAAGCCATAACACGAAATGAAGAATGGTGAAGGTAGCCACGTTGGTCAATCTCAAATCCAGTAGTGTTGATTTGTGACGCTTCTCTTTTCTATATGACCTAAAAGGAAAATACTTATAATAATCACAAATCTATATTAATGATCACATATATGTGAGGATATAATTTGTGACCATAATAATATAATAATAATATAAAGGGGAGCAGGGCTATAAAGGAGTAGGGTTTTTGTATACTCTTGACAATAACTTGGTATTAATTCAAAATTGATTGTTATAAAGTTAAGATGTTAACCAATCCTTAGGGTAACTACTAAGAAAAAAAACTAAAAAATATAAAGAATATGAAAATGAGAAGGTAACAAAAATGGTATACTAGAAAAAAATCAGTTAATTAAAAAAAAAGTGATGGGAGGACTGAGGAAATGAACAAGTATAAGACATAGAAAACAAAGAGCAAATGGCAGAAGTAGATCTTTCCTTATATGTAATTACTTTAAATGGATAAATATCTTCAATTAATTGGCAGAAATAGATGGATTTAAAAAATAGTCAAACTATATGCTTGTCTACAAGAGACTCACTTTTGATCCAATGTTAAAAATAGGTTGAAAATGGGGGGCGCCTGGGTGGCTCAGTGGGTTAAAGCCTCTGCTTTTGGCTCAGGTCAGGATCCCAGTGTCCTGGGATCGAGCCCCTCATTGGGCTCTCTACTCAGCGGGGAGCCTGCTTCCTCCTCCCTCTCTGCCTACTTGTGATCTCTGTCTGTCAAATAAATAAAATCTTTAAAAAAAATAGGTTGAAAATGGAAGCATGGAAAAAGATATTTTACACAAATAATAACCAAAAGAGAGCCCGGGTAGCTTTAGTCACGTCAGACTAAATAGACTTAAAGACAAAAGTTGTTACAAGACAAAGAAGGGCATTATATATTGATAAAAGGGTTATTCCATTAAGATGGTAAAAATTTATAAAAATATACACACCTATCAACAGAGCCCCATGATGTATGAAGTAAAAACCAATAGAATTGAAGTAGCAGACAAATTCTACGATAACTCACTTTTAGTAATGGATCGAACAACCGGACAGGAGAGCAGTAAGGAAATAGAAGATGTGAATGGATAGAACACTCTAAATCCCCTAGACCCGAGCGACATCTGTAGAACATTCTAGTCTTGTGCACATGGAACATTCCCCCAGGACAGACCACATGTTAGGCCACAAAACAGGTCTCAATAAATTTAAAAAGATTGAAATTCTACAAAGTGACCACAGTGGAATGACACTACAAATCCATAATGGATGTAATGCGGGAAGATTCACTAACATGTGGAAATTAGGCAGCATACTCTTAAAAAACTAGTGGGTCAAAGAAGAAATTACAAATGAAATTAGAAAGTGCCTTGAGATGAATGAAAGGGAAAACATACTAAAACATTTGAGATACAGGAATAACAGTAGTAACAGAACTCTGGGGAAATTTATACCTATAAGCACTTATATTAAAAAAAAAGGATCCAAAATCAATAAGCAAACTTTATACCATGAGAAATTAGAAGAGCAAGCTAAACCCAAAGGTAGCAGAAGGAAGGTAATGATGTAGAGTTGAGATAAATGATACAGTGAGTAGGAAAACAATAGCAAAATCATTGAAACTAAAAATTGGTTTTTGTATCCTCTGATTAAGAATAAAGGCTTTATTTTAAACTAAAATCAGATTCTGATAAATTTCTCTCTCCCTGTAGATAATGTTGTTTTGCATTTATCAAGGTTGAATATTGCAGTAGAATAAGTCTATTTTGTACATGATTTTTCCCCCTGTGTTGGTTTTGGCAGTACTTTTTCCTGTGTGTTCCCTAGGTGTAGGATTGGCTCATAGATGACTCACGTTGCTCCTCCGAGCTCCAGGTTTGTGTAACATGAAGACAGGTGTGGTTTAGACCAGCCTCTGCTGATTGAATCTTGAGAGTTCTGAGTCCTCTCACGTAAGGATTTATTAAAGGAACTTGAAAGCTGTTCTCAAACAGTTGGCATTGAATGAGAAATTAAAAAGGCAGAGAAAAGTGCTTTAGTGCTAAGTTCAGGGAGAAGACAGAGATATAGTGAGGAAATACTGGCATTGTAATAGTGGAGGGAAGTTTAAGGATGAATCCCTGCTGTTTGAAAAAGCATGCGTAGTTTGGCCAGCTATCAGCAAATGCTGTGGAACGTGTCCAAAGAACTGTTGAAAAGAAAGGAAAGTTTTATGATGACATATTATTTTAGTAATATTAATAAAAATAAAATCAATACAGACAGATGTCCAAGAAGGTACCCCTGCTTAAGGGTATTGTCTATCTGCCTAATAGGGTATCAGACATCTATTAAAATGGTGATATGGAAAGTAGTGGAAAAGAAGGATAACAGCTGAATACAGAAATGTTTCCTGATTGTACCACATAAAAATATTTAGTAGACCTTTGACAGTAAGGTGTTCTGCCTTCTCAGGGTAATCTGGAACGTCTGTGGAGCACAGTGATTGGCCCCTTTGCCGTGGTCGGATTTTGAATTCCTTTCTCAGCGTTACTGGCCTGTGTTCCCTTCCCAGAGGGCTTTTGAGGTTTTTAACTCCTCCGTGAATTTCCACTAACTCTTTTTAGGGGTCTCAAGGGGCCACTTAATTCATTTGTAACTTACCTATGTTATCTTATAACTTGTTTGTTATAAGTACTTTCTCCCTTTTGGGGAGATTATATGAATGGTATGTATGTGATTTGGGGTCTCCGCAAAGGTCTCCACAAATATTTCAGTCCAAAATGTCAAGTGTCTGCTGTCAGGCATTTGGAGGTAAACTGCTAAGTAATTGGTAGTAGTTTAGATAACTCTTTTTGGTGGAAAAATTATGTAGTTTTTCCTTTAAAAGAGTTCCTTTTCCAATGAACATTTAGGAAAAAGGGGAAAAATGCTGACAGGACAGTTAGAATTTTAAAAAGTCACTCAAAGCTACATCAGAATAAATTGACTCTTAGGAAGCTACTTTTAGACCCTATGCTCTCAGAACTTATATGTCAGATTGCATAATCATATAGTTAGGATAACTACGGTAATTACAAGGTTCAAATACACTGTTTACTGAAATCTATTGTGTAGTGATTTTTCTCTTTTTCTTTTTTTTCCATCTACTAGTTTTTTTTCATCCATGTTCTCTGGATAGTAAACTCTTACTGCTCTTTCTCCTAAATGGTAATTTTGCAGAATTCCAGATAGAAGGTTATTTCCCTTTGGTGTTGTGAATGTACTACCTCCTTGTCTTCCAGTGTTTGTTGTTGTTGCTGAGAATTCTCTTTTTGGTTCCTTTGGATCGACTGTTTTTTCTTTAGGGTAGCTTTTAAAACGTTATTTTTGATGTTCTATTTTAATTTCGTTGCGATGTGTCTAAGCATAGATTTAAACTTATTTACTCCACATGACGCTTGGTGCGCGTTTTCCCTCTGGAAAACCATGTCTTCTAATTTGGAACATTCTTAGTCACATCTCTGCAGGTTCTGATTCTCTACTTACTCTGTTTTCTTTTCAGAGTCCAATAGCTATGTTTCTGTGTCTGTCAATACACCTTTTATTTCTAGTGATGGCTCTTTCAATCTTTTTATGCTGTGATCTCTCCCAGCCCTGATGAAACTTTTGTCTTCCAAATTAATCATTCTTTTGCGTAGCTGTGTATGATTCCAGGTTTTATAGTTCATTCTTGTTTCTATCAATTTGTTCTTGTTTCACTTTTCCCAATTTCTGTTTCATACTTGTCTCTTTTTTTTAAAGGATACATTTTCTACTTTCAACTGGGAGAGGATTTAAACTTAATTATTTTGAAGTCAATTTCAATTTTCCTTTTTGTCAGAAGTAAATTCATCTTTCCTCCCTCTCTCTCTCTCTCTCTCTCTCTCTCTCTGGTGTTCTTGTTAGTATTGAGTTTTTTCTTCATGCTTCTGGAAATTTGTTTAGCAATCTTATTTTGAATTGGAGTTTAAATTTTATTCTCAGTTCTTTGGAGCTCCTCCCTGTCCTGTTCATGCTGTCTGCCAAGCACACCCTGTAGCCCTGCACCCATGGGCTGCCTGTGTAGGGCTAGTTCTTATACTTGACATTCAGCCCTTCTGTCTGGTGCACATGTCAGAGATGGTGCAGATGACACCAGATGGTGGCTTAACCCAAGACCCGGCTGCCGTGCTCTATCTGCTTTGGTTTCCTTCCCTAAGTGGCCAGTCCTGAGCACCTTCCCAGGCTTCCTCCTGGTTTTGCGGCTTTACAGGGAGTGAAGTACCACATTAGCCTCTGGCTTCAGGTCCCCTGACTCATCTGGGACATTTAAATACGTGTTACTCTACAGTGTATGTGCTCTCAGCTGCCTCTCTGCCTGCTTTTGAACCCTCAGCCCGGCCAACCACTTTGTGATTTGGCCCTGCAAGGATGTTGAGCTTGCTTCTGACTGTGTCTGAATCTTTTTAAATTTTAACACTTTTTATGCTCATGCTCTCACATCTGTCCTTGCATATTATTTTACAGCAGGTCAAGTTGAGGTTCGGAAAGTGAAAGTGAGTGTCTTGGAGCCTCTCAGCTAATGAGTGACAGAGCTAGCTAGCTCTTGTAAAGAGGAGAGCTGGGAAATGTTTCTGAGGAGGTGCTAGAAATTTAATGATAAACATTTAGAGAGAGAGAGGAATCACTCATTGCACAGCACAAAAATTAGCTATAGATTTCCTAAGCAAAAGTTAGCAAGAATTTCCCAGTCTTTGTGCCCACCAATAATTTTCTAAATATGAAGTATTTCCACACATTAAGTGAAAATGCTAAAGTGCTTTTCCTTTTTTTTTATAGAATTTATTTATTTATTTGACAAAGAGATAACGGCAGAGAGGCAGGCAGAGAGAGAGGGGGAAGCAGGCTCCCCACCGAGCAGAGAGCCCAATGTGGGGCTTGATCCCAGGACCCCGAGATCATGACCCAAGCCAAAGGCAGACGCTTAACCCACTGAACCACCCAGGCGCCCCCTGAAGTGCTTTGCTCAGTACAGACTTACATTTATCTTGGCTAAAAATAGCCTTCACACTTTGGTCAGTGGACCATATTTGGTGTAGCAAAAAGGAAACAAAAAGGCAGAAATTTTGCATAATAAATAGTTATATATAGTGCTTATACATCAGATGGTCTTTTAAGTGCTTAATGAATACCACTTTATCTTCGTAACGACCATATGCATAGGTTCTATTATTATTCTCATTTTGCAGATAAGTAAACCAAGGCACAGAAAACTTCAGGAATTTCCTCAAGGTCACCCACAGCAAGTAAGAATTAATGCCACGATTCTAATCCTGGCTATCTAGCCTCAGAGTGCCAATTCTTTCTATTATGCTATGCGATCCAACCATGTCCCAGAATTAGTTTCTGCACCCAGCATGAGCTTGAACTCAACGATCCTGAAATCGAGAGTTGCACGCTCTTCTGACTGGGCCAGCCAGGTGCCCCTTAACGTCTTTCTTCTTAACAATTGAGTTCACAGTTGAGTTGTTAACTCAGTTGTTGACAATGGTCTTTATCAGGGATACACTTTATGTTATGAAACCTCTTAATGAATTAGCTTTATTCCACTACTAGTAACTTGTGTCCTTTCCTAGTTTCCCCCTCTTACTGTACTATGTTCATGGTATTATTGTGTAAAGCTGACTTTGCCGGCATCATTCCTCTGGAAGTTGCTGTAAGTTCATCCCGTTGATGGCGTATGCTTACAGATGGTTCATACTTTGCCAAGAACTGTGATGGCACAGAGGTTGTGGTATGCTCCTACCTAACACCATGCATTTGATAGTGTCCCCTGGTGTGCATATGTATCTTACTTGAATCCATTTTCTCATGCTGTATGGTCTAGGGTGGTAAGCAGTATCTGGATGCCGTGTTTCCGATAACTGACCAGCTACCTCTGTCTTTGCCCTGGGGGTCAGTTATGGTTGATTCCTAGGTTCCTAAACAATGGAATCCTTATTTCTCTTCTCTGTCCCCCTCACCACACAGTAACAAAAACCAAGAAGTACTCCTGTGTGTCAGGGAAGGAGCAAGTATGGAAGTGGGGCAGGATGGGAAGGGCGGCCAAATGTGCTGTGGTGTTCATGCGAAAGGACAATGGAGGACAGCTAGGAGTCAGACCCAGGGAGGCACCTGGACAGAATAGTTAAGAACATGAGCTCGGGGTCCAAATTTTATCTCTTCCTCTTGCTGGCTGTGTGTATCTTTGGCCAAGTTATTTATTCCCTCTGTATCTCAGTTTCATCACGTATAAAGTGGGTTAACAGTAGTGTCTACTTTCATAGGGTTGTTATAATGATTAAATGAGTTAGTACCCATAAAGCACTTAGAATGGTGCCTGGCACATAGGCCTCAGTGCAAAGTAGCTGTTAGAATTATTATCACTCCAGACCCAGCAAAACAGAAACAGGTTCTAGCTGGCAAACATGGAGCAGCGGACTCAGGATAACCAGAAATTAGTGGCTGGTCCTAAGCCCAGAATGAGTGCTGGACTGACTTACTAAACCACTTGTCGTAGAATGGCATTCTTTCCCGACTTTGTGACCTTACATGGGCTAGGCCTCTGCCTATGTCAGAGGTCAGCAAACTATAGCCTGTAGCTCCAAATCCATTTCATTGCCTTTTCCTGTAAATAATGCAAACGTGAAGGAGGAGAATCCATGGAAAGATGGGTAGGCCTCCTCATCAGCCTTTTAACCCACCATCTCCTAACTCAAGGATCATAATACCTCTATTTATAGTTTGCCGCTTTGCATTGAGGACCTTTATCTGACCAAGATGCTCTGTGTTTCACAGTTCACTAGCAAAACCTTGAGCGAATATTTATTCATTTGACAGCTTCAAAAGCTTGCTGTGGGCAGGCCTTCCTAGCTTTGTGTTTCTCAGGCAAAATCACAAGAAACCAGACTAAGGCCTTGCCTTTAAGGTGACAAAGAGGGAAAGAAACCCATCCAGGAGAAATAGGATGAAGGATTTCTTTCTTCCCAACTCCTCTTGAATGCCTTGTTCTATTCAGCAAAATCTGTACGTATCACTTCCTGGTGTGTTGGTAAACATTCCCTCTGGAAAAAGAAAAAGGCTCACTCTGTAGCCTTCCCTGATGTCTGTGTTGAACAGCCCCACGGTGGCTGATGGCAGGCGGGCTTGGGAGGGGATGTGTTTCATCAGCTTGTTGGTGCTGGCGTGCTCTGTAGTAGACAGCTTCCCTTGCTGCAGAATCCTTCTATCAGGGCTTCTGTGTGGCACACGGGAACTTTTGATCTGTTTGTTTTCGGTCTAGGGCACTGTTGCCGCCCAGTCCCAGAATGTGCTCTTAGAAATGGGACTGTATTTTTATAAGTCGCTAGAGATGAAACTTCCCTCTTGTTTACATTTAACTTGTGCCACTAGGTGGCACTTTAAGGACATTACAGGAAATCGGCTCTACTGAATTTATTTAACTTCTTATCGAAGTGTAACATGCATATTGAAAAGTGCACATTGAGTGTGCAACTGAATTTTCACAAGGTGAACACATGTGTATAATCAGCACTCAAAATGAGAGAAAATAATACTAACACCCCCCAGAAAGTGCATCTTATGCTGTTTTCCAGTTCCTATCCCTTCTTAGGGTTACCACTATTCTGACTTCTAACAGCGTAGATCAGTTTTACCTGTTTTCTACCTTATATTTAAGTGAAACCATGTAGTGTATCCTCTTGTGTCTGGCTTCTTTTGCTTACGTGATATTGTGTGATTCATCCATATTATTGTGTATAATTGTAGGTCATTGCTGTATAGTATTCCATTGTATGCGCAAAGATCACTGTGTTCCACTATTGGACATTTGGGTAGTTTTCGGAGTTTGGCAATTATGAATCCTGCTGCTCTGCATGCTCGTGTTCAAGTTGTTGAGTGGTTGGATGTTTTCATTTCTCTTGGGTGTGTGCCTGCAGTAGGATTGTTGGGTCATAGGATAGGCATTGGTGTAGCCTCAGTAGGTACTGCCAAACAGTTTTATAAAGTGTATGTACTGATTTATAGTCCATCAACAGTGTTCCTGCTCCAGTTCTTAAATCCTCATCAATACTGGATTTGTTTTGTGACTGGCTCCTAACTTAAGTAATTTTTGTAGTTCCCTCTCTAGCCACCTATTTCTAATTGAAATTTTTAGAAGCTACCTTCTCGTGATGGACATAGCTCAAGCAGGAAGGGCTGTGTCAACTCAAAAGCTGACATTAATCACTATCAGCTATCACTAGTTAGAAAACACGTTATTCAAATATTTCCATCATTAATATAGAACACAGGACTGGGAATGGAACTGAAAATTGTAAGTGTAGTAAAATACCGAGTGAGGCTAGGGCTAGGACTTTGAGGCACCTTGAAATTTCTATATACTTTTGCTCTTATTACCAGACCTATATATGTCAGGGTTGGGGGGACCAGCAAAGGGATTTCTAAAGGCCTCATATCCAGATGTCTTTGAATTATGATGGTGGTGGCTGCCTGTTTAGTAAGCGTCTGTTTGCTACGGCAAGAGGCATGCATATGGCATCTTTTTTCAGCCTTATTCAGTGGGAAACATGAATCTCAAGAGAATCCTGTTACAGATTCCCATAGCTATGAAGTCTACTTTGTTGACTCTGCAGAGAGCATTATCATGTGGCTTTTAGGTGTGTGATGCATAGAGGGTGGGGCTCAGACTCGACTCAGATTGCTGTTCTATTAGTAGAAATTGGAAATAGAAGAACAAAGCCCCAGTTATAGTCAAAATATTTATCTTTTAGACCAAAACAAAGCACCCATAGTCCTTAGTTGTCACAGTAAGTCTGTTTCAGGGATATTGTCCATAATCCAGTGGCTTCCAGAAATCCCCAAGAGATTATGCTGTGTGGCTTATGTATCCAGGGACTAGTTGCCCATTATGATTACTGATTATCTGCTTCTGTCACAGTTGTCGCTGAGCTCCTCTGTCAGCATTACCCTGGGTGTCGCCGGAGTTGGACTGGCCAGCTCTAAGGGGCCACCAGAGATGTTTTGTGTAAGCTGCCCGAGATGTCTGTGCTGAGGCAGCCAGGAAATCTCAAAGGGCTTTTATTTTTAAAAGCTTCTTCCCTCCAATATTGATAGCAGCAATATCCAGTGGTGCAGGTTCAGTTTGTGGATAGCCTGCTTTCTGGGATTTGTGTGTACTCTAAACTGGAGTCAGCACTTTCTCAGTCTTGGTTTTCATCTTTCGGCAAGAAAGAAAGAGTCCTTCATGTTGAACTGGCTGTTCTTTGCAGTTGCAGAATCTATGCCTGGGAAGCCGATTAAACATTTACTCTTTTTTCTTTAAAGATTTATTTATTTATTTTAGAGACCGAGAGAGGGTGTAGGGTGTGCAGGGGGAGGGGCAGAGGGAGAGGGAGAAAGAGAATTCTCAAGCAGACTCCCCATGAAACTTGGAGCCCGATGTGGGACCTGATCTGAGCACCCTGAGATCATGACCTGAGCCAAAACGAAGAGTTGGATGCTTACCTGACTGCCCCACCCAGGCGCCCCTGTATATTTACTCTTAATTATGACAGTAGCCGCCATTATTGAGTGGCTGCTGTGTTACTGTGCTTAGCACTGTGGACAGCTGATTTGCTTAATCTTCACAAATGCTAGGATTTAGGTGAATTATCTCCTTGTGCAGATGAAGAAACTGTGTCCCAGAGAGGTTAGCACATGCCCTGCTTGTATACCAAACAAGTGCAAACCCTGGATAGATTCCAGAGCCTCCGCCCTGTAACTGATGCGCCCTGTGGCTCCAGTTACCGTAGGATGAATTCCTGACTTGTCCAGTGGAACCAAACAGTGTTAGGTACATTACTAGCTCATTGCACATGCTGATTCCAGTACTCGCCGTGTGCCGCCGTTCAGCTTAAGCACCGGGGAAAGGACAGTGAAGCAAAACACAGATCGTGCCCTCCAAGTGCTTACACGTCAGCTCCATTTCTGTCTCTCATAGGTGACTTGGGTCATGGATTTTGGCAATTGTTCTTGCAGAGAAATTCAGTGTTTTGGACCCTGTCTCTGAAACTGCTTGTGGCATGATGGGCTTTGCTGTGGCCATTGTGCTTCAGGGCATTGCTTCTGCATCTTCTGCGCCTGGATATGACCATGTGGCTTTTTCTCATGTGCCCTTACCTAGCAGAGTGGAGGTCGGGTGAAAGGAAGGCACCGAATGACGTTTAGAATACCGGTGGGATGCTGGAGATTGCCTAGAGGCCATAGCACAATCATCTGCTCATCTGCCTAGAATTTAACTGTTGCCTCTGTGATTCCCAGTCTTGGGATCTGCCTGAATTCTTGGGTGGATAAATAAAACTTGAGTTTCTTTTTCTAATCTGTCAGCATGAGTATTAAAAAGTTTATAAAATAAATTCACCAATTATCCACATCTTAGCAGTTAGTTCTATAATTAGACTACTTAAAAAAGGATTTATTTATTTGGGGGGGGATGTGCACGAGCGGGGTGAGGGGCAGAGGCAGACGGAGAAGAAGAGGGAGAGAGAATCTTAAGTAGGTTCCCTCCCGAGTGCAGAGCCTGACATGGGGCTCGACCCCATGACCCTGAGATCATGACCTGAGCGGAAATCAAGAGTTGGATGCTTAACTGATTGAGCCATCCAGGCACCCCAAGACTGCCTTTAAAAAAGAGATTTGATCTTTTTTCCCCAGTTTTATTGAGAAATAATATACATCTCTTTGTAAGTTTAAGGTACAGAGCATGATGGTTTGATTTATGTATATTGTGAAAGATGACCACAATAGGTTCCGCTAACATCCATCTTCTCATATAGATAAAATAAAAAGAAAGCAGGGGCCCCTGGGTGGCTCTGTCGGTTGAGCATTTGACTCTTGATTTCAGCTCAGGTCATGACCTCAGGGTCATGAGATCAAACCCCATGTTGGGTTCTGGGCTGGATGTGGAGCCTGCTTGAGATTCTTTCTCTCCCTCTCCCTTTGCCCGTGTCCTTCCCTCCAAAAAAAAAAAAAAAAAAGAGAGAAGAAAAAGTTTTCTTTTTGTCATGAGAACTCTTAGGGTTTACTCTCTTAACAACTCCCCTCTATATTATGCCCCAGGGTTTTCTATGGTCGCTATGCTGTGCGCTATGTCTCTACTACTTATTTATCTTATAAATGGAAGTTTGTATGTCTTGACCACCTTTCTCGATTTTCTTCTCCGCACTGATTCTTTTTTTGTTGCAAATTGGATGTTTATTTACTTATTTACTTTTAAGATTTTATTTTTAAAAAAGATTTTATTTACTTATTTGACAGAGCAAGAGAGCATAAGCAGGGGGAGCAGTAGAGGGAGAGGGAGAAACAGGCTCCCCTCTGAGCAGGGAGCCTGATGCAGGGCTCAATTCCAGGACCCTGGGATCGTGAACTGAGCCGAAGGCAGATGCTTAACCACCTGAGCCACCCATGTGCCCCAAGATTTTATTTTTTTTAAAGTAATCTCTACACCAAACATGGGACTTGAACTTACAACCCTGAAATCAAGAGTTGCACGCCCCACTCCTGTGCCAGCCAGGCACTCTGCAAATTTCTTTTAAAAAAAATCTTACTGCTGAAGATTTTGCCCAGCTTCAAAAATTTTATAAAACCATATGGCAGACACCCCTATTCCCTCCATGGTAAATGGACAAGAAAACAGTTAAGAGGCCTAGTTAGTTTTTGGTGCAGCACCTGCGGCCTTTTCAGAGCAGGACTTTGGATACTTGGTTTTCTCATCTCTTAAAGGACGAGTCTGAGCCATCGATGGTCCCCAGTTGGTCTGGACTGGGTATGTAAAAATTACCCAGGGAGCTTGTTAAAATAGAAGTTTCTAATGCTCCACCCCTAGGAGATTCTAATTAGAGAAGTCTGGAGTAGTATCCAAAAGTCTGTAATTTATAAAAATTCCCTGGATAATTCTCCTGTGCAGCTATATTTGGGAACCACTAGGCTTAGAAGGTCTAGAACAAACAGAATTAACTTGAGAAGGAATTTCTGGTCTGTTTGAAGATTCAGGTAATACTTATGTGCCTGGAGCAGGGTCCATATGGGCAAACTAATGTAGTTATGAAGCAGAGGCAAATTAGAGCCAGATGATAGAAGATCTTTAACTGGCTGAGTGTTCCTAAGGCCTGTGGTGCTATGCCATAGGCCTTAGGGACCAATTGAAGGGATTTGAGGGAAAAGTGTTGTGATGAGAGAAGGTGCTTTACAAAATTATTTCCTCAATGTGTGCAGTGCAGGGTGGATTGGACTGGGGAAAAAACGGAAGGCTAGAAAAAGACCCCCGGCAGCTTTTCCAGTAGCCCAGGTAGGAGGTATAATGAGCACATGGACTTAGATGGGAACTGTGGGACCTTTGCAAAGCTAGCCTGCCTGGGTGGGACTGAAATCTGGGACACGTTGTTTTAGGCTGCTTTTAAAAATCCATAATTTGTCAGTGTTGAGTTCGTTTGCCTTAAATATTATAATGAATGATTTTATTGTGTTGGGGTCCAGGAGCTTTTAAAGGAAGCGCAGTAAATAAATTCATGCAGAGAAGTGTTGGCGGCAGCAGCCGCTGCTATTGCAAGGAAGGAGGGAGGAAGGGAGAAACGAAGGGAGGCCTTTCTGGCCAGGCAGCAACCCTATCCTTCCTTACCCTGCCTCCGCACTCCTGGGGAACGGGGTCTAGCAGAGGTTCCCCAGAGCCGGATCTGCCAACCGCTCTGCAGAATGCTCCTTTCCAAGGATTAGGTGTGGAATGTGGCATTTGGCATTCGAGCCAATGGAATATTTTTCCTTTGTTCCTCTAAAACCCGGTGTGTAGGTCAGTGTTCCCCAAAGTGTGTTCCCCAGAGCATTAGTTCTGCTGGATGTCAATAGGAGTTACATGAGAATAAGAAGTCGAAGCCAAATCAGTTTGGGAACTGTTGGGTTAAACAAAGGCAGTGGGTTCCTTCACCTCACAGGGTTTCAGAGTGTGTGTGACATGCTATTACCCCGTGAATTTCTAGGAGGGAGATAGACTATGCTGTGTTCCCTAAGCCTATCTGGAGATTCTCTTCCTCTAGGTGAGGGGGTGACAAACTATGGCCCACAGGCCAAATCTGTCCCACCATCGTGTTTTTGCAAATAAAGTTTATTGGAACACAGTCACACCCATTCATAGTGTTGTCTTCTTTGCCTGCTTTAACAGTCAGTAGCAGAGTTTCATGTTTGCATTGGAGACGCAGAGTCCAAATGGCCTGTACACCTAAAAATATTTACTATCTGGCTCTTTACAGGAAAAGTTTTCCTATCCCTGTTAAGGCAATTCATAGAACCGGTGTTCCCTGGAACCCCTATTTGAGAGATACTGCTTTAGGAAGATAGTTGTTGTTCTAGCACTGCTTGTGATGAATCTACTTAATTTTGTTCAGCTTTTATGCTGCCATATTTCTTTTCCTCTTGCTTTAAACTCTTTCCTCTCAGCCATTTATCCATTGTTGGAGGTCAAAATCTGGCTCCCACGTGTCATTGTTCTTTCCTTTCATTTATCACATATCAGCAATCACAAGGACGTATCCAGTCTCAAGCCACGTAGCTCTCAAATCTGCCTATCCCCACTCCCACCAGACTGGTTCAAGTGACCATCAGCTCTTGTCTTGTTTTCATTTTCAGTCTCGTAAGTGAATTGCCTTCACCCACTGTGGGTTGCTTCTAGTACATTTTACTGATTGGGTTCAGAATAGTCTTTCTAAAATGCAAATCTTGTTCTATGACTTCCCTACCTAAAATCTTGCAGTGCCCGTCACACCTCGGGGCTATCGGGATAAGCTCCAAATCCTCAACATGGACCTATCAGCTGAGATCTGGTTGGGAAAACAGAAACCACTCTAGGTATTTCACACTGGAAGAGATTTCATTTAAGGGATTAGGTTCTTAAAGAATTAGCTGTGCTAGGGGAGCAAAGACAAGGGAAGGCCACCAGTCAGGTTTGCCACAATTTTTTGAATGTTAACACATTGCAAGTACTAAAGGAAACAGCTAGAGGACCTCAGGCTGCCTGCAGCATCTGAGTAATGATTTGTGGGGAAATGCCTGAGGCCACTCGAAGATCTTCTGACCGCTGAATTCCATGCTTTTCTTCCCATCACTGCCCGAGCAGCAGTAACACAGCTTGTTTCTCTCACCTTCTTGGTTTCATGTCAGTGACTTCTCAGAGTCAACAAGGAACATTATTAAAAGGAGATTGTATGAATGTTCTTCCCAGGCTTTTACCCCCTGCAACATAGGGAAGAGTCTGGAAATGGGGAATGGTGCTGAGTGGCGAATAGACCCTCTGGGACAGTGATCTCTAGGACCATGTGGGATCCACTCCACTGCCTTTCTCCAGCTTTGGCTGTCTTATTCTTCTCTACTGTTCACCCTGATTCCGCCCTACTAGACCCCAAATTTCAGACCTGTTAGAGTGTGTGTTCTTAGAGGCCTCAAACAACTGACATTTCCTATCTCATAGTTTCTGTGGCTTAGCGATTTAGGAGAAACTAATCTGGTGGTTTCAGATCAGGGTCTCTCATTGGGCTTCAGTCATCTGAAGGCTTGACTGGAGCTGGAGGATCCCCCTCTAAGATGGCTCTCCCACAAGCCTGGTGGTGGGATGCCTTAATTCCTTGCTACAACATGGGCCGCTTGTTAGGACTGATTGAGTTGTCCTCACAGGATGGCAGCTTTTTCCAGACCAAGTAATCCTAGAGAGAGACCAAGGAGGTGACTACAAGAGTGCTTTAACTCCCTTGTTCTGGGAGCAATTTGCCTAGTGCCTCAGGTCTGGTACCCCAGAAGCAGAACATGAGATGAGGATTTTTGGGAAGTGATACATGAGATATGCGAAATAAATATCTGTATAATTGAATAACTGAACAAACCCTTCTTCTGGTGGAGAATCCAGATGCTTAGCCTTCCTGGGCCTGTGTCCATTTCTGGGGGAGCTAGCTGGGCAGGGACCATATTGTCCCATCAGTCATGGGAATGGGTGAAATCCCAGAACAGATCTCTACATTTGGAGTGGCAACACCTTCTAAGTCCATGTAACTCATACAGGCTTTTTCCTTGCAAAATTAGGATGAAACTGTATTTCTTATTTGTGGATAGGGAATTATTGATATTAAAATATGAGATATATATTTTTAAAAGGAACCTTATCTGGAGTTTCAGTGAGCTCTTGGCTAAAAGTACATTTTTCTTGCCTTGCCACATCCTGGTTGGGTACCTGTTACATGGTGAGCCATGATGGAAGGACTGCCATTTGTTCTAGTAATTGTAATCCCTGGGATTCAGGCATTGGATTTCAGTTCAGCCGATCAGAACTTTCAGACAAGATTTGTCCATATTGATAGAGTTGTTCCCTACTTTAATATATGGAGGGAAAAGAGAGTTACTGAGGCTCTCCTGTTTCATGGGTTATCATTCTGTCCAAGTTGTTACCTTAGAAAAGTCTGAAGAAATAGCAAAGAAATCTCCCCAGTTTGTTCTGCTTTCCAGGTGCTAAACCTTACACTATTTTCCTGAGGGAAAGTGAAATAGTTTCTTTCAAAGAGGGGCTTTTGTAGCTCTAAATCTCATCTTTAGTTGTTGCTTTTTTTTTTTAAACCACAAAGTTAGTTTTTTTTCCTCATCTCTTTTCCTGGGATAATGTCTGGCTCTGGTGAAGCTTTGCTTTTCTGGCATCTTCGAGACTCCTGTGCTCCAGGCCCCAGGAGATTTCACTCCTCTGAATGGTCAGTAGATGGACTCATTGAGAATCAGTTATGGAGTGGGGAGGGGAGGTCTTCATGTTCCTCCCTGTGCGGTTGGTGGTTGGATTCTACCTTGCAGAACCAAGGAGCTCTTTGTTCTCGGTGGTAGAGCAAGAAAACCTAGGCCTTTGGATGCGATTTCAGGAAGGTAGATCTATAAATGGAAAAAAAATTATCAGACATTTTTCACAACTGCTTTTTCATCCTTCCCAACTCCCACTCTATTGCTCTTTGGGTTTTTAGAGCTGTGTCAGAGAAAGCAGAGACAATGACAGTAGCCACGTCCTACTTTTGCTGTGCTCAGAATCCTTATTTTTGTTGAAAAAAGGGTCTGATTTATTGTTTCCCTCAGTATTTCCACAAGAGGGAGACTGCTTGTCTCCTCAGGAAAGGGAACATGAGGGCAAACATTTCTCTGCCTGATGATGGAGGGGAGCTGAGCAGGTGAAAGGCGGGGAGACTGGTCCATCACTCCTTTTCTCTCTGGCTGGCTGGCAGGATGTGTCATTGCATACCTGTGGTCCTGCAGAGGACTGCATGTATAGACTTGAGGCCAGAACACTGGTGTTCCAAGCAACAGATTTGCGGATGGAAGAGGCAAGAAGGGGCATCAGGTCCCAGTTGTGTTCTTCTATAAGGTCAGGGGAATCCCTGCATTTGGGAGATTGTTAGCCATCAAAAAAGCTGACATTGGGCCTGTGCATCTTTTTTTCTTCCCTCCCTCCCTCCCTCCTTTCTTTCTTTCTTTCTTTCTTTCTTTATTTATTTATTTTTTGAGGGGGAGAGAGAGAGAATCCCAGGTAGGCCCCATGCCCAGTGAGGAGCCGGTCACTGGGCTTGATCTCAGGACCCTAGGACTATGAGCTGAGCCAAAATCAAGAGTGGGGCACTTAACTGACAGTGTCCCTCAGGAGCGCCTGGGCCTGTGGTCTTGAAATATGACCCCATTTGTCAGAACCCCCAGGAGAGTTGCCTGAACTCTTATATTCCCTTTACTCTTGACCAGGAATGGCTCCCAGATAGCTTTGCACGGCTATTGCCTGGGTGGTTCAAAACTCAGTGTGCCTGAAAGTGAGTTCCCCTTACATCTGCTTCTCTGCTGGTTCTTCTCTTGGGCTAGGCCTCTGCATGGTGGTGGTATCCTAACTGGAGCTTCCTTTCTCACCATCCGTATGCACTGCCCCTCTCGCTGGCTGCTCTCTGCTTATCACTCAGGTCTTAGCTGTGACATCACCTTCGCCCAAGTCTTTGCTGACCAACACGGCCTGGGTGTTCCTGGAGCCCCCATACTTCCTCACCAAAGTCTGAATTCTACCAAAGCATGTTTTCCCTGTCATTTCTTTGCTTTTTCCACTAGACTTCAAGCTTATGTAAGAAAGGTCTAAGTATTATTTATCTTGAATACCAGCTCTAGCACGGGGCCTGCCTGCTTTAGCTGGTCAGTTAATGTTTCTTGAACGAGTACCACTCGGGCCCAAGAAGAGTGCCTGAGACTGTGAAGCTTAGTGGTCACAAGCCCACCGTTGGAACTGGAGGCCTGGGTTTGGACCCTGCTGTTTGTGTGACCTTGGGGGAGTTCCTCAGCTTCTTGATCCTCAGCTTCTTCACCAATAAGATGGGGGTGATAACTGTTTCCTAGGGCTGTGATGATGAAATGCTTTCATTCATGCAGAACACCTGGAGAACTGTGGGACACAGTGTTTGTTTTTTCAGATAGCTGTTGACAACAGCAGCAATGCAGTGATCCTTAATGGGAAGGAGAAGGCCATAAGCAAAATGTTGAATGAGAAGTCAGGCATGTGGAGTGCCTGCATAATGGGTTTGGAGAGGTGGAGAGATGGTTGGGAACCGAGGTTTCTAGCTAGGGCAATGCAGATGGAAGAGCAGATAGGATTACTCTGGGAAAGGATTAATGGCGGTAGGAGGAATAGGAGAACCAAAGACAGAACCTTGAGAAATCCTACCTCTCAGGGATAAGAGGAGTCAAAACAGGAGAGAGAGAGAATAATTACCAGTAGGAGACTGCAATGCATCAGATGCCAGGGACAGGAGTTTTAAAAAGATAGTCAGGGGTGCTGTGCTGGGCAGAAGTCTTGGGAGAAAACTAGAAGAGGCAGCAAGAATCCAGTAAATGGGGGAGCATTAGTGCCCTTGTGTGTTTCAGTAGAGGCAGAGGAAGGACGAAGTCAGGCTCTGTGAGGAGTTAGAGAAGGCCAGGTTGGGGACAGAATGGACACACCAAGGATGATTGTTGTGCTGCAGATGTGTAGGACTTTGTGGGTAGAGGTCTGATGTTACTATAATGAGGAAGTCACGTTAGTTTGTACGGAGGCTTTTTTCTTTGCATGTTAATACTTTGCATTGCTGGCTAATAGCAACTGAGTGTAGCAGGCCTCCTGGAGACGGAGAGCAGCACATGGCGCCTGGTGTCCTGGTGCTCTCCTGCTTGGTTTTGTGGAACGTGCTACGTCTTGAAGGGCTTTGGGGGCAGTCCTCGCCAATCTTTATGCGTTTGTTCACTGATTCCATGCCACTTGGTAGCCTCAGCCTTTCTGCTTACCCCTTCCATCATGCTCTCCCACCCCTACATTTTTAAGGTAAAGAGTCCTATCTCTTAGAGTGTTTTTCTTAGGTATTTAATATTTTTTCAAGTTTCAGTGTTGTGTTTTTGTTGTTGTTATGGTTACTATTTTTGTTAGTGCTTGCGTTAAAATTTTAATTCATTTCTTTCCCAGCCCTTTTTTTTTCCTGATAAGCCTTATTTGTTTATTTATTTTAGTTTGAGCTTATAAAACATTCATTTTTAGCAATACCTACGTGTAGTTATGGACAACATTACCATGACCCCTTTTCCTAAGATTGAACATGATGGAAGGGGCATGAGAGGGAGTGGCAGGGTCTAGGGAAGGTTTTCTCAAGGATCCAAAGACTTGACCATGCTTGGCAGCAAAGTGGTCTGAATTGGCTTCCACTGAGTGACATTTCCTAGGTGCTCTCCATTATATATTTAGGTGGTTATGTTTTTGCATTTTTATTTTCTGTATGATATTTTGCTACAGTCTGAACAAGCGTCTGAGACCGAAATACACCCCCAGCTGAACAGAACCCCCTCTCAAGCTGCAGACAGTAGTCCAACCAAGAAGGTAAGGCCTATGGGAAGGTGCCTCTGTGATAGCATTGTACGTGCCCCCCCCCGGTGCCCCCACCTGGGCTTCTTGGCTCTCTTTGCAAATCTGTTTTACTTTGATTTCAGTGTCCTGACCTGAATGTTAATGATCCTGCTTTCCTAGAACTTGGGTTCTTTGTGAGGATTGGGGTGCTGATGGTTCTTGGGCCTGCCCTTGATGTCACTGACAGTTTGCACTTCCTCTTCAGCCTCCAGCTAAACATGGAGGCCTTGTTTTTAACAAGTTCAGGAGGTACAGTAGGGAGGGCCAAGTGCCTTTAGCAAAACTCTGTGTACTGCTGAGCCTCTAGGAGGGCCTGTGGTGGGGGGCGGGGTAGTCTGCCCTTCTTCCTCTGTGTGCCACAGTCCGTCCTTGCATCCCGGCGTCTTCACCTTAACCCCCCAGTGTCACTGAGTCCCAGGTCACTTACTCAGGAGGCGCTACTCAGTTGCCATGCTCTCTCTCCACCTTGTTACCCTCTCCTTGCTGCTCTCCCATTTTTCTAAGGCCGTCCTCTGCTCAGAGCATGGGCCCTGGGCTGGGGAGCACAGGTGAGGAGGGGCCTCCCAGACAGGCTGGCTGTCTCCTTCGAGAAAACTCTGTGGCCCTTGAGCTTGCCTTCAAATATGAATTGGAATGGAGGAATGAGGAGACCTTCACAAACTTCAAAACTCACAACATATTCCCGTAAGCCCCAAAGTGAGATGAGTCTGCTCACAAAGTGAGCTTTGTCTGCAGTCAGAAGAGGCCTCATGCTGTGAGATGCACACAGCACTGAAAAAAGGGAGAGGGTGGACAGGTGGGCCACTGGAATCTCATTCCTGTGTCCTTTCAGGTGTGAAAAGTGGTAATAGACTGCAAGCATGGAAAGAAAAAAAAAGAAAAAAAAGAAAGGCCCCTAATATCTGATGTCTGTGTCCCCACCCCGTTCTTGCGAAGCCTTGAATCCGCCTTCTGTCATCAGGTGTGGGGTTTGAACAGAGTGTGCGCCTGACCTGGGAATAGGCCCAGGAGGAACATGAGGACATTGGCGTGGTGGGGAACATTTCAGTTTTTAACTTTTGGGTTTTATTGTTATGTATTTAATCCTCAGGACATACCATATTCTCAGCCTCCATCAAAGCCCATCCGAAGGAAATTCCGACCTGAAAACTCAGCTACAGAAAACCAAGAGCCTTCTAGCACTGTTGGCGGGCCAGCGTCTGCAGCGACTGGGAAACCCCACACAGCAGTCCAAAAGTAAGTATAGCAGATCAGGGAGGTCAGCGACCACCTTTTCAATCTTTGTATGCGTGTACATGTAAATCTGTTTACATATATACTAGTGGCCATGGAAGGGTGTGATTTTGTGGCTGCAGTTTTGTCTTACTCCTCTCTCTGCTGGTACTACAGGCTCCCCGTCACCTAAAGAGACCTAAGCTACAGGACTTAACCTGAGCCAAGGGGCAAGCGAGCACAAAGCTGCGGCATTTTAGTTTGGTTTGATTTCCTTCCCTTCCTTCCTCCTCTTCCTCTCCTTCCCACCCCTCTTCCTTGTGCTGGCCTACATTTTCCTAGGAAGAAGACAGTGACAAAAATGGTGGTTTCCCCTCTTTGCCAGTCTTCATTTAGCAGTAATTGCACCTCAGATAAACCTCATTGGCTACGGTACTGCCAGTGCGGAAAGCTCCCTCTTTGCTTGTCTTATGTTCCCCCCCCACCCACCAGTGCAAATGGCTAGCTTCCTGACCCTAAGCCCCAACTTTGAGTAGATGTGGCTTGTGATTTCTTTTCATGCCCCATGAAAATTTTCTGTTGTTGATCATGTCAGCACAGAATGGTCACATGTGGAGCTTCCAGAGTCTCTGTCTGACTGGCTGTAGCAGACATTGGAGGAGGTGGTGCGGGTGGGGGCGGTGATACCTGTGGACAAGGCCAGGAACTGAGAGAACAATGCTCTGGACAGACTGTTTTTTCTCCAGAGGCTTTGGCTTTAAGAAAGGCTGTCGCTTGCCTCAGTTTCCCTGTAGTGAAATTGAGCTAGGTGTTGAGGGCAGAAACCCGCTGCTGTGCGTGACTTCACAAGTGAACTAACATCACTCGTCACTAACATCCCTGCTCAAGATAAGCCCTGACACTGCTCTTGGGGCTTTGTCGATCCCAGAGCAAGATTCTGTGGGTGCAGCTTGCCTCGGAAGCCAAAACCCCATGGGGAATCTGTGCAGCACTCTTCAGATGATGGTTTTTGTGTCTGTTTTTCCAAATAGACAGTTCCCTAGTGGTATCAGTGCATAAAGGAAATCTGTTTTGTCCTTAATGGCCCCTGAGAGCTTGGACCATCTTTCAGCCACTGTCAGGCCTGGGGGCTGGATCCCTATCAGGGACAAAGATGGCTAAACTTGTTTTCATGAGCCACCCTGGCTTTGCAGTGTAATCCCTGCTTCACATTACTGCTGGTGTCCGTGGCAGCTCCAGCACCCCCCACACTGGATGGACGGCAGCTGGCGGAGCTCACCCAGAGGTCTTTTTCAGTTTCTTTCCTTTGTCTGTGGGGTTTTTAAAGACAGTTTTATTGAGATATAATTCACATAGCATACATTTCACCCTTTTATGTGTACAGTTCAGTGGTTTTTAGTGTATCTACAAAGTTGTAAAACTGTTGCCACAAACTAATTTTAGAATATTTTTATTGCCCCCCAAAGAAATTCCATGCTGATCAGGAGTCACTTTCCATTTCCTGTCCCATGTGCCAGGCAACCACTAATCTACTTTCTGTCTTTATAGGTTTGCCTGTTCCGGCCATTTCATGTGGATGGAACCATGCAACATGTGGTCTTCTGTGGCTGACTTTTTTTCAGTTCACATAATGTGTTCAAGGTTTATCCATGTTTTTGCTAAAATCAGTACTTGGTTCTTTTTATTGCTAAATAATGTCCTATTGTATAGCTATACCACATTTTATTTACCCGCTCATCACTTGATGGACATTTGGGTTGGTTCCACTTTGAAGCTGTAAAGAATAATGCTGATCTACTATGGGTGGACAAGTTTTAGTATGGACTTGTGATTTCATTTGTCTTGAGTATGTACCTAGGAGTGGAATTGCTAGGTCATATGGTCACTCTGTATTTAGTATTTTGAGGACTTGCCAAACTCTTTTTCCACAGCGGCTGCAGTATTTTACTGTCTTATCAGTAACATACAAGAGTTCTAATTTCTCCTGTTGTTTTTTTTTTTTCCCAACACTTGTTATCTTTAAAAAAAAAATGATTACAGCCATCCTAGTGGATGTGAAGGGGTATTTCACTGTGTTTTTGATTTGCATTTCCCTAATGGCTAATGATATTGAGTATCTTTTCATGTGCTTATTGGCCATTTGTTTATCTTCTTTGGGGAAATGTCTGCTCAGATCCTTTGCCCTTTTCTGCTTGGGTTATTTATCTTTTTATTTTGAGTTATGAGTTCTTGACCTATGCTGGATGCAAGTCCCTTCCCAGATGTATGATTTACAAGTATTTTCTCCCATTCTATACGTTGTTGTTTCACTTTCTTGATGCTGTCATTCGCAGCATATTAAAGACTTTTTTCCTGCATTTGCTTCTATAGGTTTTTATAGTTTTAGCTCTTACATTGAAACCCATGGTTAATTTTGAGTTCATGTTTGTGTATAGTGTGAGGAAGGGGCCCAACTTCATTCTTTTGCATATAGATACACATTTGTCCCCGCATCATTTGTTGAAAGGAGATACTTTCTTTGATCTGCCTGGCTAGTGACAGTCCCTCATTGTGATGCTCTCTCACTGATTAGGTGAGCGCATGGTGTCCGACTGAGAGAGGCTAGCTACCACAGCAGCCCAAACAGTGCTGTAAATGTCAAGGATGTAAGCTTTGGGTCAGGGAATTCCATACAGCTTATTTTGCTAGACTAGTTTATTTTGGGGTAGTAAGAAGCAGCTTAACATTCATCTTTTTTTAAGCCCTGGATAGAGAAACAGCTAGACCCATGATGGTTAGTCTGTATAGTTCTTTCTCAACCAGGCTTCTGGGAAAGAATGAAACTCTGATGCCCTTAGACATCCATTGTCTGTAGGAACTTAACCTCTCTCCTATGCATGTAGAGTGGTCTTTACTGTGAATGGTTTTGGGGAAAATTGGGAAAAGAGTCATAAATAATGTTCTTAATTGTCTAACAGAACAGTGGTTAAAAAAGGCCAAAAAAATAAACTAGTTGTAAAATGGTCATCACCTTTTTGGGAAATGAATGTCAGAATTGACCTGTCGTAAGAAGCAAATTCTCCTTCAGATATCATCATTGTCTATTTCATTTAGGGCAAAGGAAAAATGAAATAGTCTCTCCAAGTGAGCTGCTGAGTCCAGATATGACTAATAAACAACTCTTGGATTGTGTCAAAATTACTGAGCTGCTTGTAAGGACAAAAGTGTTTTTTTTTAAAGAAATAATTTGGCTTACTTGGTTTTCCCTCACATCTTGTGCATCTAGTAAAGATGGACTTTGGGAAAATAAAATGGTTTGAAGAGTTTGGAGAGAGAGGATATTGTATAACAGTACTGTGAAACTGTGCCCGCCTCCATGGCTTTGCTCTTCTCTGTAAGCTCCGGAAGTGTCCTGGACCACCCCAGGGCATGCCCAGCAGCTGGTGTGGCAGTGTCTGCTTGCCTGCGTGACATTCTCAGTGTGGTTGGGGTTCTGTTTTCCCTCCTGCTTCATGGTTGGCCGTCCTGGCATGTCCGTGGGGTCGATGAGTGGCATCCCTAATGAAAACCTGCCATTTCCAAGGAGACAAAAGGCAATACAAGTTCAGTTCTTAGAAGCTGTGCTCATAATTCCTTGGGAGAAATCAGGGCTCAGTTGGAAGGCTAAGAAGATTTTTCTCATCTAGAGACCCCAGCTTATATTCTTTCAAATATTGGTTTAGCTGTTTGAATGAAACCCAGTTAACAGGCACTCAGATAACATAGAAATTGACTTCTTTCTTGTCTAAACGTCTGAGTTGGTGAGTGGTCCCGAAGCATAGAGTAGCTCTGTGCAGGAACCCAGGTACCTTCCCATATTCTTATTCTATTTTTTTTCAAGATTTTATTTATTTATTTGACAGAGAGATCATAAGTAGTCAGAGAATAGGGAGAGACAGAGGGGGAAGCAGGCTCCCTGCCAAGCAGAGAGCTCGATGTAGGGCTTGATCCCAGGACCCCAAGATCATGACCTGAGCCGAAGGCAGAGGCTTAACCCACTGAGCCACCCAGGTGCCCCCCATATTCTTATTCTAGATCCCCGTGGGGGTTGTCTTTATCCCCGTGGTTGAAGATGGCTGCCTAACATGTTCACATTTCAGGCCCCAGAGAGGGGGAAGGAACAAATGGAGAGAAAACAGACTACTTTGAAGGGTATGACTCAGAAGTGGCATCTCTGATCCCATTGGCCCAAACGTAGTCATATGGCCTTACCTACCTACAAGAGAGATTGGGAAATGTAGCTTCTAGTTGGAGGGCCATGTGCCTCACTCAAACTGAGAATGATATGCTACTGCAGATACGAAGGCATAGGAGTAGGTTTTGGAGGATAATCTGCCACAAAACTTTGAGTGGACAGTGCTTCACGATGCTGCTGTTCTGGATTGATAAATAGCATGACACACAATAGAACCAGACAAAATAAATATCTGTTTAAGCGTTACTCCTTCACTTTCCTCCCTGGAAACCAGAGCAGTTCCAGAGAAGCCTGGAAGAGTGAGTAAAAATATTAAGAGAACCTGGAGAGACTGTGGAAGCAACTGTTAAGAGGGTGAGGCAGGTTAAATGCTCTGCTGACCCCTTCAGAGGTATTCTGGGCTTGATCCTATCTTTATGTTATTTAGGGCTCCTTTGGTAGCAAATAATAAAAGGCAACTCGAGGTAGCAAAAGATACTCTTTATTATAAGGGTATGGGTGTGACTCAGGGAAATCAGTGGCAGGAGTGGATCAGAAGAGAACATTGCAAACCTTCTGGGGCTCATTTTGATGCCTCTCAGTTTTCGTAAGGTGTTTTTGACATTTTTATCTGTAAAGACTCCTCACCTTCAGCTCCAGAGATCCCATTCTCACTGTGCGGGCCCAGGCTGAACTAAACTATTAGCCATAACTCAAGTCCTTTGGAGGGAGAGTCTGGTCAGCTCAGCATGGGCAGCATCCATTCAAGTGTCAAAATCGAGGGCAAGGTTTTCTCGAGACAAAAAGAACTGCCTGCCAGGGGCTCATCCTTGTGGAGGAGGTGGAGGGAGATGGAGCCAGTTCCCAAAGGAGGGGGAAACCATTAGGAGCTGGACACACATGGTGTGGTTGTAGCGTAAGGAGGGGCATCAAGTTCTGATCAACATCTTTTTAAAAACTTTTTATTTTGGTACAATTATAGTTTCACAGGAAATTACAAAAACAATACAGAGCAGTCTTGTGGCTCTTTTACCTAGTTTCTCCTAATGATTACATTTTACCTAACTCTCGAACAATATCAAAACCAGGAAACTGACATTGGGGCAGTGTATGCATAGTTCCATGCCATTTAATCACACGTGTAGAATCTTGTAACTGCCACTGTAATCAAGGTACAGAAATCAGACCTACCCTCTCCTCATCACCATTCCTTACTCCTGGCCACCACTGGTCTGTTTCCCATCTCTAGAATTTTTTCATTTTGAGAATGTTATATAAATAAAATCACACAGCATGTGCCCTTCTGAGTTTAGCTTTTTTCACTTGGCATAGTCTCTTGACATCTAAGTTACGTATCTCAGTGAGCACTGCTAAGAGCTATTCTGTGGAATGGCTGTGCTGCAGTCTCTTGAGCCATTCGCTTGTTGAGAGACATTTTGGTTGTGCCTAGTTGCTAGAGATCATAAGCAAAGTTACTGTGAGCATCTTGTGTGTAGGTTCTTGTGTGTGCACAAATTTTCATTTCTCTGGTGTAAATGGCCAAGTTATAGAGATGTTGAATCACTATACTGTACACCTAAAACTAATGTAACATTGTGTGTTACTTATAATCAAATTTTAAAAAAGATACAGTACTAATTAAATTATCTTTTTCACTTGATGTGATGTTAGTAAAAATGTAAAGTTTGTAAGACATTCTAATAAAAGCCTTAGAAGTAAAAAAAATAAAATGGTCAAGGGTATGATTGCTGGGTTGTGTGCCGAGTATATGTTTAGTTTTTGGTTTTGTTTTAAGATTTTTATTTAATTGAAAGTGAGAGAGAATGAGCAAGTACGTAAGTTGGGAGTAGGGGTAGTGGGAGAGGAAGAGGGAGAAGCAGACTACCCGCTGAGTAGGGAGCCCATGTAGGGCCTGATCCCACGACCCTGGGATCATGACTGTAGCTGAAGGCAGCCGCCCAACTGACCGAGCCACCTGGTGCCCCAAGTGTATGTTTAGTTTAAAAAAAAAAACTGCCAAAAAAAAAAGTGCCAAGTTGTTTTCCAAAATGGCTGCACCATTTTACATTTCCACCAGCAATGTATGAGAGATGTAGTTTCTCCACATCCCCACCAGCATTTGGTATTGTCACTGGTTTTTTAATTTTAGCTGTTCAAATAGGTGGGTAGTTCTATCCTTTTGTGGTCTTAATTTGCATTTCCCTAATGGCTAATGACGTTGAGTGTCCTTTCATGTGTGTATTTGCCATCATGTCTCCTCTTTGGTAACATGTCTCTTCATGTCCTTTGCCCATTTTCTAATTGAATTGGTTTTTTGCTGTTGAGATTTGAGAGTTCTTTTTATATATTTTAAATGCCTATCAATTGTCGGGAACGTGGTTTGCAAATATTTTCTCTTAGTCTGGAGCCTGTCATTTCATCCTCTTAACACTCGTTTGCAATACAAAAGTTTTTAAAATTTTGAAGAAGTCCAACTTACTGATTTTTTTAATCTTTTAGAGATTGTGCTTTTATTGTTACATCTAAAAACTCTTCATGAACAAGCCCTAGGTCTTGAAGATTTTCTCTTGTTTTCTCCTAAAAGTTTTATAATTTTGCATTTTATATTCAAGTTGCTTGATTCATTTTGTATCGTTTTATGTAAGATAGGTTTGCATCAGTGTTCTTGGCCTATGAATATTGAATTGCTTCAGTGCTGTTAGTTGAAAAGGTTATTCTTGGGGCACCTGGGTGGCTTGGTTGGATGTCTGACTCTTGGTTTTGGCTCCGGTCATGATCTCATGAGCTGTGGGATTGAGCCCTGCATCAGGCTCCCCACTCCGCGCTCAGCGGTGGGGTTAGGGCTGCTTGAAAGATTCTCTCCCTCTGCCCCTCCCACAGTCAGGCATGCTGTCTCTCTAAAAATAAATAAATAAATCTTAAAGACAAAAAGCTATTCTTCTTCCATTGACTTGCTTTTGCACCTCTGTCAAAAGTGAGTTGTCTGTACTAGTGTGAGTATGTTTCTGGGTTCTCTACTCTGTTCCACTGATTGATGTGTTTTTCCCTCTGCCATTACCACCCGGTCTTGATTACTGCCTTCATTACTTAGTTACTTGATTACTATAACTATATAATAAAATATCTTCTATCTCTCCCACTTGTATTATGATTTTTCAGAATTGTTTTAGATATTCTAATTCCTCCGACTTTCCATATAAATTTTAGAACAGTTTTGTCTTGATCTACAAAAAAATCTTGCTGAGATATTGATACAAATTGTGCTAAACCTTTGGGGCATCTGGGTAGCTCAGTCAGTTAATCGTCTGCTTTCAGCTCAGGTCATGATCTCAGGGTCCTGGGAACGAGTCCCGCATCTGGCTTCCTGCTCCGTGGGGAGCCTGCTTCTCCCTCTCCCTCTGCACCCCACTCTGGCTTGTACTCTCTTGCATATCTCTTTCTCTCTCAAATAAATAATCTTTAAAAATTAGAAAAAAAGAATTGTGTTAAACCTTTATGTCAGTCTGAGGAGAGTTGACATCTTTACTATGTTGAGTCATTCAATCCATGAACATGATATTTATTTATTTTGACTCTTTCATTACTGTTGTATAGTTTTCAGCATGTAAATCTTGTGTATGTTTTGATATATCTAAGAACTTCAGTTTGAAGCTTTGTAAATGATACTGTATTTTTTATTTTTTTCCCCAAGTATTCAGTGTTAGTGTATCAAAATTCTATTGATTTTATAAAAATACTTTTTTTTAAAGATTTTATTTATTTATTTGACAGACAGAGATCACAGGCAGAGAGGCAGGCAGAGAGAGAGAGGAGGAAGCAGGCTCCCTGCTGAGCAGGGAGTCTGATGGGGGTTCGATCCCAGAACCCTGGGATCATGACCTGAGCTGAAGGCAGAGACTTTAACCCAGTGAGCCACCCAGGTGTCCCTATTGATTTAAAAAAAAATTGTTTATTTGAGAGGGAGGAGCAGAGGAAGAGGAACAAGCAGACTCTACACTGAGTATAGAGCCTGACACAGGACTTGATCCCACAACACAGAGATCATGACCTGAGCTGAAATCAAGAGTCGAATGCTTAACTGACTGAGTCACCTAGGCACCCCCATTCTTTTGATTTTTGTACATTAATCTTCTCTCCTCCAAACTCATTCCTATTCTTGCTGAAATCATTTATTAGTTCAGAGAATTTTTTTTTATAGATTCCTTGGAGTTTCCCTTGTAGGCCATCATGTCATCTGCAGATGGGGACAGTTTCATTCTTTTCAATATGTGTGCCTTTTATTTCCTTTTCTTGCATTACTGTGTTGGCTAGGACTTCTAGCACTGTGTTGAAAACAGTAATGAAAATAGAAATCCTTGCTTTGTTCCTTGTCTCAGAGGGAAATCATTCAGTTTTTCATTATGTATGATGTCAGCTATAGTTTTTTTTTTTTTGTAGAAGTTCTTCATCAAGTTGAACAAGTAGGCCTCTATTCATAGTTTTCTGAGAATTTTTTTTTTTTATCATGAATGGGTATTGAGTTTCATCAGGTGATTTTTCTATATCAGTTGATATAGTTATGTGATTTTTTTTTCTTTTACCTGTTAGGATGGTAGATTACACTGATTGACTTTTGATTATTGAATCAGCCTTGCATCTCAGGAATAAAACTCTCTTGGTCGTGGTGTATAAGTTTTAATACATTGCTAAATTCTATTTGCTAATATTTTGTTAAAGATTTTGCCTCTGTGTCCCGGAGGGATATTGTGTCTAATTTATGTCTTTCTAGCCTGCCCTTTTCCAAGTCATTTGGCTAGAGAGAGCAGGATTTAGATGGGGGGAGACTTTTTATTGTCTGCCCTTATTGATGTTTATGGATTGCTGACTTTTCCACCGTCCAGTCTGGGATATATGAAGCAAAAAAGAAAACCCAGAGAATTCACTGCTATCTGTTTCTCTGGGTACTGAGTTCCTTGGCTGGTTTGCCTTCCTCACTCCACTTTTTGGAGTAATGTTATGTTTGTCTTATGTATTATGTCCAGGATTTTAACTTTGCTTGGTGGGGTAGAGAGAAGTATGTCTACTTCACATTGTCCTGAGACTGGAAATCCAATCCTTATCTTTCTAAAAGTAGATTTTAAAGCCTATTCCCTGCCTCTTTATGGATGAAGAAATTAATCTTTCAACTTCTTGGGGAAGGGAGTATGCCTTCTGCAGATTAGCAGAGTGGGTAGCATAGTGTGTGTGCTCAGTGAATATTAATCAGATCTCTGTAGTGGTCACTGGACATTCCGGTTAAGTTGCCCTGGCGTAGAAGCTACCTCTCACTGACTGCACATATGTCTGTTTTCCTAGGGGAACTTAAATTGCCCTTTTGCTCTGAGAATTCAGTCTTTTTTGCTGTGGGATATGAGACTGTAGGTTATACCGTTGTGTTGATTTATCATCCCAACTGTAGACAGCTTCGGGGGAGAAAGAAGGTTCTAAGAATAATTCGGGCCAGTCATGCAGTGTAAGCAGAGATTGTAATGGGCAAAGTGGAGCAGACGGTCACCCTAGTTAGACGTGTTCTGTGAATTTACTATTGACTTAATTTGGGAATAATGTTATTAAAACATTTTCTCAAGTGCCACAGATGTATGCTGGTGTATGCACATGCATGAGCGTGTGTACACACACACACACACACACACACACACACACACACACATACTCTCAAGCAGTCATGCCTAATAATAAAGAAATGAAGGAGAGTTGTATAGGACGGCCAAGTTTTGTAGGATTTTTCCTAACGAGAATGTTCTTCTATTCATTTCCTTCAGACCTGTCCACAGGGGCCACTTGCAGGTCTTTTAAATGCCATTAAGGCTTACACGAAAAGGGCATTCTAGTTAATGTGGTTTGTCAGGAAGAAATACTTATTAAAATGTCTTGGAATAAATGGAATGCGAAGTTTGAAAAGGTCCAATTCACAGCTTTTCTTTCAAGTTATAAAATGGGAACTACTTCAGGTGTAAATAATTCATCCCGACAAACGTGTTTCGTTTGGCGTGTGTCTGCCTGCCTGTGAATATGTGATATTCTTTTGGAGCCTGTGGCATTAGTCCCTCATTGAGCACTTCTCATGAGTCAGGGTGTTCTGACCCGCAAGGGTCCGGACCTCTGAGTTCTATTTCGGTGAACTGTTTGTACTTTTTTATAGACAGTCTTCCAAACAGAAGAAGGCAATTCAGACTGCTATCCGCAAAAATAAAGAGGCAAATGCAGTGCTGGCCCGGCTGAACAGTGAACTCCAGCAGCAGCTCAAGGTAAGGAGCTTCCCGAAATTGGATTACCAGGCTTTTCTTCTGGTGGTTTTGTTTGGACCATTGGCCAAGCACTTGGTTCCATTCCATATTGGTAAGACTGGCGTCTTTGTTGGCAAACCTCTTTTGGAAGGCAGAGAATTGCTGCACTTCAGTTTCATGGGTTGGTTCTTGTATGTTTAGGGGAAGACTAGTAACTTGAATGTGCACCTGCATATTGTGTATTAGTGATTAGGACAGAGAGTCTGTCACAAAGGCTGTCTGAAGCATTCTTCATTGCCGAAAGCTTCTGGACAAGCCTTTGATTGTTTAGGTCCTCTCTGAATGATGGTCTACTTACTTAGGTGGAAGAGAGTATAGCCCTGATACTGTCAAAGGCCCACCCCCTCCTGCAGGCAAATGGTTCCATGTCACCTTCGCAAGAACATCCCCCCTCTCCTTACCACCTCTTTGTCTTCCCCATTCCTCTCCCCTGTGTTAGTTTTCCAGGACTGCCATAACGAAGTACTACAACCTTGGTGGCTAAAAGTACCAGAAATCACTTCTCACAACTCTGGAGACTAGAAGTCCAAAATCAAGGTGTCAGCAGAGCCATGCGCTCTCTCTGAAGGCTCTAGGGGAGAATCCTTCTTTTTCTCTTCCCACCTTCTGGTTGTGGCTGGCAATCCCAGACGTTCCTCGGCTTCCAGATGTGTCATTCCAATATCTGTCTCTGCTGTCTCATGGTATTCTCTCTGGGTCTCTCTGTCTGTGTCCAAATTCCTTTTCTTATTGTGTCCTCTTATAGGGACACCAGTCATTGAATCAAGGCCTCCCCAAATTTAGTATAACCTCATTTTAATTACATCCCCAAAGGTCCTGTTTCTCTATGAGGTAATATTTACAGGTGCTGAGGGTTAGGACATAAGTGTATCATATTGGGGGACACAGTTCTACCTACTGCATCCACTGATTCTCTCCTGCATCATTCCCATCCACATAAACGTGCTCCAGTACTGTCCGTGATCTTGACCTCACATCCTTCTTCAACTGCAGCCCCCTCTCTCTTTTCTCCTTCATAGCTAGGTTGCTTAGGAGTTGTTTTCATTTACTCTCTTTCCTCACCAACAGCTTTTTCTCTCTCCACTTCAGTGTGGCTTCACTCTCCTCCATTCACACCCCTCCTGCAACCAAATCCAACGGGCCTATTTTGGTGTTACTTGACTTTTCAGGAGAATTCTACACAATTGGCCATTGCCTCCTCTGAAATGGCCTTTCTCACTGGATTTGGACTACTATATTTTTTTCGTATTCCTTTCACTACCTCCCTCTCTCGCTACTTTCCTTCCTTCCTGGTGCCTCTCCCTTAGCATTCAGTGCTATTTCTTCCTTCTTTGATTTCTCTTTTATTATTCCCCCTTTGCCGTGATATTTTTTTAGGGACATTTTCAAGCATACAAGAAAGGCAAAAGAATCCTATGGTAAATACTTTTATAGCCACCTCTTTTAACATTTTACTATGCTTGTTTTATCACATATCTACCCCTCTGTTCATCAGTCTACCTTATTTTAAACATGTTTTTCAATAAATTGCAGACATCTGTATGCATCCCCTAAATGTTGCAACGTGTGGATCATTAACTAGTGTTCAGTATATTTACAGATTTCTCTGATGATGTTATGTTTTACATATAGTGAATGCACAGATCTTAAGTGTGCTAAGTTTTTACAAATGCATGTACTTATGGAACCCAAACCCCTACTATTGAGATATAGAACACTACCACTACCCTCCGAGGCTGCCTCATGCTCCTTCCTTGTCAATTCCTGCCCCCACGTGCATGGACGCAACCACTGTTCTTACTTTGTTATGCCATAGTTTTATTTATTCTGTAACTCTCTATAAATGGTGTTCTGTAACAAACTTTTATGTAAAGCTTATTTCACTTAGTATTACATTTTTGAAATTCATTGATACAGCATGTGTCAGTAATCCGTTTCTTTTTACTGCTGGATAGTATTCCATTGGGTGAGTATGTCGCAATTTCATTGTCAGTTCTTCTATTCATACGCACTTCTATTAATACACATTAATACACACTGGAGCTGTTGCCAGTTTTTGTCTATTTTGAAGAAAATCACGTTTTTGAATAAGTCTTCATGTGGAAATATGTCCTCATTTCTCTTGGGAAGTACCCATGGTTCGGATTAGTAGGTAATGTGGTGAACATATGTGATTAGTTTTGTTAGAAACTGCTAGAGCTTGGGGTGCCTGGGTGGCTCAGTTGATTAAGCGACTGCCTTTGGCTCAGGCCATGATCCCCAGGGTCCTGGGATCGAGCTCAGCGGAGAGCCTGCTTTTCCTTCTCCCTCTGCTGCGCTCCTGACTTGTGCATGTGCTTTCTCTTTGTCTCTCTCTCCCCCGCGCCCATCAAATAAATAAATAAAATCTTAAAAAAAAAGAAAGGAAATTGCTAGAGCTTTTCCCAAAGTGGTTTTAGCATTTTGTACTCCTCCCACTAGACTGTGAGAGTTCCTGTAGTTCCACATCCTTGCCTCCATTTGGTGGTGGTCTATTATAATTTTAGTTGATCCTGTGGCAATTTAGGTTTGTTTTTTTTTTTTTTAAGATTCTTTTTTTTTTTTAATAGATTTTTATTTATTTGACAGATCACAAGTAGGCAGAGAGGCAGGCAGAGAGAGAGAGGAGGAGGAGGCAGGCTCCCTGCCAAGCAGAGAGCCCGATGTGAGGCTCGATCCCAGGACCCTGGGATCATGACCTGAGCCGAAGGCAGAGGCTTTAACCACTGAGCCACCCAGGCGCCCGGCAATTTAGTTTTTATTTTGCATCTCCTTGATGCTTAATTTTGGTCAGCATTTTTTATTATAATTATTTTCCTTTCATATATTTTATTTTATGAAGTGTCTATTCAGAATATCTGGCCATTTAAAAATTTTTTTTAGTCTTTTTTGGTGGCATTGTAAGTAGATGCTTTTTATATTATCTTGGTTACTAGTCCTTTGTTAGAGATCTGTTTTATAAATGTTTTCTTCCAGTCTTTCATTTTCGTAACTATATCTTTTCAAGAACAGACTTTTTAAAATTTTTGTAAAGTCTAATTTATCGGATTTTTTTCCTCTTATGGTTCCTATTTTCTTCCTGTATAAGGAAACTGCCTACATCTAAATTATGAAGATAGTCTCCTATGTTTTCTTTTAAAGGTGTTATTGTTTTAGCTTTTGAATTTAGGTCTAATTGCTTTTTTAAACCACTTCATTGAGGTATAACTGACACACAAAAGCCGATGCATATTTAATGTATGCAGTGTGATACATACAGTTGGAAGATAATTATATATCCATGGACCCATCACCACAAGTTATGCCATAAAAGTATTCACATCTAAAAGTTTCCTTTCCTCTCTTTATTTATTCTTATTCTTTTTATTATTATTATCATTTCATTATTATTCTTTTGTGTATGTGACAAGAGCACTTAACATAAGATCTACCCTCTTGGCAACTTTCTAATTATACACTATAGTAAAATTAATTGGAACTATGAGATATAGTAGATCTCTAGGTCTTACTCATTTTGTATAACTGAAACTTTGTACCGTTTGAATAGTACTTCTGCATTTCCCCCAGCCCCTGACAATCACCATTCTAAACTCTCCTTCTATGAGTTTGACTATTGTAGATTCCTCATATGAGTGGTGTCACTTAGCATTTGTCCTTCTGTGTCTGGCTTATTTATGTCCTCCAAGTTTTATCTATGTTGTTGCAAATGGCTGAATTTCTTTCTTTTTAAAGGCTGAATAATATTCCATTGTATATCTATATATTTTCTTTATCAATTTGTCCATTGGTAGACATTTAGGTTCCTTCCGTATCTTGGCTGTTGTGAATAATGCTACAGTGAACATGAGAGTACAGATATCTCTTCAACATACTGATTTTAATTCCTTTGGAGATATACCCAGAAGCTGGACCATATTTGGTAGTTGTATTTTTTTCAGTATTATTGAGATATAATTGACATATAACACTGTGTATAGTTATACAACATATTAATTTGATACATTTACATATTGCAATATGACTGTCAAAGTATTGTCAATACCTTTGTCACCTCACATGATTACCAATTCTTTTATGTAGTGAGAACATTTAAGATTTACTCTCTTGGCAACTTTCAAGTATGTCATACAGTATTGCCAACTATAGTCACCATGTTGTACATTAGATCCCTAGAAGTTAATCATCTTATAACTGGAACCTTGCATCCTTGATTAATATCTCTCCATTTCCCCTCCAGCCCCTGGCAACTTCCATTCTACTTTCTGTTTCTGTGAATTTGGCTTTTTTACTTCCACACACAGGTGATAACACGCAGTATTTGCCTTTCTTTGTCTGACTTGTTTCCCTTGGCATAGTTCCCACAAGGTCTATCCATGTCACAAATGACAGGATTTCTGATTTCCTTCTTCCTTATGGCTGAATAGTACACCATGGTATGTATGTACTACATCTTTATTCATTCATCTGTAGACAGATACTAATGTTGCCTTGGCTTGGCTGTTGTAAATAATGCTGCAGTGAACGTGGGAGTGCAGATATCCCTTTGAGATGCTGATTTTTATTTCATTTGGATACCCAGAAGTGGGATTGGTGGATCATTTGGTAGGGTTTTTTTTTTTTTTTTTTAACATCATGCTGTTTTCCATGGTGGCTGCACCAACTTACCTTCCTACCAACAGCGCAGAAGGATTCCCTTTTCTCCACATTTTTGGCAACACTTATCTCTTACCTTTTTGATAATAGCCAGGTGTGAAGTGATACCGCACTGTAGTTTTTTGTTTTTTGTTTTTTTAAAGTAGGCGTCACACCCAACGTGGGGCTTAAACTCACAGCCCTGAGATCAAGAGTTGCATGCTCTCCCGCTGAGCCAGCCAGGTGCCTCTCATTGTGGTTTTGATTTCCATTTCCTTGGTGATTACATTTCCTTGGAGATTGGGCATCTTTTTACATTCCTGTTGGTCATTTGTTTTAGTATGTTGTGTTTCCATTTTCATTTGTCTCAAGATAGTTTTTAATTTCGTCTTTGACCTATTGGTTGTTCAGGAGTGTGTTAATTTCTACATATTTGTGAATTTTTCAGCTTTCTTCGTATTAGTTGATTTCTACTTTCATAACACTGTGTTTGGAAAAGATGATTTGGTATGATTTCAATCTTTTTAAGTTTTGTAGGGCTTGTTTTGTGACCTATTGTGATATATCCTGGAGAGTGTTCAATGCCATGTGTATTCAAGAATATATATTCTGCTGCTGTTGGATGGAATGTTCTTTCTGTCTCTTAGGTCCATTTGGTCTAAAATATAGCGCAAGTTCAACATTTCCGTATTGATTTTCTGTCTGGATGATATATTCATTGATTTCTCCCTTCAGATCTGTTATTTGCTTAATGTATTTTGGTGCTCTGATGTTGGTTACATACATATTTACAGCTGTTATATTTTCTTGATGAATTAACTATTTTAACACTATATAATGACCTTCTTTGCCTCTTGTTACAGTTTCTGGCTGAATATCTGTTTTTTCTGAGTTAAATAGAGCTACCCTGCTCTCTTGGTTTTCATTTGCATGAATTACCCTTTTTCATCCCTTCACTTTGAACCATGTGTGTGACCCTGAAGCTGAAGTGAGCCTCTTGTAGACAATATATAGTTGTGTCTTGTTTTTAGCCACTTTATGCCTTTTTGGTTGGAGAATATAATTCATTACATTTAAAGTAATTATTGACAGGTGAGGACTTACTAATATCTTCTTACTGTTTTCTGGCTGTTTTGTAGTTCCTTTGTTCCTTTCTTCCTCACTTACTGCCTTCTTTTGTGAATCAGTTTTGTGTAGTGGTATGCTTTGATTGTCTTCTCTTTATCTTTTGTGATTTTACTGTAGGTTTTTGCTTAGCGGTTACTGTGAGCTTTATATAAAACATAGCTATAACTGTCTGTTTTATGCTGATAACTTAACTTTGATTGCATATAATAACCCTACACTTTTACTCCCCTCATTTTTGTTTTTGATGTCACATTTTACCTTTTTATATTGTATATCCATTAGCAAATTATTGTAGCTGTAGCTGCTTTTGTAAAATAATTTTATTGCCTTAATTGTATTAATTCCTTTAATACAATTTAATAATCCTTTAAAAGTTACTCTCTCACTTTTTTCCCTCAAGGTATTAACTGGATGCTAGTCGCTCCAGTGTTGTGCCTATTAATGTTTTATGTTCTTGGTTTTTAGGATTCTAAGTCATAAAATTTCAGAGCTTTAAGGGAACTTAGAAACCCTCCTTCCACAGATGGGCATAGCAAGGCCCTTGAAATCTGTGTGACTGGCCCATGGTCACTTAGCTACCATGTGACAGAGCAGAGGGGGAGTAATACCAAGTCTCCAGCACCTTTGGCACTCTGCTTTCCCATCTGGTACTGATTTGCTTTTTATTTGTTTATTTTTTATTGAAGTATAGTTGACATACAATGTTATATTAGTTTCAGGTGTATAAAATAGTGATCCTTCGATTCTATGGATTACTCAGTGCTTACTAACACAAGTGTAGTCACCATCTGTCACCATACAGTGTTATTATAATATTATCGACTATATTCCCTATGCTGTGCTTTTCATCTCCATGACTTATTTTATAACTGGAATTTTGTACCTCTTAATCCATTTCACCTATTTTGCCCATCCTTCCACTCAACTCCTCTCTGGCATCCACCAGTTTGTTCTTTGTATTTAAGAGTCTGGTTTTTTTGTTTGTTCATTTGTTTTATTTTTCAAATTCCACGTATAAGTGAAATCATATGGTATTTGTCATTCTCTATCAACATATTTCACTTAGCATTGTACCTTCTAGGTCCATCCATGTTGTTGCAAATGGTAGGATTTCATTCTTTTTTCTGGCTGAGTAATATTCCTATTTGTGTGGGTGTGCATGTGTGTATCACATTTTTTTACCCATTCATCTATTGATAGAAACTTGGGTTGCTTCTGTGTCTTGGCTGTTTTAAATAATGCTGCAGTAAACATAGGGGTGCCTAAATGTTTTCAAATTAGTGTTTTTTATTTTCTTTGGATAAACACTGAGTATTAAAATTACTGGATCATATGGTGGTTCTATTTTTTCCTTTTTTTGAGGAACCATTATACTGTTTTCTATAGTGGCTGCACCAGTTTACATTCCCACTAACAGTGCGTGAGGGTTCCTTTTCTTCATATCCTCACCAGCACTTGTTATTTCTTATCTTTTTGATAATAGCTGTTTTGACAGGTGTGAGGTGATATCTCATTGTGGTTTTGACTCCAATAACTAGTGATGTTGAACATCTTTTCATGTGTCTGGTGATCATTTGTATGTCGTCTTTGTATGTCTTCATTATTATAATGAATCTTGAAATGCCTATTTAGGTTCTCTGCCCATTTTTTAATTGATTGGGTTTGGTTTTGTTTTGGTGTTGAGTTGTATAAGTTCTTTATATATTTTGAATATTAATCCCTCATCAGATAAATCATTTGTGAATATCTTCCCTTATTGATTAGGTTGCCTTTTTGTTGATGGTTTTCTTTGCTGTGCAAAAGCTTTTTATTTTGGTATAGTCCTATTAGTTTATTTTTGTATTTTTTCTCTTTCCTGAGGAGACATATCCATAAATGTTGCTAAGGCTAGTATCTAAGAGATTACTGCCTATGTTTTCTTTTAGAAGTTTTATGGTTTCAGGTCTCACATTTAGTCTTAATCCACTTTGAATTTATTTTTATGTATAGTGTAAGAAAGTAATCCAATTTCATTCTTTGGCATGTAGCTGTCCAATTTTCCCAACACCATTTATTGAAGAGACTGTCTTTTTCCCATTGGATAGTCTTGCCTCCTTTGTCATAAATTAATTAACCTTATTTTTTAAAAAAGATTTTATTTATTTATTTGATAGACAGAGATCACCAGTAGGCAGAGAGGCAGGCAGAGAGAAAGAAGAGGAAGCAGGCTCCCTGCTGAGCAGAGAGCCTGATACAGGGCTCGATCCCAGGAACATGGGATCATGACCTGAGCTGAAGGCAGAGGCTTTAACCCACTGAGCCACCCAGGCACCCCATTAATTAGCCTTATAACTGTGGGTTTATTTCTAGGCTCTCTTCTGTTCTGTTGATTTATGTGTCTCTTTTTGTGCCAGTACCATACTGTTTTGATTACTACAGTTTTGTAGTTTTGTAGTATATCTTGAAATTTGGGATTGTGATACCTCCAGCTTTGTTCTTCTTTCCCAAGTTTGCTTTGGCTATTTGAGGTCTTTTGTGGTTTCATGTGAAATTTAGGATTATTTGTTCTAGTTCTATGAAAAATCCTGTTAGTATTTTGATAGTGATTGAATCTGTAGATTGCTTTGGGTAGTATGGACATTTTAACAATGTTTGTTCCCCCAATCCATGAGCATGGAATATTTTTCTATTTGTTTTTGTCATCTTCAGTTTCTTTCATCAGTGTCTTATGGTATTTAGCGTATAGGTCTTTCAACTCCTTGGTTAATTTTATTCTTACATATTCTTTCTGATGCAAATGTCAATGGGATTGTTTTCTTAATTATTCTTTCTGCTCCTTCATTAGTATTTAGAAATGGAAGAGGTTTCTGTATATTAAGTTTGTATTCTGCAACTTCACTGAATTCACTTATTCTAATGTTTTGTTGGTGCTGTCTTTAGGGTCGTCTGTGTCTAGTGCCCTCATCTGCAAATAGTGGTAGTTTTACTTTATTTTTACTGGTTTAGATGCCTTTTATTTCTTTTTCTTGTCTGATTGCTGCCACTAGGATTTCTAGCACTACGTTGAATAAAAGTAGTGAGAGAAGAGTAGACATCCTCATCTTATTTCTGATCTTAGAGGTAATGCTTTTGGTTTTTCACCATTCAGTATGATGTTAGCTGTGGGTTTTTCATTAGATGGCCTTCATTATGTTGAGGTATATTACCTCTAAACCCACTTTGTTGAGAGTCTTTATTATGAATAAATGTTGTACTTTGTCAGATGTGGTTTTTGCATCTTTTGAGATAGTCATAGGGTTTTTATCCTTCTTCTTGATAATGTGTGATGTATCACATTGATTGATTTGCAGATAGCTCTAGGTATTTTTAATTCTCTTGTCCTTTTACCTTGTAATAGAGTTAAGTGATTAACACCCCAACATATTACAGTATTAGAGTATTCTGAATCTTACTATATAATTATATTTACCAATATGTTGTATTTTTTTATTTTTTCAAGTTGCTGATTAACATCCTTTCATTTCAGCTTAAAGAACTCCTTTCCACCTTTCTTGGCAAGGCTGGTCTAATGTTGATGAACCCACTCAGCTTGTGTTTTTCTGGGAAAGTGTTTAATCCTTCTTCATTTCTGAAGGACTACTTTGCCAAATAGAGTGTTCTTGGTTGGCACTTTTTTTTTCTTTTAGCACTTTGAATATATTATCCCACTCTATCCTGGCCTGTCTCTAAGGTGCTTGCTGAGAAATCTGCTGAGAGCCCTTTAGGGGTTCACTTGTAAGTTACAGACTTCTTTTCTCTTGATGATTTTAAGATGATCTGTCTTTGATTTTTGGCAGTTTTACTATAATGAATCTTGAAGAGGGTCTCTGACTTTGGTGATCCTTATGAGCTTTATGAACTTGGATCTCTATCTCTCCCCAGTTTTGGGAAGTTCTCAGCCAATATTTATTTAAATCAGTTTTCTGCCCCTGTCTCTTTTCAACTTCCGGAAGTCCAGCAAATCACATATTATTTCTTTGAATATTACTCCATAGATAATGTAGCCTTCCTTCACTCTTTCTGGTTCTTTTTTGTTGTTGTTCTCTTCTGACTGTATAATTTTAAACTTCTGTCTTATGTCTCAAAGATTCTTTCTTCTCTTTGAGCCATTTTGATGGTTTTGCTCTCTGCTGTAATTTTTTTTCATTCATTCTTCAGCTCCAGAATTTCTCTTTGATTCTTTCTTATGACTTCTGTCTCTTTGGTAGACTTCTCATTTTGTTTGTTAATGCGGTTTTCCTGATTTTGTCTTTTTGTGTTCTCTTGTAGCTCAGTGAGTTTTCTTAAAACAGCTATTTTAAATTCTTTAGCAGGTAAATCACAGATCGCCATGTCTTTGGGGTTGTTTACTGGACATTACTGCAGTATTTTGTTGGTGTCATGTTTCCTTAATTTTTCATGTTCCTTGATATTTTGCATTGCTATCTTCATATTTGAAATAGCAGCCACTTTCTGCAGTCTTTATGAACTGCCTTAGGAGACAGGTATGTTTCATCAGTCCTGCTAGGGATTCTGAGGCTTTCTCAGACCTTTTATGAATGTACCTGCTTGACATTTCTTGCTCCCTCTTGTGGCGGAATTATTACGCTTATACGCCTTCTCCTGATCCTGCAAAACACTGCGCTAAGTGCTAGCAGCCTCTCTATTGTTTTTACCAAGGTGGCACTAAAGCTCAGTTTTGTTGTCTCTTCGTGACCCACCAGTCTGAGCCGGCACAGCCTTTCTGCATGTCCTCACCAACCACGTGCCAAAGTTTGCTGCCTAGGGAGTGTGAACAGGTATGTGGTACAGGATCGGGGTGTGTGTGTGAGAGAGAGAGTGAGTAAGGCTAGAGGTGTGCTGGGAAGTACCCTATGGGCAGTGGGAAGATCCCCAGAAGCTCACGAGCAGGCTTCTTGATGAGTGCTGTTAACACATTTGGTAGGAACCATGTTTCCTTTAATATCTTTTGAGGGTCCTATCTGCTGCTCTCCTAGCTGCTTTCTGTCTCTCAGTCATGCAGTTCATAATTCAGTACTCTGGACGGAGCAAGAGAGAATTGAGCCTCCTTGGCAGTGTCCCACACAGCTGGGGAAGCTGGGTGTGTACTCACACACTCTTGTTACCCCTGTGGGGGAAATCATGGGCTGAGAAGATCTCTCTTGGCCCTAAGCTGTGCTACCTTGTGATGTGAGTAGAATGTTACAGTTCCTCTTATCTCCTCCAGTGCATCCAGACTACTATTTTTTTTTCCCTCTAGCATTGTGCTAGAACTTCCCTGTTAGAAATTTAGATTTCCACCAAGGCTCTGTCATTCATGGGTGATTGTCTTAAACAGTGTTTTCCATCGACTCCCAGATAGTGGCTTAGAGCTGGTTCAGAGGGCAGTGCAGGGTCCAGAGTTGGGACTGAGGTCTGTGTGCCTATTACCCAGTACATGGCTGGGTGAGACTCCTCCTGGATCTCTTGGTGTATGTATGGTACTGTATCCCACAGTTCCCACAAAGGCATTTTGCCCATGAATGAAAGCCAGATTTTTTTTTTGACGTTGTTGTTGGCTGGGGGACATGGACAAGAGATGTCTTATACAGCCAAGATGTTGATGTCACTCCTGGTAATTTTGTCATTTTTTGATGAACTTTCATAGTGTTTTCCATAGTGGCTACACCAATGTCTATGACCCACCTCAAATTAAGTTTTATGTATGGTTTGAGATTAGGGTCAAGGCTTATTTTTTCCTTACATCAATACCTAATCTAGCACCATTTGTTGAAAAGAGTTTCTTTTCCTCCTTGGATTACTTTGGTCTCCTTGTCAAAAGTCTAATGACCATATAAGGGTAGATTTATTTCTGTTTTTTTTTGTTTGTTTGTTTGGTTTGGATTTTTTGAGAGAGAGCAAACACGCCAGTGGTGGGGGTGGGGGCAGAGGAAGAGGAAGAGAGAGAATCTCAAGCAGACTCCACAATGAGCATGAAACTGGACATGGGGCTCAATCTCACAATCCTAAAATCATGACCTGAGCTGAAGACAAAGAGTCAGATGCTTAACTGACTGAGCCACCCAAGCACCCCTGGGTTCTTACTCTGTTCCATTAATCTATTTGCTGATTCTTAGACCAGTACCACACAATCTTGATTACTGTTACTTTATAGTAAGAAAATCCAGTGGTATAAATTTTTCAACATGCTCTTTTTCAAGATTCCTTTGGATATTCTGGGCCCTTTGCTTCACATAAATTTTAGAATCATTGTGTCATTTGCTACAAAATAGCCTCCTAGGATTATGATTGGATTTGTTTGAATCTACAGATCATATTAAGGAGGATGAAAATCTCAACTGTGTTGCATCTCCCAGTCTGCTAGTAGAGTACATCTTTCTAATTATTTATATCTTGTGAGATTTCTCTTACTAGTCTGAGTATACATGTATTACATGTGTCTTGCTAAATTTATTCCTAATTTTTCGTGACACTATTGCAAATTGAATTGGTTTTTAAATTTTCATTGTCTCATTGAGTTGGTGAAGGTTATAGAATATAAGGTCAACACATAAAAATCAATCATATTCTTTATGTAAGTAATGAACAACTGGTAACAGAAATATGAAAAACACTGCCATTACAGTATCTTGGCACCCTCTTCCTCCAGATGAAATACTTAGGTATAAATTCATCCAAACACATAGGTTGTGAATATTGAAAACAACTATAAAGTGCTGCTAAAAGAAATCCAAGACCTAAATAAATGGAGAGACACATTCGCTTTTCATGCATTGAAAGACTTAACATAGTAGTGATGTTCTTTTTCTCTAAAGTGATCTATAAATTCACTACAATGCCAATTTCACAGTGCCAGCAGGACTTGTAGGTATAGATCAGCTAATCTTACACTTTTTGTGTAAGGGCCAAGGAACTTGGATAGTTAAAACATTTGGAAAAGAAGAACCAAGCTGGAGGAATCACTTTAGTATCAGGCTTCAGTAATCAAAACAGTATGGGCTTGTGGGGAGGGATTGATGTATAGATCAGTGGAGTAGGATAGAGGGCTGTGAAGGAGAGTGCACGAATATAGCCAATCCCGTCTTTGACAAAGGTGCAACATCAACTCATTCAACCATTGTTTTTTAAGAAAGAACGGGTCCTCCATATGTGAAAAAAAATGAACCTTGATCAAAACCTCAGTCTTATACAAAGATTAACTTGAAGTGGGTCATAGATGCAAACGTAAAACATAAAGGTATAAAACTTTTGGAAGAAAAGATTGGAAAAAATGTGCATGACCTGGTGTTAGAAATGATGCCAGAAGCATAACCTAGAACAGAAAAATTAAATTGTACTTCATCAAAATTAAAAATTTTTGCTCTGCCTTAAATACTGTCAGGAGAATTAAGAGACAAGCTACAGAATGGGAAAAAATATTTGCAACTCACATATTTGACAAAGGACTTGTATCCAGATTATATAAAGAGCTCTCCAAACTTAAGAACTCTCAAAACTCCAAAAACTCAACTTAAAAATGGGCGAAGGACTTGAACAGACACTTCACCAAAGAGGATATAAGGATGGCAGATAAACATGTGAGAAGATACTCAGCATCATTAGCCATAGGGAAACACAAATTCAAACTGTGATTGTGTACCACTCCACACGCACTAGAATTGCTAAGACAGAAAATAATGACAACACCAAGTGCTGGCAGCTGGGACGCTCATGCACTGATGGGACTGCAAAATGGTACCCCTCTCTGAAAAGTCATTTGACAGTTTCTTAGGAAGTTGTAGGTACACTGACGATGTGACCCAGTAGTCCTACTCCTGGGTATCCATCAGTGAAATGAAACCTTGCGTTCAGTCAAAAATCCGTACATGAATGTTCGTAACAATTTTATGTGATGACCAAAACCTGGAAACAGCCCAGATGTACTTCAAAGGATGAATAGGTTAAGTGTGGTACGTTCACACAATGAAATAGCACTCAGCAGTAAAAGCAGTGATACACATAACTTGGATGAAACTCAAAGATGTTACAGTGAGTGAGGCAAGCCAGGGTTGAAAGGTTTTATACTTTTTGATCCCTTTTATTTGACATTCTTAAAAAGAGAAAACTATAGTCCTGGGATACAGACTGGTAGTTGCCAGAGGTTGTGCATGAAGGTGAAGGTTTGTAGATCAGTGAGTTGTACCAGGGAGCTTTTTGGTTGTAGGAACTGTAACGTCCCCTCTTTGTGGTGGCAGTTACACAAATGCATACATGTGTTGACATTTACAGAACTGTACACTAAAAAAGTCAGTCTTACCATATAATAAAAAGATGATTTTTTAAAATGTCAAACTTCATTCTGTTTTATGAATCTTTGTAGGTGAACTTGTTTTTGTTTTGTGTTTTATTGTTTTTCTCCCCTCTTACTTTGCTTTGGTATAGATAATTTTCATATACTGTTCTCTCTTCTTGGTAAGCCCTTTTAATTTGGAAACCCATATTCTTCAGTCCTGAGGGTCTTCTTGGTTTTTATTATTGTTGTATTTTCTCCATGTTTTTCTCAATGTTTCTTCCTCACCCACCCACCCCCACTCCCCTGCCCATTTTCTCTGTTCTCACTTGCTGATATTTTTCAGACATTGAAACTCTTAGCTTGTTGGTTCTCTAATTTTTTAATATTTTCTCTCCCGTTTTCTGTCCTTCTTTATTTTTGTCTTTTTGTCCATTTCTGAAGACTTAGTTAATTTTAAGTTTCAAACGGTTGTTTAATAACCAAGAATTCATTTTTTGTTCTCTGTTTCTTTTTCAAGGTATCCTATTCTCATTTCTTTGTTGTAATATCTTTTATTACTGGTAGTAATTTTCTTCTTCCTGAAAACTTTTCTATTTTCCTGTTATGTATTTCTTATTAGATGTTTTCCTTCAATATCTGATGGTCCTTTGCTTATGTTTAGGAGAAGGATGCAGGTGCTCACTGGGTGGGCGTGCATAGCGTCTTATGGGGCTTGTCAGTTTTGAGCTTCGGCCTCCAACAGTCTGGTTGGGCTGTATAGTTGGGAATCCTTCCAAGGCAGTATCATTGGTGCTTTCTTTTTAATCTGATAGAATTTCCAGAGAGATTTTTTTTTTTATCTCCTACATGGAGGGAAAGACCTGGTTCAGTGGAGAGAGAGGGCTGTGGGTCTCAGTATCTAGAATATTTATTTAATCTCCTTAGTTCCAGTCCAGTGTCTCGTCCTCAACTGTATCTCTGTACTGCTAATCAAGAGGCCCTGTGTTGTACCTTTTCAAGGAATAACTCTTCAGTATTCTGCCCCAGTAGCAGGAAGAGGCTGGGGAACTAATTGCTTCTGAAGCTAACTTTCAGCCAACACACTCTAGCCATCCTCCTCCCCTCTTCCACTTCCGCTTACGTAGGTATCTGGCTCTGCCAGCTTTACTCTTTCAGAGACTCTTCTCTGTAAAATCAAGTGGGTTCTTGTTTCGTCCCCAAGCTTAGCTTAGGTTTAGTTTTCTATACTTGATCTGTATGAGGGAAAATGTTCTAGCTCGAGTGATGCAGGACCCTTGAACAAAGGAGTATTTGGGTCACTTTATGGACAGACCCCACCATGCAGCAGCGTAACAACTGGTAGAATGCCCACATTTATTTTGCTTGGATTTGCTGAATCATTTACTTCAGTCATCAGTTTGCCTTCCTGCTTGCCAATTGTATTGGTATCACTCCTTCCCTTGTGTTTGTCTTGTTCTTGTGTGTTTGTGACTTTAAAAAAAAAACAACAAACGGGTTTTTTTTTTCTATTGTTTTAGTGGAATTCTAGTAGGGACTGAGTATGCCGTGTGTGTTCAGTTCTATCTTTCACCTACAACTTCTGTCTATATTCTTTTGCTGATGATACACAGTCTCAGCGCTTTGAAGATCAGCCATAGCTTGGTGATCCTCAATTTCTGTCTCAAACTCTACTTCTCTTACCTCTGGTCTTTGGACATACAATTATAACTGCTCACTTGCCATTTCCTCTTAATGTATCTAATACACACCTCAGACATTTCATTCCCAACCGTCTCTTTGAAATGCCTATTTCTCATCTATTCTTGTTCTCGGTACCACTTACTGACCACCCACTTGTGTAGATCCCAAATCTCCTTCTTTCTTTCCTACATCAACTTCATCAGCAGGTCCTGTCCGTTCTAAATTCAAAATATATCCAGAATTCATCTAGTTCTCTCCATCTTTGTGGCTGCTACCCTGATCAAAGTCATTTTCATTTCTCACCTGGGTCCATGCAGTAACCCTGCAACTCCTCCCTGCCTGCACTCTTGCCCTGCTCTACAATCCACTGTCTACGCAGTAGCCAGAATGAACATTTTTAATTAAAAAAAAATTTTATTGTGTTAGTCACCATAAAATACATCATTAGGTTTTGATGCAGTGTTCCAAGATTCATTGTTTATGTATAACACCCAGTGCTCCATGCAATCCATGTCCTCCTTAATACCCATCACTGGGCTCACCCAACCCTCCACCCCCTCCCCTCTAAAACCCTCAGTCTGTTTCTCAGAGTCTGCAGTTTCTCATGGTTTGTCTCCCCCTCCGATTTGTCCCAATTCACTTTTCCTTTACCTCTCCTAATGTCCTCCATTTTATTCCTTATGTTCCACAAGTGAAACCATATGATAATTGAATAGCAGCAATGGCCACAGTTGCCAAACTGTGGAAAGAGCCAACATGTCCTTCAACAGACGAATGGATAAAGAAGATGTGGCCCATATATACAATGGAATATTATGCCTCCATCAGAAAGGATGAATACCCAACTTTTGCATCAGCATGGATGGGACTGGAGGAGATTATGTTGAGTGAAACATTTTGAATTCTAAATTAAGCCACATCCATTCCCTGATTCAAAACCCACAAAGCTATCCCCCTGTACTGTGAATGGTGTCCACATTCCTGACTGTTTCCGTAAGGTCCTTGCCTAACTCTCAGACTTCAGCTCCTACCAGTGTCTTCCTGGCTCCTTCTCTGGTGACACAGGCCTTTCTGGTATCAAACACACCAAGCTTGTTCCCTCCCTTGGGGCTTTTGTAGTTGCCATTTTGTCTCCCTGAATATCCTTCCCCCATGTCTTCATATGGCTCACCCCTCCATTCATTCAAATCTCTGCTCAGATAGCATCACCTCTGAGAAGCCTTCCCTGACTAGCTGCTCCACCTGTCTTCCAGATATCTCTGTTACCTCATCTTATTTATTTCCTTTTGAAAGTATCTTGTTCTTTATTGTCTTTCTCTAGCCATTTGAGTGTAAAGCCTGTGAGGGCATTGGTCTGATCGATCTTGTTCTTTGCTGGTACCATCACACCTAGAGCAGAATCTGGCTCATAGCAGATGGTTAATCAAGGAGTCTTGGACAGCTAGGTAGGAGGGGAGGGTGAATAAATGCCTTTTGAATTCTGTTTGTATGGTTAGCAAGCTGATTCTTCCTGGGCATCTCAGAATCGAGCCTTCCTAGAGTTCGTTCCCATCTTAACTGATTCTACTTCCGAATGTCTTTAACTGTCCCCCCGTCTTCCTGCCAATAAGTTTCTTTTAGGGCCGAAAGCTTGAATTCCCAAAGAGCAGATGGCTGATCCTGTTTTTCTTTCTCCCTGCCTTTAGCCATGCAGTCACACCTTCGGCTGTATTTTGTGCAGGAGCCAAGATGGTATTTTGGTGGAGGGATGGCCAGTGCATTTGCTCATCCCTCAGACCCGCCGGGGTGTGGTACTGGACTAGAAATGAGAGATCACAGCTAGAAATTGAGCCCTGCTGACTCACCTGTCACTATTAGCATTCTGCTTTTGCTTTTCTGCTCTCTCCCAGTGTCTTTTGATTTTTAACATCGACTTCTGCCAGCCAGTGATCCTGTTAAAACCGCCAGTGAGATTGAGGCCGGGGTGGTGTCAGTCAGTTGCATTTCCTCATCTTCAGAGAGGAGCTGCGAGATGACAAATTGTGAAGCCGCCTCTGTCTAGTCACCAGTTGTAAATACGATGCCTTCTAGTCGGCTTGTCCTAGAGTCATGTAGTACTTTAGTGTTTGTGGGTCCACCTACAAGTGTCTTTTTAATATCTGATGAATTAGGGATGAACCCAGGAAATGACCCCTTTGCTTTTTTGTTTTCTTCTCTCTGTTTTGTACAAATCAGGAGGTTCATCAAGAACGGATTGCATTGGAAAATCAGTTGGAACAACTTCGTCCAGTCACTGTGTTGTAACCCCCAAGATTCAAGTAACAGTGGGTGACTTTTTCTGCCAAGATATTTCCTTTGAATATTTCAACCCAACTAATTGTCATAGAGATGTCCAAGACTGTGTGAAAAACTGCAAGCCGCGGAATATAATCCACATTTCCTTTTCTCTTGTACGTCCCTTAGACATTTTACTCTGGTGGAAAAAATACAACTGATTATCACACTTGAAACTGTAATTTCAGTGGAATTTATCTTCCATTCTTAAGTACTTCCTCAAGTTGTTAGATGTTGCTCCTTACCAAAAACCAATCTTCTAGCAATTAAAAACAAGTAGAGCATTATTTATTTAAAGAATTTATGATTTGTATAAAATATCAATACCTAGTACCTTCAGGATGCTTGTTTTATTTTTGTATGTATATCAAATACAGTAGGTTGGTTTCCTGAATAATTGGGATTCCAACTGGATAGTCTTTGGCATGATGATAATAAAAGTGAAAACTAAAACAAGAACATCAGATTTAGACAGGCACTGTGCCCTCTGCCACCATATGCCAAAAATTGCTTCTCTAGTGCCATTTGGACATTGTATCTAGCTATAAATAATACATAACTATTGTTTTCTGTTGAATGACAGAGATTTATTGGGTCTTTGCACCTCTGTAAAGTGGAAGTTTTGTCAAAGATCTATTTACCTTGGCCCAGCTAGGCCATCAACTCCTAGAACTCAGTCCTTTCATGTCAATTTTTGGGCAAGAGCAGTCTGCTTTAATCGCCTCACCTGATCAAATTAAATAAATAGTTGTCAGATCTCTACTTTTATCCTGCATGGGATACCACGTCTGTGAATGCATGATTTTGGAGACCACACATCAGATGTGAAAGGCTGAAGAGACTGTTTGGACTGATCAATATTTGTTGCTTGAACCCAGGTACCCACCCTGGAGAAGAAGGGGAAATGGTGGTTACCAGCAATCCAACAACTCTGGTAGTTATTTTTGTCTTTGTTATTTTAACACGGATTGTGATTGTATTGAGTATGAAGGAATAATGAAAGAAAACTGATCTTCACTCTGGATATACAACTGTTTGTTCTCTGTGAAGTCTACCTTGGGAAGTGATTGGTTTATGCACTGACTAGCGGAGCCCAGCTGTCTCCAGTGTATGTGATGTAAGACCGTGAGCTCAAATCACACGAGCCAGTATGCTGTAGAAGTTTTGGTCACCCGCTCCTCCTGAAAGCCCAAGGTGAAAGTGGGAAGTGAGTGACCCCACAGGGATCAGGGCATGCCCACTCTCACATCACTTTGAGAGACTGATTACAAGAAATGCTCTCTCTTGTGCATTTTGCTAATTTACCCATTCTTAGAGTGGAGGTGTGGGGTGTGCCTGGGGTCCTTTTTGAGGTGGTTTAGGATAAGGGATTAAGCCTTTGGTTGCCATAGAGTTGACAGCTTTTAGAATAAGGAGGTGTTTATTTAATGCTCCCTTATTTTATTTGCAAGCTTTATCAATGGCTTAATGGTAGAAGAGAAAGGCTCAAGCAGATGTTTTCCCAAAGAAAAACAAATTGTTGGTTCTCTTCTGTGCATATGAAAAGATTTTTGAATTGATTTGATTTTGAAAATCCCAGAGTTTGAACCATTTCTCTGGTCCCCCTTTCCTTCCCTTTTGGTTGTTTTTTCTATCCCTTGGGAGGGGTGTGGAGTCATTTTAAATGCTTCCTAAGATTATGAATGGGCGGTGCAGACTTTCGAGGTAACCTCTTTTCCCGTGTCCTGAGATCTAGGGGCTAAAGCTATTTTTATCAACAGTGTCCTTGCTGCAGACATTCCATAGCATGCTTAGCTTTTGTTGCATTCCACTCGGGAAAGATTGTGTGCACTCTATCTCCTCGTCTTCCATGCCTATGCGCTCCCTCGAGATAGCACTGTGTGTCCAGTAAGGAGGCATACGAACTCAGGAATGTTAGTCTTTAGTATACATTTAAAAAATAGTGCTATGTTCCCCCGCCCCCATCAAATCAGTGCCAGAGTGAGAGAAATTAGGAGGTGGGGTTTTGTTTAGCCGGCTTGGTTTTTGCTAAAGGAACAAACTCACATTGGACAATTCAAGTCCCATGAGTTGCATAGTCTCACCAATATTTTAAGATGAGCATTGCATTAAAGCATACATCAATGTCTATACCCTCTGATTGCACTTAGAGGTGACCACAGTGTACTAGTTGCTTAGAAGTGGATCAAAAACAAACAAACAAATGTATACTATTATTATTACCTGACCAGTGCGCTTCTTCCATGTCTCTGTTTTCTCAGAATGTGCACTTCTAATTTAGGATTATAACTCCTGTTAATGTTTCTGTGAGCCTTCACTGTGGTGTATAGGAAGGCTGTGTTATTGAAATCACCATTATACCTCTTCTACAAAGCTTCTCCAAAATTAGATCTGCTTGTTGGGCAGAATTCAATGGACACAATGTCGATGTTGCCCCCATCCGTGGGGGTTTAATAAGCTTGTTGTTCAGTGGTCTTCCTTCAGAGGGGTCCTGTTGTCCCAAGGATGAAAGCACAGTAGGAATTGATAGTGGGCTGATGGGGTGCCTCAGTGTCTCTTGTAAGTGGTGTGTTGCTTTTGCCCTCTCCTTGTCCAGCAGACATGAAGTAAAACCGAGAGGTAGATATTTGGAATGGAGGTGCATGTTGTAATCAAGGCAGACACTCGGACTTTCTAAAGCCAAAGCTGAAGTCCAAACTAAAGTTGGAAAGATCTAACCGCTTCATGAATGTTGGAGAAGTGCTTTGGGCCTGATTGGGAAGGGAGACATCTTAGTTGGAAGCTAGGCCCATTTTACTCTCCTTGGAGAATAGGATGTCAGAGCTGAGAGGACTTGTACCTGTCTTCTGCAGTTTGCTTGTGGGGAAACCAAGGCCATCAGACACTACATTTTCTAGCCCAAGAATCTGTAGAAAGATAACTAGTGGCAGAGTTGGAATGCCAGCTAATGCTACAGATTCTAAGTCCCATCCTCTAGCCTCTAGCAGTACTAAAAATAGGCAAGAAGGGTTCCTTCTATTTACCATGTTGAATTTTATTTACTTAGTAAGTCTTCAAGTATAAAAACATGTTTCAGTGAGTTTTAGATCTAGATATTTCTGTTGGATTGAAGCAAAAAATAAAATCTGAAGGGAAGAATATGGTTGAACTGTTTGATCTTCTGAACGCCTCACCTTTCATGATGCAATAAATTACTCCGAGTTTTTTGGCAGAACTTTTGACAGCTGTTGCTTTGAATGGATTCCATTCCTGTATTCCTTATGGGAGTTTGTTTTTAAAATAGACTACTGCGATGGAAATGAACTCAATATGTAGTAAGTTACAGTTTTCTTCGATATGTCTTTAGTTATGTGGGTTGCAAATGTTCGCTTTCAGCATATTTTAGGGGGAGTAATCAAAAACATGCATTTTTCTTTGATTTCCTACCAGTGTCTGAACTGTCATAAAGCATTCTTCTCTTCCTATGTGACTTGATTCTATAGTCTCTTTATAAATGATAATTTGTCTATTTCTTAAATGATCTCTCAACTGTGGTAATAATAGAGGTGTACTTGAAAGATCAATAAGAAAATCATCTGGAATGGATGTTTTTCTTGCAATTAAGACAGGCATTTGCAAATATCTTCTTCTAAGCAGTAGTTGGAAAGATCTCAGTTACAGTATAACACCTTACAGCTAAAAAAATTTGTTCAGCACAAACTACAATCACACCTCCTGACTAGACCTCACCAAAGGAATTTAATTTTGAAAGTATAAAAAAAGAATTCCAAACATCATAGCAACCAGATATTCCTGTATTATTGACTAAGACTTAGTAGTTCATGGTTTAAACATTTTGAACAAAATGTAATATCAGTTTGAAGAAAGAAGGTCTTTTTCTCCACTCGTTAAATAAATAGAACGCCAGCGACTTCGGTTTCTCTTTCCAGCTGGCTTATTCTGTTGCATTCTTTGAAAACTCTGATTTCGAAGGATCTCTTGAATTTACACTTTAGTGATGGGTGTTTTGTTATGTTCTTTTTTTGCATCCATGACTTAGTGTGGTTCAAATTACTAGAAGAAGTGGGGATTTGGGTTTCTGGAGTTCTGAGGTGGCACCTCCTCTTTCAGCACGGGCCGAAGGCTATTGCCCACCAATGCCAACAGCTCGGTGACTGATGGCAACTGGCATGTGAGTCTTAACTCTGCGAGCCACCCACTTTGCTTGTTTGCAATGAGAAGTGCATCTGATTTTGTGACCCTCCCAAGAGGAACTGTAAGACCAGGCATGGAGGACCAGACTTGAAAAGCAGCACAGAGCCTAAGAGCTGCTGTCTCCCTCAGCAACAGGCGTTCAGAGGTTGCCTTACAGGTGTTCCCTGAAACAGCCAGTCTGTTGATGTGAACGAGAGATGCCAAGTACACAATTGCTTTTAGGCTTAGATAGTTAATTGTCTACATTTGCTAACCTACATGATGATAAAGTCAGGGTTTCAACTGAGAGGACTCATCCTAGTTACAGAAGCCTTGCTCCATTCTTAACAATGGGAAAACCTTTATTTTTTTGTGTGTTCGATGAGTTCTCCTGTCTTGCTCTAAGCTAAGTTCATGGCTGTGGGAAGTTGGAGAAAACGGGTTTGAGACTCTGAAGACCAGAGGACAAGGGACTTTCAAGGGGGCTTGTATTGGAATTTGAGGGCTATACTAGGGAAAATCAGGGACCAGTTCCGTCCTACTTAAGTACTCTGTTGGACAACAGGACTGGGTCCTAAATCTCCTTCACAAAGCTCTGCCCTCAGAACGGCACAGTTGTTGCAAGTACCCCATCATATGGCAATTGAATCGGCTGAGATTTGTTGTTTTTGTTTCATCTTAAGGCAACTTGTATGAGGACTTCACCTGTACCTATCTTGGGAACCGGGTGTACCTTTTTCTTTAGCACTGCCATTCTTTTTGTCTTCATCGCAAATACGATGTTCAAGAAAGCCAGAGGCAAGAAGGGCCATTATAGTCTTTATTGCAGTGGGCCAGGAGAGAGAATGAGCTGATGATCTAGTTTAACCTTGAGAATAAAAGTGTATATTTTTTCACTACAGGTACATTGAACAGTAAAATGAATAACAGCAAAGTATATATTTGATGCCTTCTGTCTTTTCATAATGTGCTGACAAGTTGTGTTAATAGTTTACTTAGCCAGAGTCTTACTCGTTTGCTAGGCCTTAGGAATATTACGTATATTGATCTTCAACATAAATAAATATAGGGTAACCTGTATTTGGATTGTAACTTGTAGACTGTAACCTTACTGCCTCTTTTTCACATTTGTTGGAAAGTCTGTGAAGAACATAGGTTAAAAGTCTCCTACTTTGGGAAACGTACATGATGTGAAACTGGGGTGCTATGTTAAAAATAAATGTATGATAATAAGTGTGGCTCGTCTGGAGTCTTGGTGTTGATATGCTGCGGCCTGCATTTGGTTTTGTGTATTTCGTGGAGGTGCCATGGAAAAGAGTTGGAGGTCTTCCCAATTAAATCGAAGTCTGAGGTTTGATTATTTTTACCTCCTAGTGATCTGAGGTGGGCCTTTAAACATCTGTACGTGGTAAACACTGGGCGATCATGGGGATCATGCCTAACTCATAGTGTGTTTCAAAGATCCACTGAATTGAAAACTTGACTTAATGTGGGGTCCAGGTAATTTGCTTCATCTTATCAGAATTCTTTTTGTTCAAAAATGTTCCCATCATCATATCCTTAGTTGGAGTGTAGAGATGAAGGGGGAGAGATCAGGAAGAGTGGGCATGAGAGCCTAGCCAGGTAATCTGACCTGTCAGCTGGAGTTTCTTACTTTTAAAATTTGAATACTTTTAGGAGTCCACCAGTCTCCTATCATATGGGGGTTTTATTCTGTATGGTGAATGCATATGGTGGGCTACACATGGGATATTTCTAGTAACCTAGTAGTTCTGAACACCAAGTGAACTCTGGAAAAAATCGTCTATGATCTGGCTCATAAGCTTGGGCACTGGAGATCACCTGGCCCTGATCTTTCCCAAGCACTGGTGAAGATCACTGTGCCCCTCACTCTGGAGATACAAGAGACCTGACATCCTCTAGGCCAGTGGTACCCAAAATGTGGTCCCTGGACCAGCAGTGTCAGTGTCATTGGGGAACTTATCACCGGAGAACAGTGAATCCGGGACTCTGGGAGTGGGCCTGGCAGCGTTCGGGATGACAACCCCTCTACGGGATACTGATGTCCACTAATACTGAACTACTGCTCTATATAACTTCATTTTACAGCCAAAGAAGCCGTGGTGCAGAGAGGCAACATGGACTCATCTAGGTCGTGATCAGTTAATTGACAGCAAAGGATCAAAAGGTTCCCAAGGGCAGACATTGTCCAGTGGCCAGTCATGAGTTCATTCCCTCTCCTGATCCTCCCTCCACAGATACCTGCCGTGCTTCTGCTGTGTGTCAAGCACTGTGTCAGGAGCTCAAGGTGAGACCTACAATACAGGATCCCTGCCCTCGAGTTGCTCACAGACCCCTACGTGGGAACTGCAGTGCAGTGTGGGACAGTGACTAAGATATATGAGGGTAGTCTGACTGCTGTGAGAAAGAACCCCAGGAGTAGAGTGGCTTGACCCAATGGACGTGTATTTCTCACTACAGTACAGAGTGGATGTTCTTAGTTGCGCTATTTTCTTTGTGGTTACGTGGGGATCCAGATTCCTTTCATGTGTGCTTTCATCTTCCTCTAGGGCTAGAGAGTTTTCTCTTTTTTAGCCCATGTGTGGAGAAAACAAAAAGATACTATGGGAAAGATACAATTTCTCTTCACAGAAATGCTGCACATCACTTCTTTGCATACTTACTTCATTCCCAGAGCTCAGGTGACAACACGTGACTGCGACGTAGACTGGGAAATGTGGTCTAGCTGTCTGCTCGGGTGGGAAAAGCTGTAGTGAGCACATTGTCCACCAGGAGGCGCTGGGCCAGTGCGCTCCAACAATGCAGGCTGTGCGGGTGGGACATCTGATTGGGACTGTGGGGATTCAGGAGAGCTTCATGGAAGAGTCATAAAAAAGGGATAGGCATTAACTAAGAAAAAGAGAGTGTTCTGGGCAGAGGGAGCTGCGTACGTTAAGGCAAGGCAGTATAAGAACATGGAAAGCTTCTCTAGAAGGAGGAGCCAGTGGAGCGTGGAGGGGAGCAAGTGGCAAGAGTGGGTACGGAGGGCTGGATGGGAAGGCATGTCATGAGAAGACATAAAGCCTCCTGAAATTCTAGCCTCTTTTAAGATTTAAGCACAAATGCATGAAGTCACTTCACTAATACTCAAGGAGAGACTTGTGTTCTCTTGATTTTTATCTACCCCCCGAAAGGAAATGCTTCACTGGAAGACTGTAAACCAGTGTTTGTGACGTGAACCAAATCTGTTAATTTGATTTGTTACCCATCTTCTGGTATGTGTTGGACAAAGGACCAAAGCCCAGAACACAAGGGACTAAACCCTGCTAGGCAGGAGCTCTGTTGGATGACGGGATGCATTTTCCATCCACACTTCTTTCTTTTTGGGGGAGATAATGGGCGCTCAGATGACCAAGAGGTGCAGGGATCTTCTGTTCCTTTTTTCTTTCTTTTTTCTTCTTCTTCTTTTTTTTTTTTTTTTTTTTTTTTTTTGGCAAGAAGGCTTAACAAAGTACAGAAATGAAGACTTTGGAGATGAAGCTGAAATACCGATTTGTTTGGAACATGAGTTCTCATTTGAATTTATTTAATAATTCTGAAAATCCCTGAGTCTGGGGGAGAAATGCTCCCAAGTATAGCATCTCTGTGGCATACTCCATCTTCAAAGAGTACTGCCATATTGTTTTTCAAATAGGTGTTTTGGAATTGCAGGCATTGGTGTTGGCAGGCCTAAGTGATTTTCTTACTGCATTTGTTTTTCAATCATAGAGTAAATATGTATATATAAATACATATATTTAATATTTATATAAGTCAATATATATATATTTAAAACAAAAGTAACCACAGTAATTGTTTTGAACATAGGCCAACAGAATATTTGGGAGGGTGCATTTTAGCATTGGCCAGTGTCTAAACAAGTTTAGAACCACTAGCACATGGTGAAAATAAAAGACTGACTTGTGGTCAGTTTTATTACTGTTTTGGGTTTTTTTTTTAAACTTTTTACAGAGAATGCACCCCAGTTTCTTGGACTTGGGGTGGACCACTTGTGTCCTAGATATACCACTGTGGAACAGAGTGCATGCCTCCACCCCTGGATTAGACTTACTCAAAGCAACAAAGCTGAAGGAAAGCCAAGGGGAAGAATGATAATGCTTGGGGAATGAAATAAAGGAAAGCAAAGAAAATTAAATACAGATACAGAGAATTGTGATGTAGGACCTTTGAAATGCAAATGAAATTGGCTTGAACCTCAACCCATGTGTGGTGAGAGCCTGCATCTCAGTCCTTCTGGAGGCTGTGAGAGGCAGAGGTAATGGTAGAGGAACTGATGTTTTTATCCTTGTCACCTCTGGCTCAGATATGTTTCCTAGGAATTAGTTTGATAGATGGACCATCTCTTTCCCTGCAGAATATCATTAACAGGAGGGGTTTGTGTGTCTGTGTATGGAAGATGGGGTGGAGTGGGAAGGGGGCAGAATTTGTGGACTATAGTCCATATCCAGGGGACGTTGTTCACATTGAGTTCTGTGTGAAAGGTGCCCCTTGCCGGTTGTGCTGCGGCCGACCCGTTCACAGCTCTGAGCTGCATGGTGCACTCTCTGAGTGTTCCTGTCCCTCTTCATGGATGTGTCATTCTGCTTCTGCTGGCAGAGGGAAGGTGGCAGGTGGGAACTGGGGAGGTCCTGCCGGTGTTTCTGTTCTAACTCAGTGCCCAGACCGCCACTACAGATCTCTTTTCTCCCCTTCCGGTTTCTCCGCTAGGTCTGGGCCCTTGGGTCTCAACTGGGTGCACTTCTGCCTCTGCCCCCCAGGGAACCTTTGGCAATATCCAGGACCGCTTTTGGTTGTCACACCTTGGGAGGGCTTCTGGTGGGTAGAAGACAGGGATGCTGCTGAATGTCCTACGGTGCCACATAACCCCCACCACAGAAAATGATCTGGCCCCGCGTGTGAATAGCGAGCGTATTGTGAAATGTGCTCTAGGGAAGCCCCTGAGGCTTCATGTGCCCTGAATTATTCAGAGCGATGTCGCCTTCCTGGCCCTGCCAGGGACAGCCCTTCACGCGGTCAGGACAGAACAGAACCTACGTGAACAGGTTCTGCTAAGTTAGTCCGTTAATTTAAATACTCCCAGGGTTGGAACAGCAGTGTGAATTAGTGAAGTGGGTCAGAGTAAAATGAGAAGGGGCGCTGGCCCGTCCATCTCAGTGGTAGGGAGCCATAGATGGGGACTGTGACAGATCAAAGCTATGAGGGCAGGTCTAGATTACTGCCATACAGGCTCCTGTGTTGCTCGATTTCGGATTCCTTGAGAGAGGCTCAGCATTTCCTCTCTCTTACCCTCCAGGAGGTCTGTTTTGTGTTACCTACTTTTTAGTTGAGCTATAACACACATGTACCAATTTTAAGTCTTCATCCCAATGAATAGTCAGGATAATGTTGAAGAAGAGCAGAGTTGGAGGACTGACTTGTTAGATTTCAAGACGAGCTAGGAAGCCACAGTAATTAAGAGCATGGGATGGTTGCAGCTGAGCCTGAATCCGTACCATGCACAAAAATTAATTCAATATGGGCCACAGATCTAAATGTGAAAGGTAAAACAATAAGGCTTCTAGAATAAAGCATAGGGTAATATCTTCATGAATTTCATAAAGACTTTTTTTAAACAAGGCATACAGAGAACTAACCATAAAGGAAAAGATTGATAAATTGGATTTCATTAAGATTAGAAACTTCTGTTTATCAGAATTCACAACGAAGAGAGTTTTGGCAGGCTGCGGCACGGTAGAACTTATTTGCAATACATCTGTCAAAGAGTTCTTGCCCATTTTTTTTTATATGTTGGCAACTATTTTCAATTTAAAACACTGAGGGAGGAAAACCGACTGTGCAGGCTAACATTATGCAGGCCAAACAAAACATGTCTGTGAGCCAGCTTGGGCCTACGCATTGCCAGGGTGCAACCTCACCTTTCACAGCGTTAGGAGAATGATAGAAGCTTTAACATTTCTGTATTTTCTCATTCTTTTCTTGCCAGCCTCTGTAAGGGGAAGAAACCATGTAGACATACATTTCTTAATAATAAGGATTTTTCTCTCAGATGGCAGCCTGGCTGGTTATTAGTGATTTTAGGTTTTAAATGCTACTTGCCTCCCTCTGATAGACACAATAACTAAAATAGTTTAAAATATAATTTAATCAGTTTTTTTTCCTTAATTGGCTCCCACTGTGTATTCAGCCTGCTCTCTGAAGACCATAGCCGATTCTCTTTTCACTCTGCTCTCCGGCTAGAATTTCTCAGCATTTCTGGAAGTCAGCTTTAAGCTGCCGTGAACAGAAGACATGGAGACACAGACAGACTTAAACTTTGAACATTTTGAGCCCATTAATGTCCAACTTCCATCCTTTCTGCCTCCTTCCCTAACTCTGGTTTTGGTCCCCTCATTTTCTTCTCCCAAGCACCTCTCTTCCTTAGTTCTCTGATGGCCCAGTGGAAGAAGTAGGGTGGGGTGGGGCGATAATTTCCTCTTGTCATGTCTTGTAACCCCACTGCTGGGATGAGTAAGAAGGGGTGGCCTGGCGGGTGGCGCTCCGGCAGTGTAACAGAGTGGTTGAAACATGAGATTGCGAGTCTGACTGCCTGTATTCAGGCGCTCATCCCTTAATAGCTATGTGGTCTTTGGCAAGTTCCTTCCTTCTCTGTGCATCACATCCTCATCCATAACTTATCATTAAAAGTGCCCGTATGTTAATGTAAAGAACTTAGAACAGTGCCCAGTAAGCAAAATGCTAGATGTGTTCGTTAAATTAAAAATGGATGATTTGTTGTTGTCAGGCCTTGGCATTGTGTCCAGTATTGGGAGATAGACACAGGGTCCCCTGTCTCAGGATCATCTCAGAGATCATCTCAGAGACCACCAGCCCGTGTTTGATCTCAGGACAGGCAGACAGCTTGACCAGACTGCACCCCCTTTTTTGAGCTGGCCGAAAATGGACCACCAGATAGTTTGATGACATTCTTCTTCTTCTTCTTCTTCTTCTTCTTCCTCCTCCTCCCTCTTCCCTCCTCCCTCTCCTCCTCCTTCCTCCTCTCCCTCTTCTCCTTCCTCCCTCTCCTCCTCCTCCTCCTCCTTCTTCTCTTCTTCGAGAAGGAGAGGGGGAGGGACAAAGGGAGAAGGAAAGAGAGAGAATCTCAAGCAGGCTCCATGCCTATCGTGGAACCTGATGTGGGGCTCGAACTCATGACCCTGAGATCATGACCTGAGCTGAAATCAAGAGTCAGACGCTTAACTGACTGAGCGACCCAGCACCCCAGTTTTGATGACATCCTTCTTGCGGAGCCTGATAATGGCTGAAATCCAAAGTCACTCAGGAGATAAAGATCATTCCATGGAGTATTCTCTAAAATTTAAAACTAGTATTATTCATGCAAATGAAGAAATTTTTAATCCTGAGAAGTGAAGTAACTTGCCTAGGATGTGGGAGCATGATAGAAAAAAGCCTAGATTGTCTTAAATAGACTGTTTGTAGAAATGTGGGTATTAAATACTGTTGGTCAGGGCTCAGAAAGATTAAGGACAATTCTAGAGAAATCCTAATCACCATAAAGAAAGCTTAAATACCATACGGAGACTTAGTAGGAAACTGAACTGGAAGGCCATGTGCAATGGGTGGGGATCATGGGGGCCACCAGAGGGTAGATTGTGCTAAGCAGAATTTGGAGCCTGCCCTATTTTCACCCTCTGATGTTCTAGTGTTATTTCCGTGGTCATGCTGTGTTACCTGGCAAAGGGGATTTTGGAGATATAATTACGTTTGCTAATCAGCTGACTTTAAAACAGGAAAATTATTCCGGATTTTCTAATAGACCTCATGTGATCACATAAGTCCTTTTAAAAGCAAAAGAGGAAAAAAATAATAAAAGCAAAAGAGGAAGGCAGAGATGTGAAGCATGGGAAGGGCTTACAGGTGGAGGGGCGATGTGATGAGGAACACAACTGGCCATAAAGGGCTAAGAGAGGCTTCTAAATGACAGCCAACAAGGAAACAAGGACCTCAGTGCTGTCATCCCAAAGCACTGAATTGTGCCAACAACTTGACTGCGCATGGAAGCAGAGTCATCCCCAGAGCCTCCAGAAAGGAATACAGATCTGCCAATACCTTGATTTTATTTTAGAGAAACTAAGCAGAGGACTCAGTGGAGCCATTCTCTATCCAGACTTCTGACCTTCAAAAGTACAAGATAATGAAGTTATGTTGTTGCAAACCATTAAATTTGTGGTTATTTGTTAGGGTAGCAGTAGGAAACTAACACAAAGTTCTTATTTGACTTCCAACGTTATGGTGTCTACCAGCAATTTCCTGGGGATGGGGTAAGTAGGGATGGGGGAGAGACCAAAAGATATAAGGCTCTTTCTGACCTCTCTGAGCATTCATGTTTTTAATGAAAAACTTTCTTTTGAAAAATGAAAAAAGGGAGAGCACCTGAGTGGCTCAGTCAGTTGGGCATCTGCCTTCGGCTCAGGTCATGATCTCGGGGTCCTGGGATCGAGCCCCATATCAGGCTCCCTGCTCAGCAGGAGTCTGCTTCTCCTTCTCCCGCTCCCCCTGCTTGTGCCTGTGTACGCACTCTCTCTCTGTCAAATAAATAAATAAAATCTTTAAAAAAATAAAAGAAAAATGAGGAAAAGGTCATAGAGGTATGGTGGGTGCTTCTAGTAGGTTTCTAAAGGAAATTCTGTCCTTAACCTTCAGTCCTGCCGGGTTATGATTTACTTCCCAGTTCGTGAGCCTGGCCATGAAAGCAGCATTTCTCAGTTCAGTTACAGGTAGCGGCTGTAACGGTTGGGTCAGCAAAGGGAACATCAGACAGCCTGGGCTGTGGGGTCTGAGTTAGAGGAGACCCTGGAGACTTCCAAGTCCTTCCAAGGAGGACCCTGAGTGCCAAGGACTGGCAGCTGAGCCCCAGAATACAGCAAACACAAAGAGAAAGAGCATGAGACCCAAAATCAGGAGGCCTGGGCTGGAGGCCATGTGCAGGCAGGCTCTATGTGCAATTCATGGCTCCTCACTTCTTGACTTCCTGTCATAAAGCGGGGACAAGAAGATGACCTCTTCTGAGGAACTGTAGCCCCAGTTAAATAGTGCAATGTCTGTGGGAACATTCTGCAGCTATGTGAGTCATAGTTGGGATAAGTTACACCTGACACAAAGCTTAAATCAACAGATGTCATTTGAGTTCTTCATATAGAAATATCTTGACTAATACAGAGGAAACCTTGCCTTGGCTCCTACCAAATGATGGGGCTGGCAACGTGGGACCCCCACAAGCACAGCTCAGGTAGCCCTGAGGATTTCCTCCTCCTTCATGGCTCCAGTGCAGGGAAGGGCAGGAAGTGGCAAGCTGCCTTCCTACCTCCTCCTTTCGCTTCCACCTAAGGCAGTTTTCTTGGGACATGGGCTGGGGTAGGACAAGATAGAGCTACATTGAGGGATCTGTGGCATTGTGATTTCTGAGTAATTTTTTTAAAAAAGATTACATTTATTCACCTATTAGAGCATGTGAGCAGGGGAAAGAGCAGAGGGAGAGGCACAAGCAAACCCCGCACTGACCACAGAGTCCTCAGGGGTGATAGGGGGCTCGATCCCATGACGCCAAGATCATGACCAGATCCAAAATCAAGAGCCAGACACTCAACCAACTGTGCCACCCACATGCCCCTATTTCTGACTAATTTTTAAAGTAAAAACATTTCTGCAGGAACATGCTGTGAAGTGTGTGCATATATGTGCCCGTCTAGCAGTGGGAATAAGAAGAAGCGCCATTAGCATATACAGAAACACTAAAATTAATTGAGGTGAGATTGAGACTAAAAAGAAATCCATTTTGTTGAAAGTCAGGTTCCTTCAGATTATGGAATTTCAAGTGCCCATAAGATCTGGACAGAATGTACCTGTGTTCTCTCCTGCTCCAGTCTGTCTCTGGGAGGTCTGGAATGGTTACATTCTAAAAGTGGTTAGGCTCACAGCACTTGGCTTTTATACAGCAGGAATGGTGCATGTCTGGTTTCTACAGGTAAGTAAAGTGGAGCATTTTCAAAAGCTGTAGTGGCTGAAAAGAATGATGGGAATATCTGGAATCATTTAGGGAAATTTCCAGAAGCCGGCCACCTTCCAGACAGCAAATATAAATAAAGGAGAGAAAATAAAAGCATTTGGCAAGCATCCCATTCCTAAGACTTCTTAATAGGGGAGTTAATTATCTCACAAAATAAAACGTCTTAAGGAAGAGTGGTTTTGTGGCAGATCAATTAAACAACTTGAGAACCCATCCAAACCTGGGTTCCTACCATCTTTTTGCTCTGCCGTCTTTGGAAGATTTTTATTTCTCAGACTTGCCTGCCCAAGGGTGGCTTGGGCAGTTCTAACCACTTTATTCTTTTTTTTTTTTTAAATAAGATTTCATTTATTTATTTGTCAGAGAGAGAAAGAGAGAGAGTGAGTGCACAGGCAGGCAGAGTGGCAGGCAGAGGCAGAGGGAGAAGCAGGCTCCCCGCCGAGCAAGGAGCCTGATGTGGGACTCGATCCCAGGATGCTGGGACCACGACCTGAGCCAAAGGCAGACACTTAACTGGCTGAGCCACCCAGGCATCCCATCTAACCACTTTATTCTTAACAATAAGGTAGAAAAAGCTATTTTCTCTCGTGTCTTTTTTTTAATAATGAAATAAAATTTACATATCACGAAATTAACTATTTTAAAGTAAACAGTTCTGTGGTGGTACATTCATAGTGTTGTACAATCACCACTTCTGTCTAGTTACAGAATATCTTCATCCCCCAAAGGGAAACCCCATTTGTTAAATTGCGTTTAAATGAGCAAGTATTGCCCATTCCCTCTCCTCCAGTCCCAGGCAATCAGTAATCTGCTTTCTCACTCTATGAATTTGTCTGTTCTGAACATTTCAGGTAACAGAATCATACAATATATGTCAGATTTCTCTCACTTCGCATAATGTTTTCAAGGTTCATCTACATGGTAGCGTGTACCAGTATTTCATTCCTTTTTATAGCTGAGTGCTAGTCCATTGTGTGGATAGACCATAACTTCTTTATCCATTTATTCATTCATGGATGCTTGGGTTTCACGTTTGGGGCTATTATGAATAATGCTGTATGGATATTCACATACAACTTTTTTTTGTGTGGGTAAATGCTTGTCTTTGCAGGGGGTAGATATTAGAAGTAGAATTGCTGGGTCACAATAATTCTGTTTAACCTTTTGAGGACCTGCCACACAGTTTTCTTTAGTGCTGTACCATTTTAGATTCCTACCAGCGGCATATGAGGGTTTCAGTCTCTCCACATCCTCACCAACACTTACTTCCCTGGTTTTTGGAAAATCTCAGTGGGTGTGAAGTTGTATCTCACTGTGGTTTTGATTAGCATTTCCTTAATGACTAATTATGTAGAGCATCCTTTTACGTGCTTCTTGGCCATTTCGTGTGTCTATTTTTAAGTTTCCCTCAGAACTCACAAGATGGTCATACATTATTTCTCTGAGCCATGGAGAAATTCTCTTTTCCTATGTGTTGCTGGTGGAACTTTCATTTCTGATGCTCTTGATGTGGTTACAGGTATAAAGTAAATGCCGAGTGAATGAAAAGACACAAAGCCACTGCCCGCCCATCTCTCCTAATATTCTTTGCTAAGAGAAACCCAGTTTGATCTAGGTAATGGGTAGTCATGTGATTCACAGGAGCCTGAACTATCCAGACACCGTTTGGCTCAGTATACACACTCCAGTGATGAACTCAGGGAGGAAAAAAATGATGTCAATAACAGGGCTGCTTTAGCTTTACATTTAAAAAAAAAAGTATTATGCCTTTAGACTTCGCAATTGTACTTTGGTGCATATGGCATAAGCAGATAACCAAAATGAGAAAAAAAGTTGTATGGGCATAATCCTAGCCTAGGAAGAGAAATTTTTATATTTTTTTAAGATTTTATTTATTTATTTGACATAGAGACAGAGAGCACAGGTAAGCAGAGCAGTAGGCAGAGGGAGAGAGAGAGGCAGGCTCTCTGCTAAGCAGGGAGCCTGATGCAGGGCTCCATCCCAGGACCCTGGAATCATGACCCAAGCCGAAGGCAGCTGCTTAACCAACTGAGCCACCCAGGCGCCCCCAATTCTTGTAACCATATTTTCTCTGCCATTGATTGGCCTAGGGTAGACATAGGACCAGTTCTGGCTGATGGGATGTCAGGAGAGTTCTGCTTAGGAGACTAGTGGGAAAAGCTTCCTCACACATCAAAAATAGACACTTTGGGATATTAGCATTTGGGGATGTGATGTTTGGAACTGCCTCAGCCACCTGGTGCCCGGGAACAGACAAGCCTGAAGACAAACCCAGCATGCTAAGGATGGTGAGCAAAAAGATGGAAAGAATGTGGATCTTAGATGGAGTCGTGGAGCCATTAATGAGCCTCCTCTCAAACCACACTAGCTTTGAACTTATTATACGAGGCAAGAAATCTCCCTGCGTTTAAACCAGTCTGACTCACTTAGAGTCAGAAGCTTCCCGAGAGACACAGCATGAACTGCATGCCTCTTCTCCCTCTAGTTTTCATCCAGAAATTTAAAACTTAGGATATAATAACTGGCCTTTTGATTTCCCTTTAAGTTTTCACTTGTTCAAATAAGTGCCAAGATGTTGTGGCTTTAGAATGTGTCGAGCTGGCTAAGTGGGTACCACAGTTCCTAGAGTTCCCCTCCCTATATGTTTCTAGTTGGAGCTAGCCAGAAGTCTGCAGGCTTTCTAGAAGATGGAAGGGAAGCAGGGGCCGTGTTTGTTCTCAGGAGGTCAGTGTGGGTGAGGCTGTGTTACAGCTTGAGCACATTTTCACGGGTCTGCTGGTGCATCTTGCATCTGCGGCAGCAGCTGGCCTTGCACTTGTAGTTATTGTAGACTCTTCTCCCTTAACTTCTCCAAATCCCAGGCCAGGTGGCAGGGTGGCTTCGTGGTAAGAACACCAACTTCTACAGGTTACCTAAGGTAGCAAGGTTGGAAGCTTGGAGATGCGGAAAGGCCAGAGCAAGTTCCAGCTTCTTCCTTACAGGTTTCAGTTGCCCTGTCCTTGCCTACCTCATGCCTACTTGACTTCAGGCTCTGCACCAGATGCAGAAGAAACAACCAAATGGAGACCAATTTACCAGTTCCCATAATTGCTTAAGACAAATTATTATTTTTCTTTTTATGTTACTCTTCTTTTAAAATTTAATTTTGTTTTTTAATGTTCCAGTATTCATTGTTTATGCACCACACCCAGTGCTCCACGCAATACGTGCCCTCCTTAGTACCATCACCAATCTCATCCATCCCCCCATCCTCTCCCCTCCAAAACCCTCAATTTGTTTCTCAGAGTCCACAGTCTCTCATGGTTCATCTCCCCCTCTGATTTCCCCCACTTTACTTTTCCTTTCCTTCTCCTAATGTCCTCCATGTTATTCTTTATGATCCACAGGTAAGTGAAGCCATATGATAATTGACTTTCTCTTCTTGACTTATTTCACTCAGCATAATCTCCTCCACTCCCGTCCATGTTGATACAAAAGTTGGGTATTCATCCTTTCTGATGGCTGCATAATTTCCATTGTATATATGGACCATATCTTCTTTATCCATTTTTCTGTTGAAGGACATCTTGGCTCTTTCCAAAGTTTGGTGATTGTGGACATTGCTGCTATGAACATTGGAGTACATATGGCCTTTCTTTTCACTACATCTGTATCTTTGGGGTAAATATCCAGTAGTGCAATGGCAGGGTCATAGGGTAGCCCTATTTTTAATTTTTTGAGGAATCTCCACACTGCACCAACTTGCATTCCCACCAACAGTGTAAGAGGGTTCCCCTTTCTCCACATCCTCTCCAACACACGTTGTTTACTATCATGTTAATTTTGGCTATTCTAACTGGTGTAAGGTGGTATCTCAATGTGGTTCTGCTTTGAATCTCCCTGATGGCTAATGATGATGAACATTTTTTCATGTGTCTGTTAGCCATTTGCGTGTCTTCTTTGGAGAATTGTCTCTCCATGTCCTCTGCCCATTTTTTGACATGGTTATCTGTTTTGTGTTTGTTGAGTTTGAGAAGTTCTTTATAGATCCTGGATATCAGCCTTTTGTTTGTACTGTCATTTGTAAATATCTTCTCCCATTCCGTGGATTGCCTCTTTGTTTGTTGATGGTTTCCTTTGCTGTGCAGAAGCTTTTTATCTTGATGAAGTCCCAAAAGTTCATTTTCGCTTTTGTTTCCTTTGCCTTTGGAAACGTGTCTTTTTTTTTTTAATAAGTGTACCCTTTTAAAATTTTTATTTATTTATTTGTCAGCGAGTGAGAGAGAGAGAGAGAGGGCACAAGCAGGCAGAGTGGCAGGCAGAGGCAGAGGGAGAAGCAGGATCCCCACTGAGCAAGGAGCACATGTGGGACTTGATCCCAGGACCCTAGAATCATGACCTGAGCTGAAGGCAGCCGCTTAACCACCTGAGTCACCCAGGCGCCCTGGAGACATGTATTGAAAGAAGTTGCTGTGGCCAGTGTCAAAGAGGTTACTGCCTATGTTCTCCTCTATGATTCTGATGGATTCCTGTCTCATGTTGAGGTCTTTCATCCATTTCGAGTTTATCTTTGTATATGGTATAAGAGAATGGTCGAGTTTCATTCTTCTATACATAGCTGTCCAATTTTTTCAGCACCATTTATTGAAGAGACTGTTCATGACAAATTCTTATTCTACATTATTCCTCATGGTTCTGTTTTTCTGAGTCAACCCTATATGATACAGAGTCAAGTTTTATTGACCCCAAGGTCTACCTTTAGATTATATATCCAATTGGTAGTAGAGAAAGAAGTTTAAGCCAATAGAGGTAAGCTCTCTAATATATAGGATTCACTTATTTCTGACTGAAAAGAAGACAAGAAATCACGCTTTCACTATTCCATAAGAACACATCTCCAGATATGGATGGTGGCCCACCAGTTTACAATCTCTGGAATGGGTGTTTTAGAAGCCATCACTTACCTAGATATTTATGAATATTCAGGTGACTTGCTGAATGTATCCATTTTTATGTGAGTTTTGGGCCCCATTGCCCCAAGAAAGGTTATACTCCTCAATCCCCAGCCTTATTGTATTATTTATCTGCATCAAAATGCTATGGAACAAGCCATTGCAAAATTCAGTGGCTCAAAATATTATGTACAAAGTTAATGTGTCTCTGGGTTGGTGATGGCTCAACTGGGAAATATATCTGGTCTTGCCCAGGTTTACTTGCATTTCTGGCAATTAGCTAACTGTCAGCTGGTCCGAGATGGCCTTGGCTGAAATGAGTGAGGCGCCTTGGCTGTGCTCCTCGTGCCTACCATGTGTCTCTTATCTACCCGCAGGCCGTCCCAAGTGTGTTCTTATGGTGATGACAGAAGGCAAGAGTGAGCCAGTCCAGTCAGGGACGCTCTGCAAACCTCTACTTGTGTCATATTCTCCTATATTTGTCCAAAAGGAAGCCGCATAGCTGAACCTCCACACATAGCACAAGAGCACTGCAAAGTTCCATGGCAAAGGGGTGTTGTAGCTACATGGAAAAGTTAAGAATTGGGGCAATTTTTGCAATCTGTCATAATTACCAATACTCCTAAGAGGTGGTAAGTAACTATGTCAGCTGTTGCTATTTCTAGAACCATTTCTTTTCCAGTATAAGGTTTCTCATGGCTTTTAACTGCCATGTCAATACTTAAAGCAAATTGTGCATTGTCAACCCATTGTGTTCAAGCCTTGAGCTCAGCACCCCTCTCATTAGGATAAGTAATTGCTTTCTAAAGCTGAAGCTTTGTGTAATGAGCTTGCCCTCCTCTTTTCTTCTCAGATATCTTATGAGAACAAACAACTAAGGGATATTAAAAACAAAAACCCTAGTGGTGAAGAGTTGCTGAACATTTGACAAATAAACAAATATATACTGTTAGACTGAGAACTGGGTGATGGTCAAGATTGGCCGAGTTATCCATCAGAAATGGTGAAAAGCAGATCAGCTCTAAGCTAGTTGTGTATATTATTGCTTTCCTCCCTCCCTCCCTCCCTTCCCTTCCCTTCCTCCCTTCCTTCCTAGACAGGAAGAGATGGGGGAGGGGCAGAGGCAGAGAGAGAGAGAGAGAATAAGCAGGCTCCATGCCCAGCCCAGAACCTGACACGGAGCTCGACCTCACAACCCTGAGATCATGACCTGAGCCGAAGTCAAGAGTCAGAGGCTTAGCCAACTGAGCCACCAGGACCCCCCTAATTAATTAAGTAAGTAATGCTGTTGAGAGGGAGGAGGGGCAGAGGGAGAGAATATTGCTTATTTTTAATTGTCCTGGTTTTTATAGACAGTAATTCTAAAGTATTCATAGGCTGAAAAAGTTTTAGGTTCCTGAAATTCTTGGTAGTTTTTCTATTCAAGGGGAGTATGTTTCTTAGCCATTTTTCTTACAGATGCTCATGTATTCACTGAAGGTGCCCACTACATCTTTGTCTTAGTTTGGGTTCCCCCAGAAGCCAGCCCTGAGACAAAGATTCAAGAGTAAGTAGTTTATTTGGAAGTAAAGGAAATGCCAGTAGAGAAATGGGGGAAATGACACAAGCATGGGAAGCCAGGGTCCATTATCAAACCAGTTAGCTCTATAGACAATAGGAGAGCATAATCTTGTTCTGGACCTCTGGGGAACAGTGTAGAACATGTGTTTCAGAGTTACTACCCCCAAGAGGTGAGAAAGCTGGGTTATTTATACACCAATCAATTCTCAGAAGTCACAGGTTGAGGGCAGTTCCTCTGGGGGCATCCCTGGCACTTCCGGCCTGACAGATAGGCAGGCAACGTACACTTCAGCAGCCAGAGCAGTCCAGCAGGCAAATGGGGGCACTGGCTGTTGGAAGTTGGACCAGCACCTGATGCTGTAATGGTGAGGGCGTAAGAGCAGATTACCCACAGAACCTGGCCTTATTTCCTTGAATATACTCTGATACCTGAACTTTGGTATAAGAACAGTTCTTCTGCCCACGGAAAGTTCTCCTCCTGTACTTGAATGAAGCACCACATTGTTAACTTTTCAGGAGAATAGAACACAGTGAGATTAATTTTCCAGTATTACTAAGGTAAAATTGTTACACAACAAACTGCACATAAAGTATAAAGTTTAAAGAATTCGATGAATGTGTACACATCAATGACTCTTGCCTGCACCAGTGATTGCTGTGGTGTTCTAAGGGGGATTTCCTGTTTTTCTCATTCTTTCTATATATGTTAGTTGAAATTCTAATGGAAGGAATATTTGTTTCTTCTTCCCCATTTATTCAATGATGTATTTATATCAGTATGAATTCATGGATATTTGTTTTCTTCGTTGGGTTACAGTCCAGTACAATCAGTATTTATTTGGTTCAAATTGTTTCGGTTTTGGCTATTTGAAGCTCTTTCAGATTGACTCCAGTGTCCTTTTGCATCCTTTTTTACTTTTTTAGCGCCTCTATTTCTTTTAATTGAGGTCTGATGCATTCATAACAAGTTTTGAGGGCCTCTGTATTGATTGGCATTAGGCTTGGCTGAATGTAAGAACAAACTATAAGTAACAGTGTCTTGAATGAGATTTTTCTCTTGGTATGCTATGTTCATGGATCAGAGGATCAAAATCGTTAGGTTTTCAATGCTTCTCAAATTATCTATAGATTCAAAGCAATCCCCGTCAAAATCCTTCAATTCTTATCTGTAGAAACTGACAAGCTAACTCTAAAATTTACATGGAAAATAAAAGAGCCAAAACAGTTTGAAAACAAAAAGGTCAAAGGTGAGGATCTTATTATTGATTAGAAGATTTATTATACAGCTACAGTAATCAAGACAGCATATCATTGGCATAAAAATAGATGCATAGATCAGCAGAACAAAATATAGAGTCCAGAAATAATACCCTGTATATATGGTCAATTAATTTTTAACAGTGGTGCCAAAGTAATTCAATGTGGAAGGAGGATAGTCTTTCAGTAAATGGTGCTGAAAAAAAAAAAAAACAGAGGCAAAAAAAGTGAACTTCAACCTTTACTTTGCACTATGTATAAAAATAAATTGGAAATATGTCATAAATCCAAATGCAAGTGTTAAAACTATAAAAATTCTAAAAGGAAACATAAGAGAAAATCTTTGGGGGCAGGCAACATATTCTCAAATAGGACACAAAATGGTCAAACCACAAAAGAAAAATTTGCTAAATTGAACTTCATCAAAAGTAAACACTACTGTTTTTTTAAAGACACCGTTGACAAAATGACAAATTGTACTTTAGGAGAAAATATTTAGAAAGCACATATCTCATAAAGGACTTATATTTTTAATACAACTCAATACTAAGAAGACAACTAAAAATATGTGCAAAAGATTTGAACATACACTTCACAAAAGAGATACAGATGACATAAGTACAGGAAAAGATGCTCAATATTATTAGTCATTAGAGAAACACAAATTAAAACCACAATGAAATACCACTGCACACCTATTAGAATGGGTAAAATGAAAATTTCTGTCACGATCAAATGTAGAACAATTGGAACTCTTATACTTTGCTGCTGGGTAAAAATGGGCTTAGCAGATTCTTACAATATTAAATGTAAACTTGTCATATCACCCGTCAGCACCACTCAGGAGAAATGAACTATGTCCATACAGAACTTGTACACAAATAGTTATAGTAGTTATAATTACCAACACTGGACACACTCCAAGTACCCATTCAGGTGGTGTATGAATTAATAAATTGTACCTGAGCCACGAAAAGGGACAAACTACTGATACATGCAGTGGCATTGATGAATCTCAAAAGCATTATGCTAAGCCAGAAAAGCAAACATAAGATGCTACATACTGTATGGTTCCAATTATATGACATTCAGGTTAAGGTAAATTATTGGGACACAAATCAGATCAATGATCTCTAGTGGCTGGAGATGGGGGAAGGAGTAAATACAAAGGAACATGAGGGAACTTCTTTAGGTGGGATGGAACTGGTCTACGTCTTGAATGTGGTGGTGGTAACATCACTGTATAAATTTGTTAACACTCATTGAACTTTGCACTTAAAAAGAGTGAATTTTACCACATATTATATAATAGACCTGGCCTTAAGGAAATGAATTTTATTTTTCTCTCAGGTAAAAGAAGATAGTAGGCCAGGAGTTAATAGGCCAGGGCTACTATAGTAGCTTCATGTTGTCACAGGAAGCCTGGTGAACATCATGCTGTTTTATAATTCTTAGCACGTGGCTTCCTTTTTTAAGGTCATTTATGGTCCAATATGGATCTCCAGTCATTACATCCATATTCAGGCAGTAGGAACAAGAAAGAGGTAATTAAGAGAATTGCAGTTCTTTTAAAGATGCTTCCTATAAGCCATAAATACATCCTTTTACATTTCACTGGCCGATACTTAGTCACTTGGCTCTATCTAATTGCAAGAGAGGCTGGGGAAATGTAATCTTTAAGCAAGACCATGGTTATATTAAATAAAACTGAGGTTGTATTACTAAAAAGACTATGATGAGAGCTCTGATAGGCAAACAACAGTGGCTGTCACAGGCTCATGACAATTGTAAATCTGCCATAAATTGCCAGTCCCCAAGCAAGCAGTTGTACTTAGTTCACTCTTGGGTTCTCCAGAAAATGTGTTTCTCTTTCATTAAAACAATCCCAACACCTCCTTGATGTACATAAGCTCCAGTTATTACACACATAAATAAACCATGTCCTTAAGATTGAGGGCAGAGGGGACACATGTTTGGCTCAGTTGTTAACTGTCTGCCTTTGGCTCAGGTCATGATCCCAGGGTCCTGGGATGGAACCCTGCACTGGACTCCCTGCTTGGAGGGAAATCTTTTCCCTCTCCCACTCCCCCTGCTTGTGTTCCCTCTCCCACTGTGTCTCTCTCTGTCAAATAAATAAATGAAATCTTTCAAAAAAAAAAAAAAAAGATCAAGGGCAGAAACATCAGTGAACTGTTAGGTTAACCTTTCATACATGTACATTGTACATTCATTTACCAACTTGCAGAACACACCCTTTCCTATATGCAGAAAAGAATTAACCAATTCTTCTATACTTACTTCATTCTTTAATATTATTCTAATGATCATCATTAACATAATGATTTACATATGTTAACATAACATAATTAACATTACCAGTAAGCTAGAGTTTATCTATTAAAGAGTAAAAATTTTAAAATGAACAATGTATAGTAACCAACAGAAAATTGCCAACAACTTTTTAAAAACACCTATAAAGGTTACCAAGTACCTTTACACCCATTTCCCCATATATATTCTTCACATTCCTTTTTCAGGACCAAGAGCCTATGGGCTGTTAAACAAATTTTCACCAGAAAGATACTGAGACAGAGACATTCCCCACCCCCACAAATGATGTCATCTAGTCAGAGCATGTGATCGCAACTGCTCCGAAGAAAATAACCAGTTTTCTGGAAGAAATCCTTGGAATGAAAATTGGAGTTTCCATTACTGCTTTCCATACTGCAAGCTCTTCCCCTTAGGGAAGAATTGATCATTTCTCTTTTGAAAAAAAGACCTGTCTTTTTGACCTTGAGTTTCTGCTTTCTGAGGAGTGATTTGCTGGCTGTTTACTTGAGAGACACAGGCTGCCTTGGGTGTGCTTGAGCTAATGTAGTTGTTGCCTTTCATACCAGATACTCATTTCAGAACTGACAAAAATCTAAAATGTCTCCTTAGCCCAGAGAAGGTAGAGCAAGCTCTTTCATTTGATAAGAGGGAGAGAAGGAAAATTACTGGCAGATATATTTGAGGTCCAGGTCTTTCAGGGGTGTGATCAAAACAACATGTATCAGCCAGCTCTTGCCACAACAGGGCTGTATAATAAAGCAGCTCAAAACTCACTGGCTTAAATCATTTGTTCTTGTTCACACACCTGTGGGTTGGCTAACATTTCAATGATATAGGCCAAGCTTGGCTGAACTTGGCTCCAAGTTCTAGGTTGAGTCCAGGTTGGCTTCCTGTACCTCTTTTCTTTCTTGGACCGGCAGACTAGCTGCACATGTTCTTCTCATGGTGATGGCAGCAGCACAAAAAGGATGAGTGGAAACATCAGCTACTTTATGATCTGAGCTCAGAACTGGCACCCTCACTTCTGTCCACATTCCACTTGGCCAAAGAAAGCTATATAGCTAAGCAACATCATCAGTGGATTGGAGAAATATATTCCACCTCTAGATGGAAGCACTGCAAAGTCACAGGGCAGACAGAGGGCATGGATAGAGAGACGGGTGGATAGTTGGAAACAACAATGCCATCCTCCACAGCTATACACCTACTGAGAAGCAACAACAGACATCCGTACTTTTATACCTTTAGCTACTCCATTTCACTCCTTCCTAAGATTGTAGGCACCCTTTAAAAGTCAACTGCTTGGGAGTAATATCACTGGAGATGTCACAGCAAAGGCCTCCAGAAATATGCTCCTCCATAAAAGTTACAAGAATACTAGCAAAAATGGTCAGAATCAATTTTTTCAGAACTCTGAAAATTGGCCAAAATCTTACAGCAATCCAAGGAGCTATATAGAAGCGAAGTTTTTATAGACTGTTGAAGTTAATTTGGTATTAATCCAAGCTAGATTGTTATAAGTTAACATTTTAATTATTATCCGCAGGGCAATTCCTAAGAAAATAACTCAAAAATAAAAGAAGCAAAAAGAATTAAAATGGTACACTAAATATGTCTATTTAACACAAAAGAAGGCAGTAATGGAGGAACATATGAATAAAAGAGACAATTCATATAGAAAACAAATAACAAAATGGTAGGTGTAGGCCCTATATTATTAAATATAAATGGGTTAAATAGACAAAAGGCAGAGATTGGCATAATGGATATTTTAAAAATGATCCACAATGGGCTGCCTACAAGGGACATCTTAGATTCAAAGACTCAAATGGCTTGAAAGTAAAAGGATAGAAAGAGATATCATGCAAATGTAACCAAAAGAATTAGAGTGCCTATGCTAATGTCAGATCAAATAGATTTTAAGAAAAAAAATTGTTACTAGAGACAAAAAAGGATGCTTTATAATGATCAAGAGTCAATTAATCAGCAAGAGAGAACAATTATAAACATATGTACACCTAACAACAGAGTTCCAAAATACATGAAACAGAAACTGACAGAACTGAAAGGAGAAATTAAAAAAAAAAACTTACGGAATGCAGCTCAAGCAGTCCTTATAGAGAAATTTATAGGTGTAAATGCCTACATATAAAAAAGGAAAGATCTGGGGCACCTGGGTGGCTCAGTTGGTTAAGTGACTGCCTTCAGCTCAGGTCATGATCCTGGAGTCCCAGGATCGAGTCCCACATGAGGCTCCAGCTCCACGGGGAGTCTGTTTCACCCTCTGACCTTCTCCCCTCTCATGCTCTCTCTCTCTCAAATAAATAAAATCTAAAAAAAAAAAAAAAAAAAGGAAAGATCTGGAACCAATAACTTTCTACCTTAAGAATCCAGAAAAAAAAAAAAAAGAGGGAAGGAGACTCAAGGCAAGCAGAAAGAAGGAAATGACAAAGATTAGAGTGAAAATTAATGAAATAGAAAATAGAAAATCAACCAAGATGTATCAGTGAAACCAATAGCTGGGTCTCTGAAAGGAGCAACAAAATTGACCAACCTATAAGTAGACTGAGCAAGAAAAAGGAGAATACTCATTTTAATAAAGTGAGTAATGAATGTGGGGACATTCCTACCGACCTTATAGAAATGACAGTGATTAAAAGGGAATAATTTGAACAATTTTATGTCAACAAATTGGATAGCCTAGATGATAAGGACAAATTCCCAGAAAGACACAAGTACTGAAACTGACTCAAGCAGAACCAGAAGATCTGAAAATAAGACACTGATTAAATTAGTAATCAAAAAACTTTTCACAGAGTAAATCTCAGGGCTAGATGACTTCACTGGTGAATTCTACCAAATGTTTAAGGAAGAATTAACACCAAGCCTTCAGAAACTCTTCCAAAAAATAGAGAGGAGGGACTACTCCTCAACTCACTCCATGTAGCCAGCATTACCCTGACACCAAAACCAGACAACGATGTTACAACCAAAGAAAACTACAGACCAACATTCATTATGATTATAGATGCATAAATCCTTACCAAAACACTGGCAAACCAAATGCACATATAAACAGGATTATACACTATTACCAAGTGATATTTATTTAATGTATGCAGGATTATTTCAGTGTGTGAAAATCAATGAAATACGTCATATTAATAAAAGACAAAACCCGCATGATTACCTCAATAGACAAAGAAAAAGCATTTGACAAAATCCAGCATCTTTTCATGATGAAAACACTCAACAAGCTAGGAATAGAAGGGAACTTCCTTAACTTTGTAAAGGGCATCAGTGAAAAACCCACAGCTAACATCATACTTAGTACTGAAAACTTTCCTCCCAAGAACAAGATAAGGGTGTCCCTTTCTTGGTAATTCTATTGAACATTTAACTGGATGATCTAGCCAGGGCTAGATCAAGTTAGGCAAATAAATAAAATAAAATGTATCCAGATTAGAAAGGAAGAAATAAAAACAATCTCTATTTGCAGATAACATGATCTTGTATATAGAAAATCCTAGAGAATACACACCCACACACACATACACACAGGAGTTGGGGGAGGAAGAGAGAAAATTAGAGCTAACCAACAAGTTCAGCAAGGTAGTAGGACACAGGATCAATATTAAAAAATCAATTGTAGGGGCGTCTGGGTGGCTCAGTCGCTTGGATGTCTGCCTTTGGCTGAGGTCATGATCCTGGGATCGAGCCCCATTTAGTCCATGCTTCCTGCTCAGCGGGGAGTCTGCTTCTCTCTCTCCTTCTGCCCCCTCCCCACTCATGTGTGCTTGCTCTCTCTCTCAAATAAAATCTTTTAAAAAATCAGTTGTATTTCTAGGAACAGCTGGGTGGCTCAGTTGGTTAAACTGCTACCTTTGGCTCAGGTCATGATCTCAGGGTCCTGGGATGGAGCCCCCACATTGGGCTTCTTGCTCAGTGAGGAGCCTGCTTCTCCCTCTGCCTCCCCTCGCCAATGCTTCTGTGCTTTCTCTCCCTGACAAATACATAAATAAAAATAAATCTTTAAAAGAACAATTATATTTCTATACAACAGCAATGAAGACTCTAAAATGAAATTAATTTATAAAAGAAACATAAAGCATAAAATGCTTAGGAATAAATTGAACAAAAGATGTTCAAGACTTATACCCTGAAAATTACAAAGCATCATTGAAAGGAATTAAAGAAGACCCAAATAAATGGAAAGGTACCCCATATTCATGAACTTTTGAAAGACTTAATAATGTCAAATTGACAAAACTCACCACATGTAATCTCTATCAAATCCTTTTTTGTATAAATTGATAAGCTTTTCTTAAAATTCAAATGGAAACTCAAAAAACCGAGAAGAGCTAAAACAATGTTGAAAAAGAAAAATTTGGAAGACTTACACTTTCCAATTCCAAACTTACCACAAAGCAATAGTAATCAATACAATGTGGTACAGGCATAAGACTAGACATATAGATCAATAGACTAGAGCTGAGATTCCAAAAAGAAAGCCTTACATTTATGGCACTTTTATTTTCTACAAGGATACCAGGACAATTCAATAAGGCATGAATATATTCTTTCCAGTACATGGTGCTGGAACAACTAGATATCCAAATGCAAAAGAATGAAGTTGGACCACTACCTCACATCATATACAAAATTTACCTTAATAAATGGATCAAATGACATGATACTCTATGTGGAAAACCCAAAAGACTCCATTCCCAAGTTACTAGAACTCGTACAGCAATTCAGTAACGTGGCAGTATACAAAATCAATGCACAGAAATCAGTTGCTTTCTTATACACTAACAATAAAACTGTGGAACGAGAAATTAGAGAAGCGATTCCATTCACAATAGCACCAAAAACCATAAGATACCTTGGAATAAACCTAACCAAAGAGATAAAGGATCTATATTCTAGGAGCTACAAAACAGTCATGAAAGAAACTGAAGGAGACACAAAAAAGATGGAAAAACATTCCATGCTCATGGATCAGATGAATAAACATTGTTAAAACGTCTATGCTGCCCAGAGCAATCTATACTTTCAGTGCCATCCCAATCAAAATACCAATAGCATTTTTCAAAGAGCTGGAACAAACAATCCTAAAATTTATATGGAACCAGAAAAGACCCTGAATCACTAAGGAAATGTTGAAAAAGAAAAACAAAACTGGGGGCATCATGTTGCCTGATTTCAAGCTATTTTACAAAGCTGTGGTCACCAATACTGCATGGTACTGGCACAAAAACAGACACACAGACCAGTGGAACAGAATACAGAGCCCAGATATGGACCCTCAACTCTATGGTCAACTAATCTTTGACAAAGCAGGAAAAATATGCAATGGAAAGAAGCCTCTTCAATAAATGGTGCTTGGAAAATTGGACAGCTATATACAGAAGAATGACACTCGACCATTCTCGAACACCATACACAATAGGCAGTAACCTCCTCAACAATGGCCACAGCAACTTCTTTCAAGACACCTCTTCAAAAGCAAGGGAAACAAAAGCTAAAATGAACTTTTGATACTTCATCAAGATAAAAAGCTTCTGCACAGCAAAGGAAACTGTCAATAAAACAAAGAGGCAACCCACAGAATGGGAGAAGATATTTGCAAATGACACTGCAGACAAAGGGCTAATATCCAAGATCTATAAAGAACTTCTCAAATTCAACACCCAAAAAGCAATAATTAAGTCAAAAAATGGGCAGAAGACATGAGCAAACACTTCTCCAAAGAAGACATACAAATGGCTAACAGACACATGAAAAAGTGTTCATCATCATTAGCCATCAGGGAGATTCAAATCAAAACCACATTGAGGTACCACCTTACATCAGTTAGAATGGCCAAAATCGACAAGGCAAGAAAAAACAAATGTTGGTGAAGTTGTGGAGAGAGGGGAACCCTCTCACACTATTGGTGGGATTACAAGTTGGTGCAGCCACTTTGGAAAACAGTGTGAAGGTTCCTCAAAAAATTAAAAATTAAAAAGTCAAACAGAGAAAATCAATTATACATTTTTCACTTATTTGTGGAACATGAGAAACAGCACGGAGGACATTAGAAGAAAGGGAAAAATGAAGGGGGAGAAATTGGAGTGCAAGACAAACCATGAGAGACTATGGACTCTGGGAAACAAACTGAGGGTTTTAGAGGGGAGAGAGGTGGGGGATGGGTGAGCCCAGTGATGAGTATTAAGGAGGGCCTGTATTGGAAGGAGCACTGGGTGTTGTACACAAACAATGAATCATGGAATGCTACATCAAAAACTAATCATGTACTATATAGTGACTAACATAACATAATAAAAAAAATTTAAAAATTGAAAAAAAAATGGATCAAAGACCCAGGTGCCTCTGGTGTAGTCAGTTAAATATCTGACTCTTGGTGTCAGCTCAGATCATGATCTCAGGGTCATGAGATGGAGCCCTGCATCATGCTCCATGCTCAGCATGGAGTCTGCTTAAGACTCTCTCTTCTTCTCCCTCCCCCCCCCCCCCTAACCCCCCCCCCCCCCATTCTCTCTCTCTCTCTCTCAAATAAATAAATGACTGTTTAAAAAAAAATGGACCAAAGACCTAGATGCAAAGCTAAAACTATAACACTCTCAGAAGAAAGTACACAAATCTTTGTATCCTTGAATTAGGCAATAGTTACTTAACATGGTAGCAAAAACACAAATGGTGAAAGAAAAAAATAGATAAGTTGGATTTCATCAAACTAAAAACGTTGGTGCTTCAAAGGATGATATCAAGAAAATGAAAAAACAGGGGTGCCTGCGTGGCTCAGTCAGTTAAGCGTCTGCCTTTGGCTCAGGTCATGGTCCCGAGGTCCTGGGATTGAGCCTTGCATTGGGCTTCCTGCTTGGCAGGGAGACTGCTTATCCCTCTCCCTCTGCATCTGCCCTTGCTTGTGCTCTCTCTCTGTTTCTCTCCCTCTCTCTCTCTCTCTCTCTCAAATAAATAAAATCTTTTTAAAAAAGGAAGATGAAACAAGTCACAGAATCAGACAAAATATTTACAAATCAGATATATATCTGATAATTGGTATCCAGAATATGCAAAGAGCTCTTGCAACTCAATAATAAAAATCAAATAACCCAACTTTTCAAATTGGTGAAGTCTTTGAATAGATTTTTCTCTAAAGAAGGTGTACAAATGGTCAACAAACACACGAAAAAATTCCTCACACCATTAGTCATTAGGGAAGTACAAGTCAAAACCATAAGATACTGCTTCATATACATTAGGATGATAATATTTAAAGAAACAGAAAATAACAACATGATGTGGAGAGATTGGAACTCTTCTACAATGCTGTTAAGATTGTAAAATGGTGCAGCTGCTTTGAAAAACAATTTGACAGTTCCTGAAAAAGTTAAACATTGAGTTACTATGTGACCTAGCAATTCTACTGCTACCCGTTTAGCCAAAAGAGTTGAAAATACATGTCCGCACAAAAACTTGGACACAAATATTCATAGCAGCGTTATTTAAAATAGCCAAAAGTGGAACCATCCCAAATATCTGTCAGTCAATGAATGGAAAAACAAAATACGGTGTATCCACACATATCCAAAAAAGGAATGAAGTGTGGACACATGCTACAACATGGATGAACCTTTCAACATCATGTTAAGTAAAAGAAGTCAAGCACAAAATTGCACAAGAATCTATTTATATGAAAGGTACTCAACAGGCAAGTCCATAGAGACAGAAATCAGATTAGCTGTTGCCAGGGGCTGGGAGGAGGGGTACATAGGGAGTGACTGCTAATGGATGTGGGTTGTCTTTGGGATGGTGGATGTTCTGGAATTAGATAAGTGATGGTGTTACAACTTTTTGAACAAACTAAAAACCACTAAATCATATACTTTAAAAGGGTGAATTTTATGGTATGTGAAGTGTATCTCAAAATTTAAATAATAAAAATGAAGTGCCTTCTATTGTCCTCCTTAAACCTTTCCCTGGTTTCCATCCTGTTGGTTCCATCATGGATTTATTTGGAATGACCGATAAGGTGGATGGTTTGGCAGGTAGTACACATTGGCCCACTGAGTTCCATTCCAGCCCTCTGTAGCATGCCTTACTGCATGCTGGGGACTGGAAAGCTAAATTCACTTGCTGTTTTCTCTTACAGCTTGGATTCCATATGTGTCCCAGTTTTTGCCCTGAAGATACCTTCCTGAGAGATTTGCAAAGTAGAAATGAGGTGGATGCCATGCTTCTCATAGCGCTCACATTTGCAGAGTTTTGTTTCTCTAGCAGCAGTTACAGTGGTCCCTGTATGGAGCTCTAACTTAATGCGGATTGAGAAGCAGATCATAGGGCTTTCATTTTTGTTGATATGGCCTGGGCTGAGGCTGTAACATACTTGAGCAGGAGTCCACAAACTTGCTGGAAAAGGCCAGATAGTACATATTTTTGGCTTTGCGGGCCATATCGTCTGCATCGCAAGTACTCAGCTCTACCATTATAGCATGAAAACAGGCATATATGATGTGTAAATAAATGAACATGACTGTTTTCCAAGAAAACTTGATTTATAAAAATTTGGCCTATGGGCCCTAGTTCGTTGACACCCTGTCCTAGGCAGTAATTGTGGAGGTGATGGTTTTCTGATCGTTTATTAATTTTTTTATGGCAACAGAAGTAGGATTCCCTGTTGGGCCAGTTTGTGGTGTGTTTTAACCAGCTGATTATCTGTTAGTAGTTGCTGTAGGGATTGCAAAATGCATACTTATCTTTTCACAGTCTATTTAGAGTCAATATTTTCCTACTTCGATGAAAATGTAGAAATCTTACTGCCATGTAGATCTCTTTACCCTCCCCTCTTCATGCTGTAGTTGTCTTACATCAACCCCATCACATGGTGTTCTGTATTTTGCTTTCAACCTTCACACATGCTTTAAAGAGCTATAATTTACCATATTTTTACCGTTTCTTCCTCTAGTTAGCTTGTGCTCTTTCCTCTAGCTTCTAGAACATATGGAATAGTTACAATAACTGTCTTAATGACTTTGCTTACTAATTCAATCATTTCTGTCATTCTATGTCAGTTTCTTTTTTTTTTAAGATTTTATTTATTGTCAGAGAGAGAGAACATAGGCAGAGACAGAGGGAGAAGTGGGCTCCCTGCTGAGCAAGGAGTCCAATGCAGGACTCGATCCCAGAACCCTGGGATCATGACCTGAGCTGAAGGCAGAGGCTCAACCAACTGAGCCACCCAGGCGTCCCTCTATGTCAGTTTCAGTGAGTTGATTTTCTTGCTTCTTGGCTTTCTTGGTATATTTTTTATTGGATTCCAGACATTTTGAATTTTACCTTATCGAGTGTTGGATATTTTTGCACTCCTCTAAATATTTTTTCCCTTTTTCCGGGGATGTGGTTAATGATTTAGAAAGCAGTGTGATTCTTTTGGGTCTTGCTTCTGAGACTTACTAGGCAGGACCAGAGCAACGTTTAGTTTAGGGCTCATTGTATCCCATAATTGAGGCGAAACACTTCTGAGTACTCCCCCTAATGCCCCATGACTTACAAGGCTTTCCATGCTGGTCGGTGGGGACAGGGACTATATCCTGCCTCATGTGAGCTCTGGGTGTTCTTCTCTGTCATCTTCCTTCCAGGTACTCTTCACATTCTTGAAAATATCCTTAAGTCCATGACCTCCCTCGCCTTTATTTGCTCTCACTGGACAAAACCCTACCTCTGGGTCAGTCTAGCTCTCAGATTTGGTCAGTCTGTACCCAGGCTCACGGGAAACAGGCCAGATGGTGGCACATACAGAGCTGGCTAGTCCAAGTTAGCTGAGGCCTTGACATTGTTACATGATCGTTCTCTACACCCTTAGCTCTGTTTCTCCCATTTTCCTCTTCCTCCATTTTCTTCAGCACCGCCCTCTGCCAACAGAAACACACACACCCACTCACACACACTGCCTGCATAGAATTTATAGGAAACAAACCTGTCTTCATTTGCAGAGAGAAAATAGAAATTATCAGACGGGGACTTCTACAACTTCTAACCACCAGACTTACTAAATAGCCCTGGTTTACTCCACCATATACAGATTTGGTGAGTCAGTCAGACTGTGAGAGAAGCTGTTGGCAATGACTTTGAAAAACAAACTCTGCACATTAAAACAAGAAATGAACAAACCAGTTTGGATAAACGAAGGCAATCTGGACTTCCGCCCACTACCACCAGCTAAACCTGATTGGAACCCTAGTGGTGTTGGTTGACAGGGGCTCAGCAATGAAGTACCTATTTGTTTGCTGATTGCAAATTGTTCTCAGCCCTTAGAGATCTTGTTCTCCCCTTGGCCATTTAAAGTAAGTGCAATATTTTCATGTGATCTGCCCCTCAATTCTGTCACTCTCTCCATATTCCTATCTGCGGGGATTCTGATTGTGAACCAGTCTGTACCCATTTAGTTGTCTCGGGGAGGACCAGAGCGTGTCTTTGAACAGATTCTCCTTTTGAAAGTTACTTGGAGTCTGCTTCCTGCAGTGCTCTGGCCTAATGTTCACTCATGCTTGGGAAATTGCTATTCATCACTCATTGACTTCCATGCTTGGGTAGAAGGGGTAGTAAGAAGGGAGGAGAGGGTTGGTGGAGAGGAAGAAAGAGAACAGCTTGTGTGCTTGTTTGTTCATAGCAGTGAGAATGTTATGCCCTGTCCTTATTCTTGAACAGAAATGATGCATAGCTTCACAGAAGGAACCTGATCCCTCCCCACATAAAGGTGCTTAGATATTGAGGTGTATGTGAACAAAAGAGATTTCTTGCATTTACTAAAAGCAAGCAAGCAAGCTGTGACTTCTTCTAATGCTCTATTTATAAAAATTCCTTTAAGCTTTCCTGATTACTGTGAATAATTTTTTGTAAGACTGTACTGGGCTCCAGAACAGGAGGAAGGTTAAATCATTCCAAAGCTCTCTTTTGATGCTCTGATTCTCTCACCCCTGGCATGGGTGACAGTGGCAGTGGAGGGGTTGGAAGTCGCTTCCAGAGGTGGGGGGTTGGTGGTATGGGAGAGGTGTTGCTTTCTTTGCCACCCACAGAATCCCTGAATATATTTCTCCTCTGAAACCAGAGGGTTTTTGCTGTCAGTTAAGACCAGAAGAAAGATAATCATCGTGGCTAAGACAAAGAGAGGTTTGGGCTTATCTGTAACTCCAGTGACCATGGGTTACTGCCCAGGAAATGTATTTGTTTTGTGGCTACTAATCCACAGCCTGCTCCAAGGGTGGGGGGAATAATAAATGAGCCCAGAATGTTATGTTGGGTTTTAGCTCATTGACTGAAAAAGCTGAGGTATAATTTCCCCGAGATTTTATGGTTATGAACATCTGCTCGCAGGAGCCCACAACATCTGCAGCCCTTGTAGTCATTTTTTGCAGAGGACCATAACGTTTATAGAAAAACGAATCCACCCAGACACAGAGGAGACCTGGCAGAACCACCTTCCTGGCTGAGAAGTTTATTTTATATTCCAGCATGGGCAACAGAACATTGTGAGCTTATACTTGAGGACATGTGGAAAAAATGGAGCTGAGTTCTGCTCTGCCTCTCTGTATGCACCAGCCACACGAACACCCTAGTCACACTTATGGAGTCCCTGCTGCATGCTCGGGTGCTTTCTCGTGTGTGTTGTCTCCTCTAACTCTCCAAGTGGCTCTGTTGGTCACCATTACCTCTTTCCACAACAATGTGTGTTTATGTGGGCAAACAATTTTAAATGCACATACTGATTTGGGAAATCTCAAGCCACAAATGTAAGTTTCTTGTCTGTATTCATAATTATGTGGGAAGGAAGAAGAGGTAAATAGAGGCAGCATCATATCATAGAAAGAACACCTGATTGGGATTGGAAGACCTCTATTCTGGTCTTAGCTCTAGGGGCTTCATATGTCCCTTGATTCTTTGGGCTTTCCATTTCTCATTTATATAATGAGGAATTTGGGCTCAATTTTCTGTCTCTTCTAGCTCTCGTGCTAAATAAACTAGGAATCAATATCTAATATGACTTCAACCACATAACATCAATGTGTATGAAGGAGGAAAGTAGGAACTATGCCAAAGTGTTTTCGGTGGTTACATTTGGGTGGTAGGATTATGAACTCTGTTCTTTTTGGCGTCTTCCAACTCTTCTACAATGCACATGTATTATATTTATGATCAGGAAGGCATCGTAAAAATGCCTCCTTCCAACCTCCTTCTTATTGCATTATCTCCTTCTTCAGCTAGGTCTCCACTATGGCAGCCAGACTAATCCAACAGCACCTTTGGTCTTCCCGGCTTAACCATTGTCCCCCCAGATTACTCCATGGCATTGCCTTAGACATGTTTACTTTTAAAAACAGTTTTTATTTAAATTCCAGTTAGTTAACATACAGTGTTAACTATGGGTTTAACTATGGGTTCCCGGTGTGTACTATAGTGATTACACCTTCTGTACAACATGTGGTGCTCATCACAAGTGCCTTCCTTCATCCCCATCACCTATCTCACCCATTCCCCCACCACATCCCCACATCCCCTCCGCTAACCTTCAGTGTGCTCTCTATTAGACTTTATGATGTGTGTGTGTGTGGGGGGATTTATATACCCAAAAAGATTTTCAAATTCCCGAGTTAGGGAAGTGTGAATCTTCTGCTTCTTTCTGTCTGTTTCCTACAACCCGCCTAGTGCCGCACATTGTGGATGCCTGCAGTTATCTGTTGCAGTGTTGGAGTGAAAGCTTACCATGTCAGTGTGCACACTGATGTGATGTCCTTACTCAGCCAGCACAACTGATAGGACTTTGCGCTAGGGGCCAACTTAGGGGGTCTAAAAAGTTGTATCTGATGTGGCCACTGTCCTCCAGTAGCTTCTAGCCCAGAAGGGAGCTTATACACATATATGAATGTCTATAATTAAAAACAGTGTGTAATAAGTGCCATAGGAATAATGGAGACTTCAGAGCATAGGATCCCTGAAGAGGGAGAATTCCTCTCCAGCAAGACATCAGGGAAATTGTATCTGACATTTTTGCTATCTCAAAAAACATCCCCTGGTCTCTGATTTCAGACACAGCTGTAGAGGATAGTTCCAGCACAGCTCAGGGTCATGCTGACATGCATGACAGCATCCCACTTCAGACTTGCCCATGGGTCTTTCTGCTTCAAGGCTGTCCTCTGATGCTGTAGGAGTTGGCTTGGTCCATATGCAAGAACAGCCCAGAAGTGTGTGGAAGATACTGTCCTTCAGGGTAACTCTGGACCAATAAAAGATAGGAGCTGATAGAGAAAGGCTCCAGGCCCCAGTTCTTTGAATCCTGGATACTTCTGAGAGATATCCCATAGCTTCTTAGAGACTCCTGTGGAATCAACTTCTCATTGCCCCCCCAAGTAGTGATCTCAGTTAAGCACCCCCATTTTGGCTTTTCTTCCATCTCTGCCTTACTCTTTTTACTTTTTCACTGAGTATCTCCATATAAGTTTTTGTCTCAGGCTCTGTTTTGGGGAGGGTCACTGTGGAACAGGAGGCATTTGAACTGGAGTTGTCCACAGACCAAGACAAGGAGGAGGGAGAGGATTTGGGTAGATGACACAGTGGGAGGAGGGCATGAAGAGCACAGTACATATCTGGAGTAGTAGTTTCAGGCCTCCTTCTATCAAGAGGTAGAATCTGTTCTGCGCACCTTGAATCTGAACTGGACTTGTGACTGGCTTTGTTTATTAAAATGCTGCAGAAGTGAGTGAGTTCTGAGCTTGGGCCTCATGGCACTCTGCACAATTCCACTCTCATTCTCATAAGCCTGCTGCTGCTGGGTTTACAAGCCAGGAGTACCCTCGTGGAAGATGAGAGACCACATGAAGCAAAAGCAAGCTGTCCCAGCTGAGGCACCCTCTCGACCCAAAGTCCCTAGCCAGTCTGGCAGCTAACCATGAGGGAGAAGAGCTGGACCAGAAGAATCTCTAAGTTGAGCTCAACCCAAATTGCCAATCTGAAAAATGGTGAACGGAATAAATGGTTATTGTTTTAAGCCATTAAGTTTCAGAATAGTTTACTATGCAACCAAAGCTAATTGATATGTTTGGGGTGGGGTGGGGGGAAACTATCCTGGTTGGTTAGAAGATGACCATCATGACTTGGATTGGGGTAAGTTGGGGTAGGTTTTGAATATCATCCTAAAAAGTTTGGAAGTAATAAAGTGGGTGAGGAGATTCTGTTGGACTAGATGGTTGGCTGACCACCAAATATTGGGTTTCCTATTCTATAGTGTAGAGCTATTGCTGGGAGCTGGCTGTCCAGCCAGAGACTGTTTCCCCAGTTCTCCTTGCACATGACTTGTTCTCTCCAGTGGGATGTGAGTGCTAGGAGTGTGTGTAACCTCCAGGCTAAGATGGCTAGGTAGTAAGTACAGGATCCTCCATGCTCTCCCTCTGCCCCACGTGGTAGTTGGATGATACAAGCTCAGCCTTGAACACAGAGGATGATAGAACCTCAAGATTGATACAAACCAGATTCCTGAGTCTCCCCTTACAGAAGAAACATTCAGCAGAGTGGACTTTGCATGAACAAGAATGAAACATTTATCATGGTAAGTCATTGAGATTTTTAGGCTGTTTGTTACAACTTCTGGCATTACTTATACTGACTAAATGTAGGCACCATCATAGGCTTTTGAGTGGGGTATTATACCCCTCAAAGCAGTGATTTCGATATGCTGGCTTTAGCAGACAATTGCAGGGTAAAAAGGCTCCTGCACTGTTCTGTGTCTAAGGAGACAATGCCCTGATATCGTTTGGCCATGAGAAGAAAAAGGAAAGCACCAAAGTAGACAATCCTTTCAAGTTAGACATCTTTTCCTTCCAGGGGAGGAAACCCTGGCATTGCAGGAAAGTATTTATGTTTAAATTGCTCTTTACCTTTTTAGTTGTGAGTTAGGAAACTGGTCTTGACATTTTAGGAATGGAATCTTAAAAGGCCAGTTATTTAAAGTAAACACGTCTGAAGGTTCTTTTAAAGGATCGTAATTATAATCATAATCATAATCTTAATCATAGTGAAGCCTGACCCGCCAGGGAGGCACTGTTCCTTCTCTGAGTCTGGGGATACATCGCTCCGTCCTCACCATGCACTGCTCCTAATCTAAACAAAATGGATGCGATTATTTCGCTGCTTGGTCTTTGTGAGTGTGGAGACAGGTCCTCCTGAGGAAACATGAGTTTCCTTTTGGAGTTTTCTTGGGGAAGATTTACATGGATTTCATTTTTTACCCTGTTCATCTTGGAAGCAATTGCATGTCTGTCTCTGGAAATGTTTGGAGCCACATGCTTCTAAGAGAGGCTCATCCCTTAGAATTGCTCCTTGGGACAACAAGCCATCCTTAGCATCTTATAGCTGTGACACTGCTACCAGTAGCTTGGCTCCCTTGTACCATCAGTGGCTTGGCCTAGTCTCTGCCAACCACTCCCTACCAGACTTCCAAGGCCAGGTCTGTCTCAGGCAATGAAAAGTTGGTAGAACATCCCTCACTCCATCTGCCTGTCTGGTTGGCCATTTGCCTATTGCCTGTGGCCACATCACCAGACACCCAGCCTGCTGGTCCCCTGATGCTGGCCCCTCTCCTACTCCAGCCTGTTTGTCAAGTCTCCTTGGCCTGGCCTGCCCCAACCAAGCCCAGATTTTGACACTGTCCCAAGGGCAGCTGTAACTCTTCAGCTGTGCTTCATGGCGGCCTTGGAGTGCTTCCATCTCCCACCCGGTGCCCAGAGGCCCCTGGAATGCTGAGAGAGTTTTGACCCAGACCTGGCTCACCTCATACCATAACGAACCAGTTTATTATAGCATGCAGTAAACCTCAAAGCAGCTTGACTCAAATTCTTAAAGGGCCAGTTCCAACCACCCCATGTCACCCCAGCAGAAACAGTGCAAATTATACTAAGAAACCTCTTTCTAGCATTGAGGTGGGCAAAATGTGTCTTCAGCACCTGATAGCATCCACTTGAGGTCTTTCAAGGCATGTGATATTCTTTTAAATATCTGAATTAATATTCCATAGTTTTAATTCTTATGTTTTTATTTGTTCTCATTTTAATGAACCTAAGAATAACATCAGGACAGAAATATTGGCTGCTCCTGCAACAGGAAGTTGGGAGATAATAACAGTAATGATGATGATGATGGTAACACTAACCAATATTTACTGAGCATCTATTATATACCAGGGTCATTTTAAAATAAATTATATACACTGTCTTAGTGAATCCCCATGATATCCTTACCCTACAAGGTAGATATTATTATTCTCCCATTTTATAGGTGAGACTAAATAATTTGCCCAGAAAATACCACTGAATAGCCAAACTTGGAATCCAGGTCATATGGCACTAGAGTTTGTGCTCTTAACTCTGTGTTATCCTGTGTCTCTATGTGTGGCAGACAGACCGCACAGGGATGGTCTTTTCCCTCCTGATTACATCTGAGAACAATGATGGTGGGATTTTTCTTCAGAAACTGAAAAAAATAATTGGGAGTTATTTATTTATTCTGTTTAATTATACCAGTGAGTGCCAGCTCTTCAAAGTGGAAAAATTAAAATAACTTTATGAATTCTGAAATATAAAATTCAACCATGATTCCACCATCCTGACAGAACCACTGTTAACACTTGAATATTCTATTCGGTATTTTTACTTTCAATGTTTTCTAATATTATATTAAAAACACAACTAATTTTAGAAGGTACAGAGAATAACAAAAAAATACAATCCATCCCAAGTTCTACTATATTATTAGCTTTCTAGATTCTCTGTGTGTTTTTTGTGTGTGTGTGTGTGTGTGTGTGAGAGAGAGAGAGAGAGAGAGTTGGATCATATTGCTTTATAATCTGAGCTTGTAATTGAATAGTATTTTGTAGATGTCTTTCATGTAAAAGAATAGTCTTCCATGACACCCCTATAAGTTCTATTTCAGTGTAACAAATTACCACACATCCAGGAGCTTAAAACAACACCATTTTTTATCTAGCAGTTTCCATTGGTCAAGAGTCCAGGCCTGGCTTAGCTTGAGCCTCACCTCAAGACTACAGACATGAGGTAGGCCAAGCTGCTTTCTCATCTGGAGGCTCAACTAGGGAAGAGTCCACATTTGAGCTCATGTCGGTCCTTGGCAGAATTCATTCTCTTGAGGCTACATGTCTGAGGGCTCAGCTTCTCCCGGGTTGTTGGCTAGAGGCTGCCCTGAGGTCCTAGAGGCCAGCGGCAATCCCTACCACATGGCTCTCTCCAGAGGCAGCTCACAAAATGGCAGTTGTTATTCAAATCCGGCCAGAGAGGCTCTCCAGTGTGTGCTAGCAAGATAAGTATTGTATCTATGTCTGTATCTATCTGTCTATACCTGTTTATATCTACATTATAATGTAGGAATGGTTTGCAATGACATCTTATTCCAGTGGAATGAGGAATGGCATCTCATCCCCTTTGCCATATTCCGTCTGTTAGAAGCAAGTTGCAGGGTCCACCTGCACTCAAGGGGAGGGTATTACGCCTGGTGTGAACATAACCGCCCTGGGATCTGTGTGCCACGTATTATATGTTTATTTCATTTCATTTTACACTTGTTAAAGGTTTTATTTAACTCATTAAAAATATGATGGAATCAGGCATATGGCTCGAAAGAAAATCCAAAGTGGCACCAGGGTTGCTCAGTCGGTTCAGCGTCTGACTCTTGATTTCAGCTCAGGTCATGATCTCAGGTTCGTGAGATGGAGCCCTAAGTGGGGCTTGCGCTGGGCATGGAGCCTGCTTGGGACTCTCTCTCTCTCTCTCTTTCTGCCCCTTGCTGCCTCTAAAATAAATAAGTAAATCTTAAAAAAAAAAAAAGAAAATCCAAAGAATGGACACATTCATAGATCAAGAATACTGAAAGGAGGTCGCAAATGGAGGCAAAACTACTCTTCTACAGTGTGGGGAGGGCAGCCCCTTGAACTTCTACAGGACAGGACAGGATAAGATTTGCATGTCTCTAGGCAGGAGAGATTTTACATTGCTATGAGTGAATATAGCTTGCAGAATGGTAAAATAGCTCCCCCAGAATCAGGCAGATAACGTGGAAGGGTGTGCCGCGCACCATTTAAAACCGAGCCATGCTAGTTTGGCTTTTTGCTGTGCTATAATTTATTTAATGAATCCTTTATATCTGAAAATTAGTGTTTCCATTTTTTTGTCATTATAAAAACGGCAGTGATCACCCCTGTGGTTGAATTTTTTCATATACCCTTAATTATTTCCTTTCATGACTTTTAAGATTTTGCTGGGTCACAAAGTTCACACATTTTAAAGGCAATTGCTTGTGTTGCTAAAATCACTCCCCAGAGTAATTCCCCCCAGTCGTGTAGGAGGGTGCAGGAGGCTATTTCAGAGAACTAAGCTGGGTTAATATTGGTCAAGTGCTTCAAGAATGCTGGGCAAACTGAAAGACCGTATGTAGATATTGAGCAAAAGAAATTAAACAGTAAGATGGAGTAGTTTCATCCTTACCACAGCCCTGTGAGGTAGGTTAATGGGATGCTCATTTTATAGAAGAGGAAGAAGAGGCCAGAAGGGTTAAGGAGAAAGATTACTGAATTAAATGCTAAAAGAATGAGGCCACATCCTAGCTCCTTGACCTATCAAGCATAGGACTTTAAGTAAGTTATTTTTCCTGTCTGAGTTTATTGTCTTCTCTGTCAAATGGGGCCAGGAGTCCTCCATCCAGGGAGCTAATGCCAGGGCGAGTACTTGGAAGGAGTAGCCCTGGGATCCTCGTCCTGAGCTCCATGGCGGAATCACCTGGGGAAGCTTGGAAACCTTCAGATGCCTGGTCCCGGCCCGGAAATTCTGACAGGATCGGTCTGGGTCACAGCCTGGGCATCGGGAGTCTTTCAGCTGCTGGAGCTGCCCACACTTGCAAGGACTATTTCTGTATAGAGCTGAGGAAGCAACACCCAGTTCTTGCTCTCTGCTCCCAGCTGTCAGGAAATGGCCCACTAGGGTCCGGCTGGAATCAAAACCTCTGTCTTCAACTCTCGAGTCAACTTGGTCTGCTAAGTTAGTTTGGGAAGCCATCAATTACCTGCTGTTTTACCCTCTGGTGTGGGTGCCCGGGTGGTGGGCTGTCAGCGGCAGCTGTGCTGGCAGGGCTGCTTTCCAGTGGAGCCTGCTGCTGCTCTTGCTAGTTTTCTAGAAGCCATCGCAGATCCGCTCCCATCAGAGCTTCAGCTCCCCGCTGCCTGTCAGTCACAGCTGCGCGACTGCGGCCGGGGGACCAGATGCCTGGCTGCCCGCCACTGGAGCTGGGTAGCAGATTTGCTGAGGTATCTTTGGGGCCAGGCCAGCCTTCCAGCTCACCGTGAGGGCTGGGGACGAATTTTTCCGAGCCAAATGCAGCTCAGAATGAACATGATCAATCAGGGGAATGAAAGCCTTGGTCAAGTTGTCCCAGCGTGACGGAGAAGGCCAGCGACGGCCCCTGTCTTTCTCCTACACCTGATAAATTGTGAGATGTCTAGGTGTCTGCCATTTCACTGAGGTCAGGTACTACCCAGTGATGATGGGGAAAAAATGCGAGGGTGGAGAAGTTTCTGGAGAAAGACAAGGAAGAAAATGGAAAGCTCATATTTAACATGGGTCTACTATGCATCAGACATGGTGTTCACACTAGATTCGTAATCTCACTGAACCTGAGCCTTATGACAACCCCAGGAATGCGACGTGGCTGTTCTCTCTTTTTAAGGTGAGGCAATGGAGCCTTGGAGGAGAAGCGTCATTGTGCGGTCCCACAAGAAGAATTCATTTTTTGGCCTGTCAGCCTGCACAACACTTACTCTTTGGACACTGCTTCCCAAACTGAGGAAGGAAACTTCCGACCTAGGTAACTCATACTTTGTTGGTTTGTTTCTCATTAGGATTCTTGTCAGCAGTGCCCATTCTTGGCTCAGTTGTGAAACACTGAAGGTTGCTTTTGTCGTGGTTCTGCTTCCCTGCTGAATTAATTTAGGTAATATTAGCTGCTCTCACAGGTCAAGCCCCGAACCTCGGGGGCTTAGCACAGCACACATTTACTTCTTGCCCACACAAAGTCCGGCTGATCAGTGCGGCTGGGGGTTTTGCTCCCCGCAGGCATGCGGGGGCCCGGATGCCTTCCTCCAGCCCCTCTGCTCTCCTCTAGGGCTTTGGTGTCACCCCCTCCATCCTCTGACCCTGGAAGGCAGGGGTGGGAAGGGAGTGGGGGCTATCTTGTAGGAGGTTCTGTGGCCCAGAGTGAGGACAGGCACACCACATTTCTGTCTGCGTTCCACTACCCAGAACACAGTCACACGTCGATGCCTAACGCGAGGAAGGCTGAGCAGTGCATGCAGCTGTGTGCCAGTGAAGACAGGAAGTGGATTTTCGTGAATGTATAGCAATCCTGGCCACAGCTGGAGATGCCCCTGAAGTCTCTTCATTCCCGAAGCCTCTCCCTCTTGACCTTATTCATGCCCTCTCCAGAACCTCCTCTTGTCCTTCATGCCAGCTGTCCTCTGAGTGACAAGTACCTGCCACCAAATTTCTGCCCAGAGGACACAGACAAGGGTGTACTTGGCCATGCCTTTGCTGAAGGTCTTCATGAGGCCACCTCACGCCCCAGTGGCACCTGTGCCACAAACCGTGGGCCTCTTAGAAACTATGTGGCCCGCCTTCTGCCAGCCCTTCAGAGGAGGGAGCCGATAATGGAGAGGTTGCCGACCTTTGGCTTAACTCTTCATTTGGCTAATGATGGTGAATGTCCCTGTCTCTGAGTCTGAAAGCCCTGGCTGTTTTTCCTGCGGCGTCTCCTCCTCGATGTGTTTTCTTTTTCCTCAGCTCTGCTAGCTTCAGACCCCAGGGAGAAGATGAGTTTTACGGTGATGGACGGTAGGGATTTTTCACACCTGCCAATTCTGACATCCCGAGTCAGCAGGATCTGTGCTGTCAAGATACATGACTTAGAGGCGCTACATTAAGCCTAAAAATGTTCCCTTAGTATTTTCATGATCTTCAGTGGTCAAGGACGCTTAGAACAGAATTTCTTTCAGAACAAGCTGGCAAGGAAAAGCTCAGTCAATGTCGACTGAGAATTCTTTTGTTCTCTCCCCTCTCCACGTGAACGTGCTCCCATGCCCTTCCCCAGTGTAAGCCCCGGATGAGTGGTCAGGACTCAAACCTATGGGCCTTTTTTCATGGCATTTGGTGGAAGCACTAGGGCTAAGCCAAGCAAAGTTTACGTCGGAAGCTACTTTCAGTGGCTTATAGGAGACCTCTTAGCATTTTAGCAGAGAAGGCCTTGGTCCAGAAGTGTCAGTGATCTCACAGTGCCTCACCCAGACTGCGGAGAGACGGGGCAGGCACTGAGGTGAGACAGGCCCGGTCACACTGGGACTTGTCGCCTGGAGAAGGAGTCGGGCTGGCCCAGGTGCCTGTCACTAGGTGGTAAACCAAGATCCTGAGGCTCACCCCCACCCTGCTCCTTACCTAAATCAAGCCCGTGGGGAGCACAGACCCTCCCACCCCCAAGTCTTGAGGCTGTGTTCCCTGGAAGCAAATGCTGGCCTGAGCCTTCTGGGGACAGTGCCGTATTAAAGACCAGGACGGGAGTGGAAGCGGGCTGGGGAGGGAAGGAGGCAAAGCAGGGGTGAGGCAGGCAGCCATGGCCACAGAGATGACTGACTCTACTTTGCAGGGGTGTTCTTCACTAGGCTCGTTTACACCCAGTACCTACGGGTATGTCCCCAAGGCACTGTCCGTGCACAGCTCGTTGTTCCCTCCCAACAACACAGCAGGCCCCAGCAGCCTCCGGCAGCACACCGACTGAGCTGCGGGCGCTGGTGGGCGGGCGGGAAAGCCCGCCGGACACCACATGCCACCATGGGGAATGGCTCTGACGGGATCTGGGCGGATTATGGATGGTGCCTGACTCGGTGCCGAGTTGGAGGCTTCCTTCCTCCTTGGGATCAGCCCTTAATATCAACTTCATCTCAGGAGCTCAAAGAGAGTTTGGTCTGGACCCTGTAACTCCCAGAGACGGCCTGGGCTGGGGAGACTCTGGGTTGTAGGTGCGGGGCTTCCAATCACCTCTCTCTAGGCCAGTGCTCGCCCTACAGAAACTGAATGCAGGGGAGAACGGTGGCTTGGCGTGTGGAGCCAGGCCGTTAGAAACTAACCTATTGCCCGTTCTTTTCACGGTGGGAAAAGGACTGCGATTTCAGATCTGACCTGTCACAGTCTGCGTTCGGCTTGGCCGGCACTTTGGCGGCGGGAATCCATGTGTGCGGGTGTCAGTCGTCCGCGTGGATGGTGTCTAGGCTGACACTCCCCTCCACCCGGCCCCATCCGCAGACCCGTCAGCCTCTCGGACCCAAGCCCCGCAGTGCTTCTCCTCAGCACGCCTGGGATGCCTTGCGAGCACTTCTCTGGTTGCCAGAGCCACGTTATTTAACAATGATTTGTTCCTATGACTGTCTCGATCAGCAGCTCGGCTCCTTGAGGACGGAGCCCGTGTCTTACATTGTCCGCCTCCAGGGTTCAGCGCCATGCCAGGGCCTAGGGTAGGTGCTTCGGAAATACTGGCTGCACGAGTGACTCCCGCGGGAGAGCTGAAGGCTTACTGGGGGCCAAATCGAGGGCATGAAACTAGAACCATGAGTAAAAAGGAGACGAAAGGACTGCAGGAATGTTCAGTGTCCTCAGTGCCAGGCCCTGGGGGTACAGGGTCGACACTGGGGCGGCCCCCGAGTTTGGGCAGCTCAGTTGAACAGGTGAGGCACCAGCACACCAGAGTTACAAGAGTAATCCTGTGTTGGCCGCAAGGCTGCCGTGGAGCCTGGCCGAAGGAGCCATGTCTTCCTGGCGTGGTCAGGAATTTCTTCCTGGAGGAGGTTCCGTTCGAGTGGGGCTTGAGGGAGCAACCATGCCCTTGAAGAAAAGCAGCCGAGGTGAGAGCAGAAGCACATGAAGCCACAGTCATGTGGAAAGAGCTCGTATGTTCTGAGAATGCTGAGTTCAGTGTGGCTTCAGGTGCGCCAGTAGAACCCACCAGGCATCTCCACACCTCCTGGTGACCCAGCAGGACTCTTCCCCTTCTCTCCACCGAGCCTTCCCTGAGCACTACCAGAACAGGCCAGCTTCCTCTCCTGTGCCTTCCCTCTGGGGACAGAGGCACTGATGAGCCCTGAGAAGTCCAAAGCCCTGGATGGGGCTGGGAGTGGGGGTAGAGGAGCAGGAAGAGCTGGGGGACCCAGGCATGAGGGTGCAGCACGGAGGAGGGCCCTAGGCTCGGCAACACCACCTCAGTCCCACAGGCTGAGGCCTGGGCCTGAGCGCAGTTCTACTTGGGGGCTGCCTCCCGGCTGTGGAGAAGCAGGGCAGTCCTCTTCTCCTCTGGGGCCGTCTCAGAGTGGCCTCAGCTCTGGTGGCCTAATCTCAGCTGTATTCCTTTTCTATCACTGCTTGAAAAATTACAACAAACTTGGTGGCTTAAATGTACAATTTTAGTATCTTATAGTTTTGTAGGCAGAAGTCTGATGTGGGTCTCCCTGGGCTGAAATCAAGGTGTTGGCAGGGCTGTGTTCTTTTCTGAAAGCTCTAAGAAAGAATCCATTTCCTTACCCTTTGCTGCTTCTAGAGGCTTCCTTGGCTTGTGGCACCCTAACACCCTCCCCAGGGCTGCATCTCTCTGACCACTCTTTCATCCTCACAAATGCCTTTCTTTATGGTGCGAGAAGCTTTTCCACTTTTAAGGACTCGTGATTATGTTGGGCTCACTGGGATAATCCAAGATAATCTCTCCATCTCTCCTTCGAGTAACCTGAGTCACATCTGCAAATTCCCTTTTTCCATGTAAGGTAAAATATTGACAGGTTCTAGGGATGAGTGTGTAGACATCTGTTGTGGGTTGAAATGTGTCTCCCCAAAGAGTTTTGAAGTCTTAACCTCCAGTGCTTGTGAATTTGACCTGATTTGGAAATAGGGTCTCCACAGATGATCAAATTAAGATGAGATCATTAGGGTGGACACTGATCTGATATGGCCGTGTCCTTGCAAAAAAGGAGACATTTGGGGGCGCCTGGGTGGCTCAGTGGGTTAAAGCCTCTGCCTTCAGCTCAGGTCATGATCCCAGGGTCCTGGAATCAAGCCCTGTATCGGGCTCTCTGCTCAGCAGGGAACCTGCTTCCTCCCTGCCGCCGCCCCCCACCCACCTGCCTCTCTGCCTGCTTGTGATCTCTGTCTGTCAAATAAATAAATAAAATCTTTAAAAAAAAAAAGGAGACATTTGGGCACAGAGACGTACACAGAGAGAATCCCCTGCGAGCACAAAGGCAGAGACTGGATGATGCATCTACAAACCAAGAAACACTAAAGATAGCTGGCAAACCACAGGAAGCTAGGAGAAGAGTCCCAGAACAGATTCTCCTTCACAGCCCTAGCAAAGTAATGCAACATCTGGTGGAGGGGGTCATTATTCCTGTGCCATTAGGCATCTGAATTTAGGAAACGAGTAGAGAGCATCCTGGAATCAAGTAGTGTCCTACCTGTAGCTCATATGACTCTGAAAGGGTATCGGGAATGAGGGAGAAGTTGCCCAAGAGCTTGGTCATGAATGCGTCTGCTGTCAGGGTCTGGTCTTAGTTCTACAGGCCTGGTCCTCCTGAATGAAAGAGGAACAGACATTTTGGAACTCCATTAAGCAGTTAACTGCCAAGCTGTGGGGGTACGGTGGGGTAGGGTAGGAGGATGGAAGGTAGGGATGGGGATTGTTCTTTGTAGATAAATTATTTATTGCTTAGTTAAATACTAACTGCCCCCCCCCCCATAGTTGTAGCCACAGAGGAAGGCCATAGTTTTTGTTCTGGGTAAATAAGTGAGGCATGCAAGTGGAAGAAATAAAGAAGGCCAAAGGCCCAAGGACAATTTTAAAAAATAATTTAATATTCTAAGATGCACTTGTGACCTCACTTGACACAAAAACACACTTACCTTGGGGGCTTTGTCTGACCATTCTGACCATGTAACCTTGTCCGTTTATGTGGTAGGTAGCTTTCCTGCCCCAGCTGACCTTTTGTTCTTCTAGTGCTCTGCTCTAGTATGTCAAAACAAAAATGTAAAAAGAAGAAAAACATAGAACAAAAAGCAGAACTGAGTTGCTTCTTACTTTTTTTGCTGCTGATAATATGAATGTATTGAGGTTGAATAATAGCTCCCTTCAGGGATAGGTGGGCCATGACGAATGGGAGCAACAGTGCTAGACTGTTCTCTTCTGGAAGGAGGTTTCCTCTCCCTCTTCTCCCATTCAGTTCTTCCTTGTCTCCAAGTATGCTGCCTTCATTCCAGACTGGATGTGGTCCCTACTCACAGACCTCATTTGGCTGCTCTCATGTGACCGGAAGTCCTGGAGACTCTTTGCTCCTTGTCAATCCTTGCTCTCCTAGGGGGAAGCATAAGGAGTCTCCGGTAGGTTCCTTCTGTCACTATGACTCTTTTCTGTGAGAAATTGTTGTAAAGAAGTTGGTGAACAAACTTTTACATCTCATGCTGTGGTAACTTGCTAAGATGGCCACACATTTTTCCCCTTTCCTATGTCTGCACTCTTGTAGTATTTGTGGATCTTGTCTGGCCATGTGACTTGATTCGGTCCATGGGACATGGTGACATAGAAGAGACTTTAAAAGTGCCTGTGTAATGGGGCCTGCTGCTCTTTCCACTGTATGAACAGGCCTGGGCTAGCCTGTTGGAAGGTGAGGGACCATGTTGGGAAGAGCCAAGGTACCTCCGCTGACATCGGCCAGCCTCCAGCTGACCTGGCAGCTGGCTGATGATGCACGAGCAAGCCCAGCAACCAGCTGAGGCTGGCACAGAGCAAAAAGAAACTTGGCTAGCTGAATGCAGTTCAAGTTTCCATCCCGTAGAATCATGAGCTGAACGGTTGCTGATTGACTGTTGGCAGTGTTTGAAACATTCAGGGTATAATTGGTGCTCAGTAAACATGAGTCTCCTTCTTCACCTTCCTCCTATCTCCATAATTGCTCTCTCTCTTAACCTGATACAGGTAGGGCCGTTCAGGTAAAGCTACAAATTTAGCCAGCTCAAGTGGACCTATGGCTTTTTGTTCCTTGTGGACATCATCTCCTTGTCCAGCACAAGCCATGCTTTGACTGATGCTCTTTCCATCGGCGGCAGAGCATATTTCCAAAAATGGCCATAATATTCCCAGTCCCACATGTTCTTTCAGAACCTTGCCACCCCTCCCCCACCCCTCATCAAGAGATGGAGTCCATTTTGCTTCCCCTTTGAACATCGGGTGGGCTTTTTTTGACAGCCTCAACTAATAGACTACAATATTAGTTGTGACTAATATGAGACTTCCAAGGATAGGTCATCACAGGCAATATAGCTTCTGCCTGGCTCTTGCTTGCTTTCTGTCTCTTCCTCTCCCCTCCCCTCACAGGCGCTATTGGAATCTTGAGCCACCATATAAGAAGTCTGGCTACCTGGTGGCTGCCATGTTAGAGAAGCCACAGGGAAGACCACACAGAGATAGAGAGGCAGCTATTCAACCCCCAGCAATTTTAGTGTTCCCAGGCCAGGCACTAGGCATCTGACTGAATTAGCTTGTAAGAGGACCTCAACCCCTTCTCCCTCTCTAACTGCAAATCAGGAATAACTCGACCATTTCCTCTTTTGGAGTAGCAGGCAAATTTTCCATGACTGTGTCTGGCATAGTCGCCATGTTGTATGTTGTTGACAAATGTTTTCTTACATACGCAATCCACATTGATAACTCAAGGCTGGTGCTGGCCACGGGTGCAGAGAGCATGAGGACCAGTCATTAGAGGACCACATACAGTCAGAACTGACAGAGATAGAAAATTCGGAGGCAAATGCTAGATTAGTGAAAATCTGGAAGATTTTTGTTGTTGTTGTTAATTTTTAAAGGATATGATATTCAGGACCTTTCAAATAGTCACACTAACAAAGATGTGTAGTCCAGTGCCTAAGAGCCTAAAGACAGTCAATGTTAAAAATTAATAGCTAATGCTGAGCACCTACTGTCTACGAGGAGCTCTTCTAAGTGCTTTCCACATATTACATAATTTAATCACCACAACACTACCATATGGGAAGTACTATTATCACTCCATTAAAAAAAAACAACATGCCAAAGATCACACAAGTAAGAAATGGTATAGTTGGAATTTGAACCTGGCAGACTGGCCCAAGTCCATAATTTTAACAAGCAAACTGCACTGTTTCTCAATAATTGTTAAACAAACAAATGTTTCCAAATTAACTTCTAAGAAAAATATTCTCAAACACTTTTAGTGAATAAGGTTCATAAGCTAATGTGGACATCTTGGGAGAGTATAAGGGAGATTCTGATTACAAATGTTCAGGAAAATTTCTGAGTAGAAAAATTTTAATCCTATTTGCAAAATTGGGAGTATTCAAATTATGAACCAAATATTCCATTCTGTGAACAACCAGATGTTGGATTTGTGTTTTATCCACTTTTTTAAGTATGAGGAAAAACTTATGCAGCTATTAGGAATTAAGAATAAAAACTGGTATAAAATATAAGTAAATTATACACTTATTAAAAACTCCTCCATAAAAATTTTGGAATAAGCATATGAAAAGTAAAACAATACCTATGACCTAAGCTTTATTAGACATACGGATCAAATAACAAACTTTGATTTTAAGCCAGCTTATGTGTTATGAGGAAGCTTTCCCTCCAAAACAGTTCCAGAGTCTGACCCCTTGTCACGACCCCTACAGATGCCTCCTTAGTTTAAGCCAGCATCTTCTCTTGCCTGGATTTTGCAACAGCCTCCTGACCAGACTTCCTGCTGCCCGTCTTGGCACCCTACAATCCGTCCTCCACTCTGCAGCCAGAGTGACCTTTAAAAGATGGAAATCAGATGCTGTCTCTCTTCTTTTTTTTAAAACCCTCCAGTGGTTTCTTGAGGCACCTTGCCCACCTCTCTGACTATTCTGGCCTCATTCTCCCTCTGTCCTCTGGCCCAGCCATGCTGGTCTTTGTTCTCTTCCTTGAAAACATGCCTTGGAGACTTCGAATTGCAATTTCTTCTGCCCTCAGGTCTTCACCTAGCTGGTGCCTTCCCCTCATTTCGGTCTCAGCAAAAAGGTCACCTCCTGAGAGAGAGAGGTCTTCCCTTGACTATCTTTCCCAAGTTTGTCACCCAAAGTCCTCCATCCCCTCACCCTGTTTGTTTCCTTTATTGTACATGTCACCATTTGTATTATCTTGGTTTTTTATTTGTTTTCTTCTTTACTTTCTATCTCCCCCGGTATTAGTTTCCCCCTTTATCTATTTTATTATAGGACAGATTACCCTAAATCTCAGTGATATCAATCATCCCTTATTTAATTACTTGTGATTTTGTAGAATGCCAGTATGGTCGAAGCTCACCTGGGCCATTCTTCTTGGGCCGGGCTTGGCTGATTTTGCCTGGGCCTGTTCACACATCTGCTGCCAGCTGGTAGGCCAGTGGGACTGGCTGGTTTATTATGGCTTTTCTTGGGAAAGCTGGGACACTGGGGCCTCTCTCCTCATGTTTTCTTATCCTTCATGCTCCAGCAGCTTAGCCCAGGCTTGTTCACGTGGCGGTTGTAGCATCCCTAGAGCTTACGTGCAGAAGTTTCAAGGTTCCTTGCACTCTAAGCTAGGAATTGACCACTGTCACTTCTGTGACCTTCCTTGACCAAACAAGGAGCTCACAAGGCCAGCCCACATTCAAGGCACGAGGGAATAGACTCCTCCTCTTGATGAGAGTTGCTGCAAAGTATGGTGGCCTTTACTGCATTTCAGCACACACCCATTGGATTGTAGCTCTGTGGGAATGGGACCTTGGCCCTGCTGCTTGGACAATACTGCTCAAAAGCCCAGGACTTGCTACATTCTGGTCAATCCCATATTCATTCGTCACTTTGGTTTAAGTTATTCAAGATGTGGCAATTCTGCCTTCCATATTAACCCACTCTGGAATGTAACCACCAACTGGGAAACTGTCGCTTTAGAGAAAAATTACCCAAGCTGGAATGATGGGAGGGGAGGGGGGGTAATATGAGAAACTTCAAATTAAAGAGTGAGGCTGAAAATCTGTCAAGTTCTGTAAGATAAAACTCTTCTCGAAAGGGCACATCTGCCAAGACTGCATTTGCACAGGCAGTGCTGACTGGAAACGAGGTCAGCAGGAAGCTAGTGTCCTCCCTCCCAGCCAGGCCTAGGGAGAGAGTGGAGGGGTTTTGACAAGAACTAAATTGGATCCCCAAAGCCAGGCCCTATATCGTATCCTAAAGAAAAAGAACCCCCGTAAGTTTGGTGAGGGATGCTGGCAAGGGCAACTTCATCTTTGCTGTGGGCTCTGAATTAGGCTCTGCAGACTTTCCCCATTCTCACCTGACACGTTTCAAAGTGGACTCCATCCAAATATATTCTGTGTTTCTGAAGGAAGTCCTTAAATTAGTCAGCCCATCAGTAAGTATTGACCTACCAGATTTGCAGTGCGGAATATCCTGGGGGCATCAAGGAAGTGGGCATCCTGCCTTCAGAGAACTTACTGGGGACATCAAGGAAGTGGAGGTACTGCCTTCAGAGAACTTACTGGGGACACACAGGCCCTGAAAGTGCTGACAGTGGGCCTGTCAGCTGGTGGCACTCTGGGCCGTCAGGGTTTCCTCAGGGGAGGATTGGCGGGGCGCACCTCCATATCTATCCTGACTATAATTTACTGAACAATTCAGATGCGCGGGCATTCTGCTAAGTGCTTTATGCTAACATCCAGTTGAATCTTTACAATAAGCCTCTCTGGAGGTGAGTACTATTAGTCCCGCTATTTTATCAATGAAAACTAAAGCTCGGGACGGACGCCTGGGTGGCTCAGTTGGTTGGGCGGCTGCCTTCAGCTCAGGTCGTGATCCCGGTGTCCTGGGATTGGGACCCACATTGGGGTCCTTGCTCGGCGGGGAGCCTGCTTCTTCCTCTGCCTCTGCCTGCCTCTCTGTCTGCCTGTGCTCTCTCTCTCTCTCTCTCTGACAAATAAATAAATAACTCTTTAAAAAAAAGAAAGCTAAAGCTCAAAGTTACAGGACTAATTAGAGGCTAAGCCAGGATTTCCATGTATGTTTGTCTAATTCCAAGCTAGAACATTATCCTGGCTGTCCACTGTAAGATTATCAATAAGAAATATGAACAGTAACATTTCCTCTTCTTCTTCTTCTTCTTCTTCTTCTTCTTCTTCTTCTTCTGTAACATTTATTCTTACCACTTGCTGGGATTTTCATGTATTCTTTTTAAAAAATTTTCATTTGTTTTTTTTTTAAATTTCTTTTCAGTGTCATGTATTCTTTTATTTAATCCCCACCATAACCTTAGGAGATGGTTACAGTTATTATGTCCATTTCACAGATAGGGAAACCAAGATCTTAAGATCTCGGGGAGATCTTAAGTCCTTGCTCAAGGTGACAAAGCCGGTCAGGGTGGCCCTGGTTTTCCTCGTAATTTCATGAGCTGATGGTGACCCTCCTGTACTTTCTTATTCCGGGCGCTGGTCTGGTCCCTCGGAAGGAGAACTTCCACCTCCCCATAAGTACCCCTGAGACACATTCAGTGAGAATCCTCGCTCTTTCCAATAAACCCTTCCCACTCACCCTGACGCCATTCAGGTCGGACCCATCACGAATTCCATTCCTCGAGGTTTCCTAGCTCCCCACTGTGCTGGAGTCCTTATAAGCCTTCCCCTTTGCTCCTTCACTGTTGGAGGATGGCTCTGTGGAAACCGCCTCCCTGCTTTGTCCTTCACGGTCTCTCCTCCTGAGCAGTATGCAGGGCCTAGGGCACATGGCCATGGAGAATCCAGGCTGCCAGAATGGCCCTCCTTAGAAGCTCCTGAGAGAAGATCTTGAGCAGCCAACACAGGAACGTGCTCAGAATCCTGCAGCCTCCAGTCAGCTTTACTTCAGGCAAATGAAAGCTGACTACAGAAGAAGGGGGCCAAGGAAACTCAGCCCTACACACATCATGGCCATAACACCAGCTTCTATCTTAGATGACTGCAGCTGGAGAGGCTCCAGGAAAGACTGCGACTCACCCTCTCACTCTGCTTAGGATAGGACTGAAGCCCAGGGAGGTCACGGCTAGTACAAGGTGACATAGCCCTTTAGTGACAGAGCCTGGCCTAGAGCACGCATACCCAAGGCACTATTCTTACAGCAGGGGTTCTGGCCTTCCTGTCCTTTGCAGACCATCTTCACAATTTTTGCCATATCCCCATGCCATCTGTGCTGTGCTTACTTAAGATTTTCTTAAAATGGACTAATGTCTTGAGCAAATAAAATTTATTGAAAAGGGAAGTTTCAAATTGCTAGTTTGTTCTGGTTTTGCATTTTGCTAATAAATACATCACATATAAAATTAAAGCATTTGTACCCCTCTGGCAGTATGCCTCCCACCTTTTTTTTAAACGGGGACTTAGAAGGAACCATGTGAGGGAGCTCTGGGTTCACGTTTCTTCTCTGTGACTTACCAGCTGCCGTGTCACTGGCAAGTCATTTCACCTTTCTGTGTGTCCATTTTCTCATCTGTGGGGTAAGAGTGAACACCACACACCCTGTCTGCACTCCCCATAGAGCTGTCATGAGAACTGACATGGGAAGATAACTGGAAGAGCGTTACTCATTCAAATAAGCTCAACCAATAGAAGTTTTCATTCTCACTCTACTTATGAGATTTATTGCTTTCCCATTTATAGTAGAAATAGGTCTCTATTTGCTCATCTTCAAAGAGATGTGGAGGTCTCTTGAGTGCTGGTTCTATCCTTTTCCTGGAAGAGAGTCTCTGAGCAAATCCCCTTTTGTGGCATGCCTGTTTGTCCTACGGTGTGCCTACATCCCCAGGCAGGTGAGGAATGCAGGTTTATTCTCACACAGCTTGGCGAAAAGACTTTCCTAAACAGAGTTTAAGTCTCCAACGTTAGAGAGGAAAATCTCCTAGAAAAGGCTCACCTGGTATAGCTTTGGATGAGGAAAGGAGATGCTGACCTATAGCTAAGAAATCCGATCTGAGTTTCTGGTTGTGAAGTGAAAGGAGGAGTTCCTTAGTGCTTCAGGGTCACAGAGACAGTGAATGGAATGCTTTGTCAGTCTTCGGCCCTTGCTCGCTGGAATCAGGGTAGATTTCACCAGAAGTAACTACTTTTCCAATTTCGTTTCTTATCTAGTCTCTGCATTAAAAAATCTCAAGGATTTCAGATTGCTTGAAGACAGGGATGTTTGGTGGTGGGGGTCGGTGTGTGTGTACTTACCATTTATAGTACTTACGTTCCAGGCATTATTCTAGAGTTTGACAAATATTAGCTCATTTAATCCTCTCATCAACCTATGAAGGAGGTACTGTTAGTAGCCTCACTATATAGATGAGGAAACTTAGGCACAAAGAAGTTGAGTGGCTTGCCCAAGGTCACACAGCTAGTATGGACAGGTCTGACTTGAACCCAGACAATCTGGCTCCTGAACCCATGCGCTTAACTACAACTTTGTGTAGTGCAATATAAACATATTAAACTTCCAATTTCAAACATCTTTCAAGGCCTAGTTTCAAGGGTTCCTGTTGCCAGGAGCCTCCCCTGAGCTTATATAAGAGAAAACTCTTCCTAACTCCAAATGCACTTTCTCTATACTTCTTTAAAGGCATGTACCACTTTCTAGCTTGCATCTGAATGATTTTTATGTCTTATCTTCCTTTGTGTGTATATATGTGCATGTGTGTTTGTGTGTGTCTGTGTGCATGTGTGTGCCTTGACAGTCATCAGTGCTCTTCACCAAATATTTCTGGCTGTCCACTTCCAGGCATATGGTAGAATTGCATTTCCTAGCCCCGCTCTGGTAGAGTGGTGTCATATGACTTGTTCTGGTCAGTGATTGTGATCAGAATGTATGTGAGTCACTGCTGACCTGACCAATGAATCTTCTGTGAAAAATTCTCTGGTATTCTCCTTTGCTCTGGCACACTCACAGGCAACATTTAAGACAGTGCCTGTCTGTCTGTCTGAGTTTCTAGGAGGCCACAAAGGGCAGAATCCTTTTGTCAACCAATAATGGGCATATACTATGAGCAAGATTTTATAACTTTGTTGGAAGAGATATTTGTTGATGAGATATTAGGGTTATTTGTTACTACAGCAAAACCCAACCTATCCTGACTGATCCAGTTATCAGGGTTGGGTGGGACAAGGGAGGTGGATCACAAAGGAGCACGTCAAAGGAAAGTTTTGGTGTGATAGAACTGTTGTGTGTCTTAATAGTAGTGGTGGTTACACAACCATTTGCATTTGTTTTAAGTTATACACCTATATATCACAAAGACTGAATTTATACATAAATTATTTCTAATTTATGTATAAATTAGAAATAGAGTTTGGCACACCCTGCTAATTTTTCTTAAATCCTCTCACTTTGAGTATTTAAAATTCCTCTGGAATCTGTACCTGTCGGAAGTAGGAGTGTGTGTGTGTGTGTGTGTGTGTGTGTGTGTGTGTATCTATGTTTCTGTCTCCTGAACTCAAGTTTCCAAGGGAGCGGAAATTATCCGTGCTCATATAATTCCTCCATCTCTGCCTCAGCATGAGTCACCCTTTTGTTAACAGGAGACAGGAAAAGTCTTTGGAGGCATTTTAGCCTGAAGTGCTTATCCTGCCTCAGACTGCAGTGCCAGTCTCTCATCTGGTTTTCCACTAATTATGCCTACAGTTGTATCAGCTTGGCTCCCCCAAATAATCCTTTGGGGCAGAGTATCCAGCTGGTTCTGTCATATGTCCTGGTGTCCACAAATCCATAAGTGAGGGGGAGGAGGACAGGAAAGAAGAGTAGCCTGTTCCAGTGTTCCCTGAGCTCAATGGGGGAGCAACTCTCCCTTGTATTTGTTTTTAACTTTTTAAAATAATTTGATATGACACTTATATAGTAAAGGGTATAAAGTATACAAATCCTTGTTTTGCTTGATAAATGTTTACCTGTTTACATACTCAAGTCACCACAAGCCGGATCAAGACATAGAACCATTTCCAGCACCTTGGATTGCTCCTCATGTCCTTTCAGTCAGTAACCATCTCCCACTCCCTCCAGGGGAAACTGTTCTGATTGCTATCACCATACCTTAATTTCGCCAATTCTTGAACTTGATGTAAATAGTATCACTCAGTCTGTACTCTTGAGTTCAGCTTCTGTAAGGTTCATTCATGCGTGTATATCAGTAACTTTTTGTGGGCTAGCGTTCTATTGCATGAATGTTTAACAATTATCCATGGTCCCATTGATGAACATTGGGTTTTGATAGTTTGGGGCTATTCTGAATAAATCTGCTATGAACACTTTTGTACATGTCTTTTGGTGGACATAATCATTCATTTTCTTGAGTTTATGCCCAGGAATAGATAGCTGAACGATAGAAGCTGCATTGTTTTGTATTAGTAGACATTGCCAATCAGTTTTCCAAAGCAGTTATGCCATTTTGTCTTTCTCTCAGCAGTGTATGAAAGCCCCTGTTGCTTAGCATCTTGTCAGTGCTTGGTATTGTCAGTGTTTTTAGTGTTGCCCATTGTGGTGGGTGTGTGGTGGTATCTCACTGTGGTTTTAATTTCTCCTTTGAAATGTACATGTGCTCCCTTACTGTTGCCACAGTTTCTGATAGAAGCTGTTGTTGCCACAGTTTCCAAAATTTTTTTATTGGTTCAGGGGTATGGAGATAGAGTGGCACTTGTAGGTGATGGGCTGGTAGAAGAAGCACTTTCATTAGGAGAGGGGACTTAGGAATTGTCCCAGCATTGCAATCCAAAAGGGGATAGATACAGAGAGCTGGCTTATTATTGACAGGCATACTCATTCCTCCAAAAGACTGTGCTTGAGTTATGACAGGCAGAATATGTCCCTCCCCTGGGCAGATGGGCTGCTCTGAACCTTTTTCTGGAACTATATGAGTTGGCATGGCATTTCCAGTCATTTGTTTTCAGAATGACAACGTGTCAGTTTAACTACCACTCCCTTGATACGTTTGTCAATTGGAGGAGAAAGTAGAAAAAGCCCAAGAAACAAATGAATGCTTATCAGGATGCGGGAAACCAAATCTCACCTTTGCCTTCTTATTTGGTTTGTTGATGACCCCTTCTGAGCACAGGCATCTCTAAAAGAGAAATCTATCAAGCAGGTGAGCTACCAGGCATCTTATTGCCCAGCAACTCAAGCCAGTCCTGATTTATGGTGGGAAAATAATGGAGAAACCTGGGGATGTGTAAACAGCCCAGAGTGCTCTCTGGGTTCATTTTGGCTAGCCTGGGCCCCATACCTGTGCTAGCCCAAGGGAAAACCCATCAAATTGCTAGCAACTGGCACTCATGGGCTTGGGAATTAAAGATCTGGGCATGAATGCAAACTGTGCCACTTACCAGTTGTATGACACTGGCATGTTAATTGGCATCACAGAACCTCAATTAAAGCACAAATACTGATATTTATCTCACAGGACTTTTTGGGTAAAGATTAGTTGGGGCAATAGATATCAAAGTGCCTAATATATACGATAGGTGTGCAATAAATATTATTGATCTAATAGCCAAAAACTGGAAACAGTTCAGATTTTCTTGAACAGGTAAATGGTAAGACAAACCATGGTGCATACAACCCATGGAAAACTAACGGGCAGTGGAAATGAAGGAATTTCTGATACACATAAATGAATCTGCAGAGTACCATGCCAAGTGAAAAAATATTCTTTTTGGTTTGTTTGTTTGTTTATTTATTTATTTGACAGAGACCATAAGTAGGCAGAGAAGCAGGCAGAGAGAGAGAAGGAAGCAGGCTCCCCGTCGAGCAGAGAGCCCGATGCGGGGCTCCATCCCAGGACCCTGAGATCATGACCTGAGCCGAAGGCAGAGGTTTTAACCCACTGAGCCACCAAGGCATCCCTGAAAAAATACTCTACAAGGTTAGTGTTAGCCATTACATCATGTATGATTCCATTTATATCACATTTTTGAAATGACAAAGTTTTAGAACAGATTAATGACTGCCAGGGTTAGGAATGGTATGGAGGGGTGAGAGAAGTGTGTGTGGTCATAAAAGGACACCATTGGGGCACCTGGGTGGCTCAGTCAGGTAAATATCTGACTGTTTGTTTGTTTCTTTGTTTGTTTGTTTTTAAGTATTCAACTCTTGATTTCATCTCAGGTCTCAATGTCAGGTTGTGGGTTCGAGCCCCACATTGGGCTCCATGCTGGGTGTGGAACCTACTTGAAAAAAATTAAAAGGGCACCCTGAAGGAATTTTGTGGTAATGAAACTGTTCAGTATCTTGACTGTGTTGGTGGATACATAAACCTACACATGCGATAATGTTGCTTAGAACTACACACACACACACACACACACACACACACACACTAGTAAAACTGGAGAAATCCAATTAAGATCTGTGGATTGTATCAATATTAATGTCCTGGTTGTGATACAGTATTATAGTTTTGTAAAATGTTACCATTGGGGGAAACTGGATTAGGAGTTGACAGGATATCTCTGTTATATCTTAGAACATCATGTAAATCTACAATGATCTCAATAAAAATTTCAACTAAAAATAATACCAATCTGTAAGTATTACACTGGATTTCAAGAAGCACTGTTTAATAATAAGCTCAATTTAATAACGTAGGAAAAAAGAAATACACTGCCTCATTAAATCTATTTATAGATTGCAAGATAAATCCTGACTTGAGAAATACTCCAATGCGTGTGTGTGTGTGTGTGTGTGTGTGTGTGTGTGTTTGTGTGTAGAGGGAGAAATTACACCTGGAATCAAGGAAATGTGATAGTTTCTAGCACCTCCTCTACCCTCTCTCCGACTTCCATCTTCTATTTCTCTTCCTTCTTCCTGCTCTCTTCAGATACCCACCGCTCTCATTTAGCCTAATTCTCAAAAGAAAAGAAAAACTGAGTCACACTAAGGTGTTGCTAACTTGATTAGTTAATTAATTATTTTGCTGCTTCTCCTTCATTTTGCCCAACCCCTACAACTCATCTTTGATCCCTACTACAATGACTTGTAAATAGCTCTCATTAAATATTTGGTGAAGCTAATGAAAGGACTTTATTTTTTTTAAAGATTTTATTTATTTATTTGACAAACAGAGATCACAAGTAGGCAGAGAGGCAGGTAGAGAGAGAGAAGGGGAAGCAGGCTCCCCGCTGGGCAGAGAGCCCGATGTGGGTCTCAATCCCAGGACCCTGGGATCATGACCCAAGCCAAAGGCAGAGGCTTTAACCCACTGAGCCACCCAGGCACCCCTAATGAAAGGACTTTAAAAGAGGATTACTACTTAGGGTAATTCCTAAGTTAAAAGAATAACTCCGTAATGAAATGTTTATCACCTTGGCACCTGGTTGAGGAAGGGAATTTGGAATGGGACCTTTCCTGGCTCTGTTCAAATAGAGCATCAGAAGTTCCTGCCCAGTCTAATCTCATCTACACACAAAGTTTATCTTTTCCCAAATCTGTGTTCCAAGTTTTTAAAAAATTAGCCTAAAATTGTTAAGGGCATGTACATACTGGGAAATCAAATTGTCATTAACACAAATGTGACTTGCGGTGGGTGTTCTAGATCCATCAGATGATGACTGATGATGAAAATTTTGACTTCTAATTCTAAATTTATTATCTTGCTTATTATATCCCAGGAAAACACTTTAAAAATGTTGTATATGGTATATTTGAGGGAAATATTTAAAGATTTCTACCCTTAGTGTCAAAATTCCCCTCTGGATAATGATAATCATCTTGAATTCAGATTTATGCAAAATACAATAAAAATAACTCAATATTTTAATTATTGGCAAACCAATTTTTATTTTCTTAGAGTAGAAATAATTAAAACTAGAAGCCACAACTTCCCATGACTTTTTCAACTTAGCTTAGATATTAGAATAATGTTTTAAAATATGATCCAAACGCGTTTTCCCTTTTTTATAGGTAGTTTTTATTAAAGAAAGAAAAAGAATAACATGCTGTTCTTCTTTCATTAAGATTATGCCATAAGATGTAGGCTTGCTGTCCTGGGAGGAGGTAGACACAGCATAGGACAAATTAATCATAGCTTAGCTTTAAATTGCAGCTAGATTTTAAAAAACCCTTACTGGGACAATAGTCTTCAAAGCCAGAATAACATAAGAAAGAAAAAGGTTTTCTTAGAATTCCCAAAATTGATCTCTTACAAGACGGAAACCAAAGCTTAGAAGGTTGACCATGGAAAAGCCATAGAGTAGGAAGGATGAGGACACAGTGCAGGTAAGGGAAGCTCCCACACAGGAGAGAGAATGCCCTTCCAGTTCTAGGAGGGGTAGCTTGGCATAGAAAGGAAGAATCAAATGTCCCTCTATCTGCCCACACTTTCCACTCTCCAAATAGGACATAGGGGCAGGAGTAAGAGCTGGTAGAAACACCCACATAGGCTTGGGAGGATATAAAAGCATCAGGGTAAGAGGCTACCTCATCATACACATCCTGAATTAATATGAGCATCTCAGGAAATCCTGCAGTAGCATTGTGTTTTATCTTCCTTGGTAAGGGAGAAGTGAAGGAACAGTTGCTTCATAGTTTTGCATACTCTAGAAGGCAGGAGAGAGTTCCTGGGCCCCTGACTTGGGCATGGAAGCATCGAGAGGGCAGATATACTTGAGAAAGCCTGAGTGAAATTTGCAGAATTTGGGGACCTTGAAATGGAGGCAGTGTCAAGGGCCACGATCAACAGCGCAATGACCAAAAAGATCAGCTGTCCCTCGGTGGAGACCAGGGCAGGATACCAAGTGGCTGCATGGGCCAAGCCACCCCAGAGAACAGTAGGAGGACCAGGCCACCTTCCCCCAACCATAAAAATGCACCTAGTGACCATATTGGGGGAAAAAGAAGAGGAATAATCCTTCATAGAGAGGCAGAACTCTGAAAAACTATGTAACTATCTGAAAGAAGTTATTAAAGCAAGAAGACAGAGATGTCTTTAATTAACATCGTCAATGAAGATAGGAGATCAAGAGCAAGAAATAAAGAAAGTTGTATTTCTGTACATCCCAGTTTGCAAGTTGTAGACGTTGACGCCAGGACACTTTTAAAAAAGTATAATTTATTTAAAGAAGAATGGGGAAAGGAATTGTGGCAAAAGTATGGGAGCAAAGGAGAGGGATTCCGTTTCAGAGAGTCACTCCTCAGTTTCCTGCTTGGGTAGCTGGGCAGTGCTGCTGACCTTCCTAAGTCAGGAAATTAGGAGGAAGAATGCAGATTGTCAGGAGAACGGGGTGTGGCTGTTAGTTTGGGGTTATGCTTGGAGATGCTGCTGGGATAATGAATTGGAGATGCTGAGGAGGTTGGGGGTCTTCTTTTGCTATCCTTGTCTCACACAGCCATCCACCATTTCTGGGGTCTGCACTTGGCTCAAGGATATTGACACACTGAGCCTATTGTTCCCACAAGGTTATACTTCACATTCCTCAGGTAGACTTCTCTCCACGGAAAGCTTTTCATTTCTCCCTAGACCATGTCATCTTTAGAGAGTATCTTTTTACAGTGTCTATGTAAGAAAGTTTTCCCACTCCCCAGCCTGGTTGCTGGGGTCATTTATTGATGCATAACAAATTACCCCAAAACTCAGTGACATAAAACAACTACTTATTATGCTCATGAATTCTGTGGGTCAGGAATTTGGACAGGGCACAGCAGAAATGGTTTATTTATCTCTGTTACAACAGTGGGGCCACAGAGGCTGGTAGTGACTTGACAGCTGGGGGTAGAATCATCTGCAGGCTTGTCCACTAAGCATATCTGGAACCATAGCTGGGGTCATTGGCTGAAACTCCTGTACATGGCCTCTCTGTGTAGTCTGGGCTTCCTTACAATATGGTGGCTCAGTTTCAAGAATGAGCCTCCCAACAAAGAGCCCGGTGGAAGATACATTGCTTTTTCTAATCTGGTCTTAGAAACCACACACCACTTCTGCTGTATCCCGTCTGTTGAAGCAGTTACAAAGGCCCGCCCAACTTTAAGGGGAAGGAAAATAGACTCCACCTCTTGATGGGAGAGCAGGAAGGTTCTAGAAAAGCATGTGGAACCAGAAATATTGTTAAGGCCATTTTTTTGAAACTATCATCTGCTTCACAGGTCTAGTCCCTTTCTCAGTAGAAGATTTAGAATGCTTCATCCTGTTTCTTCTTCACCCCCTCATTTTACCAGCATCTTATTCCACATTCTTCCCCTTTCCCTCCTCTTCCAAAATGAGTGTTCTTTTTGTGTCTCTCAGGGCCAACTTCCCCATACATTCATTTGACCCACCACTCCCCACTCAACCTGCCCCCATTCTTCTCCTATAATAAAACCCACTTGCATATGCAGGTATCCCATGGCCTCCTTCACATTCCCCTATAGGAATTGGGGCTTGGGAAACTGATGCAAAAAATGCCGATAATCTGGCTACTGTTATTGCTGTAAAAACTGCTCTTCATCTCTGACGCAGGAGTCTTGTGTCTTCTGCCCCATCCATAAAGCTGTGGCAGGCTAGCTTGTTGGTTTGCAAGAAGGGTAAAGTTTTAGACCTTTTGCAGTTCTTGACACCTACTTTGTGCCAGGTGCTATCACATACAATATAGATAATCTTCACCATAACCCTGTGATGGAGGTGTGAATAGCCCCATTTTCTAGGTGAGGAAATGGATTCCTAGAGGTTTAGAAACTTGCCCAAGTAAGTAGAAAGGTTTGGATTTGAACTCAGGACAGTCTGTTTCTAAAGCTGTGTTTTCCCATAGCTCTGTAGCAATCCTGTGGCTGTAGCTACTCTGCTTCAGGGAAAGAATGAGCCTTGGTTACTTAGGCACTGTGCCATGTCTCAATCATTGTTCAACTTCAGAGCACAAAGTCACGCCAAGAATAGCCTTCTACTTGGCTTATGAAATCTTTGGAGATTCAGGGCTATTTGAAACAAAAATCTGACTCCTTGCTATATCTGATTTCTTTGTGGCTTTTTACATATATTTTCTCTGTTACTGCAAAGTTCCACATGGCATTTGAGAATCTGGCAGTTGGTAATTTTTCTCAAGGAAAAGAAACATTAAGACATTTGTTCTTAGAAAAATAAATCTGTGTATGTGACATGTATACCAACACATATATACAATGGAACAATCTATTCACGATTTATTTTTATATAGAGGACTGCTGTTATGCAAATATACACAGACCCATTCTATGCTTTAAAGACATTTTCTATATGGAGAACTGGGGGTGGCAGGAAGGAGAGGGAACAGAAAGAAAGACAGGATTGCTCAGACACACAGAACAAGTTTACCTTCCCTTGACTCTTTTAAATGTCTTTGGAATAGATGTTGTTGATGATTTGGAAGCATATTTGATATTTTAACTCCACCTTTAGAAGTAGAGCTCTAAATGCTAGCAAATGTCTGTTGTGGTTTCTTGATGTCCATATTACTGAAAATCCACAGTAGCATCAGAGCCCCTTTGTTGAAGAAACTGGATAAAATAGCAACAACATCTGAAGTCCCCTAGACCCCAAATCCACTTTTAAAACCATCCTAGAGTGATTTCCATCCTGTCATTGGTGATGACAGATCAGATTAACAGCGATGATATTTCTTGTGGTCTGCCAGTGAATGCTCTGAGGTATGGGCAGCTTCCAAGGCCCAGGTGTCAGGAAAAGAAAAGGAAGATCAGGGGTGAGTTGGCTTCATACCTAAGTCTTGAATGGAAAAGCAACTGCTGAAGCCTCCACATGCTTTCCCATCCCCCTCCAACCCACAGACTCAAGTCTGATTTCACCATGTTCACCAGAGCCCACTGGTTTAATTAGCATAACTGTGGCTGGGAGAGCACATGGCAAAGATTTATGGTTTCCATGACCTCACTGATTTTGGAAAACTCTGATATTTCAGAAAATATATATACTCTTTCCTTCTGGGATTAAGAACAAATCTAATAACATATACAGGATGCCTCCTCTGAGCCTTCTCTTACCATCCCCCCAACCCCCAAGTGCTGCTCCTCTTTTCCCCTTTACCACAACCAAATTCATAAATCCATTTGAATGAATTCAGGGTTTAAGATGACAGACATGAGCTGCTTATCAGCAATCAGCCCAATAGATATGATCCATTATCTCCTGCATCCCACTTTTTGGAAATGACTGTGCAATGCCTAGTCTCTAAAGGGACCTCCCTTTCCCAATAACCCCAGTTGGACAAATAGGTAATTTCCCCCCCCCCCCATGTAATTCCCCTCTTGGGGAACTGCTATAGTGGGAGGCAGCAAAAGGAGCTCATTTTTAGCAGACTCTGTTAGTTCCCGCTCCATATCTCTTGAAGTCTACCATTTCAGAGTGGTCCCGCTGCCTTCCAAATGCAGCATCTACATCTCTGTGCCTGATGACCTCTTCTGGGACACTGGGGCCAGTCCACTCCTATATGTGGCAGGTTTATAGTGCCAAGGAGTTAATGCCCCTGAAAACAGCCTTCAGCTCATGTCTCTTGGCTGTAGGGGTATGAGTACCTCAGCTCCCTTTCCCCTCATGTGGAATAGATTTTGCGACCTGTAATTTATACCATTCCCCAGAGTTGTCTTTTGGGATTAATTTCCAATTATCTATTGTGGGTAGATGGCTTGATAATGGACTCCTTATTGGATGGCTTCTCTTCTCTGAATCACTTTTCCACTCTCCTATTCATGTTCCTAAAACCTCCCAAGTAGACTACTTGCACTGAAATATTGGGGGAGCCCTTACTAAGATACCCTCTAAAAGTTATATAATACTATTAAGGAAGATTCCCTTAACCCATTCGCTGAAAGTGCAAGGAAGGTTAATGATTCTGATACCCTTTACATGCTCCACAGAGAAGGGGAAACTCTGGCAAAATTTCATATGAGGAAATGCATTAATTTTTGCTTTCCATTGATCAGTTATCCTCAGAACAAGTCAAGCAGTCCGTATTGATTCTCGTAGTTTTTGAGTGCTTGCTTGCCAGTTGGCCTGTATTTTTTTTTCTTTTAGAGAGAGATGGAGCATGAGTAGGGGGTGGGGGCCAAGGGAAAGGGAGTGAGAAAACCCCAAGCCAGCTTCTTGCTGGGTGGATGCGGGGCTCAATCTCACATCCCTGAGATCATGACTTGAACTGAAATCAGGAGTTAGACACTTAACTGACTGAACCACCCTGGTGCCCTACTTGGCCTGTCTTCTTTACCCACTTTCATCTCTCCCAGTAGATAAAGTCAAAAGTATTTCTGTGATGAAAATTGTCCATTGTCTTTATATATAAGAGATCTGAGTTTCAATCCCAATCCTCCCATTTGTGGTGTAACCGGACATGTTTTAAAATTCTTTAGTTCACTTGTCTCTAAATTCAGGGCAAAATGTCAGTTAGGTACTTCATTCAACAAATATTTTTGAATACCTAGTATATGCTGGTTTTATATTAGCTCCCTGAGGTACTGTCATGAATAGTTTCTTCCTTCATGATACTCACAGCAGAGATGTTGTGGGTTCTGAAGTCAGACAGCTGAGCTTTGAATTCTACCTCCATTACCTTCCATGACCTCACTAAACTTCTGTTTTTCTTTGTCAGGTGGGACCAATTTCCTCACAGGGTTTGAGAATTAGTATCTAATGGTTGAGATGAAGCATATAGGACATTGTTCCTAGTACATAGAAAATGTTTAATTGGCTTGTAAGATATAAGAGGATTAAAATAGTTAATACATATTGAGTGTTTACTGCATGTCAGTCACTGCTTAAACATTTTATTTTTTTTATTTTTCAAGATTTATTTATTTTTTTAGGATTTTATCTATTTGTCAGAGAGAGAGAGAGCAAGAGCGCACAAGCAGGCAGAGTGGCAGGCAGAGGCAGACAGAGAGAGAAGTAGGCTCCCTGCTGAGCAGGGAGCCTGACATGGAACTTGATCCCAGGACCCTGGGATCATGACCTGAGCTGAAGGCAGTGGCTTAACCAACTGAGCCACCAGGCATCCCAAGATTTATTTACTTTAAAGAAAGAGAGAGTGTGTGAGCAGGGCAAGGGGGGAGGGTCAGAGGGACAGAATCTCAAGCAGACTCCCTGCTGCACATGGTACCCAATGCGGGGCTCCTTGCAGGGCTAGATGTGGGGCTTGACAGGGGGCTCTCTCCCAAGACCCTGGGATCATGACCCGGGCCAAAATCGATTTGGTTGCTCAACTGACTGCATCATCAAGGTGCCCCTGCTTAAACATTTTAAATGCATAAACTCATTTAGGTCACCCCAGAACCCTTAATGATAAACACTATTCTTTGGTACTTTTACAAATAGAGAAATACTGAAAGGCCAAGTAGCTTGTCAAAGGCCACATAGTTAGTATACAGAGCCAGGATTTGAACCTCGTTGTTCTGGATGCAGAACCCACACTCCTAGCTCTTCCGTCTTTACGTCTCAAAGTGTGGTTCTTGGAGTAGCTGGTTAGAAGTGCAGAATCCTGGGTGCCTGGGTGGCTCAGCTGGGTGAGCGTCTGCCTTTGGCTCTGGTCATAATATCGGGATCTTGGGGTTGAGCCCTACATTGGCTCCCTGCTCAGCGGAGAGTCTGCTTCTCCCTCTCCCCCTCTGCTGCTCCCCCTGCTCATGCTCACTCTTTCTCAAATAAATAAATAATCTTAAAAAAAAAAAAAGAAGAAGTGCAGAATCCTGGTGCCCCTCTGCCAAAACTCCTAAATCGCAATCTGCATTTTAACACAATGCCCAGGTGAATTATATGTATATTACAGCTGAAGGACTGCTCTACCCCATGCCAATTGGACTTTGGTGAGTTAAGGGCTTCAGTGGAGCTATGTCTAAGATGCTTTCAGAGCAAAATCCAGGAGTAAAATATAATGTACGTTATGGCAAGTCATTGATATACAGCTGCTCAATAAACACTAAAACAAACACACACACACACACACACACACCACATGCACACACATGTCATCATGGTAACATGGGCATGTAACAGTTACTTCTGAAGGCCTTCCTTCCCTACCACAGCTGCCCCCCAGGTGCCAGTAGCCCCAACTCATTCTGCACTGGTCATTGACCATTAGGCATTATTGCTGACAGCTATGTTCTCTCTCACCTTGATGGTTCAGGAAAGGATATGCAGAGGCGTAATTGGCTTGTTTTGTTTTCTTCCCTTCTTTGTTGCCATGGTTACTCAGTTCATTTGCATCTTTAAGCTTCTTTCATATTAACCTGAAAACCACTCAGAGGTTCTCCTGCATGGGGAGGGAAATCTTACTTGAAGGGTGAGGCACAGTCCTAATTCCCAGGGGTCTGGGTGATGGTTTTAGATGAAGACACCTCCAAAGCAGAAACAAATTTTAAGATTCAGCCTGAAATCCCAGTTCATCTGGAGACTTCCTCTTCAGTTCTGGGGTTGGAGTTCTGTGTCTTGCAATATGTGCATGTCTCACTGGCAGAGATTGTGTCTGAAAGCAGGAAAGAAGTCATTATTGTAATGACTCCGTGCAGAGACTATAGGGAGAAGGCACACTTTCCAAGGCAATCCCATTCTTTCAGTGGAGAAAAAAGAAGTTTAACTCATTAAGACTTTATCCCAGATGATGTCAGTCACAAAAGAAACTCAAGGTTCCTTGGCCATCCCTCACACTTACCCTAGTCCCTGGATGACTTTGCATTCCTATTTCAGTTATCTGCCAAATCTCTCAAAAACTTAATGGCTTTAAACACCAGCCATTTTATGATTTCGCATGATCCAGTGAGCTGAATGGGCTAAGCTGGAGAGTTCTTCTGCTCATGATGTCAACTGGGACAGCTGTCATCTGGGGGCTTGGTTAGATAAGAATATCTAACATGGCTTGTTGATATGGCTGGCAGTTGATGCAGGCTTTTGGCAAAAAACCCCAGTGGGCAGTTGACCAGAGTTCCTTGGTTGCCTTCCATTTAACCATGTAGCCTTTTCATATGGCTTGGACTTCTCACAGAATGGTAGCTGGGTCCCAGAAAGGAGTAAGTAGTCCAAGGGTCAGGGGACAGCACTGATACTCAGGGGGAGGAGAAATAGGCTCCCTACCTCTTGATCAGCATACAGGAAGACGGTATTTAGGGAATCCTTGGAGACAAGCTTACACAAACCCCTTCCTGAACTTTTTGTCCACCTTTCCTCAACTCTTTAAACTTTTCTACTGCACCCTCTGGAATTCTTGTTTAGTCATAAACAAAATTCCTTCTGTTATAAGTCTCTGAATGTTACTTTTAGCTTCTTGCTCTACATGATACCTGACTTTCCCTTGAGGACACAGCTTTTCCTGATACCCTCTCAGATGGTGGCTGTATTCTCTCCCATGTTCCTCATATCCCCAAACTGGAGGGTGGGGTAAGTACCTATCCTTGCTATTTATTTCTAGTTTCCCAAATCACTCTCTCTTATTCCTCACTAATACCACCCCCTCCCCATCGTTGAATGTCAAGTCATCTGGCTATACCACCCACCACTCTTCCCGGTTACAGTCATCTGCCAACTCTGTGCCACTCTCTCTCTCTCCTCTAAAACTGTACTGTTGCTCTAATACTCTCCTGTCCTGATTCTTGGGGATTTCCATATCATGTCAATAACCTTTCCAATATTCTGCCTTTCTGTACTTGGCTTTCCTTCTTCCAGTGATTTTGTCTCTCCCCTCCTCAGCCACAAATTCTCATAGCTGTACTCTGGAATTTTTTTCCAATTCCTTCATCCCTTTCATAATCTCTGTTCTCCCAAAGCACCAAATCCAAGCAGCTCTTTTGATTCTATGAAAAGTAGAGCTGGAGTATTACAAAATTACCCACAATACCCTTAATGCAGAATGGCTTTGGCCAGCTTATTTAGGAGCTGCTTAACAGAGATGAACAATACCCACGAATAGTGTGCTCAACACTGAAATGAAGAAACCTCTAAATCCACTGGGGCATAGTGTAGGGCACAATGTAATGGGACTCATGCTGCATTTACAGGCAAAAGGGCCAGGTTTGAGATCTAGCTTTGTTTCTTGGGTGTTGTGGTTCATTGGGCAATTCACTTAATTCCTAGGAGCATCAGTTTTCTTGTGTAAAACTACAGTAAGACATTTGGTTGAGTCTGACTCACAGGATTGTTTTGAGGATTAAGTAAAATATATATGTGATATTTTTTGATAAATTGTAAAGGACCTCACAGTGATTTATTTATGTAAACTTGTGCCAGAATCTGGTCTGAAGGAAGGTGTGATAACCACAGTTTCAACAAGAATACCCCCATTTTTCAGAAGGAAAAAAGGTATATTTGAAAGCTTTCCCAGGGAGAGGTTGTTGTAAACTGGTTCTGAGAGATTTTGATACTTGTTCCTAATGTCTAATACTGCCACTTCTGTTCATTTTTGGGAAGCTCATTTTATGACAACTACTCTTAGAGTTTTATTATATTTCTTTCAACAAACATTTATTAAGGGTTATTGTATGCCAGGTACTGTGCTAGGTCCTGGGGATAAACTAGATGGGCAAAAATTGACATGGTACCTACCCTCATGGAGCTTTTAGGCAGGGTAATCAACGGTCTTATAACTGTGACAAAAGCTGAAAAGAAGGACCTACGTTAGGTAGATCTGATCTAGTCAGAATGTTGAAAAGGTTTCTCTGAGGAGCTCAGATCTGATGGACAGTAGGAATCAGATGAAGAAGAGAGGAATATCAATTTTCTATGGCTGCTATAACAAATCACCACAAACTTAGTAGCTTAAAACAACACAAATTGATGCACCTCGGTGGCTCAGTGTGTTAAGCCTCTGCCTTCGGCTCAGGTCATGATCTCAGGGACCTGGGATCGAATCGCACATTGGGCTCTCCACTTAGCAGGGAACCAGCTCCCCACCCCACCCCCCGACCCCGCCTGCCTCTCTGCCTACTTGTGATCGATCTCTCTCTCTCTCTCTCTCTCTGTCAAATAAATAAAATCTTAAAAAAAAACCACAACACAAATCTATTATCTATGGTTTTGGAGGTCAGAAGTTCTAAAACCAAGCTTTTCAGCTAGACTGCATTTCTTCTGGAGGCTTTAGGGGGAGAATCCATTTCCTTGCCTTTTCAGCTTCTAAAGGCTACCTCCATTACATTCCTTGGCCCTTGGCCCCCTCCTTCATCTTCAAAGCCAGCATCATAGCATCTCCCAATCTCTTCCCTCTGTAATCTCTACTGTCATCATCACATCTTCTTCTCTGATTCTGGCTCTTCCACCTACCTCCTTCCCTTATAAGGACACTTCTGATTACATTGAACTCACCCAGATAATCCAGGATGTTCTCCCCATCTGAAGATATTTAGCTTAATCACACCTACAAAGTCCCTTTTGCCATGTAAGCAACATATTCATGGATTCTGGGGATAGGACATGAACATCTTTGGGGAGCTGACACTTAGTCTACCATAGGAGCATTCTAGGTGGGAGGAACAACATGTAAAAAAGCCCTGGGATTGGACAGAGCATCTCAAATAGAAGGGACTGAAATCAAGTCAGTGTGGCTAGAGGGAGGGTATGACATGAAGGGACTGGAGAGATAGACAGGGACTAGACTATATATGACCTTTTAGGCCATGTCAAATAATTTTGCCTTGACCCCTGAAGCCATGGGAAATATTGATATTTTTAAGATTTTATTTATTTATTTGACAGAGAGAGACACAGCAAGAGAGGGAACACAAGCAGGGGGAGCGGGAAAGGGAGAAGCAGGCTTCCTGCTGAGCAGGAAACCTGATGCGGGGCTCGATTCCAGGACCCTGGGATCATGACCTGAGCCAAAGGCAGATGCTTCACCCACTGAGTCACCCAGGTGCCCCTATTGATAGGTTTTAAGTAGGGAAGTTACCATGTTCATATTTACACTGAAAAGGTAATTCTGCTACAGAGTATGCAGTATGGCCTGGAAGGGCTAATAATTGAGATGAACAGTGATAATGGTTTGTACTAGATACAAATGGAGAGAAGTGGAAGGGTAGGAGAAATATACAGGAGGAAACTCAACAGGACTTGGTAATGCATTGAAGGATGTTGAACAGCATTTCTGGTCTCAACGCACAGATGCCAGTGACAATCCTCCTCCCATTGTGACAACAAAATGTCTCCAGACACTGTCAAATGTCCCCTGGAGGCACAATTGCTTCTGGTTGAAAATCACTGTTCTTGAAAAACTGTTCAGGAAACACCAATTGAGGTACCACTGTGAAAACAGAGGAGGGTGATGATGAATGGGTGACAGTGAAGCAAGTGAAGAGGTAGGGAGAAGAAGGATGGATGTTTATTTAGCCCCAACTGTGCATCTTGCTAATGTCATTAATGCGTCACAGAAACCTTGTGAAGAGGTAGCCATCACCTTGTTGTGTAGACAAGGAGCTGGAGGCTTGGGAACACAATTTAGCATTCACTATTACAAGGTGAATCTAGTGATCCATCCCAGGTCTGTCTGACTTCAGTACCCACGCTCTTGCTGCCACAAATCCAGGCTGCTTCTTACTTAGGCCAGAAAAAGTCAAAGATATCCAAGAGCAATTGCCCAATGATGGTTGCTGGTTCCAAGAAGGGAATGCAGGCTCTTGTCTAATGAGCTCAAAAGTCAGTACCCAGGGTCTGATGAGTGCCTGTGGGAAGCATGAAACTCTGGCAGGGTTCCAAAGCAGAATTCCACTCATCATCACAGCTTTAGGTCACAGAATGTAATCTAGGCCCAGGTAGACATAGAGGACTGTTAGCAGTTTAAAATAGGAAAAGTGTGGACAATTGAAACCCACCAGTGATGCCCACACTCCATTTAACTCTGTACTTCTCTTTAAAAGATTGTTTAATCTTTAAAAAAATGATTTAACTTATATTTAAACAGACAATACATGCACATAGTACAAAGTTTAAAAGATGCAAAAAATAAATAATAAAACATAATTTTCCTCCCTGTCTTTATCCCCCAGATTCTTATTTCCCATCTCAGAAGGCAACTACTGTTATCATTTGTTTTGTGTATATTTCCAGAAATATTCTATATATAGTCAATCAAATATATATATATTTTTCATTAATGACAGCATAATATACACATTATTGAGCACCATAACATACCCCCTATAAATATATATGCAATATACATAGACAAAGACATACATGTCTGTATGTCTATCGCTCTCTCTTGGAGCACCTTTCATATTGGTACATGAAGATATGTCCCATTCTTTTTAATGGTTGCCTAGTATTCTATCTTAGGAGGATGGCATAATTTGGTAAACCAGTCTTCTAGTGATGGACATTTATGTTGTTTCCACTCTCTTGCTATTACAAATAAAGCCACAATGAACAGCTCTGTACATACTTTCCCCTCATGTGTAAGTTTATCTGTTCCACTCGGTTTAATTCATAACCTGTCATTTCTTCCTTTTGCCTGCAGTGTTGGTACTAAGATCAGTATAACTTTGGAAGCAAGAGAAGGAAATAGAGCATCTGAAAAAATATCAAGTATATAATTAACCTTGATAAATCAAGCCTCAGAAGTAAAAGTTGAAAGACACTTGATCACATGTGGTAAGTTGAATATGATGTCATCTGGCTTTTGAGGTCCCATATTCCTCATATAGAAACTACTAAAGCAGGATGGGCCCTCAGAATTCTCTAGTGTGTCCCTTTCCCATGTTTTCACATTTAAGACCATTGGGACCCCAAGATGCTCATAAATAGCTCAGTTAGATTGAAATGTCGGTCTTCCAAGTTCCAATCCTGTTCTCTTTCAAATACACAAGCACAGTGTCCCTCCCAACCCTCACATTTTGAAACAGAAAAAAATTATTATTTAAAACCCAAACTGATTGTTTCCACCTCTGCCTTCTAAAGTGGTGCCATAATTCACTGCAATGAACTAAATCTCTGCTCCCTTCATCAGAGGGACTGTGGAATGAGGGAGGAGGCAAGGATGGATAGTTCAAAACCTCTGCCAGTGGAGTATTTGGCCCACTTTATAACAAAATCTAGAATAATGCTGTGCAGAAGTGGCTGTCCACCTAGGTAGAGGTGTAGAGCACCACAAGACTTTGCATCACATGGTGACTTTCAGGAAGGCCTTGAGACAATGATCCCCAAACTGCATAAGCAAAGAATTTTAGTAGACAAGTTACATGGCTAAAGAACATAGAGGGGTAGCCTAAATATTTTATAATGATAAAAATGTCTGATAGTCAATTTTGAGTTGTTTGACTTTGTTGTGATATAAACTTGATCCTTAAGTAGAGTCTGTTTTACATACAAATGTCTTTGGTGAATGGTTCTGGGACTATTTCTTTAACTCTACCAAGTCAGGGTGCTGGTTTGACACTGTGATTCTCTGGTCATTTTCTCCCTCAAGTTCACATGAAGACTGTCATTAGCCCTATGCGAACCATTCTGTAAACTACTGCAAAATTCAGGGTAGGAAGATGAGGAATAGAGAAAATTGTTCTCCTTATAATGGGGAGAAGAACCTTTCCCAGGAGACTTGAACTCTCTTTGGCTGGAAGTGACTGTCATTTCTATCCATAGCTACAAGGTGGATTGAGAAGTGAGTCCTCCAGTCCCTCACTGAATGGCTTTAATTCATTCTTGAAAGTCCTGCCACTAAAGTGGAAAGCTCTTAATTTTTAAAATTCCATTAATTTTAATGGGAAAATTTATAATATGTTCTGTCCCAATCCCAGATACAACACAATTTTCACAGAGAAGAAAATATATCAAGTAAAGAATGAAAAGTTTATATAGGAAATGAAGCACAATTTGAAAGTACATAAATATAGTTTGTACACAAAATAATGTAGAAAGAATACTCAATAGGAATGGTGACCAAAAGGGCGAGGGAGTCGCCTTCCATGTTTTGGAAGGTGAGGTTTTTTTTTTTTTTTTTGTCTACACCACTTGTTTCACCAGCTTTCCAAGTTCAGAAAGAAGGTTCACAGTTATTTTGTACTCTAACTGCATTTAAATATCAAGTTATAGCCTAGATATTGCCTCTAGGACAAAATAAAAGATAAACAGGAGAGTGTTTTGAAATGTGTAAAATTACACATGCATGAAGACTACAGAGATATAGATGATAGCCTCCTCATCAGTCTCACTTGGTGTCCATATGCAAAACAGAACATCTTGGGCTCATTCAAGCATGATGCTCAATTCAAATTTGTTCCATATGACCTGCTCTGACTAGTAAATGTGTGTTGAGTAAAATTGGTGAGTGTGACTTAGCCTGAGCAGAAATGATGTCATATTGCCCCTCAGAGCATATCTGTTTAGTATGTTTTGGGGGTGAAAAAGTCAATATATTGGGGGGGGGAAAGGGAATCGTTCAAAAAGTGGTACAGCTTTTCAAGACCCATTATGATAAAAAGTCATTAAATATACAATCATTATGTGAGTTAAGTCTGTACCTGGAAAGGGAAAATGGAATTGTCTCAATTGGTTTCTCATTTATCATGTCACCCTTTAAGCCTGGGCCCATTGCCAACCCAAACCAAATTAGAGTTAGTATCTTCTCACAGAAGTGGGGGATGGTTATTGGACTGGCCACTAAGCCTGTTTGCCACAAGATACCTGTTCCCTTCCATGTTGCTTGGAAAGTGTGTATTATGCAAGAAGGTAACTGAGGTTGGTAATACAATTGTTACATGATTTTAATTACAGAGTTAATAGAGGTCATTGTTTCTTAAAAATACTTCACCGGCAAGCAACTGGCGGCCAATTGCTGGTGCAGAGTCCTTGGTATCTCAGTGACAGGCAATAACCACCCTACATACCACGGAGATCTGTCTGCAGCATTTTCCCTCTAGCTATCCAAAATAGCGTGCCCATTCTGCTTATCACGCTTGGTAAAGGCTCCATTGACGATCTCCTGATGGCACTTATCGTGAGTATGAAGCATATTCCAAATCACTTACTAGATGGCCAAACTTGAAACTTTCTTTTCCTTGGACTTGCTGACTTTGAAATTGAGCTGTGGATTCAAGACCCTTTACTGAGCATCTGTTGTGGGTTAGGTACTCTTCTTGGTCCTGTGGAAAATTCAGAGACAAATCAGACATGACCCTGTCCTCTAAGAGCTTATAGTCTAGTAGAGGTGATAAGACATACATAACAATGGTAAAAGGTATAAAGTAGTATCTATACCATAAAAGTGGGACAGAAGAGAAAAATTAGGAGTATTTAGCAATATCCTTAAATTTTTTTATATCTGTGAACTAATAATTCAAATATATTCAACCTAGGGATCCTTGGCCTCCTAGGAAATCCACACTTGAGCTTCAGGTAAATTTTCTGTAAGTGTATGCAAAAGTGTGGTTATGTGTTTGATTGCATTATTCTCAGGAGAGGATTCTTAATTTCTTCTAATTCTGAAACAAAAGCATTGTTGAATTCACTACAGTACTCCCACTTCTAGAAACCTATCTTAAGGAAATAGTCAGACATATAGACAAAGATTTATTTTTAAGGGTGTTTATTATAGCATAATGTATAATAGTATAAAGTTGGAAACAACCCAGATATTGAACAACTGAGAATTATTTAATTATGGTACATCTGCACAATGAAATTTATGTTCATGTTGAAATGAGACATCAAAAATTAACATGAAAATATGCTCATGATAAAATGTTAAGTTAAAATAAACTGTATTCATGGTATGCTCTCAATTATGTTTCAAAAAAAAAAGCATCAGAAAGGCTAACGGGATAACATGGGAAAATGTTAACAATGATTATCTCTCTGTGTTGTGGGAATGAGTGATGCTTTCCTTAATCTTTTCCATATTTCTCAAATTTTCTACAATGAGCACAGATCACTTTGCAAATGAGAAAAGAATTAAAGTTGATACAAAAAGTAGTGCAAATGGCTTCTTGGCCGTTCTGCAGTGAGATCTCTTTTATTAGGGAAATCAGGGAGGTCTCTTAGAGGAGGTGGCCTTCGAGTATAGCTTTAAATCACGGCCGCAATCTTGATTTTCTGAAGAGCTAAGAGAGAGCAGTCAAGCAGAGTGGTTGAAGATGTCAAGAGTTGAAGGAAAAGAGAGCTCCATGGAGAAGTTGAGATGTGGTGGTGACCTCATCACTCCCCCAAGAGGTTCTGGAGTAAGGAGGGCTGGCCCACATTCAGGCAAAAGGTCATTTTGGAGTGTGGGCTGACTCCCAAGGCCTCTCAGAGACCCCTGAGATGTGGCCTATACTGTCCAGAGACCCTCCCCATTCTGTGATAGAAAGTTCAACGTGGGGTTACACTGGATAAATTATGGAAGGCAAAGAGTAATCACAAGTTTGGCAGGTGGACTTCTGGGGCAGGATTAGCCAGAAATTCTGAGAGTGGGATTGTAAGAGTCAGGGAAGGATGGTGAGAAAGCAAAAAATATGTATTTCTTTGTGACTTAAATTGTTTTAAAGCCAGATGTCTTGGTGTGAAGCTGTACTTTTTAATCCCTTATATACCCGGAAGAAAACAAAAGCTAGTAACAGATTGAGTAATGCCATATGGACTAAGATTACACTGCATAATGTTTGCTAGTACAATTTATTATTCTACATTAATTTAACAAGACAATATTTTTTAAGGAACTGATTATGCATTTGACTCATTAATTCATTGGGGGAATAACACTTAAGAAATTAACTCAAAAAGGGAAATAATAGCTATTTGTATAAAGTAGCCATTTTTTTATAACAGAGGAAAATATTAGAAATCTGCTTGCATAAGAGCTCAAGGGTGCTTAAATATATTAAAGAAATGTATCATTGCCACAAAAATAATCAGTTCATGGGTTTGATAGTTATATGGATACATCAATAAATTCAGGTTAGGAAAAAAGATCACAAAACTAGTATGTATAGATTGGTGGCATTTTGTTAAAATGTATTTGTACAATATGGGGCCACAGTGTTAGCATAAACAATGAATCTTGGAACACTGAAAAAATAAAAAAACCCAGATACTATTAGGTTAAAAGTGGTTGGGGTCTGTGCTGGATGGTTTAATTTTGACAAGGATTCATCCCCATTTCTTTTTATGATCTCCCTTCTACTGAGGGGTTAGAAGCCTAGAAGCTACATCTCCTAGAATCTCTTGCCAGCCATCTTCCAGGATAGAGTCCTCTGATGAGAGGCTCCTTTGCAAGATTTGAAAAGCAGAAGAGAAGAAGAGGTCATTAAGACAGCAGCGGGAAGGTGTGGGGCTTCACCAGACAGTAGGTATGAGGTTTTTCAGCAGCTTCCAGGCATTCTCTTGTAAATACCCAGTTCAGTGAGGCAGGCAGCTGAAACCATTGATGGCAGCTTTCTACAATTCCTGCAAGTTCCTCGTATCTTAAAAGCTAGGGGCAGCTTTTCCTGACTTTCATTCCCAAGTCCCTCCCATGGTTTCTTAAGCATCTAATTTTCTGAATTAAATCTTTTTCTTCTTAGAATACCTAGTTTCTGATTTTCAGACCACACCTTGACTGATACAGGGGTTGTATAATTCCTTTGTTTGCTTTCCATGATAAAGTTGATTAAACAGTTGAAATACATGTTCCACCAGTGCTTTATGTCCTGTAGGTTAAATATACTTTAAATATATATACTATGTGTAGTAGTCCCACCTAGATAAATTATACAATACCTCTCACACCCACATCACTATCATTTTTGTAATCTCCAGCATGTGCTCCTTACACAAAATGACAGGAGTGGATCAATAGATGTCATCAAAGTAAGAAAGTAAGAAGAAATCTTATCACTTCTAAATACTTATTGTTTAGCTTGAAATTATAGTGATTGTATTTTATAGATTATATGGTTCAGTTTACAAATTGACATGAAAACTTTCTATTTCTATCAAATGAGTAAGTTGAGATTGGGATTATTATTTATTTGACTAGACATAATCAACATTGCTTTGACAAAAAAAAAAAAGATGCCCAAGCTCTGTACTTGCATGCATAGTTACCAAAAGAACATACAAAAGAACAAATTGTGTGTATATACACATATATCAAATATACATATGTGTGTGATTTTGTTCTTGTAGAGATATGGAAATGTAATTGAAACAATACCCTCTGGCAACTTTAAACACTTCACATCTTTTCCTTTGTTTCCTCAAAACCATTTCATTTTAACACAGGAAAAACATGAAACATGGGGTCCAACCAAGCCTGTAACACTGCCTGCCAGATGCAAAAGAGTCCTTGCATGGGCTGCTATCTCAAATGGCAGCAAGGGTCTGGTAGATGATTTGCAAAAGTGGCCACAATAACTCCTGTCCTCTCTGCATGCAGCCCCCCCCTTTATAATGTGACTTTGCAATAATTCCCATCATGATATGGAATCTATTTCTCCATCTCTTGGATCTGGTTTTCACCATGTGACTTGCTTTAACTAGTGAGGTATTAGAAAGCATGATGGAAACAGAGACTTAATACGTGCTTCTGCACTGGGCTTGTCCTCTCTTGCTGCTCCTGGGAACCCTGTGAATAAGCTTCAGCTGGCCGGCTAAAGATGTGTAGCCCAATTACCCACACTGTCCCAACCAATAGCCATCACCAACCACCAGACATGTGAGTGAGGCCACCCTAGACTGACCAGACTCTAGTCAATTACAGCTGACCGCAGTAGTATGCATAAGCCCAGATGAGACCACCAGAAGAACTATCCAGCTGATCCCAGGCCAAACTGCTGGAGCCCTTATTTCCTGCCTTCCCTCTACCAAGTAAAATGAAAAAAAAAAAACAAAAACCATGATTAAGGTAGCCAACTACATCCATTTATGACCTCTGCCTTAGAGGAAGGCAAACAAGACAAGCAATGTTGAAGATTCGTTTTCTTTCTGTTCTAATTAGAAAATTCTGACAAATGAGTAGCTCATCACCCAATTAGCATCAGAACTCAGTGAAGTGGAAATGATTTTGATTCACTGAGAAATTTAAGGAAATTGAAGTGAACCGGAGTCTGTATGCTTTCTTCACCAAGACCGTCATAGTTTTGCCTGAGAACAGTCCGTCAGTCTGCCTTGCCAGAGACTCTTGGAACTCACCCTTCCACCACCACCCCCCCTATTTTCTTCAAATTTAGCCATCCTTGGATCCATGATAGGCCAGGAACATGGTTTGGTTTTGTTCACTAAGTTCTGTTTCTCTGCCAGTGATAAGTAAACTAGAGACAAAATAGAAACACACCCCTTGGGAATATTCCCTCCCCAAGTAGTCTCCCTCACATGTCACAGAGCTTTTCCCACTGGCTCATCTTGATAATTATACAGCCAAAGATTCAAAAAAGTCTCTCTTCTACAACCCAGTGGTCCCTTTCTTGGAGTAAACACAGTGGTCTTCCCAAGTGGAATGAGTCACCTCATGTCATTCAAAAAGGGGAGGGGACCACGTCAGGTGCCAGGTGAAAGGAAGGAGAACAGGACTACCTTCCACCTGCACTGACTTTGCCCTATTTTCACATGGTCACCAATGTGCAATCAATGGTTAAAGTTGGTACTCATATTCCATTTTTTTCTCTTCTCATAAAACTCATACATTTTCCTGGTCTTCTAGAAGGCAGGAAGAACCTAAGGTTTTGTTCTGAATACTGCAGAGTGGTCTAGTACTGGCCCAACCCCGAAGGTGAGAGTGAAGACTCATTTGGTAGTCCCTAAAGGCTGAGAGCTGGGTCAGGATCATGTTTCAAAGCAGACCAACTGTTTACGGTGTCCTCAAAGTAGCTATACTCAAAATGTATTTCTTCTCACCATATCACTCCATCAGGTGATTGATAAGGTCACCTACATACCAGATTGTCTTTGGAGATATAGATTAAGGGATGAATGAAATGTAGACAGGCATCGAGTGGATTTACTTCAAGATATTCACCTCTTTGGAGGTATATAGCAATACAGGCCTACCTCAAGAAGCAAGAAAAATCTTAAGTACACAACCTAACCTTACACCTATAGGAGCTAGAAAAGGAACAGCAGATAAAACCTAAAGCCAGAAGACGGAATATAATAAAGATTAGAGTAGAAATAAATGATATAGAAACAAACAAACAAAAAAACCCCAGCAGAACAGATCAATGAAATTAAGAGCTGGTTCTTTGAAAGAATTAATAAAATTGACAACCCCCTAGCCAGACTTATCAAAAAGAGAAAGAAACTAAATAAGTAAAATCACAAATGAGAAAGGAGAGATCACAGCCAACACCACACAAATACAAATAATTATAAAAGAATATTGTGAAAGATTATGTGCCAACAAATTGGGCAATCTGGAAGAAATGGATTAATTCCTAGAAACATAAAATGCCAAAACTAAAACAGGAAGAAATGGAAAATTTGAAGAGACCAATAACCAGTGAAGAAATTGAATCAGTAATCAACAATCTCTAACAAACAAAAGTCCAGGGCCAGATGGTGTCCTAGGGGAAGTCTACCAAACATTTAAAGAAGAGTTAATACCTATTCTTCTCAAACTATTCCAAAAAATAGAAATGGAGGGAAACCTTCCAAACTCATTCTACAAGGCCAGCACTACTTTGACCCCAAAACCAGGCAAACACCCCATGGAAAAGAATTGCAGGCCACTATCCCTTATGAACATGGATGCAAAAATTCTCAACAAGATATTAGCATATCAAATCCAACAGTACGTTAAAAGAATTATTCACCGCAATCAGTGAGATTTATTCCTAGGCTGCTAGGGTGGTTCAATATCCGCAAATCAATCAATGTGATACACCACATTAATAAAAGAAAGGATAAGAACCATATGATCCTTTCAATAGATGCAGAAAAAGCATTTCACAAAGTATAGCATCCATTCTTGATAAAAAGGGATAGAGGGAACATACCTTAACATCATAAAGGCCATAAATGAAAGACCCACAGCTAATATCATCCTCAATGGGGATCAACTGAGAGCTTTTCCTCCATGGTCAGGACCAAGACATGGTTGTCCACTCTCACCATTGTTATTCAACATAGTACTAGAAGTCCTGGCTTCAGCAGTCAGACAACAAAAAGAAATACAATTCATTCAAATCTGCAAAGAAGTCAAACTTTTACTGTTCGTACATGATATGATAATCTATGTAGAAAACCCAAAAGACTCCACAAAAATTTGCTAGAACTGATATACAAATTCAGTAAAGTTGCAGGATACAAAATCAACATACAGAAATCTGTCACATTTCGGCACACCAATAATGAAGTAGCAGAAAGAAATCAAGGAATTGATCCCATTTACAATTCTACCCCAAACCATAAGATACCTAGGAATGAACCTAACCAAAGAGGTGAAAGATCTGCACTTTGAAAACTATAGAACACATCTGGAAGAAATTGAACATGACACAAGGAAATGGAAAAACATTTCATGCTCATGAATTGGAATAACAAATAGTATTAAAATGTCTATACTACCCAAGGTGATCTACACATTTAATGCAATCCCTATCAAAATACCACCAGCATTTTTTTTTACAGAGCTAGAACAAGCAATCCTGAAATTTGTATGGAACCACCAAAGACCACAAATAGCCAAAGCAATCTTGAAAAAGAAAAGCAAAACTGGAGGGATCACAATTCTGGACTTCAAGCTCTATTACAAAGCTGTAATCATCAAGATGGTATGGTACTGGCACAAAAACAGACACAAAGATCAATGGAATAGAACAGAGAATCCAAAAAATGGACCCACGGCTATATGGTCAACTAATCTTCAACAAAGCAGGAAAGACAATCCAATGGAAAAAAAGACAGTCTCTTCAACAAATGGTGTTGGGAAAACTGGAGAACAATGTGTAGAAGAATGAAACTGGACCACTTTCCTACACCATACACAAAAATAAACTCAAAATGGATAAAAGACCTAAATCTGAGACAGGAAAGCATCAAAATCCTAGAGGACACCACAGGCAGCAACCTCTTTGACATCAGTCTTAGAAACTTCTTACAAGACTCGTTTCCGGAGGCAAGGGAAACAATAGCAAAAATGAACTGTTGGGACTTCATCAAGATATAAAGTTTCTGCACAGCAAAGGAAAAAATCAATAAAACTAAAAGGCAACCTATGGAATGGGGGAAGATGTTTGCAAATGACATATCTGATAAAGGGTTAGTATCCAAAATCTATAAAGAATTATCAAACTCAACACCCAAAAAACAAATAATCCCGTTAAGAAATGGGTAGAAGACATGAACATACATTTCTCCAAAGAAGCATTATTAACAATAGCCAAACTACAGAGAAAGCCCAAGTGTCCCTCGACTGATGAATGGGTAAAGAAGATATGGTATAATGGAATATTACTCAGCCATCAAAAAGAATGAAGTCTTGCCGTTTGCAATGACATGAATGGAACTAGAGTGTATTGTCTTAAGCGAAATAAGTCCATCAGGAAAAGGCAAATACCATACGATTCCACTCATATGTGGACTTTAAGAAACAAAATAGATGAGCATAGAGGAAGGGAAAAAAAAGAGAGAAGGAGGCAAACCATAAGAGACCCTTAACAATAGAGAACAGACTGAGGGCTGCTGGAGGGGAGTTGGGCAGGGGAATGAGCTGAATTGGTAGTGTGGGCATTAGGAGGGCACTTGCTGTAATGAGCACTGGGTGTTATACGCAAGTGATGATCACTAAATTCCACTCCTGAACCAGTATTACACTGTATGTTAACTAAGTAAAATTTAAATAAAAACTTGAAACATTAAAAAAAAAAGATATCCGCCTCTTTAAGGATTCGCCTCACGAAGGAAGTTCACGATGTATTAAGTAGCTGAAGACCAAAGTTGGGAATGATCTTGGGCGGTGACGCAATGGGAAAATGGAAATCTATTTGCCTGTGACATTGCTTGTATTCTCACTTGGAATTCTGATCTAGCTCTTGTATAAATGTTTAATTCTTACTATGCTTGTATTTTTTTCTCCTAAGGAAACTGTGGGTTCCTTGAGGTTAGCAAACTCAGTTTTTTGCTTCCTGTTGCTGAGCACAGTGTAAGCTAGATGGTAAGCTCTGTAAAGACAGGTAATATAGCTGTCTTGTTTACTGTAATATCTTTAGTACCTAGTACAGTATCTGGCACATAGTAGGTACTCAATAAATAGTGAATGAATGGGTGAGTAAATGTGGCATCAGATACCTTATAACAGCTGTTGAATGAAAGAGTGAGCTGATGAATAAATGTATGAGAATGTATAAAGTCTTGAAATCTGGCCCTGGTATGCTTGCAAAGCCCAGGGTTATGCATATGATTGGAATACAGCCCCCAGGAAGAAGGGCTCCTAGAAGCATCCCTCTGTTTTCGTCTTTCATTTACAGAGGCAGATGATTTCTGCTATCTTGATTTTCACTGCTTACTGAGTCTGATTTACTTGGTTATTAAAAATGGCTTCACTCATTTTCAATTCATTTCATTCCTTTGCTCAGCTTCTCTGCTTTAGGGTTTGGTTTCCCACTAATGGGGCTTGCTCTCTCTCGGCTCAATGTGACACTACTCTGAAGACCTTGGAACTGTTTCCATGGTTACTTCTTCTGGAATTCTCTCTTTGGAAACCTTGTGTTCTTTCCTTACCTTTAACTTCCATCTCAGAAATTTAAGTACACACCTTAGGGTTCTCGAGAGTGTTAACACTCTCCCTAGAAACAGTTCAAACCACGGAGGAAAAAAAAATCAAGGACTTCACATTCTTTTTCTTCTGTTATGTGTGGAGTGGGACTGGACGATTTGATGCTGAAACCCCCTAAAGTCCAGAGATCCAGAGATTTCCAGAAAAAAAAAAAAGACAAAATGATTTCCTACGTTGCCAAAGCCATGGACTCCTTATTCCAATTGGATTCATACCACAAAAATGAACGTTGCCTCCATCACCAAAGCCTTTTCTTTCCTCTCTTCTTTTTCTTCTTTTTAAAAGCAAGTCTCCATGCTGAACTTACTGCTAATGCATCTGGCCTTGTGGCGCCTTAAATGTGTTACTGAAGAAAAGAGGAAGGCTAGGGAGATTGGGAAGAACTTCAAAAACTAAACAGATTGCTGAATGAAATTTTACTTTCTAAAATCTTCCACCCTTTCTTCTTCTGGGATTATTGGCTAAGATCTAAATCGCAAGAGACTTCTAGAGAATCATGTTCAGAAACAGACGCATGTTGGGTACACCTGGGATCCACCTGTGGATCCCAGTGGGCTTAAAATAAATTTACGAGCTACGCAGTCGGTAACAGAGAAACAACCCCCCCCCCACTAGCGCCTCCTTTTTTATGGCTCCCTTCCGCTCTGCCTGTCTTTCCAGTATTGTGTCTCTGCCCTCATCTTCCCCTATGCAAGCCCTTATTCTTTCTTCAAACAGTTTGCAGCAGTGTCTTTCCAGCTTCCAAAGGCCTGGACATCAAAATGAGAGGAAGCCATTCCTGTCTCTTTCCCAGGCAGTTCAGTGCACTTCAGATCCCATGCTCCCATGTTTGTACCCATATTTGTACCCCAGGGGTGTGCTGGGCTCTGGAAAGAGCAGAAGGCAGCCAGGCCTTGTTCCTAGCTTTGTCGCTTCGATCTAAGGCGTGGACGATTTCACTTGAATTTTTCTGCCTTCACCGATCTCCACATTGTGATCAGTCCTCATCTGGGCCCTGTCTGGGTACCATGAACCCCTCCCTGGCCCACTTGGGAGCCCCAAGAACGGCAGGGACAGCAGTGGGTTTGGAATCAGGTAGCGTTCTGATAGGCACTCTGGTGTAGTCGCTCTAAGTGCTGAGTCCAGAGCCGGACCATATGGCTTCCCATCTGTGCGTCACTACTTGCTGGCTAAGTAATCTCGGCCGAGTTACTTAGCCTCTCGGTGTCTTTGTTTCCTCATCTGTGAAATGGGAATGATGATCATCGTGGTGCCTAGCTGTCCTGAATGTCAAAGCCGTTAACCAAGTGAAGTCCTTAGAATAATACATGACATACAGGAAGCACCCCGAAGTGTTGTCTGTTATTGTTTTCCACATCAAGCCTTCTTTTCTCATTGAGGCAAGTACTGGCTCAAGTCCTGGGCCTCCCACTTTGGGTCAGTGTAATCTTAGAGCACCTCATGTGACCTACATGAGCCTCAGTGTCCCGGGATAGTTAGGAAGGTTGAACAGCTTATTGGATGTGCGAGCCCTTGAACATAATAATCATTTGTTTGCCTTCTTGGTCTTTATGACCAGGTCTGGGTGTGGGGGTAGTTGACATCTCTTCTCTCTCTTTGGTTTTTCTCTCAGATTCTTTTCTCTTTCCTTCATCCTTTGATTCCCATCCCTCTTTTCTGACACTTGGTTCCTGATGTTCTTATCTCCTGATTCATTTCCTATAGCTCTCATTTTGCCAGATGATTTTGTCATCTCATTTCGCCAAGAATGGGAAAAAACAAGGGCCTGAGGAACCCTTAAAACCCTTTTTCTAACTTCCACCTACCAGGCCCTTCTTTGGTGGAAGAGTGTCTGAAGGAAGGAGCACAGTAGGTCTCTTCTTTCTGGGGCCCAGATAATTCCAGATAATTCCAGTGAGGCCAAGGTCAGCGAAGACCAGGTCTAGGGATCCTCTCTCCTCTCTGCTTACTGGTGCCCATCCTGCTCAGACCGGCCTGCCAACTACTGCCTTAGGGGCTGCCACCGAGCCTGCCTGTGGTCTGGAGCCCTTATAGCCACTCCGGTTCCCTTCCCTGCCATTTCCCACGTGCACACCCACAACCGATGCCGCTGCTTGGGGAGAACAGCTGTTCACTTCCCTCCTGTATCAGTTAGCTTCTGCTGCCTAAAAAACCATCCTCATATTGAATGGCTTAAACAACAAGCTATGTCCTCAGCTTACAGGGTTGGTAGTTCGGGCTGGGCTCAGGTAGGTGGTTCCATTGCTCTGTCAACAGGACGCACTTACGTCTGCTGCCCCCCACATACGTGGTTGTGCTTCTGAGGTTTGACTGGCTGTAGACTGGGAGGAGGTGGGGAAATGGATCATATGTTTCTCATCATTCATTGGGCTAGCCCAGGCTTCTTCATACGGAGATGGTGGCAGGGGCTCCAGGAACAGTGAAAGAAGGAAATCCTCAATATTTGAATATTCTTCAAGAATATTCAATATTCTGTTTCTGTCACATTCACATCATCCCTCTGGCCAAAGCAAGTCACATGGCCAACCTCAGAGTCAGGATGGGAGGTGACTGTCCAAGGGCTGGATTCAGAGACATATGAAGAAAAAAATTGGAGGCCATTGCTATAGCAATCACTACATCTCCTGAGAATGTAGCGCATGACAACTAGATCCCAAGTCCCCCTCACATATTTTTCCCGAAGGGCCCTCATGAAAATAAGGACATCTGGTGCAACATCTGAGAATTCACAAATTGGATATGAACATTGGTTCCTCAAAATATTACCTTTGATTGCCTTCAAATATAAGCATATGCTTCCTTAAGAAAATCCAGGCTTTGAAAAACACCTACATTAGCAGGGGTTCTTAACTCCTTTTTTTGGAGGTAGGAGGGTAGTTACAAACTCCTTTCAGAAGCCAAGGAAAGCTTTAAACCTTCTCCCCGGAGAAATTCACATTTACACAGACACAGAATGTTGCTTATAATTTCATGGGATTCACGAATTCCCTGAAGCAAACCCCAAGTTAAGGAACCTTTCATCACAAGGAGAATATATACTTTTGTGAAAGAATTCCTCTGAACCCAAAAGGATTTTCCATGGACTTGCTTATTTAAAGGAAATCTTATTGTTTAAAGCGATTCATAAGCTCCACTACCTCAGGTTTGTCCAGAATGCTTCCCAAAACATTATTCAACTCAGCTCGCTCTTCAATGTAGGCAAAATTCAGTTTTCACCCAACTTTTCAAGAGTGGCGTTAATTAAAGGCCAGATGGGCCCATTTGGATGTGCTCCTCTGTCTGTTCAGGCTGATTCTTACAGACCTTACATACATAAAGGCACTGTGTTAGACAATGTGGCCAAGCCCAGTGAAAATATATGGGCCATTAAGAACATTTGTGAACAGATCATCTGTGTATTAAAATCATTCTCTTGTAATTATTTTCTAAAAACCAAGTTCTAAAGTCTAAAGGCTTTTTAATATCCTTTCAGGATGCTTTTGGTTGTGAATGACATATGACTCAGCTAAAATAGGCTTAAACAATCAGATAGGTTTGCTGTTGGGTTGATGGAGTCAGTGAGTCAGTGACAGGTGCCTCTAGTTTCACTTCTATAATATTCTCTTGTATTTCCTTCGTGGTTCCAAGAGGATGGTGGCAATTCTGGGTGTTACGCGCAGGTGACAATATCCTGAAGCAGAAGCAAAAAAGATCCCTTTATATGAGGAAGGCAAACCTTCCCAGAGACCTGCACTGGGCATTCCCTAGATCTCATTGGCCAGCACCTAACCTGACAACGTCTGAACCGATCATGTGCAAAAGAAAGACTATTGATTGACTTAGACCAAAAAAAATAGTTCTCCTTTGTTCTTGGCCTCCTCTGAAAGACATGGCTTCTTCTCAAATGATGAAAAAAAGAATCTGTGAGTTCTTGGTAAAAAAGGAGAAGAGGAGGATCAAACGGCCATTGGCTGGGCAACTCCGTGCCGGCGGCACAGTTCTTCTCCTTAATACTCATTTTGAAAGGGTAACCTTGCTCCTTTTGTGGAGCAGGAGAGGAAGAAATGCTTTTGCTAACGTAAGTCATGGGAGAAGGGACTTCTGAGATATCACAAAGGCTGCCTACGGAACAGGTGGGAAAGGAGCTGGTGGTCGCCAGAGAGGGGGAAACAAAGGATGATGGCTCAAATGAGGGACTTGAGCAAAAGAGAGTTGTAGAAGAGGGTAGTGATCTAGTCTGGCACGAAGGGTGAATATTCGGCAGCAAAGCGCCTTAGCATGAGGCCTAAGGATGAAGTAAGAACACGATTACAGAGGAAGAGAATGGCAAGTGTCTCACATGTTGTGTTCAGCAAAATGGCAGGAGGGAGACTTGGAAGGGCAGCGGGGACGGTGAAAGGGCGAGAGTGCTGGGCCCACAAATGGAGCAGCAACTCTGTGCCTAGCATGGGCTGCCTACTTAGAGCCGATGCTGTGATGCCGTGCTTATGGTCCACGGTCCTTTCAGGATGCTCTGGCCTACTTCCAGCTGCCAATGTGCATGTACATGCCTGAAGGCTGGCTCCTGTCCCCATGACTGTGGAAGGGTGGGGGAATTAACTCGCTCCTGGGGTAGCTCTCAACTAATGACTCTCAAGAACTGCTATATAAATGCCACCGTTCTGGAGCTCCTGGGTGGCTCAGTCAGTTAAGCATCTGCCTTTGGCTCTCATTATGGTCCCAGAGTCCTGGGATGGAGCCCTGCATCCAGCTCCTTGCTCAGCGGGAAGCCTGCTTCTTCCTCTCTGTTGGCCTCCTTCCCCTCCCCTGCTCAGCTTTTTCTTGTGCCCCGGCATGTTCTCTCTCTCTTGCTTGCTCAAATAAATAATTAAAATCATTTAGAAAAAGAAAATAAATTAAAAATTAAAAAAATACCTCAGTCCCCTCGACCTTCAGGAAAATTCCAAGCCGAGGGCTTTCCACTGTTTCCGAGTCTTCCCATAGGGGGAGGCAGCTAGCTTAACAATGCCCCCTTTCCCGGCTGCCCTTCCTCCCCTGCTCCGCTTCTCCTACCGCCCTTCCAGACTTGTCTGCACCTCCCAAATAAACTAGCTGCACCCGAAGCCTGCTATCACGGTCTACTTTATACACATAGTCTTGTCCAGTCAGTACAATAACCCTCAGGGTTGTCGGTATTATGAGTCCCAGTTGATAGATGAGGTAACAGATTCTGGTGGGTCAAGTGATCTTCTCAAGTTTGTTCAGCTGGTGAATGTACGGCTCAGATTGAAATGTGCGTCTGTCTGGTGAAATCCCATGCTCTTTCCCTAGCAACAATTTGTATCTTAGTAATTTTGAACACGACATGAATGCAAAGACTGGAGGGGCTGGGGAAAGCCAAGGACTATGGGGCTGCTGCACCCCATGTCCATAGCCTGCCCTAGGTCGCAGCTGGTTGCTTTAGGATTTCCAATTACCAGCCCTTTTCAGGCTCAAACTCGAGAAGCTGATGCAACATACATGTATGTGAGCGTGGTGAAATGAAGTAGATCGAGGCTTATAACCATCCATAGTGAGTCAGGGAATCTGTAGAAAACATGGATACTGGCTTCATATTACAGCCCAAACCAGAACTGATAAGAGAACTCCAGGTCTCACTGACCAATGCCTAGAGCTCTGACTACATGGAAGAATTTTCCAGGCAAGAAATTGACAAGCGATATGATTCATACGTGGCCGAGCTATCGAGACAGTATGATGGACAGGTTAGGAGATGGATTACAGAGCTGGACATGCCTGGACTAGAATCTTATTCTACCACTCTCAGTTTCCAGCGCGCTAGCAGCTTCCCACCTCAAGAGCCTGAGTCTCCATTTCTTTCCAGTGAGCATTCTCCGCCACAAGCAGGTGCAACCCAGAAGCCCCCAGGAGCTGACATCCACGGGGGAAGCCATCACCAGTGAAGAACAGGAATCCATATAAACTGCAACATCTCCATCTTCTAGTGGGAGGATTCTGAGGCACGTTCCACAGAGTGTATCAAAGGATCCCCAGCAGAGCTGAGCCTCAGCTGCCCAGAGCTATAACCCATTCATTAACGAGCTCGTTTATTGGGTTTATCCTTTCCCCGTGTCACTATTGCCACATTGCTTAATTTTCTTAAGCCTGGGAAATTAGGATCCCATCTTTATCGTAGGGTTGTTATGAAGATTACCTGAGCGCCTATGGCCCCGGGTGTTATATGTAAGTGATGAATCACTAAATTCTACTTCTGAAACCAATATTACACTCTATGTTAACTAACTGGAATTTAAATAAAAACTTGAGACTACCAAAAAAAAAAGTTGTAAATATAAAAACGAATGTGAGAAGCTTGGCTGACTCAGTTGGGGGAGCATGCAACTCTTGATCTCCGGGTTGTGAGTTCGAGCCTCATGTTGGGCATGGAGCCTACTTAATTAAAAACATCTAAAAATATAAATGAGCTCTCATTTATGGAGCGGTCTGTACATAGTAAAGTTCAATAAGGACATGGTGGGTGTTAAATTATGAATCCCTACTTTTCAGCCTGCAGATCCAGTTCCTCCACTAGGTGGCAGAATATCAACATTCATCATCCGTGGAAGGCGTGCCTCATGCTAAGTGAAAGAAGTTAGAGATCCCGAGGGACTACGGTCAGAGTGACATGAGAAGGGCAAACCTATGATTAAAACCCAATCCAAATAAAGAAAGCAGTGCCCTGAAATTCCAGCCTCAGTCAGATTGGTGTCTGATTCAAGGCTTTGAAAGGCAGAGACTGTTGAATGAATTCCCAAAGCAACGTGGGCAACCTGTATGAGAGGAGGAGTCTGTTTGCCAGAAATTACTGGGTGCTATTTTCCCATGCCTGGGGTAATCCTAAGTCATGGGAGACGACTAGGAGGTGGAGGAATGGCAAGGAGCCAGGGAAAACCCAAACAATCACCCAAACAAAGTATATCTTGATAAGAGTGTGTGATCCTCTAGTCAGCTTTGGGACAAAATCTTTCAGGATTACTTGGTGTTCTTTTTGATGAGATGTTTGCATCACTGGACAAATCATACCAGCTAAGGATGAGTCAACTCCCTGGTTAAAAGATGGGGAGAATAGGGCATTTATCCACGGGCTTCAGTCCCTCACTGGTCGAGGGATTACCCTGGGGCGTTAACTCCCCCATACTTACAAGGAGTTGAAATGCAGGCATGTGAGGGGAGAAGCGATTGGCATGTTGGCAACTACCATACCTGCTGATGAACTCAGGTGGGTGGGCGGGGTATGGCGTGGGGGCCCCAGCAGTGACAGCTACAGCATTGCCCCTCAGGCGTCAGTGTGCCCAGGCGTCCCCGGAGGGCTTCTTCAAAGGCAGATTCTGATCCTGTAAGTCTTGGGTGGTGTCTGAGATTCTGCATTTTGAACAAGCTCATGGATGATGTTGCTGCTGCTGGTCCACAAACCACATTTCGAGAACCAAGGACTACACTGTTCTTTAAACCAGTTCTGCTCTTTCTTTCATCATCCCACATCATCATTAACCCCAAACAACATTGGAGGCCCCAGGGTCCCTGAGTTTTGGTCTTTGGCTCTCTCGGCCTCAATGTCTTCATCTTCAAAAGGAAGGGGGAGGTGGGGCCTGGATTAGATGAGCTAGCTGGAGTGGTGGATGGGGGGAGGAGCGGACAGAGGAGTTTTTTTTTTAATTTATTTTTATTTTTTATTTTTTTTAAAGATTTTATTTATTTATTTGACAGACAGAGATCACAAGTAGGCAGAGAGGCAGGCAGGGAGAGAGAGGAGGAAGCAGGCTCCCCGCTGAGCAGAGAGCCTGATGCGGGGCTCGACCCCAGGACCCTGAGACCATGACCTGAGCCGAAGGCAGAGGCTCAACCCACTGAGCCACCCAGGCGCCCCTAGGAGTTTTTTTTTTTTTTAAATAGCATTTTAATATTTAGAAAACATTGAAATTTTTAAAAATAATACTGCAGAAAAGCAAAGTAGGAGGAAATCTTGTGAGTTGGCCAAGATCCACAGAAGACAACTCCTTGTACCTAAAAGATCTCCTGGAGTGGGGGATGATATTGTAGTTTCCTGAGAGGGGCCCTAGAGATTTTTGTTTTTATGTAAAAGGAGATAGATATTGAAGGGTATTGATTCTAAAAGATTAAGAAAGACTGCATTTGATGATCTGTGTGACCTCATCCAGGTCTAATATCTTTCCACTGAATTTTCTATAAATCTATCGTATCATATTGCTGGTTTATGTCTGTCTTCCCTAACTGGCCTAGAAGCTTTCTAGCCAAGGATTCATCTCTATCTCTATCAATACTCTAGTGCCTGGCACACAGTAGATGCTGAGTAAATCCTTGGATGAATGAATGAGTGAATGAAGCTATGGCTTTCTTCTAGGTTAAAAAAAAAAAAAACAAACCGGTGTCACCATGAAGATGAGCCACATACTGGCTTTTTGGAAAGGGTCTTTTAAGATATTTTTTCAGCCTATGTGGTTTTTACTCCTTTGAAGTTTTATTGTAACAGAATTCTAGCCACATTCAACGCCATGTCCAGTATTTAATAACCCTATGAATTAATGGGAGCTGCTCCAGAGCACATACCATTTAGTGACCTCCCAGTGATGATTTTTTGGCTAGAGAATTGTTTAAAAATGGTGTTTTGGAGTAAGAAACATCTGCCTTGGTTTGCTGTGGAAGGGGAGTCTATGGAGGACATTTGGATGGGCTCTGCCTGCTTGAGCTCGCAGGGAGAGGCGGAAGCACTACTAATTACATGTCTTGCATTACGGGTTGGAAATAGATACACAGCAAATGCTCTGGCCCCACAAAGCCTCAAAAGGCAATGAAAGCAACATAGACTTCAAGGTCATTTTCAAAATTCCCAGCATGGCAGAGCAGAGCCAGCCATACAGTTTTTTCCTCTTTTTCACATGGCACTTAAGACACAGAGGAATGAACCAACAGAGGATCTGGAAAGCTACTTGCCAATCCAGAAACAACAACAATGACAACAACAACAACCACCCCACAGTGGCAAAAAGGAAGGGACAGTGTTAACCTGTGATGTTCACTGGAGGTATTAATCAGTAACTCCCTTGGGCCCTTGATAATCCTTGAAACAAGTCAGCACCTTGTAGAAGTCAGCCTGACTTGTGCAAACTTGATCGACTTCAGTGAAGACTTGCTTGTCTCCAGGTCGGTTTTAGTTGTATCATGCCCAAAGACACCTTCCTAAAAGGAAGGAAAGTAGTAGAAGCAGCGAGCAGAATGAGAGGCCTCGATGGGCTGTGAGGGCGAGCCATGAGGAGACATACCACTAGGTTCAAAAGATGAATTCTGTGACTGTAGGATGACCAGGAGTCTCTCTTAGTAATAACTCATTTAGATAGAATCTGGTGGCATCTGGGTGACAGCAAGCTCAACAAGAACCATCCATGGGATGCAGGCTATGTACCTGTGGCAGAAACGGTTGGGCTACTCTTTTCAGCTTCCCTTGCACTTGGATGTTGTCATATGACTGAGTCCTGGCCAGTTGAATGCAAGGTGCTCTATTTTCGGCTTTGGCTTATGAATACTGCCCCCACATGATCTTTCACGTTCTTTCCCCTTCTAGCTTGACACAGGCAAAAAGGGTGACTTTGGGGGCACCTGGGTGGCTCAGTGGGTTAAAGCCTCTGCCTTCGGCTCAGGTCATGATCCCAGGGTCATGGGATCAAGCCCCGCATCGGGCTCTCTGCCCAGCAGGGAGCCTGCTGCCCCCTCTCTCTCTGCCTGCCTCTCTGCTTACTTGTGATCTCTGTCAGATTAAATAAAAAAGGGGGTGACTTTGGAAGCTGTGTGTTGAATACAGCAGAACCATGAGATGGAAGAGGCATGGGTCACCACTGCCCAGAGGAGAGCCACCTGTCAATTGGGACTATGTGTGAGTGACAAATAAACTGTTATTGTGCTAAGGCAATATGCTAGTTGGGTTTCCCCGTTACAATAGCTTTCGTTACTTAATTAAATATATAGTCATGGCTGTATTTATAGAGGGATGGTAGGAAGAACAAAGAAGGGGGTAGCTCTGCTTTTCTTTCCTGGATGGTACCCCGTAAGGGAGACTTTGTCAAACCGGGACATGTATATAGATGAAAGGCAAGAGTGATGAGGAGGTGGGAACTGGTATATTGGGAAGGATGAAAGCAAGGGGGGTTCAGCCTAAAGAAAACTTTGGTGTGGAATATATGATATACAATATCTGCCTTTAAAGTTTTGAAAGTATGTCCCAGGAAAGGTTTACACTTCTGCTGTGGGGTTTCAGAGAGCAAAGCTAGGAGCAAGGTTTGGGCTCGATATAGAGAACTTGCTCATAATCAGCACTGCCCCAGACTGGAATGGCCTTTCTTACCAGGGAAAGCCTTTTCTCCATCTTCAGTGGATGCTCCGGATGGACCACTCATAGCCATTCTCCTTTCTCCCATCCTCTGCTTTTGACTACAGAACCCTAATGTTGTTGAAGTATCATCTTCACGTGATCATGGGAGAGGGATGCATCTGGATTAGTCCAAGCTGTTTAGCACATGGTATTCTATAGTAGTTCTTAGTGGTCGAGAGCTTGATATTTACCCTGAGCTGGACCAGTCAGACTTAAAGGAAGCTTTTGTGTTCTATGGCTGGGGGAAGAGATTTACCTTTTCTCCTACTCGACGTGCATCAGGACTCCTTAGTCTTGACACTCACTGGCCATCATCTTGTAGCCATGAGGGGAACCAGCCTGCAGGTGAAATCGTCACCGAGGATTGCAGAGCCAAGAGATGGAAGGAAGCTGTCCATTCAGCTGCTGACCATCCTGTGACCGATGACTCTTCTACCTCTGGGTACCACTTTGAAACTCTAGCCTGGGTGGCAGGTGGACCTCTCAGGGCAATATCTGACCTTGAGAGTTACAAACTCTGGTGAAGAAGGTACAGCCAACTTCATTAAAATTTAAATGGAGGCTTCCTTGCAACTGTTTGGAAATACATTTTGTAACAGACTTATGTTGGCTTTTGGCTGTCATACATCTTATTCAGTCCTGCCCTGTTGGCCCCCATCTCTCTACACAGGAGGTCTCCCATACCAAAAACAACTTTTTGGCCATAGAAAATGCAGACTCCCTCTTGCAGAGTGTAATATCATTGACTGAAAGCCTCTGCCTCCGAGGAACTCAATTTCCCAGGCCTCCTTACATGGAGGTAAGGCTGCAGGACTGGTTCTCGCTGATGGACCAGGAACAGTTGTGATGTACATCATGCCTAGGTCAGAAAGCTTAAGTGGTGGGCGTACCTTTATTTTCTTTATCCATCCTCCATTTGAATGGAAAGGACTCCAAGGCCCAAGAGGAGGATGGAGCCACAACATGGAGGGAGCCTGAGTTGTGAATAATCCTTGGAAGTTTCACAGCCAACTGGGAATGTCTGTGTCGGACAATTACATGCGGAATACAACCTTGGGGTTGTTTCCACAATTAGTATTGCCTTAATTAACACACCCCCATCGTGCCTGCTCTTAGTAGGAAGGCAACAGCCGTTTCAGCCTCCTGCTGACGTTCTCATTATGGAAGGCAGAGGGGTCCAGTTGTTTTTTTTCTCTTACTCAGCTTCATATGGGGGTGGGTATAAGTTTTTTCATAGAAGAGGCCCATTTCATTTTTTTTTTGTCTTGCCTTTTGTAGATGAAGTCATTCCCTTACAAAATTCTGTACTTATTTCGGCATTTGACTCTGCTTTACCATCTTAGATGCGTGATCTAACAGCAGTGGAGGTCGGCCCCACTCAGTGTTCTCCTTTTGTTGCCTGCCTTTCCAGAAAATCCAGTCGCTTTTAATTTTTTCCTTTTGTTGATGGTTTGGTCTTTCTCCTAGCTTCTGCCAATTATTTCCCTCACTTGTCTTACAGATTGCCCTCACCTGTGCATTTCTGTGGCATTTCTACTTGTTAACCAATTTCTAACATAAAGCGGTGCCATCCAATTAGCAATGTGTTACATTTTGCTGATGGGGGAAGGGTCTGGTTGGTGGAGAGAGCAGTGGACTCATTGTCCCAGAGACCTGATTCTGTTCCTTACAAGATCTGTGACCTTGGGTAAATCACTGAACTTGTCTCCCCCTGAAAAGCATTTTGCTAAGTGATTAGAATGACAGAATAACTGAAAATCTTAGGGACAGTCGCAATGACAGCAAATAACCGAAGGCCACCTAGCTAGACAGATGCGGCTAGACGGGAGGCAAGAAAGCAGGAAGGTAGGAAGTCCACAGCCTAGCCTGGGAAGTCAGGCTGGGAGAGCTGAGCCAGGGAAGGAGTGTGAGAGCACACAGCCTGCCATCAGATGATAGGCACTCATTCGATTACTGTTTCCTTTTCAGCCCACTTTGTGCTTTTGGTTCCTCCTCAAATACACTCCTTGAAGGGCATCCAAATAGAGCAGTGGCCCTGCTTCAACACTGAATCCAATCCTCACACTCTGTGAACACAAGACCGTATTGACACCCCACAGCAGTCTTTTACAGTAAGTTCATTTCTCAGTGAGCAGTTTTTCTACACTTCTGATCAGCCATTTATGTTTGCGACCGAACTGCATTAGAAAGCCTACCTCCACCTTCCAAAGACAGGACTGTGGATCAGATCTGGCAACCTCCAAACACTGAGCCTCAGTTTCCACATCTGTAAAATGGGGTGGCTCACGGATGCTCCCAGAGTCCCCTCTCCAGGCCTCTTCCAGCTGTGATGCCTGCCTTTGTTCTCTTGTTGAAAACCTCCTCCCTCTTGCCTCACTGGGGTGTACTTTGTTGTCGTGGGAACCCACAGCCTCAGGTTCCAAGGGCAACACTGGGTCCAGCCACATGGATTCACACACATGGCCACAGAAGGTCAGGACAGAGTATTTCTCTAAATCTGATGATTTGCTACAAAGAAACAAAGTATTTTAGCAATGCTGAGAATTTTTAACAAGTTTTCCCCTTTTTACCTTAGAGGTCACTTGACAAAGTAAGAGTGGACTGGGGCCATTTTGCTTCAATTTGCTAATTCTTTTTTGACTGTTCTTACAGATAGATGCATTTATCTTAGGTTATCTTTTTTTTTTTAAAAAAGATTTTATTTATTTATTTGAAAGAGAGAGAGAGTGAGAGAGGGCATGAGAGGGGAGAGGGGAGAAGTCAGATGGAGAAGGGGACTCCCCATGGAGCTGGGAGCCTGATGTGGGACTCAATCCTGGGACCCTGGGATCATGACCTGAGCTGAAGGAAGTCGCTTAACCAACTGAGCCACCCAGGCACCCCTTAGGCTATCTTTTGATGGGGAAAAAGTGATCTTCTCTTCTAAAACATACTCTGTCCTGCTTGAACTTGAGCCAGGAAAAAAAAGGCAGGGGACACAAGCTTAAATAACTGATGATATTTAGATAAAAATAATCAAAGAAAACACTCAACTAAATATTCTGAGTGGTATCCCCCTCCTAGCACACATACATACACACAACCGCACACACAGAGCCTTAGCCACCTTCCCACATAATCAAATGAACTTGGAGAAAAGGGTGCTGTCCCCTACAGAGCTTGGAAGAGGCCTAAGTCTGCCTTTTTTGATTACTCCACAGATCCAGGCCAAGTAGAGAAGCAGTTGGTTAAGGACAGTGTGGTCCCGTGGGGGAGGTGGCCAGTTATTGGAGTGCCCGAGCCAGGCACACTCATTTGCAGGGGAGCCTACGAGAATAAGGAGGTTCAGGATGCAGGCACCCTAGCCTGGTAGGTCGCCGCCGTGAAGCACAAAGAGCGGCCGGGGCCCCCAGGATGCAGGCCAGCTCTTCATGGGAGGCTCGGCATGACAGGCACGCTGCCAACTGAGACAAAGTGGAGGATCCACGCGCACAAGAGACTGTGGCTGGGCTGTCAGGCTGTATTTGTGTCTGCCTGAGCTGTTCTGAAAAGATCCTCCTTTCCTGAATCACGGAGGACCACCCCCACCCACCCAGACAATAGCGGGATGGAGTGGGGACGCTCCCCGTGCTGAGCAACAGGTTGGAGATATGGCTGTGGGAGATTTCATCTTGGCTCCTTTACTGGTAACTACCACTGAGGCCAACCCCAACGGCCTCAGTTTCCTTAGCTACCGGGATGGGATGATGAAGAGTCCGGGCCATCCCACTGAGGGGGCCTGAGACACTAAGTCCCACCCCTCCCCCATCCAAGCCAATGTCATCTCTCACTGGGGGTTTACCAGTTGCCTTTCTAGCTTTCACTCTTACCTCCCTAGAGCTTACTTTCACCCACGCTGAAACCGGAGCAGTGTCCTCAAAATGCAAGGTAAATTGTGTCACTCTTCTGCTCGAAACCTTCTGATGGCTTCCTAATGTTCTTACTGTGGCTCACAGGGCCCTACATAATCTGCCCTACACTTGGGTTACTTCGGTAACCTTACCGCCCACTACTCTCCCCCTCTCTTACTCTGTTCCAGACATATTGGCTTCTTGCTCAGACATGTCATTGCTCTTCTGCTTCAGAGCTTTTGCACCTGCTGCTCTCTCTGCCTAGAATGATTTGTCACAGGTTACCTGCATTATGCCAGGTTGCTCCACCTCCTTCGGCTCTTTTCTCAGATGCTGTCTTCCCAATGAGCTCTTCCCTGCTCACTTTATTTAAAATCATGCCTACTCTGTGTTAGCGGGCTATTGCCATAATTAGGCTGCATTTATAAACCACCCCCAAACACGGTGGCCTACAACAAGCATTTGTCTCCATACCCATGGGTGTGGCTGAGGCCGGATTGCTCTAGGATGGGCTTGACTTGTCAACGTTGCTTTAGGCTGCAGGCTGCATCTAGATCTGTTCCACGTGTGCTTATGCTGAGGCCCAGATTGAAGGGGCAGTGGCTACCCAGAGCATGCTTTTGTCGTGGTATATCATCAGAGCACAAGAGCCAAGCCAGGCAACATAAGCAACTTAAGATCTCTGTTTGCATCACACTCCATGAACGTTCTATTGGTCAAAGGAAATCACATGACCAAACTCAACATTAATGAGTTAGGGAAGTATAATCTGCCCACACTGGGGGAGGAGAGGGAGAAGAGAGAAAATATTTGCTGAACAGTCATCTAAACTATCACACACACACACACACACACACACACACACACACACACACCCCTGCTAGCACTCCCTATTTCATCTTCTGTGCGTTTTCTCTTTAGGGCTTATCATCGCCCTACCTAATGACATGTTTTACTCACCTACTTTGTCTTACTGGCTACAGTGGTGGCTCTTTGGGAGCATGGAGTTCTGCTTGTTTTGTTTACTGCTGCATCATCACTACCTTGAACAGTGCCCGGAACAGAATGGATGCTGAGTAAATACTTTTTGAATGACAGAATAAGTAAGTCGCCCTATTGTTGTAGAGACTCAGTCAAGGAAGTTCGGAAATAAACTGCAGTAGAATCTTGCAGCCTCCTCAATAGGGACATAATCTCTGCAACAGACTGCCTTTGTCACTCTGTCAGCTATATCACCATGACTTCTAACGATCATCAGCACTATCACCATCACTACCATGGTCAGCACCGTCATCCCCCTGTGACCATTACCACCAACACCACCAGCACCATTATAATCTGTCACCACCACCACCACCATCAGTGTCACCACTACAATCACCATTACCATCATTACTACCATTCCTGTCACCACCTCTACCACGTCAGCACAAACATCACCACCATCTCTACCACACCATCACTGCCACTGTCACTCTTATGCCATCACACCTCTACCCCACTACCATGATCGCTGCTGGCGCCATCACTTCCTCTACCACATACAACATAGCACCTCCAACACTGTGCCCACCCTCACCACTTCCATGGTCATGTTATGTCTACTACTGGTCCCCTCATCTCTCTCCTCCCTGTCCTCATCATCACTATCACTGTCACTATTATCTCCATTTGATGATGATGCCGGACGGTAATGCTGATTGCTCACAACTTTCAATAAACTAATTGCAGTACAGGAAGCAGAAAAAATGATCATTTTCTCCTAGTGGGCTTGCTGCAAGGGAAAAACCTCAATCTGAGAAAATTATTTCTCTTAAGAACCCCAGAGAAAAATCTATAGCAATTATACAATCAATATTTGCTACAGCTTTAGAAATGCTACCCTGTCCTTTGGAGGTCTGCAGAAATGATCAAACCTCGAATTTCACCTCCAGAGTCGCACTGAAATTGTCTCTAGCTCTTCTTCCTCTTACCCTCTTGCAGGGAAAAGAGGTTGTTTACTAAGTCATTTCTTTCACCACTTGCTTACAAGTTCATTTACTCCTTGTTGCATAATAATAGACCATGTGACTTCATGATTAATCTTTTCCATACTGAAACAAAATCTTTTTCTGAATTGCTGCTGCTTCTCTAGTTCTTTATAAACACTGCCTGACAAAAATGTGTGGGTGCTGGAAGGCCCCCAAATACCAGAGGTAAGATTAAAGTCCATCAAATCTCCACTTCAGATCAATTCTCTCTGCTTACAGAGCAAAGCCGTGTTGTCTTTCTTCTACCTCTAGTTGTTGTTGTTTTAAACATTCCTCGTTAAGGCCAGATTTCACCTTTGTTTTGTCAGGCCTGTGACTCTGAAATGATTTGCTAAAGCCTCAACTTTGTTTTTGTCCGAGGTGTCCAATGGATTGATTTGAAATACGGAAATATTCCAGAAGTCTACAAAAAAGTCTCCCTCATAAGATATTGTACCATGGGTTGGGGAAGGGTCTGTTGAGGATGGTGCGAAAATGGAGGATTTTATTTAATTCTTAAAAGCAATTTTTCTTTGAAGGAAAGAAATTGCCACTGTTTGGCTTTAGTCCCAACCCTACTATTATGATGAAACACCAAGAGTACAGTTTATCATATCCTGATGGCAATGCATCTGATTTTGATTCTATCAAATACAAAGAAAAAACTATAGCTGGGGAGGGGGGTGGTTGAAAGAGGAATGTTAGAGCCTCCTGAGATGCCTTTCTTTTTTGTGGGCATGGGAGAATGTTTTGCAGACGGAGGGAAAAATAGATGAAAAGGCCTATATTGCCAATAAAGAGACATTTGCAACGCAATGTCCAGGTAATTGTGTAACCAAGGTCCGGTATCGGGTGTGGGCATCGGATGCCAGCAAGATGGCAGGTAGCTCCAGGGCAGAAACGAAGGGACTTTCTTGATCAGCTGTCAGCTCAAAACCAGTCAGGTCAAATCTGTGTTTGGTTGTTCCCATCATTTTCTTATTCCTCTAAGTGATTCTCATCGCTGGTTGGCCTGGGACTCACGGAGCCTGGAAAAGCTCCAGGCTGAGCTTCAGTAAGAGGCAGTGGGAACTGTGTCCTTCACAGGAGTCCAGAAGCCTCTCCCAGCTGCAAGGAGTTCCAGGTGGGGCAACCCCGAGCAGCAGCAGCTCTGCAGATGGAGCTGGGAGAGCAGCTGGTCTGTGCAGGGGTGCTTCTGCTGAGCTGAGGGTTTTGCTGCTGGAGGCGGGACAGCCTCTCAGCAGGGAGGCTGGGATTTGAACTTGGGATGTGTTCAGTTGTTAAAAGATATTGGAAGCAGACACTTCCTATAAAGGGATTCAGTTTCAACTAAACGGTGTTCAGTTTACAGTTACTTTGGACCCAAAGAGGGAGTTTTTGTCTGTTTGGATCATTAACAGGATCTCTGAGGAGGGGTGCAGAGGCATTTGTAGAGCAGTGGGAAGGAGGCAGGGCAGGGGAACAGAGTAGTGTTTGGTGAGTGAGACTGTGGTCCTGTCTCCTTACCCTCTAGGCCTCTTTCAGTGATAATTTAGCCCACAAGTGGATCTGGGCTCCAACGGGCATTTGGCATATTCTAGATCAGGCCCGAGAAGGGCACATCTAAAACAGAGGTTAGAGAGAGTTGCCCACCCTGCTCCCCGAGAAGCAGACAGCAGAAAGATCCATTCGCTGAGTTTATTAGGGGTGCTCTTAGGATCAACACCTGAGAAAGAAGAGGAAGTAGCAGGATCAGGCGGGACATCATTTGAATGACAGTGTGGTCCCAACCAAGGCCTCCGCTGATCCTGTGGGGAGGTCTGGGGGTACACCCTGGCTGAGGCAGCTCTCTCTCACCAAGCGGAAAGCACTTGGCTGCCAAAGCTCCAGTCAGCTGGGGAAATGACTAATTCATTCCGAAGAGAGGACTGAGGAGGCACAACATGGCATCCACTGACTGGAAACAAAGCCAAAGAATTTTCTCTAGAAGGGAGCCAGCAACGGATGACGTGTTAATTTACTCCGTTTCAGTGTCAATTTTAGCCAATTCAAAAAAGAACTTGAGTGTTTACTGTGGTCCTGGCACTGGGGATACACAGATGAACAAGATAGGAGGGGCCCATGGCTTGGTGGAAAGGCAGGTGTCAGAAATTAACCAGCGCTCAACAGGATTATAGAGGCACTGAACAGCTAGAATGGGGTACAGAGGAGGCTGTCAGCTTCACAAATGTGTGCTGTTCCATGTTTTGTGCGGTGTCCCCTCCTGAAAGGCCTTATATCTCCAAATACAGTCATGGTGTGGTTAGGGCTTCAACATATGAATTTGGGGGGTACATAATTCAGTCCATAATAGCATCCATCAATAATTCTTGCTTCCAACAACTGTTACCATGGTGTTGCCAAATGGTGTTTTTCAATTTCCATGGTTTCGTCTACATCTATTAATTAGAATCTCCTGGAAAGGAGAGCTGCTCTTGAACTTACTTACTTGCTTGTTTGTTCGCTTATTTATTTATTTATTTATTTATTTATTATCGGTACAAGCATACCTCAAGGATATTGCAGGTTTTGTTCTAGAGTACTGCAATAAAGCAAATATCACAATAAAGCAAATCAAATGCATTTTTCCCAGTGCATAGGAAAGTTACATTTATACTATATTTAGTCTATTAAGTGTGCAATAGCATTATGCTTAAAAAAACAATGCACATACCTTAATTAAAAATACTTTATTGCTAAGAAATACCAACCATCATCCAAATTTCCAGTGAGTTATAATCACTGATTACAGATCACCATAACAAATATCATTATCATCATCATCATCATCATAAACTTTGAAATATTGTGTGAATTACCAAAATGTGGCACAAACATGAAGTGATCGATGCTATTGGAAAAATGGTGCCAACAGACTTGCTTGACACAGGGTTGCCACAAACTTTCAATTTGTAAAAAATGCCCTCTGTGAAACACAATAAAACGAGGTATGCCTGTACAGACATTTTCCCCTATGGGTTGTAATCCATTACTGTTATTATTTCATTGTTAAAATTGCCCTGGATTTGATTCCTGGGAGCTGCTTTGTGTTGGTTCAATGTCCTTTCAACACGACCCTTCATTTTTTTGAACACTTCCTTATTTTCTGTCTCCATGAGATGTACCAGGCTTTTCTTACATTTTCCTTTCCTAGCCCTGAACCTGAAGTCACCATTTTTCTGAGGAGCCCTGGTTCCTTTTCTTGGAGAAAGGTGTTTAGAAACCAAGATATGGGTGCTAGGTGTGCTCATTGCTACTGCAGTGTCACTACTCTCTGGTGCTATCAGTAAACAGAGCTAGGGAATATACGTATGTATTCTCACACAAGGATAACACACACCTGTATTTATTTCTCTGCCCCTCCCTATGCACATATGTTTTAAAAATCATGAATTCATATTGATACTCCCTGCAGTCCAACACTACAAGTTTTATTTCAGCCTTCCTCTTTTCCTTATTTGCAGTGCCTTTCCCCAATGCTGAGAAACCTTGTTCTCATTATCCATGATAAATTTATGTATTTGCTCCATCCTAGTACACACATAGTTCAGAATTGCTGAACTAAATCCCTGTGAAAAACTAACTAGAGAACCTTACTAACTAGAGAACAATATATAGTTTTTTATGTCTTTAACCTTATGGAATACAAACTACTGTTTAACAAATTTACTTAGGTTTGTTATTTTCCTTTTAGTGTGCTTATATTGTTCACTTGTAATACAGTTAGACTCATTTGTTACTGATTATATATCATCCTGAGCTCTCTTTATATCTTGGATTTAATCTTTGTTTTGTTGTGTTGTGTTTTAGGGTAATCGAAGCATTCACACAGTTCTAAAAGCCAGGTCTAAACAAAAATGTATACTCATAAGGATGTCACTTCCCATTCATCTCTACTACACTGTTCCCTTCCCCCATTTTTTCCACTCCATTTCCACTCATCCCCTAGAGTCACCTTAGATTCTAGCTTATCCTTTTTAGATTTCTTTTGCACAACTGAGCAGATACATGTCCATTTTCTCATATCGCCTTGTTTCTCACATGAAAGGGAGCATACTGTGGGTAATCTTTTGCACTGTCTCTTTTCTTTTTTTTTCCACTCAGCGTCATGTCTTGGAATTCACTCTCTATCAGTTCATAGATATCTTCCTTGTTTCTTTACACATGCATGTGGTACTCCATTGTGCTGATTTTCCATTTATTTATTCAACCACTCTTCCATTAGCAGCGTTAAGTTGTTTGCAACATTTTACAATTACAAATGATGGCCACAATAAATAATCTTGTGCATATATATAATTGTATTGTTAGATGTATTTCCTAGAAGAGGTATCACTGTGTTGAAGGATAACTTGTGTATGTAATTCTGTACATATTGTTAAACTTACCTCCAGAAGGGTTGCACCAGTTTGCATTCCCACCTGTCATGTATGAGAGTGCCTCTTTCCTCACAGCCTTGCCAGCACACTTTGTTGTCATACTTTTAAAGTTTTACTAATCTGGTAGGCGAGAGAGGGTATTATAGTGTTGCTTTATTTTTTATTTCTCTAATTATGAATGATATTTCTTATGTGTAAGAGCCATTTTTATAACTTCTTTGTGAATTGTTTGTTCATGTCTTTTTCAGATTTTTTTAATCAAGTTTTTTGATCCTTTGTCCTTCAGGGTTTTTTCAAAGATTTTTTAGAAAGTTTATGATGGTTAAAAAAAAGTGTATATATAACATAACACTTGCCATTTTATTCATTTTTAAGTGTACAATTCACTGGTATTAAGTATATCCACAGTGTCATACAACCATCACAACTATCTATTTCCAGAACACTTTCATCACCCCAAACAGAAAGTCTATAACCATAAAGCAATAATTCTTCATTCTACCCTTCCCATAGCCCCTTGGCTTTCCATTTTTAAGAATTATTTCTATATTAGGAATATTAATGCCTTTTCTGTGGTATAGTTCAGATTTTTTCTCTCCATTTTTCAGTTGTCTTTTAACTTCTTTTATAGTGTTTCTGGTCATGGAAAGTTTATTTTATTTTAAAAATATTCTATTTTTAAGTAATCTCTACATTCAACATGGGGCTCAAACATAGAATTCTTGAGATTGAGTTGCATGTTCCATCAGCTGAGCCAGCCAGGGCACCCCAAATCTTATTTTTAAGTTATCAAATTTGTCAATATTTTCTTTTATTGCCTCTGAATTTTGAGGCATAGTTAAAAAGCCTTTTCCACACCCACATTATAGAGGAATTCACTTATGTTTTCTCCCAGCACTTATATGGTTTCATCGTTTTTTCTTTTACATTTAGATCCCTGATCCATTTGGAGTTTGTGCTTGTGGGTGATGTATGTACAGATGGATCTAAATCAATCTTTTGCCTTATGGCTAGCCAGTTGTTCCAACACTATTTATTAATAGTGTCTTCTTTCTCTACTGATTTAAAATACCACATCATTCACATACCAAGATCCTATAAATGTTTGATTGTGACTAAAATGGCATTGATTTTATATGTATGTCTCCAATTTATAAAATAATTTTAGAAGAAGCAAGTTGTTGTCTAGACTCATAGAATTTTTTTTTATTGAAAAGGACTTCAGAAGTCACGTGGGTCAACCTCCGATGACTCCTCTCCATTTTCAAGCTAACCTCTCATCTTAGCCAAAGAAATTCCTAATGATCTGATCTGTCTGTGCCTGCCTTTCTAGATTTTTGGCCCACCTCCTTCCTTTCTCCAGTACCCTACACTTCATCCTATTGAACTTCCTATAATGCTATTTCTTGCCTCTATGCCTTCACATATGCCATTCCATCTGCCCAGAATGCCATTCTTTCTCCTTCTCTGAGAGGTTTAGCAGGCAAATCTCATGTCACTTCCTTTAGGAGACCTTCCCCAACCTTTCCATCAGAGCCACAACCTCCTCTCTTAGGCTTTTGCAGTACCCAGGTATACTAAGTCACGGTGTCATTGTACCATATGACAACTGGGGGCTTCTTTTTCTGCCTCCCCCATTAGAGTATGAGTTCATTGAGGCCAAGGACTGTGTCTTAATCTTGTTCTTTGTATCGCTAGATACAAAGACAGCTTGGTAAATACAGAGCAGTACATCTGGGCTTGCCTTGAGTTCTTCAAATAACAGACAGTTTGCTGCTTCATAAGGCAGCCTATTCCATTTTTCAGTTTTTCAAAACTTCTTCCTCACAGCAAGCTGAACTCTACCTTTCTGCAATTTCTACCCACTAGTCTTCGTTGTGTCCTTAGGAACCCAATCTCTTATTAGAGGGCAGTGATCTGTTTCCCTAGCTGGGCCTTGGCCATGAACACAGCTATAACTGGCACCCCTTCTTGAAACAATTCAGTCTGCTTATTTTGGGTAGGAATTCTTCGTTTCAATGAATATTTTATTTAAGGTAAGAAAAATCTGAGTTTCCCATAAAGTGCTTCAGTCTCTTGTGCTATTTTAATATGTTCCCACAAGCTGCTTCCCTGAAAACCTTCTGCTAACTTAATTCAGGCAAAGTACTCACATTCAGCATGTTATTTGTCACTTTAGTGATGACAGTTGCCCTTTCTCTCTGTCTTTTCATGGGGACTCAATGGATTTAATTGGATTCTTTGTTCTCTGTTCTTCTGGGCATTCTATGGTGCTGACTTGCTAGCAGCTCTATGCCCCATCATGCTGCTCTCCAGTGCCCCCAGCTTTTGGCTTCAGAGGCCTTGCCTAGATCTGCCCATGAGTTCTGGTAAAACATCTGTGAAGTTCTATGGAAATGCCACACTCTACCATAGACTAGGGTTTCTCAAAGGGCCAACTGACTTAGAATTTCCCAGTGAGTCTGTTAAAAATGCAGATTCCTGAATCCATACTTCTGATCTTCCAGATCAAAATCTCTGCGGACAAGGCCTTATGGCGTGCTTTTTAAACTAAAGCCTCTTTGGCTGATTCCCATACAAGCTAAATTGAAGAACTGTTGCCCTAGATGTTGGCAAAATAATCAGCATATATAACTTTACTCATCAGCTCTGGATATTCATTTACATCTAAGCAGATTCACACCTCTATCAGCATCCTAACTACTCCTTTTCCTTTTTCTCTCCGGTAGAAGCTTGGTGAAGGCAGGGATTCTATCAGTTTTATTTTTCATTGTATTCCCAGTGCCCAGCCCAGCACATGGCCCATAGTAGGGGCTCACTAGCTATTGAATGAAAGCACAAGGAACAAACATTTATTTGTCCCTTCCACTGCACTGATCCTTGTGACTGAAGAGAGACTATGGGGTAAAATGAGAAGCATGGGGAACCAAGGGGAGAAGGCTGAAATGCATAGGAGCATGCAGCTTGTGGTGGACCCAGAGCTCTGCAGAAAGCTGTGGATGAAGGTAGTTCCCTCGTTAGTAAGAAGTCCCATAGGTGTAAGCACTTCAGGCCGTTCTGTTTGTGACAGACCACGTAGCTGGAGTCAGAAGAGAAGGGGACACCAATGTGAATTCTTCCCTCCACAACAATTTCAAAGCCTATACAGTTTGGGGAATGAGGGAAGGGCAAGAAATGGTAAAGGCTTACATTGTTATGTCTCTACACTGACCATTCAAGTAAATTAAAACTTCAAGGAATATTAACAGCAACGACCTTGGGAAGATAAGATGTGGAGTTGCTGTGAATCTAGATAGCCTGGGTTCATATTCCAGCTCTTATTAGCTTAATTTCTTTTTACCTCAGTTACTTCATTGGTAAATGGGGATAATTTAATTCTATAATTCGTGTGCTAGTTAACACAATGCTAAGTACCATAGCAGAGACATCTTCATACTTCAGTGGCTTAACACAAATGAAGTTTATTACTTGATCATGTAAAGTCCAAGTGGATATTCTTCTTTGTGGGTGGTTCTCCTCCATGTGGTGGTGATTCAGGGACCCAAGTTCTTTCTGTATTTTGGCTCGATATTCCCTAAGGTCTTGAAGCCTTCTGCTGGAACCTCTGCATCCAGTTGGCAGACAAGGGGAGAAAAAGTAAGAAGACACACTTGTTTCTAAACCACTTTGACGTGAAAGTGATACATGTCACTTTTCATCACATTCCATTGGGAAGAACTAGTCATGTGGCCAATCTAGGAGCAAGGGGGTATGGGAAATGAAGTCTAGGTGTATACTCAGGAAGAAAAGTGTATCACTTATTGCTGCATTACAAGCCATCACAAAACTTAGTGGTTTAAAACAACAATCCTTTATTTAGTTCAGAATTCTGTGGGGTGGCAGTTTGTGTTCATTTATTGAACACACGGCCGGCTCTTTACTAGGCCATTCACATATATTGTCTTATTTAATCAACACAACTATCCCACTTTACAGATGAGGGAACTGAGACTCAAAGACATGAAGAAAACTACTGAAGGTCATTTAACTAGTAAGTGATGGTACCCAAGCTTGTTCTCCATGTCACCCTGGGTCTTAGCTTTCTACCCTAAAATGCTGAAGAAGAAACTAAACTTGAATCTGAGATGGTATTAAACGTTTAGGAAAGTCTGGGAAATTAGATGAAAAGAAAGACTCTGGTCTTATGACCTGAAATAAAAGGCTGAAGTCCAGAGCCAGTTTGGGCAGGTGAACCTCATGTTGGTCACATCCCATGTCAAGGACAAAGCAATGATAATCGTTGTGGCTCATCTGCTGACCTATGCTGCCCAATTCATTCCCTTATCAGAGAGCATTGGGAAATTCCATCCCGACCAGAGTCCGTGTTAGTATTAGAAAATCTTGGGTAGGGGAAAGGAAGTAGAGGGGAAGTGGGTTTAAGATATAAAGCACATCTGCCTTGGAATAGAAAATACCAGAGCAGAAAAAGAGTTTGAAATGCCCTTGGCCAGCTACTCCCAATCTCTTTTTGGAATGAAGATACTGATAAAGTGGCACTTTATTGAAAATACAGATAAGGCTTGCTGAGCACATGACTTAACAGACATTTTTCAGTAACCTCACAGCCTCCCAGAAATCTGTAGCCCATAGGTTGGGAACCAGTGGGCTAGATCAGAAAAGTAGATAGGTTTAACTTTGAAAGCCAATGCTGTTAATTTAGCAGTGATTCCCAGAAGCACTATATTGAGTGGATTCTGAGGACATCTCTAGATAAGATTGCTATGACTGATTATTGCTATCTCTCACTGACCTGGACAGAGATGGTGATGTCATGCATGCTAGGTTTTGGCCATCTGTGATCCGGTCATGTCTTCGTAAGAGGAAACTGTAGCACAGAAGGATGATGTGATTTTCTCCATGTTACTCAGTTAATAGCAGAATCAGGTCTATGTCCTTGGTCTTCTGATTAGTACGTTAAGCACGATGTATTTTTTAATTTTCTTTCCACATTTGCTCCCTTTTTTGTTTCAGAGTCTGCTTCTATGCCAGATATGGTATAGTTTCCTTCCTTCACTGAAGAAAACAAAACTAAACAAGGCTTATTTGGGGATTTGCCTGGTGAATTTAATTGATTGTTGAGGCAAGGCTTTCAATTCTGGTCTATTTCCACATCCATTCTGCTGTTATAACACATTCGTGCCCAAGCATTAGAGTTTGAAATTAGAGGACTAGTTTATTGTTGAACCAAAATCTGGTGCAATTCAAGATGACCCAGTGAATGCCTTCCCCCCGCTTCTTCAACCTCCAAGGTCCCTCACTCCCTTTCTATTTTAATACTTTTCAGGCATCTGAGATTAATTAATTTCTACTTACTCATATGCACACCCACACACAACCCCATGGAACTCATGGGTCCCATAAAACCTCATTACACTAGAGCTGGAAGGGACTTCGGCTTCATCCAGTCTATTTTCTGAGAAGACTAAAGCACAAAGAGGGAAGGGCTGGAAGTTTTCAGGGTTGCAAAGCTGGAAGCCAATTTTCCAGAAACCAGTTTGCCAAATGGCCAATTTGCTGAATGGCCGAATCACACCACTGTCTTGCTTTTGTGAATTCTTTGTTTAGACAATGGATTTTCATTTTGTCTTCATGTTAAGGTCTATCCCATTTGCCTCTGCCACAGCTCCCTCCTCCTGTATCTGAGCCTGGGGAGAAGAGAAAGTGAGAGCGAAGAGCATGAGAAGACTGTATAAAGAATCTGAATAATTTTTATTAGCATATTCTCTATGAATAATATATATAAAAATGCTGCATATTCAGAATGTATTTTTGACTAAGATTCTATTAATGAAGGATACTAATAAGGAACGTATTCTTATGACTCCTTTCCTCTTATGAATCAGAGGATGAATAGATTTTCCCTGTGCCCTTCAATCTTCTTCTGTCTGTCCTCTACATTCCCCTCCCTTCCCTCTCCTTCTCTCTTTTGCTCTTGCTCTCTCTCTCTCGCTCTTTTCTTCAGTTCTACCAGCATTTCTTCGTCTTCTCTCAGTTCCCTCAAAACATCAAGACCTTTTCCATCATGACCTTTGCATTTGCTGTTCTCTGTGCCTTGAATTACTTACCCTCCTCTTAGCATCACCATCTCCCTGCCATCTTTTTTAACAAAATATTTTATTTATTTATTTGTCAGAGAGATAGAGAGAGAGAGTGAGAGAGCGTGCATAAGCAGGGGGAGCGGCAGGCAGAGGCAGAGAGAGAAGCAGGATCCCCGCTGAGCTGGGAGCCTGATGCGGGACTCGATCCCAGGACCCCAGGATCATGACCCGAGCCAAAGGAGACACTCAACTGACTGAGCCACCCAGGCACCCCCCTCCCTGCCATCTTTTAAGTCTGAAATTAAACATCCCCCTTCGCTTTACCTGATCACCTAAATGTAACTTCACTCCTTTACCCCACACATCAATTTGCCTTAACCATGTAACCATCCTAAAATATAGTGGCTTAGAACAACCATTCATTTAACTCTCATCTATAGACATATAAGAGAGCTGAGCAGATATCAGCTGAGCTGGACCAAATCAGCAGAATTACCTGGTCAACCCACAGAATTATGGACTAAATAAAATATGTATTATTTTAAGTCACTGTGGTTTGGGGTAGTTTGTTACACAGCAGAAGCTGACCAGCCTAGTGGTGGGGGGTGGTGCTGGATTATAACACCGGACCTAATCAGGGAACAAAATTCAGTCCTATGTGTTTAGGTCTTGTAGCAGACAGTTATAATATCCGACCCTTAACTTAACCCTCAGGCCTTACCATTTCTGTACAAATCTATCTGACTTCTGACTTCCCGAGGTCAGCTTACACATTTCTTTGCCTGAGGGCTTTCCCTAGCTGCCAGATCGCACCCTGCCAGTACACACAGTAGATTAAAAGTTCTGGTGAATGATATGATATGATATGAATCATATGATAGGAGTTGGTGTGTAAATTCCCCAGCTTCCTCATCACCCGGGTGGGATCATTCCATACTGTTTCCCAGAGTTGCCCAGTGAGATTGAGCTCTAAGAGGTGGTAAAGAGCTTCCATTATCTCCCTGCCCTTGCGTTTTTCATACACAACTGACCTGAAAGTACAGAACCCAAGGATGAGCCTAGGGTACTCATGTAGGCTTGGTTCCAGGCTGAAGCTATATGTTTGCATTCCATAGGGATGGATATGGGGAGAGCTTTTGATATGATTATCAGGGATGGAATGAAGTGAAGAACAGATGAAGCCAGGAGATGAGAGAACAATGGCACTGGGGAGAGATCTGCTTTGTAACATTACATGCCAAGAAACAAAAGCTGCAAGTTGAATGTATCCATTTTTCCTACATAGTCTTTTTTCTCCCGATGCTATTTGTGTGCATATGTGTGTGTCTGTGTTATATATAGTTAAATACACATTTCTTCACTGTATTATTCAGTGAGCTTGGCAAATGTATACACCCAACCCTAACCTTACAACTTGAGATACAGAACATTTCAGTCTCCCCAGAATATTCCTTCGTGCCCCTTTGCAGCCAGTCCCCCGCCCCTGCCAGAGGTAATCACTGCTATGATTTCTACCACCATCTATCAGTCTAACTTGTTCTAGAACTTCAGAAAAATTAAGTCATTCAGTGTGTACTCTTTTTTGGTCTTACTTCTTTCACTCAATATGATGCTTTTCAGATGATCCGTGTTGTTGTATATATCAGCAGTTCATTCCTATTTTATTGCTGGGTCCCATTTCATTGTAGGACTGCAGCATAACTGATTCATCAGTTCTCATGTTGGATATTTGCATTATTTCCTGTTTTACCTATTATGAACAAAGCTTCCATACTTCCACACTTCCACACTTCCCTTATGCACAAGTATTCTTAAATATGTGTATTTTCATTTCTCTTGAGTAAATATATAGTAGTGAAATTGGTAGATCACAGGATAGGTGTGAAGGCTTTGGTCTGGTTGCTTCTGTGACTGGCTCAGTTTCTCCAGCCCTCTGACTGGCTAGCCTTCCTCCCCATCTGGGGGGTCTAGTGTATGGAAGTTCTGGCAAGCATTCTGTGGAGGGGCCTCAGATACTTTCCTCTAAGTTTCCAAGCAAGGAGTGAGGGTAGTGTCAGGAAAGAGCATGGGACTAGAAGTTGAGCATGAGGATTTTCCTGCCTCTTAGTAAGAGTAGATGCTAAGGGTGATCTTTTGTTTTTTATGACCTGGATGGTCATTACGACTACAAAGCGGGGAGCTAAGAGAGACAAGACTAGAAGGAGGAGGAGGCTATGGAGAATGTTCTATACACACACACACACACACACACACACACACACACTCCTCCTCCTCTTGAGCAAAGAGAAGAAGGGAGAGGCTCAAGAGGAGGAGGAGTGTGTGTGTGTGTGTGTGTGTGTAGAACATAAGAGCAAGAGAAAGAGTGAGACACAAAGGATGCTAATTGCCATAGGGAATAAACTTTGGGGAGAAAAGAAGATGTTCTGAAGCAGTTTTACTGAGTCATGTGCAACGTCAACATGTCTTCTGCATCCTCTCCTCAAGAAACTTTCAGGGAAAGCATCCATCATTCTATAGTCTTTGTAGAGTTGGATATATATATATATATATATTTTTTTTTTAATTTATTGGTGTTTAAGACTGGCTTCATGATGACCTCGAGATACAGGAGAATCTCCCCAAGGGGACCTACAACATTTAGGTTGAATGAATGAAAGTATTAGGGTAAAAGGCTAAGTTGCTGTAACAAAGAGACCTAACAAAACAGTACAGCCTACAGAGCCAAGAGGTTTATTTGCCTTTCAGGTAATAATTCAGAGTCCATGGTTCTGATTGATGAAGCAGCTCTGCTCCATAGTTAGTCAGAAACCCAAGTTCATTTTATTGTGTGTCTCTGCCATCCCCTAGGTATTGTTGTCTGTATGGTGGAAACTAGATTGTGATGGGTTCCAGGTAGTGGGAAGGAGATAGATCACATTGGAGGAGGCATGTCTACTGTCTTACATCCTTATTCTGGAAGTGGCTTAAGTTGCTTCCCCTCACATTCTACTGGCCAGAATTCAATCACGTGACCAAACCTCATTACAAGGGAGTCTGAGAAATGTACTCAAGCTGTGTGCCCAGTAAGAAGGGGAAAGTTGATTCTAATGGACAGCTGGCAGCCTTTCACCCCCAAAAGCAAGCCCTCAGAACCCTCCAAGGGGCTGCTTAGGGAACTGCTCTTCCATGCTTTGAGGGAAGAACAACACTCGCTAGGCCTCATGGATAGTTTTTCCTGCTCTGGCCTTTCCTGCATCTGCCGTGTGTGTGTGTGTGTGTGTGTGTGTGTGTGTGTGTGTGTGTGTTTATACCATGGCCTGATGAGCTTTGGGCAGGACTATTATTTACTAGTTGTTGAACTCTTGCCTGACAGCAAGTTAAGCCAGAGCTGATTGTGTTTCAGGAACTGAGTAAAGCGGGAGGGAAGCGACTTGAAGGGCCCTGTTCTTTCCCCTTCATGTTTGTCTCACAGTGGGGAGCTGAAACTGAAGTCTCAAATCTCTCTCTTTTCCTGGAAAATCCTCCCAATCCAGATGTGCCCTTCCCCACCTACCTCCATTACCCAACAATCTTTTCTCTCCCCTTGTCCTTCACAGACCCCAACAGTGTTGACTGGCTATGACAGTATGTAATTGAACACAAAACATTTTCCCTCCACTGTGATTAGTCAAACTTTACCCCAGATGCACTTGAATCACCCTTAAAAAGATGCAGCTAGGTCTGCAGGCTACAAATTCCTACTGAGGTATTGAGTGGTATATGCTTGGGTGTTCCTTCATGGTGACACCAGTTCTATTAACTGAGCATTTTCTCTCCTCTCACTTTCTTACTCCCTATCCCCATCTCCTCCTTCATAACTTTGACACTGTCATTTTTTTTTTACTTCAGGCCCATCGTGACCTGTGAGCCAAATCCACACTGTCAATAGGTTCCCTGGGATGGCATCCTATATTTGGCTTGTAACCAGACTCTGGGGGTATCTATATGGCAGTCAATGGCTGATTAGGGCAACAGAGAATTTTCTCTCCAAGAGAAAGAGCTAGAGTTTAATTAATCTCATAGCAAAAATAGTTCATCTCAAAATACATTATATTTTCTAGCTGCTAGAACAGCTGTTAAAGAAAACACATTCTCCAGCAAATGAGAAGAATGACAACCTGTAGATCTCAGAAGAGAATTGTAACAAAACAACCAAACAAACAGGTGTGGTAGATTATATGAATGATGGTCCCAAGTACTTCACCTGCCTGTAGCATCACAAATCTTCCCATCAAGAGGTGGGATTTGTTTAAAAAAAAAATAGGTGAAATCTGTTTCTTCACCCCTTGAGTCTTGTTTGGCTGTGTGACCTGCTTTGTCCAATGGGACATTAGCAAACATGAAGCAAGCAGAGACTTTGAAACATGCTTGTGTACTCGGGCTTGCTCTTTTGTGGGTCCTGGGACCCTGAGACCCAGGATTGCCTGCTGGCTGATGAGAGACATGTAGTTGTCCCCATTGCCCTGACCAATATCTTGCCAATACTAGGGACATGAGTGTGACCATCCTAGCACCCAGCCTCTAGGTGACTGCAGGCAAATGAGAAGTCTGAGCTCAGACTGAGAGAACTACCCGGACAAACCTTGGAATCATGATCTAAAGAAACGATGGTTGTTCTGAGCCACTAAGTTTCTCACACAGTGAGAAGATGACCTCTTTGGACAAGTGGGGCTCAGTCCTGCTGGGGATTGTCTGAGGAGACATGTGGAATGTGCTTCTGGGGGAGCCGGGGCATTTACCCACCATATTAGTTATCTCACATTGTGTAACAAGTTACCCTGAGCTCAGCAGTTTAGAGCAATGATTAACATTTATTATCTCTCGTAGTTTTAAGGATTAGGAATTTGAGGTTGGTTTAGCTGAGTGGTCAGCCTGAGGTCTCTCATAAGGCTGCGTAGAGATGTTGGCTGGGCTGCGATCATCTGAGAACTTGACTGGGGCCCAGTCAAGGATGGAAAGATGCACTTCTTAGATGGCTCCTTCACCTGGCTGACGACTCAGGGCTGGCTGTTGGCAAGAAGCCCGTTTCTCCCCACATGACCCTCTCCATAAGGCTACTTGAGTGGCCTCATGACATGGCAGCTGGCTTCCCCTAGAGCAAGTGATCCAAAAGAGAGTAAGATAGAGGCAGCAATGCCTTTTATGATCTAGCCTGAAAAGTCGAGCTATTCTATTAGTTACAGACGTCAGCAGTATCCATTGTAGGAGGGGACTCTACAAGGGCATGCATACCAGGAGTCAAGGATCATTGGGGTCATCTTGGAGCTTGACCACCCATCCATTGTCTCCTTGTCCCTCTTTGGTTGAGGGTTGCCTTGTGTGGGTTGAGCAAGCTCGAGGAGGGGCTGGTAAAGCCTTAGAGGGTTTGTGTTTGTGGTGAGAAGTTACCAGCCTGCTGGGAAGTTTCCAGTGTGGCTGTAGGTGAACTCAAAGGTGGTCCTAGGGACTAGGGGGATAGAGCGTCTGCCACATGGTGCAAGGCTGGCATTGGCGATGCGGTTTTGCTGGTCCATCCTTGATAATAAAAAGAGAACTCTTTGATAGCTTGGACTTATAGGAGAAACCAAATTATAGGCTGTTGGTGAGATGCCCTCTAGGTGACTGCTGTACCACTGAGCTTTGGGCTTTGGGAAGCTCATCATCCCTGTAGAAGGAGATTCCAGAAAAAATAAAGCCAGCCTACTCTTAATATTGCTGAAGAATATGCAATCCCAGGTCAGCCCTGTGATTTAGCTGAGTAACAGTCAGAGGGCCAGTTGCATTCTTGACCTCTGGGAAGGGGGCTGAAATCAAAGGCAGGAGTCAAGATTTAAAGCCTCTGTTGGGGGAAGGCTCTTATCAAGCGACCCGGAGTAGGAGGAAATGGTGACAGATGAATGCTAGATTGAAAGCATCGCCATCGGCCATCGAGGGGCTCTGTCCCTCCGTGCGCCCTACTTCTGTTACCTTATAAAGGAGCCACAGCAGGAGGTGAGCAGGGGAAGGTGGGAACAGAGCCATGAAGGGAGAGGTGGAAGTGATGTGTACTCTGAGGTCCCTTGCTGCGTGGCCACAGCTAGAGGAGCCCTACGACTCCGGCTGGCCCAGGACAGTCCTAGCTCAACCTGCTTTTTCAGAATAGTTATGAACAGCACCTCCTTTTCCTCTCGAGAGCATCCAGGTTCGGATGGCCGATGACACGGTCAGCTTACCCACAGCACTGTGCTGTCCCACGCGTAACCCTCCTCACCATTCACTGCCAGTGTTTAACGTCTGTGTTGCCGATTCGACTGTAATTTCCGGGAGGATGGGGACCGTGTCTGACTTTTCTAGTGCCGTGTCTCAAGTATTGGCATCTGCCAAGGGCTCGATATATGCTGGCTTCCTGAATGAATGAGTGAGGAAACGAGTGACTGGGTCCACGGCTGACTACACCAGCTTTGTGTAAAAAGATGTGGTACGCTTGGAATGGCTGGAGGGGAAGGAAAGGAGAAGTCATTAAGTCTCGAATTCCAAAGGAAGCCTTAGGAGGCGTGTCTTAAAGCCCCAGGTCAAAGCTCTATTCAACTGTATTCCCTTCATTTAGTTCCTGGGGCTGGGGGGCAGGCGGGGAGGGCAGATGGTGGCCGCTCACAGAAAGAGCTGCTACCAGCCACCCGCGAGGGCAGGGTCGTCTGGTGTCAGAAAAGCCCCAAGTGTGAAGCCATCAGCTTTGCATCTCTGCTTTCCAAGGGTCTGCTCTGTCAGCAAGCGGTCTGCGAGCCAGGAAATCGTCTTATGGGCGGCGTGGCGACCGTACCGTACATTTTCTTTACAATTTCCTTTTTAGGGAGAGGGAGCCAAGCATTTTGCCACCAAACAAGGACCGTTTATGGACTACTCAGTCGCACTTGCGGGTAGCTGCTGGGGCTGTCACGTGATCCTAAGCGTAAACCTTAGCCCATCTCAGCACAGGCTCCGCATTCAGGAGAGCAGGGTGGGGGGAGGAAAAAAAGGAAAGCGGAAAGCTGAAGCCAGAGTTCTGCACAGACGACTGTCTGGTGGCTACTTTAGAAGGGAAACGGCAGCATCTCCAGTGGTGACATTAGATTCATTATCCCCAGCTTGTCTCAAGATGCTACAAGCTCCTTTGTACTTGGATCTCAGATTCCCCAACAGGACTTGCTATTATTTTTCTTGTATATTTTAGAAATAAAGACACTTCTTAAAGAATGAGACATTGAATCATAGGACCTGGCTCCCCTGTCGCTTGCCATTAGGTCATTGTAGAGCTGCCTAGCTTTTTTTTTTTTTTTTTTTTTTGGTATGTCTTTTTCTTCCAAGATGGGAATCACTAGGCTGACCACATCATTATAAGGTTAATGCCCTGTATACTGTTATTATGAATATTTATTATTTGCATCCTCCCATTCCAGTTCTTCTCAAGCATAATTCTAACACATACCCCTTTAAAAAATCTCCCCCAAAGTGGAAAGCTTCTCAGCAAGTTGTTCTAGCATCTACTACTGTAGACATGTAATTACAGTGTAATGACAGCAGGTTAACGCCACAGATGATAAGTAGCAATGCTCTAGCTGGAAAACAGAGGATGAACAGAATCTAAGTGGGCAGGCAGGGGCCTTCGGGGCCTTCCGGGCCTTCCGGGAAGGGGAACAACACTGGCAAAGTGATAGGCCAGGGACTGGCAAAATCTGTGGCCCTTGGGCTGAATCTGGCCTGCCGCATTTTCGTAAATAAGGTTTGATTAGAACACAGCCATGTTCATTCCTTCATGTATTATCGATGGCTGCTTTCATGCTGTCTGGGTGGAACTGGGAAACTGTGACCTGAAACTATATGGCCCCGAAGACTAAAATATTTACTATTTGGATCTTTATATACAGAGTTTGCTGAGTCCTGGCATAGACCAAGGTGGAAGAAGGGGGGTGATTTTTCCTTTCTGGTTTGGGTATTCAGAAAATGTGAGTTTGAACAGGAGCAGAGCTTCAAAGCCATTTGGCAGGATATAGGAGCAGGCTCCTGGGGAGTGGAAATACCTTTTCTCACCCTGCAGCGAACTCAACCTCAGACCCAGTTACTGAGAATCTAGAGGAATGGAAACTATTTACATTTATTAAATATGCCTATCCTTCCATCCGTCCGTCTGTCCATCCATCCATCCGTCCATCCATTCATCCATCTTCTCATTGAGTCTACATGCATTTTTACAGAATCATTTTGTTATTCAAATAAAACATGACCCTTGTAGGGGAAAACATTTTAAAAATATTAAAATGTAGATGAGCCCCCCGAAGAGGAAAACCACCCGTAATTTCACCAACCATGGATAACCACAGTTAGATTCTGGTATATACCCTTCTTAATCTCTTTTCCTACGTGGAAAAAAAAGTTTTTATTGAATGCTTCCTACATGCCAGGCAGCATGCTAAGCAATGAGGACATAAAATGGTGGAAGGTTGGTCTTGACCTCCAGGATAGAGAGCAATGTCCCAGATCATCGCAATCTGGGCTGAGAAGTGCAATGGTAGCTGCCTAAAGAGAGACAAGGAAAGCAGGGCAGAAGGAGCCATCACGTCCTCTTGGCCTATTACATTCAAGGTGAGCCTTAGAGGGTGCAAGGGAGTCTGCCCAATGAGGAAGAACATTCCAGACAGAGGGAAAAGTGACTGATGTTTCCCATGTGCCCAGTAAGTACCTAGAAGTTTTATTGAGAAGATCTCATCTAATCATCAAAACAACTCTAGGAGGTGGATAATATCATTTCCATTTTACAGTTAGGAAATTCAGACTCTGAGAGGTCAAGGTATTTGACCAAGGCCATTCAGATAGCTTGGAGCGGAAGCAGGATTTAAACTCAAGTCTGTTGCCCATGCTTCTCTCACTTGATCATGTAGCTTTTCCAAGATAAGCAAAGTCATGGCAGCCACCTTCACTGATTTTATTTAACAAGTATTTATTGAGCATCCACTATGTACCAGATAAAGGATACGTTGACTGTATCCTCAAGAAGTCCTAAAGGATCTCTCACCGTGTGTGTGTGTGTGTGTGTGTGTGTGTGTGTGTGTGTGTGTGTCTGTGGTGGGAGGATCTGTGTAGAAAGTCAGGCTATGCTTTGGCTTTAGACAGAACTTGAAACTGATCTAGAACCAACCATATATATTGAGTGTCTTCTCTCCATGTGGGGTTCTTGGCCTCTTCTTGGAGGATGTGGACCAATCATGCTGCATCGTTGGCCCCCTATAAAGGCCATACTAATTGAATGATTTTTGTACACTAAAGAGAGAGGTTGCCAATCATTCATTAGTCAGTTAACCAATTCCCAGTGCTCCGGTGGGTTTGGATGTGTGTATGGAGCAGGGAAGGAGGCAGAAAAGTAACATCTCTTCCGTGATTGCCACTCCCAAGAGAAATGGCTGTCCAGTTGTGGGCAGAAGCCAGAGGTCTGCCTTGACAATTAGTGCTGTAGGATTTCTAGGGAAGGGGCCTCGTGATGGACCGAAGGGATGAGGAGAAGCTTCCTGGAGCAGCCACGTTTCCAACATTTCTTGTCATGGCTGGCTGGGTAGCAAGCATGTCGGTAAGATCACCAGGAGAGGTTAAAATCTCCCTTTAAAACCTGGGAGGTGCTTTAACATCCAAATTCCACTGGGAGGGGTATGTGAGGGTTGGAGGGTGGGGATGTTTCTCACTCTCGCTTTCTCTGGAACACACACGAAGCCACCCACAGAGTTAGTGAGCTGCGCCATAAAATATGGCATGGCCATAAATGAAATTACAAAGGAATCGCTTCCAAAGGCTTCACCTTGAAACCTTAACTTCTACATTGTGAGTACACCATTTATTACCACGGCTGCGGGGAAAGGGAGCTGGGAGTGTAACACCCAAGAAGAGAAGACAAGCAGTGTAAGGAGCAGAAAATGATAAGATTTATTGTGGGAATAAAACCCTGGGCAAATCGCCTCTTGTGAAATGTGTGTATTGGCCCCAATGTCAAAGCAGTTCACTCCAGGCAAACACAGTGATCTTGCTGGAAAATTTTCTCAACCACTCGGCGTCTCTGTTTCTCTTGCAGAACAGCATGTTAAGTGAGGATTGGTGAGTGGGAAGATAGTTGATTTTCTTTTGGGTTCCTTGGGCCAACTTCCCCTTTACTTGTTTGCTCATGACTTCACACAGGTAACCTCCTGAATGGTAACGGTGCTCACGACTACCTCAAGGCTGTTCCCCAGCTCTCACCTGCTAGTGACTCAATATGGAACAGAGCTCTCTTGAGGGCCTCCTAGGGGCCAAGTCCTGGGCTGGGAATGCAGTAATGAACAAGAGAGACCCAGTCCTTTCCCTCAGAGGGCTACCTGAACTTGCCTCAGGGTCTTCTTAACATCGAGGACGTTGAGCTATCAGCCAAGTTGATCTTGGAACTCAACATCTTGAGGCCCCATAAGAACTCCTTCCCTCCTCCTATTTTTTGGAAGATTTAAAGCTCAGAGTTCTAGCTTACCCAGGGATCCTAACATTCTCTTCTGGCTTCCTTTCAACCGCCACTACTACCCCAAGCTGTGTGACATGGGGCAAATGACAAACTAACTAGACTAGCACTGTCCATTAAAATTTTCTGCAATGATAGAGATGCTCTGAATTTGTGCTGTCCGATATGGTAGGCCCTGGCCACAAGTGGCTATGGAACACTTCAAATGTAGCCAGGATGAAATACTCTGTAAGCGGAAAATGCCAACGCCACAGTACAAAAAAATGCAGAACATTGCAGTGATAATTTTTATGTTGATTCCATGCTAAAAATACAGCAGTTGGAACAAAGAGTAAAAAAATACAATAGTTTGAATATATTGGATTAAACAAAATATGCTATTAAAATCAATTTCACCTGTTTCATTTTATTTTTCTGTTGTGCTACTAACATTTTTAAAATTACATATGTGGCTTGCATTATATATTTTGATGAGACAGTGCTATTCTAAACCTTGGCTTTCTTATCTGGAAAATGAGGGGAATAGGCCAAAGATAGGTAAGGTAAACTCATCTCAAAGACACTATGATTCCCCCCGATGCCTGATGAACTGTGAATTGACTACCTAGCAACACGAGCCCCAGTCAAGGTTAATGTAGCAGACACAATCAGTGCTGCACTCATATCCCCTCAGCACTTATTATTCTAGAACATCTGAGGGCATGCCAGCTTTTCTCCTTAAGATTCCCTATCAGCCTGCAGGAGGGGAGGCCAGCAATGCCTCTAAGAGCAGCCCACACCCAGTCATGGGTGGGAATTGGAGGATAAACATCGCAGTTTCCATGTCCCCTGCCCTGGTTGGCACACTCTAGGCCAAGTTCTACAGTTTTCCAGAGGTTCCCCAGCAGGATTGCACCTCAGCACCCACAATGGTACCCGTCTCACTAATACCCCCTTTATTGGCTTCCTTCCCTTCCCTGTATCACTTCCCCTTTCCCCTAAAATGCTTTCTGGAATCACTTCCTAAGTAAACTACTATACTTCCATCCTTTTCTTAAAGTCTGCGTCTGGGTAGATGCAACCGAAAATAGTCAGCTCCTAGCCCAATAAGGTAATGATGTTTAAGGGCACTGTCCCAGGAGCCTTTCAATGGCTTTTCCTGTTTTATCAGCTCATCAGAGTCTCTGGCACATTAACCAACAAGTAGATGCTTAATGTCGTTCTTCAATCTGTCCGTTCCACAGGACTGCCGACATGACTACTGGCACTCCCTCCTTGCCCTCCCAAACATGCGCCCTCACATGAATTGGCACTTTGAGCTACGTTTTGCCTGTATTAATGATTTCTATTTTAATGCTAGTTTCCAACCTCAGTTTTCATTAGACTGAGCTCCTGGTTTCATTTTCTCCTAATTGCAATAAGATGCCCTAAGACATCTTAGGCATGATGGGTCCTGGGTGGGTGTAAATTGTTTGCTGCTGTTGAAGACACTCTGGGAGGGAACCTTCTGGGATCTGAGAGGAAGTTGTTCCAGATGTCAGAAATCCAACGCCAAAAAATAAAAATAAGCTCCAGTTACTAAACTGATCAGGGTCTGGCATTTCGGAAATAAGAGAGCCTCTCGGATGAGCAAAATCTGAGCTCTCTGGAAATGGTCCAGAGATACAGCAAATATATGGCTTAGGAATGTTCTGGAAGCTAGAAGATGGATTGTGGCCATTTAAGGAATCATTTTCTCATGTCACATCAGGAATTAGAGTCCTAGAAGAACATTCTCTATCCACCCTACACCCTCTCATTGTATGAGTGAGGAGGACCGAGGCACAGAGAGATGAAATGATGGGTCTATGGACACACCGATAGTGAACTGAATCTAGAAAGAAGTTCATTGCTTTTCCCACAGCCCCGGAACACCAGCCCTGCTCTTTGTACAGAGAGCCAGTGATTACAGACCACAACCATTGCTCCCACCCCCATCACCAGGGAGGCCTGGAGGGTCAGGACAACCAAGGGAAAGACCAGAATCTTGAGAGCTATCCTCTGGCTGCTCTAGACGGTAAGAACCACGGTCGGTAGCTCCCCGACAGGGATTACCCAGGGTCTAGATAGGGGGCTGGTGTGTGAAATGCACTGCATTACAAATGACAAATTACAAAATTAATCCAACCTTCTGAACCATCGTGACAACTGGAAAAGTAATTTGGGCACACCTCATGCCCTTGGGCTCTCTGCTAGGCCCCCAGGGGTCTGAATCGCTTGGGCACTTCTCTGCAGCTGTTACAATTGAAATAGTGGAGACTGGTCGGACAGTGAGCCAATTCGAAATACGGAAACATGATCACCAAGTTTGTTTCACCAGATACTTGGTTGAAGTCTGGCATGTGATTTACACCCTCCTCTCATTCCTAGAATTCTCCAATAATTACATGGATATGAGTTGTATCTTATCCCAATGCTCATTAAGTTCTTTAGGGATAGAGATAATATTTTTATTCATTCACTCATTTATTCATGCGTGCACACAGGCATTTATTCCACAAATGAGTGCCTTCTAGAAGTCACTAGGGATGGGAAATAGTGCTAGGGGAAGTAGCGGACAGAATAAAAGCTGTCTCACACCCTTCAGTGCCGTCCCATATTACTCGAAATACAAGCCCAAGTCCTTAGAACCATCTGTCAAATCTGTCCTGATTCCCCAATCCTTTCCTATATGTCTGGTATCTTGATATTCATAGTCTGGTTGGAGGTAGAGAAGGCCATTAGGTGAGGTTAGAAGGGATGACTAGTCTCATTCCTTTAATTTCTTTAACTCACTTATTCATGCATGCATTATTTGACACCCATTTAATCTGACCTCCATGTCAGGGCCTGTGCTGAATGCTGGGTTATTGATGGTGAATGATGTTTCAGTTCTCATGACCCTTATAGTCTACAGAGGGGAGCTCTAGCGAGAAAACAGATTGGCCAATGTCTAAACAATCACACGTTCTGATAAGCTCTCTGAAGAAAAAACAAGACACAGGGGAAAGAATAATGGGAGAAACCCAATTTATACTGAGGGCCGGACAAGGCATCTCTGGGGGAAGTAATCTTTAGAAAGAGGCCCTGAAGAGGAAGATGAGGTAGGCAGGGGTAGAGGGGAGAAAGGAGATTTTTTGGAGGGAGGGAAAGGCCGGGCATACTTGTAGACCACTCTGCCCTTGGGCAACTGGTGGCGGGGGAGGGACGGGGGGGGCAGGTGTGTGGGGGGTTAGGGTAGAATGTAATGAGGTTCTCTCAAGGTACAACCACCTCAACAGGTAAGATTTCTGGGTGGAGAGTTATGGAGAGTGATTTCCATATCGCTGACTCCCCTACACACACACACACACACACACACACACACACACACCCTCACCCTCCTACTGGGACACATTTTGTTGGCCAGAATTAAGTAGGGTCCACTCCTGTACATGCAAAACAGGAAAATTTCTCTTTGCTTTCATCATGAGCTTCCCTAGAACTTCGTACCACAAAGGACACACTGAACCTAAAACCAGAAGGCTCTTCACTTGTGAGTTGAACTGCTCGAAGATTTTCTTGTCTGTAATATGAAGATACTATATTTGTCCTATCTCCTCACAACTTTTGTGCAAAGGTTTAAAGAATCAACATTATAAAATAGGTCTCTTTTTAATTTGAGACTCAATTTTTAGAACACTTTGAGGTTCACAGCAAAATTGAATATCAGGGTACAGGGATTTCCCATACAGCCCGTAGCCGCCCTCCCCCAACACACAGCGTTCCCAACTATCAGCATCCTCCCTCGCTTGGAGCGACTGTTTCGATAACAACTTAGCCTGTTTGTACTTTCTTCCTGAGTGTAAAACTACTTGTACCAGAGTAGATGAATTAAATTGCACCACCTTGGTACAAGGCAGAGCACTCATTGTACATGCAACGAGGGCCTGAAACTGAAAATTATGTCAATTTTGTCGTTTTCCTTTTGAATGTTTGCTCTCCGAATCCGGCCAGCATCACAGCTTCTCTATGGGGAGCTAACTCTAGTTCTTGCTTCCTGGAACGGTCCATCCTCCTCCCCGTTAGAACATTTTTCTTCTATTTTTAAAAGCTGTTGTGAAAGTGCTAGTCCCTGAAAGGGATTAAGTGGGTTAATTTGCATTAAAAAGCCCCTTTATTTAGCGGGTATTTAAAATCTCTAAATACCACCACCACTATCCACCCCTCCCCCCAGATGGTGACTGGGAAGGGGGGGGCACGGGTTCCAGCTACAAGACGCCTGGAGACTAAACCCAGCCCAGCCCATTCCCCCACACCCTCCTCCGCCCCGCTCCGCAGATTTGGAAATCTTGTCTTTCGTATCAGGTTGCACGTGAAATCTTTGTCAAATCTTTTTTTGTACACACTCATAAATAATACTACCCGCAGTATCACTAATAGTCACAAGACACAGTGGGTGAATTTCAATGACTGAGCTGCCGGGGAGAAAATGAATGGACTGTTAATAAGATCGCTCTCAAATAATAGCTAAATTATTAAACCGTAGTGTGTGGGGGGGTGCCCCTTCCTTAGTGTGGCAAATTAGATTTGGCGGTGCAAGGGTGAACGTCTCAGGAATATTACATTGCAGAGCCCTTTGGAGGGATTTTAAGCTCTTCTATAGCCTTCTCGCCTTTACCGGAGCTCATGTTGATTTCTATTTTTCGTTGGCTTTTATTAGCAGAGGGTGTAGCAGACAGTATCGGTTTTCTGTCACATCCCCTTGGTATCCACCTCTGTGCCAAAGTCTCTTTACTGCAAACACCTGCAAAGCTCCGCCAGCAGCCTTGGGAATTTCTGGAGCCCCAGGAGCACCTGGGCCCGGCCTCAGGGCAAGCCCCAGGTGCTGGAGGGCCGATCCCTCCACAGCTGTCCTCATCTAGACGGATGCCAGTTGGGAGATGAATGCCCAGTGGCCTCTCCCCTCCACGGGAGCAACTCTGGGGTGGGCTGACTCTCTCCGGTCTGTGGCAACAATGGGCTCTGGGAGTTCCCCAGCAGGGCTGAGCTCTGGTGACCCCCAGGGGCCCATAACGTCCCCTTTACTGGCTCCCTTCCCTTCCGGCCTCACTTCCCACACTGCTGTTTCCTCAAATCACCCCCCAAAGAAATGAAGAATTCTCAAAAATCATTCTCTTAGGTTCTGCTTCTAGGGTAACCCACAGCAAGACAGGAAGTGAATGTAAAGATTTTTCTCCCCCTACCAATTATCACGAAGCAAAGGCAACACTTTAAATTCCCTTTCACAGGGGTGCCTGGGTGGCTCAGTGGGTTGGGCCTCTGCCTTCGGCTCAGGTCATGATCCCAGGGTCCTGGGATCAAGCCCGGCATTGGGCCTCTCTGCCTACTTGTGATCTCTGTCAGATAAATAAATAAAAATTTTTAAAAATTTCCTTTCACAGAGCAACTTTGCTGAGTCCCCTGCTCTTGCGGCATGGCCGCATTTTGCAGCGGGAAAGCCCCAAGTTCAGATCCTGTGTTTGCCATGAACTGGCTGACTGACCTGTGTGACCTTGCTCAAGTTATTGCCTCAGTGAACCTCAGTTTCCCCGCTTTTAAAGAGGGATAATGATATCGCCCTCCAGAATTATTAAGAGCATTAACTAAGTAGGTTAACTATGACATAACTGCGCAGGTCAGCAGCGCAGCCTGAAGCCTGGCATGTGGTAGCCGACCAGTACATGTCAGTTCTTTCCCCTCCAGTAGGTCGTTCCCAGCCTCTTGCAGCACCACGTCATGTTCCTGTCCTTGTAGCTTTTCTCACGGGAGAAAAGAACAGAGACCCAGAGCAAGAATATATCAAGATCCGAGAGCTTTCTGTGATTACCAAACAATGGTAAAGATAACCATGAGGAAACCCTTATCTGGTTAAAATTTTTTTCAGTCCACTTTTTTAACTATTTATTTTTTAAAAATTCTCACACTAGAGATTAAGCTGAATTGTATTAACATTCTACTCTTGTATTCTACGACGGCCAACAAAAAAAAAATCATGCGCAAAAAAACCCAAAATAAAACAAAACACAGAGAAGCATATAAAACTAAATATGGAACTGAGCTCTAACAGCTGAATGGAGAAAGGAATTAAAATAATTTAAAAATCACAAGTTTATGGTAAAGTGTTAAGAAACTGAACATTTACAGACTATTTAAAAACTGAAATTGCTGAGTGTTCACAAACTACCCAGACGGATCAAGAGGGGATGAAGAGCCAAAAAAGCGTAGCTATGAGTCTGCATGGCTTCCGCCACTTCCCGTGCTGCCCGTCTCTGAGGGGAGCCTGGCACCTAGGTACTGAGCTGGGCTAGTGCTGGCGGCAGGCCCGGGGTGGGGTGGAGGTGGGGGTAGCTTGTCCGCTGCCAGGTCCTTTCACGGGGCTTGCAATTTTGATCTATACCCAGGACACCTGGTGCATCTTAGTGATTGGGGCACTCTGACACCCCATCAGGCAGCCAATTAAAATGCTTGGAATGGGGAGTTCAGGAGTCCTCCCAGTAGCTGAGTCCAAACCTGCCCGATAGCCTTTCACCTCTAGAGGGTGGATTCAATGTCACCGAATCCAGGGTGGCCAAATGTTAGAGGAAAGAGGGACTGGAAATTTGCCAATGGGGGCAGCGTGGTCCATGTGGCCGTGGAAGGCCACGCTGTCCCTGAATGGTATAAGGCTCTGGACGGAGTCCCTCCAGCCCTCGGTGGAGGCAGAGGATGGGCACATGTGAGAAAAGCTCTCAGGATGGCTGCCAGTGTTTTACTTTCCTGACCGCCTGCAAGGATGACCAGAGACCTGGCTGACCTCCAGGGTCGGGGTGACTCCAACGTGACCAGACTGGTCCGTCTGACACCCTCAGTGATGGATTGCCAAGGGCCAGCGGGTGTTGTGCCCTGTTCAGCTGGGGCGGGAAGCGTACTTCCAGTCACCCGGACCCGGGCCCCTGCGCTCTCTCGAGTAGTATTTCCTTGATCTTGAAGCTCCCTTTCCCAGTGAGAGAGCCGCCCTGATAGTGGGGTTCATTAGGCTCAGGGTGACCGATGTCTTCTGCCAGCTGTGCTATTGTGCTGTTGTCCCCTTCCAGATTGTCAGTCATTGTAGCTAAGGACTTAAAGGTAGCATTAGTGGGTCCAGCCAAAGTCGTGATTCTCAGGCCAATTCTCTTCTCAGATGTTGATATGTGCACCACGGTCCCCACAAATCTTGATTGAGTCCCCTTTCTTTCTGATGATGCTGCCAACTTCCTTCACATGCGTGAGGAGCTGGATGGTGAATGTGACCTTTAATCCATTTTCAGTCCTAGCCTCTCGCTACTGGCAGGGCTCCTGTTGTCTTCCTGCCAATCCCTAGTGTTCCTCCCCCTGGCCTTCTGCCCTTCCCCTTCCCACCCACTCCCCTTTTCTCTTTGGGTCTGCAGTTTGGGGCCTTCAGCGGTACTAAAGGAAAGACTTGACCATTCAAAGTCCAGCTCCTCAGAATTCTGCTGGACACCGAGACAGGTGTGACGAAAGGAGACACGCCGTGCCCTACGCACGAAAGGAAAACAAGTGATACACTTGATGACATTTACATGAAGAAATTTTGTTCAACAAAAAAACCCTTAAGAAGGAGAAAAAGCAGGCCATAGAGCAAGAGAAGATATTAGCAACTCCTATACCCCACAAAGGACTTTTATCCAGAATAGACTAAGAAACTCCTACAAACTGAGAAAGAAATAGAAACTCAGTAGAGAAATGAGCAGAAAGTTGAACATGAGCTGCTCAAAAGAGGATATCCAAGTGACCAATAAACATAATAAAATGTGCTCAACCTCATCACTAATCAGAGAAATGCAAATAAAAATCACCACTATACATTGAATAGATGGGCAAAAATTAAAACATCTGACAGTATCAAATATGACCTAGACTATTAGAGCAACTGGAACTCCCATACACTGTTGGGGCCAGTGTCAACCGGTGCCCTCGATTTGGAAAAGAGTTTGGCATTATCTGTTGAAGTTGAAGATAGTTCTACCCTAAGCCCCTCCAATACATACTGTATAATTCCATTTATGTAGCTTTCACAAACAGACGGAACAAGTGTATAATTTAGGTATGCATATGTAGGTGGCAAAGCAATAACACACTGCAAGGAAGTCATTCCCATAAAGTCAGGGAAATGAAGGGAGGAATTTGTAATGGGCCAGGAGGAGTCTAGGGGAGAGGTTGGCAATGTTCTATTTCTTGACCTGGCGGGTAGTTACAGGAGTGTTTGGTCTACAATAATTCATTATGCCTCATGTTTGTACTTCATGTACCTTTCCATTTGTGTGTTGTATTTCATTTTAAGAAAGTTTAAGAAAACCCTTTCTCCAAGTATGCTCTAAGAAACATTGGTTAATGAGATTTTAGTTCCTCACAGAAAGGATTCCATGGTCAAATACAATGCAGCACAGGCATAAATAAGGATGAATAGGTCTTTAATATGCCAAGGTACCTTGTGACATTCCAAGAGGAAGCAAGAGTATGCCCTGATTTATGTGACCATGAAGCCCTTTTCCTGAGGGACATTTTACAGAGCATATACTTAGGGAAAGGGATGGAAAAAAACACACAGCAAGTCCCGGTTTTATGAGCCTGTTGATCTGGTCCAACCCAGGGCCTCAAGAGCCTTATGCAAAGCCTAAAATGCAAAGCAGCAAGCAAAGTAAGTTTTAAGTTGTGCTGCACTGGAGGCCCTCACTGTTCTTAAAAATTTTCATAATTTCAGGCGTTTACTCGGTTGATCCCAAATAATGAATAGTGAAGGGTCAGCCCACACCCATACCCGTACCTTCTGCCACGTTTGTTCCAGTTTTCTTAGTCATTACATTGATCCTTGTTCACGGATGGATGGAGCAACCTATATTTGCTTACTTCTTGTTTTATGCTTCTGTCAGTTTCTAAACAAAATCATTCTGATGGGATCCCACAGCCTCCCTAGTGCTGGTGCGCTAACTCTGCACTCACCAGGGCATGAGGTCAGTTAGCTTTCATTGCATGACCACCCCCAGAAGTGGCCTAAACCGACAACCACAATTCTGTGCTCTGGAAATTTGGGGTGGGCTCAGATGGAGGAGTCTTCTGCTGGTCTTAACTGAGTGTCACCCATGTGTCCGCAGGCCACCGCTGGGCCAGCCAAGACACTGGCTGGCAGTTAGCTAGGATACTGGAGGCCGCCATTTTAATTCCAGACATGGATTTCTCTCATCACCCATCATGCAGCCCTGGATGGGCTTGTTCACATGGCAGCTCTACTAAGAGTCCTAAGGATAGCAAGAGGGGCGCTTGGGTGGCTCAGTTGCTTAAGCATCGGACTCTTGATTTCAGCTCAGGTCATGATCTCAGGGTCCTGGGATTGAGCATCCCCATCCGGCTCCCCATTCAGCAGAGAGTCTTCTTGAGATTTTCCCTCTCCCTCTGCCCCTTCCCTCCATGCGCGCACGCTCTCTCTCTCTCTCTCAAATGAATAAATAAATCTTTAAACAAAACAAAACAAAACAAAACAAAACAAAACAAAAACAGGAATGGCAAGAGAGGGATAGCCCCAATGGGCAAGTGCTTTTCAGATCTTTGCTTGTATCACATTTGTTATTACCTTGTTGGTCAAACAGATCACATGGCCAAATCTGGAGTCTGGAGCCTGTAGAAGGAGCCTACACAAGGGTATGGATATAGGGAGATGGAACAAATCAGCAGCCATTACTAAATCAATCTGCCAAAGGTATTTCTGGCGTCATAGCCATTCATGATCAAAACTGTCTCTAAAACTTCGCTGACTTATGGCACCTCTGGTACCGGTCAAATTCACTGCTGAATTATATTTTTAAAAACAAACCTGTTCATCTGTCTTTTCAAGGAATGATCCAAATACGAAAGGCTGATTAAAATAGAGATCTATTACATTTTTAAAGATACGATGAAATGTAAATAGTTCCCCCTAGGGAAAGTGTGCAAGATGATTATTCAAGGAGAAATTTAATTATAATCTAAAAAAAACCCCAGGAATTCTAGCAGATATGGATTATCATTAGATTGTGTTTGTTACAGAAACACAAAAATGATGACTTTTCCTTTAATTCCATTTGTTTTTAATTTAAGAGAATCTGTTCCTTGTTTTTTTTCAACATGACTCTGTCATGTTTACAATTTAACTGTTGCAGACTTGGAATTATTATCTGAGACTGGACATAATGAACTTTGTCGGAAGAGCAAAAGCCTGTCCTGTTGGGTAGCAATGGCTATGGGAGGCAGTCATGAAAAGGCAGAACAGTCCCAAGCCTGCTTTCTGTTGTTTTCAGGCATTGACAGTCTACGGCTATGGCCATGCTGAGTTGGAAAGGGTCTCCCATCTTCAAGTCCTAACAGTATTTTGGGGCAGTCTGTCTCAGCAGATAGCAAGGATCATCGTGTGACTCCAGATGGGAATACCAATCTTGATTCCGTTTGACCACTTAAGGCCACCATCTTGTGCTGATTTTGTATTATCAAGACCACAAGAAAAGATTGTCACTAAGAATTTTAGACTTTCAGTTTTGTCATCCATAGTTAAGATGTGCTACTTTTTGCTTTGGATGACACTGAAGTCTGCAGACAATATAGGATTTGGTCAAGTCATAGTTTTTTCTAAACCTTTGAAGTTGAAAAGATAATGATGCTGATAGAGTAGCACCCGTTGCCAAATTCTTAACAAGAATCATATCATTTAATCCTTACAGCCACCCCCCATCTCTGTTTGACGTAGGAAAAAAGCCAGAGGCACCGAGAAATTAACTAACTTGCCCAAGGACCGATGACTTGTAAATGATGGCATCAGGATTTGAACCCAGGTCTGATTCTAAAGTTAAGTACTCAGCCCTGCCACACCTGGGTATGTCTGGGCACCACCATCATCGTCATCTATACTTTCGTTGAGTGCTCACTGTTTGTAGTGTGGGCAGAGCTGTGCTGGAAGTGTAGCATAAAAATGCCTCTTGCACAATAGAACGTGGGATAAACAAGCTTATAAATAGCTCTCTAGCCTTGGTGGGGAGGGAAAGCATAAATTAAAAGAACTTTGTCAATTGACAAACCTGCTTTTAGTTAGGAGTTTAACACCCTCCACCTCTCTCAACGGATCTCTGTAAGAGTTGATAATAAGCAGCAAAATGGAATGATTTGAGTCCTAACCCATCTCCGCTGTGTCCACCCTGAAATTGATTTACTTGATGAAGTCATATGAACTTAGGGAACCCAAGAGAGACCAGAGAGATCCTGGATATCTCACAGCTCTAACTTTCAGATACCAAATCCTTGAGAAATGACCTTTTACATTTACGTATGGTTTTGTCTCTGTCTGAGGTCAGTTAAGAGCATAGACTCAGGAAACAGACTGCTTGGGATCAAGCTCAGAGCTGCCATGTTAGTAGCTGTGTGACCTTGGATAAGTCATTAATCCTTTCTCGGCCTTCACTTCCTCAAATGGAAAAAGAGAATGATGATAGTGTTCTTCGCAATTGAATTATTATGGAGATTAAGATAATGTATGTAAAAACACAGTGTCTGGTACATAGTAAGTGCTATTCAGTTGTTAGTTATTGATATTGTTATTCTGCCAAACAGCTTGAATCCGGTAGAGGTTTTCAGTTTTTTTAATTAAAAATGTTTTAAGTAATTTAAAAATTTTTTAATAGAAAAAGCAATTTTTTTCTGATTTAATAAAAAGTAATGTGTGTTCATCTGAAACTAATGATGTTGACTAATGTTGACTAATTGAATTTGAATTTAAAAAGTAATGCATGTTCTTTGTGAATGTTTAGAAAATGCAGAGTTATACAAAATTGCCTTCAAATTTTAAGTATCCAAATTTGACTGGCCTGAAGTAACATATCGAACAATCCAGAACTTAGTGGCTGGAAGCAGTGATCACGACTTCATCATTCTGGGTTGGCTTCCGTGGATCTCTGCAGTCTTCTGGATTTTTGGCTGGACTGCGTGGCTGAGCAAGACCTTAATCACAACTAATAGTTGACAGGATGTTGACCAGGACACCTCGGTTTTCCCCCACATGACCTTTCTAGCAGGCTGTTCCCTTGCTGGAGAACAGGCTCTTCCCTTCTTCACATGGTGGTCTCAGTTTTCCAAGTGCAGCAACAGGAGGCAAAGCCCCAAAACCCAAACATTTTTCTGCCTCTGTGGGTACCACATCTGCACATGTCCCATTGGCCAAACCAGTTACATGGCTAAGCACAGATTTAAGTGGTCGAGAGACAGATTGCACCTTTTAATCTGAGGTGAGCCAAAGCCATAATGCAAAGGTGCAGAAATAGAGATGGGAATAATTTGTGCTGAGATTTTGCAGTTTAGCACAGATAAATACTGTTAAAAATTATGTACATAGAGGGGTGCTTGGGTGGCTCAGTCAGTTGAGAGTCCAACTCTCGATTTCAGCTCAGGTCATGAGCTCAGAGTTGTGGGATCGAGCCCCGCATGGGATCCGTGCTCAGCAGGGTGTCTGCTTGGGATTCTCTCTCTCCCCCTCTCTCAGCCTCCTCCTGCGCTCTCTCTCTCTGTCAAATAAATCTTTTTAAAAATTACATATATGTAAATACATATGTGTGTATGTGTGTATATATGTATACATACACACATATGTTTTTACATGAAAAAATATACACCCAAACAAAAGTGGTATTTTTTAATGATTTCTGTATATTTTTTTAAGTGATGATATTAAACATGATGTTTGTACCTTGTGTTTTTTCCCCATTAATTACATCCTGGGACATTTTAGTGTCCTCATTTTAAGACGGGCATAATATTACATTGTATGGATTTACCATGACAAATTTAAACAAAGTGTCTTGTAGGACTTATAGGGTGTTTCCAATTTTGCAATGAACTTCTCAATATGTGGACTTCTATTCATTTTTCTAATTAGTTCCTCGGTGAACATGTTTCAACCTCTGACATATTGATACTATCTTGATACTATCCAGAGATGATATTCAAAATACTCCGCAACAGAATGGATATTGACCTCTGCGTAGAGCACAGTCCTCAAGGTAACTCTTACATTGCTGGACTCAGAGGTCCAGGTGACAGGAGAGAGGGCTGGCAGCTGGGTCAGTGAGTGGTTCTCAAAAGTGGTGGTGGTGGTGGGATATCTTATTTCCCTGGACAAGGGATCCCAGCCTCGGAGGAATGTATGCGATCTGTTTTCCATCACCCTCCCCAACAGGAGTGGGTGTCTATTTTTTAAATCTTTGCGAGTTGGATCCATGATAACAACAAAAATATTATCTTTTATTTTGTATCTTTCTAACCATAAGTGAGGGCATTTTTTAGGTTTCATCACCTCTTCTGTTGTGTTGTTATTGTTGCTTTTGATGACTTGCTTGTTTATGGCCTCTGCCCATTTTGAGGGTAGGGGGCATTATTTTTTTTTCATTAAAAAGCTAGTATTTATTGATGCCTTACAGTGTGTCGCTACGCTAAGCTCTTAATAGGCCTTACCTATTTTAATATTCACCGTGACCATATAGAGTTATTCTGATTCCCATTTTAGAAACATGAAAATAGAATCAGAGATTCAGTAAGTGCCCACCAGGATAGTGTTTGTAAGTGCTGGGGCCAACCATCAAATCCAGACAGCTAGCTGACGGATGTTCTTAATCATTCTGAACCTATTCTCTTGCTCCTGCAATATTTACTCATAAGAGCTCTTTACATATGGATAGTCACTGTTTTAATACATCTTGTACATTTTCCCAACTTTGTCCTTCTACTTCGAACTTTCCTTATGGCATCGCTTACTGTATAAGAGTTTGAAAATCTTACAGATGCACTTTTCTGTATGAATTGTTTTTTTCAGTTTGAGGTCTAATTGACAAATAAAATTGTCATATATCTAAAGTGCACACCATGATGATTTGGTACCATGTACACTGTGGAAAGATTCTCCCCCATCGAGTAAATTAACACACTCATCACCCCCACATATTTACTTTTTTTTTTTTTTTTTGGTGAGAACACTTAAGTTCTACTCTCAGCAAATTATAATTATATAATGCAGTATTATCAACTATAGTCACAATGTTATACATTAGAGCCTTAGAACTTATTCATCTTAGAACTGATAATTTTACACAGTTTAAAAATCTTTGATATGGTCAAATATCTCAAGCTGCTTTCTTAATGGGTTTTGTCTCTAATAGCATTCACAGATGTTCCCTATCAGAAGGATATAAATATATTCATCTTCATTTTCTTCTGTATAGAACTTCAGAATTGCCTTTATTAATAACATATATGTGCTTAGGCCCCAACTCAGACCTGTTGAATCAGGATATCTACAGTGAGAGATAAATGTTTATGCTTTTAAAGAGATACACAAACTTACATTCTGAGAGGACTGGTAAATGGACACATTTAGCTCTTCTTCTCAAGGCATGTGAAATTGAAGAAATAATAAATTAAGAATCTATCTATGAGATCAATTCCAGATGGGTTAAAAAGTTAGTTGTGAAATCCCGATCTTAACTTACAGAAGACCATGTAGGAGAATGTCTGAAATCTGTATTAGAGTTTTCTAAAGAAACGGAACCAGTAAGAATATATATATGGAGAGAGGGAGGGAGGGAGGGAGAGAGAGGGAAAGATTTTAAGGAATTTCCTCATCTGATTGCAGGCGGTAGAAAGTTCTAAATCGGCAGGATGGGCTCACAGGCTAGAAATTGCAGCAAGAAGTTAATGTCTTGAGTCTGAAGGAAGTCTGGAAACAGAATTCCTTCCTCTTCTGGGGACCTCAGACTTTTCTCTCAAGGCCTTCAACTGACTGGGTGGGGCCCACATACACTCGGAACGGTAATCTGCTTTGTCCAAGTCTGCTGCTGTAAATGCGAATCACGTGTCTAACATACCTTCACAGCAACATCTAGACTGGTGTTTGGTCCAACAGCTGACCACAATAGCTTAGCTGGGCTGACAAAGAAAATTAACCACCACGGACAGTAGCTTTATGACCCTGTGGTAGGAAAAGATTTTTAAACCACACACACACAAAGTGAGATAGAGAGAGAGGTTGATTTGATAAATGGTTTGAACCAGGGCAAAATGTTATACAGTTCTTCCTCCTCATTTGAGATGCCCCCCAACAGACCAGAGCCCATCTAGAAAATATTCTTCATGGGATCATTGCAATTGCTTCCTTGCCAGAGAGCTATTTTCTTACACTTCTGTGGCTCCCAATAAACACCAAGAAACACAGGACAAGAACATAAAAGAGACAAGTGTGTTTTAATTTAGGCTCCACAAACCTAGATATTAGCCATGGCACCACAAGAGCCCAAGCCAAAATACCGAACAGTGATGGATGTATTGTTTGCCTAATTTAAAACAAGCCTGATTTATTTTTAAATGCGACCTCAAGACACAACGCACCAGACGTGATATGGAATGTATTATATGCCTGACCAAAAAACAAAATGCTACTCGGTACAGTGGATTTGAAAATTATCTTGCTATTAATAGAACTCTGGGATGGCTGTGATCTGTTGGATTTGATACATTCAGGTTTTGGCAGCTGCTGGGGACTGAAAACAAGACGTTCCTTACATTATTACTTAATAAAGAAACTAGGTCATAAAATAGCCCTTTGGTGAATTTTTTAAAAAAGATTTTGAAGAGCCTAATTTCATCTTTACTAAGTAAGTCTGTGTTGCTGAGTATGTTTGGCAAAGTAGCAGCGTGATTAACAGAGTCCTTCTCTGGAACCGTGTAACTTTGAGAGGGGCTTGGGGTACCCGCAACAAATATCTGTTGAATCTAAAAGCGTCTTTCTCTTTCCTTTCATATTTTGAGGGTCTGACACTGAGCTACTGATTGAAATGTTTGGATTGAGGACCTTTACAAACCTATCTGTTGGGCAGATAACTTTGTCAAGACTTTAAGGTAACACCGATCTGTTCTGCTAGGCTCCAAATACTTTTTAAAGGTTCAGCTGAAAAACATTGCTACCTCTTGGCCCCACTAAAAACAAGCTTTTTTTTTTTAAGTTTTCATTTTAATTCCAGTTGGTTAACATAGAGTGTAATATTAGTTTCAGGTGTGCAATGTAGCGATCAAGCACTTCCATCTGTCACCCGGTGCTTGTCACAAGTGCGTTCCTTCCTACCTGTCACCTGTTTCACCCATCCCCCCCAAAAAGCTTTTTTTTTTTTTTTAAACGAGATCGCCAGCAAAGCAAAACAAAAAACTTCAGTGAATTTTAGGGTTTAGTGTTTTTCATTTAAAGAAGTTTTGTTTCAGGTTGTATTCCTGATAGTAGATTCTGAGATGAGGGTTCATAAAAACCAGTAAGGAAATGCACCAGGAAAGGGAAGAACCGAGGAGAGAGATGTAGCATGCCAAGCCCCCAAGAGAGTGGCTTGGGCTCAGTCCTGCTCTGGGGACAGTGTAAGCCTTCATCAGGGGAAAAGGGAGCTACAGTATTTGTAGAACCGCCCTCCCCCATGATAATCAGTGGATCGAGACAGTGTAGCATAGATCTCTAGGCAATACTGGATGTCCTTGCACGGACAAAGTAGGTTCTGGCTGCCTGTGGATTGTCCTACAACAAAGAGCTAGAGGTACCAGCCGGGTGTGGTGAGGGCCGTGACAGGTGTGTGTGTGAAGGTGATGAAGGGCTCTAAGGTGGGACGTGCAGACATATGCCAGCGTCTGTCTTCTTGTTCCACAAGGCATAATATGTCAGGTTCTCTCCATGAATTCAGAGCAAGCCTATATATGAAGGGAAGGAGTTAGGATGTAGGCGACAAAAGATTTGAAACAAGTCACCCTATTTGCCTTGGTGTTTCTGCCCCCAGCTTGAGTCAGTAGAATGAGGTCAAAGAGGAGCTTACGCTGGAGATGGACAACTCTGTCACACTTGCCTCGTGAGGGCAAGCCCACCGATAGTCCCCGAAGTCTGGGAGGTGGTGGATAATGAGCAGATCTGGAGGGCAAGAACAGAAAACCAATCCCGAAGAAAGCACTTGGGTCTAAAACAGAAAAATGAGCTCAAGCCAGGGCTTCACTGAGGAGAGGAAAGAGAAGGGGATGGGGGGAAACACCTGGAACTGGAATAGCCATTATTATAATTCTAATACCAGATAAAACTCTATTGTACAATATAAATAATAATGCAGTAAATGAATTATTTAAATAACCATAATATAAATTGAACACAATATCCACATTTTGAGTACTCAATAGCCATATGTGGGTAGTGGCTACTGTATTGGATGGTATAGCTCTAGAACATTCCATCATCACAGAAAGTTCTGTTGGACAGCATTGACCTAGAGCTTATTGAATGGATCAAGGTTTGAGATGTAATGGGCCTCACTCACATCTCAAACTCTTGATTTCTTTCTCTCCAGATTCAGCTCATAACAAATCAAATTTTGCCTGTGGAATTTCCCTGAAAACATTGCAGTAGCTTGTTAAAGGACAATAGTATGGTGATACTTTTTAAACTTTCTGTCTGGAGGTACCGTCGTTAAATGACCTTTGACTCCTGAGTTTTTAGTGGTTAAATGTTAACTCAGATTCAGTACACACGGAGCTTCCAGTGAGTATTACAACAACCAACCAGTCATGTTCACTTTCTTCCTTGATTGCTGTTTTCCTTTACCTTATTGTTCGGGTCCATTTTAATCTTTACAAGGAAAAGGAACAAAATTTGATCTCAAGGGGGAGGAGGCAAGAAGCCACGTGGGAGTGGAAAACGTGGCAGAATCTAACTTTCTCGCTTGTTCTACCATCTCTCATTTTCACGTGGCCAGAGAAGGACGATCCCACTCTGATGCGGGGACAACTTCAGACCAGACCCAGTGACCAGGTAGAATTGGGGCAGAGTATTGCCAAAAGCTTGGTATCCACAGTTGCTTTTGTTGACATTTCAGAGCATTTTTTTTAAACTGCAGATTGCCTTGGGGGCCCCAGTGCAAAGTCTGAGGTTGAAGAGATCCTGTGTTATCCTTGATCACCTTTTTTCTAAACTTGAATTACAGATTGCCTTAATTGGGGTCCTCTCCGAAGAAGGCGCTGACCCAAGGGTTCAAGAGCAAGCACTTTGTTAATGGAGAAACTCCCAGAAACCCAGGTGGTGGGCACGAGAGAGGAAAAGCGAGGAAGCTAGGGAAGATATGCTCTCAGGCCAGTTTCTCAGACACAACTGTGGGATCCACGGCTTCAGAAATATCCCGCCGGAGGGTGAGAGAGCCGGGGCATTTATCCACCCTTTATCAGCAGCCCTTGGTTGAGGGATGTCAGGGGAGAGCACGTACAGGAGCGCTTTGGGCCTACTACTTTGGGCATGCAGGGACAAATGGGGCCTGTTGGAGGACAGGGGTGGACTTTACAGAGTCAGCTACACGAGCTTATTTTTATTTTCGAGTGGACAAAATAGACCCAGGGGTCTCAGAGTACAGCCTTTCCAGGTCCGAGCAGGGCCGCTTGTCTGGTGCGGAGGACACGATGAGTCACTGCCCACTGGAAAAACAAAAGAACTTTTAATGGTCAGTTTGACCCCTGGTCAGAACATCCCAGATAGTTGAGTGAAGGGGCAGAGCCTTTGGTATTAAATGCCTTGGAACCGAAAGGGCGGGGAGCCAGTGTTCTGGCTTTTGCACCAGAGAAGACATGGAATGACTTATTTTAACCGCTTGTCAGAGGCTCCATGGGAGGCTCATGCATTCTGGAATTTCCGAGAGAGACTTACCAAATGCTTTCTGCTGAGGCTGATGAAGCCAAGCTGGGGCATCTGCATGCCAGGAATATATGGTTGCATATGTGCCACTGTTTATCTGTTTGCAAAATATGCCGTATGTTGACAGCCTGACATATGTTGAGCTATATGGAAGATCAGGCAGAGAGAAAGAAGAGCCAGAGGATAAGAAAGAGAGGAGAAGGGAAGATATGAAAGGGAAAACAAACCCTTGTGAGTTTGGCTAGATGGTGAATTCCTTGATCCTAAGGTGTGTATCTCACAGTGGAATGTATGGAAAGGATCTTGGCGATGATCTGGTCTGGTGCCCCCCATTCCTAAATGAAGAAACTGAAGCCAGCCCAATGACCAGAAAGTCAGGGGTAGGACGCCCGGGGTTCTGCCTCCCTTCTTGGTCTCCTTGCATTTTGGGCTTCTGTTTCTTTCATGCCCAGATGCTCACACACCTGCCTCCTGTCTTCTGCCCCATCTCCTCCTATCCGTCCAGTTCCTGTCCACTCTTCCGGGGCCTCGGTCCCCCCTCATGTTTCTCTATAAAATTATAATCCACTTGCATGCAGAGATTCTTTCCTTTTTGACCCTCCTCAGTGCCTGTCATAGAAGCTTCTACATAGTAATAATAGTAATTGGCAATTATTGAGTGTTTACTATGTGTTAAGTACCATGTTTAAAGTTTGACATGAATCAGCTCCTTTACTCCTCCCATTAACCCTGTGAAATAAGTACCCACCATTAGTCTTATTTTATACTCGAGGAACCTGTGGCACAGAAAGGTTAGGACACTTGCCTAAGATAACACAGTCAGTCTCAGGGCTGCTAATGCCAGAGTTCCAGCTCATACCCACAAGCCTAGACTTCCTTCCAAGGACCATCTGAGGATTTGAATTTATTTCACTGCTATTAAATGCTGACAAGATCGTTTTTATTAAAAAAAAAAAACAATTAGATATCAGAGTGTGTAAGAACAGTTGTCCTCTCAGAAAGAAAGCAAAAAAAGAAACACTAAGAAAATCATTAAGATCACTCAGATTTTCCTCAGTAAAAAGTTAAATGAGCTTCAGCAAATTATTTAAAATTTATTATCTCCTCCATCAACATAGAATAAAAGGTAAGTCCTTGTCCTCCCTCAGAAAAACAATTTTATAAAGGGTAGTGTCATTTATGAAATGTTTAAAACCCGAGGAAGGCCAGAGAACAGCATGAGTCATCATTAGTTGGCTAAAATCTTAGGCAGACTCGGGTCGGTTCAGAAGCACTGGAATCACCTCAGGAGTCTGCCATTGCTGGGGGGCTGTGGGACCCAGCCAGCTAGAGCAGGGGCAATTCTGTGGCAGCCTAAAGATCAATAGCAGGTTCCCTTTCTTCCCTGAGTCCCCAAACCAGCCACAAGGGAGCCGGTTGAAGAGCTTTGACATGCGAGAACAGGGCCTTCTGGAACATTTGGCCTGAAGAAAAGCAGCCCGAGGGGTTAGATCACAGTGGGCCAGAGTTCTGATTGTATTTTCCTTGGGGGGAATTACACAGAGGTGGAGGTTCAGCAGCAAGGGGGACACCACCTCTGACTCACAGGAGAGGCATGGCCAAGTGTTGGAGCAGCCGGGCCGCCATTGGACAGCAGGGGATGCTGGCCTAGCTACTATCTCCCTCTCAGCGGCGCTTTTCTCCCACATCAAGTGCGGCTGACGATTCTCATCTGAAAAGGTTGTCCTGATGACCGAATAGCACAGGGCGGCCCCCCAAAAACTTGAGCCATTCACCTCTCCACTTACCAGTCAGGGTCATTGTGAGGAAAGTTTAGTAAAGGGATCTGTTACAAAAGTGTGAGGAAGGCTCAAGGGAAGCAGTTGAGGGGTGATGCGAGCCCCAAGGCCAGGGATCCATCCATCCATCCTGGGGAGCTTGTTATCATGCCAGGCCTGAAGGGGACAAAAGAAGGGAGCGTGGGCCCAACTGGGGAAGTGTTTAGAGAAGGCAGCAAGACCTTGGCCCTGCACCCGTGCAGAAGACCAAGCAAGCGCCCCAGCTTCACTCTCCTCCCGCCCCCATCTCCTGCTGGGGATCCCCATTGGTTGTGCTCAGCCAGAAGCAAGGGAGCCCACGATGTGACCCATGAAGACCAGCCTCCCGGGGAGGGGGAACAGAGAGAGTGGCTGGGTGGGGACATGGGCAAAGGGAACCAATCACGCACACAGTCTCCACTAGCCTGTGCCCCACCCCACTCCCTCTGTGTGAGCTTCCCCCTGCCCCCCACTTTCAGGAGCTGAAACATATTTACTTTAAGAAAGAGACTTCTTAAGTCTCATCCTAAGCAGGGATATCATGAAATCATGAGTTGTAAGGGCTGATTTTTTTCTTTACAATATACACTTGGGAAAGTTGGGTCTCAGCTTAGCTCTTGGAACATAGTAAATACTCAATAAAGTACTTGTCTCTGTTGCAGGGAGTCACAGATGAACAAAACATGTTACTATTAAAAATACGATCCTTTCCCATGATATTTTCTAACTGGAGTGCTAATTTCTAGAAAAGATGATACAAGTGAGTTTTGTGTGTTCGTTTTATAATTGGCCCACCTTAATGAATCTGATTATTTGGCCCATTGGTTTTTCATTAGATTCTTTTGGTTTCTCCAGGCAAACAAGTAAATCATCTGGGACCACTGGTAAGTTTTTCCTCTTGTCTCTATTTAACATCTTATCATAGTGTCTAGAACCTATGGGGCAGTGTTAAACAACAATGGGACAACAACAACAACAAAGAATGGAACAACAACAACAACAAAGAATGGAACCACAGCGGTGAGATCAGGAATTCTGTTTCTCTTTTACTTTATTGGAAATGCTACGAGCTCTTCTGTTGTTTGTTTGGTAACATTAAACCTGAAGGTGACTCTTGGTTAATGGGAGATACTCTTTGTCTTGTTAAGGAAGTGCCCTTATACTCTTAGTTAACTAAGAATTCTTTTATTTTTATTTTTTTAAGATTTTAGTTATTTATTTGACAGAAAGAGAGATCACAAGTAGGCAGAGAGGCAGGCAGAGAGAGGAGGAAGCAGGCTCCCCGCTGAGCAGAGAGCACAATGCGGGGCTCGATCCCAGGACCCTGGGACCATGACCTGAGCTGAAGGCAGAGGCTTAACCCACTGAGCCACCCAGGCGCCCCTTAACTAAGAATTCCTACCAGGAATGGGCCTTATACATTATCAAATGCCTCTTAGACATGTGTTGAGACCCTTATGATCCTGGAATAAATCCTGCTGGATCATGATGCATAATTTTAAAAGTATATTTCTTTACCTTTTTTTTTTCTATAGAGAAGTTGTATCTCAGTTTGACTAAAGGTGAGTGCGTGCCTGAGAGTCAGACAAGAACGAGTGTGTCAAGTGAACATGCAAAAGATTAAGGCTGATAAAGAATACATGTGTAAGAGTGAAAGTGTATGTTGTGCATACGGTGATGTTTAAAACAACGTTGTATGAGAAGGAGCTGTGGCTGCCGGCTCTCAGCGAAATGGGAACATTCCTCAACAGTCCACAGGCCACTGAGTCTCTCTTTTATCTCCAGCACCTTAGCAGTTTCTCGAAGAAGAGAGAGACTGAAAGTGGGAAGATTCTGGATATCCCCAATTGCGTGTTCAGCACAGAATTCCAAGAGATAAATCAGGGTCCTGCAGATCTGTCTACTTTTCTGAAACTAGACCCAGGGTCAGAATTTTCTCTTTTGTCTCTATTTAGGGTGGGTGAATTTATCCCAGTATGACCAAAGACAACGCACTAAACAAGTGACAAGGCAAAATATAACATTAAGAAAGTTGCGGATATGTTGTGACAGTCGTGTGTTGGGGGAGGGGGACACACGCATGGTTGGGATGGACTTCATGCTCGTAACCAGCGTAAATCCGGGCCACCCTGTGGTCTGCCTCAGCGTCTGCATTCAGAAGAAACGCCAGTCCAACAATTCAAAACAATTGAAAAACGATTCCGATTTTGCCTGTGGAATTGACAACATGTAAAGAAGCCATCCCATTCACAACACACGACCGAGTTCCTCTCTGCGCCTCCTCTCCCCTCAAAGCCTGAATTCATCCCAACCCAGCAGTTGCCCCTCTTCTTCCCACTGGCTCTCGAAAAGTCCTCAGGCTTTCTCTCCAACTCAGCCTGACCTGGCCTTTGCCATCCTTTACCTTCTAGATCTATTCTTTTCTCTGCCCTTCTCACTCTAAAGCAGTCAAGCTCTTTCTGGCTCAGCGCCTCGCCCGTGGCCCAGATCTGCACGCCAAGGCCCAAGAACTAGCCGGCAAAGGTAAAGCCCTTAACAGGCGGCGTTTCTATTTTGTTTTCTTTTGTTTTTCTAGAACACCGGCAGCAAGAACGTTCCCAGGCTGTCTCTGAACCTCTGCTTACCAGAGACTTGACTTTCCCGCCTCCAGCAAACATTACACCATGTTCTAATCTGACAGATTCTAATCCCCCCCACTGCCACCAACTAAAATGTAGAACAACGAATAAACAACAAGGAGGTCAAAAGCAGGGAGACCAAAAAGAGCTGGGTTGTCCTGGGCCAGGAGCTCTGCGGCCGATGGCAAAATTATGGTCGCACGAAGTGCTGTCTCTTCTACTTGGCCTGGTTCCCCTGAAGCTGAAGTTTCCCCAAAAGTGTTATTAAGGCCTCAAGAAAGAGATAGAGGAGGAACAAGGAGGTGAGACGGTGTCTTTCTGTGTCTTAAAGCTGGAGGCTTTTCAAGGGCTGAGGAGAACTTGGCCCAACAGGAGGGCGCTGCCTGCCGTGGGCAGTTTCTGTCCCGGTCCCCGGCCCTCGGCCCCATGCCCTCGGCCACCCTCCCTCCTCTAAAGCCCAGACGCCCCCTCGAGCAGAGTGAGGAGCCTATTTTTAAAGACCAGGCATATTCTGAATGTGTAATGACTTCTCCTTTTCTCTACCCGATGCCAATCAGTGACTCATCAACCATTTTCTAAATGACTATGTTTTCATTCCCCAGTTTCCTTCCCACTGCGATATTACAGAAGATTAAATGCAGCCCCTAGCTGCCTCCCTCTGCTTTTCTGTGTCTTGTTTTAGAGATGGTAATGCCCCCAAAATAGAAGCATTTCATTGAATGCTGATCATTTCATGACAAGCAAAAACACTCGTGCATATGGTCCTAGGGGAAGGTCTGTAGGACTTCCAGGAGGACGTTGGGTGAAACGAGAAGGAAATAGAATGTGGGACCATGAGAAATGGGATGTGTCGCCTGGGCATCGTGACCCACGCTCAGCCTTGCTCCGGCTTCCTGGGCCAGAGCTCTTTATAAAGGAACCCCAACTACACTTGGTATAGTCACTTGCTACTGTGTGCTGTTCTCTGCCAAATGTTTGGTTTCCTTTCTGAGCCCTTCTGTTCTCCCCCACTCCTACCCCTGGCACCTGTTCCTGTCCCCTCATGACGCCTTCTCTAGTGCCCTGCCGTCCTGTCAGTAGCTGCAAGGGAAAGCAATCGCTTTGCTGGGATTTTCTCTTCCTACTCCTACTCCCAGGCACGACTGGGAGTTTCCAAACGGAGGCTTGTCTTTTGCTCCAAGAGCAAAGAGAAAGTTTGGTGGGTAAATAGAAACCATCCGTCATTTCCAGGATAATGATGCTCCGCCTATCCCACTGCTGATGGGCCTGCGGTCTTATATTTTGGAAAAAAAAACAAACAAACAAACACAAAAACACCAGTACTGATCCGTAGATGTCTGTCTGCTGTTCCAGGTATCTTCTATTGGCCCTTCTCCGTCATTCTCCAGCCTGTTCTGGGGCCTGGGTGCATGATCTGTTTGGGTTTTGTCAACAGGGTTCCCTTACGGACAGGTTTCCAGTTGGGTCCAAACTGTGCAGAGTTCTGGAGATAGCTCAGAGGCTTGGAGGCCAGTGAGTTCCGGGTCTTTACTCTGCTCAGTTCCCCCTTTGGGGACCTAAGGTCATTGCTTCTTTCAAGGAAGCCTACATGACTCTCTCTTTCTGATCACCTCTCTTTCCCGTCACCCCTGAAGGCAGGCCTGCTCTGCCTCTGCTGACCCTGAGGTCCGGCATGTTCCCATCCACTGCCGTTGTGTAATGAGTCCCTTTATGAAAGAACCTTCTTGAAGTCCTCCTCATTGGAATGTGCCATCTGTTTCCTGTTGGGGCCCTGACTGGCCTATCTTTCCCTCTCCTCTGCTCCGATTTTTCTCTCTCCTCTTGTGGCGTCTTCTGGCCTCCCTAGGCCTCTAGCGTGACTCATCGTGGGCGGTTCAAAACAACGGCTGACCCTTTGGGAAACGGCAGGAAAGGGGTTACAGTGAAAGGGATGAACTTTTTGGAGGCAAGAAGCACAGCCCGGAGAGATCCTGGGGCTTCCGGGCTGAGTGTGATGACCATGAACATCAGCTGAGAAACGTATAGTTGCCGGGAAGAAAGGTCGAGGATGCATTCGGGACTGGATCGCCCACTATGCCCTCAAAGCCCTCCGCATTATAGTCAACTTGTGCTGAGGCCGTGGGGCTTCTTACTCCGTGAACCATCCTCAGATCATTTAAGGCCACAGGATATCTATAGCAACTGAATCTCAATAATCATAATCATCATAATCACGGTAATGGCTGCCAATTACTGAGTGCCAACTCTGAACCAGGCACCGCGCCTGGTGTTTTGCCTCTGTAAATCAAATGGAAGTTTCCATCTTGCTCTTAAGGGTTGCTTCCCCACGGTATCTGGGAAAGGGACAGATTGGACCCCCAGTCCGTTCTCAAGTCGTCCACCTGCGTCACTCAGCTTCTCCGCCGTCGTGTGTTACTCCCGACTCCACCAGGGGGCGCTACAAACGTCCCTGTGGGTGGAAGTCGGGAACTCTGTGGCGGGGACCTTCCCCTCTGTATGTTGCTGTTCCCCCTGGAAAGATCTCGGAGAACTTTCCAGGATAATTGGGAGTCCCCGCTCTCACTTTCCTCCCTAACACAACCAGACAGCTATGTGGGTCTGACAGCCCGTGCTAAAGTTTGAGGAGCATCAAAGGGGGGAAAACCACATGTGAAGAAAAGACTGTGAAACCTCAGGACCCTGAGGAGTTTAGGCGGTCACAGCCGGGCTCTTAGAGGCACACTCCAGTTCCTGTGCTTGGCCCCTGCCCTCAAGTCTTCTCCTCTCTGCGGAGTCTCCTCCTCCTTCCACCTCTGCATCTCCCATTGAAACGGTCACGCACTAGAGCTGTTCTTACCCCACAGTACACCCTTTCCTCCAGCAGGACCTTTCCCCCAGCGCACATTAGTCAACACGTAGCTCTGCAGCCTCCCAGGGCTGCTGTCCTGCCCACGGTCTCTCCAGACCTGCCCGTTGATGTTGCCAGATTGTCCAACGGTAGCTATGGATCTCTCTGTCTCTCAGCCTCTCTCTCTCTCTTTCTCCCCCAACACACACTTACAGGGATCTCCCAAGGACGGATATGAATTCTCAGAGCCAACACAGTCTACACCCAGAAGGGGGAAGAGAACAGTTTTCTCAAGTGCCTCCACAATATGCAAGACCCCTCCCGCAGGGCACATGGTACCTCATGTTGTTTACAATTGCGATGGGTTCTTCTGTCCAGTTTTCCCTTTTAAGTTGTTCAGCTTCGGGCCTCTGGGAACAGGCTCTTTAGTGGCTCCCCCTTTGGCTAGACAAAGACCCAGTTCAGGTGTTGAAATAACCACCTGTGAGAGCATTTCTTGGCTAAGGTTCCTCCTGTCCCCTGGGCTCTGTCCGGGGAGGGACTTGGTTCCTTGCCCCAGCTTCCTATACCTTTGCTCTAGACCCTGATAATCCCTGGGGGGGGGGTTGCTGGGGTTCTTTTCACGCATTTTTTTGCTCCAGTGCATGACTCATCAATCCTGCCAGCTACGAATTGGCCTTCTTCATTCTCCCTTTATCAAATCCACAACAAGTCTTTGAGATGTGATCTCCTTGACTGTTTTCTTGAATCCATGGGCCTCCCTCCACCCCCCCTTCTCCACCAGGCCCGCTGCTTCCTCCACACTGGCTGCCCGTCCCATCATCCTCCCTCTCATCATCCATCCCGTCCTTTATATGACATCACTCTTCACTTTTTAAAAAAAATGTTTTATTTATTTTTTTTCATTAAGTAGGCTCCACACCCAACGTGGGGCTCAAACTCATGACTTCAGGATCGAGAGTTATATGCTTTACCCGCAAAGCCAGACAGGCATCCCTAGTCTTTGCTTTTCACTACTTGTATATGGTTGTGCCTCCCCCATCTGAACTGTCAGCTCCATGAGGGCAGGGCCTTCTCCCTCTGATTTACTGCTGCACATGTTGTGCCTCGCCAGGGCCTGGAAGGTAGCAGGCCCTCAATACTGATTTGCTGAATGAATGAGCAAATTGTTGAGCCCAATTTCCTTATCTCAGAGGCAAGAGAGATTAGGCTTCTAGTGCTGTCTTGCATACAGCAAGCTGTCAGGGAGCACCTGGTGGATAAATGAATATTTCTTTTGCTCAAGGCCGCATAGCTAATGAGTGGCTACATTTAAATCAAGTCTCCTAATTCCAATTGATTCTTAAACTTCGCTGTGTGTTAGAAACCCCTGAGAAGTTTAAAAAATCCTAATGCCCAGGCTGCACCCTAAACCAATTAAACCAGAAATTTTTGGTGGGGTTGCTGGGTGGAGACCAGAGTTATCAATATTGTTTTGAATGGCGGGGAGAGAGAAAGAGGGAGAGAGAGAGAGAGAATCCTAAGCAGACCCCCCCACCCCAGCATGGAGGCCAACACGGGGCTTGATCCCATGACTCTGAGATCACAACCAGAGCCAAAATCAAGAGTCAGACGCTTAACCAACTGAGCCACCCAGGAGCTCCCAGAGTATCAAGATTTTTAAAAACTTTCCAGATGATTCCAGCATACAGCCAAGGTTGAGAACCAAGCCTCTCCCCAGGCAGAGACCAGGGCACAGGAGGAGCCTTAGTGAGGAAACTCAACAGGACTCAGGCAATCTCGTACTTCTCACACTGCATCTAACAGAAAAGCTTTGAGAAAAATCAGAAGCCTTGCTGAACAAGTTGAACATTCTAGTCACATGGGCAGAAAGAGGGGCTGCTTGTTGGGGAAGGGGACACATCATTGTGTTGGGTCGCGACTGTCCCGTGGGGACAACCAGCATGTGTTCTTCTCCAGAAATGAACCCTGAAGGCAGAGAAATGGTTTTGTGAGGTGCTTGGAGGCACTGGGAGAAACTAAGTAATGGCAATGTATGTGAGCCTGGTTCCCGGGAAGCTGTTCTCTGAGAATCCCCTTCCACCACAGAGGAGTCACTCTAGGGATTTGGGGAGGATGCTTCGTTGGTGCCATTTAAAACGGACCAATCTCTGGCTGTGTTTGCCAAGGAAACCATTTCAGTCAGTGATGGAGAAAAGGCCATAGGAGTCATTTCCCCCCAAGAAGAACATCGTGCCGGCTACAGCAGTGCTGGGGGCTCATTTCGGCCCCGAATTGCTAAGCCCTTTCGTGGAGGCTTGTTTTCAGAACTGCCACATGCGAAGCTGGGAATTATGATTTAAAAGAGAAGTGAGAAAATGCCTAGGGAATGCTCTAAGTGGGAGAGAGTGCCGTGCTCAGCGTCCCCAACTCTGGGCCCCAGGCTCCCCCTTTTGGGGCTACCCTAACTACAGAGGGCCAAGTTCATCCAAGCCAACTCCTTACAGTGACAACTTCTTAAATTCATGACAGGAGTTCTTACAATAGGAGGAAACAGCACAGCGAACCATAGTTCAATAACACAGAAAAGGACTTGCTTTTTTCTGTTTGTAACATACATAATAAATAAATAAATAAATAAATAAATAAATAAATAAATAACAAGTAGTATGTAAGAGCTCTTATCAACTAGTTAGGTGTTATAACTCAATATAATGTTTAACTAAAATACTATCTTTACATGGTTAATACTTCTGTTTACAATGAATTGGGCCAGGGTGGGTTGCTGAGCCATGAAGATGCCGGCATAGGCAGACCTGTCAATTAGTTCTAGGTTTTAGCCACACATATATGGGAGAACAAGACTAAGGAGGCAGAAAGGTCATACAGATTTCAGGGATTTGATAAGATGGGGTTCTCTGATTTTGGTGGGAAAAACCAAAGCAGTCATTGTAAAGCTGTTGTAAAGATCTTGGTCCAAATGGAAACTTGATTTGGGTATCTTCTCTTATCCTCCAGATCACACAGTTCTCTTTTGGTCATCGCTGTTGTACATGCTGCTTTGTACTGGTGCTGTAGGTGTAGTCTGCGATGGGCATTTCACGTGTTTTTAAAATTGAGAACAATAAAACAGCACGCACGAGCTCAGCTTGGACTAATACTGAACGCCAATGTTTGGAAACATGGAGGTTTAGAATGGAAAAGGTCATTTAGTTCAGTCCCTGCCCTTTAGGTATTTGAATATTTCACACCAAGATGTTGAGTTTGGAGACATTCTAAAAGATCTCTAGGCCTGGAGGATCTATTAGCTCAGTTCAGGGTTTCTACAGTCCAGAGGCTTATACTCTCTGGTTCATTTCCCATCCTAGCATACGCTTGTTCTTTGGTTGAGCCCAATACTTCTTGTTTAGAAACACTGAAGTATCACAAGGCAGGCTCCATGGGCTGTGGGATACCAGCGAGGGGGCACCTTCGAGCTGGACAATGAAGGAATGGAGCAGAGGGGGGCAATGTCCTGCTTTTAAATAAGCAAGGACTATTACCCAACTACCTACCAATATAATGCAAGATCGGTGAAGCTCCCAGTGACATGAGACTCACAGTCATTCACATCATATGTGACGCCAGAGATCAACTGTCTCAGCATTTCTATTTTATGGACACTGTGAACCCCTTTGAGAGTGACATGCCATCTTTTCAATCCCTTAACATGTTAAAAAATCATTTGATCATTTTTGTATAGCTAATGATAAAGAAAAGAACCCGATTTTAAGCAAATACTGTTGAATTTTGGATTGACAAGTAATAAAGTTTTACTAAGAAATTCATTTTAATTCAATTTTACTGCTATTCACAATCTGTAAAGACAAATTTTGATATTTGTCTGTTTAACAAGGGATGCATTTTATTAGCTTTAAATTGCTTATGTTAGAAACACTAGAATAGGGACGACATGGTGGCTCAGTGGGTTAAGCATCTGCTTTCAGTTCAGGTCATGATCCCAGGGTCCTAGGATCAAGTCCTGCCTTGGGCTCCCTGCTCTGAAGGGAGCCTGCTCCTCCCTCTGCTCCTGCTCTCTCTCTCTCTCTCTGAAATATAAATGAAATCTTTTTAAAAAAGCATTAGAATATGTCAACACATTGACTTTAAATTCACATATTTTATGTGGTCAAAGACGGAATATATATTGAAGTTCAGTGGCCGTTTAAATTTATGTTCAGGGATCAAAAGAGACAAAATTATTTTCATGAGAAGATGTTAATGATTCTTTCATTTTGTGCTTTTTAGTTGCGACCTATCTTGGGGTTTTAAAAAATAACATGTGGTGGTATTTGCAGGTGGGCCCTTGGGGAAGTGATCATGGTTAGACGAGGTCACGAGGGAGGGGCTCCATGATGGGACTGGTGCCTTTCCAAGCAGAGGAAGAGTCCGTCCTCTCTCCACACTGGAAAAGAAGGCAGCCTACAAACCAGAGGGCTCTCACCGGAGCCCAGCTACGCTAGTGCCCTGACCTCAGGCTTCCAGCTTCTAGAACAGTGAGAGATCCGTGTCTGTTGTTTAAGCCACCCGGTCTATGGTATGTTGTTACGGCAGCCTGAGTGGACGAAGGCATAGCATGCCAGGAAAGTTCTGGTGCCGTTGTTTATGAGCATAACAAGTCGCAGTGCAGATAGTCTATATTACCCCAAAATGGGAATGCAAAATGGGTATAATCATTAGAATACTTTCACCCTTGCATTAGTTTTTCAGGTACTGCTACCATCCTGATGTGTGTATAAGATTTGGATCAGTTGATTATTGATCTAGAGGAAACGATCATTTTATTTTTGCTTTCATGGGTCTCATGAACTTCTATTTCAATATTAAGAATTCTTACGCCTCTTTTTCTACCCGGTGGTCAATTGAGGGTGTAAGAGAAATGATTTATTATTATTAGTTAACGCAATTAGGCTATTAGAGGAGTGAGAACTAATGCGCTGGCCAGCTGTACTGAGTTGAATGATGAGCAGCTGTGCGAGTTATGGGCAAGCCCCTCTAATTTCGACGAACTTTAATTCAAATGAGCAAGTTTTTAGATGGTTAGTTCAAAGGGGGAAATGGAAAATTTAGATTCTTTATTAATTAAAAAAAAATGGAGGCAGACAGGTCAGGTTCCCATTAGCAGAAGCTGCGGTGGGCATGTTTGCTGCAGATCTGAATGAGGGAGAGCGCTCAGGAGGGACCCCTGAAGTGTGGGGGAAGCAGGGCGGACAGGGGAAGGATTCAGGAGAAGGCAGCCTCAGCGTGATCCCATGGAGAGTTCTGGAGTGTGAATATCAGCACAGAGTCCGTTCTGCACTGTCCCACTGAGTCACCGTTTTTTATTTTTAAATTTAAATTTTACTTGGTGACCATACAGTGCAATGCTGGTCTCAAGTAGAATTCAGGGATTCATCCCTTACATACCACACCCAGTGCTCATCCCAAAAAAGGCCCTCCTTAATGCCCATCACCCATCAAGCCCAGCCCCCCATCCCCCATCTCCCCATCCCCTTCCCACCACCAAGCCTCAGTTTGTTTTCTGTCCTTAAGAGGCCCCTATGGTTTATACCCCTCTCTCCCTTCCCCCCACCCTTGCCATATGTTCATCCGATTTCTTTCTTAAATTCCACATATGAGTGAGATTGTATGGTATTGGTCTTTACCACAGCTTCTCATCCATTCTTCAGTTGATGGACACTCAGGCTCTTTCCACAGTTTGGCTATTGTCGATAACGCTGCTGTGAACGTCGGGTGCATGGACCTCTTCGTATCTGTATTTTTATGTCCTTTGGGTAAATGTCTAGTAATGCAATTGCTGGGTTATAGGGTAGTATTGAGGACCCTCCATGCTGTTCTCCAGAGTGGCTGCCCCAGTTTGTATTCCCACCACCAGTGTAGGAGGGTTCCCCTCTCTCCACATCCTCGCCAACACCTGTTGTTTCTTGTGTTGTTGATTTTAGTCATTCTGACAGGTGTGAGGTGGTATCTCATTGTGGTTTTGATTTGTATTTCCCTGATGCTGAGTTATGTGGAGCATCTTCTCATGTGCCTGGTGGCCATCTGGATGTCTTTGGAAAAATGTCTATTCATGTCTTCCACCCCTTTCTTAGATGGGTTGTTTGTTTTTTGGGGTGGTGAGTTTGATAAGTTTCTTTATAGATTCTGGATACTAACCTTTTATCTGATATGTCATTTGCAAATATGTTCTTCCATTCCGTAGGTTGCTTTTTAGCTTTGTTGGTTGTTTCCTTCGCTGTGCAGAAACTTTTTATCGTGATGAAGTCCCAATAGTTCATTTTGCCTTAGTTCCCCTTGCCTCCGGAAGTATGTCTAATAAGAAGTTACCGTGGCTGAGGTCAAAGAGGTTGCTGCCTGTGTTCTCCTCTAGGATTTCGATGGTTTCTAGTCTCCCATTTAGGTCTTTCATCCGTTTTGAGATTATTTTTGTGTGTGATGTAAGAAAGTGGTCCAGTTTTCACACCATTTGCTGAAGAGACTTTTTTTTTCTATCAGATAGTCTTTCCTGTTTTGTCAAAGATTAGTTGACCATAGAGTTGAGGGTCCATTTCTGGGTTCTCTAGTCTGTTCTATTGGTTTATGTGTCTGTTTTTGTGCCAGTACCATACTGTCTTGGTGATTACAGCTTAGTAATACAGCTTGAAATCTGGAATCATGATGCCTCTAGTTTTGTTTTTATTTTTCAAGATTGCTTTGTCTATTCAGGGTCTTTTGTGGTTCCATGCAGAGTCTAGGATTGTTTGGTCTAGCTCTGGGAAAAGTGCTGTGTTATTTTGATAGGGGTTGCATTAAATATGTAAATTACTTTGGGTAGTACAGACATTTTAAATTTTAAAAAAACTTTATTTAATTATTTATTAAAAGATTTCATTTATTTATTTGAGAGAGTGAGAGAGAGATGAGAGGGGAGCAGTTCAGAAGGAGAAGCAGACTCACCGCAGAGCTGGGAGCCTGATGCTGGACTCAATCCCGGGATTCGGGGGTCACAACCTGAGCCAAAGGCAGTGGTGCAACCAACTGAGCCACCCAGGCACCCTAAAAAACTTTTTTAAAAAAAGATTTTATTTATTTATTTGAGAGAGAGAGTGACAGAGAGTGTGGGGGCAGAAGCAGAGAGAGAGGGACGAGCAGACTCCACACTGAGCGTGGAGTCTGACATGGGGCTTGACCCCAGGATCCTGAGATCATGACCTGAGCTGAAATCAAGAGTCAGATGCTCAACCAACGGAGCCACCCAGGTGCCCTGGTTAATATAGACGTTTAAATGATATTTGTTCTTTCAATCCATGAGCCTGGAATGCTTTTCCATTTCTTTGTGTCCTCTTCAATTTCTTTCATCAGTGTCCTATAGTTTTCAGAGTATAGAACTATCTTTTCAATACACAAACTCTTTGTTATGGGACAATGATTATTTAATATTGTTAACGGGAAAGTAAGCACCATGAGGGCAAGTCTTTGCTTTGTTCTGTTTAGTTCATAGGTGGCTCCTTGGTTCCTAGAATAGTTGTAGACACATTAGTAGGTTTTTGTTAAATAATGTCTATGGAATGAATGAATGAGGAAGATCTAGAACCCTGGTATTCTGAATTTCGGAGGATTGCTTTGTAAGGAATTGACACTCCTGTCAGTCAGAAATACATCTGAATGCATGTATATAGTAGCTGGCCCAAATAGTGGTTATTTTTCTCACAATACAAGAAATTTGGAAGGGGTGGGAGTCCAGGGCTACAGAACAGTCTGTTCTATCTTTGATACCCCAGGAGCCTTACTTCTATGCATGAGGCTTTCATGCTCATGTATGTGACAGTCACAGGACAGCCGTTCCATCTCAGCCCTAAGTCCATTCACCAGGGCCAACAAGAGAGAGGAAGAATCGGGAAGGGCAGCATCTTGGGGGAAAAAAAGTTCCTAGAAATCTCTAGCAGCTGTCCACGTAGATGTTTTTATCCAGAACTGCATCATCTGGCCAACCCTGAATATGAAGGAACCCAGGATGGAGAGCAGATTGACTGGTGTCAGTGCCACCCGGAATGAAACTGAAATTCTGTTAGAAAAGAAGAAAGGGATGGTGGGTCAGAAAAGGATGGTTTTGGCCACTGCAGCAGAACTACCCAAGTCCTATGGGGGATTCAAAATGAATACACCTACCCAAGAGCAAATAAAGGCAAAATAAAATAAAAATAGAAACTAATTTTAAAAACTCAAATCCTTCCCCCCTCCTTTTCACTTTCCCCAGCCTTTTATTATGACTTTCCTAGCAACCAGGGGTGAAGTTGTCCCCAGAGCCAGTGGGAAATACTTTAATGGAAATACTTTAAGCATGTTTCAAAATAAGTTCAACTGTTTATTTTCGTCTTAGTGGCCTGATATTCCATCTGTACACTAGTGAGCATATAGGATGGTCACTTTTTAAATTCTTCTCTCTCAAATAGGAAACTTGGACTCCTGGAATGTTTCTTCTCATGCTGCTGTTACTATAGGGGATTCCTAGGTGCTATCGTTCCTTCTGGTGAGTCTTGTACTTCTCCGTGGAGAAGCTTTCATTATTTCCAGACTCTTATTGAACCATTATGAGACCGTTGAGACAGGATGAGAAATAAAAATGTCTACTTTGTGCACTGGGCTGTTATTCCTGGATCTTTACAATTGAAGTGGAGAAAGAAAACATCTCCGGAAAAATAATTTAAGAGGCACGGCTGGTCGGTTGTCTCACGTTTGATCCCAGGAGCCCCGTAGCTCAGGCACAAATATGAAAAGGGCCACGTAAGTAAGTTTCGGTGACACTTTTTATTTACAAATCTGCTGAACAAAATCACCTTTGCCACCAAGCATGCCCATCCAGTATCGTCTGTTTGTGCCATGAGTTCTGGCACAGAGTTCTTTCTCTGAGTGGTCATGCTGGGTTGGAATTAGTGTGTTCCCCATTCATAAAAAAAAATTAATTGGCTGTACTCTTTGATTGCATTGACGTGGAGTCACGGAGTCAACAGCAGCATCATTCTCCAGGGCAAGACACCATTTCTGCAAGTAGATTTGTTAGGTTGATTGGAGGGCTCGAACCCATCCTTCCAAAGAACCAGACTCTTGCCCACTATTGCTAATTGGCTGGCCACTGGTTTGTTTGTCTGTTCGTTCTAGCGTGTCTTATGCAATATCATATGTTACTATCTCAGTGAGCTTCCTGTGGGGATGGTAACTTGTTCTACACCCAAATAAAATACTCTATTCTCTGGTTTTCTTATTCAATTTACTACCATGTCATTGTTGTACATTACCACGTAACAGCCCAGGAAGAAGAAAGAACAAGCTATTATACAACTCTTGGCAAAGCCAACACCAGTGTACGGAAATCATTACGTTTCAGAAAGTTTTAACTTTCTTGTGCCCAATTTCTTATTATTAATCCAAAGCTTCTGTTCTTCCCCGATCCCTTCATCTTGTAGACTAGACGAGCCAGAGGGAGAACAGTGGACCGGGAGCTGGAGAAGGGACAGAAGTCAGGCTTCCGGTGCCTGCACTTACATCAGTGAATCATCAAACTAATGGGGAGTTCTAATTCAGTGCTTTGCTCCCCGTAAGCCCTGTAATTGCGGTGTCTCTGAACCCAAAGGAAACACGTAGCGCTCTGCATGCCCAGGCGCATAGCCTTTAAATCTTCATAACTCTGTAATTACTACAGCGCTTTCCTTCAAATCTGGCTCAATTTCACTTCCTTAATGAGCACTACAATCTTGATAAAGTTTGCAGTTTGCTGCCTCTGCTGTTCACAAGGACTCTGTCCCAGACTGATAATGCGGGTTGTAGATTGCACTCCCTCAAGTTCCTCTCAAAAAGAGCTGATTTATTTCAGGACCACCACAGTCAAACGCATTTCCTCTGGGTCAAGGCCAGCACCGGGTGTTTTCGTCACAGAAGGGTGCTTGGAAAGCAAATTCTGCACAGTTCAAAAAAAGGGGAGGTGTGGGGGGAGCTTATGAACCATGCGCTCGAGAGACTGGGCTGCATTTTACCCAACTGAAGACTTTCCTTTATAGTAAATATATTAAAAATCGACTTCCTCTTTATAAACTGAGCCCTGCCAAAGAGTGAAAATGACAAATTAGCTTAAAAAAACCCCCCTAATTTCCACATTATTTCTCCTACCAACTGGTTTCCAGGATTTTTGAAGGACTTGTTGGGAGTGCCAGTTCATGATTCTAATCAAAAGCCCATCTTCTTGGGGTGCCTGGGTGGCTCAGTGGGTTAAAGCCTCTGCCTTCTGGATCGTGCTCCACATCCCCACATTGGGCTTTCTGCTCAGCGGGGAGCCTGCTTCCCTTTCTCTCTCTCTCTGCCTGCCTCTCTGCCTACCTGTGATCTCTGTCTGTCGAATAAATAAATAAAATCTTAAAAAAAAAAAAAAGGAAAAGCACATCTTCTCTTGCAGCTGGCAGGAAGGTCTCTCCATTTTCACCACTGTTTTGCTTTCAACCACATCCTGATTCCTGGGCTTCACTTTAGTCTTTCTGTTTCTAAGCTGGAAGAACCAGCCCTGAAGCCTGCATTGTGTTTAGAATCCCTGTATCCATCGCCCCCCCCCCCCAACGCGTTAATCGCTCTGGGATTGGAAACTGCACTTAATTCTTCTCTCTTGTAGCTTGCTGGCCATGTACTACCTTGACTTGTTTACCTGTCTGTTTACCCTACTAGACCCCACCCTCTGAGAGCAGTGTTTCTGTCTTCTTTCCTTTTATATCCCTGGCAGCCAACACAGGCCTGAGCACCCAATAGATGTTTGCACTCAGTAAATAAAGCTTCCAGTAAATGTTTGTTGCATAACCAGAGGAACGAATCAGTGAATGAAACTTTCCTGTTTGCTATCACCATCTGCTTTAACTCTGTCCGTTATTTTGATGTATTTGCAGTTCTGACTAGATCCAGATTTGGCATGTTTAAAATTATATTTAGTTGTAAAATGTGAGGCTAGGAGTTCTGAAGATAAGAAAGAAATCAAAATTTCTGCCATTGGAAACAATGTGAGCAATCAACAGTTCTTTGCAGGGAAGATAAAAAAGCTGGTTAGAATAGTCTTTGGATTCACAGTCTTGGGCATTTTGGAAAAATCACTAAATAGCATTTTTTTTTCTGTCTATGTTTCCCTTCCAGTAAAATGCAGAGAGAAGCCCTTGTCCTTCATACTTGATAGGCTAAATGAGGATTTTTGAGGAAGAAAAGCACAAACTGAAACAAAGGAAAACCTTTGGGAGTGGTATATAGTCTTTATCCCCGCTGAAAACTACACATGTGGTAGTTGTCAGTATCACTTATGTCTATGGTGGCTTCATATTTTGATATATTAATGAATCCTTTCCCCCTGATCTTTCCTGGGAACATAGGTACACAAAGCCAAATTTAAGGTTCTTGAACCAGAAGAGCTTGGACTTTTGAGTTTCCAAAACGAAGCCTTGGAGGCTTTAGACACAATGTTTATGCTGTGAGTCTTCGCTCTGGGAGCACGCATGCTCCCTCCAACAAGATGGCTTCCGCCCATGAACCAGGGAAGCCAAAGGAGAGAGGGAGTCGGTGAATGTCAGAGCTCAGCAGCTAATACCAAACCTGGGAGAAGGTTCTGGGGAGAGCGTGAAGTGTGGCCTCCCGGTGTGGGAGAGGGAGGGGCCAATGGCATCCCCTGCAGTCCTTCTGTTGACTGTGCGCATGCCTTCTTCTCATGTGTTCGGTGGCTGTCTCATCTTTAGCTCTGATCTCGCCCTCAAGTTGTGTTTCTGTGCTGTAACTTTATCGTGGGTGCAGTTCAAGTATAGGATAACCACGAGCTCCAGAAAGGTTTCTGCTTGAATGTGAACCATATGACTCTCCAAGAGTTTCCCAAGAATGGCAACCTCGCCCTCCTCCGCCAGCCACTGCCACCCACTCTCAGATCCGCTCTTCGTCCTTCAGCAAGTACAATGCACCTCCGTTACGAGACATTTCAACGTGACGTGCTATGGACATACCATATTCATTTACTCCAACATTGTCGTTTTTACTTATCTAAACTTAATATATTTTTCCATCTTTAGAGTGGTTTGGGTAACCTGGGTTGGGATGGAATGCTCATAATTTTCCCCAATAAAATTAATGGAAATACTTTTTATTTAACAGCTTTTTACTTAGTGGCAGGGCTTTTAGGAGTGAATTAGACTGATTAGGTGCAGAATAGGTGCCACTGGGTGGGGGAGGGGAGACTCCAGTCCCTGTAATTACCTGATTGTGCTAACAAGCCCATGTATCTCCTGGAATTTCTTAGACAAAAGAAATATTTTTCAAGCAGAAGTAATGGCGGTGCAGCATCAGGGCTGGGATATTTGAAACAGAGCAGACATTTTTGGTGAAGAATGTTTCAGGAATCTGTTTTGTTGCTTGGGAGGCTCTAGAGGAACTCGACTGTTGGCACTGGTTCCCACTGGGCTACAGCCAGCAGGAGCGTGACTGTGGGGCGTGGTGATATAGATGGGGTGTTTCATTCATTTTACAATGGCCTTAGGTTTATACTGACCGAACATTAGCATCTATGGGGGAAAGTGTGCTGGCCTTTGAGCTGCATGACTTTGACTGCTGGGGATCAGGCCATGGGTTTTTTTTGTTTTTTGTTTTTTCTTAAATGCTGCCTTTCCATTGGGCTCCAAGTTCATGCTAGTAAAGGGGCACATGGGGGAGCGGTATGTGATCAGGAGAGATGAGCACACACGTAAGTAGGTATAGCAGTCAGTCGTCAAACACCAGCCTTGATTTCAGCAGGTTTTTGTGGGAAACGCCGGAGTAAAATGGTGCGATCAGGGATTTGAGTAGGGAAGGCACAGCTCCTGGATGTGCGGAAAACTCAGCAGCGTTAAGAATATTCATACATCTCATCATGATTACATGTGGTTTCTACACTTTTATTGATTTCAGTATTTCAGTTCTATACATTAGGAACTAAACTGAAGAATGTGTGTGTGTGCACGTGGGGAAGGTAGGTCACATAGGAGGGGCTTAAAATGGAAAGAGGTACAGTGAGGCTGGGAGGCTACCTTAAAGCGGTCCTCACATAGCTAACACATAGTTTTAATTTAGGTGGTGTTCCAGATATAGAGTGATCGCCTTTCGGAAGGTACCTTTATCCATACTTTACAGTGGACTAAGAACGAAGGGGATCAAACACCAAAATCAAAGCTTTTAATTTTGAACCAAATGGATTTATTAGCACATGACTAGGAGTCCAGGAGATTACACAGAGAGTTTTCTTTTTTGCATAGTTGAAGTGTGCTTTGGATCATTTTGAAATCTTGACTTCAGTCTATGCTGACCACTTCGGGGCAGACACCAAGGTCCCTAGCCTGTTCTTGAACTTAATTACCCCCTGGAAGCCTCCTCCTCATGGACCTGGAGGAAGACGAAGACTCTTCCTCTCCTGTCAGACTCTTTTGCCCTCTCCTTCAATCAAGCCTGGCAGTGTGCTGCAGGGGCCCTGAGGCCCAAGAAGGAACTCACCAACGATCCCAAGCTCCTCTTCGAGTGACAGCCCAAGCTGCTCATGGCCCCTGTCAGTGCTCAGCAGGGCCCACTCCCCCAGTCCCCCAGAGTGCTATTAATAGGACAGTGCTGGGTGAGGGGGAGTGAGAGGTAGGGCAGACTTGCCACAAGGCTTGCTAACTGGATGCCTTTAAAACTCATTGTTCTTTATGCCTCAATATGTTTAGGGAGGAGTGTGTGGCTTGGCCACCTAGCAGAGCTCATGTTCAGAATTTTGAACATATTAAAAAGTCAAGCTGAGTTTGAAAACAACAAGCTCTAAGCTTTTGAGACTTGTGAGATAAAAAACAACTCCGGAAAGACCCTTTCTCAAAATATTTTCTTCTTTCATTTATTGTTTGGAAACAAAACCAAATGTAAAGTTGTAAGAAATGTATGACAACTCCGAAAATGCCCTTTACCTAGACTCATTATTTTGCCCATTTTGCCATATTCTTTTTCTCTGTCTTTGGACATACACATGACTATTATCATCATTGTTCTTGTTGATGTTACCAGACCCTTTATGTATACCTTGCCGACATCATGACCCTTTACCCTCAAATTCCCACCCTGGATCTTTTATGAACAAGGACATTCCCTTGCCAGAATGTTATTAATATTTTTTTTTGGTAGACTAAGAGAAGGGTCTGTTGAAGCCTTTATAACCAAAGTGTGGGCCAGTCCAAAGGGCTGACTGTGGGGGCTCTGTGCAGGCTCCCACTAAAGGCAGGGAGAGAAGAGAGGAGGCACCACCGCAGGGCTGGAGAACTTTATTGTTGCCATAAAACATATTTTTTCCATGTTCTCTTTAGACACATGAAATGAAGGCTGCATTCCCAAGATCTGGCTTGCGGCTTTAAAATAAAAAAAATATTTTTACAGTATTCTTTTTGGAGGGATGAAAGCATGTGTTTTATTAACATTTCCCAAACTCTTTTTTTTGGGTTTTAGGCTGACAGCATCCAGCCTGTGGACTGCAGCAATCGAAATACGTGCATTTTTAGAAATTATACCTTTCAGTTAACTGAAGGGGAAAACTTTCTTCTGTGAATCCTCTCTGATAGAGAACTCGAAAATCCCTGTGTATGATTAGCCCAGTAGGGTAACACGCAGGTGATCCGGCTTATCTCACCTAAGGTGCCAATGAACTTTGCAAGCAGTTTTCCGGGGCTTTCGCTCATTGGTGGTTTGGACCTCATTCATGAAACTCTTTAGCCACCTGGCCCAACGCAGGCGGCCAAGAGTTGCCTGGGAAGAGGCATCAACAGCACCCCGGCTACTCTGGGAAGCGCACAAGCCTCATCACCTCCCACCCCAGCTGTCTCACCAGCTTACAGGGCCCCGGGCTCTCAGAGGGGCAGCCCAGTTTTTCTTGCTAAGAACCCAAAGGACTTGCTCAGAGCTGGAATTCGGCGAGGCAACTTGCTTCAACACGCCAAATCTGCCGCACCCCCAATACCCCACCCTCCTGCCTCTGCGCTTGCTACCCACACCCCCAACCCCAATTTGAGGACTCCCCGCCCCCACTACGCTGAGAGTCTCAATCCTAACCCCTTGGACGCGAGTGCCTTTGCGTCGGAGCGCGCCGGGCGCGGCGAGGCCACCAGTGACTCCCAGCGGCCGCACAGGGCGCTGCGCCCCCCTCGCCCCGGCCTCCCTCCGCCCTGCGTCCGCCCCGCCGCCCCCGCGCCGCCTCCTGCGCTGGGCTGGAGGCGGATTCCTCTCTCCGGGTTTTCAAAGCGCCTTTCCGAAACCTCCTCCCCGCCCAGAGAGGGAGTGAGATCCCGGGCGCAGTCTCTCCCCGGAGCGGCCGAGGGGCGCGCGGGGAGAGGCCTGCGCCGGGGTACTTTCAAACTGAGGCGCGCGCACACACTCACACGGAGACACACACACACACACACACACACACACACACACACACACACACACACACACATATACACGCCCATTTATATAGGCGGTGGCGGCGGCAGCGGCCGGGGCGGCGGCGGCGAGGCAGGAATGATGGAGCTGAGCCAGCCGACCCGGGTTGGAAGCAAGTGAGGAGAGCCCAGGCGCACCCCGGGATTTCTGTGCCCCGCTCTTGTCATCCTATCCAGGGAACGGTGTGCCCGGAGGAGGACCAGGTGGACTGATTTGCTAGAGGGGCGGGGAAGAAGAGGAGACCAGGTGAGCGGAGGAGCCCCCGCGTCTCCGGACCGCCCGGTGGAGCCTTTGCCCGACTCCTGCTCCCTCTCCGCCCAGGTGGGCGCGCCCGGTTCCCCGCTCGCAAGGGGCGCTTTGAGGAGACCAGAAAGTCGCGGCCCGGCTTCGCGGGATGCCTTTCGCTAAGAGGATCGTGGAGCCGCAGTGGCTGTGCCGGCAGCGGCGCCCGGCGCCCGGCCCGGCGGAGGACGCTAACGGAGGCAGCGCGGAGCCGCCGCCGCCCCTGCAGCCGCCCGGCCGACGGGACGAGGCCGTGGCGCTGGGGCCGGAGGATCCTGCCCGTGCGCCCCCCGGGCCGCCGCCGCCGCCGCCGCTGCCCGCGCCGACCGACCAGGCGCAGCCGCCGCACGGAGAGGCGCCAGCGGCGGGCGAGGAGAGCGCGGCGGGGGTCGCCGAGGCGGCGTCCGCGGCTGGAGAGGCGTCCACGGCGGCGGCGGCGGCCGTGCTGCTCATGCTGGACTTGTGCGCGGTCAGCAACGCCGCGCTGGCCCGCGTCCTCCGGCAGCTCTCGGACGTGGCCCGGCACGCGTGCAGCCTCTTCCAGGAGCTCGAGAGCGACATCCAGCTGACCCACCGCCGCGTCTGGGCGCTGCAGGGCAAGCTCGGCGGCGTGCAGCGCGTCCTCGGCACGCTGGACCCCAAGCAGGAGGCAGTGCGTGAGTACCCGCGCCGTCCGCCCGCCCGGAGCTCCGGCGCCGCGCCCTCGCGCCCTCCCCGGTCGCCGCAATCCCACCCCGCGGCGCCGCGCCCGCTGCAGCCTGCACCTCACTCTCGCCGCCCCCCACCGCCGCCCTCCCCTTCCCCTGGGACCCACCCCAGTCCTCCCGGAGCTGGGAGTTCCCGCTGCGCTGGCGGCGGAGATGCGGCCGCGGCGGGGGGCGGGGAGCGGGGAGGGGTAGAAAGTTAAAGGGGCGGCCTGGGAACTCGTCGGCAGCTGCGGGCTGAGAAGGAGAGTGCTGGGGACACAGGAGGCAGAGGGGTCTGTCATTCATTCCCGGGACTCGCCTTCCCCGGGAGTGGGGGTGGGGGGTTGGTGCAACTCCCGTGGTTTCCAGCAGCCCAGCCCCGAGCCCTGTAGTGCCCTCCATGCGTGCTTGGGGCGGGGGTGCTCGAGGAGTAGTGAGCGTCCTTTTTGGGCTATTGGAACGTCGTAGCGGTTTTGTCACTCTCGCTGTTACCTCAGGGTCTGCGCCGAGCCCCGAACTTGCGCCTTGCGCTTGCGTAGCGCGGCGCAGCTCGCGGAGCGAGTGAACTCGGAAGCCTCTGCTCTAACCTTGTGGCCGGGCGGGGCCGAGGGGATGGGCGTGGAGGCAGGAGTGTCCCAGGCCCCGGGCATCTTTCCTGCGCCCGCCAGCACCGGAGCCCTACTAAATGGCTCTCCCAGCCGTCCGCCTTCTGAGGATCGGGGAGGCGTGTCCCCGTCCCCCCTCCCCCACCGTGTTCTGTCGCCCCAATCTCCCCGCGTGTGGAAGACCCTTGGGCATCTTTGCTGCCCTTTAACTTCACTCTGGCGACACCCTAGGGCTCCCAGTCAATGTCATTCTGTGTCATCTGCCCTCCCAGGGGCGCTCAGCAGGGTCCCTTGGCGCACTCTCGGTCGAATCAGGCGGCGGCCGCATCCCTTAGGAAAGAACCGACGGTGGGCGGGGGCGCTAGGCCGGCGCGCCGGTCCTTTGGCGCCTAGTCCGGCTGCGACGCTCGCGGCGAAGGTGATGTCAGCGGCTCTGACTTACATAAGAAGCTTCCTCGGTTGCTGCAGCAGCTGCGCCGGAGCGCGGTGGCCGCGGAGCGCGCGAGGCGGGGGCGCTGTCGCGGCATCCTTCCTCGGGGATTTCCGGGCACCTCTGCCCTGCAACCCAGCCCCAGCCTCCTCCCCGACGCCCCCCACTCGCGGACCTCCACCCCCCCAACAAAGACCCCTTTGCACCGCGCCCCAGGAATCCGCTGCTCTTCTGCAATAACGATAATAATAAGCGTAATGAATAAATGATGTGCACGATCGGTTTTCGCAGCTATAAAAGACCCAGAGTTGGGTTAATGACTGGTTGTTTAAAAGGGCAATTCCGGGATGAGTTCTGGAAAGAATTAGGACTGCCGTAGGCCAAGTCGTATTTTACTTTTGGGACTTGAAATGAGCGCTTTAATCCTGCCTCCTTAAAAAAAAAAAAAAAAAGAAAAACCCAAACGACACAGCAGGGACAAGCCCTTCACTTTCTACAGCGCTGATATCTGGGGAGTGCGTTTGGGGTGAGTGGTAACTTCACTTCAGAAGAACTGGAGGGAAGTTTTGCGGACTGTTGAGTGGTGCATACCTTTCTGTGCGTGTGTGTGTGGGGGCACATCACTCCTTAAATTAGATCTCACACAAGTGAAACCCCGTGCTGGAAGGGAATGTGCTCCTTTCTCCCCTCTTGCTTTAGAGAGAGCAGCGGGCCCTCACGTATCTGGCATTTAACACAGTCCTTTAAGGCCCTTTTTACAAGAGTGCAGACTAATGATTGAGGGAGAAAAGCGAGGATTTTTGATGGCTATATACTCTTTATACGTATTTATACATGAATAGATAAATAAAGATGGGGCTAATTAATACCCAGGGATGAACTTAAAATCTCTTATTTTTGAATTTTTCTAAACTATTATCTCCACACTTTGTGTCCAGACCTTTCTCTTCTCTTGTCCATATAAATATTGGATGGCACCCAAAAAACCCCCAAACTAGAAGTCATCCATAATTATTTTTTTCCAATGATACCTTATACCCAATCCGATTAATAAATCCTGTCAATTCAGAGTCCTACCACTTTTCAGTCCTATAGATACCTCCCTAGTCCTGACCACCATCACCAGTCACACTGTCTAACTGGTCTACCAGCCTCCAGCCTTGCCTCGGGAGTGATTTCACTGAAGTGTATGTCGGATCATGTCACCCCTACAAAAGCCATGCAGACTACGAAGGGACGATGGCTGGTGTGGGAAGGCTATCCAGGGAGTATAGAGGCACCCAGATACCTTCAAATGAGGAGAAAAGGGAGTGTGAGTCACTTCTAGGTTTCCTCTCCCTTTGAAACTCCCTTAGGCTTTGGCCAGTGCTAAAGGGAGACGTATAATGTAGTAGATGCCACTGGTAGTCCACCCATAGCCCCTCTGAATTGACAGGATTTATTAATCGGATTGGGTATAAGGTATCATTGGAAAAAAATAGTTATGGATGGCTTCTAGTTTTGGGTGTTTTTTTTTTTTGGTCTTAAGATGGTACTATTTCCAGAAATGGGTAAGGCTAGTGGAAGAGTGGATATTTTATTGGGTGTGTGTGCGCACGCATGCACGTGACATCAGTAGTCTTGTATTTTTGCCATATCAACTTGAGATGCCTTATGTGTCTTAGACAGTTAGATGTGTGAGTTCTGAGCTCAAGAGAGAGACCCAGACTGGAGATGTGAGTGTGAGACATAGGGGTAGAGATGGCTGAGGGCTGCTGAGCTGGTGGTGGGGGGTGCTCTTACATGACTACATTGATTTTTCTCAGTGCGTGCATAGGGAGGTCCTCAGCTGAGATGGTGTTGGTAATGTGAGGAGAGCAGGCTGGGTGTTAATGTTGTCTCAGGGAGGGAACCTGGATGCAGTAAGGAAGTGCAGCGGGATTACCTGGCTGTGTTGAGAGCCCTCTGAGATTTATGGTCATAAACTTGAAGTATGTCCAGCTTTTCAGTCACTAAAACCTGAGACTTTGGAATTACTTCACAAGCCTCGACCCTAAGCCATTCATCCTTAGACATTTTAATGTCGTTGGCTTTTTGGTTGCCGTTGCTTGTATTTGTCACTGAGTTTTAAAGGAAGTTTTATAATGAACTTTAACATTCCTACAGAAAAGTGCAGAGACCGTAAATGTACAACTCTTGTAACCATTATCCAGCCTGAGAAAAAAAGCACTACTTTTTCCTGAAACCTCTTCCACGGGCCTTTTACCCCCCCCCCCACCAAAGTAACCACTATTCTGACTTCTACCCCCCTCAGTGAGATTGTCTTGGTTTTGAACTTTATGTAAGTGGAGTCACATCCTATCTGCTTGTTGGGTTAGCAGTGTTAGATACAAGATTACATAACATTCTTCCAATTTGTTGCACGGATGGCAGATTGCTCATTCTCATTGCTGAAGAGAATTGTGCATCGTGTGTGTACTCCACAATTCATTGATCCGTTCTCCTGATGATGGACATTTGGGTTGTTTCCAGTTTAGGACTATTGCATTTTTTCACATGTGTTTTGATGAGCTAACGTTGCCACAGCTGTTTGGTATATATTTAAGTGTAGAATTGCTGGCTCACAGGGGATGGGTATTGGCTTTAGTAGTTACCACCTGCCAGTTTTCTAAACTGGTTGTACCAGTTTATACTTCTCGAAGTTCCAGTTGCTCCATATCCTCACCAACACTGATACTGTCTTTTTAACTAAAGCTACCCTGGTGGGTAGGTAATAAAGTTCTTGTTTTAGTTTTAATTTGCATTTTTCTGATAGCTTGTGAGATTGAACACTTTTTCATATATATTTTTGGCTCTTTGGATATGCTGTTTTGTTAACTGCCTGTTAATGGCCTTTGCTCATTTTTCAGTAAGTTTTTTTTGTACCTTTTAAAATTGAAGGTGTTCTTTATATACTGTGGATATGCTTCATGTGTGAGCTCTAGATACTGCAAATACCTTCCCTAACTCCGTGGCTTGCCTTTTTACTCTCTTAGTGTTATCTTTTTTTTTTTTTAAGATTTTATTTATTCATTTGACAGACAGAGATCACAAGGAGGCAGAGAGGCAGGCAGAGAGAGAACAGGAAGCAGGCTCCCCACTGAGCAGAGAGCCCGATGTGGGGGATATGGGGCTCGATCTCAGGATCCCAAGATCATGACCTGAGCCGACAGCAGAGGCTCTATCCCACCGAGCCACCCAGGGGCCCCTCTTAGTGTTATCTTTTGGTGAGCAAACGTTCTTATTTTTACATAGTTAGGTTTATCAATCTTTTTCTTTATGGTTAGCGTTTTTGTGTTCTGTTTTGTTTGCTCGTAAATGAATTCCTCACTGACCCCAAGTTCATAAAGATATTCTTCCATGTTCTAGACATTTTTTTTTTGTTTTGCCTTTGTCATTTACATCCACAAGTCATATGGCATTGATATTTGCAAGTGATGTGAGGTAGGGGGTCAAGATTAGTTTTCTCCTTATTGATGTGCAATTAATCCATTGCTACTTACCGAAAAGACCTTTTCTCCATTGCACTGCAGTGAAACTTTTATCCTCTATTGAGTGGATTGATTTTATTTTTGAGCTGATATTTATTGAATTCCATATGTTGGGCTTTATGCTAAGGCATTTATATGAATTACCTATTTAATTTTCACAATAACTCTGTGAGAGAGGTACTGTTATTTTCCCACTTTACCAAGGGTTAGCAACTTGCTCCAGGTAGCAACAGCTAGAAAGTTCTGGAGCCTAGAATTAGGACCCAGGTCTGAGTTCACAAGCTGTGTTTCAAGTACTAGACTTTTCTCCCATGTACCACTACACAAATCCAGGGGAATTACTATATTAAAGTCAAGGCCCTTCTCAATATGCCTCTGTCTCTGTGCCAAGCTCCATCTCCTGCTCTTCTCCCCAGTGTCCCTCTCTGCCTTCTCCATCTATTACCCTAATCCAGCCATACTGAACTACTGGGTGTTCCCCAACTTGCCAGGTTTTCTCATTCTTCATGCCTTTGTGTATACTACTCTTTCCTTCTGGAACATTTCACTGATTAATTCCTACTCATTCTTTGATACTCACCAGCATATTATCTTCTCCATGAAGTGGAACCTGATTGCTTGCTTACCACCCCTCCACCTACAAGTTTTCTAGAACTGTGTGCTAACTTTTATGATAGCTTTTCTCATTCTGAACAGCAGACAGTGTTGGTGCTCTGTCTGTATTCCTTCGGCCACCCCCGCCCCCCGCCATGCTGAAGGCTACGACTATAAACTCCTAACTCTGCTTAGGGCTTTTTCCGCTTGGCCAGTGGATCATGGTTGGTCTTGAACAGGGGCAAAACCAGAAGTGCCAGCGAGTTAAATGCCCCTGCAGCAGTGGCCGACGGATGATGGATGATGGATGGGGCACTCGTGGACAAATGCCCCAGTTCCCTTGCATGTTGCATGCTATCTCTCAGGGCTCCCCAGTAGAACTGAGCTCTAGTTGCCCTGAAGTGCTGACTTATGTGATAATGTACTATGTATTCTCTGTCTTCCATTCTCCATCTCACTTTCTCATATCTCTGCGGGTGGTTCTTGGGGTTGACTTCCACAGAAACTTATACTTGCACTCATTGGATCTGGGGGAACCCAGACCAAAACAATCTGTTTAATTTTTGAACTATGAAGGCAAAGACCTAGGGCCAGGAGTATAGTAGAGGTGATATTTCTCACTCTTTTTCCTTGAACTATGTATCCCCGGATTATTAATATTAGCCACATGCCCAGCCCCTCCCAGATGCTCTCCAGTGGGTCTGGAGATAACTTCTTACCCTTTAGAGGATATCCTCAGTGCTTCAGGGGTGAGAAGAGACATGGAAGGAACTCAAGTCTACTATGATGAAGATGCATCCACTTAGTTCTTCAGTGTTCCATCGGGCAGCCTTTGAGAATACTGTTCACGGTCCTGCGAATGGAGTCAGTGACGGCCCCAGGAGATCCCAGCTCCGTATTTGTGAAGCATAATTTCAGCCAGAGCAGACACAGAAACTGGTAAACCCAGAAAGATACTAGGAAATAACACATTGGGTAATTCCATCATTTTGGGCTCATTCCGCTCTTGGGGGGATGATCCTTTTCCTCTCCCATTCTGTTCATTCTACCACTTGGAAAACCATTTGTAGTCTGGTTAATGCGTTTTTTTGGATGTTTGAGTAACTGTGGTTAGATTTCTTTTCCTCCTGTCTCTGCTCAGCGAGCTTCTCTGATGCATTAGGAGATCCTAACAGCTCCATTGAAAGCTGCTTTTAAATCCATCACAGAACAACTGAGAAGAAAGCAATCTTTCAAAGGTTAATAATTCATGGTTGTAATTTCCTCATAACTCGTAACAGCAACACATTTCCTTCTAGACCTTTCTTGTACTGGATTGGGCTTTTAAATCAAAACTACTGAACTACTTTACCTAGGAAATCCTTGAGATTCTTTGGGGCTGATAATGCTAAGACGGTAACAAAAAAGATTTCTTTCTTCCTGTTTGTGGAGGCCTTTCCCACATAATGCCATCAGGAAAGTGTAAATTCCACATAAGCTTTCAGAAATGTCTGGAGTCTCAGAGCTTCTGGTCTACCTTTAATGGGCATTACCTTTAAATTGCAATGACATATGAAATCTCTCCTATTGTCCAAGAGTCTTAAGGAGTCATTGACTTCATATAATACTTTGAAATTTTAGGGACAAAGATGATTTTGAATGTAGTTGGAATTTTATTTTGACAGCTCAGTTTTATTTTTTTCTTTTGTGACTTTTTACTATTAAAACTCATGTAACATGAGATTTTTGTAGGACATTCTATTAAAAAATCATGGGAAGAGTATGCCTGGACAAAACCATCAATCACAAAGATTCCTGAAAGTTCTTTTTGTATCAAGAATTCCTCATAAATCTTATCCTAATAATAAGTGAAATAAAAAATAATGAGGTAAGAGTGGTTTTTCAATGTAAGGCTCTCATTCTAAGGACTGAATTTGTGGAAAAAAGGTTTTGGAGAGCCCTTCTACCAGATCGCAAGGCCACAAAGGGCAGAAAGCCCGTCTGGCTCAACTTTGTTGAATGAGTGAGACAGGCATGGTCAATTTTTGTTTCTGACATTAATGTCCATCACTGAATTCACTGATGAAAATGAGAAGGTTTGTGTGTCTGGAAACAGGAATCTGAGGACCTGGACATCCATACACTGAGAGATTACTTAGTTATAAGTACCTAAGTCCTTGAATGTGAAACTAACCACGAATAAAATGAATTTCCCAAGAGTAGGAGAATCTTGGATCCCAGAGTTGGGAAAGACCTAAGTATCTATCAAATCCAACCTCCTGCCCAGGGTTGCAGAGCACAAATGGACCCATTCCTTTGTTCATATGGATGCCCTGTTAGGACGAAGGTGGCCCAGGCCTCTGTTATTTTAACCATTGCACGACGTTGTCGCTGCATTGTTGTATTGCTTTTATGGCCCGCGACTTTGCTTTACAGCAGCAGTTCTTTTACATGAGGTTTCCCCTATTCCATTGTGCACTTGGGATTTTGAACTTAAATTTCACAAGACTCTCCCATTGTCTCTGTTGAATTGAATCTTGCTTGCTTTGCTCTTTCATTTCCAATCAGTGGTGATGGTTTAAAGTCTTGATTCACTGTGTCAGCTGTTGCCCACAGCATTTTGCTCTCTGCAGACATCATAAACATGATTCTAGCCCATCATCCACATCTCTAATAAAATGATTGTTCAGATGGACTCAAGGCCGGGGTCCATTGGCAGGCAGTACTGGCAGTGTCCCTCCAAGCTGATGTCTGTTCAACAGCATTCCTCGGGTACCATTGTTGCAGCAGCCGCAAATGTACCCCCCACCTTCCCATTAAAACCACATTTCTCCACCTTGCCCACAAGATCTATCATCATGAGCAATTGTCAAATGGTTTGCTGAAATCAAGATACCATATGTCTGTAGCATCCCTTTGATCTTGCAGTCTAATAACCCTACTCAAAAGGGAAATGAGGTTAGTCTGGCTCAAACTGGACTCGCCTGCAGCCATCAGAGGGGCCATTTAAGTTTTCTTGTATAGAGTGGATGAAGAGTTTATTTTGGGGAATCTGCTTTGGTGTTTTGGCCATAGAGTGACTGCAGCCTTGGACTGCAAGGGGATTCTCTGGGTCCTAGGGTCCATTTCTCAGACTCCAAAGTGCCTGGTTTTGTAAAAGGCAGAGAATCAGAGAGCTTATCTCTTTCTTCTATGATAGCTCATGTCCTTATCACCTGTTCCTTAGGGAAAGGTTTGGGATTCATGACCTTTAGCATTTGCTTAGGCTCAATTTGAGTGAGGTTGGCAAGTGTCCGGTTTATCTAATTGCAGAGAAGCAAGCGAGAATGTGGCTAAGAGCCTGGGCTCTGAAGTCAGACCACCAGGCTTCACATCCCAGCTCCACCCCCTTACGGCTGTATGACTTTGGGCAATTTTCTGAGTATTTCTTTTTGACTGTCTGTTATGGGATGGAGATAAAAGTGGTACCTATTGCATCCAGTTGTCCACGGGATGGAAGGAGCCAGGGTGCATGGGCGCTGGGAGCGGTGCCTGGCACATGGTGAGCCCCTGCTAATTATTGGCTCTTATTTTATCGCTGCTGTAATTGAATCACACAGAGTGGGAGGCATGTGTTAATTTTGTCCAACTAGGTGAAACCTGTGCCTAAATCTGTGACCTGGCTGCTCTGGGGGCAAGGAGACCACTGGGCAAGCAGCCTGTGTCCCCGTGCATGGTCAGAGGACTCCCAGGATCTCCGAGCTCTTCGTGCGCTTTTTGTTATGCAGAAAAGTGTAGAAATAAAACCATTTGACCAGCGATCTTATCATTTAGGTTCATGCATTTCTTCTCTGCCAGGCACTGCTGTAGGCACTTGAGCTCCATCAGTGAGCAAAAAGTTACCAACAGCTTTCAGAGGAGGGAGACAAAACCTAAAGAACAAACCTAAAGAAACAAACATACCTTTCAGCAGATTTACAAAGCATCTTAGGAGGTGTGTTCTGGGCAAACAGAAACTAGAGCAGGGTGAGGGCCAGCCAGGGGACTGGCCCGGGGTTGCTGTTTGCCATGGTGCGGTCAGGCGAGCCTCATTAAGGACGCAGTGTTTGAGTGCAGATTGGCAAGAGGTGACAGAGTTAATGACGTGGGCAGCTGGAGGAAGAGGGCTCTAGTGGAGGGAGAACGTGCTTGGCCTGCTGGAGGGATGGCGAGCGGGCCAGTGTGGTACATGTAGAGTGAGTAAGGAGAAGAGTGGGAGGAGAGGAGGCCAGGGAGGTGGCTCATGGAGGGTCTAGTTGGCCATGGTGAGGATTTTGCTTTCCACTTGGAGTGAAATGGGGACTCATTGGAATGTTTTCAACCAAGGAGTAACATGATTGACTTAGAGTTGAAAAGGATTACGTTGGCTATTGTGATATGAAGCGGCTGTGTGGGGTGGCAGGCGCACGGGGAGTCAGGAGGGGGAGGCAGGAGTAGAAGCAGGGGGAACAAGTGGGAGGCTGTTGGCAGTTTTTCTGATGAGAGGTAGTGGTTTGGCAGAAGGAATGAGATGTGGTTGGATCTGCTTTAGAGCTGTTGACATTTTTTTGTTTCATGTTTTAGGGCTAGATGATGCAGCCCATACAGAGGGGCATAAAATAGAAAAGGAATGGAAAGCTCTCCTCCCCTCGTACCCTGCCAGACTTGCTTCAAAGGAAACCATGTTAGAACGTGTTGTGCTCCTTCTAGGAGGAGCACAAGCAAATTCTCACATACATCTAATGCCTTTCGTAAAGCCACCTCTGAATGTCCAGGAAGTCGGCACTTCTAGAGTTTTGTTGATTAATCTTATTTTGCTACTTTGGAAAATTTTAAAAGATGTTCTGGTACTCTTTTTAAAAAGAAATCAAGGTTGAATTTCCATATGATGAAATGTACAGCTCTCAAGTGTGTGGTTTGGTGAGTTTCATCTGTGTAACCCACACCCCTATTAAAGATACAGACCGTTTTCTCGCTCCAAGTAGAGAACACCGGTTGGAGTTAGGAGAGCACTGTTTGAGCTCCAGGTGCCCTGACACTAGCCCCTACTGGGCCCGTTCTATGACTGTGGGCACAGAAGAGAAGAGAAGTATTTCCACGGGGGCTTTGGGGGTTCTTCAGTAGGATTAGACTGAGAACTAATGACTCCATGTATCAGATTTTTTCTTGTATCAGATTTTCTTGTATCAGATTTTCAACTCTAAGTCAATCACGTTACTCCTAGGTTGAAAACATTCCAATGAGTCCCCATTTCACTGTGAGTGGAAAGCGAAATCCTCACCATGGCCAACTAGACCCTTTTTTAAAGATTTATTTATTTAGAGAGCACCTGCACACACGAGAGAGCACCAGTGGGGCAGGGAGGGCAGAGGGAGAGACAGAGAATCTTCAAGCAGCCTCTCTGCTGAGTGCAGAGCCCGATGTGGGGCTTGATCCCACGATCCCAAGGTCATGACCTGAGCCGAACCAAGAGTTGGACGCTTAACCAGCTGAGCCACCCAGGCGCCCCAAGATTTTCAAGACAAATTGTGATGGTGGAGTTCCCTCGGTCTCATGGCACTGGCTGTTTATGACATCGTGGTGCTGAGCTTTAGGGAGGAGCTGGGACAGGGATAAGAATCTGGCCTCAGAGGCCCCAGGATTAATTTAGAAGTTGGAGTTTTTCTACGATAAAGCTAAAATAACATTTTAGAGGATGTGAAAAAAAAGAATGTGTTCATCTCCGACAAATTTTGAAGTAGCAGGGAATACTGATTTGTACGTGTGTTTCCAGCCGATGCTGATGCGTGAAGCCTAGACGGAGGATGAAGAAAGTTCTTTAAAATCTGATTTCTGATTATTCCAAGTGCATTTAGGTTTGCGAAATAAGAAGCCCTATTCTGGAGTTCAGCTACTCTTGATTTTTAATGCCAGACATCTGAGGGATGGAGGAGCTAGTAGCTCTGAGGAGGGATGACAGCCAGTGAGACATAATGTTCATTAGAATTTAATATCAATATTTATGTTTCTCTCCAGCATGCATCTGGACTCTGTTCCTCAAGCCTGTATTTATATTTTAATAATGTAAGTAAAGCTGTATTTTCCTTTTTAATTTCGCATCAGAGTTCTGCCTCAGCCAACCCCTCCTCACCCCTGCAGTGCTTCAACTGGAAGATGGCACATGTCTGTTGAGAGTTCGAGTCTAGAGAAGAACTTCGGGGCAGGGGGCAGGTGCAGCATGAATAAATACCGCAGAAATCCTTTTCCATGAGAAGTCCTAGGGCTCTCTGCTTCCCAAACCTGAGCACTGGATGGATGCTTCAGAGTTTGGGGTAAGGTGGGCAGACCGAGAAGAGACCCTGAGAGGTTTCCTTGGAGTTTCACTTGGCTGAAATTCCTACTGTGTGAGACAAGAGACGTTGGAACTCTGCTCAGGTATCCGATGTCACGAGTGCTCATCTGGCAAAGTTTTAGCCTTTGCTAATTAAAACTAATCCAATTGCGTGAAGAAAAATACATTGCGTAAGGTTGCCGCTTGTGTAGCTTTATTTTAACTCTTTGCCCTACACCCTGAGACCAGCGAACCTCAGGCTGGGGCTAGGGTGGGAAGAGATGGTGAGAAATGGGATTTGCTTACAGATTCACTTGAGTGAAGACAGCGAGCAGCTATTCAATGTATTGGTTTGTCGACGTAAATTTGAAGCCCTTTCAGGTTTTCTTGATTTGTCAGCGGAGATGTTTTAATGGCTATTGAGTGAGAAGGAAAGGTAAAAAACAAAACAAAACATAAAAGAAAAAACCCCACAGAGTCTTTCCTTGACTTCTTATCTTGTACTTTGTTTTCTTTCCAAGTTGCTCTGTATGCTTTTCTGTGGCCTTCAGCTTGGTTGCATCAAGCCCTCCACTTAGGAAGCTTAGGTTCAAGGTTTACTCCCTGAAGGACTGGAATTTTGTCATGATCCCTGGCTGTGTTCCTCATCCTGGTCACTTCTCTGGTAGAAGTGTATGTTGCCTTTTGATTCTCCCAGTTCCACTACTTGCCAGCTGTGCGATCTTAGACAAATTCTTTCTGTGCCTTAGTTTCCTTATCTGTGAAATATGGGACATATTTCATGAAATATGGGAATATTGGGAATAAAATCTGTGAAGTATGGGAAATCTGTGAAATGGGACACTATTAGTACTCACCACGTAGAATCATTGTAAAAACGGAGTGAGTCCATCCATGGAGCGCACCAGCCACGTGTCACGCATACACAGAATACAGTGTGTGTGTGCCGTGGGTGCTATTATTTTTGTTACTGTTTTATCATGATTATTAGGGGCTCGGGAAAAGGAAATAGGTATAAAAATGGATTAAACCCGGTCCCCACGGCTCCTCAACCAGTATAAGTATTCTGGGCAGCTGGATGTGTGGTAAAAGTGAGGACAGAAGAATGCCACCCTGCTTTCTGGCTTGGCTGGCCTCACTCATGTTGGAACACTGCAGGAACAATTTAGCATCTGGCAGCCATTCTTCAGGGGCGGGGAAAGGCCTGGCTTAGGATGTGTGCCATTGTGGAAGTGGTGCCGAGTGTAGACACCCATGCCCTTATTTTCTGGAACTGTCTGTATCTTCTCCTGTAATGACATGTCCACAGATTTGTCCTCTGCTTATTGTAGTCAGACAATGGAACGGCTAGCAGAAGAGAGCAGATGATAGATCTGGGCTGACCATGGCAGAGAATGGCCAAGATGTTCACCAACTCTTCCCTTTTCTTCCTGGACACATCGCTGGACTACATTTCCCAGCCTCTCTTGCAGTTAGGTTGAACCCCGTGACTGAGTTCTGTCCAATGGCCGTGGGAGGGATAACTGCCTTGCCCTAGGATGGAAATATAAAAGCTCCTACATAAGCTTCTGTGGCTTCTTTCTTCTTCAGTCTGCTGGCTGCATGCAGAGGGTTTAGCAGAAGACTCTGAGCCCCTTAGGGATGATGGTAGGGCCACCAGATGGGAGGAGCCCAGGTCCCTTGGATCACCACATGAAAGGCTGTCTGCCAGCACCCGACTGGATTGCACATGAGGGAGAAGTACACTTTCATCGTTCCATTTAGGAGCTGTTAGGACAGTTAGCGTCAGCACACCCTAACACAGACCCTAAAAAGGACTGCTTTTCCTGAAAATGCACTGATGATGAAAGCACTCCCAAATATTCTTGGGAGTATACTCCCCAAGTATAAAGAACATATAAAGGACACTCCCAAGTGTTCTTTAACTGAGTAAAAGAGGCACTGAACTGTAGGATCTTTTCTGAGAGACATAGAGAGTTGGTCTCGGTGACCACAGCAGTGTGGCACCTTTCTTCAAGTAAGGAAATGGAAATAGAAACTTGTTGACAGAGTTCCAGTTTCTGGAGAAATGTTGCTACCTGGAACCGAAAGAATTCTCCCCCTCCACTCCCGTGTATAAATGATATACATATGTTTGTAAAACTTCAAAGATCTCATTATAACACAAATACAGAAATGTGCACAAATCCTAAGTGTACAACTCAGTGAATTCTTACAAATTGAGCACACCTCTGTAGTCAGCACTTGGAATAAGAAAAAGCATTTGAAGCTTTCTAGCAATGTTCCTGTCCAGTCATACCTTCCCAAGGGTAGCCGTTATCCTGACTTCTAATGGCATAGATTGTTTTTGGCTTATTTAGGAATCCTACACCATGTGCTTTTTTTTATTTCTGGATTTTTTTTTGCTCAAAATTTTATTTATGTGACACATTCATGTTGCATATAGCTTGGTTTGTTTTCATTGCTATATAGTATTCCCTTCTATAAATATAGCATGCTTTGTCTATTTTTTTTTAACATTTTAGTTATTTATTTGAGAGAGCAAGAGAATGAGAGACAGTGAGTGGAGAAAGGTCAGTGGGAGAAGCAGACTCCCCGCCGAGCAGGGAGCGGGATGTGGGACTCGATCCCAGGACTCCAGGATCATAACCTGAGTTGAAGGCAGACGCTTAACCAACTGAGCCACTCAGGCGCCCTGCTTTGTCTATTCTACTTATCAGTGGGCATGTGAATAGTTTTCAGTTTTAGCTCTTTTGAACAATGTTGCTATGAACATCCCAGTTCCTGTCTTTTGCTCAACATACCTACACATTTCTGTTTGGTAAAAACTCCCTGCCTTATAATTTTACAAAACTTTCTCCCTCAACAAGATACTTCAAGGCTATGACAGTGACTGTTCTTACTGCTTGTCCTTTGGTTTCTAGATTAAGCCAAAGTTTTGCTCTGCTTTTTCTCTAAAGATTATCACTGATGCTCAGTGGCAAAGTTTTGATGACTAAAATGGAAGAAATGTGATCTACTTAAAAGGACCCTTATTCCCCCTCTTTTTAAATTAAAGCATAGTTATGGGGACTTTTGATTCTCAAACAAGGGCTCTTAACAAAGCCATGTTTCACATCACTTGCAAAGTCCAAGTCATTGGAGTATGACATTGGAATCTTGGTTGGCGCTGCTTCGGTTCTTCCTCTGTGAGAAGGAGAATCCTGTCAGATGTTCAGATGTCAGATGTTCCTTGGATGGGGAAAGGAGAAGACTGGTGAGTTCTCTAATCACTTGGCTGGATTAACCTTAGAGCTATTGGAGAGTTGCCTTCTCTGATTGCCCACCATCAAGGTTTTATGCAAAATTGAAGCAAAAAACAGAATGTTTCCTCAGAAGGGCAAGAGACAAAGTAGAGAGGAGGCTTTTCTGCCCCCCCCCCCCCCCCCCGAGAGGATTTCTTCTGGGTCTCTGCTTTCAGGGACTTGGGTATCTGATCCACACAGTAGCAACCCTGGCTCGATGGGACTTTGTGGATTCTGGGGGTTGAAAAGGCTTCATGCAAGTTCTAAAACTGCCCTGGGGACTTTCTTTCAAACCCCTGACCTAGGCTCAGTTTCCCAGACTCCTTTGCGGAGGTTTGAGATCCTGGACTCAGTGAGTGGTGCACACCTCCCCTGCCCCCCATACCCCAGGCCCAGGGGCTTCCTCACTGTTCTGAAATGACCATGACTGGAGAATTGAGGGGTGAATGTCTCAGTCCAGACGCTCCGCTCCAAGCATCCTGGGACCATCTGGGACCTCTCTACAGGCCAGGCAGCCCCACGGCTGCCTTGTGTTTTGATGGAGTATTGAGTTCACTTTGTGTAAGAAGGTGTGTGAAGCCTTCACAGTAGAGCCTGAAAAATGGCTGCGAGAAGCCCCAGGGGACCCTGCCGCAGTGTGACACACAGCTGGGCCTTTAAGAGTGGGGTTTTCTAATAAATTTGAACATGGCTTTGAATTTTACTATACTTGGCTTCATTCCTTTTCCTAACTAAAGGATAGGTGAGCTGATTTTTTTTCATGAGGAGACTGCTTTGGACCATTAACCAGATTTTCTTCAAACACAGAGGTGACTTGACTTTTTTGCCTTTTATAAAAACCAAAGGCCTAGTGAGACAGCTCTGTGAAGGCATGTGTCGCAGGTTGGTGGGGGGGGGCAGAAGATATGCTCTTCTTGACTCACCAGGTGTGAAATGCAAAAGGGCTTTATCAGAAATGAGGCTTTTAGGAATCCAGACTTACTGAGGACCTGGGTATCTCTCGCTCATCGCAAGCGGCCTTTCTTTTCTGTGGGGGCGCTGCTGAGAGCACGGCCTATAGTGTTTTCTTCTTCACTCCGACTTTTTGCTGTGGCCAGCCCTGCCTCCAGTGTTTGAAAAACAGACACATAGACCAGTGGAACAGAGTAGAGAGCCCAGATATGGACCCTCAACTCTATGGTCAGTTAATCTTTGACAAAACAGGAAAAAATATACAGTGGAAAAAAGACAGTCTCTTCAATAAATGGTGCTGGGAAACTGGGCAGCTATATGTAGAAGAATGAAACTCGACCATTCTCTTACACCGTACACAAAGATAAACTCAAAATGGGTAAAAGACCTCAACGTGAGACAGGAATGCATCAGAATCCTAGAGGAGAACATAGGCAGTAATCTCTTCGATATCAGCCACAGCAACTTCTTTCCAGATATGTCTCCAAAGGCAAAGGAAACAAAAGCCAAAATAAACTTTTGGGACTTCATCAAAATCAAAAGCTTCTGCACAGCAAAGGAAACAGTCAAGAAAACAAAGAGGCAACCCACGGAATGGGAGAAGATATTTGCAAATGACAGTACAGACAAAAGATTGATATCCAGGATCTATAAAGAACTCCTCAAACTCAACACACACAAAACAGATAATCATATCAAAAAATGGGCAGAAGATATGAACAGACACTTCTCCAATGAAAACATACAAATGGCTATCAGACACATGAAAAAATGTTCATCATCACTAGCCATCAGGGAGATTCAAATTAAAACCACATTGAGATACCACCTTACACCAGTTAGAATGGCCAAAATTAGCAAGACAGGAAACAACGTGTGTTGGAGGGGATGTGGAGAAAGGGGAACCCTCTTACACTGTTGGTGGGAATGCAAGTTGGTGCAGCCTCTTTGGAGAACAGTGTGGAAATTCCTCAAGAAATTAAAAATAGGACTTCCCTATGACCCTGCAATTGCACTACTGTGTATTTACCCCAAAGATACAGATGTAGTGAAAAGAAGGGCCATCTGTACCCCAATGTTTATAGCAGCAATGGCCATGGTCGCCAAACTGTGGAAAGAACCAAGATGCCCTTCAACGGACGAATGGATAAGGAAGATGTGGTCCATATACACTATGGAGTATTATGCCTCCATCAGAAAGGATGAATACCCAACTTTTGTAGCAACATGGACTGGACTGGAAGAGATTATGCTGCGTGAAATAAGTCAAGCAGAGAGAGTCAATTATCATATGGTTTCACTTATTTGTGGAGCATAACAAATAGCATGGAGGACATGGGGAGTTAGGAGAAGGGAGTTGGGGGAAATTGGAAGGGGAGGTGAACAATGAGAGACTATGGACTCTGAAAAAACAATCTGAAGGGTCTGAAGAGGTGGGGGGTGGGAGGTTGGGGGAACCAGGTGGTGGGTATTAGAGAGGGCCGGATTGCATGGAGCACTGGGTGTGGTACAAAAACAATGAATACTGTTATGCTGAAAATAAAAAAAATGATAAAAAAAAAGAAAGGTGGTTGAATTTTTGTCGCATCAAGGGTATTCTTTTGAGCATGTTTAGGTGGACATCAAGCAGATTCAAGCACGTGCGTACACACACCCACCCCCCAACGTCACCTAACATTTGTGGTGTGACTGCTTTGTGCTAGTCCCATCCCCTGTTATTTCACAAGCCCCTCAAAAGTCTGCGCTGGAACTCTAGTCTTTTGGTAGATGAGGAAACGGAGGCTCGGCTCAGTGGCTTTGAGACCACACCGTTGAAAATGTGAATCTGGGATTCAGTGTGGCTTTTGTCTGCAGTTCGACGCTCCATCTGCTTTACTCAAATGCTCTTGGTACACGCTCCCCCTCCTACCACCTCGGCACCGCCGGCTAGCCTTCTGCCTCCCAGTTTACAATGGGGAAATAGAGGTAGGAAAAAAAAAAGACCCAAGGACAGTGTCTGGATGGGTCCTTAGATTTTCGGAAGGGCTGGGTTGGGACCGCTGGACGAGAAAGTCCACCACCCAAGAAGTACCCGGTGCATGTCCAGCAGAGGCAGATGGCTGTGTTATGTGGTCGCCTGTAGAACTGGGCAAGGCCGTGGCTGTCACTAATGAGTTGTCCGGTTGTAACCTAATAGTTTGGGGGAACACACTGATTGGGTAAAATACGCTGTTTTCTGTAGCAGGAGTTAGTTTATACATCAAGGCTTTTACTGTCTAATCCCAGAAGACTCATCTCACCCATCCAGAGACTTCTTTTGTAGCTCAGGGGTCATCCTTCTGTCTTCTATAACGTTGCTCGAAGGCTGATGGAGATCAACCATGGGTGACCTCAATTCAGATAACGACTCACCCTGAATTAAAATAAATTGCCTTCCCCCCCCCACCCTCTGCTTACTCAAATATACCAAAATGAAAATGTGATAATGATCATGTTTGGCGTGGGAGTGAGGAAGGGGTGACCATGGGGTGCTCCAGATGCTGCTGATGGAAGTGTGTATGTTTTTGGGGAGGCAATTGGCCTTTATGGAATTAATACATGAAAAAATTATACACCAGAGATTTCACTTGAGAATTTAACCTAAGAAAAGTCACCAGATAAGTAAAACAATGAATAGATGCTTTACCATTGCTTATGATGAGGAAATATTGGGAATATCCTAAATGATTAATAATAGCAAATGGGTTGATAAGCAACATTGCTACAGATTGGTACAGCAAAATACTTCCATTAAAATTTAAATGGTACAAATGGGCATTTACTGACTTCAAAATATGTTTGGGTTACTTTCCAAAGTCTAAAAGACTTGCTACCAGTCTGCAGATTAGGGCGTGTTTATTAAGATATAGGAATAGAGGGGGAAATGTCTGGAAGGATATTTACCAAATCAGTATTATTTTTGAGAGAGAGAAGGCACATGTGTACATGTAACCCAGGGGAGGGGCAGAGGGAGAGGGAATCTTAAGCGGGCTCCACGCCAAGTGTGGAGCCTGATATGGGGCTCGATCCCATGACATTGAGATCATGTCCTGAGCCACAATCAAGAGTTGGAGGCTTAACTGACTGAGCCACCCCGGAGCCCCGCCAAATCAGTATTTTTAAAACATGTTTCATGACCCACAGTGAGAAATAGACTCTGCATTTGTGACCCCAGTAGGTGCGTGTAGCGGGAACATTAGTTTTATTGACAACACTTGCTTTTCTCTATGTGATGCATTCTGATACATTTCTTTTTCTTTTCTTTACCATACAACCTTATCCGATCTTTCCTACGCTATTCGACTTCATTGAAATTCTACTCCTCTTCTTTTTTCCTTTCTTCTGTTACATTTTTTAAGATGCTGGTCATGACCCACTAAGTTGATTTCATGATCTCCTGATGGGCCTCAAGACTCACTTTGAAAAACACTGCTCTAGAATGTTAACTGTGGTTATCTCTGGCAGGTGGGATTACAGATAACTTTTTTTCTTCAGAAGCGGGGGAGGGGGACTGTCTTTTTTTGCTTCTCTATGTTACTTATGTAATACAAAGGCTAATGAACATTTTAAAATGATATATTGATTCTATTTAAAAACAAGTTGATATCCTGCAACTTTTTAGGAATGTACTGATTGTATAAAATAAGATGCCTATACCATAATTATTGGGCATTTGGAGTTTTCTGGGACCCTTAACATTATAGCAGAAAAAATAGATGCATGGAGACACATCATTTAAATAATAAAACAACGAGAAGATGAAACGTGACCTTACCTTTTAAAACTCAAACGTTCACCAAGCATCCTACTTACTGCTTTACTCCAGTATGTTGCATCAGTTCTCTGGAATTTATTTATATTTCTGTTCCAGATTGCATTTTTTCATGCTCATTCCCCACCTTAAAAAAGAAAAAGGATATTAAATTCATCAGAGTACTTTCTGGCCAGATTATCTTGGCTTACAGTACTGTCAAAGTTAGCCTCCTTTAAAGCTAAAGATGATTTTAAATGGAAGGTAGTCATTAAGAACTCAGAGCAGGAAACAGAAGCTTTACGGGAGGACAGGAAGAATCTCTGGCCTGAGCCAGAGCCCTTCTCCATGGGCTTCCTACTCTTAGCACACAGCTGGAAATCTGCAGCCCCAGGAGCCCCACACCCATCAGGGCCACACAAGCAAAGCAGGGGGTGGCATATGAAGAGAGCTTTCCCTGGCTCTTCTCTGGGAAAACCATTGATGGACAACTGGGGCAGAGATTTCTGCAGAAAATTCTGTTTGTGTAGAGTCCAAGTAAATCTGGGCACACATGCCAACTGCAAAGAGTGGGGGTGGGTAGAGGCTGGCTGGCATTTTCAAGGGAGGGACATGGAGAGAAATGCTTCCTGTCCTTGCAAGGAATTAATGATAGGAAGGCTTAGAAAATAACTGGGGTTGCTTTCCAAGAGGTACTAATTTAGTTACTGTTGTTTCAGACTTTTTGCTCAGAGTAACCTGACAATGTTGAGCATGTAATGTGGAGCCTGGACCTTCTGTTCAGGGAGAAGGCTATATTCATTCTGTCTCGGAAACATTGTGAATTCCATGTCAGGTTATTCACGTGCCCATTTATTTATTCATTTAGTATCCAATAATAATCCATTCATGTGGTTACTGGTTCATTCACTCATTCTTTCATCCACCCATTCATCCAGGCATGCACTTCCATGGCATTTCTTGAGTTGATGGCATGGTGTTGAGAGGCATGTGGCAATCATTGGGGTGGGGGGAGGAGCTCCAGAGGGAGGAAGAGAAGTTCTAGTTGAGCTGCTCATCATCTGCTGGAGCAGACAGACAAACAAACTACTAATTAGCACATAGCGTGGGCGGTGCTACTAGAGCTGCCAACCTGGCTTGATTTGTGCAAAAGTAAGTGTCCCCTTCAGGCCTAGAATCCTGGAATGTTAGTCTGAAAGAAGTCTTAGAAAAACTGAATGGCACAGTGCTTACCAGATTTTATCCACAGATTGCTGGGGTGCCATTCCAGGGAGTGGAGGTGGGAGTAGGAGGGAGGAGTGAGAGGAAAGCTGAACAGATGGCGTTTAGCTTCCTCGAGAACCAGAGCAGGTGACTTCATCTGTGTCCTATGCTGAGGTTCCTTGTGGAGTATCATTTGAGGAAAGCCATTGGCCACTTACTGATATTTACAAAGCCCAGGGCAAGTCCACCATCTTCCCTTGTTTTTCTGTTTTAAAAATTAGGGCCCAAGAAGGTGAAGCAATTTGCCCGAGGTTGTAAAATTGATTTGTTAATATTCCAGGAATAACAGCTGGTCTTCCAATTTATGTGGACATTACTTCTGTGTCACAACTTTTGCTGCATAACAAATTAAGTGGCTTAAAACAAGCACTGTTTAGCTCATAATTCTATGAGTTGGCAATGTGGACTAGACCCAGTTGGGTGGTTCTTCTGATTTCAGCCAGGCTCACTCATTTTGGTGATGAGTTGCTGGTCAGCTGGAAAGTCACCTGAGAACTGGCTGGGCTAAGATGGCCTTACATCAGAGGGGTGGCTGGGTGTTGGCTGGGGTAATCATGTAAGTGAGTCTAGAATCTCTCATTATCCGCAAGACTCCAACATAGCAGGGACGTGTCTGTTCCCTCTTGAAAGCTAGGCTTGGAGCTGGTCAAAGCATATCATGAGACCAGGTCAGATTCAGGAGATAGAAAAAAAGACTACTTCTCAAATAGAGAATTACAAAGACTATGGATCCAGGAAGGGAAGAATTGTTGCCCTTTCTCCTGTCTACCCCAAGAACACTGAGTTGTTACCGTGTGTCCTTTTCTTAATTTGGGCAGTGGAAAAATAGGTGTTTCAAACTGCTGTGTCATTGCAAAGCCATTTTTCTCAGAAGACCACAGCCCTGATTTTCTATAAACCATGAGGTCTCTCACCTCTTGAGTTTTCAAATTCTTTGTGCTCGAGACAGGTGGTATGTCCTGCTTGTGGTCAGGGACACTGTACCTTGAGAACATCCCTGCTATACTCCCAGTCAGTCTTTTCGTTAGTAGCCCTTTCCATGGAAGTGCCCCTTCAGCTCTTGGTTGTCCTAATTCTTTTAGATGCCTCTGAGGGATGACTCCATCCTCATCATTTCCACAAACATTTACTGAGTGACTTCTATGAATCAGACACTTAGCTAGATATTGAGGATACAAATATGTCAAAGGTGAGCCCCTACCTTAGGTAACTCACAGTCTGAAAGGGAAGGAAGAAAGGTAAATAGATTAATACATTGAAATGCGATGGGGAAGAGGGCTGGAAATTGATTTCTTTTCAGTGGTTGTTTTTACCTTTGTAACAGAGGGTGCAGTCACATGATCGTCTATCATCTAAATAGATATAGAAAAAAACATTCAAGAAAATTCAACACCTTTTCATGCAAAAGCACTTAACTAGGACCAGAATGGAACTCCCTCAACCTGATAAAGGACATGTATGAAAAACTCACAGCTGACATCATTTTAGTAGTGAAACATTGAATGCTTTCCCCCTAAGATGAAGTATGAGACAAAGCTGTCCATTCTTGCCATTTCTATTTAATATCATACTGGAGATTCTAGCCAGAGCAATTAAAGAAAGAAAGAAAGAAAAAAGCATTCAGGCTGGAAAGGGAGAAGTAAAACTATCTCTGTTCACAGGTGACATGATCTTGTATATAGAAATTCTTCAGGAATCCTCACACATATAAAAACTTTTAGAACTAATAAATGAGTTTAGCAAGCTTTGAGGATACAAGATCAGTTGTACTCCACACATTAGCAAGGAGCAGTGAAAAAGAAATTAAGAGAACAAGTCCTTTCACAGTAGCCTCAAAAAGAATAAGATACTTAGGAATAAATTTTACAGAAATACAACACTTGTATACTGAAAAGTATGAAACCTCATTGAAAGAAAATAAAGAACACCTAAATAAATGGAAAGACATTGCAGGTCCATGGGTCAGAAGGCTTTCTATGGTAAGATGGCAATATTCCCCATGTTGATATGCAGGGTCAGTTCAATCCATATCTCCCAGCTGACTTTTTGCAGAAATTGACAAGCTGATTCTGAAATTCATATGGAAATGGAAAGGACCTCAAATATCCAAAACGGTCTTGAAAAAGAAGAACACAGTTGGAGGACTCACACCTCCCAGTTTCAAAACTTACTACAAAACTAGAGTAATCAAGTAATCAAGACAGTGGGGTAGTGGCATAAGGATAGACAAGTAGATCAGTGAAGAGAATTGTGAGTCCAGAAACAAATCCTTACATTTATAGTCAATTGGTTTTCTTAAGATTTTTTTTTAAGTAATGTTCACACCCAGTGTGGGGCTCAAACCTACAACCCTGAGATCAAGAGTTGCACACTCTACTGACTGAGCCAGCCAGGTGCCCCTGGCCAACTGATTTTTGACAAGGGCGCTAAGGCAGCTCAGTGTGGGGGAAACTATCATCTTTCCAACAAAATGGTTCTGAGACAACTGAATATCCACATGCAAAATACGAAGTTGAAGTTAAAACTGTGAAACTCTTAGAAGAAAACTTGGAAATAAATCTTCATGACCTTAAATCAGGCAGTGATTTCTTAGATACGATACTAAAAGCACAAGAGATGAAAGAAAAAATAGGATCTCATCAGATTAAAAACTTTTGTTCCTTTATTTTTTTTTAAGATTTTATTTATTTATTTGACAGAGAACCACAGGGAGAGAGGGAACACAAGCAGGGGGAGTGGGAGAGGGAGGACCAACAGGCTTCGAGGAAGCAGGTTCCCACTGAGCAGGGAGTCTGATGTGGGGCTCGATCCCAGGACCCTGAGATCATGATCTGAGCCGAAGGCAGAGGCTTAACCCACTGAGCCACCCAGGCGCCCCCAAAAAAGTTTCGTTCCTTTAAAGGACATCACAAGAAAGTGAGAAGTCAAGCCACAAAATGGAAGACGTTTGCAAGTCCTATATCTGAGAAAGGGCTTTGTGTTTGTTTCCTAAGGCTGCTGTAACTTAACTACCGCAAACTGGTGGCTTAAGCCAAAGTCATTCTTTCACATTTCAGGAGGCTAGACGTCCCAAATCATGGTTCCAATAGAGCTATATTCCCTCTGAAGGCTCTAAGGAAGAGTCCTCCCTTGTTTTTTTTTTTTTTTTTTTTTTTTCTGATTTCTGGTGCTTGCCATCTATACTTGGAGTTCCTGGGCTTGGAGATGCACGATTGCACTCTGTCCCCATCTTCACATGCTGCTCTCCTCTCTGTGTGTCTCAGTGTCCCTGTATCTCCACACGGTCTTCTTACAGGGATGCCAGTCATTGGAGTTAGGGTTCACACGAACCCAATATAACCTCCTCTTCACTTGATTCCATCTGCAAAGAACTTATTTGCAAATAAGGTCACCTTTGTAGGTACTGGGGATTAGGACTTGAACATACTTTTTAGGGGGGAGCACAATTCAACCCATAACAGACTTACACTGAGAACTATAAAAAAGAGAACTCAAGTCAAAAAAGAGAACTCAATCCTTTAAATCAAAGGATTTAAAGAGACCTTTCTCCAAAGAAGACATGCGCACGCACGCGCGCGCACACACACACACACAGATGCTCACTATCCTTAGTTGTCAGGAAAAGGTAAATCAAAACCATAAGGAGCCATCCCTTTGTACCCATTAGGGTGGCTACAATAAAAAAGGCAAACCATGACAAGTGTTTGGGAGGATGTGGAAAAACTGGAATCCTTACACATTGCTGGCAGGACTGTAAAGTGGGGCAGCAGTTTTGGAGAACAGTTTGACACCTGCTCAAGATGTGAAACATAGAGTCACCATATGAGCCAGGAATTCAACTCCTTAGTATATACCCAAGAGAATCTAAAACTTGCATTCCAACACAACACGTACGTGAATGATCACTGCAGCATTACACATAATAGTCGAAAGATGAAAATAGCACAGGTGTCCATCAGCTGACAAATGGGTACAGAAAGTGTGGCATAGCCATGCAGTGGAATATTGCTTGGCCATAAACAGTGCTAAAAGATCATACAAATTATCGATACATGCTAGAGTGTGGGTACGCCTTGAAAACATCGTGCTAAGTGAGAGAAGCCTGTCCTATGGGAGCACACATTGTATGATCCTAGTGATCCGAAATGTCCAGAACAGGCAAATTTACTGAGACATGGAGTAGGTTAGTGGTTACCTAGTGCTGGGATGGGGGTGGGAATGGAAAGTGAAAGCTATTGAGTAAGGGGCTTCTTTTAGGAAGGATGAAAATGTCCTAAAATCAGATGGTGAGGATTACATTATTCTGTGAAATACTTAAAAAAACAACAATACTGAAGTGTGTTTTAAAGGGTGTATTTTGTTCTGTGTGAATTACATCTCAATTAAGCTGTTAAAAAGCAAGGTGAAGTGTTCTGCCAGGAGTAGGGGATGTTAGTGGTCTGAAGAAAAATGTTAATGATTTGGACCCCTCACTCCAAAAAATGGTGGCGGGGGGAGCTATTTTCATTAGGCTAGCTGTCATATCACAAACAGCCTCCGACTTTTAGTGGCTGAGCACAGTAAAAGTGTTTTACTCTGGCATAGTTGTCTGATTCTGGTCCGGTGACTGGCCTCAGGGCTCTCCTCCAGGTGGTGACTCAGGGACCCAGGTTCTTTTCATCTTCTGTCTCTGCCCTCTTCTAGCTCTTTGGTGCCCTCCATGCAGCCTCCAGATGGGCAAACAGTGGAGGACAGAGCATGGGACGATTTCATGGTATAGGCCCCGAAGTGACTTGCTTCCCCTCCACTCATGTGGCCAGAGCTCAGTCACGTGAGCATGCCTCCCTGTGGGGGGCGGAGATGAGTGCGGACTGTCTACTCCTGTATCTCAAGAAGAGAAAGGCAACAGGATTGTAGAACAGCTCGCCAGCCTCCGCTATGAGGGCTTCCCAAGGACGAGGGGCAGGATGGTAGGGTCCAAGCGCAGTTAGAGGTGCCTCATGTGTATGTGGTCACCGCTGAGAGCAGGGGTAGGGCGTTTCCTCCCACCATTCTTGGTGGCATAGTCCCAGACTGAAAGTCCTGCTGTGGGGCATGTTGCCACTGGTAAGTGTGACGCGGTCTCCATTAGTGGTGGCTGGGGAGGGAAATCCAGACCAGAGCAACCTTGACCACTTCAGCATCTCACCTCTGGTGTGGCAAGTGTAACCACACCGTCCGTGCTGTCATTAAAAGGGGCACCAAAAGACCGATGTGGGAAATAAACTACTTACTATTCCTTGCCACGGGGACATGCTGTGGATACAAATAAGAATCTGTCCCCCTTTAAGGTTGTGCTTTAAATAGAAATCTGCCCTAGGCCCTTCTTGATCTTTTCTTGTTGGCTCCCCCTCTCCAACTGTCCTTCACTCCCAGGCCAGACCTGTTCCCTTTGTGGCTGAGGGGCCTGAGTTCTCCCCGGGATCCGCTCATGTGAGTGGATCCCTCAGACTGAAGCTCCCTGGTCTTTAGCACCGTCTTGACAGTGCAGCTCTTTTAGTGTCATTTCTCTAGTGATGGTACCTGCCCTTCGCATCTGCTGCCTCTTGTCCTTCTGAGAGACTGTGTCTGGCTGCTGATGCTGTCCTGACTGTCACCTCACTGCCCTCTGTTTTCAGGGGCACCTGTCTCTTGGTAGAATGCTAGATGTTTAATGAGCATTGTTTATGGAGAGTGGGAGATGGAGTAGAGTACAGTTTTATCCCTGGGACATAACCTCCCATGGGCTTTGCCGACAGCCATGCTGGGACCCTGAGGACAGGTTTGGCATGAAGAGGGAAGGGGGAGCAGCAAGGCCAGGAAGAAATGATCCTGTTGAGGAGGGACTCTCAGAGAAGATGGCCAGCAGTCCAAATGACAGTGACCACGGTGTGGGATCTGGGCTAGTGTCCACGCCCAGGAGTCTGACGCACTGCGTTGGTGCGTGGATGAGGTTTCCAATCAGTCGTGTCTGCCTGTTTTGTTCTCCCCTAATCCACTCTCCACGCTCCTGCACAGTGACCCTCACAAGGCAAAAGTTGAATCGCATTATTCTGTAGTTGACATTCTTCTTTGGCTTCTTACTGCTCTTCTGATGACATTGAAATGAACTGGTTTTCAAGACTCCAAGGCTGGGCCCACCCTCTCTCCTGCCTCGTGTCTCTGTCTGCCTCCCTAAACTCATTGCTGTGGCCCCTGTTCTCAGAATCTTCCGGTTGTTCTTCGTGCCATGCTGTCTAGCTCCTGTAGCTTCCCCTGGCCCTGCCCTTGATGGCCCTCTCTCCTGGCAGTCCTCCCCAGTAACCCCATGAGCCTCCCTGGGCAAGTTGTCACAGCACTCTGTCTTCTGCTTCGTGGCAGTTATCTCGCTTTCTTGTAATTCTGTGGTGGTTTTTGTGCTCCCCCACTAAACTGGGAACTTCATAGGATCGGGATCAGGTCTCGTTCCCTAGTTTACTCTCAATTGCATTAGTCAGGATAGGCTAATTTCTATAACAAAGAACCCCAGACGTCTAAGTGACTAAATACAACACAGGTCTTATTTCTTGTCCCCCCCACCATGGCAATTCGATGTGGGTGTTCGATAGGTGGCTTTCTACACAGTTCAGCAGAGACCTAGGCCTCTTACATTTTGGAGCTCTCTCATCCCCTAGGACCATCATCTCTTTCCAGGTCTGCAAATCGGAGAGGAGAGAATGGGGATCCTATAGGAGGGTTTCTATGGGCTGTGCCTGAAGTCATGTACTTAACTTCTACCAGCTTTCCATTGGCCAAAACTGATTCATACGAGCACACGGAAGTGCAGGGAATGCCGGGAAATGTCATCCAGCTGTGAGCGGGCTTGGTGAGCAGGTAGCTGGTCTCTGGCACATGGTAGGAAGCGAGTGAATACTTAGTTGTTAAATTCGTCGAGTGAGTGAACATTGTATGCTAGGCCCCATCTTGATTCTTATGGATTCAGTTTAATCAGCAGGAGGGACATGTGATGACGGATCACAGAGAAAATGCCCGGTGGATCCCAGGGTCCTGGGTACCTTCCAAGTATTACAGATAGTGGCAGCAGGAAGAGCCCTGTAGTCTGGGAGTGGGGCACCCAGGCAGCAAGGGGCTGCCCTCCAAGTCCTCTGGCGGGGGCGGGGGGTGGAAGAGCTTTTTATTAATAGAAAAATTTCTTTTTTCAGAGAGCACAAGGAGGGAGGTAAGAGAGGAGGCGTGAGGACAGTTGCTTTTATTCTGTGGCATGTAGTGGGGTCAGCTTTTTCCCCACATTGCTCCCGGGTCCCTGGAAGAAGTGTGGGGCATGCCTGCACATGCGCTGGGTGCCAGTTTCGGGGCGGGGGGGGGCCGGCGTGCGGAGTGCACTTGACCTGTCCGTCCTCGGTTCCACGGTCAGAGCGTCCACCCAGGCCTGTGCCACAATCCAGCCCCGTATGAGAGTTGAAAACCTCATCCCTCACACGGGTAAGAAGAAGCAAGTGAAGCCACATGATGATAACCACTGGGGACCAACAGTTTCATTTGAAAACGAACCTCCAAAGACTCAACTTCTGGATGGACTGGGATATAATAACTCCTTGCCTGTGGGTGGCTCTACCCACACCTTATCTCATTTCATCCTCGTAACAATGTGGTGAGGTAAGAAAGCCAAGGGTTATTATGTCTGCTTTACAGATGAGGAAAGTAAGGCTCAAAGTGACTCGTATGACTTTCCCAAGACCACGTGGCTGCTCTTCCACTCCTGCTCCTTCTACCCCCCAGCCCGTTCGCTGGAATCTGCAAACTCTTTTCCAGAAGGTTCCCCCTTAGCTTTCAATTAGCGAGATTGGAAACTATGTCTGAGGACTGGGCTTACCTCTCAACACTGGCCGTTTATTTTCCTGTCTATACAGGCGGCTCTGAATGTGCCGTGGATCTCTGTCCTCCCTCCGAGTGTTGGCAGAGACAACCGAAGACGGCGCAGATGGTTTCCAAGTGGCAGTGCCCCACGTTCCAGTTAATTACCACAGGGTCTAGGTGGAGTTGGGCCATGGAACTCTTTTTTTATTAAAACAAAACAAAGTAAGCCCAGGGCTAGGATGTTTCAATAAATGTTGATGTGCATGCCCGCTGCCCAGCACCAGTGTGGCCTTGCCAAGAACCCTGAACGCTCGCTCCCTGCCCCACTCAGACAGAGCGCCGACATCACCTTGCCATCCTGCCTAATTAAAGAAGGCTATAGTTTCCCTAGTCTATCATAGTCTGGTTTATGGGTTTGGCTAGTGCAGAGGAGGAGGGAAAAGCTAAAGGTCGGCTGTGGTGTGAGAGGATGTCGGAAGAAGCAACAGGGGTCACGATGAGTTCCTTACCCCACAGAACCTGAGACAGAATTTCTAGCGCAAGGAAAGTAACCCTGTGGAGCAAAGACTGGGGAATGTCAGTTCCTAAACCAACCTCCCTCCCGCCGGCTCAGGTATTCCTGGGAAGCCCACATCTTCTGGCATCAGCGCCCATGCATGGTGTGTTTGTTTTTCGGAAGCGGACTATGACCACCACCTAATAGTATCTGTGTGGCTATCTGTCTTGGCAAATCCCTTTCTGTATTAAAAGATGAATGTAGTAAATCCAGAATTGGGGGAAACAGTGGCGCTTTCTCTTCTATTCACACTGTTTTCTGTTTTCCTGTTCTGCTTTCCCCTCACATCCCTATAAACCATATTTTGAAGCCCTTCTCCAATCTCTTGCTTTTCCGAATCATAATAAAAAGCCCAAGCAGCTTGGATGGCATCTGTGCTCCCTCTCTTAGGGAAGACAACCCAGTTTTGTTACAGCAGAGAAGTTGTGGGTCTTCTATGATCTGGCCCAAGGTCCTGGGAGTGAGGTTGAGACAAAGAGATGATTCTTGGTCCCTAGAGTTTTAGGAAAGGCTCTGAAAAGCCTGCTCTTCCCTGAGGAGGACTGCTGCTGGTTTTGTGGAGGGGATTGTTTTTCCAGTGGTCAGGTCAGCATTCGAACTTGCTTCTGTTTCTACTCATGACCACTGAGTACAGGTGTGCTTAGTTCTGATTCAGTGCTATGCAGTGGCTGCTTGCGTTGAATGCTGTACTAAGACACGTCATCATACAACCTTTCTGCGAGCCCAGCATGTGTCTGGGGGAGCAGAGGGTAGGGCTGGTACTGGTTCATCTCTGGCAAGCACCTGCTCCTTAGAAGACACCATTCTGGCAGACTCCTCTTGAGATTCCCCGTGGTAAGTAAGCCCGACCAGGATTGGTTCTGGGACAAGATGGCGACTTTCAGAAGACAGTAGTGCTCTGGTGTGGTGGGGAGACCGTGGAGCATTCGTCTATCCCAATCCACCGCCTTCGTTATTGATTCTGCTCATAATTGAGCAGTCTGTGCACTTCCATGAAGAATGATCAGATGATCAATAATAACGTATTGCCTGGTTCATCTCCCAGCGTGCTGTTTTATAGCTCATGGTAGGCACTCAGCGAATGTTTGTGGTATTGAAGTGATTTGTTTATGCAGTGTATTTCCCAGGAGATTGTGAATTCTCTGGAGTCAGGGCCCATGTGTCGTTTGCCTTTATGTCCTCAGCTCTGTGTCCAGTGTCTGGCACATAGTGTGTATTTATAGTGTTCCCACAGAACACCTGTCCATCTGTCAAGGATTTTTCAGATCCCTTCTTTGAGAGTGTGAGCTTTTTATCTTAGTGTCTTAGTCCTGAGAGAAACTCCTTTCATTTAACGACCAACTCACCTCATTGTATACCTATCTGACTAGTTATAACATGTATTTGTCAGCTCAGGCTGCCATGACAAAAGACCACGGCCTGGGTGGCTTCAACAACAGAAATTTATTTCTCATCATTCTCAAGGCTGGAAGTCCAAGATCAAGGTCCTGGCCAGTTGAGTTTCTGGTGAGAATTTTCTTGCTTACATATGAACTCCTCCCTGCTGTGTCCTCACATGGTGAGGGGGAGAGAGAGATTGAGAGAGAGATAGAACAAGTTCTGGGGTGTCTTGTAGGGACAGTAATTCCATCGGATCAGGATCCCATCCTTATGACTTTATTTAACTTGAATTACTTCCTCAGAGGCCCCATCTCTGAGTATAGCCACACTGCAGGTTAGGGCTTCAACATAGAAATTGGGGAGGGGGGGACACACAAACATTGAGTCCATAACATAAATGTACTTGTTACCCACTGTAATATCCAGAGTTTCCTGATCAAGAAAAAAGTGATGAAAAATCAACATGATACTAGACTCTGCATGTAAATAAGCTTAATACTGTGCGTGAATAGTTTAAAAGGCATCAGGTCACAGTACTTAATGAAAATCAATGGTCAGTTGAGTGGATTTTTACCATGCTCTTGTCTTTTCCTTCCGTTACATGGTATTTTTTTTCCATTCCATGGAAATTTTCCCGAGCATTGTCTATTACAGAAAGGTATTCATGTTTTAGAGACAGCACAGCAATAGGAAAGGAGGTAGAATAGAAAGTCAGGATCAGCTAGGCTACGCTGTGATGTTAAACATCCCCCAAATTCCAGCAGCTCAATAGAACAGATATTTATGTTTCCCTTATCCCACACATCAGTAGGGAAGCTCTGCTGGTTGTAGTTACACTGAGGGAGGCTACATTTTGACACATGCGTCACAAAGGAGAATGTAGTCAATTGCTCCTCCAGTTTTCACTTAGAAGTACCACGTGTCGCTCTCCACTCATCCTTCATTGGCTAAAGGAAGTCACGTGGCCACACCCAACATCAAAGCGGCTGATGAAGCGCTCTCACTGAGGAAAGCTACAGTATTTGGCAGAGGGCACCGATTATTACTATAATGGGGTAATAGTGGGGCTTAGGCACATGCGTATGGAACTTAAGCAAAATTTGTGGCACACATGAGAAGTTTTATTTACTTAGTGCTTTCTTAAAAGAATTCTGTTTGGGGAAAAAACAAAAAACCCCTGCTTGCAAAATAGATTTAACAGCTAAGATTTCTTGCCTGGCTGAGTATTTCTGTGCCTAAAATGAAATTCAGAGAATGAAACCACTTTCCACTGAACCCATGAGAGCCGCCTTTCAAGTGTCCACACAGTATAAAAAACAATAACCTCAAAGAAACAATTAAAAATTCTCCAGGTGGCTTATCTCAGGTCCACTGGGAAATGAATACCCCCAACCATACAAAAACAGTATAAAAAAATGGCTGTGTCTGAGGGTGGTCTCCTTGTAATGATAAAGCTTTCTCCCCATCCTTCCTGAAAGTGATACCAGCTTGATGTTAGCAACAGTATCACTGTCTGGAAAGGGGACGACTGAATCTGATGGGAATATGTTTGAGCTGCATAAACACAGATTGAATTAAGCATGGCGAGTTGATGATGGGGAGCGTCGAAAGAGTCAGGACCTTCCGTTGAGATAATAACTAGTTCATTATCTGCCCAGATAAAGGTCGTACAGGCTTTTAGCAACAGCATGGAAAGGAGACCAGACTGACCTTTCTGACAGCAACTTTCTGCTCTGTTTTTTTTTTTTTTTAAACAGACCTTAGAATGCCAGTGAGTAAGGAAATCCATGTTCCTCTTGTCACCCTTCCTTCCCCTTCCCAAGGCTTTCCAGTACACAGGCCTTGACTTCTATTAGGTTCAGAGTAGTTGCCTTTGCTTAAATTACTTATAATGGACCTTGCCTGGAAAAATCTCAAAGTAGCTCATGAGTTGATGTTATTAGCTCGCATCTCCTCCATTTTACACACTCAACACCTCTTCCCTGTTCCTAAATTTTGCCTTTTACCTCAAAAGACAAAAATGCTGTCATTTAGCCAAAGTCAACTCCTGCCTTTTGGGCTATACCTTCCAATTTTCCTTAAAAGAGCCCCTTATGAATCCTTTGGAAGGAGTCCGTGTGCCCTGTTGTCTTTGTATGAGACCAAGAAAGCATGTGGGTGGGGGTGAGGGTCCTTCCACCTATAAAGACAGATGATAGTTTTAAGTGGCTTCCAAGACATTAAGAATATTTTGGAATCCTAAGGGAAGCAAAGGCAAGTTAAACTTTTGCCGGGAGGTGGTGACTGAGGCTATGTGTCATGAAAGTGCTACCCCCAAAGCCAGGGTTTTCCAGTGCAACTTCAAGTGAATGATTTTCCCTACTCATTCTGTATAATCATTTTTAACATGGCATGTATGTTCTGTAATACATACAGGAGTGGCAAGCCCTGCGTGATATATTTTTTTCCTGCCATCTTGGAAATCTTGTCAATAAAATGAAGACCACTAATATGGATTTCTTATGTGGCTATCATTTTTCTTCATGAGTTACTTTGTTAACAGGAACGGGCCGTGTTGAATGCCAGATCATAATGAGGCCTCCTGGCTCCAGTAAATTACATTTGCTCTAGGTTGACTAGCTATGGAATGAGGTCATGAATCCTTGATCCAAATCATGAATGTGACAGTGTGCATCTCCATACGGAATAACCCAGTCATTGCTGCCCTACTCTACTTCGTCACCGTGCCTGTCATCTTCATGGCGTGGGCTTGACAAGAGGATGACAGTAAGGATGTGTATTATGCTCAGTCCTTAGCCTCAGACAGTAAAAGCTTTACATTTAGATTTTTTCAGAAGAAGAGAATTTCGTATCTCCTAGGAATAATGAATAGGTTCCATGTGAGAAATGAAATCAGAATGATTGAACTTAGAGATAGAGACAAAAATAGAATATTCATTGAAGTCTACTCAGATAGTATTGAATATTAGAATAATCCGTGACCATGTTGTGTAAGATTGTCCCCTCCCTGACTGCCTGTCCCATGTTTATATTCACCCCAAATTCACTTTGAAACATAGCACATGAGAAACAAGAATGAGTAATTTTTTTTTTTTTTTTGAAATTGGATAATCTCATCTTGTAAGGAGTCAATGATTTCTGTATCCAGGAGAGATGTGTGTGGGAAGTGTATTTCACAACGGGATTAGAATTGCACGTAGCTTCATACTTTTGGTAACGGGATTTCAGATGGCGTGTTGCTTCATTTCAATGATATTATGTACTTAAATGTATTTATAATATATAGTATATATCAAAATAATATATATGTATTATATATCATCATATCAAGCTAAAAAATGCTTGCAGAGGAATTAAGGTTCAAAACAGAGTAATTATACTAAGCCCCCAAAGTTCCTTTTCCCTGAATTCTTAGTGGGTTGTGATTTAGAAAAATAATAATAATAATAATAATATTTGAAAAATATTAAATTAAAATTATTATTAAATAATGATAATTAGAAAAAGTCCAGAGCTTGTTCAATCACACCCAAACAGCGCGTGTTCACAGGTGTGAACTTAGGTGTGACTTAGAAAGTATTCATTGTCTTAATCAGGCATTGGCAAACTTTTTCTGTAAAGATTCAAACAGTAAATATTTTAAGCCTACAGGCTATACAGTCTCTGTTGCAACTACTCAGCTTTGTCTTTCTAATGGGAAAGAAGCCATAGACAATATGGCAATAAGAGACCATGGTATTCCAATAATACTTTATTTATAAAAACAGAATATGGGCCAGTTTGGCTTGTGGGCTGGTTTGTCAAATCCTGATCTCAACTATGAAGCTTTTTAACTACAGCCTAATTGAAAAACAATTTATATATATGTAAATACATCTGTATTTAGCACTCGAGTGTCCGCACCAATGTGTGTGTGTATACACGCAAGAATGAGTTGGAGTGTTTATGTGCCGTTTTCGGATCAGTCTGGAATTGCCGTATATGTAATTTTGTCTTACGGTAAATGAATATGCTCAAGTCTGTGAATAAGTATTCTGACTCTCTGGGATTGTGGCTGCCTAATCCATCTGAAGTTTTTCAGTGTTGTCATTGTTGTCTTTTCTCCTCTCAAGTTCATTGCATCATGATCATATGGGCTGCTTAATTAATACTCTTCAGCGGCGACGATGTGATTCACATGGAGTTTTTTTTTTTTTAATGTGGGTTCTGCAAGTCGCATTCGATATGAGTCATTCTCTATTGATGTCATTATACAGTTTTAAACTAGGCATTAATTGAAATGAAACCACAGGTTTGGTCAGATTGATCACTCGTTCAGACTCTATTCAGAATATTTTTCTTTCTTCCCAGAAAACAAAAAAACAAAACAAAACTGTAGTCATTTGCCCAGAAATGGGAGAGAACAAGGCTTTTCCAAATGGTAAGGCTGTCTGTTTTGAAAAGTGAATTTATTGGGACGATAAATCTGGCTTGTACTATCTGCTCACCTGTTTGTCCTCAGGGGAACGATCACTCTTTCCAAATCCTTTTACACTGGAAAGGTTGAAATGATAGACAGCTTCAAAAGTTGGACCAGAGAAAGCTGATAAGCACAGGGGGGAAAAAAGCCTCTTGTACTTGGGGTGCTCACTGGGTCAGCGGGTGGGAGCACCCCTTCCGCGGGGCAGGCGGATAGCAAGTGCTGCGGCCTTTTGTGACTGGGTCCTGCCTTGTATTTGATAAGCTCTGTCTCCTAGAGAGTCAGGCTCCAGGTCTTAACTTTCTAACTCTTGGGCTAAACATTTCTTTCCTTCCTATGTATATACATATCTGTGAAGACCTAACAGATGTTTCCTAAATAGAAAGAATTTAAGTTAAAATGATTTGCACTTAGATAAATGACACTGGGGCATATAAGTTTAGAAATTCAAATAAAAAATGCAGAGATCATTTACCTTTTATTTCCAGGAAATGATATTTTGTCTTCTCAAAGACTTTTCTGGAGACCACCTGCCCATAAGAAGGAGTATTCTGCCCCTCCCCACCCTTAGCCACCTCGGAAACCGTCGCAGCTAAGACAGCACAGAGCACACCCCACTCGTCAAAAAATGCAAGAGGAAGAATCAATATAGACATTTGAGGCCCCCCCAACCTCAAAAGCCATATAGAAAGACACAGGAAAGCACAATGATCACTTCATAGTGGGAGAGAGCTCATCTTAGCAAAATCCAAACAAATAAATACAATCAGACATTTCTTAACCTAACCTGGGAACGCCTGGGGAAAAATTCTCTTAAATTTTTTTAATCTGCCTTCTCATTTCCTTTTGGTACATCCCACATCTACACTGTGGGTGTGGAGCGCCACCCCAAAACACACCGGTCCAACCTTTTCAAATATGAGCACCATTTGGGGCCCAGCTACTTCCTCTGAGCATTTAATCCACCAGGTTTTAATTGGGGGAGAGTGGCCCAGTGTCCAGATGAGAATTTTTTTCCCCCTCCTTGCCTTCTGTGTGATGGGTCGCAGCATCTCTGCCAAACCACCCAAGTTCTTTTACCCTTAGACGACTCCCTTGTAAAATGAGCAAATACTTAGTACCTTGGTGAAATAATTGGGTAATACATTGAAAAGAATGCCTCTTCTTGGCTGGTTGTGTTTTCTCTAAGAAGTTACTTGCAGTGTCCTCCTTAGCGGTGGCAAGGAGCTGGTACCCTAGCGGCTTTGCTGAAAGACTGCCTGGGGACCTGGGAGATGGGTGACTGAGTGGCCGGGGCCTCTGCAGTCTTAGCAGAAGGGGTGGAGAGAAATAAGGGCTTTTCTAGCCTCTGAGAGTTTCATACATCCACTCTGTGTGAAAAACGTGAGCATGATGAATTCCATTTTGAGATGGCGAACACACACACACACACACACACACACACACACACATCAACCCGAGGTAGAGGAAAGAGATGAGCGATTTGGGGTGGGGGTCAGAGAGGCAGAAGGGAAAACGGGGAGGTAGTGGTTCTCTGTTGCCTTAGGCAATGCTATGGAGGCGGGGGTCAGGAGGGAGAGCGGCATCCTTGGAGTGGGCCTGCTCTGCTGTGGAAGGTCATGGGATGTCACGCAGAGCTGGGGACCTCGTCGGGGTGGGCTGAGCGGTGTGGTGACCACACGATTGCGCCCTGAACAGACAGATGTTCCCTGCTGGACACTGCAGCTCCACTGGTTCCTTCTAGCACCTTCTGAATGTCTTCCTTGGGGCATGCTAGAGTCCCTATATGGCCCCTGTATGTCCTCTTTTTTTTTCCTCCCTAAGTGTATCTATTCATCAGGGTAGAAATTTGCCAAGAATAAGAGTGGGGAATGAACCAACCCCCCAGACTCCTGTCTCCTCCCCCTTCCCGGGTCGCCATGGTATCGGGTGGCTGGTTGCAACCATTTACTTCTGACTGAGAGCTCTGGTTTCTTTGGCTTCTCTCCTGTTCCCTCCCCCTTACGGTACCCCTTCCCCTCGGCCCTCCTCTCCCCACAGCTTTGGTAAGAAAGAGCCAGCCTTGAATTCAAGCATAATTGCTCGGTAGGGGGGACTTCCTTGAAAAAACCTCAAATTTTTGGGCTGGAACAGTGGAAATCTGTTTGAACCCTTGAACTTCCTCTATTGTTGAAATGACCACCTACAGAAACATGCTGGGGGAAAGTAGCAGAAGCACAGTGGTCCCTTTTATGGGAAAAACAGTAGCTGGAATTATTTCACTTTTGCAAGAATTCTATAATGAGGAGGCATTTCTGAAGGGAGCGTATGGAGCAAACATTCCACAAGTTGGAGATGTCTGGGCTGTGATCAGAATATTGTAATAATCGATGTTTCTGGACTTGGAAACAGAGTCTTCATTCATTTTTGACCACGAGCACAAAAGCTGGTCACTGTAGCATTTCTCTGTACTTCTGTTGCCATTTGCTGGGCGCTGCTCAGATACTGGGGATTTTCAGACACATAGGCAACAATAGAGACGGGGAGGGTTTTTGCCTCCTGTGAAGTAAAATTGGCATGCTAGGACTGTTCTGTAATTTCCAGCGAGCAGATTGCATGAACGCTTTCTTCGGCTCATTCAAGCACTAGGCTGCCTTCCATTTCTGGAGGCTCTGTTCACTTGGTGTAACTAGGGAGGGCTCATGGACGGACACACATGGATAGAACTGGGAAGACGTTGCTTCCAGCCTCTCTCCCCCCTCATCCTGCAGCCATCCCCCCTCCAACCATATCATCTTAAAAACAGAAATCCGAGCATCTTCTTGAACCGCTTAAGGAGGTCTGGGCGCAGTCTGCTTCTCTGGCTCATGCTTTCATGCCCTCCCGCGTCTCCTGGATGCCATCCCGTGCAGGCAGCGTGCAAGTCCCTGGACCTGCCGTGTTCGCTTAACTTTGACGCATATGCTGTTCCCACTGCTTAGCCTAGCCTGTGTTCTCTCTCCACGGGCACCAAACTCCTACTCAGACTTCAGACCCCAAGCCACATGTCACTTCCTCCATGAAGTCTTCCCCAACTGCAGCATCCGCTCGCTCCAAGATTTGGCTGCCAAAATGCGTTCCTGTTTCATAGAGGTTCCTCTGAACAGTACTTACCACGTGGCCCCATTATGAATTGTCCCATGCCTGTTGCGTTCCACTGCCAGCCCAGTGAGGGTGGGGGCTGTGTCTTATCCTGCTCTGTGTTCTTGGGGCCCCAGCACAGTGCCCGGCATCCCCTGGGAACCTGAATGAATGGGTGGGGTCCATGAAGAAAATGTGAAATTGTATGTGTGTGTGTGTGTGTGTATGAGAGGGATAGGGAGGACAGTTACTGCAATTGGTGTTACTTAATTATAAAAGAGTCATAGTTTTCTTGAAATGAGTGTTGAAAGAGGGGATGTTTCCTTCAAGAAATAGCAAGATAATTACATCTACCCTCTTTATCAGCCTTCTGCACAAACACGCAGTATTGTTATGACACAATTCTTCTGTATTTTACTGAGATTGTGGGTCTTCGTGAGTTTCAGAAGACACACTCATATACATGCACACGATCTTGGTTTTAAAAACACACAAATTAAGATTTTTTTTTTTCCACTGAGTTACTACGTACCGGAGTCAGCAAACTTTTTCTGTAAAGGGCTGGATAGTAAATATTTTAGGCTTCACAAGACATTTAATCTTTTTTTATAATCCCTCAGGCCTGCCTTGTAGCAAGAGGACAACCAGAGACAGTCCATAATTTACACAATTTTTACAAATAAAATATTTTAACATGAGCATGCAAATTCTCTACTTTTGAACAGTAAATATTCAATGATGATTTTTATCTTACAACCTTTTTTCCAGCGAGGATGACTGTTCCGTCTTGGCGATGTGTTGATCAAGCCAGTCGTAACTGGGCATCAAAAATCTACTGGGAGAAGTTACTGTGTGGTCAGGATCCTTATGTATTTTGTGAGAGGGCCGCGGAATTTTGCAATTTTTTGTTTCATCAGGGACGGCCTCTCTTTATGGCCACACTCACAGAGTGCACGCACGAAAGAACTTCTGGAATTGCCCGGTCCGACTAGAGCGTGAGCTTCGTTGGTTCCACGTCATAATATCGGGAAGGCTGTATGCTGCTCTTCTTGCCCGTCAAGGACTCTATCCGACAAGACTAAGCCGTGAGAAATCAGTGCAAAAAGAAGACGAACAACCATGAGCTGATCGCAAATATACCTGTTGAGGCCTTAATGTTATGAGAAAGCTAGATGAGGCATTAAGAGAATTCACGCATTCTCTGAATGCTGGGGTCTTTTCATTATTGCTCGTTAAAAGAAAAACAAAAAAAGGCTGGCAGCGTGGAGGTGCTGTCGTCTTCATCTTGGCAGGAGCTGACCCCTCCTGCCCTTGGTGTCCCGCCCTTCCAGGGTGCTCTGGCCGCTTCTGCCCGCGGCCCTCATCCTGCACGGCCCAGGGTCCTCTGGGCAGTTTCCTCCATCACTCCCAGAAGCCCTCCAGTTTCTTCAGCAGGGCCTGCCTAGAGTCTGTCCCCAAACAGGCCAGAAGTTTCTCTCTCCTCACACCGGGCTGCTGTTAAACCAATGCTTAGAAATTCCCTGTTTCTTCCGTGTTCAGGCTTACCTCTGTGATGATGTTCATCCGGCCCATCTGACACTGGAATGACGGAAAGAGATTGAGAGAGGGTCAGAGAATGAATAAGGGAAACGAGGAGGAGGGGGGAGGGGGAAGGGGAGGAGGAAGAAAGGGCAGCTGTAAGGGCAAAGAGGAAAGTGAGGAGGTTGCTGGCGGTCCAGCCCGTGACTGATAAGCGTAAGCAGGGCAGTGAAGGCTTTCAGAGCAGAGACCCCTCCTTCCGATTTGTGTATTGTCTTTGTGAATAGGACCACAAATGGATTATTCCACTGTAAATACTTTTTATTTTGCAGTTTTATCTTCTGGTCTTTATGGTTCAGCACAGATCAGTTTCTTTCAACAATGAATCAAGTTTTACCGTAAACTTTTTTTTAAGATTTTTTATTTATTTACTTGACAGACAGAGATCACAAGTAGGCAGAGAGGCAGAGAGAGAGAGAAGGAGAAGCAGGCTCCCTCCTGAGCAGAGAGCATGATGTGGGGCTCGATCCCAGGACCCTGGGATCGTGACCTGAGCTGAAGGCAGAGGCTTTTTAACCTACTGACCCACCCAGGCGCCCCTTACTGTAGACTTTTATAAGCAGATTTCCCTTTTTATAAATCTAAAGGGCACGATCCTTCTGATGGAACGATTTTATGTTGACAACCTCCAGTACTTTGCCATCAGCCCCAGGAACCTTCTAAAACTGGATTCTGAACTATTATGTTTGGTTTGTATGAAAATTTTCCCTTTTTCAAGTGCACTTGCTGAACATAAACTTCCACAGTCTAGCGTTGTCTCAGAAATGATAACACTTCAAAAAAGTTCTGAGATGGCTGACATTTCTGGCTTGAAGTGGTCACGCTTACATGATTGTTGCTCAAACGTGGTTTGCTGCTTTCGGCACCATATTTATGTCACAACAGCTTCTTTCCTGGACACTCGAGAGTTTTTGATGATTAAAGTATCCTGCTTTTACATACTTGGGGAATAAGTAATTCTGTAAATCTTTCCTAATATTTCTAGATGTTGGGAGCGAATCCATATTCCCCTTACTCGTGTCCTTCGCAGCTTTATGGATTCTCGTTGTATTAACTTTGGCTTTCTTCCACAAATCTCGTAGCTGAATGGTGGCTGTGGGCTTCTGCTCTAATCTGCAGTCAGATGCTCTACCACTGAGCTATACCCCCACTTCTGCTCTAATCTGTCTGTGCTGTAGCCTTTTTAAGATGAGGCTGTATTTTAAATTTTAAAATTGGTAAGTATTAACTGAGAACCTACTATACACCTGACTCTGAGTGAGGTTATAAGTATATATCTAATGAAAACAATTTTAGGAACTGAAAATAATTTGCCAAAGCATGTAATCCATTTGCTACTACTTTGTTCATTCATCTGTCACCCATTAACCTGACTTTCATCTTCTCCTCTCCCTACCTGCTCTCTCATCCACTCAGGCACCCCTACACCCTCCCCCCTCCCCGCGGCCATTCATCCTCCATCCATGCCTTCATCTCTTTGTCCTCTCGGCCCTCCCTTCCCCATCTAGTCATCCCCGCGTCCATCAATCATTTATCAGACAGATGCTGAAGGCCTATGATGCTCTCGCACATGTCTTGGTGTTTTAAATTATAAAGGCAACAAAATAGCCCCTGTTTTCCAGAAGCTCAACATCTGAGTGGAGAGACAGGCTAACTAAAAATTCTTTACAAAGATTTTGAACTTCCTGGTAGAAAAGCATTCTTCAACTGCGCAGCAGCTTAATCACAGTAAATGGGTATTGGGCGTTCCTAGCTGTTTTGAAAGACAATGCTAAGGTATACTTTGGCAACTTAATGTTTTCTTCCTGTACTTTCTGACCTCTGATTTATAAGTATAGCATTTTGATAATGGTGTATAATGGTATACTTTGAGAATGGAAGTAAGGAATAACAAGGCAGGTGCTCCGTGGACCTGAGGGGCTAGGGAGTGCGGGAACTCAGGGACCTAGCTGAGAATATCCTGGTGTCAAATTCGCCATCTTTTTTTGCAGGAGCAGGAAACTAATGATTTTTTGTTTCTTGGGAGGGAGAGGGCAGGGGTGGTTTCTTAATTGTGAAATGCAATTGTTTGGATTTTTAAGTAGTCTTATTCCTGTTGTGAGCTGCCCCAGGCGGCCACATTAAAGGCATCTGGGTGTGTGTGCGTGTGCGTGCGTGTGCGTGTGTGTGTGTGTGTGCATGTGCATGCGTGCTCTGCTGGCCTGGATTGTGAAGGCAGACCTGGTCTGTCAGACTAGGATTTAATTTCTTTGTTTGAATAGGAAATAAGTTAGTGTGTTCTTTCTGACTCAAGTCTGTGTTTGCATTTTAATTAAGAAAGAAGACAACTCTTGCAGCTGAAATTTGGATGAAAGCTGTGAATATTTACCGCTGGAAAGAGGCTTGTTAACACAAGCCTACCTGTTTAGAACCATAGTTTTAAAGTTTTATGCCATGGCTGGTTCTTTCTTTTCTGTGCTTTGCACTTTTAATTAATGTTTATCTTTTTAAAGGTAAGAAATAACTGACACACACTAATGTGAACAAATGTTAAGTGTATGGCCTGATAAATTTTTATGTGTGTACACACACACATATGGCCACTAACCAGATCCAGATCCAGAGCATTTCCAGTGTTCCAGAAAGTTCCCTCGTGCCCCTGCAACAGTAACTACTATTCTGCCCTCTATCATAGATTCATCTTGTTTAATTTTGACCTTCATACAAATGGAATCAGACAATATGTATCTTTTCTGGGGCTTCTTTTGGTCAGTATTATGCTTATGATATCAGTCTATGTTACATTTCGAAGAGCTGTTCTTTTGCTTTTTTTTATTGCTGTGTTTTATTTTTTATATAATGACTTATTTTTGACTGCTTCTCCAGTTGTGTTATCTTAAGGCCATAATGGGACTGATTGAGTTAAAATATTCTATTTCTTTTCTACTTATATTTCGTTGTTTGCCCCCTCCCTGGTGATATAATTGAGGTCCATGATCATCAATTAATTATTTTTTTTACACCTACTAGGTAGACAGCATCATTGCGGATAAAAGAAGTATGAGACACAGTCCCTGCCATCGAATATTTTGGAACTCATTGCGAGTCAATAAACTTTATTCTCTTATTCACAGATGAAATGATCGAGGTTTTGCCTAGGTTCTACAAAAGTGGAATTGCTACCGGATTTGCTCTTAGTTGGTTTGTCTGACTGTTCTGGCGACAGGGGTTGGTCCCAGTGATAGAAGCTACTAACGATTCAGGCCAGCAATCTGTCAGTTTTTATTGAAAACCCTCTTACTGTTTGCTCAGTATGTGCTTGGTCTAGATGGTTCTCTTCTAATCCCGTTTCTCACCCTCAGTGCTACTGACATTTGGAGCCGGGTGATTCTTTACGGTGGGGGCTGTCCCGTGTATCCCTGGCTTGTACCCACTAGGTGCCGATAGCATCTCCTCCCTCCACCACCCCTAGCCCCAGCCATGACAACTAAAAGTGTCTCCTGGCATTGCCAGGTGGCCCTTGGTGGGGGCAGAATCCCCACCCCCCCACTGAAAACCTTTTTGGATACTTACTGTGAGCTTCTGATAGGGAGATCCTAGAGACACTTTGGGGGGTGGAGAAGGTGGTCTCCAAGTTCTCCACTTGTTTTGTACCTGGATGTGTGAGGCATGTACATGTCACTGCTGGGGTGGAGAAGAGTATGAAAGAAGGCATGAAGGTAGAAATTAATGGTAGCTATTGAGAGGGCAATGGAGACCACCACAGTTTGGAATTATGCCTTTAGTCATAGGCCTGGGCTAGACGTAAAGTTCCTATACTGCTTTTAATTATGAGGTTTTGACCAGGGTTCCAACTGGTATTTGCAGCTGGGGTTTGATCAGAGAAAGTCTTGTCCTAAAATATGAGAAAAATTGAATAATGAAAGCACCATGCTGATGGCTTTTCATTTATTTGTGTAGAACTTGCCTCGGTTCCAGGAAGGATTTAAAGTGGTTGCCCATGATTGTATGTGCTTTCTTTGGGGTTGGTTTAAAATATCAACCAAGTGGAGATGTGTAGGGAGGAACGTCAGACTCATAGCTCGAAGATGACTTGAGAGGGCATCTCCTCCTCCATCTAACTTTCAAAAATGACCTCCCCTAACCAGATAATCAGGTGAAATCACGCATTAATTGTAGACTTGGAACGGTTAGCCGGAGAGCCTTGTCTGTCTTGCCTCTGGCTCTCTGTCTGCTTGGCTACCTGCTCGGCTTGGGGATGAGATACCTTGGCAGGCTTCAGTGGGCATCAAAGACACCGGGAAGGAGCCCAGCCCAGTTTCTGGCAATTCCGTCTGTCACTGGGTTCTCTGCCTGTGTTCAAAATATTTCATTTCTCCATCTGTGAAATGGAGATAATCCTTCGTCACCTTGCAGGGCTGTTGGGAGGATTAATTAGCTAATGTTCCTCAAGTGCTTTGAAGATGAAAAGGCTTGTGGAAGCGCTAAGTAGTATTAGGAAAGACAGCGAGTGCCTGCTGGACATGCCCTGATTTTCCTCATTCGCTTTCGGCAGTTGTGTTCCTCTTGACTTTTAAGTGTGTCTCATGGAGCAAAGTGCTGGCACGGTGGGCAGGACGATGTGTTGATTGGTGGAGAACAAAGACTGTCGCTTTCCTTTGTGCCTCAGTACTAATTTGGCTTATCGTCATCAAGTTCTGGTGGTTGTCCAAGGTGAGCTCAACATATTGGAGGCAGAGGGAGGAAGTGGGGTCAGAAGAGGTCAAGCCAGATGGCCTTCAGTGGGAAGGATCGCTCAAAATGGGGGTCACTTGGAAGAGCTGAGAGGAAAATGCTCTGTTTTCTTTGTTTTTACAAACAGAAATAGGACTTCCACCGTCTTAGCAGTAGCTTGCTGCTCTAGGCTGTCATGCCTTCTGATGATGTCTTTCGTAAAATGAATTTCTGCTTCCCAGCCCAGACTTAAAAGTGGGAGTCCACATGGGTCCCCATACCATGATGGTGGACTGACTGGGCATGTCTGCTGCAGCTAATCAACTCATCCTTTGCTGCCCTAAGGTGTGTGTATTAGCATGGAGCTTTCAGTGAGGGGGGTCGGATACCGCACTCTGTTGGGAAGCGTCTAGTGTTCTCGGACTGGTGGCTTCTTCAGATCTTGCTACCTTTTCAGGATCTTCCCTAGGCATGTTATTATTTGTAATAACTCCCTTGAGCCTGAAAGAAGAAAAAGAAAGGTACCAGGAGTATTCAATCATTTGTTGATTTGAATCTCGTAATCTTTTTCTTTTTAATTCCTGTATAATTAACTGTGGTGTTAGTTTCAGGTGTATAATCTAGTGATTCAGCAATTCTGTACATTACTCAGTGCTCATCATGATAAGTGTACTTTTAATCCACTTTGCCTGTTTCACTCATCCCCTCACCCACATCCCCTCTGACAACATCCACTTCTCTATATTTAAGAGTCTGTCTTTTTGTTTGTCTCTTTTTTCTTTCTTTGTTTTGGTTTTTAGATTCCACATATGAGTGAAATCATATGGTATTTGTCTTTCTCTAACTTATTTCACTTACCATTGTACTCTTTAGCTCCATCCACGTTATTGCAAATGACAAAATTTCATTCTTTTTCATGGCTGAGTAATATACCTGTGTGTGTGTATGCGTGTGCGTGCACACACATGCACGTCACATCTTTTTTATCCATTCATCTGTCCATGGACCCTTGAGCTGCTTCCATAATTTGACTGTTGTAAACAATGCTATAGTAAACACAGGACTGCATGTATCTTTTTGAATGTTTTCGTATTCTTCGGGTAAATACCCAGTAGTAGAATTACTGGATCATATGGTAGTTCTATTTTTAACTTTTTGAAGAACCTCCATACTGTTTTTCACAGTGGCTACACCTGTTTGCATTCCCACCAACAGTGCCTGACAGTTTCTTTTTCTCCACATCTTCGCTTGTTGTCAACACTTATTGTTTCTCGTGTTCTGATTTTTGCCATTCTGACAGGTGTGAGGTGATATTGTGGTTTGATTTGCGTTTCCCTGGTGATGAGTGATGTTGAGCACTTTTTCATGTGTCTGTTGGCCATCTGGATGTCTTTGGAGAAATGTCTGTTCATATCTTCTGCCCATTTTTAAATTGGATTATTTGGGGGGTTTTTTTGGAGTTGAATTTTATAGGTTCTTTATATATTTTGTATACAAACCCCTTATCACATCATTTGAAAATATCTTCTCCCATTCAGTTGGTTGTCTTTTTGTTTTGCTGAACGTTTTCTTTGCTGTGCAGAAATGAATCTTGTAATCTTAAAAATTCTGTTTCTTCTGAGAAGTATCTTTGGTCATTGATTTTGAAAACCACCTTGCTTTATTTTTTTTAAGTTTTTTATTTATTTGAGAGAGAGAGAGAGAGAGAGCCCAGAGGGAGAGTGAGAGGGAGAAACAGACTCTCTACTGGGCAGGGAGCCAAATGTAGGGCTTGATCCCAGGACCATGAGATCATGACCTGAGCTGAAGGCAGAGGCTTTAACCCACTCAGCCACCCAGGTGCTCTGAAAACCACCTTGCTTTATTTAGACTATGGGTGCGCTGCTAAAATGCTGAGGGCAAACCAGATTTTGATAAATCAGGTTATCTTAAAGACTCCATGGGAGTTTGTCATTTAAATGATGCTTAGAGTGAATCCTTATGTAAGGTAAAGTATCTGGAATATTCCCTATCTTTCAAGAACTTAAGTCTGTTGATTTTATCAAGTTGTGTGTGTGTGTGTGTGTGTGTGTGTGTGTGTGTGTGGTGGGAGGAGGGGAAGGAATGGAACTAAAGACCAAGAGGCAACAGGTGACAGATTCTCTCCCCCCAAGCGACCCTCTGGAAAGGGTTGTACTTCTGTCATTTTGGTGGGATGTATCAAAATGACATAATGATGGTCAAGAGACCAGGAAGAAAGCAGAGGGAGTGGCATTCATAGGTCTTTCTCTTTAAATCAGGTCAGCTTATGATCTGTCTGGTGTTTATTCTCCTTGCTTTCTGAAACTGAGTTCCTGGATTCCCTTCTATTCCAAGGCCTCTTGGCAACCTTCCGAGGAATGGCAGAGTTCATTCTGATCAGTGTCCAGTGAGTGTAGCTCAACTGTGATGGAGCTCAACCTGTCAGACTCACAGAAAAATGTCCATTACATATTCCAGCTGTTGCTGAAACATGCTCCCTAGGAGCTCTTTCCATTTGTTCGCTGTCAGAACAATCCAGAGGAATTGCTCCAGACCCATGGATGTCGTTAGCCACCTTTGTTTATATACCACTTTTCCCTCCATTAGCCAATCAGTGTTTGGCAAAGAGAAAGTACAGGCTCAGAACTTTCCCTGTTGAGTTGCCTCCCCAGCCTTGGTGATCTCTGCAAAAGGAAATTGAGGATGAATTTGGTGGCTCATGTTTCCCATCCTGTTTATGAGACCTGCGGAGGGCTGCCCGAAGCTGAATTCAGGCACCTCCACTGATGCTGGCAAAGATGGAGGTCTCAGCTCACGCGTCACCTTGGAAACTGGATCCCAGGGTTGCTGGGGAAGGAGCGCTTGGTTGCCCAGAGCACTAAGATAGGGAATGTTGATTCCACCTCTCATGGCTCCTGCCTGGAATCATCAGAGATGCAGGCAGGCTGAACCAAGTGACTTCTCAAAACTTTGATTCTCTCTGGGCCCCACGGGCATTGGAACTGGAGACTTCAGGGTGCAGTGATTGGGGGATGTTTGGCTAATCTTTTTCTCACAGATCTGGCTGTTTTTTTCCTTAGGAAGGCAAAGATCATTCCATCCTCCAACCCAAGGGACTCGGCCTTCTCAGAAATCCCAGTGGAGTCCGTTTGTACCAGCCCTTGAGAGCTGACTGCAAACATCTCTCCCCAACTTGGGTTAAGTGATGTCATGTTGGTAGCTTGGAGTCTGCCACAGTGGGATATTTACACCGTGGAAATGGTCAAATGCTTCAGATCAAGGCTCCCCATCCCCCAAGTTGGTTGTTCAGTCATTGAGTTATCCTCACCCCTCCCATGCTCACGGCCTCATTTATGGAGCTCTTCAGCTTAAAGGGAAGAGACTCGCTGCACGGGGGTTTCATTGTGTGTACCTGTGGTGTGGAGGCAGGCCGCCCTGCGTTCTCTCCTCTGTTATACTCAGCCCCAGAGTGAGCCCTGGCAGGGTGGCAGAAGACCACCAGCGTGACGATTCTGCTCCTTTTGCTAATAAGCTATATGACAAGTCGTTTTACCTCTCCAGATCTCAGCTTCCTCCTCAGTAGAGTAAAAATCATTTGGATCATTAGAAGATCACTCATTTTCCTTTTGGCTTTAATATTCTGTGATTCAGGGAGTGCTTAGCTGCCGGAAAATGTCGTGTCCTTTCAAGGATCGGGACCCTTCAGAGCGCTCTCGTTTTCCTCTCTGGATCTTGGGCTGCCAATAATTGCGCCCCTCTCTAGACTTCACCTCCAGCACGAATGAATGGGCCCCCTGCCCTGGGCGAGACTCAGCATTAATTAGTTCCTTCCATCTGGAGGTGTCAAAGCACTTTCGAGGCAGCCGTCAGTACCCTTCATGGTCACGCCGCAAAGAAGGCTATTTCATCGTGGTGGTGAACCAAGGCTCTGGAATTAATGACTTCTCTCTTCTGAGCGGAAAAGAAGCTACTCCCTGGTCCTAAAGAAGCTCTAGTCTTGAGATTCACCCGCTGTATGTAACCCCAGCTAACTTGGCAGGCTCAGCCTTGCTAACCTGTTGGCGGGGTTCTCTGTCTTTTCCATTTCTGGGCAGTGGAAATCCACCTGACGAGCTTGTCGCCAGTGCAGAAGCTTTCAGAATACATGTTTAAATAAAGCGTTCTCTTTAGAATGAAAAGATGAGCCATTTCTATTTGGGTTTGTATTGGGGATTGAAGGAGGATTTCATGGAACGTGAAAGAGATCAGACCCACCTTTACGGGATGCCAGGAAGGAGAAGGGGTACTGCTAGGGACCTGGGACTGACTGGATTTGGGCAGTTTGGTGGCTTGGCTTAGAATTTGGTCAACACGCACAGGCCCCTCTTTCTGTGCCCGCAGAGATGGGTGTCCACAGGGTAAGCCGTCTGCGCGGCTGTGCACACCAACCCGTGCCAAGGCATGCCAGCTGTCGCTGTGGTCGTGTTGATGAAGACATTTCCTGTTGAATCAGGAATCCCGAGGGCTTCGCTGACTGTGCAGAGTTGGTTACCACCCGCCCCCCCAATCCTCCTCCTCTCCCCTCAGCCTTCATCCTGACTGGGCTGTTTGCATTCAGTGGCTGCATTTTTGATCCCCACACCTGAGGGCTGGGGCCACCGAGTGTGCCACCAGAAGCAGAAGCTGTGTGAGGGGCTGGCAAAGAAGTCCCTTCCTTTGGGAAATGAGAGAGAGAGAGAGAGCGAGCGCACAAGATGGGGGAGGGTCAGAGGGAGGAGCAGACTCCCCGCTGAGCTGGGAAACCCCCCCCCCCACCTGGGACTCGATCCCAGGACTCCACGGTCATGACCTGAACTGAATGCAGTCGCTTAACCAACTGAGCCGCCCAGGCATCCTTATATTGAAAAAACTTAAGCACCCTCTTGTACATTTGATATCTGAATTTTTTATGTTTAATTTGCTACAAAAATGCATTTTCCAGCATACTGTGTATTCTCACGATTCAAAGTGTGATACAGAGACCAGTAACATCAGCATCTTCTAGAAGTGTGTTAGAAATGTGATTTTTGAGTCCTTCCCTAACCCCCACTAATTCAGAATCAGCATTTTAATAGGCTTCCCGGGTGCTTTATGTAAACATTAAAGTCTCAGAAGCCTTGGTGTATATCATATACAGAGTTTAAGCATATCTTCATCAAAACCTTTCCATTTATGAAGAAAGATCTGTTCTGTGCCCTAATTGGAGAAACCATTTCTTATTGACAAACCATCAGCCACACCAGACTTGCTTTCAGTAAAAAGAATGGACTTTTCTTCATTGATTCAAGTGAATGTATTAAGACGGGCGCTTGGCCAATCTTCTGAGTTCTCTTCTAGGAGGGATGGGGAGCTGCGTGGCTAGATAAACGTAGAGGGCTCAGAGCTGTGCCGGGAAGTTCCCACCTGAATATTTCCTACTGAAGCTGGCTTTATTTCACTCCTGGGACTGTCCCTCTGAGGTAATGCTGTCTGAAAGTATCCCTTTGTTTGGGTGCCAGGAGATTTTTCACTCTTTGGGATAAGGTACCCTGGTAGCACGGAGGGTAGGTAGCCAACACACTTTTCTTCAGTACAGCGGAGTAAGAAGCAGGTGAGCTTGAGAGAGGCAGACTAGTGGAAACTAAAGATCTGGAACTTCTGGGATGTGAGCCTTTTAAAACTTCTTTCTGCTCTTGAACTCACAGCGTGTGCACATGCCCATGCACGCACGCCCAAGTACGTTAAGCAAAAGAAATTTCGCACCAGGTCACCACAACCAAAGCTTGCGCCTGTGCTCTCATCTACTCTTGAATTCTAAGTTCAGTTGAACCCGTCAAATATTTATTAAACACCTACTGGGCATCGGGCACTGTATCCGGCATGGGGTGTAAAGAGGTGACCCACGCAGATACAGGGATGCAGTCACCTTTAGTAACCAATACGTAGACCCTTGGGAGATTCGTCTAGGGGTCTTCATAGGATTTGGGATGAGGGGATGGCAAGCAACTCCCAGTGTTAACCGAGCAGCTCAACCGCCTTATTAGAGCGGAAGTTCCTAAAGAAGGGATAACAAAGTCTGTTAGAGAGAAGATGTGTCTGCCTTTGTCTGTGCGCGCACCTTACAGCTCAAGCCATCACAGACCTGCGCTGTTATCCAAGTGCTTTAATGTTTAATTCCCTTTGATTTGGTCCACAGCAACATCAAGTGTTTCTGCGGGCAATTCCAAGGCATCTGAGGAGACTTGCTGGAAATTAAAATCGAGTAAGACCTTCAGAGAAATTGGAGAAGGGGAACTTTATTGGTTTTTAGGCCAGTCTCATCATTTCATTCTGTTTTCTGTCCGACACGCACATGCACGTGGACTGTTTATCACCCATTAGGCCTGGGTCCTGCCAATCACAAGACCGAAGATGAGAAAAATAAGCAGATGGGGAGAAAGCAGAGCCATTACGTGCCCATGGCCAGGCCAGTCACCTCAGCCCATGGTCTGTGCATCTGTCGCCTTCCTTGAGCTATGGCCCGTGGTAACTTGTTGCCTCTGGTCCTGGGGTCAGGTTCTTGCTGAATTGTCATCAGTGTTACTAGTTGTAAAATGGCCCCCTCCTTTTCCTACCTGACGTGAGGTCATTCTGGGTGTTTGTGGTGAGAATGTTCTCTGGTTGGGATCCCAGAACTTCTCATCGGGACTGTTTGGGGGCTCCTTGGCCACCATCCCCTGCCCTCCATGCCTGTCACTGTGGCATTTGCTCGGTGTAGCTGTGTCAAAGGCTGGGGCGTTCATGACGAGGCTCAAGGCTCTAAGCATGGAGGTGTGGACGTCGTCGAATACCCAGAGACCAGGTCTCTCCCTGTCTCTCTTTGTCTTCCATTTGGTCATTTTTAATTTTTATATCATTTCAAAATTACAGAAAAGTTGCAAGAATAGTACAGAGAGCCCTTTTGTGACACGGTAATCGCCTTTTATCATACTGACACTTTTGAAGAGTTCATGCCAGTTACTTTGTAGAATTTCCCTTATGTTGAGTTCACCTGATGTTTTTGCCTGGTTCCATTCTGATTATACAACTTTTCTTTTCCTTTCTTCCTATGTTCCATCTGTCCGTCCGCCCATTTATCGAGTGCTGAACGTTACTTAAGGAAAGAGCTTGCTTCTTAAAATGTTAAAAAATAGCACCTTTATTGAGAAGATTCTCATCACCCCCAGAAGAAGCCCTGCACCCATTAGCAGCTGCTCCCCATTTCCCTCCAGCCCCTGCTGACAGCTAATTGATTTTTTTTGTCTCAATGGAGTTGCCTATTCTAGACATTTCATAGAAATGTGAGCTCACATCATGTGGCCCTTTATGTCTGCCTCCTTTTACTTAGTGTAGTGGTTTCAAGGTGTCAGCAGCCCGTTCCTTTTATAGCGGAGTCATCTTCCATTGTACGGCTCTGCCACGTTTTGCTGATTCTTTCATCAGTTGTGTTGTTTCCAGCCTTCGACCATCATGAATAAAGCAGGCAGAACCATTTGTGCACAAGTTTCTGTGCAAACATAGATGTTTTTCTTTCCTTTTGAGAAATGCCTATGGACGGAACGGTGGGCTCGTATGGGAACTCTCCATGGCCTCTGTGGGAATAAATCATGCATTTTTTGACCTGTTATTGTACTTTGAGGCCTGCCGGTAGGAAAGGGGGTACGCTGTTGGGTGGACACATGGGTGGTCTAGGCAGGGCCCAGCCAGGCGGTGCCACTGTTACGGGCACAATGAGCTCCTCTTCTTCAGCCGCTCGTGACCTCGTTTTCCAGGGGCCAAGGACCCTCCTGGGTCTGTGACCCTGGCCAGAACGAGGGACTTTTGATTTCCAGCCCCTCTTGAGGGATGTCTGTGAAACATGAGCCCCAAAGCGCACAGCGGCCTGTCAGCCCCGTATCTGCAGGCGACATAAACCAGCTGTGGAGCTCCGTCAGCCCCATCTCATCTGGAACCGCCACTCGTAGGCTTTCCCCCCAAACAATAGCCCAAGTTAGAGCCTTGCAGTCGCCAGCCCCCTTTAATTGGGCCCTTCATTTCGCAGTCTGGTATTTGTGTGCTGGTGTCTGGGCCTTGACTGGAGGGTCGTGCTTTTTTTTTTTTCTTTTTTTAAAACTCAACAGTTTAGTAAGATGTTTGATGGAATTTAGTGGTTCATCTATTCCATGAAGAAGGTGGGGGGAACGTGTGTGTGTGTGTGTGTGTGTGTGTGTAGTGAGGAAGAGTGTGGCACACTGAGAAGTTACCCTTAAGACAGAATCACATCAGGCTGGAAAAGCAGCTAGTTTCTATACAGGACCCCACCTCCCAGGGGCTTTAATGACTAGAATGACAAAAAGGGTCTCCTAGGGCAATGTCACTGATGAATGGCCCCCCGGCGTGGATTTCCAGGACATTGGCAGTGCCGGGTGAGACCTTCGTCACTTACGTCCTGGGACACTCAGAACTGTTTTCTAATGCTGCTTTGAACGGGCCTGAATTTGGGATGGAATTCCTTCCCTGACTGACACCGCAAGTGGCTTTGGGCTGCATCTCCCTCCTGTGTGTGGCGGTGGCTCCGATCATGGCAAAGACTGGGCTTCAAGTGTCCTGCCCTAGAATTCAAAACCATCTATGGTTTACGGTATAGCGGAGAAGAAGGAAGGCTGTGGAAGAAGACTGCCTGGGGATAATCCCGGCTCTGAGTGACCCTGGACAAGGAACTTCACCTCTTGGAGCCCAGTTTTCTCATCTGTAAAATGGGAATAAGAATAGTACCTACCTCATACGGTTTGGTGGGCGTAGGTGTATTAAGTAGGTTGACAGATGTCATACACTCTAATTGGAGGGTTCTTACTAAGTGTTTAACTCCATTTACTGTTGTTATTAGGCTATGCTCCATCCATTACGGCTGTTGGCTCAGCTCAGACACCGTGTCTTCTACGCAGCTGTGCCTGAGTGGATGTCTGTCTTGCTTACTACTGTGTGCACAGTACCACGCCTGGGGCAGCATGGCAGAAGCGCTTGATACATATTTGTTGAATGAATGAATGAACGAATGAATGAGTGAATGAGTGAATGCATCTTCCCATCTGGGAGCAATCTACTTCTCCTCCAGGCTTTGATAGGACTTTGCTTCTACCTTTTATGGAGTTTTCCCATTTAACCTTTATTGAAGTTAACTGTGCTTTAAATGCAACTCCCTTATCCAGATGCTCAGTCCTTGGAGAATAGAACCTGGGTCAATCGTTTTGGTATTTCCTGTAAGGCTTTGCATGGAGGGCAATGAATATTTGGTAAATAGTTAATCCTTTTTGGAAACAGTCTTAAAACGTTAAATTGCTGAGTGTTTTTTACTGGATGCAAACACAGAGACATAGGCATTCAGAGAGAGTGTCTCCCCAACAACTTCATGGCATGTGGCTTTCTTTTTTCCTAAAGGAAGTGATAAAGGTAAAAGTTAAGGAGGTGGGTGACAGTGGGAGCCAGAGACTCGTAATAAATAAAAATGTGAGTTCAGTTCAAAGAACATATTGATGTTAAAGTTTTACTGGACTTGAACAATTTTAGAAAATATATAGGTTTCACTCTGCTTTGAACGCCTTCAAATGTTGTGCGTGTGTGTTTTAAATAAAAGTGCACAAAAACCCTTTGGTTCTGTCTGAAACATGATGGATTATTAGCAGTGAGTTCTGGATTTCAAAGCTAGTCACCGTTACAGGGCTGCTCGGGTTCATGGTTGGGGATGCCCTGGTTGTCTGCTGGGTTGCTGAGGCCTGAGGCCTGTCTCTTCTCATGCATGGCTGGTGAGAACGAACAAGAGGTCAGTTGGCTAGTGGTCCAGAATAGAGCAGGGCTGGTGCACATGCAGACCAGGCTTTTGCCTGGATGCCCAAAGGACAGGTGACAAGTCAAATGGAGGTGGGTCCTAAAGCGATCTCACCATGTTGTTTAGGATCAGGTAATACGTGGCCAAGCTGGGGAGTGGAGCAGTGAGTTGTGTTCTGTGGAAGGAAGTCATGTGCATCAAAACAGAGATATGGAGAGGGTCAAGACAATTTTTCTTCACTTTGACCTTTGAATTTATGGATTATATGTCCCCTGAAGTGTTGATAAACTGGTGAAAAAATTTTGAGAGCCAGGAGAGGAAGAGAATCTTAAGCAGGCTCCACGCCTAGCACGGAGCCCAACGCGGGGCTCAATCTCACGACCCTGAGATCATGACCTGAGTTGAAATCAAGAGTTGGATGCTCAACCGACTAAGGCACCCAGGTGCCCCTGGTGAAAAAAATTTCAAAGTATATAATCTATGGTGAGCTGTGATAACACCTTCAAACCTCAGTGACTTATCCCAGTAAACCTTTATTTCTCACTCACACTACCGAGTGATGTGGGTTGGCAAAGGGTGCCGGGGGCTGCTGTACGTACACGTGGTTATTCAGGAACCCAGGTTCTTTCTGTCTTGTGGCTCCACCCTCCCTTAGGGCCTCGAAGTCTTCTGCTGGTTTCCCTGATCCAGCCAGCAGCAAGGTGGAAGGATGTGAAGGCCGCCTTCGTGGGCTAGGCCTGGAAATAGTGTTTGTCACTTCCCCCAAATTCCACTGGCCAGCCTCAGTTCATGGCCACACCTAGGCTCAGGGAGACTGGGAGGTGTGGTCTAGCAGTGTGTCCAGAGGAACGGCAAATGATTTGGTGAAAAAGTAGTTCATCTCTGTCACAGAAACCAAACTGGGAATGTCCACTCTCCATTGCCGTAAGGAGGGAGAGGGTATTTTACTGTGACTGGGAAAATGCTCGATTTAAAAATTGCTACCAGGGTGTTTTAGAGAAGGGGCCAGCCCTGAATAAGCCAGGGGAAGTTGTTTGTTCAAGCAGTTTTCTGTTATGCATCTACCCTGGGTCAAGCCTTATCTTGGGCACAGGGACTGGGACGGCAAGTGATACCAGAAGCGCACCCCGTCGCGTTAGAGTGGGCCTTTGTCAGAGGACAGGCGATGGGATGTGCAAATTTCCTTTAATATGAGAGTGGTGTGAGGGAGAGTAGGGGTGCTGTGGGAGCACATAGCCGGAGACCTAGGCCAGTTTGGGAGAGCCAGAGAAGTTTCTAGAAAAAAAATGACATTTACACTGAGACCTAAAGGGCAGGGATACTAAGACTTAGCTAGCTGAAGAAAGGCAGGGAAGTGGCATGGGGAAGTGTGTATGAGGCTGAGGGCTTACCTCAGTGGCTCTCAGCATTGGCTGCACTTTGGAAGCACTTGGGGTAGACTTGCCAATTAAGAGTCCTGGGGTCGGGAGGGGGTCGGGGGGGAAGGTCTAGGCATGACTCTTCTTTTTTGTTGTTGTTTTTTAAAAGATTTTATTAATTTATTTAGAGATAGTATGCAAGTGGGGGCAGGCACAGACGGAGAGGGAGGGAGAGAATCTCAAGCCGATTCCACACTGAGCCCGGAGCCAGACACGGGGCTCTGTCCCGAGACCCTGAGATCATGACCTGACCCGAAATCAAGAGTCGAACGCTTAACTGAGTGTGCCACCCAGGTGCTCCGTGCTATTCTTTTAAAAAAGAAGCTTCCCAGATGATTCTGATGCATAGCCAAGGTCAAGAACCACCGGACTAGCAGCTTCAAAGCGAGGCCAGGAGGAGGAGGAGAGCACCTGTCCTGTGTGTGTGTGTGTGTGTGTGTGTGTGTGTGTCTGTGTGTGTCTGTGTTACTGAACGCTTTACAGAATGAAGTCGCTTCCACGCTGAAGCTTGGGGTCGCTGAGGAGCAGGACAGAGCTGAGGAGGAACCACTTCCCAGGAGCTATTTCTTCTAGGGGTATGGGGGTGAAATCCCTTCTCCCCGGGCTCTCAGCCTGGCAGGGCGTCACCAGCCCTGAACTCCTCCTGCAGGGTCTAATTATCTCATTGCCTGCCTTTGGTGGTTTGGCGGGGGGAGGCTGAGAGCAAGGATGGAGTATATAAAAACCTGCCTCTCTGATTTCGTGAGCAGAGAAGAGCCGGAGTGCAGGCCCTGCTCGCAGCTGGCAGGAGTCTGCATTTCCCTGGGGCCCCGCCGCCTTAGACCCCGCCATTTGTCTGCAGGACCCTGTGCTGACCGGAGGAGTCCCAGTGGAATGGAGGCATAAAAAAATCAGAGAGCTGGGTATTGAATCCAAGTCAGGGCTGTGTCTCTCAGAAGGTTATTAGGTTGGGGGGTAATCATCCCAAATAGGATAGCCTGTTTAAGAATAAAACTGAAGGAAAAATTTGGATCCATTTTTACTATTTTTGTCATAAAAAAAACTATGGTCATTGGGTTTTCCTCAGAGATAAGGGGAAAAAAAAGTCATGTCTCCTCTGTGTGAGAACTCCGTCCTTTTGTGGTACTGTCTTGGGCGTGCATATTTCTAGGCATCCTGGCTGCTGAGTGTGGGAACAAAAATTTGGAAATGATTTCTGTCTGGGTGCTTACCTCATAGATATATATGAATATCTGGATATTGCCTTAAAAATAAAATTATAGTGATTATCTCAGTGATTATGCACTGTAGCCACTTTACCAGAAGATTCCAGGTAAACATTCAGGGAAAAAAATCAAGCCCACCCCCCCACCTGGTCCCATGATTTTCCAGTATGGGTGATCAGCTGCCATGGCTGTACGTGGCTGGATTGGTAGTTTCTCAGCTGTTTGAATGTAATGCCCATTGCCACATAGGAAAAATGAGCTATGAGGACAGGGAAACCTGGTAGAATCCCATATGTCCAGGAGAGTCACCTTGGGATCTCTGCCAGGAACAACCCCCTTCTCCAACTCAAGGGCTCTTACCTCTCAGTTCTTTCATTTGACAGCTGAGAAAGCAGAAGGCCTGAGAGGTCAAGTGCCTGGTGCATGGTCATACAATTCTTTCGTGGCAAAGCCGGGACTAAAGACCCAGTCTCCTGAAACTTAAAGAAGGCCCCTTACCTTCACAGAGATGGAAGACAGGTTTTTGGTTGCCTGCTGGTCTTCCTCATGGGGGTGTGGCTGTGGAATCACTGTGTTGAGAAGGACTCTGAAGCCCGATATTTACTCAGAAGAAGTTCTGTAAGTTATTAGCGTGGTCTTCCTGGGGGTACAGGTGGGAGAATTTGCCATACCTTTTGTGTGTCTCTGGATGTTAGATCATGCTAGGTAGGTTCTAAAGTAGGTTCTAGAACTCCTGTTGCCCACACTTCTCTGCTAGCGTCAGCCCTAGCTCTTCAGATGGCCTGACAATGGTGTTTGCCACCCCTGTAGGGAAGCCCTGGGCACTTTCTCTTGATGCTTCTGAATGAGGCCCATCAGAACTCCTGACCCTAGAAACAATGCTCTCAAGGCAGGCAATCATTTTGGGAGCTTACTCGAGTGGAAATACACACACACACATACACACACACACTGTGGTCCAAGAGCACCAGGAAAACCTCTCATCGAGAAGAATTATGGGCCTCACACTTGGACTTGAGATTAGGATTATCCTCTCCTCTTCCCCTTTGTCCTCCCTCCCACATCCCATTTCCCTGGGAGGCAGACTCTTTGGCTAAGGGTCCAAGATCTCGCCTTTCCCTCCCTGGGAAATGGGCCCCACCTCAGGACAAGAGAGAGAGCCCTGGGGCCTCTCCAAGGGACAGGCCAGTGTTCAGTGTCAGAGCCATTAGCTCCCCGGCTTCATTTTGGATCACCTTTTTGGGGGCGACTGACATTCACTTTTTCTTCATCCGCCCCTTCTGCTTCCTGGAAGGCTTGGGCAAGTTGCCTAAGTGAACCAGGTCTCCGTTTCCCCATCTGTAAAATAGAGTGGTCATTCCCACATCGTGGAATGTCATGAGGCTTACATAAGCCATAGAGTGTGCCCGGCCAGGGACCAGTAACTGTTCGCTTTATTTTTAAGTCACAAACACAGAGCCCTTGAAGGGGCATCAGCTGTGTGTGCCCATTTTGTGTGTGGCCGTGTGTGTGAGCATTTTGAAGAGGGAGAGAGGTGGGGGGGGGAGGGAAACCAAGTGAGTGGGTTGGCGGTCTGTGCTTATGATAAGACAGTGAGGGGCGCCCGGGTGGCTCAGTAAGTTAAGTGTCCAGCTCTTGGTCAGACAACGGGATCTTGGTCGTGGAACAACCTGAAACTTGACAGCCCTGTGGCCACTTTGCTGGATTGGTATATCCAGCAGCTGAGACCTAATGGAGATGAACAGAGAAATACTGAAGCCCACCTCTGGAGGGTCAGGTTCTAGTCCCAGTGAGGTACCAAGAGACAATGAGTAAGTTATTTCCCTCCCTCAGCCTGGGCAGCTTGGAATACTGCATCCTGGGCTGCCTCTGCCTTCCTGTGCCCACCCACATTTTAACAAGTTCCCCCAGCCACATTTTAACAACTTGCATGTCAACTTTTGAGAAGCGCTGGTTCCTGCTAGAAGATTCTGTTGATCTGGTACATTCTGACTTGAGCTCTGGTGACAGCAATCTCAGAAACAAATCACTCCATTTATAGATTTTATCTATTTATTTAACAGAGATCACAAGTAGGCAGAGAGGCAGGCAGAGAGAGAGGGGGAAGCAGGCCCCCTGCTGAGCAGAGAACCCCATGCGGGACTCGATCCCAGGACCCTGAGATCATGACCTGAGCCGAAGGCAGAGGCTTTAACCCACTGAGCCACCCAGGTGCCCCAAAATAACTCCATTTATATAATGGGGATGTCTTCATCAAGAAAGATCCTTTTTTTTTTTTTAAGTTCTCCAACATTAATATTGGTGATTTACATAGAAGGTCAAACCAGTAAAATTTATTCTGAGCCAGTGTTCCCCATGTTTGGAGGGGCTGGAGGATCAGAATCCCCACAGAGTAGCAAACCGGATGCACCGTTAGGGTTGCTGCTGATAAAACAACAAATTTCCTGGCTTAGATACTGGGGCTCCTCTCAGCTCTGGCCCCTGGAGTGATGACTTCCACCAGCAGCTGCACCTTTCTCCGGCCCTCAGCGAACTGCAGCATGGTGTCCTCAACTTTCCCAGACCTGGCTTCCCCCATTTTCCTTCCGTGTTGGTGCACATTGGCTGGGTTGGGAGGTTGGGTGGGCATGCGTTCTACACATCTACATTCTGGGCTCCCCTGCTCTCGGATGGGAACTAGAACTAAAAGTGGAGAACTTTTATCCCACTGACTCCAAAAGGAGGAAGCAAAATTGTCCCAAGTGTTTAGTTCCATGGAGGATTTTCTTTTAATTATAAAAATTTCAGAGGTGTGCCTGGGTGGCTCAGTCGGTTAAGCATCTAACTCTCGATTTCGGCTCAGGGTGTAATCTCTGGGTGGTGGAATCAAGCCACACGTGTGTGTGTGTGTGTGTGTGTGTAATAAATATCTTTAAAATTTTTTCAGATACACAAGAAAGAGAATGATATAAGAAACAGCATTTAGATTAAAAAATACACTATTACAAGTAAAACTCTATTACAGACTCCTCAGTAGTATCACCTTTTACAACCGTATCCTGGAAAGTCCTTTTCATAACTCTCAGGCATGCCTTTGTGTTCTAATATCTTTGGGTGTATTCCTAAGCATATTGAGTGTTGTTTTTTGCTTGGTTTAAAATCTTATACATTGTTCTGTGCTCTGCGTATCTTTCTGCAACTTGCCTTTTTTGCTCAACATTATACATGGAGATTTATTCACACTGTTACTTGGAGCTCTCCTTGATTCATTTCACTTGCAGTGTGTAGTTCATTATATGAAAGTACTTCCATTTATCGATTCTCCTGTTGATAGACGTGGCAGTTCGTTCTGGTGTCTCCTCTCCCAAACAGTGCTACAATGAACATGTCACTTTTGCGCATATACGTGTGAGGTTTTCAGGGTGGTGTTTTTCTCAGAGGGTGTTGTGACCATCTTGTGGGTCATGAACTCAAACCAGCGGGTTGCAATTACGTTGAAAAAAAAAAAGAATAGAATAGAATACATTGGAAAATACCAGAATATGCTGTCCTTGGTAAGAGGAGTGACTATTTCATTGAACTTATTTCAATGACAAGGTGACAGAGTTTAATTTGACCACCCTATTACTTTATAATTGAAGCAAGTCTAAGGTCAACCTAGGGATGGACTTGTTGAGTTGAAGACTGGGGGTACCTTTGGCTTTTCTAGAGCTTGCCAGATTCTTCTCCCAAGTGTACTAGTTCATACTTCTATGAGTTTTTAGGTTGAATAGGTAGAAGAAATGGACCCCAAGGACAGATGGAAGCTAGAGAATTAAAAAAAAAAAAGAGTAAAGCTTAAAGTTTCCACCTTCTTTGCTCCTCTTAACCCTGTGTAAACATTGTGGGTTTTCTTGACCTTGTAAATTTGCTTTTAATCTTAAAACAGAAAAAAGCTTAGAAGGAAATTCTTCATCTTCCTGTCTCTCTCGCTTCAGTTCAGGAAGGGGTGAGCTGGAAGGAGGTATCCATTAATAACAAGTCTGAGGAGAGCTGTGGCTAACCTTTGCTCTCTAGCTGCTGTGGGCAGTTTTTCAAAGTTGGACAAAGATTTCTCGGGATCAGTCAGTGGTACCATCGTTTCTTATTTAGAAATGAAGCATGGAATTGGAGAGTCCAAGGACACATCCTTCCATAGTTCATCTCCCTGGGGGTCCTGGGCAGTTCCTGCTCTAGTTCCAAACCCCCAGAAGGCCAAAGCCCTGTGTGATTGGATTGTTGTCTGACTTGGCCTTGTTTTCCTAGACATGTGTATCTGTGTATTCCCTCTCTGTGAACTGCACAAGCAAGACCAAGAGATGGGAAGAAGGCAGGCTTGGGGGTCCACCTCCATGCCAGTGCCCAATACCTACCATTCATCATCTCAGGTCATCCTGGCAACACCCCTTTCTGTAGACGACAAAACCGAGGCTCAGAGTTTAGTTGACTTCCCCAGGTCATTCATCCAATAGGATAGAATTCCTAACCTTATGGAGACTTTTCTGTATGCCAGGCATTATTCTAAACACCTTATACAATTTTCCCTTTAAATCTTCATCACATCCCCATAAGGGTAGGTACCATTATTATCCCACCTTTACAGATGAGGAAATGGAGCCACCAGGGGGTTAACTGGCCTAAAATTGCATAACCACTGAGTGTAAAAGCCCATATTTGAACCCAGAAACTTTAGTTCTGGCTTTAGTACTCAAATTCTTTACTCCTTACAATCCTCTGTCTGTGAGAGTCAGACGTGTAGGTGATGACATCAGATGAGCATGTTTGCTGAGTTATTGCCTGACAAGTCACCCAGTCTTTTGGCACTTAACATTTTCCATCTGTCGAATGGGGATCCTGCCCTGTTATGTATTTTAGGTATGTCTTTCCTCCCTCCCTCCCTCCCTTCCAGCATTTACCAATAGGTAAGCGGAATGGGCTCTGCCCATGGGCATTTGGGACAAGGATGTACCATAGAGGAGAAACAATGTGGTTACAATGATAGTGGGCTGAGGGCTGAGATCAGTGGATGGCACAGAGATCAGAGGAGGAGCTGGATGATGCCGGGGGATAGCCTTGTGGATTTCATTAGTAGATCTCGGTTCACTTTAAACAGTAGATATCAAAGTTGAGCATGTGTCAGAATCATCTGGAAGACTTGTTAAAATACAGATGGGTGGACTCCAGCTCCCTTCCCCCCCAACCCCCCTCCAAGTTTCTGATTGAGTAGGATAGGAGTATAACACCTGAGAATTTGCATTACTAACAAGCTCCTGCTTCTGGGACCACAGTTGAGAAATCACTGACTTAAACAACAGGTAAAATTTATAAAAGTGCAAGCAAAAGGAAATAAGTGGGATCTGTGCGTGAGAAGTAGGTTAATTGTGACGACAAACAAACCCTACAGTCTTTGCAGCATAATGCAGTGAAGTTTTCTTGCTTCTTTACATTACAGTCCAGTGTGGGTTGATAGGGGAGCCCTCTGCTCCACGCAGGCACTCAGGGACCCAGGCTCTTTCTGTTTGTGGCTCTGCCACTCCCCAGGGACTTCGAGTCCTCCATGAGAGCACCCGAACCTAGCAGTAGTTGAGGGAAGAGAATTAGAGGATTGCACAGAAGGCTTTTATGTGCCAGGCCTAAAGGAGAAATCCGCCACTTCTACCCATGTGGCATTGGCCAGAGTTTGGTTACACAGTTCCATTAACTGCAAGGGATTCTGGGAAATGTATCCCCCCATGTGCGTGGGTAGAAAAGAGAACAGAGAATGAATATGTAGCAGTCTCGGCCACAGCCTGTTTGACGATCCACAAGGGGTTCAGTTTGACTAGAGAACAACATTCATGTTGAGAGAATAAATGAAAGTTTCATGCTTTTTCTGGGAAATATACTGTGGACAATTCAGGTCATTATTTAGCATCATTGTAGTGGAGCTGTAGAGTGGGAAAAATAATCACCAGATTTTGGCCCAGATGCTCTTCACTGAGAACCTGAATAGGTGATTTTGTAAAATTACATAACTTCTCAGTACTTGATGTTTTTTTCCCTCTATAAAAATTGGAATAAGATAGATGAAAATTGCTAGCCCAGTGCCAAGTACGTAACAACAGAGTAGTTATTTTGGTGTTTTCTGCACTTAGATGGACAGACATAGCTAAGCTGTTGTGGCACTGGGAGCTTCTTCACGTGGATAGCTGTCGGAATCAGCTGAAGGACACAGGCGCGAGGCCTCTTCCAGCAGTTGGCTATCCCAAAGGCTGCAGCATTCTGCCTCAGACGTACCACAGGGAATTGGACTGGCCCAGCAGGGCCCAAGGAAGCAGCCTAGGTCCAAGACCACAGAAGATTCATTAAATCCTTCATTTCTGGAAGCAACACCACTACCTAGTTGAGTGACTTTGGTCTTTGTGCCTCAGTTTTCCTCATGGGTGGAAAGGGGCAAGTCCTAGTAGCTACCTCATAGGGTTGTTATGACAACGGGACTGAGAAGAAACTAAGTGCTGTGAAGTACTGGATAGACGCTCGGGAATTTCTTAGCCCCTCGTGGTACTTGCCCTTTCTCCCTCTTGGTGTCATTAGCTGAGGCCAATATGGAGGTTCTTTGAGCGTGTGAACCCCTTATCCCCAGTTTGGTCTTAGGATGGCCATGCTGGGCCTAACCAAGCCCCATCTTCTCCCCAGAGCTCTAGTCTCAGTGATTCTGGGGTCCCTGGACTGTTGAGGGACATGAACGCATTCTGAGAGGGGAGGTGGTGAGGAATTTTCTGGTGAGTTTTCTCCGGGGTGTGCCTACATGTTGGCTGAGCAGACCTAGCAACAGAGCTAAAAGTCTCCTGGGCTCCTTGACAGTAGCCCTAAGGCCCTGATGGGCCCCCCCCACACCGCTACCACCACCCCCGCTGTCCCAGCACCAGGGCAAATCTCCTTCATTTCACCTTCTTCTTTGCTCCCCTCAGGTCTGGGTCCTTTAAAAGCCTTTCTCTCCCCCTGTTCAAATGGGGGCAATTCTGGGTGATTGAAACCACATTTTTATATGTGTCAAAATCAGTTCAGCCTTTAGAAAGAAATCATAATATAGATTGGATCATATATCCTAAGTGGATGCCACCAGCTAATTCGTTTGTTAGGCCGTTCAGTTACATGGGATTAAGTGAGTGTTTACTCTTCAGCAGCTACATGTGGGCCTCGTTAATGCACACTCTGGTATGGCTTGTGCCTAATATCTTGTCAAGTAGGGGAGCTCCTAGAAGGCCCTCTCGAACCACCGAGCGGCAGGGAGCCATTATTTCTCGGCAGCCTCTAGTGATTAATGGGGTGGGCCGGGGGGGGGGGCTGGCTGCCTTTCTCTGACTCCATGTTCCAGAAACTCGGTGTCCTGCACTTCCACTGGGCTCTCTCTAAAGCAGAGGGGGGCAAAAGGAGGGCCAGCACATCTGCTTTCCTACAAAGGGACGCAGATTTGGAATCCCATGGTGTGTAAGTAGGCATGAAGGGGCAGAAGAAAATCTATTTTAGAACATCCCAGCCCCTTTCTGAATTGCATGCTGGTTAGGCTGTGCGCAGGCTTGGAAAGGCTGTGGTCTGTACCCTCATCCATCCAAGCGGGGATCGGGGCGCCAAAAGTGCCCAGGTCACATTCTCAGGCCCTACCCCAGATCTACTGAATCAGAACCCGACTCTTTGAGGGCAGTACATGTGCCTGAAAACGTAACATGTGCTGCTCTAAACCACTGTTCTCAGCCATAGCTGCCCATTGGGTTCACCAGGAAGGGTTCGTTGGTTTTTTTTTGTTTGTTTGTTTTGTTTTGTTTTGTTTTTAAATGCTGGTGTGTGCATTTCAGTCCCAGAGAGTCAAAGCACTTGGTCTGGAATGTCCCTGGGCATTAGGATTTTTAAAAGCTGCCCAGGCAATTTTAATGTGCAGCCAAGGTGACGAAGTGCTACTCTAATGGGCAGTACCTCTGGTCCTGTCCCCATTTTTTTAAAAGATTTTGTTTATTTATTTGACAGATCACAAGTAGGCAGAGAGGCAGGCAGAAAGAGGGGGAAGCAGGCTCCCCGCTGAGCAGAGAGTCTGATGCGGGGCTCGATCCCAGGAACCCAGGATCATGACCTGAGCTGAAGGCAGAGGCTTTAACCCACTGAGCCACCCAGGTGCGCCCCTGTCCCCATGTTTTTAGGTGAGATTATGGGGCCTGATCAGTTGGTGGCTAGGAGGACTGGGCGGGGAGGGGGTAACCCTGGACCAGCCAGTGTAGAGTGGGCCCCGGGAGATCCCTCTTCTGCCTGCTTTCCCCGCATTTCCCTCTGACCTTCCCGACTTCTCATTTCCCTGCTTCCCAAAAAGAGCAGTTTCTTTTGGTCCCAAGTAAGAGAACGTTGGGAACGGATGGTAAGAAGGTTTGGGAAATCCTTACACACTATTTTCATCCAGAACTCTCTGGTTGACTGTCTCTGTGCTTTTGCAACAGTGCAGAGAGCTTCATTGGTTCCTGTTGTTGGTTTGTTTTGTTTTAATCCTGGTTCGTTTGTTTGTTTGGAACTGCTGGCCAGTGGGAGCCCAAGTGTGGGAAAGAATGAGTTTGGAAGCATTTCCTTCCTGGGGCTTGTGCTGGAATCCCAGACTCGTGTTGTGTCTCTGGACTTTGGGATGTGTGTGTGACTGCTGGTCCTGGGGTACGTTAGAGCCCCCCTGGGCACAGCGGGCATCTCATGTGGACACCACACTCGTCTTTGTTAAGGGGCCTGTAAGGTGTTAAACAGGCCTCCTAGTTCAGGCAGTGCAAAGGTGGTGGTTGGCAGAGACCCCTTTCTTCCAGCTTCTCCCCACCGAGCACAGCTAGAAACCCTGGAAGGGTCGCAGGAGACTTCCAATGCTGAGCCCTCCGCCCAAGGCTAACTACCACCGGCACTTCTGACTTCCTGTTGTTTGGTCACATTTGTGTGCTGCCGGTAAATGAATCGCTCAGTGCTCAGTTCTCTGGCTGCTTCTGCCCGGGGTTGTGTTTGTGAAATTCACCCCTGTGGTTGTGTGTGGTTGGGGATTATTGTCAGAAAGGATTTTGACCAAATGGTGATCTTGGACTCTTGGCAGAATTAGGACCTGAGTAAAACGAAGTTTTGTAGCAGTGTAAATTATTTTTTTCTTAGTCTAGAAGCACAAGACCTGGTCAGTGAACAAGATTTGAAAAATAAAGGTGAACACACTAGAAATAATAAAAATAATCTCTAAATCTGTCGCCCAAAGTCTTAGTATTTTTGTGTATGACCTCCAGGTTATTCCCTGTACATGTCTTAATAAAATGGACGGGTAGTCTCCATGCTTTTTTTTTTTTTCGCTAATTAGGACAAGACTATCTTACTGTGTCACCAAATCTTCTGCAGCGTCTCCTTTAATGGTTACATGGTTGATCTTTGCATAGCAAAGTCAGGCTAAACTTTTTTTTAACGTGAGATTTATGAGCTGCCTTAAACAGCTTTTATTGTCATAAAAACTCAGTAACATTGCCAACTCTTTTGAAGGAAAACAGGCTTTAATTTTTGTCCTGATGGTGTATTTGACTGCCCCCAGCTTGCGGGTGCTAGTTGGTGTCTGCTGGGTGCTAAGAAGCTGGGTGGGCAGAGTTGTCAAAAATGAGAATGTCTCCACATGCCTCTGAAACGAAGGCCAGTATCAGGGGCTTAATGTCCTCCTCTCTTGTTATTTTCAGCAAATCAGAAGCTAAGGGGTGATTTTTCATTAACTCCCCTTCAGGTCAGAATTAGGAATTTTCTCTTTCCTGCCTGCCAAAAAAGTCAAACTGTGCCCTCTAGGCATTAGGGACATAAGATTCTAATTTTGAAGGCACACCTTTTAAATTTTGTGAAATAATCTGTTAACTAGCACCTGTGGGCATTGCTTGACTTTTTTCCTTGTTACTGAAAGGGATTAAATGGTAATCAGTTCCCTAATTCTTATGCAATCTTTTAACTGAGGGCCAAAGAGACAGGTGGACATTGTAGTTTTTATGGGGATACTATTGGAATGTTTATAAACCACAGAACTACTTTGGAGAACTTTAAAGCACTTGGAGCCAATAAGCTCATTGATGATGAGGAAAAGGAAATAAAATTTCATTGTCTTCATACACATGCTATGGCTGAAGTCCAAGTAATTTTGGCTCATATCAACATTTGCTAGCTAGCAGTTTAAGAACAAACAGACAACAGACACAGTATTAGCAAGATTTTGAGTAAACAGTAAAATTTGGACTTTGGCCACAGACAGACACACAGACACACACATACAGGGTGGGGAGGGAGATTTTTCTAGTTGTCTTTTAATCATAAAACAAGAAGAAACTGCTAGATCTGCAAGTCTTTGAGGTCCTTCCTTGTGTGTGCCCTAAAGAGATATAACTACTTCGGCCTGGAACGGTCTTTCTTGATTTCGTACAGTAAGTTATTGGCCTTCCTGGGAGTGCTGGGGACAAGTGGCTGGATCAGCAGTGAAGCTTGAACACCACTTGTCCCCAGCCTTGTTGAGGTAATGTTTAAAGTTGAGTTTTGAGTTGCTTCTTTCTGACTTTCTTGTGAAGTACAGCAGTATATTTTCATTCGTGGCAACCCTCTGGGTAGGATGCTGGAGAGAAATAGGTTCTAGGATGTTTGTAATTCTACTAGAAAACGTTTTAGGAGGAAATTTTTGTACCGTGATCACAGTGTCTCCGAAAGTTTTCATTGCTCTCTAGGGAAAAAAAAAATCTTTCGAGTTGTTAGATATTCCATTTAGAGGCAAGGGCACTGCGGTACTGCCTAGTGCCACGTAGCTATCTCTCTCCAGCCCCGGGGCTTGGGAGCATTTCATGGGTGTTATGTAATTCTAGAGGTGGATGGCATTTCTGAGATGATATTCCAGGAGGATGTGATTTTAGATCTCTGTGTTTGCTCTTCTGAGAACGAGAGTAACCCAACTCCCTTTCTCCTCCTGTGAGTACCGCTGTGGTTGGGGGCCATTTTGTGAATTTCAGCTCACGCAATGTCATTTCAGGATGTGTGAACCCAACATGCACTCAGGGAGTGACACGCTTGCATTCCCCAGACCTGCTTGTGGCAAATATGTTCCTCATGAATGAAGTTCCTCTCCCTGTTTCACACTTCCTTTACTTTGATCTCTTACCTCTGGGTTTTAATGAGCAGGAGCTTTCTAGGAAGATGAGGAGAATTTCTGTCATCTGCAACCTGAGGGGAGGAGAGTCAAAAGTGCACATGTGTTTGTGTGCACATGCCTTCACATGTGCAAATATGTGCATGCATATGTACACACATGTGTATTCGTTGGGTGCACACGCATGCACCTGTGTGTACATGTGTGTGTATGCACCTGCGAGCATGTGTTTTATATGTGCGTGCTACGCGTTCTTAGGTCCATCTTGTGCCCTCCCAATGTCTCCAAAGGCATTAGGGATATTGTCTAGGTTTAACAGTAATAACAATAGCTGATCTTTACGAAGTATCATGTTTCAAGCACTGTTCTTACAACATTTAGTCCTTCTCATGCACCTAATGAAGTCGGTACTGTTGTTATCCCCATTTTTCAGATGATGAAACTCAGGCACAGAGAGGTGAAGAAACCTGTGTGAGGTCACACAGCTAGGAAGTGGCAAAGCTGGGCTTCAAACCCAGGCCGGCCGTCTCCAGCTCTTACTTTGGCATGTGAAACTGAGAAGGACGTCCCTGGAGGGAGCGAGACATGCTCACCTTTTTCCTGATAAAGCTGAATCTTACTACGACTCAGCTCCGTGCACAGTGGCTGTGGGCCTGATATTTTACCCAGCCATACCTGAGGCACACTTGGACATCTGGGAACCTAGGGCAGTAGCATTCTGGTGTTAGCATCGGAGGCCCTGAGGACAGCATGTCAGTGTGCACGGGGGCCTGTCATGCTCTCGAGGGCTGCTTTTCTGGTGCCTCTTTTCAGTATTAGACTGTATAAATGCGACAGATCTCGTGTCCTACACCACTTCCTGTGCTCCCTTCCCATCTGCGTCTCTGCTATAATATGGTTAAGTACGTGCTTGAGGAACAAGCACAGAAAAGGGAGGCATGTCATTTATCTGGAGTTCAAGCCCAGGCACAGCTAATCTACAGAGATAGGGGTTAGAAGAGTGGTCATCCTGGGAGGGGGGTGGGTATTCTTGGAAGGGGCCCAAGACAGTCGAAAGAGTCCGTATTTTCACCCAAACCCAGCTAACCTGGTTGTTCGAGCTGTACGCTTCAGAGCGAGGCATTTTACTCTATGCCTGTGAAACCTCTTCAACACAGTAAATAGGAATGGAAGCTTCTATAGTGAGCCAGGCTGGGAGTGTGAGGAAAGAGAAGAAGGCCTGTCTGGGTGAGATTTAAAAGAAAAATTAGGCGTAGGTTGAGAGACGTAGATCCCGCTTAATCTGTAAGAATCAGAAGTTATTTCCAGGAAGACATAATTGCCTGTGTTCGGCAGATGTGAGTTTTATTGCTCTTAATTTCTTCTTTATTTTCATGACTTGTATTCTGGCTTCCAGTACCCCTGGCCACTTGTGTGTTTGGCCTGCCTGCATTTGATCCTGGCTCTGCCTTTTAAAACAGTTGCTGCCGCCGCCTCTCCCAAATTCGGAACGACTTACAAATGTTTGAACAGAGAAACAAAGACAGAAAATGGGAGACATGGTCTGGTTTGTTGCAAATGGCTTTTCCTGCCAAGCTGTGGGGAGCGGTCTTGGGGCCGGCTTTACCTCCGTAATTGGAACCATAACTCCACAGATGGCTTTTGGATTGCAAACTCGGGGGCCTGCCACCCTCTGGGACTGATGCACGCTGGGCTGCTGTGTACCACTGTTCCCCCTCCCGTTGGCCTGTGAGGGGCACAGCGCTGTGGTCTAATCAGTGTGGATGATTCTGAACAGGAAGAAGCAGAACCCTAATCCTTGCATAGGTTTTTGACTTCTCTCCTACTCCCTCCCTGCCCCCCTCTGGGGTTGTCTTAATCACGCTCCTTTCCATTTACTGACAGCTCACTGTGTGCCTAACGTGGTTCTAAGCATTTGGCACACGGTAGTTCATTTCATCCTCCCCAGCTCCAGAAGCTGGCATTACTCCTCTTCCCCTGGTAGAGATGAAGACGTTAAGCACAGGGAGACGGAGTCACTTGCCCAGCGTCACACAGCTGGTGAGTCACGAGGCAGCAACTGAACCCACTTTGGTTCCAGAGTCTGAGCTCTCATCCACTGTCTCAGCAGAATCCACTTCAGGGCACCTGGGTGGCTCAGTCAGTTCAGGATCTGCCTTTGGCTCAGGTCATGGTCATGGGATCCTGGGATCGAGTCCCACCCTGGGCTCCCTTGCTCAGCAGGGAGTCTGCTTCTCCTTCTCCATCTCAGTGCGCACTCACGCACTCTCTCTCTCTCTCTTTCAATAAATAAATAAATAAATCTTTAAAAAAGAATCCGTTTCCTCGGTGGGGACCCCCACAGCTGTTGCTACACCCGCTGGACCTGGGCCATCCCGCACGGCAGCCACTCGCCACGTGAGGCACTCTGAGTATAAAACACGTGCTGGGTTTCTAAGACCAAATGTAAGTGAAGGACTGTAAAATATATCATTACTGCATTTTTATACTGATTTACATATTGAAATAATATTTTAAGGATATTGGGTTAAGTGAAATCTATTAGTAATTTCACCTGTTTCTTTTTACTTTTTCGTTTAACGTGGCTACTGGCGAAGTGAACATTTTACATGTGTCTACGTTGTAGTTCCGTTTTGGTTGCTAGTGCTGAGCTGAACCTGCTCTAAATACAGTAAAAATTTCTTCCAGCACAGTCATGGGTGAAATGGATTTAGGAGTGACATGCCACAGATCAAATTTCTATCTTTTACTGCCACCACCGCGCCGATAGTGTACAATTAAACCTTTTTTTTTTTAATGCCTGAGGGAAAGATCCAGACCTTTAAGGAACATTGTTAGCTACCAGTTGCGGTACCAGGTCCTTCCATGTAATGGTGGCATTTAATCTTCATAACTTTTCTATGAAGTCAAAATCCTCAGCCCCATTTTACAGACAGCGAAATTGAGACTTAGTCTAGCAACTTGTTGCAGTTGCTATCGGTAAGTGGTCATCAGATTAGATACAGATTAGATCATTAGATCATTAGATATAGGTCATGAGATCCCAGCTCTGGTGACAAGTTTTCCTCCAACTGACCTGCCTCGTATGTGTCTTATTCTGCATTACATTTGAGATATTTCTGCATGCCTTACCTCTCTCGTGTTTGTTAAATCCTTATAGGAAGGAGGTGCGACCCATAGTAGGTCACAGTAAATGTTCAGTGAACTGAATTGCCTTAATCCAGTTGTATGACAGGCCTCAATTCTAATATTCTTGTACAAGGTTTGGTATCTACTCCATTATTTCCCTTTCATGCGCTATGGCTAGGACAGTAAGCTTGCATCATTGAGTTGTTATTTATAGTGTCCCCATGGCTGCCTGTAGAAGTTTCCTTCCCTATTTGATTCAATAAAATTTATGAAGTCTGCTACATTTGCTGGGCTTAGCCCCATGAATCCATAGGAGGCCAATAGGGTTCTTGCCCTCAAGGAACTTACAGTCTAGAGTGAGGTAGAGAGATGTAAGTAAGCATTACAATGAACATTGTTCCTGCAGTGATAACAGTAGATAAAAGGGGCTTGGGAGCACATTGTTGGAGCATCTCATCCAATCTTAGAGGTTCTAGAAAGCTTCCCAGAAGGAGGAGAAGGAAATGCTAAGTGTGAGTTCCAAGTTAGTGAAAATGAAAGTGTGACTTTTTTCCATAGATGCTCTGAATCATGTTCAAGAGATTTTCCTGTGGAGACGGGAAGTGGAGGCTTTACCAAGACAGGAAGTGGAAGACAGTAAAAATCTGAAGCTGATCTAGGGACCCATCGTCAGGGCTCCTGGTCTCCAGGGCAGCCAGTGCTCTACCATTAGCTGGACTCAGCTTCTCTTTGGATTCTTTCCTCTTATGACCCCGAATCCAAGTCTGGGTTTCTTCTGTATTTTCTTTCAGCTTTGACCTCCACCCATAAGTGCCTGTTCCTTGCAATGTCTCTGTTCCCTTTCTGGAAGAGAAGGTGAGAGAGAGAGAGAGAGAGAGAGAGAGAGAGAGAGAGAATGTGCGAATGGGTGTGCATGTAGCCTGCTTGACCCAGATCATTTAAAAAAAAAAAAATCAAGCCACACCGTTGGCTGCTGACCAGCCAATAGTTAGACAACTCTTGAATCTGGCGCTCACCCTTGGTCCAGTCAGCTATCGCATGAGGTGGGGCAGGGACATACCTATGATACCAAAAATGGCTGCCAAAGTCACCTTTTCTGGGCTGCGGTAGGTGGGACAGTTTATCCAAGGGTGTGGCATGGCAAGACTGATCTAGGAAGTTATTTTACTACCTAGAGAAGTAATATAGTGGATAACAAGTGAGCAAGTTGGAAAAATCCAGGGCCCTGTCATTTTCATTTTCCCATTGTCCATGGATCCCTTGTACAGGACCATTTCAGTTGTGGTTTCAGCATGCTTCTTAATGCCATGCCCTAGAACGTCATCATTTCTTTGTCGTTAGGGCCTCAGAGTATTATTTCAGTATTTAGGACTTGTCCCTCTACCCCCCCCAGCAGCAGCTAGTTGTTGACATATGCCCTCAATGATCCAGATGGCTCGTTCATTTCTTCTTCAGCAATCCATCCAGGTAGCCCTGCTCTGTGACAAGGATTGATCCTAACCTGGAAAACTCCCTTCCTCCAAGTATGGTCAGTGGGTAGAATTCATTAAGTCCAAGAAAAAAAAAATGACCTCTTTAGTTTTAGTAACCTTAACTAAACTTGGATATTTCCTTCAATTTTGAAGAGACACAGACCATAGTCGTCTTACCTGTACCCGTGCCTTGGTCGCTAATAGGAATCCTAGGCATTTCCGGATCATCTTAGAGTTCCTAGAGAGATCTCAAAATAGGCTCACTACTTCACAACCCGTGGTCCATTAGATTCACTGCTAGGTCTTGTTATTTCATGTATCAGTAAGCACACGTGATACTTTATGACCAATTTTCTGTTTAGTGTTTGGATAACTGCATTTTGACACTGCTTGTTTGCTTGACAATTCTATATGTCGCATTTCATGGATTATGAATTCTGAGAAGGGGTCCACAGGCTTCACCAGCCTGCCAAAGGGGCCATGGCACGGCAAAGGTTAGGAACCCCTGCTTGAGGAAAGAGTCTGCTGAGGACGTACTCACTATGGAAGCCACTGCTCACTCTGGGGTCTCTGGTTCACTGGAGCTCTCCAGGTGTGTATTAGTCTGAAGGACGGAAGCCTGAGGCTGACATCCTATCGTGGTCCTGGGCAGAGTGCTTCAGGTGCCTTGTAGTCGAGGGACAAAGCTATGCAGGGAATAAAACACTAATTTAAAGAAGATGGTGGCAGGAGGCTTTCAGTTAAAGTCAGCGTGTCACACCCACCCCTGGTATGTGTACGAACGTGTTCCATGGGGTGCGTGTCTTCTGGGGTGACATCGATCCGGCCCCACATGTTTTTGTATTATGGACTGTTAGGAGGCTGGCAAGCTTAAGTTGTTGCCTCCCTTCCCTAGTTTAAGAGGAAGTAGAGTGGGCTTATTTTGTGTAGGGGTCCAAGTCTGAGTCTTTGGGGCCCGGTGGATTTATGGGTCATTTGATACCACTGGAGCTCATTTGGGCTGGGTTGTCTATGCCTTCCCCATTGGAGAGCCTAGTAAGAGCAGCTGCTGGGTGCATGGAATGGAGGGACAAACTCAGGACAGAAGGAGCCACAGAAGACAAGGATGGGAGATGAGTGGAGAACCCTTCCTGGGCCCCAGCTTTTTCAGTGTCCTGAGCTACTGCCAATCCCATTCCAAATGGGCATTAATGTGGGTTAGCTCCCTCCATACCTAGACTCGGGACTACTGACTCCACCCCTATTCAAGTAACAAGCAGTCCATCCTCTTACTCTGCTGGCAAGGAGTCGGTAAGCTCAGTTCAGCAGCTGAATGTTGGCTTGAAGCCTGGGGGAGGGGAAGAGCCCAAGGTTGGCATCAGGAGGCTGAGGTGCTAACTTTTACTGTTCCGGTGACAGATATGTGACCTTGGGAGGGCCATGTTACCTCTGTCCACTTGAGTTTCCTGATCTGTTAGGTGAGTTCAGTAGGTGCCCTCCTTAGAATTCTTAGGAGTGTCATAGGGTATGAAAACATGTGCAGAAGAAAAACTTTGTGAGAGCTTAAGGGAATGGCATAAGGCCCCTGCAGACTCCCATCGCAAGGGCCTCGTGGTGATTTCTTCTTATCTTTCTACCGTATGTTCATTGACGAGAAGAAGGGTTGAGGTATGTTTTATGCTGGGTGTACCTGTCATATTTGGACCAAGACTTGCTCCTAGATGGTCCCAGGACAGAGGGGATCATAGGTAAGAGGGAAAAGCAAAATAGAATCCCCTCCTTGATTTCCTTTGTTAGGGGCTGGCCTCCCCACAAACTGGGAGCTGGAATCCCAAGGGTTTGGAGGGATCAAATGCAGTTTCTCTTCCCTAAAACAGCCGGGAATTGAGGAGTTAGGAAAGAAATGTAGCTATTGATCTAGACGAACCGCCATCTCAGTAGCTATCACAGGCTACCTCCCAAGACCCAAGAGTGGTCCTCCGTGTCCTCCTCATCATGTCACCATCACGATCATCATGTACCGCAGAGCTCATCCCTCTTGCCAACTGGTTTACATATGCGGCCTCACTTAGCTCCGACCACCATGCTCAGTGGCAGTGGGCAACTGAGGCTTCGAGAAGCCCGGTGACTTGGCCACCCTCAGAGCCAGTGGAATGGTAGAACTGCAAATTGAGCAGGTCTGCTTGAACGCAAAGCCCACGCCCCTAGCCAGCATGCTGTTTCCAGTTCGCTTTGGTACTCGGTAGGAGTGTGATGAACACATGAGCCAATGGATAAAAGAATAAAGACCACAGGGTGAGAAAAGGCCAGGGGGTCATGGTAGTAGATGTACTGGGGTATCATTTAATCCCTTACTGTCTCTCCGCTTCCCATCCCAAATAGTCTAAACCCTGTCCCTGTAAATCTCACCTTGGAGTTGAACTGTTTGGCTCAGTGGGGTGGTTGAACCCCTCCCTAAATGCCACCGTATCACTTCAAAGGGGTGGCGTGCCATGGACTGCAAGGTGATACATGGCATGTAAACAAGGCAGGAAAAACTGAGTTATTCACAGGATTTCCTGGAGATTGTTGCAGACAAGTAGCCCCCTCGTGACAGGAAGAAATGAAGAATTTGTGGAGGGGACGTGAGATCCAGCTTGTTACCTGTCACCTCCAGCCCGCCACATTCCAGAGTGGACACTGTGTATTTTTGAGGTGGGCAGGCCAAGGGGGTCTGGGTTTTATGAAATGTGGGTTCCTGGCCCCTGGGAAGTCTCGGGCCAAATTATAGAATGAAGTCCGTTTGTTAACCCAGAAGACTTCGGGCTGTGGATTTGTGAAGATGTGCCCATTGTGAGGGCTCTGAGCCAGTTTCGATAAAGAGAGACTGCAAATAATTGTCGCAATCCTGGGGTCTCAGGGCAGAGGAGAGAGAAAAGAGAGCCGAGCTGCTATCCCCCGATCCAAGCTTCCTCAAATCTGCGCTGGGGATCAATAAACTCCAAAAACAAGAACAAACTGTAGAGAGGAGAACCGGTTGCCGCTGGCAGAAGAAACCCTCCATTGAAACTGGTAATGCCATTTTAATTAGGCTAAAGTGTGAATGAGAACTGTGTTAAGACCTTCTCCTTGGTGCCCTGGGCTGCTGGGAGAGAGAATGTGCTCCCTTTGTGTGCTTTGCCAAAGCCCACCAGCTGCCACCTTGCAGGAGAGTTACGTCTGAGTCACTGGTTTCCAAAAGGGTGACAAGCCGACCGTGTGTGGCTGAATGAGAAGGGCCTGTCTTCTCTTGATCCTGCCAGCTTGGTCCTGGACTCGAGCCATCACAGCGATGGCCCTGATGTGTAAATGGGCTGGATGTTTCAAGAAGCTGTTGTGAAAGCGGATTGGAGGGGAGCAGGAAAAATCGGGGTGGTGTGAGAAGCTGTGAGACCGGGCTGGGCTTTTTGAGGGATCAGATCCCCACTTCGCTTCCTCTCCTCGCTTCTCACGTCAACACTTTATAAGCTGATAGCGTCTTGTGCTCCTTGGAGGGGAGGGTTTGCTTTTGGTACTGATGGAGATGGTAATGATGATGATGGTAATAAAAATGAGTGCACATTTAACAGCCACTTTCTATGTGCCAGGCACTGTTGTAAGTGGGTGACATCGGTGACCTTGATCTTCCCTCTGGCCCTTTGATGGGGGTTCCACTATTATCCACATTTCAAGGATGAAGAAGAAGCCCAGAGAGGTTAAGTAATTGACCCCAAGATGCATAGCCAGCAAACTAGGATTCAGAGCCAGAGACTTTGGCATTTTGACTAGCCAGTGGGCTTTGAACTCGGGTATGGAGAATACCATCTGCAGAAGAAACTCAGACTTTCAGCTTTCAGAGGTCAGGAACCACATATGTCATGCTCACTGTGGAATCTGGCACAGAATATTCTAGGCGCAGTCCTTGTGGTCTTTCAGTGTTTGTTGACTCACTGATTTTTAAAAAGCAAGTTTTAGTACATTTTTTGGTAAGTTAGATATTTTAGGCAAAATCAAATTAATAGCCTGACATCAAAATCTTAAGTACTAAAATGATTATTTCCTAGGATTATTGATTTTTGGTAAGGCAGAGAAACGTGCTACCAGACGTGAAACTTTATTTCACACAATTTAATGGGCGAAGGCTTACATTTGTGGTTCTTCCATTGCTCATTCATTTCCTGAACATTCCATTGAGCATTTACCGGGTACCAGGCATTGTCTTAGGTGTTAAAAGCAGAAAAACGAGTAAGGTGAGGTCTTTGCCCACGAAGAAGTCCTTCGTGGAGATATATGCAGTCCAGCCCATCCCTCAGTTTCCCTTATGTGCTGTCTGGGTCTCTCCTAAGGCTAAGACTTACCTGGTTTTACGCGGTGTTACGCGGTGTTACAGCTTGGCTCGGTGTGTTTTCACGTGCTCACGTGTGTCTTCTGTCCAGGAAGGGGTCATCAGCTGCCTGAGGCAGGTTCCGCTGTTACTCACTATAATCTCCAGGACGGTGCCCCTCCCAGGGTGGTCCACGAACCAGCTGCATTGGCATCACCTGCAAGCTTCCTAGGAATGTTGAATCCAGGCCTCACCCTCAGACCTACTGAATTAGCAGCTCTGGGGGGTAGGGCTCAGAAATTTGGGTGTCACGCCTCTCCAGGGGATGCCAACGCATGCTCAAGTTTGAGAAACACTGCTGGGGTTGGAACCCAAGTCTCGTCACGTGTGGGCACTCAGTAAATAATCATTGAATCATCGCACGCACACAGACATCGAGTGGGGGAAGTGGGTTGGTCTTACTAGGTCTGGGCATGACTCCAGGTAGCCATTTTGCCAAGTCTGAGGAGGCTGTGGGGAGATGGAGTCCTATTTCATGCCCTCTCAAAAAATTGGGATGGGTGTGCTTAGGTGGCTGGGAAGATAGGCTCCACCAGCGCTGATGTGGGAAACGGGGAGCATCAGAGCATGGGACCTGATGGGACCGGAGCGAATGGGCCAGCTCCTGAAGCAGGGCGGGAGATAAAACACGGTGAAGTTTTAGCTTCACCTTAACCGTGTGAAGGACTCCACGCGGATGATTTGGGGCAAGATGGTAAAGACACGCGTTGGCAGGAACTTTCTCTCAGGACTCTTGTCTGTTTCCAACTCTCTCCTCCCTCCCAAGCTCCTTCCTCCTTTCCACCTAAGGGAATACTGTCCAGATTCTGAGCAGGGTCAAAGACAACCCAGGGCATGACATTTGTCGAGGGCAGGGATGTGTGCGCTTCTGTGAGTAATCAGCAGCTGTTTCTGGAGTCGTGGTTTTAAGGAATCTACCCCCCTCAATAGTGTGATCATTCCCTCCTCCCAACACCTCTCCTCACCACCCCACCCCCCCAAACCTTGCATAAAAGCAGTTGGCTCAGTATAATAAAATACAGCTTGGCATCACGAGCTACATAAACAAGAGGCATTTAATAAGCTGCGTGGTGTTTTGGCAGTCGGAGGGATGGTAGGAGCCAAAGGAGACACATATGGCTGGCTTAGCAGCATCCTGGACTCATGGGAAGAGCATCCCGGCTTTAGATCCCCGCGATGAGGAGGTGGGGTGAACAAAGGGTCAGACAGACCAGAGTGGCTCAGCATCCTTGGGGACTGGGCTGTGCCCAGCTTTTCCCAAGAACAATGCTTATTTATTTGATCTGATAAACACTTTTATATGGTGCTCATTCTGGGCCAGGCACTCTTCTGTAAGCCCTTGACACTTTTTTTCCTTTAAGGTAGTCTCTGTGCCCAACATGGGGCTTAAACTCACCCCCTGGAGATCCAGAGTCACGTGCTGTACCAACTGAATTAGCCAGGCGCCCCGACCCTTTACATGGTTTTCAAGCAGCTTTATTCTGGTATAATTTACATACCGTAAAATTCACCTGTTCTCACCTGCCGTTGAGTGATTTGGGGTAAGTTAACCGCATAGTACTACCATCATCTCGATCTGATTTGTAGAACATTTCTTCCACCTCTTTTTTTTTTTTTAAGTTTTTTAATTTGAGGGAGAGCTTGTGTAAGCAGGGGGAGGCGCAGAGGGTGCGAGAGAGAACCTCCAGCAGACTCCCTGTTGAGCGTGGAGGCTGACGTGGGGCTTGATCTCATGACCCCGAGATCGCGACCTGAGCCCAAATCAAGAGTTGGACGCTTAACGGACTGCGCCAGCCGGGCGCCCCCTCTCACCTCTTCTGCCCGTTTACAGTCAATTCCCCCCGTCCCAGCCCAGCCCAGCCCAGCATGGGTAGCCACTGAGCTCCTTCCTGTGCCTCTGTGAATTTGCCTTTTCTGGGAAGTCTGCAGAGATGGTATCATATACCAGGGGATCTTTTGTGACTGGCTTCTTTCCCGGAGGGTAACGTTTCTGAAGTTTGCTCCTTTTTGTTGCTAGATAGTATCTCGTGTTCTAGATACAGTACTTGACATTTTTTACCACAGCTTGTTGTCCTGACAGCCCCACGGGATAGCTGCTTTTGTTTCCACTGTTTCCAGATGAGGAAACAGAGGTGCAGTTTAGTAATTTGAAGGCTTTTGGTTCCCAGGCAGCAGCCAGTGTGGCCATGTTCTTGACCCTCTTGCTCGTGCTGCCTCCCCATGGGTACACAATACGCATTCATTTCTAATTTGGCATGTTTGCTTCGTGTAATGACCGCTGGTTTTCTCAAAATGCACGGCTTAGTTTTATGCAGTCTGCTGAGATTTTCTTGAGTGCCTAATTTGTGCCTGGAACTTTGCTAGGTGTTGTGAGCGGGTGGAGACAGGTTCTTCCTGTCAAAGAATTTAGCATTTTGTTCAGTCGACGAGACGCAGACGCGCATGAGGTCGATCCTCTAGGGCCCTGTGGGGTCGTAGGTGATCTCAAGCCTAAATGAATACTGTGGGTGGAGGAAGTCAGCCAGAAGACGTGGATGTCAGTGAGAAGAGCTGAGGAGAAGTTTCCAGAGGAGCTGGCCTTGAGCCGGGTCTAGCCCCTTGGCCTAATCGGTCCCAAGTTGAGTGAGTAGAAGCTTGTGATTGTCAAGAGCCTGCCCCTCTGTCTTAATGTCCCTTCCACCCACAAAGTTTTCTGCTTGTTATGTTCCAGCTTCTAGATCCCATCTGTGTGTCTATAATTGTACCAAGAAGCTTTTCCTCTTAAGCTGTTTTTAACAGAAATATCTTGAGGAGGTTTTGCTCTCTTTAGAAAAACTGGTTAGCCAAGGCACAGGGCTTGCGGGGGGGTGTGTGTGTGTGTGTTTATTTTGGGGGTGTGTGTGTTTATTTTAAAGTGCCTTTACAACATACGTTTCTCAGGCTGGCCACAGAAACCTGGCAGACAAGCACCCAGGAGTTAGAATGGTACACGTAACTGTACCGTAGGCTCCGGAAGGTCTGTTGTAGGTAGATTGTGCCGTGTAACAAACCACCTCCAAACTGAATGGCTTAAAACATTTACTTGCCTCCTATTTCCGTGGGCTGTCTGTGGAGTTCTTCAGCTCTGGACAGGGTCAGCTAATCTCTGGGGGGCTCATGTATGCCCCTGTGGCCAGTGGGCACGTTAGCTGCTGGCTGGGCCATGAGACTGGCTCTTGGCTGGCTGTGAGCCAGAGCACGGCTGTTGGCTCAAGGGCCTTAGTTCTCTCCCACGTGACTTCCCATCCTCCAGCAGCATCTCCAAGACAGAGGGCTCCCCAGGGCAGCAACAGAGGACAAGCCCCTTTCCCAAGCACTTTCCCAAGCCTCTGCTGTGGTATGCTTGCTAATGGCCCATTGGCCAAAGCACAGGACAAGGCCAGCTCCAGTTCAAGGGGCGGGGAAACCAACTCCATCACTTGTCCGGAAATCTCCCGCGTCCTGCAGGGAGGGTGTGAGCGCAGGGAGAGGACAGCCCTGTGGCCATTTTCATCATCATCCACAAAGTCAGAGCACGTAATAGCATCTGTTCCATGCTTACAAGCTGCAGGTACTGTTGGAAGTACTTCGTAAAGGCTCGTAAGTGACTGGAGTGACCTGACAGCCCTGAGTGCTAGGAGTTACTGTTCCCCTCCTCTTTCCAAAGGAGCAGCTTGAGTCCCGGAGAGCTTAAGCACTCTGCCCAGCAGGGTCCCACAGCTAGTGACAAGGAGCCCCAGGGGTCTCATCCAGGCAGGCTGACCCTAGAGCCTGTGAGATTTTAACCCCTGTGCCGTCTCACCCACTACAGACCTTGAGGTTTGGGTGGCGTGGCGGCTAATTCTGGAACTAGGACTGACGTACACGAACAGGTATGGAAGGATTAGGGTGTGCCTGGCTTTGTTCCCAGCCGTTCACCCACATTGCGGCATTCCAGTACCACAGCAGTCTGACCCCACAGAGGATGGCTTTTATCTCCCCCCATTCTACAGATGAGGAGACCGAAGCTCTGAGAAGAAAGTGAGGGGTCCTGGGCTGTGCGGCTTGTAGCATGCAAGCTGAGATTCGAGGCCAGGTCTGGCGAGCCCAGGGCCAGTGCCTGGTTGGCAGCAGCATTTCACTCACCCAGACTTTTATTTTTGCAGTTTCCATTCACGGGGAGTGGGGGAGGGGCCTCTGGGAACTCTCCAGAACACAGATGATAATGAAAGAATAGGGGAAGAAAAAAAGACATCTAGAGACACAGCTAGAGTTGTTGTCACAGAGCGAGTGCCTTTTTGCCTGGGGAGTTGATGGGTTTGTCAACCCCCTAGGATCTGACCAAGCCAGCTGGGCACGGTTCCCACTTCGGGTGGCGCCGTCTACACAGGCTCACTTGTGTGGTTTTCCACATCGGGTGGATTCGTGAAGCAAATAAGACAGCATTAGGTTAAAAAGCCTGACAACGGCTTATACGGTCACTACTATAGACAATGAAAGAAGATTCTGGAGAACTTGATTACCCGAGAGCACAAGTGCTCAAAGTACAAGGGTTGGAGGGTGTTGGTGTAGGGACAGAGAGCCCGCGAAAAGCTCCATAGAGCCTGGGGGGAGGGGGAGTCACTCTCATACTTGGTACAGGAGTTGGTTCTTAGGAAAAAAGGTTAGATTATGTTCATATGCTCTGTTGATCAGGGGAGGGAATTAAATCATTTGGGAAACACTGCCATAGACCATGATTACGGGGATGCCATTAGTATTTCTTGGGGATAACACCTCATAGCCTCAGATGCCGCATAAATGAAGTTACTGAAACTGATATTCTAGGATTGCTGCAGCCTCTTGGGGTCCCTGACTTGTCATAGTTTTGCCTCTTGGTTGGTGTAGGGTTGGTGTAATTCCAAGTGAAGAAAAGCGAGGACGCTGGGGATCCAGGAGGCAGCCCAGTGACCATTTAAGTCTTCTGAAAGAGCAGCTTTTTGACCCAAGAGGTGGCTCGTTCCCCGCCGGGAGGACTTGCCCCTCGTCTTCAGGGGGCTTTGGGAGACGAGCCAATGCCTGACACCGAGTGGACGTAACTACCCAATCTGTCCTGGATTGACCAGTACACACCCCTCCCTTCATAGTTCAGTGATGGAGAATGGCTCCTGTTTCCTAAGCGCTCTTGAGTTCAGGTGGTAGAAGGAAAATGAAGACGATGGGAGAGGGGTTTGCTCTGAGTTTCTGGGGTCGCTCCAGCAGCCAGGTGCCAGGAACAACTTGGACGATCCCAGTTCCATGGTCTACTAGAAAATTTCTCAGCGCAGGCTCAGCTAAAAGCTCTGTCCTCCCTTTATCCCACCACTGCCCGCCCTCCCTGACTTTAAGAGAAATTTGAGGAAAATACTGGAGCAAAATGGCTCCAGTTCTCAAGTGTAGCAGGGTCTGTTTTTAGGCCAGAGGCCCCTGTGTCATGGTGGCAGTGCATCTGTGGAGATGGAAGAGGAGGAGGGCACGGACAGTGGGAGATCCAGCTGCATGGAAATGCCAGCCTGCCCAGCCAAGGCAGCTGTAGTCTGTGATGCTCTAGCTGGTAACATTCGGACACTGTATTATGTTTGCAAAATGCCTTCAATTCCCAGGAAGACAGATGCAGAACAGACGATGGGAAGTTGCTGCTCAATGGTGAGCCTGCTCCTTGTGGCCAGGGTGTGGGGAGAACCACTGGGGGCAGTGCTCAGACAGGAGACCTGTGTTTCAAGGTGAGGTGGTCTGAGTGGTGACACATGTGGATTATAGGTACTCGGGGTGCAGAGGTTGACTTGGGCTCGGGAGCTTTTGGGTGGATTTGGCGAAGAGTGCGGTGATACCGCGGGGCGAGTCAACGATGCCCTTGACGGCTTGGCTCATTAAAGTCTTTGGAAACGCCCCACAGCAAAAAATATGGAAGGAATTAAAGTAGCACTTCGGAGGCCTCCATTGAAATGTCTTTTCTCTGTGTCCTATGTGGTTAAGACAGCAGCAGACGGCGTAAGTGGAAAGGGCTCTTTGTGCCCTTGTCAGTGTGGGGCTCAGGTGGGGGCGAGCTGGTTCATTATTAGTCGTGGTAACGGTACTGGTAGAGTGGAAGGAAAAAAACGAGATTCCCTTTGACTAGTTTCTACCATTGCTGGAGCCGTAGATGGAGGGGCGAGAATAGGGCTGTGTGCGTCTTAGAAGAATCTGCTCTTCCAGGAAAAAAGAAAAAAAAGTAGTCACGGCACAGCAGAAGCTAGGCTACAAGCGCACCTTCTCTTCTGAGGACACGCCGTTTTGGGGTTTGTTTTTGTTTTTCACCTTTTCATACTTGCATGTGCCGCAATTTTCATTTGTCCCTTTACCCCAACTACTATTGATTGATTGGTTGACGGATGCCTGCCTTGTCTATTTTTAAAGCATGGTGTTCTTCAGAGTGGGATGCGGGTTTATCACAGGTGATGTCCCACCCGCCAAAGCCGTTTTGTATGCATTTCCTGGTGGAGTTCCAGTCTGGCTGGTTGCTTGGCCAGGGCCACCCTCCTGGCCCCAAGGAGAGCAGTCTTCTGCCTGTTCTTTTGTACGGGCCTGCCCTCGGCACCTAACGGAATTTGCATGTCTAGCGTGTGGCGATCAGCTGTGACATTGACTGTGTAGCACGTGCCTTCCTACAAATGCAAACAGCACAGACATGCTCATTGTGGGAGCAGGTGAACACGGTCTGCCCTCCTGTCCTGGCGGGCATCCTCTTTACTTCATTGACTGGGAGGGCGCTGCAGTGGGGCGGGCGGGCAGGCGAGGCTGGGGAGGGGGAGACAGAGATAGCATATGGAAGCGGTTGGAAAACAGATGGGGGAAGTCTGGAAAAACCCAATTTGTTGTCCTCAGGTATGTTAAGGAATGTCTCGATATGAGGGCGTTAGGATTTCAGTGCTCAAGACAGGTTAGAATGAGATGATACAAAGCGGCTTTGCAGGTAGGCTTGGCATCTTGTGAATAATGATGTTTACCCCGGGGCTCTGCAGTCATTGGAAAGGCGAGGTCTGGGTATCCAGCTGGGTTTGAGCAGAAGGAGTTGGCGAGGGCTGGTAGTCAAGCACCTCTTCATGGAAAGAGAAGAGTCTGAAAATAATCTTATTATAATCTCGTCAACAATAAAACGGGAAGGAGGAACGGAAAGTTTCTTTGCATCTCTGGTCTGGCAAAGAAGCCCTCGGCACATCTGTTATCCAGTGTCAGATCCCTAACATCTCGTTTTTTATGATCACCTCTGAGGGGGTTTTTGGATGCATAGACTGAAAACATAGACCTTTCCGCCCCAGGTGATGCCCTCCTCCAACTTTGTTGCCATTGGCTATACCTTTAGAGGTGATGGAAGCTCCTGTGATGTGCTTGATGCCACGATGGCAGAAACCGGGCACGTTCTTCGTAGGCTCCTCTTGGGGGCATCTATTGAAGAAGTCAGTGGCCCCCCTGCGATCCGCGTCTGGTCCCGGGGTGAGAGCCGAGAAGGCTGGGTAGCTTCAGAGCTCTGGTCCTCAGTCATGGTGTCATGAAACGACAGCCCTGGGGCTCCAGCCACACTCCTAAGCTAGCCTTCTCTTCCCCATCATTGGATCCCTAGCTCCTCTTGTCCCCTGCTTGCCCTTGATGTTCATGGTGGACCAACATGGTCCTGTTGGAGCTGCCATTTCTTTCTTGTAAATTGCAAAAGAAGACACAGAAATGTACTTTCACTTTTGATGGGGGGACGCAGCAAGTTTTTCCCAGACTTGCTCTTTCCTTTCAGTGTCAAACACAGCGTTTCATCTCTTGGATTAATTTCAAACTCAACAAATGAATTTCACAAGGTTGCCCTGTCCCAAGAGTTGGGCGTATTGGGCTTCTATCATTTGATGATATTTTCTTCACGGTGTGGCTCATAGAAGGGTGGTGTCAGCTTTCCTAGTGATTAGAACTGGATTTTAGGTTACCGTTCTTCATTCTTTGTAGTGACCATATTGCCCACTCTAATTCATCCTATTTCTAGAACCTGAATTTTCTTACCACAGTTGCTCCCCGAGATATTGCTTTTTAGAAATTAAATTAATTTAATTACTTTCCTAATTGCCTCTTAACCCAATACTTGGGCAGCCTGGATTTTAACAGAAAAAGAAAAAAAGAAAAAAAAACCAACCAAGCAAAAAACCATACAAGGATTTTTTTTTTTCCTTAGCCAGAAGTATTTCTGAAAGATCAGATGATCAGCTCTGTGGTATGTGGACATAACTGGGATACAACATTGAAAGAAAGCCACATCATGCCACTGATAAGAGCTAAGGTTCCAAGTTAATTGGATTTTTTTTTTTTAATTCGGACCATTAAAAGCATGTGGAATACAGTTATGGGCTCTTCATGGGAGAGGACACATTTGTGGATCTGAACACATTAATATAAATCATCACACTGATTTTTATTTCTGACCATACCACACTGCCCCCTTGGGCGTCTGGGAGTGGACTGTTTCTGCTTATATGATCAGGACAGAAAAGCGGACTCGCTAATCCGCTGTAATAGACAAAGGAAACAAAGCCATGTAATTTCTGGGCACGGCATGAAACCCTTACACTCTTCTCACCTGCATCATCTGCTGTTGGGTTTTGTGTAGTGCTATTTGCCAGGGCTAAAAAAAAAAAAAAAAAAAAAAAAAAAAAGGAATAAGCTCACCATGACATCCAAAATAATAAAGCTCTCCACCATCCATCCTAGTTTGTAAAACACTTTAAAAACCTTTCCGTTGCTGCTGGAGATATGAGCCTTTGGCAGGGTCAGCTGTATAGCGGGTGGCCCAAGAGAAGGGAGTGTGTCTCAGCATGGGGCTCGCTGCTCTGGTCCTCGATTTAAAGGGATTTCCAGAGAGTACCATCCTGCCCATGGGACCCAAACCAGGGGTCACACAGAGATCTCACCAGCAGACTTTGGCCTCACCAAGAATTCTCCAACAATACCTGTTTGAATGGAAGCATAACATACCTGTGGAACGATGTACCATCACGAACTGTAGAGCTTGGTGAATCGTTGGAAGCTCATGACAGAGCAAGAAACAGAACATTTTACCCACACCACGGAGGCCCTTTTTGTCTCTCTGTACCCCAGCCCCAGGATAATCGCTATTCTGACTTCTAACGCCGTAGACGAATTTTTGCTGGTTTTCCTACTTGCATACAAATGGAATCAGACAGTGCGTGCCTTTTTGTGTCTGGCCTCACATGTGCATGTGAGATTCAGCCCTGTCATGAGGTATGGCTGTGGTTCTTTAATTCGCAGGGCTATACTGCATTCCATCCTGTAAATAGGCCACAATACATTGATTTATCTTGTTTATTGTACATAGGCATTTGGGTGTTTCCTAGTTTAGGGCGATTACTAATAATGCTTCTATGAACAATCGTGTAGATGACTTTTGGAGAATGTGTGTTTGGATTTCTGTTGGACATATATCCAAAAGAGGAAATTCTGGATCATTCTAGAGAGACTATCTCAGCAGAAATTGTTTTGTTTCTGCCCCTCATTGTCTACATGTGAAGGTAGTTATGGGATTTTAGGACTGGAGGGGGCCTCACGGAATATATACCTAGCCAGTGTTCTTCTGACTCACTCTAAGACCTCAGGGGTCTTTGTTGAGGGGAGAGAGAAGCTTGGTGGGGCTTTGGGGCTCTCTGCCTTCAACCAGAACAGCCCCCCATTTATCTGACTCCTAGACGGTGTTGGAATGCCGCACAATATTTTAAGAACGAGTTCTGTAGTTTATTTTTTTTAAGATTTTTATTTATTTATTTGACAGGCAGAGATCACAAGTAGGCAGAGAGGCAGGCAGAGAGACAGGAGGGAGCAGGCTCCCTTCAGAGCAGAGAGCCCGATGCAGGTCTCGATCCCAGGACCCCGGGATCATGACCTGAGCGGAAGGCAGAGGCTTAACCCACTGAGCCACCCAGGTGCCCCGAGTTCTGTAGTTTAAAAAAGAAGTTTGAAAACAGGTGATTTGAGTTCATTGTCTTTACTTGAGAGAGGAGAAAACAGGCCTGCATGGCACGGGTGTTACTTTCCTCAGCCCTCACATTGACCCTACAGGGCAGCCGTGTCCTTATTCCTGTTTTACACCTGGGGAAACTGAGGGGTAAAGTGGTGAGGTGACATTCCAAAGTACACATGTCTAAAACAGAGGTGAACTCAGGCCATCTGCCTCCAGGGCTCCGCTCCTTAATTATCCAAACTGGAATATTCTGCCCCCACACACTGTCCATTTCACAATCTCTCACAGACGGTCAAGGGCCCGCGTGATGCATTGTGGTGACGGTGGTTGATACCTTCTGGCCCAAGTTTTTGTTTCTCTGGTGACGCTATTGCCCAAGAAGCCGCTGTGGAATAGGCCCAAATTAAAACGATCCTCCTCTCCTCTCTCTTCTGCTACTAAGTCCACTTCAGAACAGAATTTTACCCTTTGTATTTGCCCTTCCACATGATGAATCTGCTGTGATAGTTGCTGGAAACCTGTGGGATAAGCACCATAAGCATCACTAGCGCTTATTTTGTCATTCTTCATGCTCAGATTCCCTCAAACTCAAGCCACACTGGCCTTCTTAATATGCCCCCAGGACCTTTGCATTTGCTGTTCCCACTAGCTGGAATATTCTTTCCTACAAATTCTCATGGCCGGCTTTCTCATTTCCTCAGGGCTCTGCTCAAAGTCATTTGGTTAAAAGAGGCCTTTTCTCACCTGCACATGTAAAATTACCTACCACTTTCCACTTCCCAACCTGCTTTACTTTTCTTTAAGGTTACCTCTGCTACCTGGCATGTGATATTTTGACTTGCTTTGTGTGTTTTATACCCACTGACAGGCAAAGTCGGCTTCAGATGGGCTGGTGGGTTCTGTCCTTTGTGTATCCTTGGCACATCAGTAAATATTGAATGAAATGAGCAGGTGGATGGTTGAATGAATGAAACCAGCTTTAAAATTCAGAAAATTGGTACCCAGTTTGGGTAGCTGGAGCTGGTATTTAATTGGGGAACTTTGAGGTGCTGTATCCTCTAACATTTCCAATATTATTTATTTTTGCATTTTCTCTTTTTTTCCTTGATTATTTTGCCAGAGGTTTATCTTTCCATTAGTCTTTTCAAAGAACCAGATTTTGGTTTGGTTGAGCCTTTTATTTTATGCTTTTCTTCTTGTTTAGCTCTATATTTATTTACTTCGGTTTGTGTATGTCTCTTTTATATCTGCACATTAAAGATGGTTTGAGAGCGGAGACCGTATCCAACCACAGCTATGATGAGGCCTTCTGACGAGGTTAGACCTTCCAAGCTCCAGGTCTGGGAGTCTACAGGTCAGACCTCACCTTCTCCTGCCCTTCCACTTTGGCATGGGCCCCTAGGGTAGAAAAGAGCACACTTACATTTTTAAAATATAATTGATTACCCAGTTATCATTTAAACCAAGCTTTAAAAGAAAAGCTTTTATTTACCTTAGAGATAAAGTGAGAGCACATGACTGGGAAGAGGGGTAGAGGGAGGGAGAGAGAGAGAATCTGAAGCAGGCTCCACGCTGAGTGCAGACCCCAGCTCGGGGCTCGATCCCACAACTGTGAGATCATGACCCAAGCAGAATCCAAGAGTTGGATGCTCAGCTGACTTAGCCTCCCAGGTGCACCTTTTTTTTTTTTTAAAGATTTTATTTATTTATTTGACAGAGAGAGAGAGAGAGAATGCAGCAGAGAGAGAGGGAGAAGCAGACTCCTCGCTGAGCATGGAGCCTGATGCAGGGCTTGATCCCAGGACCCTGAGATCATGACCTGAGCAGAAACCAAAAGTCGGACACTCAACTGACTGAGCCACCCAGGTGCATCTAAACCAAGCTTTTTCAAAAACAACATTTTAATTGATTTGGATTGGTTTCTAACCTGGGACTGTGACTGCTGTTACACTACCGTTTATTAATTCCCATCTAACAAATGTCTTTTATTGTTTCCAGTGTTACTTATATTATTTTACTGCTGTAATTAAAACCGTGGGGAGACGAAGGTTATGCTAGAATGAAAAAGTTCAAACCATATTTTGGGGCTTTATTTTTTTCTCCTGGTCTAAGTGAAATCTAACTACGTTAGAATAACAAGACAGAAAATCTATCTCTATAATTAGGAAATTAGCAGAGTCGGCATCAGACTGTAAGAAGGTGCATCGCTGAGAGGTTCTTCTCCCAGTGCATAGATAAGCCAGGAAAAAGAGCCTTTGTGAACCAGGAGAGTCCAAGTGGTGGGAATGTGTGCTTGGGGGACAGGGAAGGAATTGATGGCCACTTAGTATCTAGTTAAAGCACATAACCTCCGGGGTGAAATCTTAGTCCAGAGAACACTGAATGGTTTCACAGTGAGATGTCATCTGATGAACCCTGCCTTAGAAAGTGATGGAGAGGTGACCATAAATTTGTTCGGAGATCCTCGTGTCTCGTTTTGGCTTTAGTTTGCAATCCGATAGGCTCGTTTTTCCCAGGTAGTCTCCCGATGCCATGTCCACTGGTTTAAGATCAAGGGCATGTAGTTGGTATGTGAAATGTGATCGGGGGAAGCCCCCAAGGATTCCGCATGTTGGGGGGATCATCTCTACCGTGAAAGGAGATCGGGGCAAGTAGTAAAGAGAAAGTGAAAGGGGGAGACAGAGATGAAGAGCTCCAGTGGGCCATGAAGATAATGAAAAAGCAGACCTGTGCTGCCCTCTTAAAGGTGAAAATTTCACCCAGCCCAGTTTTTCAGTCTCCCACCACTGAGGTCCACAGTGAGGAATGAATCAATTCCTAATGTTCCTTCTGGCTGGAACCCCCTTGGATTCTTTTTTTTTTTAATTTAATTTTATTTATTTATTTGACACAGAGAGATCACAAGTAGGCAGAGAGGCAGGCAGAGAGAGAGGGAAGCAGGCTCCCTGCTGAGCAGAGAGCCTGATGTGGGGCTCGATCCCAGGACCCTGGGATCATGACCTGAGCTGAAGGCAGAGGATGAACCCACCGAGCCACCCAGGTGCCCCAACCCCCTTGGATTCTAAACACATGAAGGACAGACATTTTCTGCAAAGTAGCAAAGCTTTCAACATCCTTTAGGAGGTCAGAGGTCAGTGATTATTGCTAAGTGCTGTGCACCTATGAGCATAGGACTCGTTCCCTGCAAATCCTGTGGCCGGAGGCATCAGGTTCAGTTTATACACTCATACACCCAGGATAAGGCACTCTGTAGAGTCCAGTGGGAGTCAGTCTGGCTTCTTTGGTCCCCAAGGACACTGATCTGGTAGAATGGTGTAGCCACTGCACGCAGAGTGATTGTCACTGCTGGGCCTCAGGGTCTGACACCGAAGGCATGTTTTGTTTTAGCAAATGGAGTTCAAGTTCTAGACAGCAGCTATAGCAGGAGGAAAAGGTTCACGTTCTGCTTTTTTTTTTTTTTTAAACATGTCAGAGTAATGGAGACCATGTATTAGGTACAAGTTTGAGTAAGGGAGTTTCAAATTTTCCAATGATATGCAGAAAGTGCACAGTTTGAATGTAAACACACATGATTTATTTACCGCAGAATATCAAGATTATCAAGCCAAGCCAGGAAACACGAGTGTGCCAGTAAAATCTTGATAGATACCAGAAGAAAAATGAGGACCCAACTTCCTAAGTGGTGGGAAAGAGTAAGTCGTGGTAGATGGAATTCTTTTTAAAGAGCACGCATAGAAATAAGTGTAGTGTTCTCGAAGGGTGGCCCATTTGTACCAGAAGCTCTCTTTTGACGTATATGAACAAGAGCGATCACTGAGAGGGAGGTCTCATCTTCCCGTTGGAAGAGTGGGCTGATTGTTTTTTTTTTCCTCAATGAAATAACCAGTTTATTATCAACCCGGAAGATTCCATTGTCAAGAAAGAACTCTTAAGGCTGTTCTGTTCACCATGACAGCCACTGACCTCCGGTGGCTACTGAATCCTTGAGATGTGGCTAGTGTGACTGGTGAGCTGATTTTTAAATGTAATTTAATTAATTTAAATTTAAAAACTGGTATTTGGTTTGGTTGTTGGAAAAGCATTAGTATCTTTGAAACACTCTTGGTATTTTGAGTATACTCTCCAACCTTCTATTTGATGAAATCAAAATACAGATCAGGTCTTTCTGATAAAAATTTACCACCCAAATTGAGATGCCTTTAAGGTGTAAAAAAGCACATGGGATTTCAAAGACTTCATATAGAAAAGAGAATGTAAAACATCTCATTAGTGATTGTTTACATTGATCATGTGATAAAAAGATCGTATTTTAGACCCAAGCTAAATGAAATACGTGATTAAACTTGATTACACCTGATCCTTTTCCTGTTTTTTCCCTTTACTTTTTAGACTATGGCTCCTGGAAAGAGTAAAATTCCCTATGTGGCTTGCCTTCTTGCATCAGAGTTCCATTGGTGGCTCAGGCTAGTTTGTCACTGAAGATTGAACAGAGTTGGGACCTAAGAAAAGTCCCTCTTGCCTCTGTGGGACTCAAGGTTATCCCTGCTCCTTCCTTCTGTTTCCCTGAATCCACCCCCTGGCTGGATTGTCTCTTGCCAGTCTTGTGTGCTGAGAAGGCTGGGCTGTACTGAACTCTGACGCCTTCTGTTTAAGCCTTAAGCTCAGGGAAGAATCTTGTTTGTGAGTGGTTTCAGGACAGCGTGCTTCCTCCTTCCAGCTGTCTTAGGCTGGACAGACTCTCCCACCGAGACTTGTGTACACGAAGCTTAATGAGGGCACCTGTGGGATCAACCCAGGAGCCAGGGAAGTGGCAGTGGGTGGGGAGGAGTTGAATGGCCGAACAGGATGACCCATACCTACCTCAGCTCTGGTGGGGAGCTGGCCCTTTAGAGTGGTCCCAAACTGAGGTGAGGAGGTTGGGCTGTCGTGTCCTCCAAATGACTAGTCTTCGGATGCAGGTCGTGCCTCGGTGGGGGACTGACCCCGGAGGGAGGCAGCTGCCTTCCGCAGAAGGCAGGTCGCAGAGCAGGAAACAGCTGCGAGGGCTCCCTGGGAGAAGAGTACCTCAGTGTCCAATAGGGTACGTGGGTAGCACGCGACAGCGTCTGTCGACTACGACAGGCCATGCTTGCTCTAACCATCAAACTGTCCCGGTGCCTGAGAACGAGGAGTAGGCCACGTGTCTTCTTGCATCCCTCTCCCTGCTGCCCTGCAATGAGCCATTATTTCTAGAACATGGAAAGATGAAGGGATTGGGAAAAGAGAAGAACGGAGAGGGAAAATAGGAGAGATCAGTATGACACAACCGGTCACAAATCCGCACATGTGTTAACATTTTATGTTCCTCTAACTTCTGAACGGGGCCGAAGCCACAGCCCAGCGGCTGTTCAGAAATGTGCGGCAGGAGGGGCGAGATGGGAGCTGGTTTCCGGACAGAGACCCTGCCCGGGTCACTTTAGAAAGAAGACTCTCGGGATAGACTAGTATTCTGCTGGCGAATGAATGGCGCTCAGATGGACGATGAATGGCGCTCAGATAACAAGCCAAGAAAGAGAGCCTGTCCCAGGCCCCAGTTTGCCCAGAAGGTGACCTGCGGGTGCTGCACAGGAAGTAAGAGCTCGGTAGCCACTTGATCCCTGAAAGCTTGGCTCTCGTTTCTGTGTGTGTGTGTCTACCCATCCGTTTGGTGGTTCTGTGTCCCGTTTGCCCGTTAGTCCCTCAGGCCAGCTTTACATCTTGCTACTCCTTCCCGGGAATCTCCCCCGCCTGTTCGTAAGCGCTGGTTAATCAGCGACGCAATCAGCCTGTGCTCATTGGGCAGGAGTGTTCTCCCATCAGCCTCTTCTCCGGCCACTTAGCTGTAATTTAACGGCCGTGTGTCCCATGTGTCTGTGCTCACAAGGGAATGTACACACTCCTTAACTTATGTATACCTCTACAAGCACATTCGTGCACGCTGGCTTAACACTGCCCCTGGCCACCTCGTTGCCCTTCCTGCCCGCCCCCCACCCCGTCCCCTCCTCTCTCCAGCCACCTTGCTCTTTGCCTCTCATTTCACGCCGCTTCTGAGAGAGAAATCTCATTATTTCTGATTTAGGGGTCCTCTGCCCTCCCCTGCTACAAGTCATGCCCGTTGCCAGCTTGTTACAACATCACAAGAGAATTCAGAGCTCTGATTTATTTGCCAGAGGGAATGACTCTGGGGGCGGGTGGTGGGGGGAATGGGAGGGAGACCGAGAAAGGGAGTGAAGGGTGGGGGAAGGATTGGCAGGCAAGGGCCATGGTTTTTAGACCTGTGATAGCTGTAGGATGCCTGTATGAGTTGTACTGGGCCATGTGACAAATAGCACACATTTTCTCAGAAGCCTGCATAAGAAGCAGGGCGGCGTTTGTATACTTTAGAGATGGGCTGGAGGCCTGTCATTGGGACTCAGGCCAGCTGTCGAGGAAAGCTGTAATGGGCTTTCTAATCCTCCCTCTTCTACTCCTGGAGTGTGGGACATGGGGACTATGGTCCTACAGTTGATAATTTAGCAGCCTTCATCAGTCTCTCTCTGCCCCATTCGTGAGGCTGGGGGCAGGAGTTAGACACCTTCTGCTGAGCGCAGCATATGGGCGTGGCACATAGTGGGGGCTCAGGACATGCTCCCTCCATGTGTAATCAGCCAGGTCTCTCAGCTGCCTTTGCTTTGGTTCCCCCAGAAACAGACCCTGAGCCAGTGAGCCAAGTGTGGGCAGTTTTGTTGGGGGATTCAGGAACACCAGCATGTCATGAGGATATGCTCCAGGAGAGAGGGAAGCCAATAAAGGCACATTAGCAGGCTTAATCCTACAGGAGAATCAGGCCACCCAAGAGGCAAGGGAGCTGGGGTATTTGTACTCCAACCGCCCAAGTCATTGGTTGGGCGCTGCATCTGGGGGCATTAGTTCCCCAGCATTTCTTGTTCAGCTCATGCACCGTCAGAGTGGCCTTCCTGTTTTGGGAAGACTCCCCCACCATCCTCCCCCAACCCCACTCAGAGATGCTGGCACTTACACATGGAAATCTGGAGCTTAACCAAACGCCTGAGGTCTATGCAAGGGGCACTGACAGTGTCTGCTGCAGTAGCTAAGATTCATTCATTCATTAATTCATTCACTCAGCAAATATTTATTGAGCTGCTACTACATTCCTGGCACTGCCCAAAGTTTTGAGAGTACAGCAATAAACAGAACACAGATCTCTGCCCTCAGACAACTTGCTGTCTAGGAAGGACACTTGGCCATGAGGCGACCTGTAGAAACAAAGTGCATCAACTCTATACCCTGTTAAGTGGCGATAATGCAATGAAACAAAGATGGAGGCCCAGGGTTGCTGAGGTGCCATAGCAAATCAGGCAGTCAGGAAAAACCTCGGTGTGAAGTTGGCATGGGAGTAAAACCTGGCAGGGATGAAGCATGGGGCTATCTGGGAGGAAAACTTTGCAACCAGAGCAAGTTGTAAGTGTAAAGGTCCTGAGGCAGGAGTGTGGGCCTGGCATGCTCAGGAGCAGAGTGGGCAAGGCACGAGGTGGCGGGAGGCAAATTCAGAGAGGCCATAAGGTGGGGTGACACTGCAGATCGTGCAGCACCTTGGTAGTGATTGTAGGTCCTTTGTCTTTTACTCTGAATGAGATGGGGCGTCCCTGGAGGGCTTGTAACAAAGAAGGGACCTGTTGTGGCTTGCATGGCGGTGTTGAGGACATGGTGAGGCAGGGTTGTGGTAAATGGAAGCAGGGAGATCTATTAGGAAGCATGTCTTCTAAGACCTTCCCCTTTACTTCACAGTGGAGGAATAACAAGTGACAGTGGGGACAGGCCTCTGGAGGCCTACAGGTGGAACAGGCATGATACAACGTCTGCTGCATTTGGATGGTTAAAACTGGTCTGCAAACAGGCCTGTCTTTAAGGGAGGGAGAAGTAGACTCCCCTCTTAATGGGAGGAGCTGCAAAGTCACTGTGCATAGGGGTGTGGATATAGGAAGGGAAATTATTGTGGCCAGTTTTTGCAAATGGTCTATCATGGCAAAGAGTGTCCAGTTGAACTTCCAATATCCCTGTTCTTAAAATATCCTCAGGCCACCCCACCTCATATGATGGAGTAAAATTGAAGGTTCGCAAAGATGTACCATGTCCATCTTTGACCCTGGGGACCGTCGATGCCAGTGGGTATGCATTTGCCAACTGGAGATGTGGGAACCCATTGGGAAAGCACTCCCACTTGACTACTTTTCTCCTTTTGTCAGCTTTCTTCCTCCCTTCTCACTGTGGCCTCTTCCAGCCCTCCAAGGTCTTCTTTCTTGAGAGTAAACACTCATATCTTACATCATGAAGAACGCTTTGCCAGATCTTGAGTAACCTTGCTCTTGACCACTAGCACTGAATCTCACAGTTGACTTCTAGTTGCTTTCAAGGGATTTTCCCAATCAAAATCAGGATCCCCCAACCCAAACCCCCAAGATGAGTTCTGTGCTGGTTGTTAATACTCATTCTCTACTTGCTTTGCCAATGGATGGGCTTGATTTGGGGACTATTTTAGGTTCTCTGGCTTGCGTGGAGATTGGTATTCTTGATGTGGTGGTGACAACATTCTGGTACTATGTTCTTGTAGTAGAGTAATTGATGGGCATATTTCTTGGAACCAAGGTATGTGCCTCTTTCTTTGATTCTCCTCTCAATAGCTTGCAGCTGGTAGACTCCCAGTTAACATGACCGTGGACTTAAGGTCAGTCTGCAATAGTCTATTTGATATCTCAGACCTTTCCCTCTTCTTCTCAAGCTAGCAGGGAAGGATCTTGAAGCATCTCTATAGATAAAGCAGACTTTTGTAATCTAGACCAGCACTGTGCAGTAAAACTTTAGGCAGTGGTAGAAATGTTCCATATCTGTGCTCTCCAACACGGTAGCCACTAGCCCCTTATGGCTTTTCAGCACCTAACATGTGGTTAGTGCATGGAGGAACTGGATTTTTAATTTGCCTTGATTTTATTTAAAATTATAATGAATTTAAATTTAACTTTGAATGCCGTGGTAGACCAAGCAGCTCTAGATATTACTTCTGCAGCTTTCCCACTCAAGTGCTCCTGATGGTAGAGAAAAGAGAAGCAATACCTTGATGGTTTGGCGTGCAGGTATCAAGTACAGAATGTCTTCAAAGCTTTAGCTGAAAAATGCATGATGACTTGGCATTGATTACATGTGAAAGTTTGCTCTTTATAATATCTATGCTCCACCATGGAACAAAATGGGTGGTCTGGGGAAATGGACCCCAGGCTTCCTTAGCACGTGCTACTGTATATGCTGTGGATGTATAAATGCCAGTTGCAATAGATAACGGTATTGCTGTTATGTTGGCTTAGAGTTTAAACTTTACATTGCTCCTGTTATTAGTGTAGTCTGAGAATGAAAACATCTCACCCAGCACCCATTTGATGTTAAGAATGCCCTCCTAGCTGGTGTGGGTTATAACCCTCTCAATGCAATGCAAACCTCCTATGAGATTTAAAAGAAAATTCTCCCCCAGAAAGCTCTTCAAGTGCATTTAATGATAAGGTGCTGTCCGTAACTTTCTGTGACATTTACTTTAATAAGCCATGGGAGTGATTTAGTGATCGGTGGGCACTGACATTTGAAGAGGGAAAGACAAACTTTGCTGCTTCTAACAGTGGCTTTTTTTCTTCTCCTCTTGATTCTGGCCCTGCATCCATGGAAACTTTGTTTCCAGAGAGAGAGAGAGAGAGAGAGTTTGTATATGTTGGGTTTTGGAAGTCATTTATTTATTTTTTCTTTCAACATGTAACCACAAATTAATTTCTTCTTTGTGTGTCTGATGGTGAAATCATTCGTAGCGAGGAAAGTCTGTTTTGCACAATATTTGAATGAAGGAATGTGCGTGTGCATGTGTGTTGCATGCGTGCATGGGGGGCTTTTCCTCAACATGGAATTTGTTCCACTTTGTTTAGAAGAAAAACACATGGAAGAAATTTTTTTTAAAAAGCAGATTGAAAAGCGTACATATATAACTACAACTGAAACCATGAATATGTATCTGTAACTGCCACCCAGAAGAAGATACCAGAACACCGTGGGCGTTGCCAGCCTCCTGTCATGGCCCCCGCCAGTCTGAATATCCCACCCAGAGGCCACTCTTCTGACCCCTGTCATCATAGATTAGTTTTGCCTGTTGTTGAACTTCATAGAAACGGAATCACACACGATGTATTTTTCATCATGTCCATCAGATTCATCCCTGTTTCTGTGTGAATCACTCCTTTGTTTTTAATTAATGTATAATACTCCATTCTATGACTATACCGTGATTGATTTTTCTGTTTTCCTGTTGATGGATGTTTGGGTTGGTTCTAGCCTGTGACTGTTATGAACAAAGTGGCCGTGAATATTCTTGCACTTGTCTTGTGATAGGCTTTTTCATTCCCTTTGCTTAGTATATGCCTAGGAGTGCTTCTGCTGGGTTATCAGATTAAAAGGAAGGTTCTGTCCTTCTGACAAAGACCCAGTCTAAGAGAGGTTTAGATGGGGTAGAAGTTTAATTCTCCCTCATATGTGGGTCAGAGACCCAGGATCTCTCTGTCTGGGTGCTCTGTCATTCCTAGGATGATACCCCTATTCTAATGGTCCAAGATGACTGATGACCGTGTTCACCTTCCAGACCAAAGGATAGGAGGATAAAGAGCTTTTACAGCATCCCTTTTCCTTGCAAAGACAAATCTCCAGAGACTGGGGTACCTCACTTCCATTGAGACTGCACGTACCAGAACATGGTTCACAGCCACACTTCCCCAAAGGGCAAGGGGTCATCTTTATTTTGAGAAGCCTTGTGCCCACCGAAATGTGGAAGAAAAGAGGGATAGTATTGGGGTATTATGAAAAGTCTGTACCACAGCTTACTTCGTGGGGTTGGTACAGTCCCCATTTGAAGGAGTGGGCATGCAGGTGTCAGTGTTGAGCTCTTTTACTCCTTAGATCAGGAGAACCTCTGAGAATTTTCTGGATTCCTTGGAGTAGTTACACCAGCCACCGTCCTAAACTATTTCACTAAGCGTGGATGTCGTTTACTTAACATGTGTACACAGATGTTTCCCCAATAACTGATTTGTTATTGTTTGTTTTTAATATTCTGAAATGAGGATGTTACTACTCTTATTATTTTCAACATAATTATTATTTCCCTGGAAGGAGACTGACTCTTGGCTCCATTGCTTATCAGTTTGTGTGGTCTTGGAATCCTTGCTTATTCTCTCTGAGCCTATCTTTCATCATCCATAAAATGGGAATAAAAATGCCTACCTTGAAGAAATATTCTAAGTGACAGAGATAATATATTTTACACACAGTATAGCTGGAGTTCCATGTGGTCCAGTCGTGATATACTGTCACAGTCAAAACCATCTAGCAACCGGAAGTGAGTAAATCTACTTCCTGTTTCTCAAAACACTAAAGGGGATGCCATTTATAGCTTATAGTGGGAGTTCTCAAAACACACATACACACACACCCAAACCTTGTCTCACTTCATCTCTCAAACCCACCTGAGCACGTTGGAAGGTTTTTGCTCTCCTTGCCCTCAGTTCTTAGCCCTCTCACAGTCACCCAGCCCTGTTTCCACTACGCCGCCTCTGTGGCTGCTTGTCTGCCATTCCTCTTCCCATTTCTTTCCATCTTCACACTTTTCCTCTCGCTCAAGTAAATCTCAGGGAAAGACGCCATGATTTGTTTGCAGTCATTAGTGTTTGCCTTAGTGTTCCCTGTACCATATGACAATCATCTATCACATGGGAGGCCCTCAGGGAACGCTGTTTCCATTACCATCAAGATGATGAGGACCGTGAGCTCTCTTTGCTTGTCTAGGACGCTCGTAAGAGCTATGGAGGTGAGTGCTGTGAAGGTTGACCATGAGAGCAGTGGTATATGGTGGGCAGGCTCTTGTTAGCCCCAACAACTGTGTGGTTAACAGGGTATGTGATTCATCCATTCACTCAATTTCTATACATTTATCTATCGATGGAGTTAGACGGTTTTGAAAGAATTGACAAAAAAAATTAACATAGGATGATGTCAATAAATAATAAATACAATCAAAGAGAAACCAAAGCCAAAGCCCAGAAATGTATACCCCAAGCTCATGCATCTATCCCGAGCTGACATTCATGTGAGGGGCACTGGAGAAGAGAGAGGCGTGAGACTGACCAGCCTCACGGGTTTTTTGTAGAGCAAAATCACGGGATAACGCTCGTCCAGGTAGAGAGGGCTTGAGAGCTGTGTAGTTGGATGAGCTTTCTCTGCTCTGTGTACAGCTGTCGTGAGCAGGGGATGCCCAGTCTTTTTTGCCTGGTCTCTGCATTTGCTGCCCTCGTAGTTGGCTTTGAACAGAAGAGGCACAAAGCTATCAGCTCCCTAGATCTTGCTGCTCAGCTGGGTCTCAAATACCCTTAATCACTTGTTATTCATCGTGGACGCCTAGTGAGTTTGGGGTATTCCAAGAACTATTAAAAGATGGGCTTTTTCATAAGATGTCTGGGTGCTGGCTCTTGGGCTGTGGTGGGCTGGGGCCAGCTGGTACCAGTTCACAAGAGCCAACTGGGCACGTCTTAGCAACTCCGTTTTCAGTGCATCGAGTCTGTAGCTTAAAATCAGCCAAGGGGTGAGTATTTATACCACAGAAACTAGCAAATGCTACCCATCAGGGCTTCCCTTCCCCATGGAAAGTCAGTTGTTAAACATTTACTATCATACTGCTGGTACCGAGGGCATTACGTCAAAATAGATGCGACTGTTCAGAGAGACTTGCGGAAATGATTACAAGGTGTTCTGCAGACTCAAAGGTGTGTATGAAACAGCAAAATTTCAGCTAGTGCTTATGTCTGATCTGGGAACATCAGTGAATCTACTAGAATTCTAGACTGGAGAACTCAAAGGTTGAACATTGTGATGAGCATTCCCGGTTTGTTTGAAATCATCTGGAAGAAAGGAGTTTGGAGTTTTCTGCTGCAACTAGAAGCAAGAAAGCCTGCTCTCACCCAAGGGCTAGATGCGGGAGCCTTTGCCATGGAGCAGGATAGAGTTCAGCAGAAATGATCCTTCTTGACACATCCCTCTATGAGAAAGACAGGGTGACAAGGGACTAGGAAGGGTTGTCTCTATGCCGCTGGTGCCCTTGCCATGGTGACTCTCCGCTGACAAAGAATCCTTTGCTCCCAGTTGTCAAATCAACCAGAGCTTTCATCTCTTCAAGTTCATTACCCAAGGCTGATGTGTTGACGACAGCCAGAGCGTTATCCAAGATCAAAAGTCACCACTACCCCAAATGTGCTTTAAATGTGCCTAATGATCCAGTGAGCTCTTCAGTCTTTCTGGCTCTTTGAGGATCCATGTATTTAGAATAGTGGCTAATAATCTAGGCTTTGGAGCTACACTGGGTTCATGTCCTGCTCCTACCACCTACACCCTGGGTGACCTTGGGCAAAAAGCTTTACTTTAGTTTTCTCCTCTCTAAAATGGACAGAAGAATACTATTTAACTCAAAGCTTCATGGAGAGGAATGAGAGAGCTGCTTCATTCAACAAATACATTTTTGAGTACTTAGCATAGGCCAGGGGAGCTCCTGTCGTGGCATTTTTGGCCGCCATATCTGGTGCTCACTTGTTCCCGATTGGGAGGATGAGAGACCAATCTGTGATCTTGTAGGGAGCTCCCAAAATGCCTTAGCTGGGAGACACAGCACTGCTGCCCAAGAAGCAACTTATCCCCAGTCCTTCTCTGCCAAGTAAGCTGTACGTCATCCACGGTGCTGAACCTCACCAGTAAACTTACTTTCTGAACATTTTCCCAAGCTGCAAAACAGCTCACAGGTGCAGACAATCTGGACTCAGGGCCTTTTGGTCTGCCTCCCCCACCCCCACCCCCCGATGTCTTGGAGATGCCACGTGTAGGTGTTCTGAACCACAGGTCATGGCAGGGTAATACCAACTGGTACTTGGTGAGGCCATCTGGGAACCATGTTTCCCAGGCTCCAGGAGTAGCCGTGGCAGACTCCTGCAGGAGTCTGAGCACACACGTAGCTTAGGAGACACCCAGTCGGTGGGCATGGAGCTGGGATTCCCAGCTGGTGCCAGTGTGGACTAGAGAGGCTTCTCTGGGACCAGATGGATGGTGGCTGGGCTCTCCAGGGGGTAAGAGAGAACAACAGGGAGCAAGCACAGCCCCTTTAGCCAATGGCTTTCTCAGTGCTGCCGCAGCTCATGGGCCCATGGAGCCAGGCTGTTACTGTCCCTGCAGCCGTGAGAACCGCCATCCCCATCATCATCTTGCTGCCATTTATAGCATCGGTCTAAGAATTCTTAACTTTTATTTGAACCATGGACCTCTTTGGTAATGGGGTCCAATCTATGGATCCCTTTTCAAAGTAATGTTTCTCAGTGCATAAAATACAATATATAAGATTACAGCAGAAGTGAAGTGTATTGGAATATGGTTATCAAAATATTTTTTAAATTGTGATGTTGTGATATAGGCTTCTTTGTTACTATATTAAGTAAGAATTAGTGATGAATCCAATAACCGTCCTAACTTGAAGTAGTGGTGTGCTGTGAATAGTAATTCAAGCATTAACTGTAATGTGGCATGAAAATATCTAATTTCTGTTGACAACAGACACTACTACTACTACTAATGTCTCTGCAGGCTGTTGCCTTCATTCATCATCAAAGGAAATACTAAATTCTGGTTACAAGTTGATGGAAGAAAGCTACATGTGCTTCCTTTCTCCAGCTAAGAACTCTGTCTGTGTTGGACATTGTGCTAAACTCTGAAGAAACATTAGTCCCAGCCTTTACTCCAACCCAGCAATGGCGGAGTTGTTATTCCCATTTTGCAGGTGAGGAAACCGAGGCTCAGGGTCCGACTAACTCACCCAAGGTCACACAACAGGCCTTTGTGACAACAGAGTTTAGGTTCTCTGTCCCCACATGCCCTGAGTCACACCTTCCGCTGAGGGCTGCTGGGGGGAGGGGACACCCAAAGGCTTTTAGAACTCCTTGCCAGGGGGGCATTCTTTCCTGGGTTTTCCATGTTTCTCCGACATGAGGCTCCTATCTCTTCTGAAAGCCCGTGCTGTGGGAGCACCAGAGAGCCTTTATAACTCTTGGGTCTCCAAGGCCACATTTTGGGAATTGCCTGGAGCCCTCAGCAAATAGTAGGGGCTCCTGCTCCCTTGGTGGGCCAGCACTAACACGCGAAGCTTGCGAGAGCCAAGTGTGAGCATCTCTCCTCATTGTGGTAGCTTGGAATCAGCCATGGTAGGAATGCTTACGTGATAGAATTCCTACACGCTCCTAATCCGGGCATTTTTACTTAGAAAGAGATGTTAAGCCTTTGCCCTTGAACATGCTCCTCTGTTCCTCGTGTGTTCCCAGTCCTCATCCCTTCAAAAGAAGGGATTTGAACAATCGGAGGAGCCCGTTTGCCTTGGTGACACAAGGTCTTGGTTTTACTTGCTTATTGTCGCCCCTCCCTTCACCCCTTCCTGGGCACTGAAGCTATTGCTCAATGTACGTTTCGTTGTTATTCAGACATGAGGACACCAGCAGATGAGGAGATGAGTACCATTGAAAAGATACTTTATTACTCAGATGCCAAGAGAGACCAAGCCATGCCGTGGGGCAGGGTGGCGGGGCACATGGAGGAGCTCTGGGGTGGGTCGGGTAGAGGAACTGTAGCAAGAGCTAGCTTGCTTTTATTTATATATTTGTCTATCTGTCTATTTATTTAGTGGTTTTCGGGGGAAGGACCAGGTGAGATGAAGTAAACAGATTTAGGGTGGCTGGCTTGAATAATTTTAGTGGGCTGTGTCTGGAGTAGAGGAGCCATCCCTAGCTGTCTGCTAGGTGAGCTGGGGTGCTTAGGTCAGGTGGCTAGCAGCCTGGGGCTCTGAGAGCTTCGGAAAGGAGGTTCTTGGGAGTCTGGGTCATGGATTGGCCAACCTGCATGGGAGAGATGCACTCCCAGGTGAGTTGCTGGTCTCTCTAGGAATGAGCTAGCCCTAGGTGAGGCCGTCCCTCCAGGGGTCATCAGCGGCCCCAGTGTGAAATTATCAAAAATCCAGAATAAAAGGACCCGATCACTACAGAAGCCAGCACTGTTCTAAGAGTGGAACGTAGCAGCATTACGTTAGAGTGCTTTCCAAATTGGTCGTGTGAGATGCCCCCTGCTGCCATTAGCTCTGATGGTGAGAATGTCTCCCGCTGCCCATACCGGCAACTACGGCTGTCCTTGGAAGAAGCAGGATGGAAAGTCAGAGCTGAGATTTATGGTGATTTTAGAGCTTGAGGTAACAGTGCTCTGACAGGTCGACAGAGGCCCCCAGGTTACCTGCATAGCACTGGTTTCCAGCCCTCTTTGCATGAATTCAGACTTCAGAGGACATACATTTCCACTTTCTGGAAACCAAGTGAGCATTTAGCAAAAACGAATACTTGCCAGTTATTTTTATGCTAGCACATTCTATGTTGCACTTAAGAAATATGCCTTCTAGAGAGTTGTAAACATTCTACACGCGAGGTTCATTATTTCATGGCTCTTGGTGGAGGCCAGAGGGAATAATGTGCAGACTGAACCCTTTCTTTGTCCCCAGGGCTGAGGCAGAGAGCCACGAGGGTGAAACGGCTGCTGGGGTGCCCTCTGCCTCTCACGTGTGCTGCCCTGGTGGATAATGGATTCTTAGGTGGCCTACATTGAAGGGATGAGAGAAGAGCGACCCTGCCCTTGATCCCTGCCCCTGCCAGCTTCTAAACAGCATCAGCTCATGGACGAGTTTCCAGATGGACTGCTTTTCAATTCCCCTGAGCCTCAGAAAACCAGCTGGCTGTTAAAGACCAGGATTGCTTTGGCCCGAGGGAGACAGAGATTCGACTCACTGCCTTTCCGATGCTAGGTGTGAACTGGGGTTTATCCAGGAAAAAGATGACAGTGCTTGGGATTCTGAACATCAGTGGCAATTTGGGGGCTGTAGAACTTTCTCTAGGCCTGAGAGGATCCTGGACAGTGACAGCCTTCCTGCTGAGCAGACACATGGCTGGTTAAAGACTTTGGTGGATTCCAGTGGTGATCATGGCATGGAAGCCTTCCTCCCTTGGCCAGGACTGATGCATCACAGGGCCTGACTTGGCTTTCTAAGAATCGGCCTGTGAGGCAGTGGGGGATGATTTAGTTGCAGGATTTAAATGTAGATCGCTCTGAAGCATATGCTTCCATAGCATCTGGTTGAGGTCTGCATGTAGTAGGTGCTCAGTAAAGGGTAGTTGAGTGAGTACACAAGTGCTTGTTTTATATATCCTACAGTGGCAAGCCAGCCATCCTTCCTGTTGTTTCTTTTTTTTATAATGACAGTCATCCAGAAATGGAACAGTGTGTGTGTTAAGATTTAGTATTAAAACCCTCAAAGTGTCCAGGCTGTATTATAATAGTAATATAATAATGATGATGATGATGATGGTAATAGCAACTATCCGTCACCCATAGCCGTGTAACAAATAACCCCCAGACTCAGTAGCATATGACAGAAAGCATCTATCCTCAGGCTTTTAGTTTTGTGGTGACTCTGCCTGCAAGTTGACTAATCTAGTCTGGGTTTGGCTCTCATCTTGGGGTTTCCTTCCAGTCGGCTCTACGTGGCTTTCATCCTTCTGGCACTAGCAGGCCAACCAGGGCGTATTCTTTTCATGCCGGGGGCAGAAGCACAAGAGGCGAAGTCCCACCTCACAAGCACACCTAAAGCTTTAGCTCCCATCAGACTTTCCAGCTTCTTCTTGGCCACACAAGTGATAAAACCAAGCCCCAAAGCCACGGGCGGTGAAGGGTACTCTCGTAAGAACTATAATTATTGGATGTGGCTCGTTGCCAGGCACTGCTCCAAGCATTTTAGGTGAATAAGCTCATTTTATTATCCTGACAGCCCTGAGGGAGGGTAGGTGCTGTCACGTTGAAGGTCCATTGTACAGATGAGAAAATCGAGGCACAGAATTGCTGATGAACTCCCTGGAGGACACACACCTAGGAGGCAGCCGAAGCGGGATTCACACCCAGCAGTGGGATCCCAGCACCTCCTGTCTTAACCACGCCGGCCTCCCACTCCAGCTAGCAAGTGTGCCCAACGCCTGGGGGGCAGCTTAATGTCTGCAACAGGCTAGCACAGATATTGGCTTGGTTAACTTTTGTGGGAGCCCAGTTGGGGCAAGGCTCGCTCTCTGCATTTACTATGGAGAGGGACACTGAGGCCCAACTAAGTTCAGGGATTTGCTGGAGTCCCACAGCTGGGGAGTGGCTGGGCCAGCCTGGGGTCCCTGCCTGGCTCCCCGGCAGGAAATCTTCCTTTGTGAATGAGGAGCCACTCAGCGCTTACCAAGCTGTTTTTGCTGTATAATTCTGCTTTCAGGCCTTGGGAGGCTTCTAATTTAGGGCTCCCACCCCACAGGGCAGCCTTTGCCTTTCCTGACTTTTCTTACTTACTCATTTTCTGGCCAGGGGATTTGCGCCCTGGTTCCGGGGCATGGGATTGATGCCATGGCGAGGTAGCTGTGCCTTAGTTCTCACGGTCACTGAGTCCTTAGTTTCTCATGACATGGCATGTCCCTGAGTGTCCCCTTCCCTCCCCCGCACACCCAGCCCTGGCTTTCTTCCTCCCCGGAGTGCTGTGGCTGTCCTGCGGTGTCCGGTTACAGGCTCCGAAGGGCGAGGCTGGCTCGGTGGCTGTAATTTTAGCCCCCGATGAAAGGCCAGGGCAAGCCAAGGGGGCTCTTTGGGCCCTGTTAACAGGTGTTCCCAAGCCTCGAGTCGCCGTGTCCTGCAGCCTGGGAGGACGCACAGCCCCGAGGACGTTCAGCTGCGCACAGACACGAGAGCCTCCGCTGGAAGTCAGAACTGGAACAAAGTGGGTGGGAGCAACTTTTTCACCCCAAAGCCACAGGAGGATCCAGAGCTACTGGTTTGTGGGTGCTCCGGGGAGTTGAACGTTCCCAACCCCCACACAACATCCAAACTGACAGCTCTGAACATCAGCAAGCATCATGGGGAGAGTTGGGCCAATATATACTCCCATGCCGGGGAATGGTTTGAAAACATCTCCAAGGCAGCGGAAATGGTGGTTAATGTGTCTCTCCTCACCTGAATTCTGCTGTCCTCTTACCTGTGCCTTTTCTCCGCTAAAGGCCGGTTCCTGTTGATGGGCACCAGTGATGGAGAAAGGACAAGTGGAGAAGAATGTTACTCTTATTTGGCCCATAGCCCAGCATTTCTTAACCCATTGCCTGAATTCTCTTTCATACTAAAGTCGGGACTTGTTTCTGAGACACTGGAAACTTTCAGATGCTTCCAGGCCCTTTCCGCCCATTCTGAGCGCTTCAGTCAGAAGGACACTTGGTCTTGAGAGCTACCTATTTTTTTTTTTTTTTTTTGAGGAGGGAATGAGAGATTTATTGCCTCTCTGGGCAGGCGAGGCCTCCTGTAGGACTGCAGGAGGCACAGTTGTGCGGGCGGGTGTGGGAGATATGTAGTCACTCTGTGTCCCGCAAACCTGACCCAGAGCTGGGATTCCCCCCTTTCCCATGCCATGGGCCCCTGTGGTGGACTGTTGACGCCTGGACCCTTCTCAGACTAGGATTTGAAAATGTGAAAATACATAGAATTACAAAGGATCAGCCGTTATTAAATATGGTTGGTGAAGAAATAGTTATTAAAATACTAACTTGTGGGGCGCCTGGGTGGCTCAGTGGGTTAAAGCCTCTGCCTTCGGCTCAGGTCATGGTCTCAGGGTCCTGGAATCGAGCCCTGCATCAGGCTCTCTGCTTAGCGGGGAGCCTGCTTCCTCCTCTCTCTCTCTGCCTGCCTCTCTGCCTACTTGTGATCTTGGTCTGTCAAATAAATAAATACAAATCTTTATTAAAAAAATACTAACTTGTGAATCTGCGACCTAGTAAAATATGAGCTTCGGATTAACCCACTGTCAAGCCCTGGTTGAAGGGTTAAAGGGGGTGGACTTTTGTGATACGTGGAACACCAGTTATTATGATATGAAAATGCCTGTGGTTTCTCTTTTTTAAAATTTTTTTTTAGACTTTATTTATTTATTTGACAGAGATTTTAAGTAGGCAGAGAGGCAGGCAGAGAGAGAGGAGGAAGCAGGCTCCCTGCTGAGCAGAGAGCCCGATGTGGGGCTCGATCCCAGGACTCTGAGATCATGACCTGAGCCGAAGGCAGAGGCTTAACCCACTGAGCCACCCAGGCGCCCCATGCCTGTGGTTTCTACTGGTGACAGAGGCCCAGGCTATGGCTGGTCAGCAGCACGCGTAACTGAAAGAAAATCTATGTCTCTGTAATAGACAAGTGCAATACAATTTAAAATACCCCTCTGAGTTCTCGGACGCCCTGAATGCGAGGTGGCGGACCTCTGATAGAGAATCAGGCGGCACAATGTCTTACATACTTGGAATTCTGGCGGGGTCTTTGTTTGGTTTGATTTTATTTTTGACTTTGGGAAAACGTCAGGCATATAATGAAGTAACCATAACAATATGGTGATTCTCCCCCAGGTGTCACCTGCTTTACCTGCTGTCGACTCACAGCTGATTTTTTTTCACCTACTTCCCCTTCCTGAAGCATTTTGAAGCAAATCCCAGACTTTCTGTAATTTCATCCCATATTTTGATTTACAAATAGCAGACGGGCCACTAAGTCTTTGTGGATTGTGGGGAAGTTGATTGATAAGGGCCATCAGATTAATTCACAAATGCCTTTCTAGTTCCTTTGGGGATCAGGGCCCCAGGATGTGGGCCTGTGTCAGAGAACCCTGTTCCCTGTCACTGCTGGGGTCTTGCCAGCCTGAGCCTCATGATGTCACATGGACTTGTTCCCTTCCACACACATTGTCTCTGTCCATCTCCCCGCCCCCGTGGCCGCACCCCCAGCTCCCAGCACAATGTGTGGCATATAGTGTGTGCCCGGTAAGCAAGGCTCCTGGAACGGGCGCCTGACTGAAAGCAGAAAGGTAGGCCATGGGGAGGCATGTGTTGCTACTCCAAGTGGGGGTGTCTGGACTGCGACGTTGGTGTCTTCTGGAAGCCTGCCAGAAGTCCGGAGTCTCAGACCCCACCCATCAGAATCTGCTTTTAACAAGATGTCCGGCTGACTCTGTAGGCCCATTACAGTTTAAAGAGCACTGATTTGCCGCCCCCCCCCCCACACACCCTTTAGCCTAGAAGAGTGAGAATGTCAGCCAGGGAGAGCTTCGCACTGTGATTTCAGGGGCTTCGCTGACCGGGAGGGCAGGGCGACGCCCGGACGTGCACTTACTGTGAGTATGGCATCCTGCGTGTGAACTCTGGTATGCCCACATACTGGTTCTGTAGGCCTCTGTTTTCTCACCTGAAAAGTGGGGTGAGTGAGCCATATCTCCTAGCATCAGAGAAGTATTAAATGAGGTAATGGCTGCACTATGGAGTACCATGTGTGTTCTGGAAACCTCCTGGGCTGATTCCTCATGACTGCCTTTCTAAACTATGAGGGAATGATGCTTGTTAGTCTTCCAGAAGCTCTGATAATTTGGACTTGTTTTGGAAATCTTTTCTCCCATCTTTGATCATTATCATGAAGAGGGCTTGGGAAACTTGAGGGAGGTGTGGTTTGGGGGGCCCCCAGCCCTTCACTTTGCATCCCCCCTTTCTGGGATATCTTTCTCCTTTTGGGGTGTCACACACCCTGTCTCCTGAGAGCCTGCTCCTAGGTAGGACATCCAATATGATGATAAAGCATTCCATTCCCTAAGAATTGGGGGCCCTCGATTGTGGAATAGAATTTCTTCACCCCTTGATGTAGGCATTAGGAGACGGGGTGGGGGGAGATCTTTTTTAAAAAACTTTGCATCTCTTTGTGCCTCTGGCATCATGTCACATGGACAGGTGCCTGCTTCGGCCCTGGGTGTGGTCATGACCACATCTTTTAGTGGTAACTCACTTTTCCCTGCTCTAATCTGGAGGGATTCTAAACAACTAGACCTTGCAGGGAGACTGAACACGAGCTTTTGAATAACTACGGATGGGGAGTAGTGACGGCTAAGGTTTAATGTTCCTCCCCAGCATGTCTAACACATCCATTACATGGTACACTGTGTTTACCTGGGGCTTGTTCCAACAGAACTCAGCAATCCTACTTCTCTCTTGGCCTGGCTGTGTATTTACATGGTAAACATTTCTATAAAAGAAAGGGAAATATTCTCTTTAAAATATCTTATAAAAATTGCCCTTTGGAGCTAAGTGGATAGGAAAGAGCAAACATTCCATATTTATGAAATGAATCATTTTATAAAAATGTTACCTGTAGACCAAAAACTTAATAACAGTAATGTTGCTGATAGTACAGTCATCCTTGCTTACTTTGGTTTAATACAGGCCCTTTTCCATAATCACTTCCCCAAAGCTTCCCAGCAATCCATTGGAATAGACACTGTGAGCTCCATTTTAAAAATGAGAAAATTGAGGCTTAGAAAGCTGGGGTAGATGCCCAGTGTTATACCCCTGGGCGGTGTTAGAGCAAGGATATGAGTGAGCGTAGGTCTTCTGACTCAAAACCAAATTGATGTCTATTGGCACGTATCAGCCTAGAGTAATATGTAAGCCGGGTATCAACCCATTGGCCCCCAACTGCCTCAGAGCGCCTGTACCATTCAGCATTTAACCAGGAAAGTGGAACCACTCTAGGAATTTCACACAGAGATGATTTAATACAGGGAATTAGTTACACTGTCCATGGGTGAGCGGAGAAGCCAAACAGAGAATGGCCAGAGTTGAGGTCAGAGTTGAGCAATGGCAGGAAGCTGGTACCACGCTGGAGGGGGAGGCGGGGAGGAGCAATGCTGCCAGAAGCCAGGGGCTAGAGGCCCCGTAAGGAGGCTGGAATAACGGTGAGCCAGCCTGGTGGGAGTCGGGACCCCCGAGGAGACATGGCCGTGGACTAAGAGTGAAGGGAGGAAATACTTTGACTTCTCTCTTCCTCCCACCTTGCAACGTCTTCTCAGTGCATCCCATTGGCTGAGCCTAGCTAGAAGTTAGTGGACCTGGAGGTTACAGCAGAGCAGGGGAGAGGAGGGCGATGAGTGGATCTGGGGTAACAAGCCCAGGTCCAGCACGACATCTCCCACTCCTAGGTGTGGGTACACTTCCAGAACTAGCTTCATGCCTTTGGGTTTTCCTCCCCTGAGGACCGCTGTTTTCCCCTCTGGGTCCTTGATGCCCACTCCCCCACGCCACCTTTGCCTCCCTGCCTCTCCAACAAGTTTGGCCGCAGTTCATTTTTTACCACTTTTCAGAACCAAAAAAAAAAAAAAAAAAAGTTACTCAGGAGTCTGCAAAGGTGAGAGAAAGTGGTTAAAACTGGTCCAGTTACGCATCTGAGGCCCAGATAGAACCTTGTGTTGCTTTTGGGCCACAGAGACCAAAGCTCCGGGGACCAACAAAGGACTGTGTCATTGAGTATCTTGGACGCTGCCAGCTGGCCCGCCAGGAGAACTGGTTTAGCAACAAGCTGGTAGACCCAAAGGACTGGCATCCATCACTCATTCTTCTGCCTCCTACTGAATTAGCCTGATGAAAATCCGCGTTTCAGCCTTGGTAGTATCGTCTCCCTCTGCTCACTGCCCGCCTGCGTTTGCAGGATTCTCTTTCCTTTCACTCTACAACCTTCTGTGTAGCTAATTGGATGCTGATGCCCTTCAACCAGAAATGGGAAAACCTTGGCATAAATAAGAAAAATAATTTCTGTGGTTCATGGCTCCGTCTTTGTGAACTCTTACCAATGGAAAGGGAAACTCGTGGTCATTTGGGTTCACGATTGGGAAGAGAGAAAAGGGAAACCCTACACCTCATTCAGGGCTGAGTGCACAAAAGCCTCTCAAGAAAGAAACGCTCGCTGAATGGATGGGAACATGCAAAATATACAGTCCCCCGTTCATTTCCTTTGACAGGTGCCTTTTTGTTTTTAATACACATGGCAGCATTTCAGAGGAGGCAGATAATGTCTTGGAGTTCTTCTGGGGACTTGACAAAGGCTAAATAATAAACCGCCTTTGGGGTTTTGTTCTTTTTATGGGAGTTACTACCTCCGCTCTCTGTACTGTGGAGTTTATGATGAATTTGAGGCTCATACATATGTCGAGTTACCATTGGAATTGAAAGCCCCCATGTTCCTTGTTTAATGACCCCGTGGCCCCCCCAGGGGTAACGATTACCCTCATTCTTGGGCTTATCAGCCCTCACCTCAATATGTTTCAGTAGTATAACTGCATATGTATACATTCACAACCTGAATTGATAGGTTTTAAAATTTGCATAAGTCATAGAATATTGTATGTGTCATTCTGTAGCTTGCTTTTATGACTGAAACGCACTGGTCCACACAGCTCTGTCGTGTTCATCTCTCGCCGCCCCGAGGAATGCTCTTAAAGGAATACTGTGCAATTTCTTTTTGCACTCTCCCATCTGTGGGTATTTGAGGTACTTCCAGTTTTTTGCTCCTGCAAACCGTGCTGCCACAAACAATTATATCGAATGTCCTTATGGCCCATGGGGGAAGAAGGTCTCTAGGCAGTGGATCGCGACCTTTTCTACACATCAGAAAAGCCAAGGGAGCCTTTAAAAGATCCAGCAGCGGGCTTCCCCCCCGCCCAGCGAAATCCGAATCACTGGGGGGTGGAAACTAGGCACCTGTATCTCTTAAAAGCTCCCCCCAGATCATTCCGCTGTGCAGCTGGCATCAGCAACCATTGCTTTAGGGCATACAGCTAGAAATTAAATTTCTGGGTCCAAGGCTTTGTTTTTCTTCGGCTTTTTGGATATTGCCGAATTATTCTCTACAACGCTGTCAGCTGAGTCTGAGATCTCGTGTTCCTGTGGCATCATCTCCTCCCCTAAATTTTCTGGATCTTGTCCCCATGGGGATCTCAAAGGAGGTGGCGAGCTCTCCTTTGATGGCCTCCCACACCTGCCTCCACCTGATTCATCCCCTGATAAGATCTTGCCTCGCCCCAAGGTTGCAGAGTAGGAACTGTTCTCACAAAGCCTAACTCAAAGCTTGGGGCGCCTGGTACCGCATCACTTTACAGGCCAAAGCGTGGTAGTTGAGAGGTTCCTGCCATCCTTTCTGCTTGGGATTGTCGAAACATCTTTTCATGGCAGGGTTTGGCCTGGACCTTACTCAAACCATAACCATATAGAAATATCTTTGAGCCTGGTGTTCTCTCTCTCTCTCTGGACCTTCTGGACAGCTAAGTGAGGCTTTCTAACCTCACACACTGAAAGCTCGTGTTCTACTTCCTCTCCCTGTGTGTGTGCAGATAGAGAAAAGGGAGCAGGTGAAAACCGGTGAGGCTGTAATCGTTTTACACTTGAAACTAGCAACCTTCACCCTCCTGCAGTGACCCTCCGTCCTAGTATGTAAGTGGGGATCAAACAGCGGTGCAAACATGTGAAATGCCAGGCCAATGAGGTTAATGAAAACTTGGGCAAGTCTGCATAGCGAGTGGGAGGGCCGGGAGTCTGACGGCGGGATCCGGATCTCTCCTGGCTCAGGCTCTGTGGGGCATCCCCTGGCAGGGTTGGCCCTCTCAGCCTTGAACGTCCATAAGGATAATTCTGGGTCCCATGGCTGGCGAGGCTATTCTAGGAATCTCCTAGTTGAGGTGGCACCTCTCACTGGCCTGTTTGGGTGATGGGGCCAGGAGAATGCCGGGGACTCAGGAGGCTAACGTTCTCTCCCTGTGGCTCTTGAGACACGGTTGTCTGCCGTTTCCTTGTCCCGCCTCACCTTCCCCTGCACACTCCCTCCTCCCGCTCATACGAACTTTACCCCGGACCTGTCTGAAAGCACAACCCATCACCAGTTGCATTACATGCAGACTCTTCTTATTGTGGGGTGCCTTACTGCACTGTTTTACTCTCCATTGTATCTTTGTGTCTTGGGTTGGGTTTCCTGGAGGCAGGGCTGGAGACAGGGCTTCTGGTGCCTGGGGTTTATTGGGAGAACACTCAGGAGAAACTTGTAAGGGCGTGAAGAACCTTGCTGATTCACAGCGTGGTCTCAGGTAGAGCCTCACTTTGCTCGATCTGCAGGGAGAGGGCTTTCAGACACCGCGTGGGTCCATCAGTGGCTGCGGCTGGCCGTGGGGAGGGCATGGCATGGGCCTAACCTCCTGGGCAAGGTGCCTCCCATCAAACAAGGGCAGCTCTCCTGAGGAGGGAGACCACTAGCAGCCGGTGCTCACAGCAGCTGGAGGATGGGGCCACAGGCCTGATCAAAGGGGATCTGGGTGGGGCACCACCATTCCTCCTCCCCTCTGGGACACCCAGGGGGGGCTGGCAAGAGGTCCTGCAAAGAGAGGGGCTTCCTGCCGGTGGGTAAATAATCAGCATCGTTTTCAGCAATGCTGCGAGCCCTGAAAGGGCTGTGTTTAGCAAAACATCATTCTCCTGGCTGCGGGTCTGAGACTATCTTTGCTGGTTTAATCTCAGTCCCGGAAGTGCACCCAGGACTCGCAGAGTGCCTGGAAGCCACTTGGGCTGTGTTGGGAAGCACCGTAAGGCCCATGTGTGAACTGGTGGCCGGGATAAGTGGCATGATGAATTGAATCCTCTACTTGATGGGAAAGGAAGACCCGCACCTTTCCCAGTCTGGACCCCGGAGATGATTCCCAGGCTGGGGCTTTGATGCCTAGAAAGGTAACAGCAGACCCAGGAGCCTTGGATGCAATTGCTTCTTGAAGCTGTAAGCCTGGGGAGCCCTGGTGACTAAAGTAAGTGAATGTTTGCTCGGCTGGGGTTGGGCTTTATTTTGCTGGGAGCCTTCCTTGATTGTGCCTTATCGTTTGTTTGTCACCTGGAGGTTGTGCAGGAGGAGGAAAGGATTTCTAGAAATGTCCCAGCCGTGATCCCCTCGTTCCCCGCTGTCATGTCTGGCCACATTGCCTCCTGGGGTGTCTGTTCAGAATTTGTGCTCTGAAGAAGCAGCCCCAGAAACCGCTAAGGCCACCGCCGCTCCTCTTCTCTGGGAAGCCAGGGGCAGGAGTCCGTGAGCTTGACATGGAGACCCCATGGGGCATTTCTATGTCTGCAGGTATCCTCAGCCTCTCCTCCAGGGGTCAAGGACAAGGGTTGGGAGCAGCGCGGAAAAGGGGCAGGTGTATTGGTTCCACCACCTCCCAGCTGTGGGAGCTAGTGTTAGGGTACTTTGAGGGACTTCGTTCCCTGATCCCCCAGCCAAAAAAAGCTAGGAAAGGCAAGGTCATGTGCATCCCATCAAGATGTGTGGGCAGGGTGACCATGTGTCTTGAATATTCTGGGACAGTTACAGTTTCCGATATTCCATGTCTGTGGGCAACCAAATGTACAGGATCACCTTTTATTTTTTATTTTTTTATTTATTTGAGAGATCACAAGTAGGCAGAGGCAGGCAGAGAGAGACAGGAGGAGGAGGCAGGCTCCCTGCTGAGCAGAGAGCCTGATGCGGGACTCGATCCCAGGACCCTGAGATCATGACCTGAGCCGAAGGCAGAGGCTTTAACCACTGAGCCACCCAGGCGCCCCACAGGATCACCTTTTAAACACCTCTGTAAATCGATGCTTGTGTCAGTATGTGGGGGCAAAAATCCCACATTTTTCTCCTTGGATTCCTCACATCTTTTTGTGCCTGCATTGGTTACACTCACCTTCTCCTCACGGAATATTTGGAAATTTCCTGCCACAGCGTGGGAGGGGCCCATTTCCCAAGGAGGGGCTGGTGAAGGAGGTCTCCCAGGCGGCTGGTCGTCAGTGGCCAACATCACCCTCTGTGATTGGTGAGGGAGTATAGAGGGCGGTGGACGGGCAACCCGTCTCCTTCCCTTCCCTCCTTTCTGCCCCTTGTCTGTCGAGAACCTTCTCTATGCCCCAGTTAGCAAATCCGCATTTCGGCACTCAGGCTGAAATTCATGTGCCATCCAGCCCAAGGCAGCTCATGCCCGTGGACCTGAGAATGGCCTGTATTTAAGGAGTTAGAGCTTTTCCCTCTGCCCACCACACCTGCTTGAAAACAAAGGGGAGAGAGGAACCTCAGCCCACCCTCCCATCCTGACGTTATCTACTTTGCCAAGGGAACACCCCCATTTGCCTTTGATCTCCAGTATATCCCACTTTCGTGCCCCTCTTGTGTTCTGAGTCTGTGGTCTCCACCTGCCCTCCTCCGCAGTGCTGGCTGTGAACATCCTTTTAAAAAGTGACCTAATCTTTTTAGAACCTTCAGGCTGGCAAGGGGGGAGGGAACCCAACAATGTATCCCTTGCCTTTCTGGCCCATATATATTTTTAAATTACACAGTATGTGTTTCTGGAGGGAGAAGTGTTATTTGAATTCTTGAGATTTGCTCTGGCAATGTTGGGCCTATTAACTTCCCATTAACATTGACTTTTGGATGATGGTCGAACCATTATCCCTTTGGTTTCCCCTTTTTCAATTACTGTTTTATTAGAGTGGAAGTGTTGTGTAAGAACAGGAATGTGGGAGTAAGGATGCCTCAGTTTAGGACTCCAGGGCCCCAGGAACTTTATTTTACTTAAAGACAAACTTACCTAGCGCTCACCGTGTGCTAATACTGGCCTGTGCGCTTTCTAAATACAAGCCCACTTACTCTCACAGCTCTGTAGGGTAGAGACTGCTGTCTTCATTTTCCAGATGAGGGAGCGGAGGCCCAGGGAGGTCACGGAACTTGTCCTGGGTCCTGCAGAAAGCTGGGGTTTGAACCCAGGCATTCCGGCTCCCGAGTCCCAGCTCTGAAGGGCTAGGGAGCTCGGTTCTCTCTCAATTTAGAATTACTAATTACTAATTAATAATACTAATTAATACTAATTACTAATTAGTATTACTATTATTTCTTTGATCACAACCCTTCACTGGAATTTTTGCCCTAATCCGTAGGATGGAATAGTTCTCTTGGGGTCAGTGTACTGTGGTGTAGTTTCTGCTTCCTACAGCCATTCCCTAATCTTGACATTGAGGAGGAGAAACAACCATGGAATGAACTGATTTCCCAAAGCGCATCCTGAGGTCCACCAGTCAGCAGCACCGGGCTTGGATGGGTTTCTCGGGCAAGAATTTGGGGGAGGTGCTGCAAGCCATGCCCCATGCTCTTAGAACTCACAGTGTACTTGAACTTGCCCAAGGGTTCTAGGCAGTCCACAGCTGAGAAACCTATTTCACTTTGATTATTCAAATGTTGAGCTCCTTGTTTTCCCCATGGAATCCATTCTCGGGGGTAGCGTTTTTTTAATGGCCCCTTGAGCTGGGGTCCCCGCAGACACCGGGGACACGGCAGCTCGTGTGTTCTTTGTAATTAGTGTTTACAGCTTTGAATCTGCAGTGATTTGAAAGTTTAGCTCTTTTGTGCTGGTACCCATCTGTGTATATATAGCTGGATAAACATTAGGAACAACAGGAATCTTTTGTAAAAAGGTTACATATCTCCCACCTCTTGGGATTCTCTGCTAACAGGACATGTATGCTTCACCCCCAGCTGTCCCGATGGTGCAAATTCTCACTTAAATGCCAGTTGTGCTTAGTGGGATGTGAGGGTGACCCTCCAGGCGTCTCTTCCTTCACCGCTCCATGCTAGCTTGAGAACATGCATCCGTGTCAACATACGCTCACCCTCCTCTTATATTGTATTTTCTCTGCATTTATTTTGGGGCTCCCTCCACCTTTCACGATCCCCAAAGACGAGGTGGATCAGGCAGAGGACTGGCAGCCTGCACAGCAGTATTTCTTAAACACAGCCTCGGCCACCTCGTGCGGCATTCTGGCGTTTCCATTTACTGCTTCCTTTATTTTTTACAACACCCACTCAGGAAAAGGGCTTCTTTACTCCATTTTCTAGCTTTCTTTTAGAGTGTGTAATTTTAGATTAATAAAAAATGCACAGGATTGAAAATAAAACGTTCAACTGTGAAGAAAGGAAGCAGATGCAATGAAACGTGAAAGTCTTCCTCTCCCCTGCGTTCCAGTTCTTCTCTCCAGAGAGAAACACTGATAGGTTCATGTGAATCATCCCGGAAAGGTTTTATTCAATTACCTGCGTGTGTGTTTGCGTGTCTCTCTCTCTGTCAGTCTGTCTCCTACTAGACATAGTATTCTTTATCTTGCTTTTTAGTTAACCTCATAACAAACCTTAGAAATTTTTCCAGTTCCAAATGAGCTACTCATTCTTTCCATTAGATGCGTAGTATTTAACACTATAATTTAGGGGCACCTGGTGGCTCAGTCGTTAAGCATCTGCCTTCAGCTTGGGTCATGATCCCGAGGTCCTGGGATTGAGCCCCACATCGGGCTCCCTGCTCAGGGGGAAGCCTCCTTCTCCCTCTCCCACTCCCCCTGCTCATGTTTACCCTTTTGCTGTGTCTCTCTCTGTCAAATAAATAAAATCTTAAAAAAAAAATACAGACTATGATTTACTGAACCAGTGCCCACTGATAGACAAAAGATTTTCCGTTTTGTACCATTGCCATTGCTGTAACATATGTCCCTTTACGAATAACTCGGTGGGCTTTTGCAAGTATATCTGAGAATTCAGTTCAAAGAGTGGTACATTTTGTAGCTGGAGCGCTACCGTCAAGTCACCCCCCAGTTAGGCTGGACTATTTTATGCTTCTACCCTCTTTGCTAGAACCTTCATGTTTTCCCAGCCTACAACCATTCAGGGCATTACCAAGCTTTTAACCTTTGCTCATCTGAAATGGGCAATAGAAGGTCTATTTAAGTGATTTAAAAGGATAGCTATCATTTTCTTTGTGATTTCCTTTCTAGAATCACCTTAGATTACTTTCTCTTATCTAACATGCGTCAGGAGCAGTGACGTTGGGGCTGGGGTTATTTTCCATGTAAGGAAGCTGAGACTCAGGGTGGGAAAGTGACTTAACCAGAGCCAAGCAGTGAGGGACCGGAGAATCAAAACCAGGTTTCCTGACTCGAGATTTAATTTGTTTACCCTCAGTTGCAATGTCTCTCCAGCAAGGATGAGGGTGGAAACGTGTGGATGTGTGCGCGCGTGTGTGCGTAATGGGGCGCCAGGACCTGAGGAGGGAAGGTTACTGCGTGTATAGGCGCTTTCTCTTCTCTGAACCATCTCCCCCTCAACACCCTGTAGAATTCACATGGGAGTCCCACGTGGGGTGTTAGCCCACTGAAGTAAGAACCAGGGGACATGGAATGAAATGCCGCATAGGAAGTGTAGGTTATAAGGGGTAGGAACTTCCTCTTTGTCATTACTCATGGCCAAAGCACTCTGTCCTAGAAGCAGCATAAACAGGCTACCTCTCCCTCTCTTCCTCCCCCAGACAGAGTCACCAGGAAGATGGGACTGTTACACATGGTGCTTATTAAAGTCGTGTTGTCCTTGGGCTCACAGCACTGGAGAACCTTCAGGGATTTTTAAAAATCTCTATGGTTCTCTCTTTGTGACTGATGGTAATCCCTTGAGAGTAAACAGAACTACAAGAATTTCTGTCTCGCTAATTCTTGACAAGATGGTGGATTGGCACCTGGCATCCAGTCTCACCTCCTTCTGGCCTCTGCTATGCTGGAGAGGCTGGAAAGCTAGAAACTACATTTCCCAACCTCCCTTGCGGGAAGGTCCTGCTTAGAGATTAGATTTTTGTCAAGTAGTTGTAGCCCTGCCGTTATGAGTTGGCTAGAGGTTTTTCAGGTTCACTGGTTTGTAGGGAATAAATTGGTGACCTGTTTTCCTCTGCACACACTTAAGGCTGGGAAGAAACACCACTCATCTGAGATGACCAGTCTGATGGGATGGAGTGTATTTCAAAGTGTCTGCTTTTAAGATTCCTTCCTGTCTTTTATGGTTGGGCTCTCTTCAGCCTGTATCTGGGTATTTGCAATTGCATTGGCCAGGCTTGTCAGGCTTTTTGCTAGAACAGTCCCCCAGTAGCCAACAAACAAAACTGGGACAAGAACTCTACGCTTTCACTTTTAAAAGGTGACATAGTCACCTGCCATATTTTATGGGCTTCATAAATGGATACTTAGCTCATGGGTCATTAACAATCATGAAATGAGCGAAGAGATGCTTTTATTGCTGTTTTGACATCTGGGATATTTATGTGATGACATCTTTTCTATTGTGACTTGTACGCTCCTGTGAACTTGTCTGTCACACCTTTCCCGGCCTTCAGTGGTGCTGGATTTTTGCTTTGAGCTGGAAAAACACAAATACCTCAAACCACACCTCACCACACTGTAATGAAGATCAAAGTGAAAAAAAAAATGAAGAATGGCAAGACATCCCAGGTGTGTCTTCAAATCTTCAGAAAATTCCGCCCCTGGGCTTTCTCCGAGCTTCTTGCCAGAAAGGGCTTTCCCCTTTAGAATGTAGAACACAGTTGCTTCTTTTTTTTCCCCCGTCCATGGCTAGGGCTTTGTAGTAAAGGCCCGGCCTGCTCTCCCTGTGGGTTACCTGGGCTGCCTGGACACGAGCCCGAGAGACAGGTAAAACTGCCGCAGAGCTTCAGGGTGCATCCAATGACGCGAAGGGGTACGTTCGACTGTTTTTAAAGCACAAGTTAGATAAGCCTTTAAAAAAAATTTTTTTTTAAGATTTTGTTTGTCAGATAGGGAAGAGAGAGCAGAGGCAGGGGGAGCTGCAGACAGAGGGAGGAGCAGAGTCGCCTCTGAGCAGGGAGCCGGATGCAGGACTCGATCCCAGAACCCTAAGATCATGACCTGAGCCGAAGGCAGACGTCCCGAGGAGTCTTTATTCTTAGGAGCCAAGAACAGCCTTCAGTCTTAACCTACTTCACTTCTCGCAGTGTGGCTTTGCCCAAGCCCCACACCCTCTTTCTCTGAGAGATGGGGGCAGGGGTGGTTTCTGTCCCCTGGCCAGAGTGCTGAGTGTTTGACTCATACTAGTTCACTTAACCCTCACAGTGAGCCTGAGGTTGGTGGTAGTATTATCATGGTTATTATTATTGTGTTTTTTTCATCGAGGCAAATTTTCTTTCACTGCAAAAGAACCATTTTCAAGTGAACAATTCAGCGACATTTAGTCATTCACCGTGCTGTGCAGCCACTACCGCTGTCTGGTTCCAGAATATGTTTATCCCCTCCGGAAGGAAAGCCCATACCTGTTAAGCGGTTGCTCCCCATTCTCCCCTCCCCTAGCCCTAGCAACCCCCGCCCCCCGTCCGCTGTTTCTCTGGATTTGCCTGTTGCGGACATTTCATGGAACCGGACTCGTACAGTATGTGTCCTTTCTCGTCTGGCTCCTTCACTTAGCGTCGTGTTTTCAAGGTTCCTGCACGCTGTGGCTTGTGTCGGCACTTGGTGCCTTTTTATGACCAGTACTGTTCCATTGTGCGGATAGACCGCATTTGGTTTATCGAGTCATCTGGTGATGTACCTTTGGGCTCTATATTATGCCACTTCCTGTATGTGCACTACGGTCCTTCCCAGGGGACTAACGTAACAATGTCTCTTTGGCACTGACATTGAAAGGCCACCAGCCATGGCTGGAGTTCAGGAGGAATCGCTTTAAAGCATTCAGGGCTCTCCAGCAAATAGTGTTGCTAGGAGGGCATCTTTCTTTATTCCTGACCTGCAGGTCATAGTTATACCTAATTTGACTCTCGATGGCATGTTACTTTTAGAAAAGATTTTTGCATAAAAGTTTTTATTTGGCCCTGTCTGAAGCTGGAAGGTCAAGTTTCATACCTCACATCTCCATTTTACAAATGAAGAAACCAAGTTCGGAGAGGTTAAGGAACTTGCTCAGGGTCACACAGCTTAAAGGTAGATGATCCCAAGCTTGTGCTGGGTGTTCGTGGTCTTTCCACTGTGCCATGCTGCCTCTCCCACCAGCAATTAGAAGCGGTTAGAAAGGTTATACAAAAAAAAAAAAAAAGTGATACAAAAGGCAGTTATACGAACTGCCTTCCTTAAAGCAAAAGTCAGTCGTGATAGAGGAACGTTAGTTTAAATTAACTGTGCGGTGATGGTGATAACAGCAACAGTAGCGGCATCAATGGTTCCCCCATCTGTGTGTGCTTGTGCCGCTAGAATCCAGCACACTGTAGCTTTCTACCGCCATTCGCTAATTTGCACCTTCGTATCCGGAAAAGGCATCATAAAAATTTCAAGCCTGAAAGGTCTACCCCCTAGACCCCAGAGTCTATCTCACCGTCAGTCTCTGGCATGTTTTCCCCCTCAAGCGACATGACCCTTGACTCCCAAGTAGGTACTATTATCTCTTTTCCCTCTTTTTAAATACCTCCCCCATCTTCCTATTTTCTTAGGTCATAGGAACCATCTCCCCCTTTTAGAAGAGGACCTTAGAAATGAGGGTCAAGACATCTGGTGGGCAGTAAGAGCTAAGCTCAGAACTCTGGGTGCCTTTCTAGAATTTTTCAAACTGCTTTGCCTTCCTTTGGAGGGCCAGTCCCAGAGCACTTGCCCCTGGGTACAGGATTTGGGCGTTCGCACAGCCTCCCACTCTGTCTCATTCCTCATCGTAGGTTTACTGGTGTGCAGATCCCCACCTCTTTTCCTGGTGGCACATTTGTCCAGAAGATGACCCATGGAGACGGGTGCCCTGGGATGAGCGCCCATCGATGAGCGGTGGGGGTAGCACTGCTTTCTACGACGCCAAATAGAAACACGTGTCCGAGGTTAGCACTGTTTCTATAGCAGCAGCCGAGGTGGTACATAAATAGTGCGATTATAAATCGAGTGCTGAAGCTGTTTAGATTTTCCCAAAGGAGCCTGAGTGGCTGGTTTCTCCATCTCCCCTTGGCCACGAGGGACGATCCTGATTCATGCATTGTTGCATATAAAAATAAACTGTAGCCTCATTACCCTGACATTTTATTTGTGGACTTTTTTTTGATGGCAACCGTAGGACTTCAGTGGGCAGTGTAACTGACGACGTACGTTTATTTACTCACTGACCTTAGAGCAACATTCCCCATCATGTTACTTCGTTTTGTTTCATAGCTGAGCACTTTGTTCAGTGGGGTAGGCTCTGAAATGAGCTGTGTTCTGGGTGAAGGAGAAATAAGGACATGAGGCCTACGTACAGGGGTGGGAGCCTGCTTGCCGATGGGTCACTGGTATCCAGAACTGTGGTTTCGGGCTCCACCGTGGCCAGTGAGGCTGGATGTTCTTGGCCCTAAGATCTCAGAGATTAAATGTACAGCCATTTCCTGAAGCCGAGTTATCTCTGGGATGAGAGAAGCTATTCTGGGGCCTGGAGAGACCTCGCTTGAGGGTGGGTGGGATGTGACCTCGGACGGGAGGCCTGCCTGGCCCCTGGCCCCTCGTTCTCCATAAGCCACTTAACTGCCCCTGAAGATTAAAGGAGGAGAAGAAAGACCACAGTTGGCCTGCCCTCTGTCTTGTGCTGCCCAGTGTGATGGGGGGAGGGGCTCAGCATCGCCCTAGGCCTCTGCTGCACTGATTTCTAGTCCCTCTTCTGCCCCTGGGGCTCAGTGGGAGAACTTCTCTTGTGGTAAGTCAGAGTCTGGCAGAACTGGGGGATTATTGCTTTGGCGGTGTTTCCTGGGCGTGGCAGATGAGACATTTACCTTTGGAGACTGGCACTGGAGGGGGAAAAGGTGTGCTGTTCCTCTGGAGAATTCGATTCAGCAGATGTGGGGTAGGTCGCAGGAATCATTGTTTTACCAAGCCTCAGGGGATTCCTACTAAAGGGACACTTGGGAGTAAGAGACTTTGAAAGGCACAGCCCTCGCTCTTGTCTTCTTTTCTTCTGCCATATTTCCCCCTTCCCTGCCTTCTTTTGGCCTCTGTGGCAGGTGCATATAGGGAGATGACTCAGATCCTCTGGGTCTCACCAATTCGATGTGCTCCGGGGAGGGGGGGGGTCCCATCTGTCAGTAATTTTATCCTCTTGCTGCCTGAGGGCTCAGCGGGCTGGAATTAACACCCCCAGGAGCAGCCCTTAACCCCGGCAGACAGGAGTTAGTGTACAAATACCCCAGCTCCCTCGCCTCTCTGGTGGGACCAAGTTGAGCCATGTCTTGCAGCATTTCCCAGAATTTCCCAGTGGGATTGGACTCTGGTCCCATGCAGTAGCAATGTGTCTGACAGGCACACTCTTCCTAGGGATCCTTTCCTTCCCGTCTTGCTTCCTCATTTCCTTGCCGCTGTTCGCTTGTCTCTTAAATAAACTACAATCAGTTCTGTTATAATATGACATGACTTCCTAGAAAATCACCGTGCTATGCAAAATATTGCTATGCAATAAAAACCACAGGGCTTATGGAATAAATGAGATTAGGGGCACAGCACTTAAAAACTTAGGAGTGCATAAGAAAAATAAGATGGAAACCTAATAAAAAAATGGTAGCACGGTTTGACACGTTACGTGGTTAGGAAATACATAAATACAATAACTGCTGCGGACCTCTACCTAGGGAAAGCCCTGGAAGTGGCTTGCAGACGTGGGCATCAGAAGGGTGGCGACTTGTGAAGGGCTGCTAGGAGTGTCCGTAGAAACCAAATGGACAGCTGTCACCCTGGGTGTGGATGGTTGGGGCTCGTAAGGTGAACGGAGGTGGCTGGGAGGTGTCGGAGGTGTGTGCCTAGCTGCGATCACTAACTGTTTCTTTTCTTTCTTTCTTTTTTTTTTTTTAAAGATTTTATTTATTTATTTGACAGACAGAAATCACAAGTAGGCAGAGAGGCAGGCTCCCCTCTGCGCAGAGAGCCTGAAGCGGGGCTCGATCCCAGGACCCTGAGATCATGACCTGAGCCAAAGGCAGAGGCTTAACCCACTGAGCCACCCAGGTGCCCCCACTTACTGTTTCTTACAGACAGAATTGCATATAAGCAAACGCGAACTTCATGTGATGCTCAAATTCTCCTCTAATCTATCACTCACACTGTAACAAATTTGTATTACTAACATAAGCATTAGAGCAGGACTGACTGTACTCGTGTAGGCTTTCTTGTTGTAGGGCTTGTTTCTAAACCTAAAGTAAGATCCCTAATAACGGCAGCTGTATGGTGGTTTTATTTTTTGATTGGACTTTTCTCATGTTGAACAGAGCAAATCAGCAGACCAGAAGCCCCTTCAGACCCAAATGGGTTGAACAGTGACCAGCTGGATGTTAAAATTGGGGTCTCCAGTCGAAATATCCTCCTACAGGGGTCTCTGCACCCTAGGCCACATGGTCTCACCCACTCATTATCTTGTAACTCCCTCAGGGACTGTGACCCTGTTGTACAAATCCTGAAAATCTCACTTGCCTATTTGCAGTCCTGGAACTGCTGTAAACCTAAAATCAAATGTCAGATTATGTCTGTTATTATGAGCTGGAGCAGAATTCTGTAAATGCTCAGTTCTGTCTTTTATAAGGAAAAAAGGAGAGATTAACATAGAACCTTGGTAGATATATTATTCACCTGCATTAGGTGCTTCCCAGGAGGTAAAATTACAGCCTGAGCACAGCTCATTCTTAATTTCCCATGGTAGATTACAAATGGGTTCTTTTCTATTCTACAGCTTCTTTAATCTCAATACCTGATTTCTCCCATGTGTACCTATACACAATCAAGCAACTTCTATACCGCCTGGCTCATTTGTTTAACCAAGCTCAAACTTTTCATAGCCTTGATTTTTTTATTTTGACCAGGACGTGCACCCAGGATGCAAGATCAGCGTTTTTCGGAGTGTGGACTATAGCCCACCCACATCAGAATCCCCAAGGAGCCTGTTACAAGCACAGCTTCCTGGGTTCAACCGCAGACTCCTGGATCAAAATATCTTGGGAGCAGGGTTAGGGATCTGCCTTTTGCCTTTTACAAGCTACTGGATGATGCTTATGTGTACTCAAAATCGAAACTCAAAGGTTTAGACCAGTGGGTCTCAATAGGGGTCCTTCGTGCCCTGTTATCCCCCTCCCCACCTCCAGAGACATGTAACAGTGCCTGGAGACTTTTTTGGTTGCCACAACTCAGAGGGGATGCTACTGACATCCAATAGGTAGAGGCCAGGGATGTTGCTGAACATTCTAGAAGGCCCCACAGAAGAGCCCCACAGCAAAGAGTGATCTGGCTCCAAATGTCAACAGTGCTGAGATTGGGCAACCCTGATTTGGACCTTTGGGGATTTCTCCAGAGTCTGCTGCCCACTTACAGGGATGTTTCCTTTGTCATTATTTTCCTTGGTTTCTTCACATCTGGCTGGTTCAGAAGCATCCAAGTTCTCTGGAGAAGCAGAAATGTGTCTGGGAGGCAGACTGGCACCTTCATTGGAGGGCTCAGGGCGGTGAGGGTGATAGCTGGCTCTCTTAAAATGCCTCCTCCACCGTCCAGACGTTGAACAGTAAATCAGGTCCACTCAAAGTCATCCTAGAGATTAAGGGCCTTGCGGAGTTCGAGCAAATAACACAAATTTGGAGATGCAGAAATGGGCTTTTCTGCCAGCGTGTGTAGATTTTTTGTCAAGCATACTCAATTTTTATGACCTAACTGATAGGTACATGATAAAGTGAAAGCTCGCCCTGTTCATCACCTGGGACAGTGCCTGGACTGGTATTTCCATGCTTCATTTGTTATTGACCCTTGCTTACTGAGAGATCTGGAAGTACCTTCTAAATCATCGAAGAGGGCTTAGAGTGGTTGGTATCCTTTCAACATGGGGAGCATTCCGTTGTGCCGTGAAATTTTGAAAACTGGCAATTCGTGTATAGCATAAATGGTAATTCCACTTCCAGGGCTGAAATTCCAAGGGTCTGTATTATATCCCAAGGAATATATATCTATATTATAAGGCTATTATTCAACGATAAGGTTTGTCAGATAATGTACAAAGAAGGACGTTTTGAGTGCTAATTAGCGGTCTTTTACCAGTTCATGTGTATTGTTAAAATGTTTTATGGATGCTCTAGGTTAAATGTGGGACCTTTTTTTCATCTGTAGGCTGTTAAAGTCTGGAAAATCCTTGGGGGTCTGTTAAAAAGTATTGAAATGCCAACGTGATGGGAAGAATTCTAATACCTAACAGATACTGAGTGCCCACAAGTCCCACATGCTGTTCTGAGCATTGTACATTTATTTTGCTCACTGAATCCTCACACCAGCTCTGTGTGGTCCAAGTAAGATCATTATCATTTTATAGATGAGGTTAAATGACAGGGACACACAGACGTCCAGGTGGGAAACTACCCTGGGAGCCCAGGCAGTGTGGGTTGTTAACAAGAACATGACTCTGCCTCCACTTCTTCAAGCATAGTCAACAATTTGTCACTTGCAACTCAAACCAAGTAGACTAATCCTTAAAATCATTAAAATGATTAGCTTAGCCCAGCACTGTCCGGTAGACACAGGACATGAGCCACATGTGCCATTATAGATGTTCACAGAACGAAGTTTTTTAAAGATGTAAAAAGAAACAGGTGAAAATTAGTTGGGTGGTATATTTAATATTCTAATTTCAGCATGTGATTGCTATCCAATAGTACTGAAATATTTTTCCTTTTCCTCTTATATTAAACCTTCGAAATCAGGGTACGTTTTACAGTTGAACAAGACATGTTAAAAAAAAGCCACATGTGGTTAGTGGCCACCGTATGGGACAGTGCAGTCTTGACTGATACTTGGTGAAAAACGTGAGGCTTTGAGAACAGAGTTTGGATGATTATTGAGAGACAGAAAGATGTTTTTCCAGCCTGCTTAGCTCAGGTCAAAGAGGCCTTAAATGTTTCTCCAGATTGTGACAGTTCTGTAGCTACTTCTGTCCATGGTGGGCTTTTACTAGTGGGCCCAAGCCATTATACCTTTCTTGGCACACTTAACAATATTTAACAAATGTTCTTGAAAGGGGATTTCACTTAAACACACACACACACATACACATGCCATCTTTGTTGTCAGTATATCTATTTCATTGGATTGAGGATCCAATACAAGGGGTACAGGAAGGGAGAGATGTTTTATTTGCACCTGCGTGATACCTTCCTTTGTCTAGCTGACCTCTCATCATTGACATAACCACCATCTTGGCCCCAGTGTAATTTAAATGGAATACGTGTACATATATATGTATATGTATTGTTTCTGACCCAGTAGTGGGGGTGCATGGATCTTCAGCCTTAAAAGCAAACAAGCTTGTTGTGTGGCTACTTCAGAACCACAGCAGAGCTCCCACAACTGTCTGATAATGGCACTGAGCTTCATAAAAGACAGCAAGCAACTCGACTCAGAAGAACACAGGCTTGTTTTAAGGTCTTGAAGAGCAAGTGTGCTTTGTGAGTCTTTTTGGTAGAAAACAGCAGTCCCTGATTGCTGAGCAAAATGCAGAGAGGTACCCTTGAATACCCAAAGAGGCCAACAAGAACACTAGCCATGGGTGTTGTCATCTCTCTGTTAATTAAATTCATGGGGACAAGTGGCTCTTCTGGAAAAACATGCATAATCAGAGAAACAACACACTATAGTGAGAAGATCATGGATGAAAGGTTTTAGTCTTGACCTCTGCCATTAACTAGCTCTATGCCCTCCGTTCCTCTGGGCTTTTGCAGTAAGAAAGGGGAAGTAGGATTCGATTTTAATCCACGATGCACAGTAGAGTCACTCGGGAGTGTTTTAAAAAATGCTGACACCCGGGGCCCATTCTAAACGAAATAATTCAGAATCTCTGGGGTTGAGGCTGTTCGTGTTGTAAATGACCTCTCCCTTTTTTTGGTGGAAAATTAGAAGACCCAGAGAGAGAGAAGTGGACATGTAAGTGTCTGATTTCAAATGCTGTTTGTTTGTAATGCACTTGAGAGAGAGAAAGAGAGAGAGAGAAAATCTATTTATCTTAATTTAATTTCAGTTAGGCCCTTTCTAGCCTCAGAAAGGATTTAAGGTATCAGGGGAGGGGAACTGATATTGGTTGTCTCCATCCCTCCCTCTTGAGAAGCATTTCATAGAGAAGGGAATGTTCTTGTGTGGTTCATTCACTCTAGGGCACAGATGAAATCAGAGTATTCTGAGAATAGTTGACTGTATCGGTCAGGATAGGCCTGGTAAGAAATGACCACCCCCCACCCCCAAATCTCAGCGGCTTACAACAGCAGAAGTTTATTTCCTGCTCATGAAAAATGTACTGCATCTCCTTCATTCCGGGGCTGAGGCCAATGGGGGGAGTTTCTCTCTAGAACACTGCTGGTCCAGATGGTTGATGAGGGAAGAGAAAATGGTGAATCACACACTTGTTTTTAATGCTTATGCTCAAAAAATGGCACAACATTTCTGCCTACACTTAATTGGCAAAGCAAGTCATGCGGCCAAGCCGACTTTGGTGGGGATATGTGAACTGTCTGCAAGGATAAAGTTAGGAACAATAATGCAGTCTCCCACAGCAGTGAAAGATCCTGCGTTAAATAGCGTCAAAGACTCCCGTCTACCCAGGGAGTACCCAAGAGACACAGTCCAAGGTTAACTCTGTCATAGCTCATCTCTCTTTTCTACTGGAGTTTGCTTTCACTCCCAACACACCAAACAAGCCCTTGAGGCATAGTGTAGCAGTAACTCCCATCAGCTTGGCCTCTGCTGACCTTGGGCCCTTCCATCTTCCGAAAGATGTGCGTTAGCTCTCCATGTGGATTTTCTGGTGACTTGAACCAAGACCTAGGTTGAGCCCAGCCCATCCAGCTGTCCTTTATTTCCTGAAGAGGCGGTGAAGAATGGTGGTGGGCAACACTGGTTCTCAAATTTGGCTGCCCCCTAGAGTTACCCAGGGAGATATCAAAAATACTGATGTCTCGGTTCTACCCCAAGGAGTCTCATTGAGTTGGTCTCTGGAGAAGCCTGGGCCTGGATGATTCTAATGCTGGGACCTGGGTTCAGAACTTGGCTTCTGCTTTTTCAGCTGTATTGCTTGTGTCTGGGTTACTTTATTTCTCTGCTGCTTTGGTAGATGGTTTTTGTGATGGTTCTATGAGAGGCAGAGAAAGCGGTAGGCACTGCACTGAGGTCTGGTCGGAGCTGGGGAAGTGTGATGACTCCTGTGACTACTGTGATGACTGTTAATTGTGCTTCCTGTGTTGTCCCAGTGCCTCCCGAAGCCAGCCGTTCTAAGAGGCTGGCCTGGGAAGAAATGGTGTGTTGCAAGAGCCACACGGTGTGATTAACCATGATGGTGTTTCTCCATGGTCTAGGTTACAGGAATGGAGTTCTTGGCTTTTCCTGACTTCTCAGGGGGTGCCTCAGAGAAGGAGAACAGCTCGGGACCTCATTGGGTCTTCCCCACTCTTTCTTCCATGTGCAGCGTGAAGGGCTTACTCGGGGCAAGCTTTTATGGCAAAACAGAAGAAGAATGAAAAGCAACAATTTCGAAATTGTCTTTCCATTGCCTGGCTGCTTGTTCGACTTGCCCACACGAATGCGCAGCCTGCTCAGATCCCTCCTGGGGCCTCTCCCTGCTAGGAGCTCCAGTGGGGCTGAGCTGGGGTTGAGCCGGAGTGGGGGGAGGGGCGCTTGTGCTGGACCGCCCTCCCGGTGGTCCCTGCCCTGCCTCTGTTTGCCTTTCACTTTGAAATTAAGCACAAAGCAGGGGAACTGTGGGAAGGGGCTGGGCAGCGACCAGCTCAAAAGAGCTCTAACCCCTGGCTTCTGCTATTACTGCTGTTTCTCTGTGGTTAAAGATAACCCACTGGGACCACCTTCTGGGGGGAGGTTGTCACCAGGATACCTGCCATTGTCCCCCGTTATCTTGAAATAAGCACACAGACCCACTCAGCCTTTTAATGCTTATTTGGCAAGTTCCTTGCCTCTTAGTCTCTCAATTCCTGAGATAAGACTCCCCCTGTCCTCATTTTGGTTACAGAGTTTTTAATAATTTAATGAGCAAATGTCAAGACTTACATTTCTGTTTCCAGGAACCATTTCCCGATTATTCCTAATTCTTTGCATATGACACACACATCAGAGAGTTCGTTCCATTTGACATTTGTGAATTTATGGGAAATCTCATCTTTGTAGAGATTTAAAACTTGGCTGCACCCATTGAATCCACCCTAGGGAGTAATTTTGCAACGGTCCCCAGAGAATCAGGCCAGATGACCAATAAAATGCCACTTCTGTCCATTCTGTTTTCTGTGCGGTTTTGATGAGAAATGTATTTTTTCATTTTTGTCCCCCCCCCCCCAAACACGGAGAATAGGAATGTCTCCGAATGATTAAGATCTGAGAGTAGATCATGAAAGCACAGACAGTGACCGTCTAGCTGACTGCCAAGAAAGCCAGCTCCCTGGGGATTGGGGGCTGGCTCGAAGGAGAGCCTGGATTTCTCGCATTCTGTTGAGACAGAAAGCTGAGCTGCTGCACCCGAAACATTTTACCCCTTTTAGGAATTGCTTCTAGAATTTTGGCCCTGCAGCTGGGCTGGCTGCAGGGCGTCACGTCTAAGGTTGCTGTTGAGAGGAGCACAGGGGAAGAGAGCGAGATGGTGGATGGAAGGGACTTAGTAACTTGCAAATGGAATTTTCCTAAGAACAACTGGAAAGCAGAAATGCGTTTCCCTGCATCCTGAGTCACAGCCTCACTAATGGGATGAGATTTTGCTGGGATGACCCCTCTTTTGTTATTGAAAGTTTCATTTCAAGAGGAGGAGCCCAGAAGGAGAGGGTGCTTTACTTCCTTGAACCAGAAGGAGTCTGTCCCCCAGCCCTCATCCCCTTCCTGTGTGGGTGTATTTTAGAGCCTCCTTTCTCAAAGTGGGGCCTGTGGAACCAGCCCCATCAGCATCCCCTGGGAGGCCGTCAGCACCAGCCAGAATGCAAGAATCACAATCTGCACGCCAGCAAGAGGGTGGGTGGTCTCTGTGCACCGCAAGGTCTAGGAAGCATTACTCTCGGGATTTTTCAAGAGCCACAGACAGTTCTCTTGCTGGGTCTACTCCCTCTAACCCAGTAACGACACATGCAGGCGCTCAGTTTGGCCCTGCCCAGGGAGCGCAAAGCAAGGACCTGGCTGTGTGCTCCGTAATCTCACATCCGTGGTAGAAATAGGAAGCCAAGCTTCAGAAAGTCTGGTTGGAGGGACGGCAGGGTGGCAGGGGACCTGTTTGAGACTCCTGTCTTTGTCACCTATGACCTGCGAGACCTTGCAGCATTCAACTGGTTTCTCCCACTTCTCTATGTTTTTGCCACTGAGGAAATCTCCAGTACATTCTACCTCAGCCCCCTGCTCACCATCCCCTTACCCTTGCCTGGCAAACATGTCTGATGCATTTCTGTATTTCCAAAAGCGCTTCTCTGGAAGAGAGGGTGCTTTTGCTGGCTTCATTTCTTGATTCATTCCTTCGTTCATTCATTCCTTTGCAAAACCAAACTTATTTGGATTTGCTAGTACTTCATTTGGAATTTCCAGCTGGCTGAGGCCAGGTCGCCATAGCTGAAGCAAAGTGGAAAATTAAGAAATGGCCTCCATTTTGCTGAATGACCTTAACAAATCCGGGTGTAGCTCCAGTCCTCTGGATAATTGCTTCGCCGCTGCGTTTTGGTTTGGCAGAGGAAGCAGCCTACATGCTCGGCCCATAACCCAGTTTCATCAAAGCCAGGACACCTCGGCCTCTGCTCCCTGGGGCCATGGAGGGAGGCCCGGCCTTGGAGCTGAGGTGGGGGGGGGGGACGGATGGGATGGGCCTGGGGCCACTTGGAAGGTGGCGTCCGCTATTCTCTATGGCATTTTAAGGTCATCCTTCCAGATGCTTCATGTCGACTGGAGCAAGCTCTCATGTTAGGCCTCATGTGTGGCCTCAGAGAAATGCAGCCGCTCCTCCAGGCACCGACTGTCCTGTTGGGTGTGTGGGCCGTGGGGGGAGCCGCCTGGGGTGTGTTCTGGTCTTGGCTTTTTCAGGACGGTGTGGCCTGCTGGGTGCCATGGCCTCTGAAAAAACCCATTTGGGGGTGGGAGGGAGGCTCTGTGCCAGGCCCACCGTTCCCCCTGTGGCGGCTCTGGCACATTCTCTCAAATAGTGGCTGGAAACCTCTGAGAAGCGGCCCAGACCCCTCGGTGGCCCAGCTTTCAGGGCTGCACAGCCAGGGTGTGGCAGATCTTCTCGAGTTCCCGGTGCTGCCTTCTGGAAAACCTGGACTGCATTTCTGATCAGGCGGGACTCCAGAGCGGAGGGGAGCTGGGCGGTAGCAGGGAGCCATTCTTAGAGAAGCGTTTGTTTGTTGGCTCAGGGGCCCAGATGTTAACTTCTAGCTTTGGCTGCTGGCCATCAGGTGAAACTGTCCCCTCATCTTTCTTTCCTTTTCTTAAAATAATTCCTCTCAAAGTTACGTGAGAACCTGGCAACTCTGGCCCAGTAGCTGCGTTTGGGAAACTGATGTGCTCCCCTCCCCGCACCCCGCCCCCCACAAGTTAGCATGGACACTGCCACCCCCACCCCCTCCCCGTGTCTGTCTGCTCACATCTGGAAGGCAGGTTTGAGCTGGAGAGTGGCTCCCAGTGTCAGAGCCCATCTCTGGGGTTACGTCAGCCGGCACTTGTTGGGGAGACTCTAGCCAGGAGAACTCACATTGGTGACCGCCCTTTGAGGAGTTGTCCCCGGCCTTTGGCAGGATGGTTCTGTAGCCAGGTGTGAGTGTCGTGGGTGTGGCGAGCGTACCCCCAGAGGTGGGATCTGGTGAGTAGGGAGAACAGCAGGCCGCAGGCGAGAGCTGGAGCACTGTCAGGCTGATCTGCCTGTCAGGCAGGACTCGAGAATACGGGAGTGCCAGGAAGGAAACTGTTAGCAATTCAGTCACGTGACTGGGCAGGTACAACAGTAAGTAGGACATTTAGCAGCGGATGGCACTCGAGGGACAGAGACCCGGCGCTCCTGCCAGGAATGGCCTTCCAGAGCCCACCACACCCAGAGAGGGCAGGGCCCCCACAGCAGGATTGCTTATGGCCACTGAGCAGAGCTGAGGGCTTGGGGCCCAGAGCTCAGCCCTGAGGCACACCCGAAGGCCCCGACGGTCCAGATGCAGAGCCGGCCGTGTGGACACTTAGGCCAGAGCACGCACCTCAGCAGGTCTTTCCACAAACGGGAGAAGACCGTCGAGACAGGGTAGCGTCCCACACCCCCAGGGATCATCTTGGAACCTGTGACTTCCTGCCCGTGTCTCTGTTGGCTCCCCAGGCCCTCTCGTGCCTCAGCAGAAGCACAGTCCGGTCTCTCTCATGACGGAGCCAGCAAAGGAACTAGATACCCTCCAAGCACCACAGTGGAAAACGAAAACCCACAGGAAGAAAATGTTCAAATAGACTTGAACTGTGGCCTGGAGTGGTTTCAGTTTCCTGATTTGCAAGACACACACTGTCCCAGAGTGCCAGGGGCCTGTGGTCACAAAAGCTCCATCTCAGAAGAAGCTAAGAGGGGGTCCTTTCTGGGGGAAGGCTGCAGACAGTGCTGTAGAAGGTAGCTGAAGACGGGGTCTGCTCCCCGACCAACCCCTCTCTGGGTCTGGCCTTGCCAGGCCCCCTGACGAGTGAACCTCTGCTTCGGTGAGTTTTATTTCGAAATAATCCAGACTTACCGGAAAGTGGCCCAAGTGATACAAATAACTCCTCCATTCATTTGTTTTATGTCTTTCCTCTTTCTTCACATGCATGTGCAGGTGCACACGTGTGTACACACATATATATAAATTTTTTCCTGAACAATTTGCAGGTAAGCCATTGCACCAAACTCCCTCTACCCTTTGTATTTTCTAAGAACGAGAATATTCCGTTACATGGCTACAAACAGATATCGAATGATATCAAATTCAGGAAATGTCATATTGATTTAAGACTTTTCTCGAAGACATCGTCCATATTCCAGTTTTGTTCCAGTAATTCCCTTTGCGACAATTTCATTACGATTCACAAGCTAGCCCTGAATCCCACACTGCTTTCAAGTGTCTTGTTTCTGTAGTTTCTTTTGATTCAGAACAGTTTGAAAAGTCTTCCTTTGTCTTTTATGACCTTGGCATTTTTGAAGAATGCTGGCCAGCTATAGAATGTCCCTTAATTTTGGTGTCTCTGATGGTTCCTCATGTTTTGATTCAGCTCTATGTTTCCTCGGTGGGAAATATAGCATAAGGATTTGTCTTTCTCTGGGGGCCTTATCAGGAGGCATGGAATTCCATTTGCCCCCCTATTGGAGATGTCAGCTTTGATCCCTTGCTTAAGGTGGTCTCTGTGTGGTCATCCTTTTTCCTTTGGTAATGAACAGGTAAATTTGATAGTATGTACATATCTTCTTCCTTAGCAGACTTTCCCCACCTAGTTTTAGCACTCACAGAAGATTCTCGCTTGAATGATGGTTACTTTCATGGTTGCATCCATCATCCCTTCCATATTTGTGAGTCCAAAATAGCCTGTGATTGGGTGGGAAGGCATATCCCCCCTGCTGAGGTTGGTAGATGAGCTCACAGGGAGGAAGGGTCCCGATATGCGACTTGGACCCCTAGTCAGCTCTTGACAGCTCTTGCCAAACTGTCCTGGGCTTTTGGGTGTGGGCTTTGACACACGTCATAACTCATTTTGGAAATACGTATTGCACGTTATATAACTCATCGTAACTCATTTTGGAAATACGTATTGCACCCTGACTGGATGACTTTTGAGCAATGTTCCCCCCTCCCCAGGTTTACTGAAAAATGATTGACATATGTCACTGTATAAGTTGGAATAACCTTTTACACACTTTACCAAAAAAAGATGGGATTTTGATCACATGTGTTATAATTTGTTTTTGTGGCGTCTGCTGGAAAAAAATCGCATCTTGGTCTTTTACACAGTGTTGATCGACAGAAAGCTGATCATGCTGAGAGTATTAATAATGTCTTCTCTCCATCTGACCCCTGCTCCAGAGGATGGGGGCAAATTAGAGACACCATTTGAACCCTGAGGAGGATGGTTGGACTGAAAGGGCAAATGAACTATTGGAAGCAGATGAATTAAGTAAAACATGAATTTCCAGAAATGTTTCAAAATGCTTGTGTGGGAGCTTTTTGTGTAGGGGGCGTGGATTGTGGTGGTGGTAGTGAAGCGGCGAACGGTATTGCTTGGAATTTTGGTTATCTATTGATCTGATTCAAAATGAATCCTTAACTCGTTTCTAGCCACTCTGTTTTGGTCTAGTTCTTACAGCCATCGACTGCTATTTCCAGAAGGGGTTTCTTTGGGAGGGCCTCTGATTGCTTTTTTACTGGGGCTGGAATATTACGTTCTTGGTCTTGGTTTGAGTCTTTTCAAGTATGTTCTCTCTGGCCCACAGTAGGACCAAGGGTACCGCGGGGACTGTTGGAGAGGTTTCGCGGCTCTCATGTGTTATTATAACACTGGTTGTTATAGGTCCCATTAAGGTAACTGTTTTCAGAACAGCAGTGAAAACTGTAAGTGGACATGAAGGAAAAGCAGCTGTTTTCCATAAAACCTACAAATGAACAAATGCTAGTTACCCCTGTGATGTGTGATCTGGAATGGTCTTTCCCTGCATGTGTGTGCTTCTTGGAACGTGCCTGGGTGCACACCCAGAGAGGAGAGAAAAGGGAAAGAGAGAGTAGGTTTGTAGCTGAATAACTTTCCAAAACCCTGCAGAGGCTAACTCCCTCTTGGACAATCCCAAGGTGAAAGGGAGTGGCCAGTTCTCTGAATGGTACACCCTTGCCGGGGAGCGAGCCACCCCAGCAATTAGTGACTGACAACAACACACACGGATCTAGTCTGTGGTTGAGCTCACCCCGCTCCCATCTTTCCTGGGCTCTGACTCTAGTCTGCAGTGAACTGGCAGGTCAGCTGGGGACTGGCTGATCTGGGTTGGCCTCTTCCAGGGGATTTCTTCTAAAGGAGCTCTCTCCCATGCAGCATGCTAGCCAGGACCTGGTCCCGCGGTGGTCATGGAATGCCGAGCCTGTGCATTAGGAGCAGGAGACCCAGGTGTAGAACTCACACGAGGCCACTTCTGCAGCATATGGGCCAAAGCAAGTCCCATGACCAAGCCTAGATCCCAGGCCATGAAAGCAACTGGACTCTGTCTCTGGAGGGGAGGGCAAGGTCTCATAGCAAAGGGGTGGAGATACAAGAGGGGGATGATGGGGGCCATTTTCATAATCTAGTGCAGAGACCCTAAATACGTGACTGGCCCTTATTGACAGGGAGGAGGAAAATTTGATACAGATAATTTATAATTGCGGAAGTTATAAAAAAAAAACACAACACTTCAGCTTTGGATTTAATGAGTTAATCCACGTAAAGCAACGAACTATTGTTACGATTACCCTGAGTGGGTATGTCTCCTGAAGTCCTTGGCCTTACTTAGAAATAATGCCGAGGATGAACTCAACAGTCCAGTGAACCAAGCTTCGGAGACAGTCACAACATGGGTCAAAGAAGTTGAAAAGAGGGTCTAAGTGCCAGGCAGACATGTCCGCCATTTTCCCCTTGGGGACCGGCGGCTGGAAGTTGGGTCCAGTTTGACCTTCTCTGACCAGTTCCCTGGGTTTGGCTCGTGTTGGACGTAAGGTCAGAGCTTGGCACGTTATTGCTAAAAGTGGAGTCGGCAATAAAGAGGGTACCCAGGTGTGAAGACTTTTATTTTCTCAAGACTTTCTCTTTGTTTATTTAGTTCACCTTTATTAAGTGCATGGGAGCCTTGGAGGCACTCTCCAGTGCCCTTTGTTATATGATAAAGGCAGCACTTAACTTTCCAGTGACTGATTTGGCTCCTGAATGTGGAAGGGAGGGAGGGGGTGGCCCTGCCTGCTTCACTGTGTCTGCCCCTTCCTGCCCCCCCCCC